>NC_064571.1:66942479-68251229 GCF_937001465.1 Orcinus orca | reverse complement strand
GGTCCTAGTCAGTACCTACCACATCCTCTAGCAACTCATAACCTCTCAACACATAAATGAAAGTTTCCAGTTCTAAAACTTTCTATCTGAATGTCCTTGAAAAAGTGTTATCAAACTTCTGGATTCCAGTTACTCCATTTATAAAATAAAGCAAATACTTGCTCTTCCTACTGTAGGATTGGTAACAATAATAAATATTAAAGTGATTTATAAATTATAAAGTTCCATACAACTGTAACAGGACATCAAGAATGGCTATTTAAAAAAGCAAAATGTCTTTTATAAATCAGGCTGGGCAAATTTCTATGAAGTGAAGTTGTCAGGCAGTAATGTTAAGAGTAGCAGTAGGCTGCAGCTTTTGCTCACACAACTCTCCTCTTCTCCTACCCGCAGGCGCATCCCTCTTCACTTTCAGCAGACAAACTGCCTTATAAAAGCACTCATTTATATTAACGATAACACTCTCCTCCAACATCTCACACACAAACCCCTTATGAATCTTATTTCTCTTTTGTAAATTTGTGAAAGGGTCAACTGGATTTAGAAGAATCCCATCTTTCAAACAGCTGTATATATTCTCAGCATTTCAAAGGGTTTTCAGTACCAGTAGGAGTTCACCAAACCTAGAACTGATCTCATCTTCTCAAGACCCGGGTACCTTTTGTCTTGCCCAAGGACTTGATGCCACACACACCTATAAATGCATCTTAGATGCATAGTCCTAGGTGAGTGTGCCTCCGCCTACTGAATATACCAAAACCCCAGAGAAACACTCTGTTTAATCTGGGGACAGAGAAGAATAAACTCAGTAATTTCAAAATATTTTTTCCAAGATACTAACAATCTTCTTGTAAGCACTTCTCACAAACTTCAGAGTTACATATGCAGTTATTTTCTTTTCCTCTTGGAAACATCAATATCTAGAGAATCTCAAGAGTTGTAACCCAAAATATCCTGATTCCTGCCGCTGGTCCCCATCCTGGCTCTCCTGCCTGTTGCAGTTTCTCAACATTTGAAAATACAGAACTGATTAATTATGAATGCTGTGGCTTGTCTGACCCACATCTCACCTTACACTTTTGCTCCCTTGGAATTCCATTCCATAGCCAGAGGAATATCAATTTCAGAAAATAAGGTTTCCCTGATATCCAACCTGAAGTTTCCTTCTGAAAGTCTCATCCTATTACTTCTGTGGGCCACACTAAATAACTCTTCTTCTTCACTGCCACTTTCCCTCCTCAGAGATTTGTAGATTGTTACCATGGCTTTCCCTTCATCACCACTTAGCCCAGCCATATATATTTAATTCTTTTCATCTTTCATCATAAATCAGTCCCTTCCACTCTTAAATCAGCTCTCTGCTCTTCTCTGGACTAGTTCCAACCCTCCCAATTCACCTCCAATAACTGATATCCCTTCTGGGAGCTCCAGTTTCTCCTCTTTATCTTCCTTCTCTCTCTTTGCCCTTTCCAGAAATGACACGGGAAGGGACTGACAGTTATGTGAGGTCAAGGGTCAAGGGGTGTTGCATTGCATACACCTACTCTAAATCGCTTAGGCCTCTCCGTGGTACATATAAAGTCCCAAATCATATATCCCCTTTCTTGGAGTGGGAAGGAGGGTATTAACAGGGAAACAGGCCCTCTTACCCCACAGGTCATTATCCTCTAGGCCTCTGCATGGAGGATGGCAGAAGCAAGATGTCAAAACATCTACAAAACAGGTTACAAAGTAGAGCTATGGGCAATGTGGTAGCCTCCAGGCAGACAACTTTTTTGTGGTTTGGGCTGTCCCAAGATAGTGCACATCATTTGTACAGTCCCAGAAGCTGTCTCTCTCTTTTCCATGAATGGGTGCTCTGGGGAACTACTTCAGACTTCGAAACGTCGATTCCATTTATAAATTCAAAACAACCCACAAAGAAAAGACATTAGTATGTCATGCATTATAAGACCTCTTTAGACATTCTTTTGTTCTGTCAGATAGCCCAAACTGCAAATGATATGAAGGTATTGCTTTGTCCTGACTAGGTGCCTTCCATTTTTTACCACATTCCTAGCCATGGTCCTGCTCTGGTTTGGTACCCTGTCTTTAGTCTGAGATAAATGGACTGCCCCAGGCCCCTCAACACAAGGGGTGGAAGAAGACCCATCCTCTCTGCTTCCCTCCCCACAGATAGTCCCATCAGCAAGATGACGCCCCTCTAGACCAGACCACTAGTTACTTGGGCAGAAGCAGGGAGAAATTTACTTAGTTGTGCCTATTTTCCTTTGCTTAACTGAAGATCCTATGTCACAGAACAGGTAAATGCCTTTTCTACAAATCAGAGCCTATATAAAAAGAAGAAACCCATTTCCTCAAACATGATAAACAGTAAAATCAATCCAAGTGTGAGAACCTAAGCTTCAATTTTCATACAAGAAAATGAATGAAACCACAATAGTATATGCTGCCCCAAACATGAAACATGATATGGAAGGGTGTGTCCACTCCCTCCATAGGGAATCTTAAGTGGAGACTGTATCTAAATGAGGTTGGGGAGGCAGTGGTAAAGCGAGAAGCTAGGCCTCTAGTCCTGCATGGCCGGCTGCCTAACTGCAGACAGCATATGTCTCAGAGCAGGAGAGTCCAGCCTGTTCCAAGTGTGGTCACCACAAGGCCTGAAGTGCTTTTCAGTTAAGCTGTCTCTCTGGAGGTCATCGGGACCTCATCCAGTTACACTTAGTGTCTTATTTGATCCCATCAATAAACATTTGATCCCAATCCTGCTGAAAAATGCTTGGCCAAAATTTCTAGCCTTTTAATAGCAGAATCCTGGCTCTTTCTAAAACCACCATTGCTAGATGTATCGAATGATGCATAAGGGCTTGGTCCAGCTGCCAAACGGACTGTGTTGCTGATGGAGGACTTGGGATGCTCATTGTGCTTCCCTACTGCCAGTAGCAGAGCAGCTCCTGGAGCACACTAATCTCTACATGAAACTCCCTCACTCGGCAGCTTCAACTCCCTATCTAACGCTTGACTGGAGTATATTCTTCAAAAGCATTAAGCGTGTGACTCTTCACAGGCAACACTGATAACTTCAAGCAACCTGCCTGTTTATAGTAGGTAAGTTCAGGGCTGTAGAAAGGGCCCTTTTTGCCTATCATCAACATCTACACTGCTAGAGCCTACGGTCATTTAACAAGAAATGATGGGAAGGTTCCAGAGATGCTCAGAGACATGAAAGTGGAAGAAAATCTGCATTCCCAGAGAAATAATTTTTATATCCATTACAAAAACATTAAGCACTAAAAGAGAACGTAGCATGTATAAACCACAGAAGCCAAGACAACATTAAAGCACAGCTGTTCTTTACAAAAGTATCTGTAGTGTATGGAGGTTCCTTAAAAAACTAAAAATAGAACTACCATATGACCCAGCAATCCCACTACTGGGCATATACTCTGAGAAAACCACAATTCAAGAAGAGTCATGTACCGCAATGTTCATTGCAGCACTATTTACAGTAGCCAGGACATGTAAACAACCTTAGTGTCCACTGACAGATGAATGGTAAAGAAGATATGACACATATATACAATGGAATATTACTCAGCCATAAAAAGAAATGAAATTGAGTTACTTGTAGTGAGGTGGATGGACCTAGAGACTGTCATACAGAGTGTAGTAAGTCAAAAAGAGAAAAATATCGTATGCTAACACACATATATATATGGTTCTGAAGAACCTAGGAGCAGGACAGGAATAAAGATGCAGATGTAGAGAATGGACTTGAGGACATGGGGAGGGGGAAGGGTAAGCTGGGACGAAGTGAGAGTGTGGCATGGACATATATACACTACCACATGTAAAATAGATAGCTGGTGGGAAGCAGCTGCATAGCACAGGGAGATCAGCTCGGTGCTTTGTGAACACCTAGAGGGGTGAGACAGGGAGAGTGGGTGGGAGACACAACAGGGAGGAGATATGGGGATATATGTATATGTATAGCTGATTCACTTTGTTATAAAGCAGAAACTAACACACCATTGTAAAGCAGTTATACTCCAATAAAGATCTTCAAAAATACATAAATAAATTAGTTCCAAAAAAATAAAAGTATCTGTAGTGAGACAACAGTATTGGCCTCCTATCTCAGTTCACAGAAAGCACTGTCAAATTCATCAGACCCTGTATCTTACCATGAGCTAGTGTAAATTCCAAAACTGAACACAAAGGGGTCATTTTAGGTGCCAATGCCACTAATGCTAATGCTGAAATATGCATCCAGACTCTGTTTTCCATGCGGACCACATACCAGTATGCCTTCTCTGCAATGACTGAGAAACCTCAGCTTCTGAATATCCCTGCTGCATTAGACTATTGGGTATATGTGGGAGCATGTGTGTGTGTTGGGACAAGCATGGGAGATACTTGTAGCTCTACAATGGGCTTTTTTTCAATGCTTTCCATCCAATGAATACAAGACATTAGTAACCAGTGGAGCATAAGAATTTCATTTATTTCTGACAACAAGAATGACAGAAAAGATGCTGGGTTTTGCCCAATGAAATTAGTGTAGGCTTTTAAAAGTCATGCTTTCTTTTCTGTGCTTTCTCATTCACTTACATTGTGTATTTTATTGACAAGCCTTTCCCCAATGGTTTTACAAGAGAAACATCCATTCAAAGCCACCTGGTTTTCCCAGTCAATGGATATTATGGGAAGAGTTAGAAGTAAGTGTCTGAATAAACACCCCCAACTCAGTGAATATGGGAAGAAAATCAGAGTAAATGAAACAGAAACCCCATTTCAGGAGTCTCCAGCAGAGAGATCTGCAGTGAAACAGGCCTGCCAGAGACTGTCATCCAGATCTGTTGCTGCAGATATTCAAGCTAAGAATTGGAGAGAAGGAACTGGGGACAGGGAAAGAAAGGGAAATCAACTATTGTCTCTTCCTGGCTTCAGAGTGACTCCCCAAAGGAAACAATCTTGGCAACTTTGCTCCCTCTCTCCACAGCTCCGTCCTGTCCCCTGTCCCTTAGTTCCTCTAGGGCTCTCCCAACACATCTGAGAGGAAGAACAAGAGTCTATGAGTGGCTAGCAGCCTGGGGTTAGGTGGAGAGCAGAATGAATTAATGAAGAAGAGGCAATTTCTAGGTAAGCCAACATTTGGATGGGATAGCTGGGTGGGATTCAGTAATATGAAAAGGAGTTCTATATTCCATGAGAAAGTGTATCACATTTCCAAAATCTGTGGAGGCCAGGAAGAGGAACAAAGCGAAAAGAAGAAGGGCAACAGTTCTGAGATCTAGAACCAAGCTCTCAGAACACAGACTAGAGGGATTTCAACTGTCCCAGGAGCCCCAGAAGAAGGGCATCCAATCTTGGCTGAGACCCTGTGTAAAGTCAGTAGAAAGAGTTATTCTTCCAAGAACAGGAAACTTTTTTCCCAACTTGGTTGCTGGGGAGGAAAGGAGAGTCCCCTTGGGGAGTGACTGCGTTCAGGGAGAAAATAAGAAAATACAGTCTAACTGGGGAAGGTTGTTTGTGGAAGGAGGAAAGAAAGCTAAGAACCGCAGGCTGAGGTTTTGGAAACGAGGGTTAGTTGATAGTGGTTGCAAATTGATGCCTGTAAGAAACCAAATCCCGAAACGCTCGGGCGGGAGCTGCTCACCGGTCCCGGTCGCGAAGATCTGGAAGAGAAGGCGGGGCTGGGAGGCGCGGATCGCAGCGGACAGCCTTCCCTCTCTGCCCACTTCCGACGCCTTCTTCTCAGGCATCAGGCGGATCCTCAGCCGTCCTTCGCCGTGGCGAATCCACCAGCTGAACAGCTCAGTGAGGTTGAACTGGAGCAGCCCCGCAGTCGCCTCCCCTGGGGGCCCTACACAGCCCTCAAGGATCGCCTCCTCTCCCAGCTCCAGCACCAGCTGCTTGGCGCGCCGGAGCTTGCGAACCGAGCCTCCCTTCAGCACCCTGGACAGCGTCCATGCCCGGGCCGGGGCGGGAGAACTGGCGCCGGGTGGTGGCCCCACCAGCCTAAGCAGTGGGGCGCAGTCAAGAGCCAGCGAGCCGCGCGCCTCCAGCCGGCCGGCCCTCGGCTCCGAAGGGGACGGCGGCGGCAGCAGCAGGTCCCGAGCATAGACGCGAAAGAGAGAGGGTACCACAAAGTCCACCGCCAGGCTCTTCCTCTGCAGGCGCGAGTAGCTGAGCGGCTCCCGGCGCTGCAGCGCCGACCCCATGGCTGGTGAGCCCACGCGCTGGCCGGTCTCGGTCCCGGTCCCGGAGCCTGAGGCTGCCGGTGAAAGCAGCAGCAGCAGCCACAGAAGCCCTATGGCTCCCATCCCGCCAAAGGGGGGTTGTTTATACTAGTCTCCCGAGTCTCCGGGATCCAGCCTCGCCCTCCCCTCCCCCCACCCCCCCAAATGGGAAAGGGCTCCGAACAGTCGTTGGTCCTGAAGGGCTCCTTCCACCTGATCTCAGGGGGACTGTGCGTGCACTCGATTCCCTTTCCTCCAACTGCAAGGAGGCGAGCAGGAATCTCAACAAAACGCTGCTGGAGGCTCAGGGGCGTGTCAAGAGACCCTGAAGCGCGAAGGTTTCGGCAGCTGGGATCCTGTGCCTCTCGCGCGCCGCGCGGAATGCCGCGCCCCCGTCCGTAGCTCCCCGCGCTCTGGAACGAGAGAGACTACTATGGTTGAAGGGAGATGGCAATTGGGTACCGTCCTCTCCTGCCCCCCGCGGCCTGAGCTGTGGTGTGTCCGCTCTCGAGCGGCCTCCAATCCTCTGCAACTTTCCTGCTGGGAACGGTGGCTTAGAGCTGTTGTCTGCTGTCCTGGCCGCCTCCTGAGCTGCTTTCGGCTCCTCTGAGCTCCTTTTCCTCGTCTGGGGGGGGGATAGGGGGGTGACCGAGGGCACCGGCTTCCTTCTCTCGCACCCTCCTTCGACCCTCCGCAGCGGGAGGTCTTCGGACTGCACTTCTCGCTGAACTTCTGGACCTGAATCGAGCCCCCGCCGCTCAAGTTTTCAGCGTCCTTGCTCTCCTCCGGCGTCTCAAGAGTTCCCAGGCACCAGAGCGGCCCTGGCGGCAGCGGCGGAGTGAAAGCATTCAGGGCCCGAGAGCCCGAAATCTTGCTGCCCCCTCCTCACTCATCAGCAGCTCCCGCGTCTTTTGTGGCTGGCCAGAGCGCGGCCGGAAGTCGCCTCTATGCTCCGCGAACCCTCCGGACCGCTGCAGCGGGGGTGCCAGCTGCTACCACCGCTGCCACCCCCGGAGCCGCTCTATCGCAGCTGCCTGGGCGTCCGCCACTTACAGCTGGAGGAGCAGAGAGCGCGAGCCCGGAGCTGGCCGGGCCGAGGCGGGGGCGGGGCTCGAATGCCAACTCCTCTCCGCAGCTGGGCCCACTCAGCCCCGCCCCGCCCCGCTCGCACCCGCCAGCCAATGGCGCGGCGAGGTCGGCTTCCTATGCAAATCTGCAGAGGCCTCGGCTTTCATTGAGAAAAGCACAGAGCCCGCCCCGCCCTCCATCCATCCCTCCTCCCTCTCTCCCTCCTTCCCCTCCTCCAGATTCCCTGCCCTATTTCGCTGCTGTGTGAACAGAGGCGTGTTTTGGATGAATGGTAGGACTGGAAGAGGCCTTTGTAATCAAGCATTCTCTCTAATTTTGCATTTAAGAGAGTAAACGGGTCCGACTTCGGAAAAGCAGTTCTGGAATAAAACTGGAGGCCAGGGGAAGGGAGGGGGGAGGGGCAGCGCGACACTGCCAACTCGGAGCTTGGATTAGAGCCCTGAGACATAATCTTCTCTGACCCTTCCATTATTTGAACGCATTCCTGGGAACCTAACGATCCCACCATCCACACAGGAAACAATGGCGGGGGGGGAGGGGAGGTACTGGGGGGAGGGTGGGAAGCGGCTGGCAATCTCACAGAGTTGCGATTCAGCTACAACAAATATTTCAGATCTCAGTCACCCCGCGTTTTCTCAGAATGGTGCTTAAATATGTGTCACCTCCTTTACTCTATGCAAGGTAAATATTTTAAACTCTAGTTTTAGAGGTAAGGAAACTGAGTCGCAGAGATCTTAACTGACTTTCCTAGGGTCACATAGTCCTACTTGCCTCCCAAGCTCTTACTCAGGTGCTCTTAACCACTGCTCTCCCATACCCTTCCATGGGTAACAGGCTAAGAACATCTAGGAATGACTTAGCTAGAAGGAATAATGATCTGGCATTCCTGTTCACAGCTTTGGGAGTGAGAGTTCAGAACTGCAGGCCATTTTTATTCACCTGTGAAGTCAGGGCTCTATCTCCAGTCTCTCCCTTCATCTCTCCTGAGCTTCTATCACAGAACCTGGATAATGGCTGTGTTTATAACAAGTGGTTCACTAGAATCGTAGACAAAACTACAATCCTTGGTGCACAGAGTGGAGTTGAATCTCCCTCACTGAGCAACAAAGCAAGACCTGATCCAGAGAAGAAATGATGCTCCTACCTTGGTGGCAGAAGGGAAGGAGGGAGAAAAAGAAAGAGGAAGGAAAAGGTATGGAGGTTAATAATTTCCTAGTATGTGAGCAAATATGTTTGGATTTTCATCATATTTCACTGGCATGCACACTAGTGAAAGAATAATTTTCTATTTGAAATATTAAAAAGACTAAAACGCAGGTCCTTTCACTCCCCACTCCAGTCCTTTTTTCTCTATAATTCTTGTCCAACTGACTCCAGAAATTTGTCACTAACTATGAATCAGCTACAATCAATGGCCAGTAGGGGGCTGCAGAGACTTTCAACTTAAGACACCCGCCAGGGTTTAACATTTTCCCAGATAATCACCAGGACCACTGCCTTCGCACCTAGTGAACACAAGGGTCTCAATTCTCATGCTTTTATAAATTTTCTCAAATTTCCCTATAGAGAGAAGTGCCTCTCTATATAGATTAAATCACACTGAATCTCAAAAATGTTCTCTTTTTGTTAGATAATTTAGAAAAAGTAAGAAATGAATATTGCTAGAGGCTACTGGTTACTATACATATGCATCTGTAAGAGAGTGTGTGTGTGTGTGTGTGTGTGTGTGTGTGTGTGTGTGTGTGTGTGTATCACATCACATAGTGGCCTTTTGGGGAAAGATATATATTACTGTTTCCATTATAGATACAAAACACCTAAGGCTCAGAGACGCAAAATAATTTGCCCAAGGTCAAACAGCAAGTAAATAAGAGCTGGAATTCAAACCAGTGATTCTTTTCCTCCAAAATTTCCACATCTCACTGAGACAAATTTGGCCTCTTCCTCATGCCTACAGCTATAATTTTGACACTTCTATCCTATATCATTGCTATCTAAGCATGGGAGATGGAAAAGAGCAGGTAAGAGCAAATGGAGAAGATAGAGACAGAAAGATTAAAAGTGTGAGCAGAAGTGATAACTAACATGTCTTGTGCACATATTATGGACCAGCATATTTCAAAATAATTTTCATGTATTATCTGATTTAAGAGTCACACTAACACTGTGAGGGGAAGTAACAGTATCTCTATTTTACAGATCACAAATGGAAGCTCAGAGAGGGTAACTTCCCAACAACAGACTACACAGGTAACAGGATTTATTACAGAATTGGAACCTGGATACCTGACTAAGAAGTCCATGTTCTCAAATCCTGGTGACCTCACAAGACAGAAAGTGGAGTGTGGGAGAACAGACTGAAATGGGTAGAGGTGAACAAGGAAGAAACTGAAAACCCACCTCAAAAAAGAGAGATATAGGGAGTGGGAGTAGCAGGGAGAGCAGACAGGAGATACTGGAAGCCATGAAGACACAGTTAATGAGGTGGGCTGCTCTGGGTCACCTTGTTGATAACTTGGGAAAGGAAAGGGCCAAGAAGGACACTGAAAGCACCAAGACCCTCCTCAGGAAATTCCCAGTTTCTGGTAATAGTCAAGTGGACAACTCAGATAAGGAGGTGTTTGAATTCTCTATAAGAAGAGCAGTAATAAAAACAGCATTTCAAATCCAGGCAGTGTGATTTAAGGCAAAACACACATCAGAACTGTAAAATCTGACTGAGACCTACAGGGTTAAGTCAGGCATTCAGTTGGTCAAAAAGAAGGAGGAGGAGGACAAAGGAGAAAGGGAGAGAGAGGAAAAGAGGAGGAGAAGCAAGAGAAGGAAAAGAAGGTAGGAGAAAAATCAATAAGATGAGCTGAAGCTAGACATTAGAAGATACTTACTGCTAAGACATTTGGAAACTCACAATCAGAGTAGCTTACCCTGGAACAAGAGCAGGAAATGTGACCTAGAAGAAACATTCAAATGAACTGTGGATTTGTGTTCAGGAAACAAGATTTTAATCACAACCTTCCTTCTCAGAGGCTCTATGGATCTTGGGAAAATCCTTGATTTCTCTTGGCTCATACATCAAATTAGAAGAAGAACCAGGTATAGTTTTAAGACACTGTCCACACTGAATTCTGTGTGAGATTCTACAAGTGGCCAAAAGGTCTTATTCAAGACAAAGGACCACAGCTGACAGGTACTAGAAGGAGACTATGAACTTCCAAGGGAACCAGAAAAAGAGTTTGAACCTAATGCTAAAAACAGGAAAAATAAAGATTTCTTTTTAAAAATGTGTCTGTACTAGTAGACAGACTTGAGCTCTGAATCTATAGCCTGCAATTGCTGGCCAGTCATACATAAGATACCTTCTAATAATCATCATGCTAAGAGGAAAGTAGCTAGAGTTGTTAATTCAACCATTATTTATTAAGCACCTACTATTTGCTTGGCTTTACATGAGGTGCCAAGGAGAGATACTGTGATGAATCTGAAAACAGACAAGGTTCCTACTAGCATGAGGTCTTGATAAAATTAAATGAGAAAATCCGGAATACAAAATTGAATTCATGTCTATGCTATAACTAAGCAAAAATTACAAATACAAAAACAAAAAACTGGAGGAAAACACTGATAAATAGGCTTATTGGGGGTGGCAAATTATGGGTGATTTTTTTTTCCTTTTACAAATAACTTTTAATAGTTTTGTATAATAAATAATAATAGAATTTGATTTCCATGAAGAAAGTATATCAGTCAGGATAGCTAGGTTATGCTGTAATAACAACAAAAATACAAATCTCGTTAACGATGAAATATATTCTCATAACCCATATTCATTTCAGGTCAGCAGAGAGCTCTGATCATCATAATCATTTAGGGATCCAGGCTATGGAGCAGCTAACCTCTACTGTGAACTTAGAGGGTCTTGCACCAAAAAACTAAAAGTTCCAACCTGGAAATGACCCATCCTTCCTTACTCATAACTCTGGCCGGAAATATCCATATGATGACCTATCCTATTATGAGAGAGCCAACAAGGTGGAGAAATATCCAACAAACAGACCCATTGATTCCCAAGGAAAAGGAAAACCTGGAAGTGTTGACTTAGATGACTTAGACCAGGCAGGATCTAGAAGACTGGTGTTACCCAGAGAAAAAACGATCTTAACTCTCCTGGGATCCACAGCCAACAGGAGAGCCCAGCCATCAGAGAGCACAGCCTCTCAGTGTTTGCATATGTCATCGTGGAAAAACAGAAAAGCTTGGTCTGCTCTCATCCCTCACAAGGCATGATATAAGAGGCCGCAGAGACACAGAAAAAACCCTTCTCAAACACCAAAGAGTGACAGCTTTCTCCCGGAAACTATAAAAAATCTCACATTTACTGAAGAGAGAAGAAACAACAAGAGAAAGCAAAGCAAACAGTTCACCACTATGTACTTCACAGCAATCCCCATGTTTGCTGAAGCACAGTACATTAGGGAAGAAGGCCATGAGCTATTACTACAACTAGCACGTGTCGGTTTTATCACCTGCTGCTATCCTAATATTTTCTTGTCTTTTTAAATATCCTTTTTGGTCAGGGAAGATAAAAGTAAAACTTTTTGGGTAATTTGATTATCAATGTAGTCCTTTTGAAAAATCTTTTAAGGGCTCCAAACCAACACAGTATCCATTCCATTTAGTTCTTTCTGACTTTCAGCCAACACAGGTTAGTGCCCTGGCCTGTGACTTTTAGTGGCATCAAGGAGAAGGCTTTGGTATCTTAGAGCCTAATCATGTCTGTGTGATAGATCAGATACATCGTAGACAGGTCAATCTCTGAGCAATAGATTACATCTAGTTTACCTGCTCCAGTTGTCCTAATGATCAAAATAACAGGCAATTCCCACTGGCCAGTCCTATCTGATCCATCATTTTACATCTGCATTGTCCTGCCTGGTCTTCTGTCCCGGACTTTCTTTCTTATTCAGACCCAGGGGTGACTGAACCCCTTTGACTGAGCCCTACCCAGATGCAGAGACGAATCTCGGTTCTACTTAGGAGGAATTAAGATCAGATGGCTTAGCATCAATTGCCTTTCAAGCTAATCACTGAATCCTATTTCTAATAACTGCTATTTTTGTCTTGTTCCTGTGATCAAGCCACACCGTATCCCTAATTTCTTTTTTTCTTTATTTTATTTATTTTTTTTTTTGCAGTACACGGGCCTCTCACTGGTGTGGCCTCTCCCATTGCAGAGCACAGGCTCCGGACGTGCAGGCTCAGTGGCCATGGCTCACGGACCCAGCCGCTCCGCGGCATGTGGGATCTTCCCAGACCGGGGCAACGAACCCGCATCCCCTGCATCAGCAGGCGGGCTCCCAACCACTGCGCCACCAGGGAAGCCCTCCCTAATTTCTTAATGGGCTGAGCTTAGCCTTGTTCTTTCAGGGCCCTCCCCCTAGTCAATACCCTTCCTCTGAAATCTGCTCTCCACTGACTGGTTTCTATGAGCCAATCTCTTGTTGGCCCAGGTGTATGCATACTAGTTCCCAGTCTTCTCTCCCATGGATGCCCATCTTCCCCCCCTTCCCCCTTCTTCTGATTGGGCCCACAACCAAGAGTAAGCATTGCTTATTATCATGGGACACAGGCCATGGCCATGGTTGATTAGACCAGAAGTGAACACCTGACTCTAGAGAGGCCCATCCCCAGGCTAGGTTGAGCCAATCAGCTTCCCTCTCCAACTAGGAAGCAGAGACTGTGTGGAATGACATGTGAGTCATGAATAGTGGGGCACCATAATGCCCCCGTCGCGGAGCACAGGCTCCGGACACACAGGCTCAGCGGCCATGGCTCACGGGCCTAGCCGCTCTGCGGCATGCAGGATCTTCCCAGACCGGGGCACGAAGCCGTGTCCCCTGCATCGGCAGGCGGACTCTCAACCACTGCGCCACCAGGGAAGCCCTAAACACCTCACTTTTTGAGAAAATTTGGGATGGACTTTGCTCCTGGCAAATCAAACTAAGACAAGGTGGGACACTTGCCCTTTCCCTCTCACTAGTCCTTCCTGGCACTAACTCCTTACAAAGATCCTACCTAGACACTGCTCTCCAAGCATAGGGGTATCTGACCCCAACACTACTCACCCTGCTATCCAGAACTGACCTGGGTTATCCCATTAAGACTGAGCCCCAAAGTCCTCTGATTTCTCTTCTTTGCTGTGAACTGAGTACCCAGGTGGATTCGGCCAGTACTGGGAAACCTAGATGCAAAGAGACCATATTTTCAAATCCACAAATCTGGACATGTGGTCTGATGCGACCTCTGTGTATAGCAGGTTTTCCACATTTGAGGCAATTTGGATGCTGCATTTTTCACACGTAGCAGGTATTTCAAGGATTTATATAAAATAAAGTTACATCATGCTGATCCAAAGTATCCAGGATGCAAGGCTGTAATACCAGTGACTAATACTTGGGCCCCGAGCACATGACAGCAGTCCTGTAAACAGGGAGAGCTATCTAGTTTCAGGAGGAAAGGGCCTCCTTCATACTTCCTTCCCCTTTCCAAGTTCTAAATTCTGCCAGATGGTTCCTGGTGGCTTAGCAGCCTCAGTATGGCCATGCTAGTCAGTCCCCACTCTGCAGTAACAACCCTCAAACTTCCCACCAGTCTAGGATGCTTGGCCATGGAACACTAGCCACGCTAGCCAAGCTAGCCAAGCTCTGAAGCCTTGCCTATTACTTTGAACAGCAGGTGTCCACTAGTGGTAACCAGCCTCAAAGATGGCCCCATCTCCTTATGTTTGCACCCTTGTGCATTGCCCTCAGACACTGAATAGGGCTCACCAGTGTCACCAACAGAATATGTGGAAATGATAGTGTGCAACTTCTGGGTCTGGCCATAAAAGACACTGTGGCTTTCTTGGACCACTTGCTCCAGGGGAAGCCAGCTGCTATGTCATATGGATACTCAAGAAGCCCTATGGAGAGGTCTGTGTGGCAAGGAACAAAGGGATCCTGCCAATAGTCAACCCTAATTTGCCAGACATGTGAATAAGTTGCCTTAGAAGCAGATCTTCCAGCCTGGGTCAAGCCTTCAGATGCCTACAGCCTCAGCTGACATCTTGACTGTAACCTCATAAGAGACCTTGAGCCAGAGGACTTATTTAGGTCAAATTCTTGACTCACATAACCTGTGAGTTGATAATGTTTACTCTTATTTTAGGTTGGATTAATTTGTTATGAAGTAATGTATAACAAGTATACCACTCCTTCCATTTCACTAGGTTCCTCTCTCCCCCCTTCTACCTGCTTCCCCAGCCAAGCCACGCCATTGCTGACCAATCCATCACAGCTGGTGCTGCCTGTCCCCAAACATCCACCAAGATGGATCATCAACCAAGGTAAGGCTCGTCTAGCAACCAGAGGCAGGATACCCCTCAAAAACACTTCACTGCTCCATCAGCACCTATAACAGAAGCTACACATCCCCTCAGAGCCCTGGGAATTAATACTTTCCATTTTTTCCCTTTCTCTTATAGCATTTTATTTCTGATTATAAAAGTGATACATATTAATTATAGGAAATTTGAAAAATTCAAAAATATATTAAAAGGAAGTTTAAATAACCCATAGTCTCACCACCCAAAAATAATGACTCAAAATTTGTTATATTTCCTTCCAGTATTATTTTAAATTACTACAATTTGGTTCATGCAAAGTCATATCCTACACAGTTTTTTTAACTTAACATTATATTGTGAGCATTTTCCCACATCACAGAACATTCCAGGGATTTATGATTTTTAGTGACTGCAGAGAATTACAATGTATAGATGTACCATAATTTGTTTAACCAGTCTTTATTTTTGGACATGGTGCTATAAATAATCCTGTGACAAATATTCCTGTACATCGATCTTAGTCCATGACTCTGATTAATTCTATAGTTCATAAATCTCTGTTTTCATTTCAGTTCATTTCTTTAGATCCTTAAGTTTCTTTCTAAAAAATGTAACCACTAACACATGCATAGAATTGAAAAGTTATGCAGTGAAAGTACATCTTTCTCCCACCAGGGTTCCCTGGTCTTCCCAGTGTCCTTTTCCAGAGGAACAATTTTACCTTTTCTGGGGTATTCATGCAGAACTCCTCTGTGCATATACAATCACATATGTGTAGATCAGTGGTTCTCAAAGTGTGGTCCAACACCCTGGGGTTCAAGACACTTTCAGGGAGTCCATAAGGTCAAAGGTATTCTCATAATTCCAAGGCATTATTTACCTGCTTCACTTTTTTTAAAATTTATTTTATTGAAGTATAGCTGATTTACAATGTTGTATTAATTTCTATTGTACAGCCAAGTGATTTGGTTATACACATGTACATTCTTTTTCATATTCTTTTCCATTATGGTTTATCACAGGATATTGAATATAGTTCCCTGGGCTATACAGTAAGACCTTGTTGTTTATCCATTCTGTATATAATAGTTTGCATCTGCTAATCCTAAACTCCCAAGTAATTCCTCCCCCACCCAGCCTCCCCCTCGGCAACCACAAGTCTGCAGATGTAGAAAACAAACTTATGGTTACCAGGGGGTAAGCGGGATAAATTGGGAGACTGGAATTGACATATAGACACTACTATATGTAAAATAGATAACTAACAAGGACCTACTGTATAGCACAGGGAACTCTACTCAATACTCTGTAATGGCCTATATGGTAAAAGAATCTAAAAAGGAGTGGATATATGTACATGTATATGTAACTGATTCACTTTGCTGTACACCTGAAACTAACACAACATTGTAAATCAACTATACTACAATAAAATTTTTTTAAATAAAGAAGATGTATATATACACAATGGCATACAAGTTAGCCATAAAAAAGCATGCAGTAATGCCATTTGCAGCAACATGGATGGACCTAGAGATTATCATACTAAGTGAAGTCAGTCAGAAAGAAAAAGATAAACAGCACATAATACCACTTAAATGTGGGATCTAAAATATGACACAAATGAACTTATCTACAAAACAGAAACTCAATTGCTTCACTTTTATTTTCTCACAAGTGTACAGTGGAGTTTTCCAGAAGCTTCATGATATGTGATCATGTCATCACTTTGGCAGCTAATGGAGTGTGTGCTTGTGTATTCTTGGGTTTTCTAGAATTTTCTAAGACAACTGAGGACCCTTGAGTGGGGTCCTCAATAATTTTTAAGATTGTAAAGGCCTCTGGAGACCAAAATGTTTGAGATCTGTTGATATAGATCCTAACACAGACACAGACACACACACACACACACACGCGCGCGCGCACACGCACACACATACAAATTGGTAGCATGCTATACATATACTCCGTAGCTCTTTTCTTATTATGAAAATATGTATTTGGGATTATTTCATCACAGCACCTATAAAACAGCCTTGGTGTTTTTGAGTGGCTATATTTCCTTCTATTTTATGGTTGTTCCACATGTATTCAACCAGCTCCTACTGATGGAATTTAGTTTATTTTAAATCTTTGCTTCCATTATTACTATTATATAACAATACATATCGCACAGAATAACTTTGTATGCTCTTCATTTTCTACAAATGCAAGTATATCTCTATAATAAATTCATAGGGGTAAAATAGCTCAAAGGGTATGCACATTTAAAATAAGTACTGCCAATTTGTCTTCCACAGAGAATATATCACTTTTTATACCCAAAATAGTTGAGAGTGATTGTTTCCTCGCAGCTTCATCATCACACTGCTATCAAACTTTTCATCATTAAAATCTGATGGTTAAAAACATGGTATCCCAGTGTACTTTTAAATTCCATTTCTTCTATTACGAGTAGATCAAAGTATATTTTTCTTTTTGAAAAGTCTTTTGTATCCTCTTGTTTGTAAAGTCCCTCCTTATATACTTTGCCCATTTGTCTTTTGATTTGTTGATTCCTTCTTATTGATTAACAGGGTTTCTTTAAGTATTAAGGAAACTAACACATCTCTTGTCTTTTGCCTTTTGATTGTTTTATCTTACCACACAAAACAAATTTTGCAACTATCAAATTAATAATCTCTTTTATGGCTTCTGGATTACAAGCCCCCCCCGACCCAACACACATATGATATTTTAAAGTTTACACTATATTTTCTTCTAGTATTTTTATGAGTTTTTAACGTTTTAATTTTGTATTGAAGTACAGTTGATTTAAAATGCGTTAGTTTCAGGTGTACAGCAAAGTGATTCAGTCATACATATTTTTTTCAGATTATTTCCCATTATAGATTATTACAAGATATTGAATATAGTTCCCTATGATATACAGTAAATCCCTGTTGCTCATCTATTTTATGTATAGTAGTTTGTATCTATCAATCCCATACTCCTAATTTATCCTTCCTCCCTCTCTTTCCATTTTAATAACCATAAGTTTTCTATGTCTGTAAGTCTGTTTCTATTTTGTATATAGATTCGTTTGTATTATTTTTTAGATTCCACATATAAGTGATATCATATAATATTTGTCTTTCTCTGACTTAGTATGATATACTTTAGATTCATCCATATTGTTGCAAATGGCAATATTTCACTTTTTTATGGCTGAGTAATATTCATATGTGTGCGTGAGTGCGTGTGTGTGTGTATATATATCACATCTTTTTAAACCAATTGTCTGTTGATGGGGACTTGGGTTGTTTCCATGTCTTGGCTATTATAAACAGTGATGCTATGAACATTGGGGTGCATGTATCTTTTTGAATTATAGTTTTCATCTTTTCCAGAGAGAGGCCCAGGAGTGGGATTGCCGGATCATATAGTAGCTCTATTTTCAGTTTTTAAAGGAACCTCCACACTGTTTTCCATAGTGGCTGCACCAATTTACATTCCCACCAACAGTGCAGGAGGGTTCCCTTTTCTCCACACCCTCTCTAGCATTTATTCCTTGAAAACTTTTTGGTGATTGTCATTCTGAATGGTGTAACGTGATGCCTCATTGTGGTTTTGATTTGCATTTTTCTAATAATTAGCGATGTTGAGCATCTTCTAATGGGCTGTTGGCCATCTATATGTCTTCTTTGGAGAAAAGTCTATTTAGGTCTTCCGCCCATTTTTTGATTGGGTGATTTGTTTTTTTGATATTGAGTTATATGAGCTGTTTATTGATTTTGGATATTAACTCCTTATCAGTCACATCATTTGCAAGTATTTTCTCCCATTCTGCAGGCTGTCTTTCCATTTTGTTGATGGTTTCCTTTGCTGTGCAAAAGCTTTTAAGTTTGATTAGGTCCCATTTATTTTTGCTTTTATTTCTTTTGCCTTAGGAGACTGATTTAAGAAAATGTTGCTACGATTTATGTCCAACAATGTTTTACTTATGTTCTCATCTAGGAGTTTTATGGTGTCATGTCTTATATTTAGGCCTTAAACCATTTTGAATTTATTTTTGTATATGGTGTGAGGGAGTGTTTTAATTTCACTGATTTACATGTAGCTGTCTAGCTTTCCCAACACTACTTGTTGAAGAGCCTGTCTTTTCTCCATTGCATATTCTTGCTTCCTTTGTTATAGATTAGTTGACCATAGGTGTGTGGGGTTATTTCTGGGCTCTCTATTCTGCTCCATTAATCTGTATGTCTGTTTTTGTGCCAATACCATGCTGTTTGATTACTGTAGCTTTGTAGTATTGTCTGAAGTCTGGAAGGGTTATGTCTGCAGCTTTGTTCTTTTTCCTCAGGATTGCTTTGGCAATTCGGGGTATTTGTAGTTCCATATAAATTTTAGGGCTATTTGTTCTAGTTCTGTGAAAAATATCATGGGTATTTTTTTTTTTTTTTTTTTTTTTTTTTGCAGTACTCGGGCTTCTCACTGTTGTGGCCTCTCCCGTTGCAGAGCACAGGCTCCAGACGCACAGGCTCAGCAGCCATGGCTCACGGGCCCAGCCGCTCCGCAGCATGTGGGATCTTCCCAGACTGGGGCACAAACCCGTGTCCCCTTCATTGGCAGGCGGACTCTCAACCACTGTGCCACCAAGGAAGCCCTATCATGGGTATTTTGATAGGGGGTCACATTAAATCTGTAGACTGCTTTGGACAGTATGGCCATTTTAACAATACTAATTCTTCCAATCCAAGAGCATGGAATATCTTTCCATTTCTTTGAATCATCTTCAACTTCCTTTATCAATGTTTTACAGTTTTCAGTGTGTAGATCTTTCAACGCCTTGGTTAAGTTGATTCGTTTGTATTTTTTTTGACACGATTTTAAATGGGATTGTTTTTTATGCTTCAATTTTTTAATCCATTTGGACTTTTTTGGTAAAGAATTAGAGTCAAACTTTATTTTTTAATTTGATTCCTACATGGGACTCACTGAATTAACTCAGTATTTATTTCATAAAAAACCTTTTCCCCACTGATAAGAAATGCCACTTTATTATAAAATAATTTTTTGCCTACATTTGGATCTCCTCCTGGTTCCCCCATTCTGTTCATGGATCCGTCTGTCTACCCCTCTCCAGGAATATAATAGGTAGAAAGCTGTCCCCTCCTCCCAATTATTCTTCCTTTACAGAATTTACCTATCCTTGCTCCTTTATTTTGCCATATGAATTGTAGAACTCAACTAGTTTTTTAAAAACCCTGTTATTTTATCTACTGAGATGACTTAAAATTTACAGGTTAACATAGGGAGATCTGCATCCTCATAATGTTGAGTCTTTCTATCAAGAAAACAGGAGGTCTTTTTTTTAAAAAAAAAAACAGGTTCTTAGTAACATTTAACAATCTCTTCATATAGTTTTTGCATATTCCTTGTAATGTTCATTCCTACTGTTTCTTTTGCTATTGTAAACAGATTTTTTTTTCTTTCAGATATAGTTTCTAACTGGTTATTGGTATTATATATTGGGATGCTACTGATTTTTCTATACTCATTTTGTATATCTAACTTTCTTACCAAATACACTTGTTGCTTGTAATGGTTTTTCAGTTGATCCTCTTGGACTTTCCAAGTACACACTATATCACCTGCCAACAATGATAATTTTGCTTCTTTCTGATTTTTATACCATCTTTCCTTCTCTTACCAAGTTTTATTGGCTATCTCCTCCAAAAATAAATTAAATCATAATGACAGTAGTGTACAGCTTTGCATTGCTCCTAACTTTATGAGAATGATTCTAATATCTCACCATTAAGCCTCATCTGGGATGTGCCTTGAGAAATACAACTTTTTTATTGAATTACAACTCTTACATTTCCAAACTCCATGCTCCCATCAAAATTTCAGATCCCCCCAATTAATCATTGTGGCCCCCATCCTGCATCTGCCAGATAATGTGTGTGTGCATCTCAAACTGGAGGAATGAGTTTGCTGTCCAGAATCAGGTGGTAAACCTTGACCTGAGGACCAGAATAAGATATTTTTAAACATTCTCCTCTGAAGGGGATTACCATAAAGGAGGTAATACACAAGTTTCAGCTTAGGGTGCTGAGTGAGAAGTTAATATTGAGGCCTAACTAATGTTCAAGGAATATTTAAGAAAAGGAGATCATGCCTACAAAATCTTTGAAACCAAACCTATTCATATACCACTGATCTCTTTCCTGAACCCCCTAAGTCCTTGTCTGTCTCTGACTCACAAAGCATATTTCAGCCCTAGCCTCCGAGTCATTTCAGACACACTTTTTTATCCTGACCCCAAACCAACTAATTGTCATCCCTGTGCAGGCTGTAAAACCAAACCTAAAAGCAGTAATTCCTGAAGAACATAAGAATAGCCTGGGATGCCTGCTTAAAACTTCAGAATCTTGGGCTCCACTCAAGACCTGCTGATTCTTATGCACACCAACATTTGAAGAGAAGCACTGCCTTACAGTTCCATCACTGTTACAAGAGCTAATGAAATTCCCTCCAGGGCCTAGGAAGTCCAGCCCTTCTTCCTCAACTCTTCCAGGTCCAAGTTAATTCTTAGAATTCTCTCTGTTTGCTCTGGCCACCCTAGGGGAAACAAACATTATTTCTAAACTATCTTGACCCAGAGTCTCCAAGGGTTCCCATGCATTTATTGGAAGATGGAGACATGCAAATCACTCCTGGGTAGATTCTAATGGACATTCTGAAGGAAGTGGGTAAGACATGTCCATTAAACCTGGGACTAGATGAGGTAACTTGGAACCTTCTTTAGAGAAGTCAGCCTTTGCTGTGATGGCCATGAGAAACCATGACAATGAGATCTTTCCAGCCATAAAGGGCATGTACCCAAAGCTCTGTATGCCATATTTATGAAGCAAGCTTGCCTCTAACTCTGCAGTGTCTCAGAACCCAGGCCTGCTCTTGAACTGCCTCAGATATTAAGGCTAACAGGAGCAAAATGGCATCTGCTGCATCCCCTTGTTGCCCCATCACTTATCTGCTGGCTCCCATTTTTGTAGGAGAGAATTGGTTGCCCTGTAACCACCTCTGCCCCCTTTCTGCTTCCTCTTTTCCCCCAAAGCCTACTGAAGCTGAGCAGGTCTCATCTGCAGCCTGCCCAAGTTTATGGTCACAGGTAAGGACAACAAGCCCTTCAGATGAACAGCCATATCTACAAACTGTCTACACTCACTTTGAAAAATGGCCTTTGAACACTGAGGAGTCCCACAGGCAGCTCCTGTGGTTGGAGTCAAATGTGGTGAGAAGTGGCAGAACTACTGAACTGCTTTTAAATTGGTCTTTAGGCAACAGAGTAAAGTTAGCTCAGCCCATTAAGGAACCCTCACTCAGAAGCTGCCCCACTGACATGCCTCCTAGGGCCTTCGGGGACTCCGCTAATGAACTTCCAGTTGCTTCCCTGCAAGTCACACCACATCAAGGCGAGTTTGCAGGGATATGAATGCATGCCTGGCCTACTGAGGGAGCCCATCTGGTGAGTTTAGCTTCTATCTCCAGCAGCATGACATAATGAAGGAAGCCCCTACGAGGGAAGCAAAGCATTTTTCCAACCTCTCTCTCCACTTCTTTACAGCAGTGATTTTCAAAGTCTGGTGAATACAAGAGGTCTCCCTTCCTTCAGGGAATGATGAGTGTTCTGTAGACTTTCATCATGACATGGAATTATGCGCTACTTAGTAACGACTTAAATTGAGTTATCAAGGTTATTAAATGTTGGCGTTCATAAACTAAAAATGTACTCACTATTTGAGTTTGCAGAGGAGTTTAATTCAGTACCCACTAAAAAGTGAGGACACCTTGAAAAGCCTGGCCGCCTTTCCTAGCTCCTGCTAACTGTGAGTGCAATGCCTTAGAGGTAGTTGTACACCAACAATCTCCAGGAAGTCGGCTTTCTTATCACCAGGTATTCAGTGCCATTGTGAGTTGCACTCAATGCAAATAATACTCCAAGTGATTCTACTACCAACAAGATTACCACACTATTGTGAGCTGGTGACGTTTTCAAGAGCTGCTACTTTTAATTTTTCAAAATATAAACTGCTGTTCATTTTGCTTCATTAATATTAATTTAGAGTATTATCAGTTATTTGTTTAACTCTATGGTGTGTAGTGATATATGGCTGCATTAACAGTACTTTGGGCCTACAATTTTTCCAATTATTAAAGTTTAATATTAGTCATCTATATGCTAATTTGCTTTTATAAGGACACTTAATGTGTTATGTGCTGCCTGTGAATTTGTGCCATTGGAATAACTTGAACCTCTGTCAAAGAAAGTGTGATAAAATCACTGAGTTGTTTTAAAATCACAAGGCACTTTTAAGCATATATAGACTTGTATATGCTCACTTTCTTCTTTTATAATGTGAATATTATGCAATATGTATTGGGCTGGCCAAAAAGTTCATTCGACTTTTTCCATAAGATGGCTCTGGCAGCACTTAGTTGTCGTTAATTTCATTCAGAACAGTTTTGTTAGATTGTATTGTGACAGTTGTCATATCAGTGTGCATCTAAAAAAAAAAACTTATCAAAATTGGTCCAGCGGTCGGGTAGACCAGTTGAAGTTGATAGCGATCAAATCCAGATATTAATTGAGAACAATCAACATTATGCCACACAGGAGATAGCCAACATACTCAAAATATCCAAATCAAGCACTGAAAATTCACAAACTTGGTTATGTTAATCGCTTTGATGTTTGGATTCCACGTAAGTTAAGTGAAAAAAACGTTCTTGACCGTATTTCCACATGCAATTCTCTATGTAAACGTAAAGAAAACGTTCAATTTTTAAAACAAATTGTGACAGGCGATGAAAAGTGGATACTGTACAATAATGTGGAACGGAAGAGATTCTGGGGCAAGCGAAATGAACCACCACCAACCACACCAAAGGCTGGTCTTCATCCAGAGAAGGTGATGTTGTGTACATGGTGGGATTGGAAGGGAGTCCTCTACTATGAGCTCCTTCCGGAAAACCAAACGATTAATTGCAACAAGTATTGCCCCAATTAGACCAACTGAAAGCAGTACTCGACGAAAAGCGTCCAGAATTAGTCAACAGAAAACTTATAATCTTCCATCAGGATAAGGCAAGACCGCATGTTCTTTGCTGACCAGGCAAAAACTGTTACAGCTTGGCTGGAAAGTTCTGATTCATCCACTGTATTCACCAGACACTGCACCTTCGGATTTCCATTTATTTCAGTCTTTACAAAATTCTCTTAAAGGAAAACATTTCCAGTCCCTGGAAGACTGTAAAAGGCACCTGGAACAGTTCTTTGCTCAAAAAGATAAAAAGTTTTGGGAAGATGGAGTTATAAGTTGTCTGAAAAATGGCAGAAAGTAGTGGAACACACAAAAGGGTGAATATGTTGTTCAATAAAGTTCTTGGTGAAAATGAGTCTCTTATTTTTACTTGAAAACTGAAGGAACTTTTTGGCCAACCAATATTTCTCACTAGCAACAAATTTATCATGATTTGTTTTTCTCCAATTCTTTTTTATCCTCTCCAATTCCTATCCATCACCAAAAGAGGGGATGGGTGGGCCATGGAGTCTTTTGTCTCACCCAACTGTACTCTGGTCAAAAACACTTAAGGACGATGGGGGTTCAAAGAGGAACTGCAGGGGAGGCCCAGGGCTGGGGGTCCTGGCCTCCACCACTTCACTAAAGCACAGCAGCTTGCCTCAAATCTGAGCATACACTAAGTTTCTATGTTTGCAGAAAGAATCCTGCTGCCAAAAACTGTTTGAAATCTCTGCACTCCATTTTTCTATTTATGCAATACCATAGTCATTTAAAACAATGCTAGAAAAATCCAGAAAGAAAACACTACCTTGTTAGTTGTGGGAGTTGCTGTATTTTAAGAAAAGGAACACGGAAATGAATAGTCAAAGCAATGAAAAAAAAAGGTGGGACTAGGTATAGAAGAAGGTTTCATTCAGCTCAATTTAACCTAGCAAAGCACTCAGCTGGGTGTTGAGAGAGAATGGGGTGGGAATGATGCTAAGATGAATGAGAAAAAGATCCTAGATTTTTTGGTCCAAGAGAACAATGAGAGAAGTTCAAAACTGACTATGATACAGAAAAGAGAGATGCAAAGGGCACGGGGGAGGGGAGCAGTCTAAAGGAGAGGGGATCACTTTAATTGTGAGGGATGAGGGAGGAAGCTTCTCCTCCAACCCTGGGTTGGCATGACTTAGTCATTCCACAGAAATTTACCACTGAGAAGACACTTCGCAAGGCCAAAGAAAGGATACGGAGAGCCAGGGATGCCCTTGTTCATCTCAAAACCAAGGAAAGTGATTTAAGACAAGGTTTCTCAAACTTGATTGTGCATACAAATTACCTGGTTGGTGGGAGAGTCTTGGTAAAAAGCAGATTCTGGGGAATTCCCTGGCAGTCCAGTGGTTAAGACTCCAGGCTGCCACTGCAGGGGGCATGAGTTCCATCCCTGGTCAGAGAACTAAGATCCTGCATGCCGCGTCGCATGACACAGAGGGGGGCGGGGGGTGGGGGGAAGAAGACCCTGATTCAGCAGGTGAAAGGTTGGCCTGATATCCTGCATTTCTAACAATCTCCCATGTGACTCCAATGCTGCTAGTCAGATACTTCAAGCAGCGGGGTCTAAAAAACCATGCCACAGTCAGATGTTAGTAATACGTCATAAGGCATTAACTTCTGTGACAAATACTGCTACTTGCCTGCCCAACATCCATTCTCTTTTTATTTTACAATGAGAGTCCCAGTTTTGTTCGTCAGGGTAATATGCTCAGCTAAAACTGTTTGTTTCCCCAGTATCCACTACAGTGGTGTTGCAGGAAGGGGGTTACTCCTTCCAAGGGCCAAGAGTGGAGCTCTTGTCTAACACTTAGAAATGAATTGTCTAAGGAGACACACGTGCTGACAAAACAAGAGACTATATTGGGAAGGGGGAGAACAGCAGGGTAAGGGAACCCAGGAGAACTGCTCTGCCACGTGGCTTGCGGTCTTAGGTTTATGGTAATGGAATTAGTTCCTGGGTTGTCTCTGGCCAATCATTCTGACTCAGGGTCTTTCCTGGTGGCACTCGCATCACTCAGCCAAGATGGATTCCAGCAAGAAGGATTCTGGGAGGTTGGTAGGACATATGGACTGGCATCTCCTCTCTCCTTTTGACCTTTCCCGAGTTGTTCCAGTTGGTGGTAGCTTGTTAGTTCCGCATTCCTTACCAGGACCTCCTATTCTAAGATAACTCATGCAAGTGGCTACTATCTTGCCTGGCCAGGGCTGGAGGTTTCAGTCAGTGTTTCCCTTAACAGTGGGAGTGGGGGTGACACAATTCAGACAAAAAAGGTGCAGGCAGAACTTTCTGGAGAAGGTAACCTTTCCTGTTTAAAATGGCAAAACCTCTGACGGGGAAAGTCTTGGTCTCTGTCTCGGCTTTCGGTGTCTTCTCCTTTTTCCTGACTGAAATATGGACCTAATGCCTAGAGAGGCAGCAGCTCTCTTGCCATCATGACATTGAAAACCACAGACTCAAGGTGGTAGAGCTGGAAGAAGCAGCCTGGATCCTTCATGCTTTGTGGACTCTACCTTCCTACTGTTTTTTGGTGTCTAGGTTTGGGTTTCCACAGAAGCAGCCCTCAGATAGGAATTCAACTGTTGTTCATTTGGGAAGTAATCCCAGGAGATGGTGACACAGGGAAGGGAAGGAAGCCAAAAATGGTGTGTCATCTATTCAGTTACCAAAGTGGGAAACTGGAGCTTAGTCCCACTGGTGAAGTCCAAGAGACCATGTAGCACACATACCAGAATTATCCCACCAAGGGGAGAGGGGGTTGGAGCATGCACCCATGAAATCCCATCCATCCTTGGGGGAGGGCTGCTTTTGCAGGGCATTAAATCTCCAGCACACTGGCTTGCTGTACACACAGGCCAGACATACTTCCACAGCCTGAAAAAACCCTCAGACCAAGATTGAGGATATTTTCAGTAGCAGTGAGAAGCATATAGACAGGCATCTGCTGCACCTGGTAAAACTCAATCCAGACTCTGTTACCGAGTCAAACACAATTCTAGCTGAAAATCACCTTAGGAGTATTCTGATTTTGAAAGAAGTTCTCACCCCTATCACAAGAACATAGAAGGCAAAATTATTTAACACTAAGTTATATATCTGTAATGGCAGAATGCAAGGCAACATATTTAGAGGCAGGAAGCCTTTTCTAGCAAACTTTAAAACACACTATATAGGCAACTACATACTCTGCCAATGGGAGCAGGCAGCAAGCTTCTCCACAATGTGGGGATTTGATATAACACCCAGAGCTTATAAATATGTTACTCACACAGAATATTTTCCCACTTAGTCTAGATTTCATTTTCTTGCTTCTTGGGCAAATCAAAGAGACTTTCCATGAGTTCAGGAAAAAGCATTCTCCAGGTAGGGAAAGCTCCCATCCTTCTAAATGATTAGCATCCTTATGAATGACTCAGAAGATGAAATAAGAAGAAAGTTACTCAGAAAAGCACATGGCAGCAAGCTGAGACAAGGCAGAAATGTGAAGAAAGATGAAAAGAACGAGTTCATAAAGTTCTTGAATGTAGAAACCAGAAGTGAGGACACTGAGATCGTCTTTTATTCTTGTCTGAGCCCTCTGGCTGACCTTGAGGAGAATGAAAGCAGCGTGGGAAGGAGAAGGGCCCTAGCCTCAACTCCACTCCACTGCCCATCACCCCACTCTCTGCACAGCACCTGGGTTAAGGGTTGGTCACAGCCAAGGCAACACAGACTGGAAATTAAGCAGGCATAAAAATTCAAAGTTCAATGATTTCAAAGAAAAACTCAGCAGAAAAAGCAGCCATCACTGAGGGGCAGAGAGCAGCAGTAGCTGCAATGATACTGTATCACCCCCCTCCACTGACCTAAGGAATGAGCTTTGGGCAGGCAGGGCCAGAGTGCCACCAGGACAAAAATCAATAATAAAAACAAAAACAAAGAAAAAGCAATAAGCCCAAGCTCACGGAGGAGAAGGGGAACCGCTGTCTTTTTAAAGAATTGTAAGAACTTTTCATGGTCTCAGATATTTCCAAATCAGGTTTCAACACAGCCAAAGGGCATGCAATTAAGCAAATGCTTTTGCTACATGAGAGTAAACGCTTTACTTTCTTTGTTGTTGTATAAATCACAACGATGGAACTGTCCTTCTTGAATCAGCAATGCAGGCCCCGAAGTGATCTTCATCACTTCTTTCTTAGGAGTTTGTTGGCCTGGTCTCTTAGGAGTTAAGACCTTTGCGAATCTCAGCTTACAAGCTTATCCATAACATGAGATACATCCATCTTTTCCATGTCTTAGAGTTGTTGTCAAAGTCAAAACGGAAAATGTATCATCTACGAGAAATGGCTTATAAACTGAGAGTACATGTAAAAGACTATTATTACTAACATTACGGCTGTCCCCTAAGCAGATCTGTGTTTGCTGTTTATACAATATTAGTGTGACCTTGGATAATACAATAATACAATGTGACTCTGAGGATTAAATGAGATAGTATGTATTCAGACCTAGCACAGGCCCTCGCACATTATATGCTCTGTATGTGCTGGCTATTGTTATCATTATCATCATCATCATCACCACCAACAACAACAACAGCACCACCCTCACCATCATCAACATGTCGCATTTATTTTAAATTATAAATGCCCCCAATTAGTGAACATTCTCTTGCTTTGATTCATGAGCATTTGCCGCTTGTGTTTCCTTTTTGAGCCAATCTCTAAGCCACCAAACAGCATCAGAAAAGTGAGAAAGATGACTTTTACTGATACCCTGAGGGGTTTTTCTCTTCCAGAAGATAAGTAATGAATGAATGTGAGGTTACTTTGAAAACCAAATAATGTACCCTCCATATTGTTATTACTTTTGCCCAGTTTTTATTTTTGTCAACAGCACTCACACAGGTGTTGTCACCATCAAGCCTGGGAAATGCAGAAAAGGAGGCTGGACCTTTTCAACCAAACAGTCATGGAGCACATTTTTCATTAGCCCTGGAGCTAGTCAAAGGTAGTTTAGCCACCTGTGGACAACTCAGGTCCATCCCATCCATCACCCTTCCAAAAACTCATAGCATCACACAATGTGAATGCTGGAAAAGCCCTCAGCAATCTAGTCAATCCTTTCATTTTATAGATGGGGCAACTGGGATAAAGAAAAATAAAGGACTTGAACAATACCCAGATAACGAGAGGTAGGACCAGAGCCAGAACCCACGTCTACTTAACTCTCAACCCAGTGTTCTTTCACTACCTGGTGCCACCTCTTCTTGCAGTCAGGTGGCACAGTCAGAGCCTTGGCAGGAAGGGTGGCAGGAAGGCAGCTCATGCAGGTGGGAGAAGCCAGGAGCAGCTGGAAATTAGCTGGCTGCAGTGAAGATGAAACATACATGGAAACAAGCCCCATGAACAGATAGAGGCAGGCGTGAAACAAGGCAAGAATGGAGCAGACCCGTCCAAAGGGTAGGAAGAACAGATGGGAGCCCAAACCCAGTTGGCAGGGACACCTAGCCAAGCTGTCAGAGACAATTACCTGGGATCCAGACTCATGGGACTCGCTGTGTTACTGGTTCCACATCTCTAGGAAGTCCAGCTCTGACCTGGAGTGACCAGGGCTGAGGGATGGACTATTATTCTGAGATATAAAGGGTTGACTTTGGTTTCTGATGTTATTTTGATTATGAGTGTTCCAACCTTACCATTCCAAAGGGTCTCATGTAATGAAAGCTTAGGTCAAGGGTGGAAACCACAGGCTAACAGTAAGAGTTTCACAGATCTTGAGTACAAAAGCCTGGAAAAATGAAGCAGGAATTTCCTCCCAACCCTGGATACTGAGAGCATTCACCAGGACTGAGTTTCTGCAAGAGCTGACGATTAGGAGAATCAGAAGAAACTGGTCCTTAATGAAAGGAAATTTTCACGTTTGTCCCATGACTTACATGTGACTTAAAAAATAAATCTTAAAAATCAAATCCTTTTATTCTGAGGCAACTATATAGAATGTGTGAAAGACCACATTTTCTACCTATTAGCATTCCCTGAGTAGAATAATAGCTTTGTGGAGATAAAGAGGGCACTTGAGGCAGAAAATAGTGTGTACAATGGCACAGAAGTAAGAAACAGCACTCCTTGACCAAAGAACAACAAGGATGACTGGAGAATGGGGTGTGTGTCAGACAGCAACCACAGAAAGGGTTGGAAAAGCAGGCAGAAGTTAGAACTTGGAGGGCTTTGCATACTAGATGGGGTCCTTTGGACTTTATCACAATAGATCCTCATGATGAGTCTCAAGCACAGTCGGTCATCATTATTCATACATTTGATATCTGCAAATTCTCCTACTCACTAAAACTTATTTGTAACACCCAAATCAATACCTGCAGTGCTTTCTCTGTCACTCACAGACATGTGCAGAGCAGCAAACATTTTTGTACACGTTCCCAATGAGGTGAAACAAGGTGGTATTCTTTTGGTCTCAGTTTTCATACTATAAACCAGGGCCCTTTCTGCTGTCTATTTAGTGCCACGTTTTTCACATTTTGTGCTGTGTATTAGTGATTCCACTGTTTATGGTAGTCCCCAACTGTGCTGCTGGAGTGCTGCACAGCAAGAAGGCGAAGAAAATGCGTGTGTTAGACAGGCTGCACTCCGACGTGAGTCACAGTGCTGTTGGCCGTGCGTTTAATGTTAATGAATCAGTGATAGATATTAAATGTTTTTAAATAGAAACACAAAGAAAACAGCGTTATGTATTGATAGATTAATTAAACTTTTGCGACAGAGGCTCACAGAAACCTAACTCTGCATTTCCCCCTAGGAGCACTGATTCAGTATTCACTAATTCAGAGTTCTCATCGCCTTTACAGAACATAACTACCACGAATAAAGAGAATCCACTGGACTTAGCACAGCTTTGTTTTATTTTACTTTTAAATTTCCATTTCAAAAATGGTGAACCTAAATCTCACAAGGCTGAGACTTGCCCAAGGCCCCATATCTACTAAAAGATGGAGCCAGAACTTGAACCCAAATGGTGTGACCCCCAACTCCCATCATATTTCTACTCTGAAACACTGAAGATGCTAAAATAACAGAAATGCCAGTGTCCAGTAGGCCAGGTCTTAGAAATCTGCAGTCAGCTACACCACAAAACTGAAAGATAATTCACTGCAAGTCTGTAAGGATGCCTAGCCCCTCCTGGTTGAAGGGAATGGCCAGGTAAAGCACTAGAATCCTGTGTGGCTCCACCTGAGCTGGGCTTTACAAAGATTAAACTTATCAGTGGCTTGTTACAGGATCCACAGTTGGCAGTCCCTGGAGGAGCCCAGTGTCTTAACATTCCATATGCAGCAGAGCCTGGTGGCCTGGAGTCAGATAATAGCAGCCTGGTGTATGTACACTTAATGATCCCTCCGGCAACTCCAAAGCCCTCCTTCTGCTTCCAAGTCCTGATATATTTTTAAGGAAGACTGAACAGATTATGAAGGAAATCAATGAAGGGCATGGTATTGTGAGGGAGCAAAGTAAGAAAAGGAGGCCATGGGGTGAAGCAGAACGACAGCTTTCTGCTCAGGCTGTGCTCCTTTGGGGTTCTTAGATGCCTGTTCTATATCCAGCTGGTCTGCATGAAAATGTAAACACAACTCGTGAGTGGTGAAGCGTGTGTGTGTGTGTGTGTGTGTGCGCGCGTGCATGTGTGTGTGCGTGTGTGTGTGTGTGTATGTTGGGCAAATGGGGTGAAGGGAACCAAAATATCAGAAGAAAAAAAAAAGAAAAAATTTCCCATCTGCTATATTAGTAATTGACCATCTCTACAAGATCCCCTTCAAATCTGCCCAAATTTGTTCCTTCAAAGAGAAAAAAATCAAAATTTAAAAGCGTCAAACTAGACAGCAGCAGCTCCAGGTTAATCATGGAGTTTGTCATATCAGCCCCAGCTTCTCCTTCCAAGATTTTCTGCCCCCTCTCAGACGCTCAGGACCCCATGGTCTCACCCTATGTCCACCCTCTAAGAAGCATGGGATTTATTGTTTAAAGGCACCCTGCAGGCCAGCTAATCAGAACACGTACCCAAGGCAGGGATATACACTTTGGCACTATTAAGAGGGTCTTTCAACCTCCACTGGAACACTGTCCACCCTGTGAAGTTGTGGGAGAGGGTTCCTCTAATGACAAGGTCAGCAAACTACGGCCCACAGGCCAAATCTGGCCAGCCACCTGCTTTTGTAAATAGTATTTTATTGTCACACAGCCATGCTTATTATGTATTGCCTATGGCTACTTTCATACTACAGTGGCAGAGTTGAGTAAATATGACAAAGACTGTATGGCCTATAAAGTCTAGAATATCTTCTATCTGTCCCTTTAGTGAAAAAGTTTTCCAGATCCTGCTTTAAATGAAATGGAAGGGTCTTCTTACATTACACTGAAATCTGCAATCTGCCCTGTTGGCCATCATTCTCCCCTGGAGTGCCATGGGAGGCTATGTCCTCTTCCATCAGACAGCTCACCCCGTTCACCATCAGACAACCCTTTGGTTATGTATAATCAATCACTGTGGTTTGCTCTTGGTTCTCTCTTCCCTGAGATGGAAACCCCTGTCATATTCACTCACTGCTTGTATTTTAGAAGGGGACCAATGCACACCCATGCCTGATCATGCTCTGCATTCTAAGGAAGCTCTGTATTTCTCATGCCCACTCCCTCCCCTCCCCTCTGCCCCAGAAATCTTTGGGTTCTTAAACTTAAGTACTTAAACATATAGTGCTAGATATAACTTGTACTTATTTAGCATCAATTCCCTTTACAAAGAGCCTGTCTGGTGAGATTTGCTTTGCCTATTAATCAATTTGCAGCCCCTAGCCAAATGGGTAGGGTAACAAGCAAATGTAGACAAGAAGGAAAAAATGTTTGAATTCCATTTGGCTGGATATTAGAATCAATGATTGCTGTAGAGAAAAAAAAAAAAAGACCTTATAGACCAATTCTTTTATTTGCAGAGGAGTGAGCAGAGACCCAGAGAGCTTATAGAACTTGCCCAAGGTCACGAAACTGAGCAGTGGTGAGATTTAGACCAGAACTCAGGTGTTCTGACTCCAGGATCATTCTTTCCACTGTTGTTTTTATTTTCATCTCTCCATATGACTAATTCCGTTAGAGCCATAGCAACAAATGTTTTGGGCATCTCAATGAACATAACTGGGATAAGAGAAGATCTGTTCTAGGCCATATTACCCTATATACAAAGATTCCTCTTCATCCCACTTTCCCCCAACTCTCTGAGGCTTTGGAGTCAGGCCTGCGACAGTCAGAAAAAATCATCAACATTTATATAATTTACTGAGCACTTACTATGTACCAAGCAGTCTGACAACTGCCTTTACACTGATCATCTCATTTAATCCTTACAACAAGAAGAAGGTATTATTATTATCCACATTGTATGACTCAGAAAACCAGGTTTTAAAAGAGCTAGCTGAGTGGCTATTTGGTGGAACTGGGATCCCACAACCAGACAATCTGACTCCAGAGCTGGAGCCCTGTGGCCCCCATACTCTCCTCCTCCTGTTGTTGAAATCTCACTGGAGCTTATTTACTGCATGACACAGAGCCAAGTCTTTTCACAGAGGCATTGTTTGGTTGTCCTTTCCCTAATACTCTTCATCTCTTTCTCTTCTTCCATTTTCATGTGCAATCAAGCAATGATTTTTTTGTGCAATCAGAAAAGATCTATAATGGACCCATTACAAGTCTATATTTCCTTTTCCTGTTTCTCCTCTTATTTTTCTCTCCTTTCATTTTTTTCTTCTCCCTTTAATGGCTTACATCTGCCTAAAGTGCCCACAGGTATTCCCAGCTCAGACAAGGCATGCAGGAATAAGAGTTTGCTCTGCTTTGGATCCTGTTCTGTTAAAGGCACAGTCCACGCTATTGACCCTACCTCCTCCACAGCAGGCACCTGACTCTGGCCTGACAAACTTGGACCCTGAATTCAGTTCTGCTCATATTGGATCTTTCTACACCACACACTATAAGTGATGCTGGAATATAAAAAGAAAATACACTCCCTGCCTTCCTGGAGTTTACTGCCTGGTGGGGGTCAGGGAAACTTCCAGGCAAAGAAAAACACTTAATCTGAGTACTTTAGGATCAGCCAAACCCAGAAAGAGAAAGAAGGTGTGGGTTCATGTAGAGGATCTAACATGCATGGATCCTCAGTCTAGGGTCCACTGAACATGGAGGAATCCCTTGAGCCTATTCACGGGGTAAGACTAAGAGTCCTTTACTCATATAACAGCCATGACTCAGCAAGCGTTTGCACTGTATCTTATGCCTTTTAAATGTTATCTCATTAATTCTTTACACCGAACTACTGGGTAGGTAGCATTTGCCCCACTGTATAGATCTTATGGGCTTAGAGAAACTAAGTTCCTTGCCCAGTTTAGGAAGATAAGAAGTGACTCAGGTGAAACTGGAAAAGTGTTTATTCTGATTTTCAAGTCCATGCTCCTTACCTCTACAAAAATTTCTGCCCTCCCTGGAGCAGTGTGAGCTTCTCTTTTCCAACCTGAGATATACTGACCCATTATTCACTGGGAGCTTTTATAAGAGGTGAAGTTGGGGGTTGAATATGCTCAAAAGGGTTACATGAACCCTGAGGGCAAATTGTCAGGAAGAGCATGGGCAGTTGTGCCCTCCCAGCGGCATCTCCCCTCGAGAGGTGCTCGATGGCACAGCAAGAAAAGCACATGGTGTTCAAGGGCAATGTACCGTGTTTGTGTCCTCTCCCTCTGCCACACTTTCCAAAGCTGGCATTTCTGCAGGGCCCCTTAGACTGGCTCTTGGGGCCTGTGTCTCCCTCCCCACCATTACTAGGCCCCTGCCTTATGCCTGGATGTCTGGATGCTTGCCGATGTACAACAGGTGGCTCTGCAATCCCTCAGGGCTCCCAGCACCCCTGGACTCCAAGCTGAGCTCCTGACTGCTGGCTCCAGCACAATCTTGGCCTGGAAATTACCAACTGCTTTTGGTAATGACATGGCCAATGATGGATAAATGCTGTTCTCCTTCCTCCAGATCCCTTACTATCCTTTAGTAAGGATACTTACTAAACTTAAGTATCCAGTACTTAAAAAACAAACAAACAAAAACCCCGCAAAACACAAAGTCAGCAGGTTTACAATAATTAAACAAAGCCCTGCAGGCAGAGCTGATGCAAAGCCCATGTCCAGAGCAGTGAGGGAAGCTGCAGGTTGGAGCTTGTGTTTGCACCTCCCTTTGGGCCCAGCAGCTGGAGCCTGGCCATGTGCGTTTGAGGACCAGCTGCAAGATGGGGAAACCAGGACTCCTTAGAACAGAAGCTAGGTGCTAAGACTAAAAGAGTTGTGCGAGGCCAATAAACACTGGGCTTGTTTTCCCCTAAAGGCCCCCAGGGTATTAGTTATAGTCAGAACAATCTTCTTAAATCCAACTCTGTGTTTTCTGCCAGCCAGTCTTATGTCTGAGCAGGGTTAAGTTCTGGGAGACAGTTACCTGTGGCCGGCACCCGACACTTGAGAGAGCAGAAGCGTTTAAAGTCAGAAGAACTGGATGAAGCAATGTCTCAGTCACTTGCTGGTTGTGGAACCCAGGCACAGCCCAAATCTCCCTGAGCCTGTTTCTCACCTATAAGATGAACAAAAGATGTATTACAAAGACATGAAAACCCTACTGTGAGCATCAACTGAGTTAATCTATGCAGAGGGCAGACATGTAGTAGGAGCTTAATCCCCTTTGGTGAAGACTTACTTGTTTATATGTCAGTTTTACATTCAGAAAACTATCAGAACACAACATTTATTGTATTGTAATTATTACTTTATAACTCCCTTTTCCTATTTGATTTAGAACCCCTTAAGAAGAGTTATTCACCAAATGTTTGCTGAATCAGTGAATGAAAAGATGGAAGGACAAGAAAAGGAGAGAGCAGTGGAAAGAAAGATTTTAATAAATATATATGGGAATTTCCTTCTAGCTACTATGTATTCCCCTCAGCACATGGATGCATGAATCCATTTAACAAACATTTGAGGGGGGCACATTTGCTGTGTATTAAGTGTTAGATATACAAAGAAAGATAAAAAAGATACTCCAAGAAAAATGAAAAGCTCTCAGGAAAATTATGGTCCAAATATGAAGCAGCTGGCTTGACAAAGAATAGGAGATCACTGTACTTAAAGAAGAAGTGAACTGGATTTTGAACAACAGACAGACTTAGTGGTAAAAGGAAGAGGGAGAAAAGTCTTCTCTTAACAAGAAAAATGTACAATTCATAACTTTAGGATAGGGGTTGAGGAGGGGCAAGCACAAGAAAGGCAAAATCCAAATATGAAATCAGCTTAAATACGACATGATTTGGAGCAAGTGGTGGAATGTAATAAAGAAATCCATTTGAGGATTTTCCCCTTAAGATGTACAAGAGGAAAGATATTGCAACTACAGAGAAAGATTGGTAACTGGAGCACAGTATTGTACTTGGCTCTGCAATGAACAGTCAGCACCTCCTCATAAATAACCTCAAAGCTTTGTGTTGGCTTCCACTTTTGGAATCAACTTAGAGTTAAGGCAAAGAAAACTTAATTATAATTCCAAAACATCATGTAGATACTCTCAACTTTAGCAATGTATGATTCAGCTCACAGAAATTGAGAGGTGAAGGAACAGGAAGTAAAGGGAGGCGTAATGAATACCCCAGAAGATATGTATTCTTTATTTTCAGAGGTATATTTCAAGGGATATCTGGATCAAAGGTAAATATATATGTAATTTTGTTAGATATTACCAAATTCCCTCTATAGGAGTTGTACCATTTCACATTCCTACCAGCAATGAATGAGAGTTCCTGTTTTCCAGCCCTAATTCCAAAGGATAAAAAATGGTATCTCAGTATAATCTTAATTTTAATTTCTCTTATTATGAGTCAAGTTGCATGAATTTTTTTATCATTGAAAAGTTTCTTCTAATTTCGATGTAGTCAAATTTATCTTTTCTGTTATTAAATCTGGATTTTACAGTCAAAGTTCAAAGCAGAATTAATAAGAATATACACAAGTCATAGCAGATTTTGCCCATGTTTTATTCTAGCACTTGTGTGGTTTTGTTTTTCATATTCAAGTCTCTGATCCATTTGGAATCCTGAAATAAATCCCATGTGGTCACTGAGCATAATCCTTTCTATGTTGCTGGATTTAGTTTAAGAATTTTTGCATTTATTTTCATGAAGACTAATGCTCTGTAGTTTTCTTTCCTTGTGACATCATTGTCTGGCTTTGTGTCAAGATAATACTGGTCCCAAAGAATGAGCTGAGAAGAGCTCTTTTGTCTATTTTCTGAAAATGTTTGTGTAAGATTGGCATATATTTGATTCATATATGTGAATTCATTCAACTAGGCCTGGGCTTTTCTTTGTGGGATGATACTAATCAGAATTTTTTACTCATTGTATGCCTATTCAAATTTTCTATTTATTCTTGAGTCAGTTTTGATATTTTTGTGTCTGTCTAGGAATTTGCTCATTTTATAGAAATTACTGAATTTGTTAGCATAAAGTGATTTATAATATTCTCTTATAATTACATTCATTACATCTAGCGATGTCCCTTTTTCATTCCTAATATTGGGCAATTTGTGTTTTCTCTCTTTTTCTATGTCAGTATGGCTAAAGGTTTGTCTTTTAAAAAATCTTTTTTTTGTTTGTTTTTTTGTTTTTGCAGTACGCAGGCCTCTCACTGTTGTGGCCTCTCCCGTTGCGGAGCACAGGCTCCGGACGTGCAGGCTCAGCGGCCATCGATCACAGGCCCAGCCGCTCCGCGGGATGTGGGATCTTCCCGGACCGGGGCAAGAACTGGTGTCCCCTGCATCGGCAGGCAGACTCCCAAGCACTGCGCCACCAGGGAAGCCCAAGCCCTGGTAGATTTAAGAAAATTGAAATCATATCAAGTATCTTTTCCGACCACAACGCTATAAGAGTAGAAATCAATTACAGGGAAAAAACTGTAAAAAATACAAACACATGGAGGCTAAACAATACACTACTAAATAACCAAGAGATCACTGAAGAAATCAAAGGGGAAATCAAAAAATAACTAGAAACAAACGACAATGAAAACACAATGAACCAAAAGCTATGGGATGCAGCAGAAGCAGTTCTTTGAGGGAAGTTTATAGCAATACAATGCTACCTCAAGAAACAAGAAAACTCTCAAATAAAGAAACTAACCTTACACCTAAAGCAATTAGAGAAAGAAGAACAAAAAAACCCCAAAGTTGGCAGAGGAAAGAAATCATAAAGATCAGATCAGAAATAAATGAAAAAGAAATGAAGGAAACGATAGCAAAGATCAATAAAACTAAAAGCTGGTTCTGTGAGAAGATAAACAAACTGACAAAGCATTAGCCAGAATCATCAAGAAAAAAGGGAAAAGACTCAAATCAATAGAATTAGAAATGTAAAGGGGAAGTAACAACTGACACTGCAGAAATACAAAGGATCATGAGAGATTACTACAAGCAACTATATGCCAATAAAATGGACAACCTGGAAGAAATGGAGAAATTCTTAGAAAAGCACAACGTTCTGAGACTGAACCAGGAAGAAATAGAAAACATAAACAGACCAATCAGAAGCACCGAAGTTGCGACTGTGATTAAAAATCTTCCAACAGGGGCTTCCCTGGTGGCGCAGTGGTTGAGAGTCCGCCTGCCGATGCAGGGGATACGGGTTCGTGCTCCGGTCCAGGAGGATCCCACATGCCATGAAGCCACTGGGCCCGTGAGCCATGGCCACTGACCCTGTGCGTCTGGAAGCTGTGCTCCGCAATGGGAGAGGCCACAACAGTGAGAGGCCCGTGTACCGAAAAAAAAAAAATCTTCCAACAAACAAAAGCCAAGGACCAGATGGCTTCACAGGCAAATTCTATCAAACATTTAAAGAACAGCTAACACCAATCCTTCTCAAACTCTTCCAAATATAGCAGAAGGAAGAACACTCCCAAACTCATTCTACCAGGCCACCATCACCCTGATACCAAACCCAGACAAAGATGTCACAAAGGAAGAAAACTACAAGCCAGTATCACTGATGAATATAAATGCAAAAGTCTTCAACAAAATACTAGCAAACAGAATCCAAGAGCACATTAAAAGGATCATACACCATGATCAAGTGGGGTTTATCCCAGGAATGCAAGGATTCTTCAATATACGCAGATCAGTCAATGTGATACACCATATTAACAAACTGAAGGAGAAAAACCATATGATCATCTTAATAGATGCAGAAAAAGCTTTCGACAAAATTCAACACCCATTTATCATAAAAACCCTACAGAAAGTAGGCATAGAGGGAACTTATCTCAACATAATAAAGGCCATATATGACAAACCCACAGCCAACATCATTCTCAATGGTGAAAAACTGAAATCATTTCCACTAAGATCAGAAACAAGACAAGATTGCCCACCATCACCACTATTATTCAGCATAGTTTTGGAAGTTTTAGCCACAGTAATCAGAGAAAAAAAAAAAAGGTATCCAAATTGGAAAAGAAGTAAAACTGTCACTGTTTGCAGATGACATGATACTATACATAGAGAATCCTAAAGATGCTACCAGAAAACTACTAGTGCTAATCAATGAATTTGGTAAAGTAGCAAGATACAAAATTAATGCACAGAAATCTCTTGCATTCCTACACACTAATGATGAAAAATCTGAAAGAGAAATTAAGGAAACACTCCCATTTACCACTGCCACAAAAAGAATAAAATGCCTAGGAATAAACCTACCTAAGGAGACAAAAGACCTGTATGCAGAAAAGTATAAGACACTGATGAAAGAAATTAAAGATGATACAAACAGATGGAGAGATATACCATGTTCTTGGATTGGAAGAATCAACATTGCGAAAATGACTATACTACCCAAAGCCATCTACAGATTCAATGAAATCCCTGTCAAACTACCAATTGCATTTTTCACAGAACTAGAACAAAAAATTGCACAATTTATATGGAAACACAAAAGACCCCGAATAACCAAAGCAATCTTGTGAAGAAAAATGGATCTAGAGGAATCAGGTTCCCTGACTTCAGACTATACTACAAAACTACAGTAATCAAGACAGTATGGTACTGGCACAAACACAGAAATATAGATCAATGGAACAGGATAGAAGCCCAGAGATAAACCCACGCACCTATGATCACCTTATCTTTATTAAAGGAGGCAAGAATATACAATGGAGAGAAGACAGCCTCTTCAATAAGTGGTGCTGGGAAAACTGGACAGCTACGTGTAAAACAATGAAATTAGAACACTCCTTAACACCATACACAAAAATAAACTCAAAATGGATTAAAGACCTAAATGTAAGGCCAAACTAAAACTCTTAGAGGAAAACATAGGCAGAACACTCTATGACATAAATCACAGCAAGATCCTTTTTGACACACCTCCTAGAGGAAGGGAAATAAAAACAAAAATAAACAAATGGGACCTAATTAAACTTACAAGCTTTTGCACAGCAAAGGAAACCATAAACAAGATAAAAAGCCAATCTCAGAATGGAAGAAAATATTTGCCAACGAAGCAACTGACAAAGGATTAATCTCCAAAATATACAAGCAGCTCATGCAGTTCAAAATTAAAAAAACAAACAACCCAATTCAACAATGGGCAGAAGACCTAAACACATTTCTCCAAAGAAGACACACAGATTGCCAACAAAGACCTGAAAGGATGCTCAACATCACTAATCGTTAGAGAAGTGCAAATCAAAACTACAATGAGGTATCACCTGACACCAGTCAGAATGGGCATCATCAGAAAGTCTACAAACAATAAATGCTGGAGAGGGTGTGGAGAAAAGGGAACCCTCTTGCACTGTTGGTGGGAACGTAAATTGATGCAGCCACTATGGAGAACAGCATGGAGGTTCCTTACAAAACTAAAAATAGAACTACCCTAGGACCCAGCAATCCCACTACTGGTCATATACCCTAAGAAAACCATAATTCAAAAAGAGTCACGTACCACAATGTTCATTGCAGCACTATTTACAATAGCCAGGACACGGAAGCAACCTAAGTGCCCACTGACAGATGAATGGATAAAGAAGATGTGGCACATATATACAATGGAATACTACTCGGCCATAAAAAGAAACAAAATTGAACTATTTGTAGTGAGGTGGATGGACCTAGAGTCTGTCATACAGAGTGAAGTAAGTCAGAAAGAGAAAAACAAATACCATATGCTAACACATATGTATGGAATCTAAAAACAAAAAAAGAAAGGTTCTGAAGAACCTAGGGGCAGGACAGGCATAAAGACGCAGACGTAGAGAATGGGCTTTAGGACATGGCGGGCGGGGAGGGTAAACTGGGATGAAGTGAGAGAGTAGCACTGACAAATATACACTGCCAAACGTAAAATAGATAGCTAGTGGCAAGCAGCTACATAGCACAGGGAGATCAGCTCGGTGCTTTGTGACCACCTAGAGTGGTAGGATAGGGAGAGTGGGAGGGAGACACAAGAGGGAGGGGATATGGGGATATTTGTATATGTATAGCTGATTCACTTTGTGATACAGCAGAAACTAACACACCATTGTAAAGCAATTATACTCCAAGAAAGATGTCAAAAAATAAAATAAAATAAGTATTCACCCACATAATTACTTTCCTTTATTGGAGTCTAAACTTGCACTTGCAGTTGATTAAGGATTCTATATTTTACAATTTTTGATATGATGCATTATTCCCTCTGCTTTGTAATGTATCCCCACTAAAACTTGTTCAAGGTAAGTGTGACATTTTTAAGACATCATTTTTAAGTGGTATCTGTGTGCAAATTATATTAGCACTTCCACATTGAATTGTTTTTATTTTAATGCATAGTGTCAAACAGATAAATACGTAATTTGTATTCTTGGGAGTCGAGAGAGTGGTATTAAAATTATCAATATAATAACATGCTTAAAATCTGAAATTCAAGGACAGTTATGAATATATGTTGGCGTTTTATCTCATAAAGTCATTTTCATCTTAAAGCTAGTCTTGGAATTTCTGTATCAAATAAAATATGTCAGTACCTCCCTTAAAGAGTAGACAGCCTAAAGGTAGAAGATGGAAGGAGCTAAGAAAAGAAAACCAGCCCTATTTTAACATTCTCCTTTCTTCTTACCTTGTTTTTCCTCTGTAAGTTCTGCCAACCTGGTTCCTTGACTCTGCATTAACTATGATATACATTTTTATGACTGTTTACAATTTACAAAACACTTTCACATTCATCTCGTTTAATTTTAGTCTCACAAGACTCCCAGGATATCTGGAAAACAGTTCTTTTTGTACCAATTCTTCAGAAGATGAAACAGGCTCTGTGGAGTAACTGATTACCCAAGCTGCCTGGCTGAGTGGGGATCAGAGCTCTTTTCGCTCCCCTACTAGCCTTCCCAGCACTCATATTATATATCAGGCGCTGACATGCTGGCCTAGCCACCTTTTAGGGTCTCTCTGGGTACCTTCCCTAGGAGCAGATGAGGCCTCTGGTGAAGTTGCCTGGAGCAGCTGACTCCCTTAGGAAGAGTATGGACTACAGTCAGAAGACCTAAATTCTGATTCTAGTCTTGGCCCTGCCTGATTCACTTAGCAACATCAGGCCCTTTACTCATCTTGTCTAGGCCTCAGTTCCCCCATCTATAAACTGGGGATATAAATGTGCCCTGACCACCTCACAGGCAAACTATGGAACTCGACATGATATATATATAACATATATGAAAACAGTTTCCAAAGCAGTGGTTTCATTTCACTGTGTCTCATAGACCCCTGGAGACGCCCTCTTTCAAGGTCTATGTCTTGGGACCTCATCATCCTTCGGAGTCAGTGCAAGTCCCCAGGGGTCCAGCCAGGCACAGGACCTTGAGGGGAGAGAAAGTGCATTGTTGTTGCCCTGACCCTCCCCCAGGGATGACTAAGGAGGCTGCTCCTGGAGGGGCCCTTCCTGCCCTGTCAGTCCAGCTTGCCAGTGGCTGCCCAGTTACATCATGGATCTGGTCTCCCCGAGTGTCCCTGCCTCAGCCATGGGTGGGGGGGCGGAGTTACATGACCTGATCTGATGAGAGCCAGGGCTCTGAGGTGCTGGAAGCCAGCCCAGTGCACGCCCCCACGGAGCCTGCCGGGGCAGCTAAGACTGAGAGGAGGGGAGGTAGGGCGCAGCAAGTGCAGATGCAAGCAGCAGCTGTTCCTCCAGCTCCTGTTCCTGGCCCCAGGGGTCTGCTTCCCCATCCTCCTGACCTCCTCAGGATGGAGTCCACTGTGTTCTGCGCTCATTACACGTTTACCTGGGTAAAGCTTCAAACCCTGGATTAGGCAGGTCCTGGCTGGGAAAATCTGCACTGCTAATGAGGGACAGCCAAGCAGTGGGGAGAGGGGCAGTGGATGAAGAAGAAGTCCTGGATCCAGAGCTACAAGAGCAGCCCTGGGAGAGTAGAGGAGGCTGGGGATCAGGGAAGCCCTGAGTTGGGAGAGAGGGGCAGGAGAGGGCCCCTGCACTTGGTACATAGTTTTCAGATGTGCTTCTAAGGCTTTACACAGTGAGGCTCACCACGTATAGGGAGGGAGAGGCACCTGCCACGAGGCCCCCTGCATTTTCATAATGGCTAGAGGATCAAGCCCAGAGACAGGAGGTGTCTGCAGGGTTCAGCAGGCCTGTTGGTAGAGCTGGAGGAGTTGCTGTCTGCTGCAGGGAGCCCCAGCCTTTGGAAGATTTTCATTGTCATCTGTCTAAAGTGTTTTAATAAGGTAATAATACTGCCGGTAATGGCTGGCATTGATGGATACTAAGCATTGCACAGCTAAACCATGTGCATGCAGTATTTCATTTAATCTTCAAAATGATTCTATAAAGCAGGGGCAACGAGAAAACTGAGGCTCACCTATGCAACTTGGCATAGCCTGTAATTACGTGACACAAAGCTCTGAACTAGGGATGGAGTCTGACTTCAGAGCCTGTACTCCTAAACAGCCTGCTGTTTTGAACTGACTCCCAGACATGAACAGACTCTATTAAATTACATCTGAGGACTCTTTTAAGGAGAATGCCAAAAATATGTCTATTGAGCACCTACTTTGTGCTAAGCATTTCACATTTATTACCTCGTATTCCTCATGACAATCCTATGAGATACTCTTCTCTCCAGTTTACAGATTAGAAAACTGAGACTCAGGGATGGTAAGTGATTCACTCAAGTTATGAACCTGGGATCCAAACCCAGGTCTGTCTGACTCTAGGGTCCATCCTCTTTCCACCAGGCTGATCTGGATGTGTTTATTTGTGATTCTCACTCAACTTCAGGGGCTCCTCATTAAAAAGAGAATAAGCCCCTGGAGAAGCTATAGGATTATGGGGGAAAGGGATCATAAGTTCAGGGTGGGAAGTATCATTCCAGAAAGGTTTCTACAAATCCCCAAATCCTGAGAGTTACTGATCCACATTTTGAGAACCACATTTTGGTTTCAGAGCCATTAACCCAGAGCTCCCTGAGATATAAAGTCACATGTTTTTGTAAAGTCTTGAAGGGGAAAACATCAGACCAAGAGTCAAAAGAAGTTTGCTCAGGTTCTCCCCTGAATTCTCCGAGGGACTTCCAGTAAGTCAATTATCTTCCCTGGGCCTGTTTCCTAATAAGACCTCCTAATGACCTTCCAACTCTAGTTCCTCATCCTGCAGTAAAATCTATCTTAGCCCATGAAAGTGGTTCCCAGTAAAGATGAGACAGGAGGGAGGCAGGGCACAACCTTTAAAAGAATGGGGACTTCCCAGGTGGTCCAGTGGTTAAGAATCTGCCTTCCAATGCAGGGAACACAGCTTCAATCCCTAGTCGGGGAACTAAGACCTCACATGCCATGGGACAGCTAAGCCCGCATGTCGCAACTACTGAGCCCCCACACTCTAGAGCCCACATGCCACAACTAGAGAGAAGCCCATGCGCTGCAACTAGAGAAGCCCACTCACCCAACAAAAAGATCCCACATGCTGTAACTAAGACCCAACGCAGCCAAATAGATAAATAAACATTTAAAAATAAATAAATAAATAAAAGAATGACATAGCCATTAAGGACATGACATAAACTGGTTAGAACCAACTAGGTCCAAGATGGCAGATGAGTCAATTTCTGCTAGATCTTGAGCCTCAGTACAGCTCATGTAATACATCAGCAAGCTAAATGACACACCCACAGGCGCCATGACAGTTCCAAGGCCAATCATAAAAGGCCAAAAAGTGGGTGGTGGCCCAATTCCTGGAAATCCCTGCCCCTTCCCCCAAATAGCTGGAATAATCCTCCCACTCATTAGCCTATGAAATTAACCACCCCTATAAAAACTGACAACCTGGTCCGCTGGGACCTCTTGCCTTCTGAGATGGCCCACACTCTGTCTACAGAGTGCGTATCTCCCTGAATAAACCTTTCACTTTACTATGGCTCACTCTTGAATTCCTTCCTGCATGAAGCCAAGAACCCACACTTGGTGGCTGTCCCAGGGACTTGCCTGAGACCTGAGACATGACCATCCTCTCGTGCCCCACTTTCTTTCCCGAAATAGAGATGTCCCGACATATTAATTGTGAAGCATACTACAAATCATTTGTTACTAATATTAGGTGTGCCAAATTAGAGATCATTCACGTAACATCACTTTCACTCATGATGATGAACAAGCAGGAAGGAAAGGATGAATTTCAACCAGCGCTAGAATGACACAGATACAAATTATTGGTGCTTCAAGGTTGATGCAGGTAAGGGTCAGCAATATAGAGCTGAGGCATCAGGAATGTGGCACAGACAAAGTGCCATTTGTATTGGGTCTTGAAGGACAAGGAGCTTTCCAGGGAAGAAGGGCCTTCCAGGAAGAGGACATATTAGATCCAAATGGTCTTCACCAACCATGATGATACTATTCATTCAGAGCATGATAATCCAGGCAGTATCCTCAGGGGAGACCTCAGGGTTCACAAGCCATAGTGTAAACAGGGCAAGCAGCCTCCCTGCTGCAGGGAGGATGAGTTCTGCAGTTGCAGTTTCTAGGGACTACTGGGAACAGAGGACATTTTCCTTCTTTCAGCAACTCCTCCCAGAGTCTGAGATCCTGCCCTCCTATATTTTGTCTTCTGCCCAGACCTGCTCAGTCTCGTCCAGTCCTGCCCAGCCTTGCCTTACTCTGCCCTGGTCCACTCAGCCCTAGAAGTCCTACCCAGTTCTGCCCAGTCCTCCTGACTTCTGCCCAGCCTGCGTGTCCTTGCCCGCACCTGTTCAGCACAGCACAGCCACGCTTCGCTCTGCTCAGTACTGTGTGGTTCTGCCCAATCTGCCTTGCCCAGCTAAGCCCTGCTCAAACAAGTTCATGTTCTGCTCAATCCTGCCCAGCGAGCCCTGCTTGGCCTAGCCCGGCCTAGCCCTGCCCAGCCCTGCCTTGGTCTAGTTCAGGACTATCCTCTCCCCTCCCAGACTCAAAGGAAGCCTCTTTTCTCCAAGATATCCTACTCCCTTTCTAAGGCTATGTTTGGGGACATTATAAGAAATAGCCCTAAGAAACCCACTACTGCATCTATTTTAAGAACTTTGTCAAGGACATTGTTTACTATAGGGATTCTCTTCATGGAAATCCTTGAGAGATGTTTCTCTCTGGATTCAATAATAGCAATTGTGCTTCTCAATTGACTGTATTGTTTTAACCTCAGGACACTGTGACCCTATGATAGTTCCAACTGTAGGGTCTTGCAAGAAAGCAAGGCGCAAATAAATGACACGCCCTTACAAGTGTATAGAATCACAGTGTACATTTCTGCACTAACATTTTTTCAGCTTACATTTTTTTCTTTGCCTCTTTTATTTATTATGATTAACTTATTTTTCTTTGTAATCTACCTTGAATTCTTCTTAGAAAGAAGTTGGGCACAAATAATAAGGAACATTTATTAAACTTCCACTCTATGCAGTGTTGCATGGATGGGGGTCCCCTGCTCTTTCACACACCTGGACGAGGCACATGGAAGAGCCCCCCTGTTGTATGTGGTGCTCCACTAGACACACAGCCCCTCCAGGCAAAAGGAAGAACTCACTCAGCAGGGTGATTGCTCTTATGCAGAACAACCTTGTAAATGCTTAAGAACTGGTTGTATTTGCTTTAGGGACTTTAAGAGAATCAGGTTTGAAAAACAGACCTGCAAAAGATAAGTGATTGACAGCTTTAGGTCTCCTAGAAGCAGAGCTCACAAATGAGTAAACATTGTCAGCTCATTGATTACCTTAAGGCAGAGGGCGGGAGGAGCTGAGTGGATATAGGAGGAAAAAAACCCCAAGTGGCATCAACTTGCATGCAATGGGCACAATGTATACTTCAATGTAACCTTTACCATCATCAAAAAGGACCAGAATTCATGAAGGTCCCACTAAGTAGAGAGTCTGAGGATACAGAGAGTAAAAGAGATGATCTTTACCCTCAAAGACCTCACATTCTCAATGAATAAAGAAGTCAGATAGGGCTTCCCTGGTGGCGCAGTGGTTGAGAGTCTGCCTGCCGATGCAGGGGACACAGGTTCGTGCCCCAGTCCGGGAAGATCCCACATGCCGCGGAGCGGCTGGGCCCGTGAGCCATGGCCGCTGGGCCTGCGCGTCCAGAGCCTGTGCTCCGCAACGGGAGAGGCCACAACAGTGAGAGGCCCGCGTACCGCAAAAAAAAAAAAAAGAAAGAAAAAAGAAGTCAGAGAGATTAAAAATTACATGGTACAAACTTGTCTGTGCAGAGTGTTCAGCTGGCAATAGGGTATCATATAGGCTTTGACTCTAATGCAGAGAATGGATGGAAGCACGCAGGAGGCCAGCTATCCAGGACCATAACAGCAAACCAGCAGCTCTGAGCAGAGTGGTGACAGAGGTGGCAGAAAAGAAATGGTAAGTGCCAACATAACCAGAGACAAAATAGAAAGCAGTCTCATTGTACATGCATTTATCTATATAAATTCAACTATGGGAGTGTGTATGTGCATGCATGAGAAAGAGGGAGGAACAATGAAAAACGTCATGTTCATCTGCCTGCTACTCCTCTCAGTGGTCATGTTTCAGGGAATGAGCATGAACCAGAATCTATGAATCTGATTCCTTCACTAGGACTCAGCTACCATGTGCCTCTCATAGTGTAAGCATCTCACAGAAGGGCTCTGTAAGTCTAATATGTAAAGGTCCTTTTTTACATGAACCCCCTCTTGGTGTCTTCATAAAATTATATATATTGTTCTTGATGGGTGATCTAAGGAATTTTCAGAAGTTAACTATGGACTCCAAGTAATTTCCTACTTTCTCCACTTCAGACTTTTGAGCTCCAACCTGGATAAGATGCAACTCTGTAAAAATATCTAACAGGTGCTTATATGCTTTTGATGAATGAGTAAATGAACAAATGAATGAATGAACCAATGAACGAACAGATAAAGAGGAGAAGGCAGAGATGAGAATAAGCCTCAAGTTGTAATCTGCGGTGATTAATAAAGGGGTCGCTGGGACAGTCATAGAAGCCCAGAGTTGGAGCTGGTTTTGAAGAAATGTCAGCAGATTTCACTCTTTGTCACCTTCTTGTCATTACACATGTCATTTCCTCAGTCGAAAGCTCCTATCCTTCTTTCCCTACCTGAACTACTTCTACTATCCTTTAAGACTTGGCCTAAACATCACATCCTTAGTTAAATCTTTTCTGAAACCAATGTGAAGATTTAGTTACTGTGCTACCTTATCACAAAGTATGTACTTCTATCAAAGGACCTATTTATAAGTGCTTTATGATCATTTATTGCAGTGTGTCCAACCTCTACTCATCTGCGAACATCTTATTCATTGTTTATTATTGATTCCTCTAAACAGAGCCTGGAACAAAATGCAAATTAAGAGAGTGAGTTCAGTTAAACACAAGCTGAGATTGATAAGACACCCATCCTGGTACGTTGAATTATTGGTCCCATTCTTCAGCCCCCTTGTAGTAGCAACCTCGTACTATGACCTCAGGGAGGGAAAAGTATACTTCCTTGCCACTTGATTTTGATCTTGTCCAGCAGTTTTCAAGCTGTGAGATGCAAACATCTGTAAGGGGGCAGGGTGGTACCTGGGATACTTTGGGGAGCTATGAGTTCAAAACTACTTCCATAATAATACTAAGACATTACTTGCTCTTTTCACTGAGTTGACATTTTCACTGATGGTACAGAGGCAACATTAGGTAAGACTGCTGGCATCTTAGCATGAACCAAGGCCACACCACCAACTGTACCAGTAGTCATGACATGATGCTCTTCACAGCCATGCACTCATGTCAAGAGAAAATTGCACTTTCTCTACCAATTTCCTTAATGAAGCAGTAAACAGGCTTAATTTCATTAAATCTTGATACCTAAGTAAATGTCTCTTAATAGTCTGTGTAAGAAAATGGGAAGTAAACATAAAGCACTTCTGTTGTATACCCAAGTTCTGTGGCTGTTCTGAGTAAAAGCCCTTGTGCGATTGAGTTGCAGGCTGCATTAACTACTCTTTCCATGGAACACTTTTACTTGAAAGAATGACTAACAAACTATGATAATTCAGACTTGTGTATTTAGCAGATACTTTGTCAAAAGCAAAGTGAGACTGTCACTCTTAGAAAACACCTGACAAAACTTGTTGTTAATGATACAATTTGAGTTTTTAAGCCAAAATCAGAATTTTGTAAAACATTTTGTATCAGTGTATTAAAGAGTCTGATTCCATTTTTTATATTTGACAGGCTCCACCCCATCTCTTTCCCTCTTGCCCCACATTTGACAAGCTGGTAAGAAAGCCCTGGTGCTCTCTCCTTGGGCATCAGCAGAGAACTCCAAACCACACAAACCCTGGATATGCATGGGAATACTCACTCTGCCCCTGCCCTCCTAACCACAGTAAAAACCAAAGCCGCTATCCCCTTGTTTCACTCAAGTCATTTCAAAATGGCTTGGATGCATGAACTGCTCTCTCCAGAAAGCCCCAATATATGAGAAATGAACTTTTTTTCATGCTTTCTTGGTGCATGTGTGCCATCATCAGTCTCGACATCCAAGCAAATTTGGGGTGAGGGACTGATCCCAACCTCCAAGGCAACCACAAGACAATAGGCATCGTAAGCATGATGGTCTAGGCAATGACCACGACCACCTAGGGGTGTTTGTGCTCTTATTTTTGGATTGCTAACCAGCTCTGCTGCCTGTTAGGAAGTATGCATTTGGAGCTGCTGCCTGCTGGCCCGTATGCCCTTTGAGCTGTGCTGCGGCCTGCTGACGAGCTTACACTCTGAGCTGAGCTAGTTTGTGCTGCACGGGCTGAGTCCGACTGAGACTCTGTTATAGATCTAACTGACCTAAATCAAAAACTTTGATAATTGGCAGTTAGGTACAGGAGTCCCTAAATGGGATTGGTGCCTTCCTTAAAGTCACCCTGGGTGGTGTGTCATGGCCCAGATCTATCTTTGTGTCTCAGAGTGAACCATGTGTCTTGATTTTACCATAAGCTGAGCCTGACCAACTCCAGGCTCAGAGAATGACTCTCTAGAGAACACTCAGGGACAAACATACAACTGTGCCATTGGTGGTTGCTCAGACGAGAAAGAACAACTAAGTATGTGGCATGCTAAGGTACAAGCTCCACAGGGCACTCGGCTCACCGGGTCTCTGTGCAGCTGAAACTGCTTCTCTGCTGTTGCTGCTTTGCTTCTGTCACAAAAAAGATCGTGCTCCTCAGCACTGGAGAGGGGAAATCTGTGAGGCACAGATACTAATGAAAATGTACCAGTATGTGTCATCCCAATTCCCCAAAGGGGCCAGAGGAAACTATAAATTTACTGGAAAATTGAAAAAGTGAACACCGAAGACTCTGTGTGCCACCACCTATCAGCATGCTCAGCGGCCATTCCAACTCCACCGTGGAGCACAGGCGCCACAGTCAACAAAACAGATGGTATTTGTGGGTGAGGTTATGTGGGGCGTGAAATTCCTGACCCTTATAACGCTGACTGGAATTCCCCAAATGGAGAAACTTAAAGGTAGGACAGGGCAAGACCTCCCCCGAAGTGTTCCTTATAACTACTCAAAACTCTTTTATTCGGGTGGAGGAAAAAGAAACTATAACAGAGGTCTGTGATTTGCCCTACTGGAAATTCAAAACTGACTATAAGAATTTATTCAATGGGAAGATGAAAAGGGAACCAGTTGGCTATTGCACCTCTATAACACAGTTCAGAATTAATGTTAACACTTGTTGAGATTTGTTAGTTGGCAGGCATACCTCATGATCCCAAAATTAATAATTTATTGAGCAACCCATTTGATCTATTGAAATGGGACCATAATATGCACTGTCCCACAGCATTCTAGAGCTCATCTCCCTGTCTTTCCTCTCATCTACTGGGTGCTCACAACATGGAAATGAACCCATCCCACTGCCACCACTGTAAATGTTCATGCCTTCAATAGTTGGAAAAACTTGAAGGAAGAATAATAGTTATTGGGGAAAACTGGCATGATGCAATGTATTTATTATTATTTTGAGAAACATCCCAATCAATCAGAAGTGTTTACTACCCCAGAACAGGGCCTTTTGATGCTGTACCAGACAATTTTTTTTAAAGAAGGTCATCCCCAAAGAATCGAAAAGACTTGCTTCCGCCTTTTAGCCAGGCTGCCTCATTAAGAAAGCATTAGATGGCGTAGGGTTATTTGTTGCCTCACCAAGGACCTCCAGGCAATCAGCCTCCCCAAAACCAACAACCTCATCAAAAGGCCTAATATTGGAGACTCTGAAATCTGGGTCTCCCAATCATTTAATCTTGGGCACAACCCCTGAAGAGTTACAAGCTTTATTACAGCAAACTATGCAGAAGCTACAAGGCACCCAATGCCAGGCCACACCAGATATATAGCAAGTTGCCTCCAGACCTTCATGACTCTCATGCCCCGGACACCCCAAGGGCCCACAACCCAATATCCTGATTTTAGGCAGTGGCAACTGCCACAAACCTGCTACTAGGTACTCAGCATCTCCCAGAGGTACAAGCCACCACCCAGGGACAATTTTCCCTTATATCTCTCTAGTGGTTCATTGGCCTCCCCACAACTGGCAAATCTTCATGGCCTTAGTCAATACTGGGGTCAAGTTACAATTATACCTGGGGTCCCACAAAATTTAAACAACGTCCTACCTATGTTCTTAGGGGAGTTATGGGACATTAAAATATAGGGCAAACAGCAATGCCTCATCTTAACCATTAGCATTATTTGTCTTACCTGAATTCCCCAAGGTCATAGCACTAATTTCCCTAAAATATCCCATAGTGGGCATGGATACCCCGACTCAATAAGCAATAAGTTTGAATTAAACAACGTCTTTGGCACTTATAGCTGGTTTCACAAAATGGGATCCCATAGGCCTTCTCCACACCTTCCTTTAACCTGGTTAAAGCAGTTAATATAGCTCAATATATTTTAAAACACGACCCACAGGAATTAAAAGCCATTATGTAAGACTTACTGAAGGAAGGGGTCATTGTTTCTACTGTCTCCCTCTTTAATAACCCAATTTGTCCAGTGCCCAAACTTGATGGAAATAAATGATACCTAACAGTGGTTTACCCTAACCTTAATACCATAATTCCCTCAATTAAGGTTCCCATATCTAATATCATTGATATTACTGACTCCACTCAATCAGCAACTGCAAAGCATTATGCTGTTATAGACTTGGCTAACATGTTCTCTTCACTGCTCATTTTGACAGCCTTTCAACTGAAATATGCCTTCCCCTTTGAAGGAACACAATATACTTTCACTTGCCTCCCCATGGGGTGTTTCAACAGCCCTGCCATCACACTCATTCTTCGCAGGCAAGATCTTAACTGCATTGCATTTTCTCCAGGAACACAAGTATGACATCACACTGACTACATCCTCCTTTGAGGAGATTCAAAGGATACATTCACACAGGAGATACAAACATTTGTCATAGACTTTTTCAGTTAGGGCTGAGTCATTGTTCCCCATAAGATTCAAGGCTCTACAATTTCAATAACATTTCTGAGCATTACTTGGTAAAGGAATCAACTCCTCACCTTATTTGCACCCACTGATTTAAGGCAGGCCCAACACTTGCTGGATCTGTTCAAATTTAGAGGCAATATATTCCTCACTTACAAATTTTACTAAATCCCATTTATGTTGTTACTCACAAATCAGCCCACTTTGAATGGGGCTCCCTACAACAAAAGTCTCTAAAATCTGTCCAAATTGCAATGCAACAGGCAATCCCATTAGTGCCCTCTGAAGACTCCTTCACTGTACAGGCATTAGCAACCCCCTCCTGAAGTTTCTGGACCACCCATGATGGCCATAAATTGCTCATGAACTTTCAGTGCAATAAACTCTTCAGCTTCATACTATACAATATTAAAGCAGCAACTGCTGGCCACATATTGGGTTCCTCTAGAGATGCGTAGAAGCTCTCACAGACCCTGAGCCCAGACTTTACTCAGCTTTACGAGACCAATCTTTACCCAGCTGCCCATTATGTCTTGGGTCACAAAAGGAGCATCCTACAGGCTCAGCATGGTCACAGAGGCCTCCTTATTGAAATGGAAATAGTACTGACAGGTTAGGGCCAAATCTGGGCCCACTGGAATACCTGGACCTACAAGAGGAGATAGCTTCCCCTGTCCTCAATACCTAGCTAGATGCAATGGCACCAGAGGTGATCATCCCTCTCCCAGACCCGCTCGCTGGCTACCTGGAGAGCCCCTCGGAACCAACTGAGTGACCAGAAAGGGAAGTCTATATACTTATGGGTGGTAGTGGCAGCATCATACATGATAAAGCCCACTGGAGAACTGCTGTACCCCTAACCAGTACATCCCTAGTCAAGGGTAGGACCCAAGGTCAGCACCACTGGCCAAACCTCATGTGGTCACCTTAGCACTAGAGGATGCCCTGGCCAACAATCTGTGCCCTCTGCACATTTTACAGCATCTTGGGCCAATGCCAATGGCATGATCATCTGGTACAACATCTGGCAACAATTCCTCATCCAAGGTCATCTCCTTTGCAGTAAAAAACTCAAGAAATTTCATGCCTCACAGACATCCAAAATATAAATCAATGTCATACATGTCTCTGTACAAAGTAAAGCCACAATACAAGGCCTCACCAAAACACTCCTCATCACCTTCAAAGTTCCAGACATCATTGATAGCTACCAAGGCACTCACTTCACTTTTCAAAATACACAATGCTGAGTTTAAAACGATGTTTTACATATATTACTAATTCATTTATTCTTCCGTTATTCACTGAACACCTTCTAGGAGCCAGACACTAGGTTCTGGGAATACAATAAATAAGGTAGGCATGGCTTTTGCCTGCCATGAGCTCATAATTCCAAAGGGTAATGGTCAGTTCAACAGTAAATGAACACACTGATAAAAGTGAGCATACAGTGCTAAGGGAACCTCTGGGGAGGTACCTATACTGAGAACTGAAAAATAAATAGAAGTTAGTCATGTTTGGGAGGGAAAAGAGAAGACTGTTTCAGACATGCAAGAAAGAACATGGCTTATCCCAAGAACTGAAAAATATTCACTGTGGCTGAGAGCAGAATGCTGGAAAACAGAAACCTCTCTAGGTATTTCAAATACAGTAAATTTAATAGAGGGATTTTTTTTTACAACTGTGATAGAAGAGTTGAGAAGATAAAGAGAGGATGAGGAAGCAGCTCAGTGATCAGTGACAACAGGAAGCCAGAGGAGGGTTACCAGAGCCCAGAGCTGGAGCTAGCTGGCAGAGGCCACAGAACAATGATGACTGCCTGTCAGGAGTAGGGCTACAGAGGTCACAACAGCCTGGTGGGAACTGGAGCCAGAAGGAGAAAGAGAAAATGCAGCCATTTCTGGAGACACCACCCGACCTGGAACAGCGGTTGGGGAGTAGAAATACCCTCCCCACCCTCATCCCCCACCAATGCCTCTGGTAGGCCAAACCTAGGTGGAATCCAGCCGAAATGAGAGCCCTGGAATGCATTCTTTCAGCCCCATTGTAATGTAGAGGAGGAAAAGGAACAGATCTGAGGGCAAACAGGCAAAAGACCAACACAGTGAAGGTAAAACTGAAAAAGGAGGCTGAGGTCAGATCACCTACAGTCTTGCAAGTGCTTTACCCTAAACACAATGCTGGCCTTTGAAGGGTTTTAAGCAGAAAGTACATGATTGATTTTGCCTTAAAGATTACTAAATCTTGGGCTTCCCAGATGGGGCAGTGGTTGAGAGTCCGCCTGCCGATGCAAGGGACACGGGTTCGTGCCCTGGTCCGGGAAGATCCCACATGCCGCGGAGCGGCTGGGCCTGTGAGCCATGGCCGCCGAGCCTGCATGCCCAGAGCCTGTGCTCCGCAATGGGAGAGGCCACAACAGTGAGAGGCCCACGTACCACAAAAAAAAAAAGATTACTAAATATTTTAATAATTTTTTTAGCTTCAGTACCTGAGCATAAAAAATAGGTTTCATTGTAGTAGATGTGATCATAAAACACCTGAAAGTATGATCTCCCCATTTAAAAGCTACAATGGTAAGTTACAGTGTATCTAGAGACTGGAAACAAGAATAATGAGGCATCTGGGAACCACGTCATTGAAGAACCAGTTTGAGGGTATCAGTCACATTTCTCCTGGAGAATAAAGCTCTGAGGGAAGCCATGACACCTGTCATACTATATGAAGAGCAGCCATGTAGAAGGAGGTGTAGGTTTCTCCACTGATATTCCAGAGGGAAGAGTGAGGAGCCAGGGGGGATGATGGGAAAGCAGATTTCATTTCAATTTTGATGGAAGAACTTCCCAACACCTAGAACTTCTAGCAGTGGAATGGACTCTCTCTGAGATGCTAAGTTGCTCCACAAGAGAGTAAGCTCCCAGTGAGGAAAGGTGATCAGATGAAACCTTTTATTAGTTGTGGCCAGGTCAGGGGGCAGTTATAACACCACAAAATTCAGCAGCTTAATATGACAAAAGTTTAATTTCTTGCTCACACTACAGATCCAGTGTGGGGCAGGAGGGATCTTTGTTCACTATGGTTTCCCAGTGTTGGGCACACAAGCATCCTGATCACCACAAAAGTGGGAAGGGAAAGGTCCCCTAAGAACCTCTGTCCATTGGTGACATGATATCCTCATATTTCACTGGCCAGAGCATGTCACACCGACACAACTACTTAAAAGGGTTGTGCTCAGAAAACAGAAAGCCAGAAATATTTAGAGAATAGCACTGAGGACAATCATAAATTTCCATATCTTGATTATACTTGTTCTGCCTACTTTGCAGGATGGTTGAGAGGTTAAAATCATGCATGACAGTTCTTCATAAGGATAAAGTGGTATGAAAACGAATGGTGTGCTGATGTCCTGCTCCTTGTTCACTGCTTCCTCCTTAGTGCCTAGTGCGTAACAGAGGCTCTATAACTGTCGGCTGAAAGACTATATGGATTAACAAATATTTTCAGTTGATTTTTCTTCCTGTGAAAATACGAGTTGAGTCTAGATATATTTAGGAAAAGGTGACTAGTCCACTATCATTTATTAGGTTGTTGAAAAAGGGACTCCTTTATTTAGACGGAAGATGAATTAAACGATCTCAAAAATCCTTTTTAACAACATCAACAATAATAACAAAATGCTAACTGCACAGTTTCCCTCTGGAGAAAAAATACAGTGGTTATCCTGAAATAAGGGCCTTGGTTTCATGACTTGTGAAAGAGATCTTATTCTCTCTAATAAACCCCTCCTCCACCTACTCTTTACTTTGTGGCTTGGCTTTATTACCTTGATAGCATGAAACACTTTCTGAACTTTATTTACTGTGTCCCCATCATGCATAGTAGCAAGGTGAAACAGGAACATAGTTTTGCTCTCACTGGGAACCCCCAAGGTCAAAAGAGTGCTGGTCACATAGTAGATATCCAGTATTTGTTGAATGGGTGCTGTGAAATAGAGGCCCCAACCTCCAAATGCCAAGGCAAGTTGTCCTAGGCAAGGAAGCTTCCCTCTCAAGCTTAGCCATTTCAGTTACCAAGGGGAAGAGGAACCCCACTGGTAAACACAACCCTTTGGGGGAAAGAACCTTGGCCCACACAATAGCAGTTTTCTGCTGAGGTGGCATTTTCCCCAACACATTATGCTAACGCCAGTTGGAGAAGATGCTGAGGACTGTTATTTCCTAATTTGATTCTGCCATTTCCAGTAATGGAAAGCTGCCTTCCAGCCATCCATCTTAATAAGTGACAGATGCATTTCATTAAAACTTCCTTAAATTATTTATTGTGGTTTTAGGAGGGAAAAACAAGAAAGAGTGCTGTTTTGTGCCCCCATGTATGTCAACATTTTAAGAGCCATTAAACGAAGCAAGAGCTCATCTTCAGTTGAGAATTAAGTGGTCAACTGATGCCAACCCAAGTGTGTTTCTCAAATGCATCTGTCCACTGGACAAAGGCAAGAAAGGCTGCTAGGGTGTGTCGGCAAAAGAGTAATAATAATAGTAATTACACAAGATTTGACACTTCAGACAGCACTGTCTGTCCCTAAACAGACTGTAGAATAGAGATAGCTAATTCTGTAAATGGACTCTTCTCAACTTCGCAGCTCTCTGTGGGTAAACAAGTATATAAAAATCCAGCATAGTGAAAATAGCATTACATTGGTTTCAGGAGATTTCAATTCTAGTCTTGTTTCTACTGCTTAGGAGCTCTGTGACCTTGGCCAAGTCAACAAAATAATCTCTCTGTGTCTCTATCTCCTCCTTTGTACAGTGAAGATACAATACTTGTCAAAACCACCTCACAGGTTTATTATGAGGATTAAATGAGACAATAAAGAGAAAGAACTTACTAACGTATGAAGAAACTTTCAGAAAAAACACCTTCATGAGAATAGGGATTTCCTTCCTTTCTCCATTTCTTCTTTTCTCCCTCCCTTCTCTCCTTCCTTCCTTCCCTCCTTTCTCTCTTCTCTTCGCTTCTCTTCTCTCTCCTTCTTCCCTTCCTCCCTCCCTTCCTTCCTTCCTTCCTTCTTTCCTCTCTCCCTCCCTCCCTCTCTCTCTTTCTTTCTCACCCTTATACTCCCATATCCCCAGTGCCTAGAACACCACCTAGCATACAGGAGGTATTCAATAAACATTTTTGGATTACTGACTATCATGGTTAGTTTTATGTATAACTTGACTGTACCACAAGGTACCCACATATTTGGTCATACACTATTCTGGGTGTGTCTGTGATGGAGTTTCTGGATGAGACTAATATTTGAAATAATATGCTGAGTAAAACAGGTTGCCCTCCCTAATGTGGGTGGACCTCATCCAGTCAGCTGAAGGTCTGAATAGAAGAGGCTGAGTAAGAGGGAACCTCAGCCTCCTGCTGGCTTGAGTTGGACATCAGCTTTCTCCCGCCCTTGGACTGGAACATATACCATCAGCAATCCAGGTTCTCTGGCCTTCGACCTGGACTGGAACTTACACCACCAGCTTTCCTGGGACTCCAGCTTGCTGACTACAGATCTTGGGGCTTTTCAGCCTCCATAATTGTGTTATTCAATTCCTTATAATAGATAAATAAATAAATAAATAGACAGATAGATAAATAAATAGAGCAACACCGAGCGAGAGAGAGAGAGAGATCTGTATAACTCCATCTCTCATCCCATTCACTAGTTCTGTTTCTCTGGAGAACCCTAACTAAAATACAATAAATAAAGCACAATAAAATGGACAGTGTTATTAATAATTAACCATTTGAGTTGACTTGACCTTCTAGGAAGTAGACACAAAGAACTTTAGGTGTGTGAGCTTAAGTAAGAGAAATGTGACAAGGAAGTTCAATTATAACTCAGGACATGTCTTTTTATACTCAAAATCCCAGGTAGGACTGTCCAAAGTTGTGTAGTTTATGTCAGTACTGTTGTGCTACTTTCCTCTGAAGTCTCATATGCTTACCAGTGTATATGCGTTACCTCATTTAATCCTCACAAGCCTATTATCCTTACTCTATTCTACATATGAGAAATACTGAGTCTCAGAAAGTGCAAATAACATGTCCAGTGTCAGAGGTGGTGATGGAGTGGTGGAGCCAGACTTGAATTCCTAACCACCATGCCACTGCCTCTCAGATTCCAACTTTGATGGAAGAATTACAGGTGCATCACCTAGTATGCATTATGTTATGAATATTACTAAAAATCCAAGTCAAATTGACTTAAACATGAAGGAAATGTATTGATTCATACAGAGAACCACAATGTAGAGCTGTCTTCAGGGCCATTTGATTCAGAATTGTGTTCCATTTCTCAGGTTTCACCCTTATTCATGTACTTGCTTCATCTCTGACTGAAGCAAAGTGATTATAGTTCTTCCAACACAATATTCATGTTCTACATCATCCAGAGGGAAGAGAGAGACATGAAACTTCTCTTCTCCAAAACTTGCAGCAGACTAACAATCTTCACTTTGATTTGGACCAACCTGAAAGAATCAGAGTGGCCAAGGTATGCCCATGCACCGAGTATTAGCTTAGGCCTGGGTTATCATCTGGCCTTAGAACAACACCCAATCAAGGAAGATGAGATTACACTAATTGGCTGAAGGTGAGGTAATCCCCACCTCAGCACAGAAGGAAACTCTGTGCTATTAGAAAGATGGGGGAGGCAGCAGCACATGCTAGGAAAGCAACTAACAGATGTTCACTGCAGCATTTAAACAAATACCCTTACCACTAATGTGTCAGGACACTTTTTTGAGTAGTGACAAAAAAACGTTCTTTCTCATTCCTCTGAGCAAGCTGTGGCCTCACCACTCTACATCCATCCTCCCTTCTAATAACTCAATAGTCCAATAAATATGAGGTAGGCACCTTACTCTGTACAAGCACTAGTGGATTGACATTCAAAGACGAACATGATTCTTGTCCTCAGAGGACTTGCAGTGTGGTAAAACTGGAAACTGATCACAACAAGGGCAGAGGGGAAGAGAGGGAAATCATTTGAGAGTTGGAGGGATGTGCATGTGTACAATGGATAGCTGGAGTCTTATAAACCTGAAACTTTTCTTCTGTAGGGGAATCAACCCAAAGCATTTAATCATCCTTCAAAGCTTGTTTTATCATTTTCACTGTTTGCTTTTGGACCAGTTCCCCCATCTTTTTTCTCAGACTTTGAGTTCCATGGCATATGCAGTGCTCAGGGGGTATCCTGATTCACCCTAGTCTAATCCCACACCCCCTCTCCCCTTAGTACATTTCTCATTTATGCATGCTTGGCTTGTTTTTCGATATCCTTTCATTATAGATCTGGGCTGTGTTTAAATATTCTCATTTGTAGCCTGCCTAGAGCATAGTTGCTTTTTAATACATGTCTATTAACAATAGTAACTACATTGATAAAGGATTTCAATCCCTGGGGCTATTAATCAAATGCTTTCTGACCAATTATAAATTTGTTTTGGACCGAAATATTTACAGTTCTCAATCACTGGCAAGTTGCTCTGGTTGCTTATTTTCTACACACTGGCATAGTGATATTAGAAGCCGAGCCTCCTTTTTTTTTTTTAAATCATTCTACAGATTTTTCAGGCCTAGGAGCTCAGCACATTTACCAAACCTCATGAGGTAATTAGGAGGAGTAGGCTTGACTACCCACATTTTTATGGATGTTAAAAATGTACAGTATTAGGCTGCATCTTAATCCAGGGCAACAGCAGAACCAAGACTACAATTTCAGTTACCAGGTATGCCTGACCTACCCTCAGTGTCTCCTTCCTCAGGGACAGAGCTGAGGAGTAGATGAATGCACTGCAGACAGTTAGGAGGGAGGAAGCAGGTATTTACTGAGCACTTGCTATGTGTCACATACTTTCATAGGTTTTCATGTGAACCATATCATTTATTCCTCACAAATGTCTTAGAAAGATAGTTATCTTATTCTCATTAGACAAAGAAGAGAGTAATATTCAGAATTATTTAACTTACTTGCACACAACTAATATCTGGTAGAGCTGGGATTCAAACCCCAATCTTACCCCAAGCTTTGTCTTTTGCTCTGTACATTGCTATCTCCCAACGTCAACAAATCCCTGAATTTGAAAATGTTTAGGACTGACAGAGATGAGCAGTCCTCACAACCTGACCACACCATCTTGCCATGACATTCTATTAATGGTTTGGTGATGGTGATGAGTGTAGCTGGGGAAGCTGACTGCGTTCTAATTCCATCTCTTTCTTTTTTCTCCTAATTCCACCTCTGCTGCTAACTGGCTGGGTAATCTTGAACAATTCAACTTCTCCAAATATGTCCAATAAATATTTTTAAATAGCTAGATGGGCTTCCCTGGCGGCGCAGTGGTTGAGAGTCCGCCTACCGATGCAGGGGACACGGGTTCGTGCCCCGGTCTGGGAAGATCCCACATGCCGTGGAGCGGCTGGGCCCGTGAGCCAAGGCCGCTGAGCCTGCGTGTCCGGAGCCTGTGCTCCGCAGCAGGAGAGGCCACAAGAGTGAGAGGCCCACGTACCGCAAAAAAAAAAAAAAAAAAAAAAATAGCTAGATGGATGGTTATGTTAGTGAATGCTCAAAGGAGGGGGCTGTTGGTGACTTTGGCTCTCTCTGCCCCTTGACAATCCTAAAAGACACTTGGAAGTTTGATCATCACTTAAGAATAAGTTCAGACTTCATCAGCTGTTGCCAGTCCAAACACAATGGTATAAAAGCATAAAATTTAGAGCGTCCACAAGTAATAGAGGAGAGAAAGATAAAACGCTCACACAGCTGCTCTGTGCTGGCTTTTCTTGGCTGGTCCCTGACAATGCCCCAAAATATCAAGTTCCATATGAAGAACAGGCTGGAAATGAAATCATAGAACAGAGTAGGGAAAATAGAAATCCCTTAGGCCAGGAAAGGATGAAAAGGGGAAAACAAAAGCAAATGTAAGATTTTCACACGTGCAGGAAATCCACCTTTACAGGAAGAGACCAAGGGGATTCTTGGGCATCAGAGTGTAAAAGAGAAAAGCATTAGATTTGGAAACATGAGACAGAGTTCAAGGATGGCTCTATAGTGATCCCTGGGTGACTGTAGAGAGGTCATGCACCTTCCCTGCAACTTCCTTTCCCATCTGTAAAATATGGATAACAGATCCATCCCACCTACTTCACAAAGTTACTCTAAGAGTTCACTGAGATAAACAAGAACAAGAAGGGCAGGTTTCAGCATCCCATATGGGTTTCAGATTGCTCTGCATGTCATTTTAATTATTCTTTTTCCACAGAACAATATAATTTGTATGTGAATATGCTTACTTTCCCTACTTGTACTGTTTGGGGGCGGGGAGGGGGGTCAATCAATCAACATTTATTGAGAACCTACCACATGCAAAGTTTGTAGATGGATAAAAAAGTGTGTGAAAACATACTCTCAACCACCTTAAGGAATGGAAATATTGGGTTGGCAGAAAACTTCCTTTGGTTTTTAAGTAAAAATAAAAGGCATAATTTTCACTTTCACCAAGAACTTTATTGAACAACATATTCACCCGTTTATTCCATTACCTTCTGCCATTTTTCAGGCAACTTCATAATTCCATCTTCCCAAAACTTTTTACCTTTTTGAGCAAAGAACTGTTCCAGGTGACTTTTACAGTCTTCCAGGGAACAGAAATTTTTTCCTTTAAGAGAATTTTGTAAAAACCAAAATAAACAGAAATCCGAAGGTAAATGTCTGGCGAATACAGCAGATGAATCAGAACTTCCCAGCCAAGCTGTAACAGTTTTTGCCTGGTCATCAAAGAAACATGCGGTCTTGCATTATCCTGATGGAAGATTATGCATTTTCTGTTGACTAATTCTGGACGCTTTTCATCGAGTGCTGCTTTCAGTTGGTCTAATTGGGAGCAGTACTTGTTGCAATTAATCGTTTGGTTTTCTGTAAGGAGCTCATAATAGAGGAGTCCCTTCCAATCCCACCATATACACAACATGAACACCAGCCTTTGGTGTGGTTGGTGGTGGTACCTCACAAACTCTTCTGTTCCACATTATTGTACGGTATCCACTTTTCATCGCCCATCACAATTTGTTTTAAAAATTGAATGTTTTTGTTACATTTAAATAGAGAATCAATACCTACCCATCCACTGATTGTAAAGCTAGTTTGAAACTTTGGTAGGCAGAATTGGTCCCCAAAGATATCTATGTCTTAATCCCCAGAATCTGTGATACGTGAAGGCATAGAGCAAAGGAGAATTAAGTTTGCAGATGGAATTAAGTTTGCTAATTAGCTGACCTTGAAATGGGAAGATTATCCTGGATTTTGTGGTTGGTTCCAATTAAATCACAAGAGCCCTTATAACTGGAAGAGGGAAGTATAAAAGGGAGACTCAGAGACAGCAGCATGAGGACTTGGCCCAATGAAGAAGGAAGAATGCATCCATGCCAAGGAATGTGGGCTGCCTTGGGAAGCTAGAAAAAAACAATAAAATAGTTTCTCCTCTAGAGCCTTCAGAAGGAATGTAGACTTGCTGAGACTTTGATGTTAGCCTACTGAGACCCATTTTGGACTTCTGACCCCAGAACTCAAGATAATAAATTGACATTGTTTTAAGCCACTAAGTTTCTGATAATTTAGGAAACTAACACAGAAATTCAGTTTGTTAGTTTTTTTTATAATTTGGAGAGACAGTCCTCACTATCTTGAACTTCTTTGCAGGTAAACCTCTATTCTAAATATTTTTATTTCTGAGTCTTCCTTGACAAGCACCATGTAAGAATTAATTTTCTACCATTGAAATGGTAGCCAGAATATGAGATATAATGTTCCAGTCATTCATTACAGATTATCCCACCATTTAGTGGCACAAAACAGGCATTTATTATGCTCATGGATTCTGTGTGTCAGGATTTCAGACAAAGGCAATGAATGTGGGGATGGTTTGCCTCTGCTCATATCTGCGTCCTCAGCTATAAGATTAGAAGGCTGAGGGTACCTTGACATCAGGGGGTTAAAATTACCTTAAGAATTACTCATATGTCTAGTAGTTGATGCTGTCATCTGGGACATTAGCTGGGAGTACTGTCTGGAACACCATCATATAACGTCTCCATGTAGCTGGGACTGCCTTACAACGTGGTGACTTTTCCAGAATGTCATATTGTAGGAATCATACAGCATGTAGCTATTTCATGCGTATTGATTCCGTCACTAAGCAAAATACATTTAAGTTTCCTCCATGTCTTTTCGTGGTCTGCCTGATAGCTCATTTCTTTTTATCACCAAATAATATTTTGTTGTACGAATGTACAATTTGCTTATCCATTCACCTTTTGAAGGACATCTTGGTTGCTTCCAGTTTGGAGTAATTATGGATAAAGCTGCTATAAATATTCACTTGTAGGTTTTCATGTGAACATAAGATTTCAACTCATTTGGGTCAATATCTAGGAGTGCAATTGCTGAACCACACGGTAAGACTATGTTTAGCTTTGTAAGAAACTGCCAAACTGTCTTCCAAAGTGGCTGTACCATTTTATCTTTTCATCAGCAATAAATGAGAGTTCCTACTGTTCCACATCCTCATTAGCATTCAGTGCTGTCAGTTTTTTGGATTTCATCCATTCTAACAGGTGTGTAGTGATACCACATTATTGTTTTAATTTTTAATTCCCTGATGATATCTGACATTGAGCATCTTTTCACATATTTGCCATATGTATATCTTCTTTAGTGAGGTGTCTGTTCAGACCTTTTACCCAGTTATCTGTTTTCTTACTGTTGAGTTTAAAGACTTCTTTGTTTACTTTGCATTCAAGTTGCTATTAGATATGTGTGCTATTAGAAATGTGTGCAGATATTTTTTCAATCTTTAATTTACTTTTTATTCTGCTAACAGTGTCTTCCACAGAGAAGGAGTTTTAAATTTTAGTAAACTTCAGTTTAGCAATTTTTTATTTCATGGATTATACTTTTGGTATTGTATTAAAAACTTATCACCAAACCCAAGGCCACCTAGATGTGTCCTATGTTATCTTCTAGAAGTTTTATGTTTTTGCATTTTATATTTAGGCCTATGATCAATTAAAAAAAATTTTTATTGAAATATAGTTGATTTACAATGTTGTGTTAATTTCTGGTATACAGCAAAGTGACTCAGTTATAAATACATATACATTCTTTTTTAATTATTATATTCTTTTCCATTATGGGTTATCTCAGGATATTGAATATAGTCCCCTGTGCTACACAGTAGGACCTTGTTGTTTATCCATTCTATGGACTCCCAGTCCATCCCTTTCCCAACCCCTCTCCCCCTTCCACAAGTCTGTTCTCTATGTCTGTGAGTCTGTTTCTGTTTCATAAAGTTCATTTGTGTCATATTTTAGATTCCACATATAAGTGATATCATATGATATTTGTCTTTCTCTTTCTGACTTACTTCATTTAGTATGATAATCTCTAGTTCCTTCTATGTTGCTGCAAATGGCATTATTTTGTTTTTATAGCTGAGTAGTATTCCATTGTATGTATGTACCACATCTTATTTATCCATTCATCTGTCAATGGACATTTAGGTTATTTCCATGTCTTGGTTGTTGTGAACAGTGCTGCTATGAACATAGGGGTGCATGTATCTTTTCGAATTATAGTTTTGTCCAGATATATGCCCAGGAGTGGGATTGCTAGATCATATGGTAACTCTATTTTTAGTTTTTTGAGGAACTTCCATACTGTTTTCCATAGTGGTTGCACCAACTTACATTCCCACCAACAGTGTAGGAGGGTTCCCTTTTCTTCACACCCTCTCCAGCATTTGTTATTTGTAGACTTTTTGATGATGGCCATTCTGACCAGTGTGAGGTGGTACCTCATTTGGTTTTGATTTGCATCTCTCTAATAATTAATGATGTTGAGCATCTTTTCATGTGCCTGTTGGCCATCTGTATGTCTTCTTTGGAGAAATGTCTATTTAATTATTCTGTCCATTTTTTGATTATGTTGTTTGTTTTGTTGTTGTTGAGTTGCATGTCTATGATCCATTTCTAATAAACTTATGTGTAAGGTATAAGGTCAGTGTCTACATTCAATTTTTTGTATGTGAATGTTTAGTTGTTCCAGCACCATTTGTTGAAAAGACAACTCTTTCTCCATTGAATTGCCTTTGCTCTTTTGTCAAAGATCAGTTAACTGTACTTTTGTGGGTCTACATCTGGGCTCTCGATTTTTTCAATTGAGCTCTTTGTCTATTTTTTCATGAATACCACGCTGTCTTGATTACTAACAGCTAAAGTCGTAGAACCAGTTCTCCGACTTTGTTCTTCTTCTTCTTCAGTATTGTGTTGTCTATTCTGAGTCTTCTGCCTTTCCATATAAACTTGAGAATCAGTTTGTCAATATCGATAAAATAACTTGTTGAGATTTTGATTGCACTGAATTCAATGGGATTGCATTGAATCTACAGATCAAGTTGGGGAGAACTGCTATCTTGACAATATTGAGTCATTTTTGGAAAATACGATTTGCTACACTTCATGAGGACAGGAACATTTTTGCCTCTTTTGCACTGTTATAGCCCCCAAATCTAGATGAGCATTTAACAGGATATAGGTGCCCAATAAATATTTTTATTACATGAATAAGTAAGTCTTTCCAATAGAATGTCCAACCATACATTCTACATCTTTTAAATCATCACCCTGTCCTAGGCTCTGGGCCAAACCTGGGGGTGGTGATCCCATACTCATTTGGACTTCTCTGGACCCAGATGATGGAACTTGGAGCCTGAGGTTATAACCTCTTCCATTAAAGAGCATAGCATGGGGTAGCTGTCATATGCATACTCAGCCCACCTCTTGTTAGCGGCCTCATCAAATAAGGTGCAGACCTCTTCCTCTCTCTGGCAGTCTCTCTTCTAAGACCACAAGTGCCCTGGCTGGAAAGACTGCCAGTAAAATCATCCCTGGACATCTGTTCTCTACCCGTCATAATCCTTGGGAAATAGTTTTTTTACTGGGGACTCTGGTGATATCAGTCTCTGATGCCTTTCTATCCTAGAAAGAGATTAAATTTTGTTTGTTTTTAAAAAATAAAAGCAGAGATAGGGCCTTAAATTTCTCCTCTGTGAGTCTCAAATGTCTCTGTATCCTCTGGGGAATTTCAGAGAAATTAACACTGTCAGTGTAACCTAACAAAGCTACACTTGTATTATCTTCCTTCCAAACATTGTATAAGCTACCGGGTATCAACCCAAAGTTTAAAGCATTCTATAGTACTCTTTCAAACTCAGTTTCATCACTAGTGCATGGTGTTCTCCAAATCAGCAGTGACTTCTAAGAGTTCACACTCATCTCTGCCCACCACTTTTCCAATAGAGAAACAGCCACTTCCTCAAAACTCATCAGTCCCAGTGCTATGGCAGTCATCAGTCCATCTGTGGTACAGATATGTGCTATACTGGCATTCTCAGTAGTCCTAGATGAGGTACCCATGTGTAGCAGGTATGAATTTATTCCATAAAATGGAACATAAGAAATTTTACATTACTTTTATCTCCTGAAATAAAATTGACTCTTTTCTGAGACCCCATCTCATTGGGTTGGTAGGAAATTCAACTATAGTCACTATTGTGGCATAGTTTCCTCACCCAGAGTTGGCAAAGTTCCCAGGGACCTGGCCTAGTGTGTGTGCATCATTCAGGAATGGCTCTATGGTCCATGGCCTATCGCTAATATGATCATTGTCCAAGCCCATGAAATCTCACAAAGGTGAGCATCTCCTCTTTCCTGGGCTCATGGCCAAGGCTGAGTGTCCAGAGTACCAGGGTCCAGCCTATTTTGGTGCCCCAAGGAGCCATTCTTCTGAGGTCCTCCCTCCTCCCTGCAGTACCTTCCAGGGCCACACACCGGTGCCTACTACCATGAACCTAAGAACTTTTCTTTCTCTCCTGGTCTTCAGGGATGTTCTAAAATCCTCTTTCTCCTCTGACAGTTTCAAAATCTTGAGGCTCTTGGATGCCACGCACTTGCCTCCACCTTCTTCCCTTCTCTTGAAGCTCAGCACATTCCCTTCTGAAGCACAGACTTTGGCAAAACAAAAGCCAGGAGAATCACTGTCTCCTGGGGGGAGGAGGAAGCTCCTGGGATGAGGGAGGCCTCGGTGGGGTACAGAAAATGCACACTGTATAGCTTTAAAAACAAAGCCCCAGCCTTGCTTCAAGATGGGGGAGGAGTAAGACATGGAGATTACCTTCCTCCCACAAATACATCAGAAATACATCTATATGTGGACAAACTCCTGAAGAACACCTACTGGCAGAAGACCTCAGACTTCCCAAAAGGCAAGAAACTCCCCATGTACCTCGGTATGGCAAAAGAAAAAAGAAAAAACACAGACAAAACAATAGGGATGGGACCTGCACCTCTGAGAGGGAGCTGTGAAGGAGGAAAAATTTCCACACACTAGGAAGCCCCTTCACTGGTGGAGACGGGGGAGTGGGCGGTGAGGGGGGAAGCTTCAGAGCCACAGAGGAGAGCGCAGCAACAGGGGTGCAGAGGGCAAAGTGGAGAGACTCCCGCACAGAGGATCGGTGCCGACCAGCACTAACCAGCCTGAAAGGTTTGTGTGCTCATCCACCGGGGTGGGCGGGGGCTGGGAGCTGAGGCTCGAGCTTCAGAGGTCAGATCCCAGGGAGAGGACTGGGGTTGGCTGCGTGAACACAGCCTGAAGGCGGCTAGTGCACCACAGCTAGCCAGGAAAAAGTCTGGAACTGCCTAAGAGGGAAGAGACCATTTTTTCGGGGTGCGCGAGGAGAAGAGATTCAGAGCACCACCTAACGAGCTTCAGAGATGGGCGTGAGCCTTGACTATCACCGCAGACACCAGAGACAGGCATGAAAAGCTAAGGCTGCTGCTGCAGCCACCAAGAAGCCTGTGTGCAAGCACAGGTCACTATCCACACTTCCCCTCCCAGGAGCCTGTGCAGCACGCCACTGCCAGGGACCCATGATCCAGGGACACCTTCACCAGGAGAACACATGTCACACCTCAAGCTGTTGGAAAGTCACACCGTCCTCTGCCACCACAAGCTTGCCCTGCATTCCGTACTCCTCCATCCCTCCGGCCTGAGTGAGCCAGAGCCCCTTAATCAGTTGCTCCTTTAACCCCATCCTGTCTGCACAAAGAACAGATGCCCTCAGGCAACCTACACACAGAGGCAGGGCCAAATCCAAAGCTGAACACCAGGAGTTGTGTGAACAAAGAAGAGAACGGGAAATCTCTCCCAGCAGCCTCAGGAACAGCGGATTAAATCTCCACAATCAACTTGATGTACCCTGCATCTATGGAATACCTGAATAGACAATGAAACATCCCAAAATTGAGGCAGTGGACTTTGGTTGCAACTGTAGGCTTCGGGTTTCCTTTCTACACCCAACTTGTTTCTGGTTTTACATTTATCTTAGTTCACTATTTAGAGTTTACTATCATTGGTATATTTGTTTATTGATTTGGTTGCTATCTTCCTTTTTATATTTTTATATCTACATAAATTATTTTTTTCCTTTTTCTCTTTTTGTGAGTGGGTATGTATATGCTTCTTTGTGTGAGTCTGTCTGTATAGCTTTGCTTTTACCATTTGTCCTAGGGTTCTTTCTGTCTGTTTTTATGGGTTTTTTGTTTTGTTTTGCTTTGTTTTATTTAGTATAGTTTTCAGCACTTCTTATAATTCGTGGATTTGTATTTTGGTTTGGTTGCTCTGTTCTTTCTTTTTTTTCTTTTCTAATTTTTTATTTTTAATAATTTTTTATCTTAATAACTTTATTTTATTTTATTTTTCTTTCTTTCTTTTTTTCTTACCTTTCTTCTGAGCTGTGTGGCTAACAGGGTCTTCATGCTCCAGCCGGGTGTCAGGCCTGTGCATCTGAGGAGGGAGAACCAAATTCAGGACTTTGGCCCACCAGAGACCTCCTGACTACAAGTAATTTCAAAAAGGCGAAAGCTCTCCCAGAGATCTCCATCTCAACGCTAAGACCCAGCTCCACTCAAGGACCAGGAAGCTACAGTGCTGGACACCCTATGCCAAACAACTAGCAAGACAAGAACAAAATACCACCCATTAGCAGAGAGGCTGCCTAAAATCATAATAAAGTCACAGACAACCCAAAACACACCACCAGATGCAGTCCTGCCCAACAAAAAGACAAGATCCAGTATCATCCACCAGAACACAGGCACCAGTCCCCTCCACCAGGAAGCCTACACAACCCACTGAACCAACCTTAGCCACTAGGGGAAGACACCAAAAACAACGGGAACTACGAACCTGCAGCCTTCAAAAAGGAGACCCCAAACACAGTAAGTTAAGCAAAATGAGAAGACAGAGCAACACACAGCAGAAGAAGCAGCGAGATAAAAACCCACCAGCCCAAACAAATGCAGAGGAAATAGGCAGTCTACCTGAAAAAAGAATTCAGAGTAATGATAGTAAAGATGATCCAAAATCTTGGCAATAGAATGGAGAAAATACAAGAAACTTTTAACAAGGACCTAGAAGAACTAAAGAGCAAACAAATAATGATGAAAAACACAATAAATGAAATTACAAATTCTCTACAAGGAATCAATAGTAGAATAACTGAGGGAGACAAATGAATAAGTGACCTGGAAGATAAAATAGTGGAAATAACTACTGCAGAGCAGAATAAAGAAAAAAGAATGAAGAATTGAGGACAGTCTCAGAGACCTATGGGACAACATTAATCACACCAATATTCGAATTATAGGGAAACCAGTAGAAGAAGAGAAAAAGAAAGGGACTGAGAAAATATTTGAAGCCATTATAGTTGAAAACTTCCCTAATATGGGAAAGGAAACAGTCAATAAAGTCCAGAAAGCACAGAGAACCCCATACAGGATAAATCCAAGGAGAAACACGCCAAGACACATATTAATTAAACTATCAAATATTAAATATAAAGAAAAAATATTAAAAGCCACAAGGAAAAAAAAACAGAAAACATCCCAGGGAATCCCCATAAAGTTAACAGCTGATCTTTCACCAGAAACTCTGCAAGCCAGAAGGGAGTGGCACAATATATTTAAAGTGATGAAAGGGAAAAACCTAAAACCAAGATTACTCTACCCAGCAAGGATCTCATTCAGACCTGATGGAGAAATTAGAACCTTTACAAACAAGCAAAAGCTAAGAGAATTCAGCACCACCAAACCAGCTTTACAACAAATGGTAAAGAACTTCTCTAGGCAGGAAACACAAAAGAAGGAAAACACCTACAATAACAAACCCAAAAGATTAAGAAAATGGTAATAGGATCTTACATATCGATAACTACCTTAAATGTAAATGGATTAAATGCTCCAACCAAAAGACATAGACTGGCTGAATGGATACAAAAACAGGACGCATATATATGCTGTCTACAAGAGACCCACTTCAGACCTAGGGACACATAAAGACTGAAAGTGAGGGGATGGAAAAAGATATTCCATGCAAATGGAAATCAAAAGAAAGCTGGAGTAGCAATTCTCATATCAGACAAAATAGACCTTAAAATAAAGACTATTATAAGAGACAAAGAGGACGCTACATAATGATCAAGGAATCAATCCAAGAAGACAAAACAATTGTAAATATTATGCACCCAACATAGGAGCACCTCAATACATAAGGCAAATGCTAACAGCCATAAAAGGGGAAATTGACAGTAACACAATCATAGTAGGGGATTTTAACACCCCACTTTCATCAATGGAGAGATCATCCAAAATGAAAATAAATAAGGAAACACAACTTCAAATGATACATTAAACAAGATGAACTTAATTGATATTTATAAGACATTCCATTCAAAAACACCAGGATACCTTAATTCAAGTGCTCATGGAACATTCTCCATGATAGATCATATATTGGGTCACAAATCAAGCCTTGATAAATTTATGAAAATTGAAATCTTATCAAGTATCTTTTCCGACCACAGTGCTATGAGACTAGATATGAATTAGAGGAAAAAAATCTGTAAAAAATACAAACACATGGAGGCTAAACAATACACTACTAATTAACCAAGAGATCACTGAAGAATTCAAAGAAGAAATCAAAAAATACCTAGAAACATATGACAATGAAAACATGATGACCCAAACCCTATGGGATGCAGCAAAAGCAGTTCTAAGGGGGAAGTTTATAGAAACACAATCCTACCTCAAGAAACAAGAAACATCTCAAATAAACAACCTAACCTTAACCTAAAGCAGTCAGAGAAAGAACAAAGAAACCCCAAAGTTAGCAGAAGGAAAGAAATCATAAAGATCAGATGAGAAATAAATGAAAAAGAAATGAAGGAAACAATAGCAAAGATCAATAAAACTAAAAGCTGGTTCTTTGAGAAGATAAACAAAATTGATAAACCATTAGCCAGACTCATCAAGAAAAAAAAGGTAGAAGACTCAAATCAATATAATTAGAAATGAAAAAGGAGAAGTAACAACTGACACTGAAGAAATATAAAGGATCATGAGAGGTTACTACAAGCAACTATATGCCAATAAAATGGACAACCTGGAAGAAATGGAAAAATTCTTAGAAAAGCACAACATTCCGAGACTGAACCAGGAAGAAATAGAAAATATGAACAGACCAATCACAAGCACTGAAATTGAAACTAACTGTGATTCAAATTCTTTGAACAAACAAAGGCCCCGGACCAGATGGCTTCACAAGAGAATTCTATCAAACATTTAGAGAAGAGTTAACACCTATGCTTCTCAAACTCTTCCAAAATATAGCAGAGGGAGGAACACTCCAAAGCTCATTCTACGAGGCCACCATCACCCTGATACCAAAACCAGACAAAGATATCACAGAGAAAGAAAACTACAGGCCAATATCACTGATGAACATAGAGGCAAAACTCCCCAACAAACTACTAGCAAACAGAATCCAACAGCACATTAAAAGGATCATACACCATGATCAAGTGGGGTTTATCCCAGGAATGCAAGGATTCTTCAATATACAGAGATCAATCAATGTGATACACCATATTAACAAATTGAAGAATAAAAACCGTTTGATCATTTCAATAGATGCAGAAAAAGCTTTTGACAAAATTCAACACCCATTTATGATAAAAACCCTCCAGAAAGTAGGCATAGAGGGAAATTACCTCAACATAATAAACGCCATATATGACAAAATCCCAGCCAACATCATTCTCAATAGTGAAAAACAGAAACCATTTTCTCTAAGATCAGGAACAAGACAAGGATGTCCACTCTCGCCACCATTATTCAACATAGTTTTGGAAGTTTTAGCAACAGCAATCAGAGAAGAAAAAGAAATAAAAGGAATCCAAATTGGAAAAGAAGTAAAGCTGTCACTGTTTGCAGATGACATGATACTATACATAGAGAATCCTAAAGATGCTACCAGAAAACTACTAGAGCTAATCAATGAATTTGGTAAAGTAGCAGGATACAAAATTAATGCACAGAAATCTCTGGCATTCCTATACACTAATGATGTTAAATCTGAAAGTGAAGTTAAGAAAACACTCCCATTTACCACTGCAACAAAAAGAATAAAATATCTAGGTATAAAGATACCTAAGGACATAAAAGACCTGTATGCAGAAAATTGTAAGACACTGATGAAAGAAATTAAACATGATACAAATAGATGGAGAGATATACCATGTACTTGGATTGGAAGAATCAACATTGTGAAAATGACTCTACTACCCAATGCAATCAACAGATTCAATGCAATCCCTATCAAACTACCACTGGCATTTTTCACAGATCTAGAACAAAAAATTTCAAAATTTGTATAGAAACACAAAAGACTCCGAATAGCCAAAGCAATCTTGAGAAAGAAAAATGGAGCTGGAGGAATCAGGCTCCCTGACTTCACACTACACTACAAAGCTACAGTAATCAAGACAGTATGGCACTGGCACAAAAACAGAAATATAGATCAATGGAACAGGATAGAAAGCCCAGAGATAAACCCATGCAAATTTGGTCACCGTATCTTTGATAAAGGAGACAAGAACATACAATGGAGAAAAGATAGCCTCTTCAATAAGTGGTGCTGGGAAAACTGGACAGCTACATGTAAAATAATGAAAGTAGAATACTCCCTAACACCATACACAAAAATAAACTCAAAATGGATTAAACACCTAAATATAAGGCCAGAAACTATAAAACTCTTAGAGGAAAACATAGGAAGAACACTCTATGACATAAATTACAGCAAGATCCTTTTTGACCCACCTCCTATAGAAATGGAAATATAAACAAAAATAAATAAATGGGACCCAATGAAACTTAAAACCTTTTACACAGCAAAGGAAACCATAAACAACACGAAAAGACAACCAGAATGGGAGAAAATATTAGCAAATGAAACAACTGACAAAGGATTAATCTCCAAAATTTACAAGCAGCTCATGCAGCCCAATATTAAACAAACAAACAACCCAATCCAAAAATGGGCAAAAGACCTAAACAGACATTTCTCCAAAGAAAATATACAGATTTCCAACAAACACATGAAAGGATGCTCAGCATCACTAATCATTAGAGAAATGCAAATCAAACTACAATGAGGTATCACCTCACACCAGTCAGAATGGCCATCATCAAAAAATCTACAAACAATAAATGCTGGAGAGGGTGTGGGGAAAAGGGAACCCTCTTGCACTGGTGGTGGGAAAGTAAATTGATACAGCCACTATGGAGAACAGTATGGAGGTTCCTTAAAAAACTAAAAATAGAACTACCATACAACCCAGCAATCCCACTACTGGGCATATACACTGAGAAAACCATAATTCGAAGAGAGCCATGTACCACAATATTCATTGCAGCTCTATTTATAGTAGCCAGGGCATGGAAGAAACCTAAGTGTCCATCAACAGATGAATGGTGAAGAAGATGTGGCACATGTATACAATGGAATATTAGCCATAAAAAGAAACGAAATTGAGTTATTCATAGGTGGATGGACCTAGAGTTTGTCAGAGTGAAGTAAGTCAGAAAAAGAAAAACAAATACTGTATGCTAACACATATATATGGAATCTAAAGAAAAGAAAATGGTTCTGACGAACCTAGGGGCAGGATAGGAATAAAGACGCAGACATAGAGAATGGACTTGAGGACACAGGGATGGGGAAGGGCAAGCTGGGATGAAGTGAGAGAGTGGCATGGACATATATACACTCCCAAATGTAAAAGAGATAGCTAGTGGGAAGCAGCCGCATAGCACAGGGAGATCAGCTTGGTGCTTTGTGACCAGCTAGAGGGGTGGGATAGGGAGGGTGGGAGGGAGACGCAAGAGGGAGGAGATATGGGGATGTATGTATATGTATGTCTAATTCACTTTGTTATAAAGCAGAAACTAACACACCATTATAAAGTAATTATACTCTAATAATGATGTTAAAAACAACAACAAAAACAAAGCCCCAATTACTATTTCAGTAAATCATGCTGCCACAATTAAATTAGTGTAATTATAGTTAATAATCTCTTCTGTAACAGTTTTTATCACCTGTATATTCCAAAGTAAGTTTGAAAAGGCCCTCTAGCTACCTATAATCTGAATCAACACACCTTTGTCAGCTCATCAGCATGCTGTCTTCAGTTTTTCTTTGATTAAGAATGGTCTTGGACTTCCCTGGTGGTGCAGTGATTAAGAATCCTCCTGCCAATGCAGGCGACACGGGTCCGAACCCTGGTCTAGGAAGATCCCACATACCACAAAGCAACTAAGCCCATGTGCCACAACTTCTGAGCCTGTGCCCTAGAGCGCGCAAGCCACAAGTACTTTGCACGCATGCTGCAACTACTGAAGCCCGCGTGCCTAGAGCCTGTTCTCCTCAACAAGAGAAGCCACCACAATGAGAAGCCTGTGCACCGCAATGAAGAGTAGCCCCTGCTCGCCACAACTAGAGAAAGCCTGCACACAGCAACGAAGACCCAACATAGCCAAAAATAAATAAATAAATTTTAAAATAAATAAATAACAACGACAACAAAAAAGAATGGTCTTGTCTGGAACTCTCTCTCCTACTGGACTGTTAGTTTCTTATGGGCAGGGTCTGAGTTTTTGTAACAGGTTCCAGTAGAAAAGAGATGGCATGTTGAAATTGGATAATTCAAAGAGGGTTTATTTACCAAGATGTAGGAAAGACACAGGGAACCTAAAGGTTAGTGTGGGAATCCAGAGCTAGCAGAAACCCAAGGGAATGAGAGAGGCTCAGGTAAATGGACCCCTGAAGGAAAGAATAGGAAAGAGTCAGTAGCTGGGCCAAGGTGACCACAGGGAGGGAGCCATGGAATGCCAATATCCTGGCCTCACTCTCCTCACACCAACTGGGTTCTCCATTGGTCAAAACCAACCAGAAACCAGAGGGCATCAGCACCGTTAATGTAATCCATACTGCTCAGCCTTGGGGCAAAGAATGAGGTAGCTCCTGTTGGCTCTAAATATTGTGAGTAGTTCTTCTCTCAGGATCAACTCTAGTCTGTGCCCTCAAACGTCTTAGAGCTCAAAAAAAAAAAAAAAAGGGGCTTCCCTGGTGGCGCAGTGGTTGAGAGTCCGCCTGCCGATGCAGGGGACACGGGTTCGTGCCCTGGTCTGGGAAGATCCCACATGCCCGCAGAGCGGCTGGGCCCGTGAGCCATGGTCGCTGAGCCTGCGCGTCCGGAGCCTGTGCTTCGCAATGGGAGAGGCCACAACAGTGAGAGGCCTGCGTACCTCAAAAACAAAAAAGTCTTAGAGTCTAGTGATAGAGAAGGAACCCAAACCGAAGTCTCTTCACAAGTCCAGAGCTTGCTCCATTCCCCTTTGCTATACTGAATCCCCCTGATGATTCTGAACCCTACAAATACTTAATACTTAGTCTGAGATGTGCAATCCAACTCTTGGTTGTAAGGTGTTTTGTAATTTACATGGGTTATGTTATTACCCCTAACTCGACTGTAAGGTTTGTGAGAACAAGACTTGTATCTTGTACCTTGCTTGTATATCTTATACCTCTAAACAGTGTATTACCCACAGTGGGTGCTTGATATTTGTCAAATGAGTAAGCTATTGAAGGGATCTTAGAGTTTCCCTACAGATTTAAGCTACGAGAGTCAGGAGTGCACACTTTTTAATGAGAGCCATGCCCCACTCCTATAGAAGTTCTCAGGAAGAAAACTACCTATATTCAGGTATAGCTTCCAACCTCCCTCCTCCCTTACCCCTTGTAACTAAAGCCCTAGAGGTAGTCCCAGACACGCCTCAAGAACAGAAAGCTGATGCAAAGGCATGGAGTCATTCATTCATTTAATTATTCAATTAACACATAACTATTGAGGATCTCCCAGGTTCCAGGCACTGAACTAAGTACTGGGTATACGGTAGCAAATAAGACAGATATTAGACGTATGAACTTACAAATTAATATAAAATTGAAAAGTGCGACAAGTATAGTAAATATTTTTAAATGAAAGAAACAGTGGATTAACAGATTAGCAAAGACAGGGGACATGGGGACATGTGTATGCATATGGCTGATTCGCTTTGTTGCGCAACAGAAACTAACAAAGTATTGTGAAGCAATTATACTCCAATAAAGATCTATTTTTAAAAGAGAGAGAGAGAGATTAGCAAAGAATGGCTTAGGTGGTCAGTGCCTTGCCCACACCCCCAGCTTACCCCAGAGGTCACCACACAGTTTTTTCCACGTGGATGGCTTTCTGCATTGTCTCTCTGCCTCAAAGCATTGTCTGGCCTCCAGGCTGCTCTGGAAGTTGGTGCCACAGGAGCAACCTTTACCTAGAGAGGCCTGAGAGCTGGTGGATAAATATGCTGACTTCCTCAGCCTTCAGGAACAACTCTGAGGCACGCTGCACACAGGGCCTGGGAACAGAACCCCAGGTTCCACAGCAGTGACTTACTCATTACCCCACACTTGGTTGACTTGGTTCCCTTCTCTCTACTGCTTTCTCACTCCCTTACTGGTACTTCCTGATGCTGCCCCTCCAAATAAATAACTTGAATCCATATTTTTCTCTCAGGGTTTCCTTTTTGGGGGAGCCAAAAGTAAGACCACAGAAAACTCACTTATATTAAGGTCAACGCCCACTTATACTGAGACCCCTCCAAAATGAGGGGTCTGTGACATCAGTTAAACATAGTCCGAGAAAGAGACAAGTCACTAAAATTTTGGAAGAGAGGTGAGTCAAAGGCTGGTGGTCCTTCTTTACGGGGTGCGGGGTGGGGGAGAAGGAAAAGAGATGCTTTATACTGGAAGGGGAGGGGTAGCGGGAAGGAACAGAGGGAGTGATGGCGTGACAGCATAATGGGACCAGCTGGCAGCCACAGGGAAGAGGGAAACAATTGTTCCATACTTAGCACAGAAGGACAGAACTCAGTTCCCACCTCACAGTGACTTGGATTGTGCAAAGCTGAGATAAGGGCCTTATAATAGCAAGTGGTGCCCCATGTGGATTTCTTCACGAAACTCAAAGGATGGAAAAAAGGCACTGTGTGAACTACTGATTGAGTTGCTTGGAATTTATGTTTAATAACCCCTCCTCTCCTAATGTTAAACTTCAAGGAAAATACTATTTATTACTAAATAATGACTTCTCTAGTAGCCAAGATAACATCATTAAATCCTTGCCACCTAGCACAGAGAAAGAGAAGGTGCTCAAAAATAGTTTGACAGACAAATGAATGAGTATGGAACGTGAGTTTTGGGGGAGTATTTATTTCCTTCTTCTGGTGTTTCCTCCTTCTTCCCTTAACATAGCACTCCTGGTTCCTCCTGTCCTGTCACTCACTGTGCCCTGGGAGGTACTGAGTGGCCCATCCAAATGCTGCATTTGGAAGACAATCTGGGGAAGGTAGCCTAGCCCTTTTCGAGATCTCCTCTTTCTCTTCAAAGTAAGCCATCCACAGGTGCATGCATTGTCTCAGCTCCAGTACCTCTAGGACAGGGTGCACAGCTCAGCCTAGTCCTGGAGTTCAACCTCCACCTAAGGACAGTCATATTCTCTAATATCGGTTATGTGATTAATAGCAATACTGTGGTCCCTATCAATTCTTTCATCTGATGTCTTAAAATTCAGTTGGTTTAACACCCAACATTATAGAAAAAGAATGACTTTAATGGAACAGAATAATAGAGTGAAGAAAAGAGGCCTGAGTTCAGTTGGTCTTCCACTTACCAGCTCTTGTAAACTTGGGGTTTTACTTTACTTCTCTGGGTGGGGAGGTACTCAATTTCTTCACTGTTGCAAGAATTGGACAAGATGAATTCTGAAGTCCCTTTCATGAATCCATGAATATAGGATTCACAGGGTCTTCTGCCTCTGGGAAGGTTTCCCTGTGCTACATGTTCTGGGTGTGATGTCTCTTCTCTGTGCAGGCCTGGCACCCTGTTCTGTCCCTCATGATAGCACTTACCAAACTGCAACTGCTTGCATCCTCAGCTAGTGGTTGAGCACCAGGGCAGGCTTCATGCTTACCTTGTTCCCTGCAGTACCTCCAGCACCTGGTACACCTCATTTCAGGTGCTTAATAAATATTCACTGAAGTCATAAATGTGATATAATCTAAGGGAGCAGAGGGCCCCTGTGGTATAGTCAGCCACTCTCCCCTGGGTGAGAGGAGAAGAAAAGCATCACAGTGGTGGATCTAGCCACATCTCTCATGCCACACCACCTCCCCAAGGAATCTGGGAAGTAGATCAAATACTGGAGAGCAAGCCTGGATTTTGTATCTATTCTGAAGGAAAAAAAAAAAACTTCCTATATTGTTTTGCAGATAAATCTGCTAATGCTGAGGAAATAGCAAGCCATCTTTAGGGGAGAGGCGACCATCTCTCCCATCGATTCATCCATATTTACAGGCATCTGGGTTGGGGCTATTGCTCTATGTGTGCTCAGATTCTCAGTGAGGCTTTCAGCAGTTGGAAAGCACAATAAACTCCTCTCCATTCCCATCTGCACAAGCCCATGCTGCAATCCTTCCCCCCTGCAAGTCCTACCTGCTGTTATGAGACTTCTCTCTGGAATTGGAGTAAATGAGCAAAACAATCCTGAGCACGCTTCAGGTGGCTCTGTGACCTTGCATTCCTCCTGTGACCTTTTCCATGTTGCTCTTTGCATGGGCAACTTCAGCCATTACATTAGCAACACACAATTACACCTTCAAGGTAGATTCAAGTTCAGGCTCTGCCAGGACACAAACACCTTAATGAGGTGACAGCCATGCAAACTTCTGAGTGGTATAAATCAGGGCTCTGATAGATTGCAAAGATATGTTGGCAGGTTCATGCCCCTGCACAAAAAGAGGAAAAGAGAGGAAGGGAGGGAGGGAAGGAAACAGGAGGGAAAGGAGGAAGAGAGCAAAAAGAAGGAAGGAGAAAAGGACCTTTCTATGATAATGCTGGTGGTAGTATGCAGCACAGTGTTTTTGAAAGTGATTTCTAATGCTTTTAATCCAACACTTGCACCCTCATCCCTACTGCTTTGATTCTTCTGCTGGTTAAAATTCCTGCTGGCACACTCAGCGTTCAGCACTCCTGTAGAGCACGCACTCCCAGATGACAGAACACACTTCAGCTCTAGGTTTTCCTTGCCTCTCTTGGTATCCTCCCAATACCCCTTGGCCCATGGGGTACGGAGCAGGGTGGAGTCTACCACACAGACTCCTAACTTCTGTCAGGGGTCTAAGGGAATAAATCTCTCATCCAGAGTCAGAGTGCTTGGGGGCCACTATCCAGCCTCCAACACCAGCCAGGAAAAGGGACTCCAGTGGCGGTACTCTGGCTATGAGGTGATAGAAGGACCCTCTCATCCCTGAACCTACTCATCCACACTCAGTGTTTGGCTCAGTTCTATGCTGATTGCAGGAAAAAAGGCTATTATTCAAAATGGCCCAGGCAACTCCCTCAAGTCCAAATATGTGCCAGATCCTGAGAGAGTAATGAGAAGTAGAACCCAGGGTCAGAGGTCAAAATAAAAGGAAGTAACAATGGATCTGTGAGAGGCAGTCAGCCTGCAGGCATCCCCTGAGACTGCATTTCCTTTCATGGTTCAGTGGCCACTCTACAGGCATATATTTGCCTGTCTTAAAGGCATAACTGTCAGAAGTGATGTGACATTTCTAGTCCGGGCTATTTCCCCCACAACAGTCCCATCATCTCCCATGCGCTTCAGAGTAGATGTCCCCATGATAATGAGAATAGAATGAGCAATCATCTTTTCCCAATTTACCCTGGGAATGGGAGGGACCCAGTGCAGTGCTGTTCAGTAGAAATATGTCACCTAAATATGCAATTTTAAATTTTCTAGTAGCTACACTTTTAAAATGTAAAAACAGGTAAATTATTTTAATAATACATCTTATTTAAGCCAATATATCCAAAATATCATTTCAACATGTAAGCAATATAAAAATTGAGATATTTAACACTATTTTTCACAGCAAGGGCTTTGAAATCTTACATGTATTACAGCACCTTTCAATTTGGACTAGCCACATTTCAATTGCTGAACAGTCACATACACCTATGTAGTGGCTACCATATTGAACAGCATAGTCCTGGTGGGATTCCCAGAAAGTTGCATTCTTTGGTGTTCCCCAATCATTCTAGAGATAACTGCTTCAGGTGTCTGAGCAAGTAAGGAAGGACCTCTGGGGAAACCAGAAGCACGAAGCATGGCTCACCAAAGGAGCCAGGAACAGCAAGTAAGGACATGTCAGTCTGACCCCAGATAGGAGGAATGATTCCCACTCCAGCACAGGTGCTATTATGCTCCCCAAGGGATAAAGTTATCCCAGGTTCCTATATGCTTTAAAAGCTGGTCCCCAAAGCCAAAAATGCTGGGTCCTGGCTGCAAACTGATTTGGTGAAGGCTGTAAACTAGTGGCTTGCAGATGTATCATGTTTGGCCTGAAGATTAATAGCCCACCTAGTCTTTAAAAAAATTGCCTACACTTAAAAATTGAGTGATTTTATTAAAAATCTAACTTTCCAAATTCTCTTGAAAAATCAGTAGACCTGGGAAAACTAGGCCCACATTTCCACATGTCAACACACTGCCTGAGCCAATACTCCTGCTGACTTCAGTTGGGTCGCCTGCTCTCCCATCACCACAGACTCCACCTCAACCTATTGTCTTTCCTATACAACAGCCAGAAGTCAATTGCTATTTATCATTGCAATTCCTCTCTTATTTATTTATAAAGAAGAGAGTAAAGTATCTCTTGCCCAAAGTGGGAAAACCAAGATTGACCAAATGGCCCACATGCTTTCTGAATCTTGCCTGCCTTTTTCATTGTGACCTTTTTCATTGTGACCTGCCCAAAATACCACACAGAAGACAAATCCAACAGGTCCTTTTGCCACCTTAGTCCCTTCATATTTCTGAAAGTCTTTCTTTTTTTTGTCTAAATGCACCAGGCCTTCCTTCCAGCAATGAAACTCCGTGGTGCTGTGTCAAGCCCCTGAAACAGACAGGAAATTGAGCCCAAGATGCTCTTCCCTCTTCCCAAACCAAAATGAAGGAAGAAGCTATGACCCTCACAGACAGGAGAAGGGAGTATTTACATCAAAAACACACAGACACAATGGTCACTCGGCCCCTCTGCCATCCTATTTACCTGGTAAAACTCAGATCCTATTGATAGCACTTAAAATAGAGTAAGTTTTCCCGTTTCATAGGCAGCACCCCTCACCCTCACCTCTGCACCACAACTATCCCAGTAGAGGCATCTAGATCTGCACCTGTACTACTCTATCTCATTTATTTGCATATTTCTTTCCCTCAACTAATGTGTTAGCTCCTTGAGACCAAAGTCCAGGGCTTATTTATCTTAGCATCCTTTACATCCCTGGCACCTGACATAAAGTCACTCTTTGAAGAAGCGTAAAAAAAAAAAAAAAAAAGCAATAGAGAACAAATAAACTTTGAGTCATTCAGTCTCCAAATTACAACCTTGCTATATTGTTTATTAGCTATGTGACCTTGAGCAAATAAAGACTTTCTAAGCTCAGTTTCCCAGTTTCTTGAAAAACCCAGATATTGTGCTTATTAGACCAAAACTTCAAATATAAAATTTATAGCTTTAAAATCTTTATTAAAAAAGAAAGAATCTCAAGTCAGTAACCTAATTTCCACCTGCGTTCATGGATTGGAAGACTACTATTAAGATGGCAGTACTTCCCAAATTGATCTACAAATTTAACACAATCCCTATCAAAATCCTAACTGGCCTTTTTGCAGAAACTGAAAATCTCATCCTAAAATTAATATAGATATGTAGGGAACCCAAAATAACCCAAAAAAATCTTGATAAAAATAGTGACTCACTTCTCAATTTCAAAACTTAATACAAAGCTACAGCAATCAAGATATTGTAGTACTGGGGACTCCCTTGGTGGTGCAGTGGTTAAGAATCCACCTACCAATGCAGTGGGACACAGGTTCAATCCCTGGTCCGGGAAGATCCCACATGCCACGGAGCAACTAAGCCCATGCGCCACAACTACTGAGCCTGCGCTCTATAGCCCGCGAGCCACAACTACTGAGCCCGCATGCCACAACTACTGAAGCCCGCGCGCCTAGAGCCTGTGCTCCACAACAAGAGAAAGCCACTGCAATGAGAAGCACGCGCACCACACGAATAGTAGCCCCAACTCGCCGCAACTAGAGAAAGCCCATGCACAGCAACGAAGACCCAACGCAGCCAAAAATAAATAAATTAATTTAAAAAAAATATACTGTAGTACTGTCAGAAGAACAGAAACAGATAATATAGATTAATGGAATAGACTTGAGAATCCAGAAATAAACCATTTATGGTTAATTCATTTTTGACAAGGGGGCCAAGACAATTTAAAAGGGGGAAAGAATAGTCTTTTTCAACAGATGTGCTGGGACAATTAGATATCAACATGCAAACAAATGAATTTGCACCTCTATCCCATACCATATACAAAAATTAACTTAAGATGAATTAAAAATCTAAATGTAATAGTCAAAATTATAAAGCTCTTAGAAGAAAACATATGTGTAAATCTTCATGACCTTGGATTAGGCAGTAGTTTCTTAGATATGACACCAAAAGCACAAGCAATCAAATAAAAAATAGAGAAATTGGACTACATCAAAGTTTAAAACATCTGTGCTTCTAATGATACTCTACTATCAATAAAGTGAAAAGACAACAATCCACAGAATTGTAGAAAATATTTACAAATCGTATCTACTAAAGATCTAGTATTCAGAATACATAAAGAACTTTTACAGTTCAACAGTATAAAGACAAATTACCTAATTTTAAAAGGTGAAAAGAATTTGCGTAGATATTTCTACAAAGAAGATGTATAAATGCCAATAAGCACATGAAAAGATGCTCAACATCATTAGCCATCAGGGAAATTCAAATAAAAACCATGAGATACCACTTCACATCCACTAAGATAATTATTTGAAAAAGTAATAATAGCAAGTGTTGGTGAAGATATGGAAAAATTGGAACTCTATACTGCTGGTAGGAAAATAAAATGGTACGGCTACTTTGGAAAACAGTTTGACATTTCCTCAAAAAGTTAAACATAAACATCAGGTGACGAAGCAATTCCATTCCTAGATACATGTCCACACAAAAACTTGTATAGGAATATTCCTAAGAGTATTATTCATAATACCCCCAAAATGAAACAAATCAGATATTCATCACTGATGAATGGATAAACAAAATGTGGAGTATCTGTCAATGGATGATTATTCAGCAATAAAAAGGAATAAAGTACTGATGCATGCTACAACATGGATGAGACTTGAATACATTATGCTAAGTGAAAGAAGTCGGTAACAAAGAGGACCACATATTGTATGATTCCATTTATATGGAATCCACAACAGGCAAATCTATAGAAACAGAGAATACATTAACAGTTGCCCAGAGATTGGGGGATGGGGGGAATAGGTAGTGACTTCTAGCTGGGTTTATTTTGGGGGTCATTAAAGTGTTCTGGAATTAGACAGTGGTGATAGGTGTACAACTGTGAATGTACTGATACTAAAAACCACTTTTAAAAGGTACATTTTATGGCAAGTAAATTATATCTTAAGAAAAGAAAAAGACAAGGCCTTTGGGCCATGTGCCATTCAGCTACTTATCTTTTTTGTCATGGTCTATTCCTGGCCAACTAGAAACAACTGGCCACATGAGAAAAAACAGGTATCTGGTATTATGTCCTCAACTTTCCAACCTTCCCCCCGCCATTTCCTACTTCTATGAAACTGAGCCATAACGTGTATTCTTCCCAAAGATTTCCCCAATCCAATTATTAAAACCCATACCCATCCTAAAAAATTTCCTCCCATTATCATAACATGTCCTCCTTTCCAAGGCCAAACTATCCACGGTGCCCTTGACCACACCCACTCCCGGCTCTAAAGTCTTGCTATATCCCCAAACCTTCTCATTTTATATGTCCACTTCCCCCTTTCTGGTATCTCTCTCTTTCCTGTTATCCTGGAAATATGCTCATATTGCTCCAGTCCTTAAGAGGAAACCTTCCCTGATACTGGGTCCATTTCCATTTACTATACCATCTTTTCCCTCTCTTTTTAGGTAAACTTCTCAAAGAGTGGTCATAGTTATTGTCACCTTCAACTTACTCCACTCTGGTTCCCACTCCCATCCTTCCTCTACTGAACCAACTCTATAATCACTAGATGACTTCCTGACTCAAATACCATAGGTAGTTTGGAATAACCTTTTTTTCCCTATACTCTACTGCATGTGGTACAGATTATTACGCTCTCCATCATGAAGCTCTATTCCTTGATTTCTAGGAGACCACACACACCTGGTTCTTCTCCTATCTTTCTAACGATTCTTTCAGGGCCTCCTTTCAGGGCTCTTTTTACTCCAGCGCAATGCTTCAGTATTGGTGTACTCAGGGTTCTTCCCAAATGCTCTACTCTTTATACCCCACTTTTCTCCTTAGATAATATCATTTTAACTACATGTTGATGACAGCTAAATGTCTCTCTCCAACCCAGACCTCTCTATCAAGCCACAAATTTATATATCCAACTGCCTGATGGATGGGTCTATCTTTCCAGTCATCCCTCATGTACTTTAAATTCACCATGCCCAAAAAAACCTCATCATTTTAGTTGGTCATCTACCTTCACTAGTCACACAAGCCAAAAAAATTTAGACTCTATTATCTTTTTCCCCCACAACCAGGCACTAACACTACAAATTTTACCTGCAAAATATTTCTCTAATCTATATTTGTCTCTTCAAACTTAGGCTTCTCATCAAGAGCCTCTTAACTGGTTTCCTTCCCTCCAAGTGTGTCTTTCTCAAACCCATTCTCTATATAGCTGCTCGTATATCTTTCAAAACATTCTCCTGCTTTATACATTTCATGGATGACCTACAGGATGAAGTCAAAAACCCAAGAGAAGTCCATAGCTAAAAGGACTCCTCCCATCATCCAGATTCCTTCCAGTATCCTATCACTTTCCAATGAGATTTTTCATTTTCATTCTAGAATCCTGAACCTGCTTGTAATTCATCTCTAGTCCCCAACCCTCAACAAACACACACACACACATACATACCTACACACACTCACACACACACACACACACACACACACACACACACACACACACACACACACCATTCTCTATATCTCAGAGGTAAAACAAGCATGTATTTCCTTTCCTCCCCATCACTTCCTGGATAATTCCTACTCATCCAGTAAGTACCCTCTCAGGGTTTATTTCCTCAAGGTAGAAGACCCTTCCAGATCCTCCACACCTGACATACTCTTAGATGAGTTAAGGACTTCCACTTTATGCTCTTTAATGCCTCATACATATATCACTCATTATAATTACTATATTCTATTTTAATATTCTGTGTCTCTCCTACTAGTTTGCAAACTCCATGAAGGGAGAGCCCACGTCTTTGTCATCAAAATTCCCTGCACAGGGCCTGACACAAGGAAGCACCCAATAAGTAGTGTGTAGACTGAAGGAACGAACACTGCTATAACTATGCACAAAGCTATGCACAGCTTTGACTAGACCAAACAAATGAACAAGCAAGCAAAAGGAATTCATTGGTTGGGGTAATAAGCTTCAAAGTCCAATGTAAGCTTCAAAGTCCAATGTAAGCTTCAGGTCCAGCTAGATCCAGGTGCTCAGAAATAATACGAGGAAGCTGTCTATAGTACTCTTGAGGCTCAGAAAGACCTTTTTTCTCAATATTTGAGCAAGACCTCTGGACCTGACATTTAATGGGTCAAACTGACTTGCCCTTCCCAGAACCAATCATCAAGGCTCTCTCTGTTTAGAAGGCCTGGGTTGTATCCCCACTTCTAGAGCAGGGGGTTAAGGTCAGTCTCTCCCAAAAATAACACTAGCAAGAGTGGGGGAAGGATGGTTAACAAAAGGAAAATTGATGTTTTCTTACCAGAAGAGGGTAAATGAAGGCTGGACAGTCAGAAACAGTAGTCATTCATGACAGGAGCTCTTAGCTTGTCAGCTCGTAAGGACAATGTTGGTCCTTCCTCTGTAGTTGCCTGCAGATCCTGCAAGCTGCTGCATGCACAGTGGCAACCTATGCCAGGCTGCTGACTGACTGAGGGGTGAGTCAGTATAGACAGCACCAGCAGCAAATGAGTCTGTCTGCACATGTGCAAGGCAAGCGTCACAGAGCAGGCGGAGGCTCTGGCTGGGAAACATTTTGCTTTGCAGAGCGCTGAGCGTTTATTTGGATTAATGGCTTTCCGGGTTGCCAAATTTCAAATGTAAATCAAGTATTTATTGGTGATAGATGGCAAAGAGAAAAAGTATACTTTGAGGGTAATCATTCATGTATTCCCACTCATCTGTCATTGGAGTAGCTGACTTTCAATCCCATAAACTGGGGATCCAAGTGATAATAATATTTATAATTCCTCACACTTATACAGTGCTTTAGCAGTTGCAAAGTCTTCCCATATGTTATTCATTTTGGCTTTAAGTCACACACCTGTGCAAGTGAGATCTGTTATCCCCATTTTACAGATGGGGAATATGAGACTCCAGGTGTTAAGCGATTTATCTATAAGTGACAGGTCAGGGATTAGAATCCTCGCTGCCTGATATCAAAGCCATAGCTCTCACCAAAATACCACACTGCCTTCTCACCCCCTTTATTGCTGTCCCTGTAAAGCATAGCAATAATGTTAGTTGAGGATTTTTCAAGTAGCCATGCCCTTTCATACACATACATATTTCATACACATTTTTACAACAATCTGTGAGATGAATATTATCCATATTTTTTGATAAGGGCTTCCAGATCAAGAATTGTGACTATAAGTAGACTAGAGAGGTGAGTCAGAGATAGAAGGAACTACTTGACCAGATACTGTTTTCCTCAAAAATCCTTTACTGTGTCCAGCTTCCCTTGAGAGATCCAGACGAATGACAAGTCCTGACTATTTCTGATCATTAATCAAATGCACAGCATGATCATTACAGAAACCTTCCTCCTTCAGCATTCTCTCAAAATGAATCTGTTCTTTCTTCTCAGTTTAAGTCCTCAACCATCATTCTTACAGATAATTGTCTATTTGTACAAACCAAATTTCTGTCCTTTTAAAATTTTCATCAGTCTTGCAGATGATGGGCCCCCATTTCACACGTGTATCTGACCTTCCTGAATCCTTCAGTGTCAGCCAACAGCTCTTTTTCTTGACCCACTTAAGCTTCCTTTTACATGTCAAGTGTCTTATCTGAAGATTTGTTTAACCTCACAGAGAATTCGACATGAGTTCTTTGCTCGTAATAATGGCCAATCATCTTCCACAATCATGAAATGAAGCACTTCTTTTCCCTGTGGCTGCAGGGCCAGGCTAACTCGATGACCTTACATACACTACAGCTATAAGATTAGCCTTGTTGCTACATGGCTTTACCATTCCTGAGTCAACATGTGACAAGGAAGTCATTCTCCATACTTCATATCATGTGTTATGTTAGCTTTTTATATCACAGAATGCTGGGGTTGGAAAGGCACAATCATAATCCAAACTTTCCTGTCTTTAGATGAATAAACTAAGATCCTTGAAGTAGCCAATATAAAATTTGGCTGAAGAGTAAGAACAAATCCTCCTATACCAAGCTAACAGACAGGATCCTTCTTCCTTAGGTTTTCTTGGAAAATATAGTGATATCTTGATCTATTCTGAACTCTAGATCCCCCTGTCTTGTACATCCTCACACTAATTTCTTCTTTACTGGCATCGTAATCTGTTTTAACAAGATATATACTCAGCAATGTTCTCTTCCATTTTAATGTGGTAGAAAGAGCTCTAGGTCTGGACTCACCAGATCTGGGTTCTAGTCCTGGTTCCACCACATCTGACCTTGGAGGTACCAGAAAGCCTCTATGAGTCTCCTCCTTCTGATATATAAAACAGGGTAATACACCAGTCATCATGGGAGTGGTGGTGCCCGCCACCACTTCCGGATGAGTGCTACAGACTGAGGGAGAAAGACACCATATCTAAGAATTTGTTCAGGCCAAATGATTATTTTAAATGATTATTACATCATTATTAAATTATTAATATTATAATTTAATATTATTATTATTAAAAAAAGAAAATGTCCAGGGTCTTTGACCATCTTTCTCTTTAGAGCAATGGGCCTGGGACATACGGGAGGATGAATAAAGAACAACTGATGAAGCACTCTCTCTGTTCCTGGCAGCACAATCTATGCAGATGATATTGCAGAAATGATGATGTTTCTTTTTCCTTTATACCACTGTCTCAGAGAAATACTGTGTGTCTTTGTGAGATGTCTGTGTGTGTGCATGCACGCGTACAGGTTTGAAGACAAGGAATAAAGAAGGGGCCTACCATCACAGTGATGGAGGGATTTCCAGTGGGCATCAGACCTTGGAGTGCCAAAGCCAACCCTGGCCTACCCCATCCAAGTATCTCCTCCCCATCCCATTTATGCTGTTACAGATCAAGTCCCTGGTTTGAGGTATAGTGAAAAGAGTAGATTCTGGGATGAGATCAACCTCTGTGATACAGGTTATGAGTTTTAAGTTTTCAAAAGGTGGAGGTTTTATATGTTGGATAACGGAAAAAGTCTCTCACAAATGGAGTGAAAAAGAAACCTCAAGCACAGGAGGCGAGACTAGGTATCAGGGTGTACCCGAGGCGGGGGGGGGGGGGGGGGGTCCCAGTGAAGAGTTTAATTATTTGGTTAGGTTTTTTTCCCATTGGACTATGGAAAAAGTCAAAGCAAGCATTGGTTCATCACCTTTTTTCCTCTAATACTGTAATTACCTTAATTTATCGCCACCAGCCATTCAGCTCTGTATGGAGGTGAGATGGAGGATGGAAGATGCAGGGCAGTGTAGAGATGTGTGGCCTTCCCCAAGTCTCCCCTCTGCTGAGGTCCACAGGGCTGTCCCATCATCACTCTGTGTGGGCTGGCAGTCCCTGCGTTCCAGGTGGTAACAGCAGTGAGGTGAGGAGGACTCCTGATGGAGCTCTGAGGCATGAAGGCACTTGTATCACAGAGAAGTGGATGCCAATGTGCACTTTAGTAGCGGCTATGACTCTTGAATGGGTAGAGCCTGACAGGTGACAGACATGTGACAATGGTCTCTGAACTACTAAGACCACGCTGGTAAGAAAGATGATCAGCATTGCAAGATTGTCCTCTCTGTGGCTCCTACTCTTCCCCAGGCCTCCTGTGGTACAATCTAATTGTCAGAGAGCAGCCACCTGCTCCCAGCACCTATCCACAGTCCCTACGCCCAAAGGTTCCAAAGGATGCTCTCCTGGTCCCCAGCAGGAAGGAAGAAACTTGATAACGTAGGTCACTTCCAAATTTTCCCATACCAGTCACTGGGCATGGCCAGAGAACTTCTGGGCACTCAGCTATTCCTATTTCAGGTGACCTTGCTATTTCCCACTGCTTGGAACAACAACAAACATGAATTATAGTAAAGTAGCCCCTGTTCCTTGGCTCCCCAATGCCACAAGGCCCTCTTGGGAGCAAAAAACTGTGTGCTGATCTGAGACAATCACTGTACTCCCTCTTAATTAACCTCTTTAAAAACTAAGCCACTATTCCCCAGAGTAGGAAGCCCCTCCTCAGAGTACAGTCATAAGCTGTCTCCAGTGCCTCCCTGTGGTAACATTTTCAGCTTCACAAACCTGAATAAGGCCTCCACATTGCCTAAGCAGCCAAACTTGGGGAATTTCCCATCTTGCAGAGGTACCACCCCCGGGATTTAGCTGAGATCATAGAGCTGGGGCAAAGGTTCTCACCCCTAGGCCATAACAGGGGAGGTACATCCCTATCTTTCAAAGCAGGGCCCAATAGATTATTTCTGGAGCTCATAAATCAAGTAATGGTGAAACACACATTATTAAGAGGTATGGAAATAACCTCCAGGAGAACTAAAACCAGAGACAGTCATGTGTGGTTATCTTCAGGGAGTAATATTTGGGAGGAGAAGAGGTGGAAAGCCAGACACTGTTTTTCTCATTTTAAGCACTTGTATATTATTCAAAAATTTAATGTATTAATTTAATTTTTAGACTGATTCATACAAAAAATAAAGGGGGATTAAAACATGTCAAAACACAATGAAATGATTAAAAAATGAGTATGTATGAATTATAGATTCAAAGAATCCTTAGAACTAGAGAAGAAAAAAAATCTAAAAATTCCCTCTTCCATTTCACTCTCAATCTTCTACTTGTTTACAGTTGGAAAAAACAGGCTCAAAGGAAGAAAAATTACTTTTCTAAGGTCTCACCGGGAATTGACGCCTACAATAACCTTATTTCGACAACATAATCCTAGAACAGTGTTTGAAGCAGAGGCAGAGCAGGGAAGAACAAGGTCCAAAATCCAACCTGTCATTGTGCCCTCAGGGTCCTGTGGGTTACATCAGCAGAACTAATTGCTGCTCGAGCAATTCCAGCCTCTGTGGTTACAGGGTTTACGTGAGTGGTAGGATGTTACCTTGGGGCATCCCGGCTACAGAAGCTGCTGGGCCCACTGGCTGATAAGGAGAGAAGTGCAAGAGGAAGATTTGTATCTGATTTAAAAGACCTGAGTTTGGCAATACTCTGGTTCTGTGATCTTGGAGAAGCCACTTAATATCTCTGTGCCTCATTCTCCTGATCTATAAAATGTAGATAAAAAATACCCACTTCACAGAAATGTTGCCAGGAATAAATAAGTTAACATATGTTAAGCACTTAGAACAGTGCATAGCATACATTAAGTGTCATGTACCCAAAACCCCTAAAATTTTAATAAATACATGTAAGTAGAGAAAATTTGGTATATCTGAAGTTGAGCAGCATACTGGGGGAAAAAAGTAGATAGGAAGGCATGTTATAAGCTAAGATTCCACAGGGTATTCCTGACACTCCCTGAGAAGACAATGCAAGACTTACATGGGAAACTGATCAGTCACCATGACCGGAAGCACAGGAGGCTGTCTCACCTGCCATGCCAAGAAACACCTGATGACACCAGCTGAGAGGGCATCTAGCTAACTGGAAAGAAACCAGCATGTCCCAGGGTCACAGGGGAGAAGGCTGTCACTAAAAATGAATGTAGAACCAAGAATTATTAAGTATCAGATGAAGGTGAACATAAGAGGTAACTCTCCAACAATGTAAAGAAGTTCCATGTGGGGAACTAGTAATAGAAAAAAATTTAAAGGGCTTTTCAAAGATGCAGTTAAAATCCTCCTAAAAATTAATTACACATTTTATCAATAAAATAGGAATAAGAGGTTTTCAAATAGGTAATTCCTTCAAAGAACCAATTAGAGATTTTGAAATTAAAAATACAATAAATGTTTAGTAGTAAAGTAGATATAACTGAAGAGAAAATTAGAGAACTGGAAGATAAATCTGTAATAATTTATCCATAATTCAAAACAGATAAAGAGAAGAAAATATAAGAGTATGGTAGACGAAAAAGTATGAGAAACAGGACAGTATCTCCCCACAAGATTGTTATTAATTACAAATTAAATAAGTTAATTCTTATTAATTATGAGGAGAAAAGAGTGACTTTTATGTTGGATAAACCTGACAGGCAGCATCCTAATCATGTGGGTGAAGTTAACATGACCAGTAACAGGACAAATCAACACTATGTCCCCCAGATATGATATGCACTAAGAAGGGCACATCACCTCTGTGGTATTCTTGACAAAGATGCTTAGCTTCAATCTACTCAAGAGAAAACATCAGACAAGCCTAAACTGAGAAACACTTTACAGAATAATTGACATGGATGTTTCAAAAGTGCCAAGTTCATGAAAGGCAAAGAAAATCCAAGGAACTGTCAGACTAAAGGAATCAGGGAGATGTGCCAATTCAATGTGAAATCCTGGATTAGATCCTGGACCAGAAAGAGGACATTAGTGGGAAAACTGATGAAATTCAAATAAGGTCTGTAGATTAGTTAATAGTCTTGCATCAGTGTCAATTTCCTGCTTTTGAGAATTGTACTATGGTTATGGTTAAGATGTTAACATTTACAGAAAGCTGGATGAAGAGTATATTAATATTCTATGTACCATTTTTTGCAACTTTTCTATACATCCAAAATTATATCAAAATTAAAAGTTTTTTAAAAAATCACTTGAAACAGTGCCTAATACAGAATAAGCACTCACTGTATGATTGTTGCTATTTTGGTTATTTTTGGAAGTCACATTTGAGAACATTTCCTACATCCATTTCCCACATTTCCTAACCTGTGAGCTAATTTTCTGAAAATCCATTTCAAATACTGTCTTTAAATAGAACATGTCTTCTACATTTATGTACTAATATTTTTCAAAAGTATATAAAGTACATTTGCAGACTAATAAAAAGCACACTGATTTAAAAAACAGCAGTTAATACAAGTCAACAGCTGTTGATTATTCTGAAAACTTGTAGCAAATGAGAAACAGATGCTTAATTAGGTGAAGACACCTATCAATATCATGCAAGAAAAGAATGTTTATTATCATTGATATTATTCAACATAGTGCCAAAAAAAGAAAAACTGCAAGAGAAAGAAATTAAAGTTATTTAAAAATTGGGAAGAAAATAAAACTTTTATTACCCACAGATGAGATTATATACCTAGAAAGTTGAAGAAAATAAGCTGAAAAATAATTGGAATTCATCAGAGAGTTTAGCAAAGTATCCAGATCACTACACAAAAATCAGTGACTTTTTAATAAACTATGATTTATCAATTTAAAATATTTTCGAAAAGAGATCATATTCATGACAGAAACAAAAGCTACCTAAAAATAAATCTAGTAAAAATATGCAAAGCGGGGGCTTCCCTGGTGGCGCAGTAGTTGAGAGTTCGCCTGCCAATGCAGGGGACACGGGTTCGTGCCCCGGTCCGGGAAGATCCCACATGCCACGAAGCGCTGGGCCCGTGAGCCATGGCCGCTGAGCCTGCGTGTCCGGAGCCTGTGCTCTGCAACGGGAGAGGCCACGGCAGTGAGAGGCCCACGTACCGCAAAAAAATATATATATATATGCAAAGCGTTTTTTATTTAAAAAAACATAAAACCTTACTGAAGGTTTTTAAAGGCATGAATAGAGATCAATTATGTTTATGGATATAGAGATTTAATACTGTATTTCATCTCTCCCCAAAACAATCTATATAGTAAATTCAATCCCAGTCAGAATCTCAATGTGACTGCATCATTCAGGGTCCCAGCAAGAGACTAAGAGCACACTCAGATTAGGATGATTCCAGGGAGTTTTGATAAAGGGGCTATTTACACACCTGCTATTTACACGATATAGATCTAGGGTCTAGGGAAATCAGAAGGAAGAGTGCCATCCCTACCCCAGAATATGCAAAATGGGGCTGTTACCCCACAGGAAGATAATCTGGAATCCAAAATCTAGAAGGAAGGAGTTGAGAAGATATGTGACCTTCCATAGCAGGACACAGCCGGCCCAAAGCAACCCTGCAGGAAGAGAGCCAGGAGAATAAATACCCCAACCCCATCCTGGTCACTCCCTCCGTTACTGGAGATCCCCCATTAGTCAAACCCACCTGGAAGCCCAAGTGTAGGAGTGTCTCTTGATGTAGTCTCTATATTCCATACAGCCTCCCAGGGCAGCGGGCATGGTAAAAAAGGATAGAGAATGGATCTGGAGAAGTAAATACAGCCCATCTGTCATTGTAAGGAATAGATCAATGGAATACACAGAGAATCAGAAACAGACCTTTGTATATATGGGAATTTGATAAGTGATAGAGCATTTCTAATAAGACGAGGAAAGATAGATTACTCAAAAACTGATATTAGAGCAGGAGGCTGTCTCTTTGAAGAGGGAGAACAGTTAGGTGATGAAATAAATACCTAAATGTAAAATAGAAAGCTATAAAAGAAATAGAAGAAAATATAAAATAATATTTTGGTGTCCTTGGATATAAAGATGCCAAAAGTAAAAATCACAGAGATAAATAAATCTGACTTTTCCTAATGCTATATATTAAAATACAGCATTAAATAATTATTAAAAAACTAAGTTAAAATATTTGTAAATATAAAGAAAGGACAAGTATCCAGAATATTCAAAGACTCTGAGGAATCAACAAGAAAAGGACAGCCTAGTTAAAAAATATCATCTGGGGATATGAACAAACAGTTCATAGAAGATTTACAACTGAGAAATAAATAAACAAATGTACAATCTTTCTAATAGACATGAAAATATCAACTTAAATACTATTTTTCACTCATCAGATGATCCAAATGTTAAGTAGTATAATACCATGTGGGAGAAGAATATGGGAAAACAGCTATTCTCTTGCATCACCAGTAGGAGTAAAAATCAATACAACCACACTGAAGGTCAATTGACAGTATCTGTTAAAACTGAAAACATGCCTACCTGCTGACCCTTCTTTATTCCATTATTTGTCCCAGACATTATTTGTTAGATTTGTTTTTGTAAGAAACATTTACAGAACTCTTACAAAAAAAGAAGCAAGTACAAAGATACCCCTCATGGCATGGTTGTATAAGCAAAACCTGGAAACAAACAAATGTAACCATATATGCATCTATCAATGGCAGAGTGATCAGATAACCGGTAATACATTCATTCATATTGGAATACTATGCACCAGTTAAAAGGAATGATGTAGGTCTGTATGTGACAACTTGAATAGATTCTAAGATATATTGTTGAGTTAAAAAACAGCAAGTTACAGAATAACAAAAATTATATATCATAAAATATGCATACAAGGAAAATGTTTGTGGAGAATACAAACCAAACCTAAAATGATAAACAGTACTGTTCTAGCCAGTGAGTGACAAGCTGAAGTCTGCTGGAGAATTCAGGAAAAGTTTGCATTATCATATCATTGGCACCATTACTTCCTCTTGACTCTTCCCCTTTCCTTACTGCAAGGGAAGCTGGACAATGTAGTTTTTAGCTGGGTATACTGCTGTTGTTAGGAGGAATGTCAGTGTTTCTCATGCACCTGTAACCCAAAATGGCCAAAAAATACTCCTCATTTGCCTCCCTTAAAACGCTCCTCTCCTATGCTCTCCATCAACATCACCCACCTAATCCCTAACTCTGGGCCTCATCATTGACTCCTTCTCCTCAAATTTCACATAAGAAGTTGCCATTACTTTCTAAACATACTTCACACTTATCCACTTCCCTCTGTTCTCTCAGGCCCATCATCCTTTTCCTGGAATTCTACCAGACTTCTCTATGTCTCCTTGCACCTCTAACCTAGTGTTTGCAATGATTTTCTAAAATGTAAAAGCAGATCATGAAATGGTCTTCCATTATCTTTACAAGAAAGTGTTAATTTCTTATCATGGCTTACAAAACCCTTCATGATGTGGCCCCAACTCTCTCTCCAGCTGCACTTATTTCCATTCTCCCTTTCTCATTATTCAGCCATTCTCAACTTTTTTTCATTCCTCTAATGAGCAACACTTTCTTCTGAATTCAGGAATCTTTATAGGATTTTTCCCCTTCACCTGGAATACTCCCCACCACATCCACTATGTCAAAATAGTATTTAGAACATCTTCAGGGCTCAACCTAGAAATACTTTTCTCCAAAGAATCTTCCTTAATTCTCCTCTCCTATGAGAAGATGATAATATTATTAGTTATCTTTGCTGCAATAACAACTGCAAAATCTCAGTGGCTTACAACTAGCTCTTAACTTTCTTCCCATGTTACATGACAGTGGCTTCACGTCAGCTCTCTTCCCTGCGTCTTCTCATTTTAGGGCTCAGGCTGATGGAGCAGTCCCAATCTATAACATGACATTCTTTTGGAAACATGGGACGCCTCTAAACACTTCTCCTCAGGCATGGTACACATGACATCCTTACATCTGTTGACCAAAGTATGTCACATGGCCAAGTTCACCATCATTGGACTGAGGCGTATACTCCTCCCACAGGGAGACACTGTAAGTCACATGGAAAAGGGAAAGGATGTTGAATCCTCTTACTGATAAGGGAGGAAAAAATATTGAAGTTAATTATATAATTTACTGCAATGATAATGATGATAGTTATAAGATTTATCATTTATTGGGTGTTTACTATGTGTTGGCTTCATGTTAAATGTATTAATATAAATTTTTCATTGTAGCCTCACAACAACAGTAGATGTTTGTCACTGCCCCCACTGTACAGATGAGAAACCCGAGGTGAAGGGACTTTAGGCAACTTGCTCATGTCACATAGTTAGTGGTGAAAGCCTACATTTAAAACGAATTCCAGTTCTGTCTGATCAGAATCCATGCTTTAAATCAATATACTATGCTTCTCCCATAGCTCCCTGCTCCCCACCAAGCTTAGTACCTCACGCAATTGTTTCCTGGGTAGCCTCCAAAAGAAGATAAATAACTATCACAGTGCCTGGTACAGAGTAGGGTTCAATCAACAATTACAGAGTGAATAAATAAATTTCTGCACCTCCTTCCCCTATCCTCTATTTAGCTAACTTCTGTTCAAAGTTTCAGTTTCAGTTTAGGTGTTAATTCCTTCCAGAAGCTTCCTCTGACTATACAGGCTGAGTTAGGACTCCTCTTCTGTGCTCCCATAGGGACTTATGCATAGAGCTATGTTTGTTCTTATCATAATGACTGTAATGAACTTTGTGACTTTTAAGAGCAGGGATTGTATTCCATTCATCTTTATCTCCATAGTGCCTAGAAAAGCACCAATCACAAGTGTTCAATAAATGTTTGCTGAATGAATGAATGAATATAGGAATGAATAAATGATAAGCAGACACCAAGACCACCTTGTGGTGCTCATACCCAGGACCAAGCCTAGCTAAGAGACTGACAAGTCATTTTCAGAGCAGAACTCTGTATCCTCTACCTTCTCTTACTCGCTCACACTCAGAACCTACTGCTTCCTATTCGTCCTCAAATACACAATACTACCTTCCATATCTCTTGCCCTCTCTGGCTGTTGAGGTACGGGGCTTTTTCTTGGCTGAGTATTCCAAGCATAAGAGAGAGGGAGGAGAGATGGGAACTTCTCGATGGCTGCCCTACTCTGCATAAGTACTTCTCCACCACAAGCAAGGTCTTCCTTCCCTCAAACTCATTCCAAAAGGCACAGATCTGAGGATGCACTAAAATACTGCCACCCTCATGCCCCAAGAGAGGCTACTGAGATGCTCAGGGGAGAAGAATAAGACCCACAGGAAGAAGGTCTGTGAAACAGGCTCATGACTTGTACTCCAGGCAAGTTGGGAAACCTGCAGTCAGGCCAGTCTAAAGCAAAATTCGGAGGCCACGTTATTTGTTGGCAATGCTCATGGCTCCTCGTGTCTGAACCTTCTATCTCTTCCTCCGTTCTTCTTTCCTTCTTTCCCATGGTTGGTACCCCTGAACAGGGTTATATGCTCCAGATGGAATCTGATACATTCACTCACTGTCTTAAGGGCCTGCTCTGTGCACTAGGCAGTGAAGTCAGCTTCTTTCCCACCATCAACTCCCTGCCCTTATAGAGCCCACAGCCCAATGGGGGAGCAAGACAAGACACAAGGAATCAGACTAGAAGCATAAAATAGGTACAGATTGTAAGGTCAAAGACAGATGTAAACAAGAGGCTGAAACAGAAAATGACAAGTCATGGAGCACCTGCTTACGATGGGATGGTCAGAGAAGGATGTTGGAAGATCAAGATGTTTAAGCTGAAACCTGCAGGATGAGGAGCCAGCCACACCAATACAGTGAAAGAACATACATTCAAGTACAGAGAACAACACATACAAAGGTGTGACAAAGTTTGTTGTGCTCCAGAAACCAAAAGAAAGCATATAGCTGGAGCATGTGGGCTGCAGAGAAACATGGTATGAAATGAGGCTTAGAGGGGTGGCACAGCCAGCTCCTACAGGCCCTTGTGGGCCATGGTGAGGAATGTGGATGGGGAGTCTCTAAAAGGTTTTCAGTATGGGAAAGATTGCCTGCTTTCCATTTTAAGAGCATCATCTGGTTGCTGTGGAATAAAGCAGAAGGAGACCATTGTATTTCTCAGAAGACAGATGATGGTAGTAGCCTAGATTAGAGAAGGGGCTATGGAGATAGAGAAATAGATTTTATATATAATATGGCTTTAGACAAGTTTCATATGTGGTGTCTAAAGATATCCAAGTAAAGTTGTCAGGTAGACAGCTGGAGCTTAGAAGAGAGGTCCACGTTGAAGGTACAATTTGGAGTCACGAGCATATTGATGGGGTTTTAAGCTGAGGGGACAGATGATATTCCCCAGGGAGAGAGAGCCTAGGACCAAGCCTTGAGCACACCAATATTAAGAAGTCAGGAAGAGGAGGAGCTAGTGAAGGGGGTTGAGAAGGACGGCCAGGGAGGTAAAAGGAAGGAAATCAGGAGACTCTTGCACCACAGACACCAAGATTAAGAGGTTTTAAGTACAAATGACTGATAAGGCTTAATATTTCTGTTCTTGTGACAGCTGAAACAAAAGGCTCTGAATAAATGTTAGTATTCTTTCTTCCCCTAGTCTTAGATATTTATATGTTAATGATATTTCTATGCTAAACCTTTACATCAAAAGAATTGTTCTCTATTTGTGAGATTTTAAATATAAGCCTATACACAGGGATGCTTAGGGAAAGCGGGAACACTGATAATGAAAGTACATCACACGTAAAGACACATATTCTTTATTTATAAGTAAAAATTTCTGTTGCTGGGAGACTCCTTAGAAATCATCTAGTGCCCTGCCTTATACATTTAGGCCAACCTGGTGACATCAATAATGAGTATCACATGATAAAGTCACTCAGACGCTAATAATGTACCAATCACCAGTCGCACAGGCATCTGCGCTTTAACAAGCCCTCCAGGTGAGTCTGCCACATGTTCCAGTCTGAAAACCACCGTATCACAAGAGTCTTCTGGCCTGTTACTCCATTCCTACCTAATTGGTAATGCAGTGGGCACTCTGGAATAAATAAATCAAAACTGTTGTTGATCATCAGGCACAGCCTAGCAAGTCTTGTCAGCCAATGGTGAGAGAACAAAGGGAGCAATGCTAGGATTTATCCCAGGTCCTCTGGCGGGACCCTGGAGGCAGCAGAGCAGCCAAGGACCCTGACTCAACTGGATCATACCCCTGGGTATGAATCCCTTCTCAAGGATTCTCCATCTCAGTAATGCTGCTATCCCAGGGATTACGGTCAAATGGAAATGCATTAAATTGTAAATCACCTTACCCACCTGTGCCAAGAGAAGACCTGGAAGAATTCATTAAAGTCTGATGGCACCTGTACCTGTCATTGTTGCACACCTCACTCAGGTTAGGCCATAGAATACAGATAATAATACAGATAATTCACCCCGAATATGGCCACTGTGTAATGAGCTCCTCCAGGGTTAGCTCCTAACAGAAAGTAGGAAAGAGTGAGGCAGCAACTTACAGCAAAGTGTTTCCAAGAAGGGCCAGGATGCTGGCGTGGAGGCCTTGTCCTATCTCTTCCACTAACTCACTGCATGTCCATGAGCAAACTGCTTCCATTCTGGCCCCCATCGCCTCAACTGGGAAACAGATTGTTTCCAGTGCCACTCAAACTTTACCATGCACAAAAGTCACCTCATAAAGGAACCAACCATCCCTGTGTTCCCATGACTGAGGGAGGCCCTGAGACATTGGAGTTCTAGTGCTAAAACCAGGAAAGTCCTAGGCAAGCCAGGATGAGTTGGTCACCCCTATACCTGGAGAGCTTGTTAAAATAGTGCTGGGCTTCACACTTCGATTTGTTTCTAATAAGCTCCCTGAATGCACTGTTACAGACTAGATGGTATGGTGGCTCTTAAATGCCTTTCTACAGACCAACCACATTAGACATACCTGAGGAGCTTGTTAAAAATACAGATTCCATGGTTCCAGCACCAGAGATTCTTATTCAGTGGGGCTGGAGCTGGCTATCTAAAAAGCTTCCTGGGTGATGCCCTGCAGAGACTAAGAACCGCTGAACTAGATAATCTCGCAGGTTCCTTGCAATTCAAACATCCCATTGCATTTTCAGTGTCTATATCCATCCCCATGTATTAGTAAAAGCTCCGCACAAGTTGAGGGACAGCCCCCAAGTCACTTTCTCTGTACTTCAATCAGTCATGCCACGCATCACGCATTTCCATTTTTGCCGTGAGCAAAAGCATCTGTTAAAAACAGCACAGGGGTCCCTGGGAGACAGGAGTGCACATTCAGAGTGGGCGAACACAGGCACTTAGTCATGGATGCGTCTCTCACCTGCCCTGGGGGAGACCCAAGTCTGCGTCAAGGAGCTCCAGAGAGCTGCCCGGATATGAGCCAGTCACGAGGGCCTCATTGGGGATGAGTGTGCCCTGGTCTGTGTGTGTCATGCCAGGTGAAGTCAGACGCAGGCAAAGAGGGAGCAATCAGTGTTTCCTGTACTCAGGGCTTGGCAGTCATGACCCAGGACACTACAAACAACCTGCAGTGGGACATAACTGAAGAGTCCAACCACGGGTGCAGCATGATGTCCACCTCAGCTCTACAGCAGTGACGGCCCAGAACCTGCGGCTGCAGCTGAGGCTATGGGCTCTGAACGGGGCAGGTGCTGCCACCTCCTGGCCCTGGCTCAGGCTGAGCCATGGCAGTCTTTTCTTGGATCTGGAATCTCAAATCACAAATTCTGAAGAGTCTGATCTAGAAAAGACCACAGAGATGATCCAATCCCTTCTCTCACTGTACAGAAGAGGAAACTGAGCCCCTTAGACGTTGGCAGGTTCCCCCCTACACCCCAGTGTGTGGCAAAGCCAGACTCAAGTCCAACCTGGTGTTTCCCTAGCACCTTGCTGGTTTCCTGCTTCTTTAAGCCAAACCACTATATCCAGTAACCTTGACTGCAGAGGGAGGTGGGGTTTGTAGAATGATCTTGGTAAGAAAAGCGGCTTGGCCGCCATTCAGTGCTGTACCCATCTGCCTCCTCCATGCTTAACCCTCTACTGGAGGTAAGCAGAGACACTGGCCAGGAAAGAGTACTTGTTGTTTTCCAGAGGACAGAAGAGAATGCTCCACAAATGCATATTTTCAAATGTACTCTCCAAAGCAAACAAGCATCATATAGAGAAAGGTCCCTATCTTCCTCATACCAGACCATTCTGACTTTATAGTTTCTTTGTTGTTGTTCTTCTTCTTTAAAATTTGTTTCAAGTGTGGACAAGATGGCAGAGTAGGAAGACCCTGAGCTCACCTCCTCCCATGGGCACACCAAAATTACAACTATTTACAGAACAACTATTAATGAGAATGGACCTAGAGACTAGTAGAAAAGATTTCCACAACTAAAGATATAAAGAAGGAACCACAATGAGATGGGTAGGAGGGGCAGAGACATGGTATAGTCAAGACCCACACTCCCAGGTAAGCAACCCACAAACAGGAAAAGAATCACAATTGCAGAGGTTCTCCCTAGTCTGGGGTCCTGCACTGGGAAGACAACTCCCCAGAACATGTGGCTCTGAAGGCCAGCAGGGCTTGAATACAGGAGAGCCAGAGGGCTGTAGGAAACAGAGACTCCACCCTTAAAGGGTGCACACAAAATCTCACATACTCCAAGACCCAGCACAGAAGCAGTGATTTGAAAGAAGCCTAGATAAAACCCACTTGCTGATCTTGAAGAGCCTCCCAGAGAGGCAGAAAGCAACTGGGACTCCCCCAGGAGACATAAATCAGGTGCCAGCCACTTGGAGGACACCATTCTAACACAAGGAAACTGATGCTCACAAGCATCATTTTGGAGTCCTACCTGTAGCCTATTAGCACCAAGGGCTTACCTGCCTACCTGCCAGTAAGCAACAGTCCCAAGATGCACCAGGCTGATTAGCCAGCCAATTGGAGACCCAACCCCACCTACCGGCAGGGCTGCACCAGCCCCAGGGCCCCATAAAGTGTCCTGTAGCCAGCTAACCCAGAACAGGGCCTCACCCACCAGCATGCCCAGGACCTGATCTGCCCACCAATGGGCCTTCACCAGCCCCAGGCCCCCCTAATCTCCATATCCAGCCATACAAGAACCTGCCCTGCCCATCAGTGGCCCAGCAACATCCACATGAGGCAAGGCCTGGCAGCCAACTGGGCCAGGGGCCAGCCCCACCTGTCATGCACCCACAATAGTCCCTGCCACAACAAAAGGGCCCATGCAGCCTACATACAGGGCACCCCTAGAGCATATAGGTCTGGTGACCAGAGGCGAGTATACTGCTGGGCCCCAAAGGACATCTGCTACATAAGGCCATTTCTCCAAGATGGGGAAACATAACTGATCTACCTAGTACATAGAAATAAAAACAGCAAATTAGGCAAAATGAGGCAACAGGGGAACATATTTCAAACAAAGGAACAAGTCAAAACCCCAGAAGAATTAAGTGGAGATAAGCAACCTACCCAATAAAGAGTTCTAGGTGATGATCATAAAGATGCTCAACAAACTCAGGAAAAGAATAGATGAACACAGTAAGAACTTTAACAAAGAGTTAAAAAATATAAAAAAAGAACCACATGAAGCTGAAGAATACAATAACTGAAATAAATAAATACACTTGAAGGAATCAAGAGTAGATTTGAGGATACAGAGGAATGGATCAGCCAACTGGAAGAAAGAGTAGTGAAAATCACCCAAGCTGAACAGAAAAAGAAAAAGGAATCTTTTTAAATGAGGAGAGTTTAAGAGACCTGGGACGATATCAAGCATACTAACATTCACACTATAGGGGTTCCAGAAAGAGAAGAGAAAGAGAAAGGGGCAGAGAACTTATTTGAAGAAATAATAGATGAAAACTTCCCTAAACTGGTAAAGGAAACAAACTTCCAGATCCAGGAAGCACAGAGAGTCCCAAACAAGATGAACCAAAAGAAATCCACGCAAAGAAACACTGCAATTATGATGGCAAAAATTAAAGATAGAGAGAAACTCTTAAAAGCAGCAAAGCAAAAGCAATTAGTTATGTACAAGGCAACTCTCATAAGACCATCAGCTCACATTTTAGCAGAAACTTTGAAGGCCAGAAGGGAGTGGCACAATATATTTAAAGGGATGAAAGGAAAATAACTATAACCAAGAATACTCTGTTGAACAAGACTGTCACTCAGATTTGAAGGAGAGATAAAGAGTTTTAAGACAAGCAAAAGCTAAAAGAGTTCAGTAGCACTAAACTGTCTTTAAAAGAAACATTAAAGGGATTTCTCTGTATGGAAAAGAAAAGACCAAAACTACAAATATAAAAATTATGAAGGGCAAAATCTCATTGGTTAATGCAAACATACAGTAAAGGTGGCAGATCAACCACTTATAAAGCCAGTAGAGAGGTTAAAAGACAAAAGTAGTAAAATCATCTATATCCATAATAAGTAGTTAAGGGATACACAAAACAAAAAGATGTAAAATATGATGTCAAAAATATTAAACATCACTTGAGGGGGAGTAAAAATGCAGTTGTTAGAATGTGTTCGTACTTAAGAGATCATCAACTTAAAATAATCATACAGGGGCTTCCCTGGTGGCGCAGTGGTTGAGCGTCCGCCTGCCGATGCAGGGGACACGGGTTCGTGCCCTGGTCCGGGAAGATCCCACATGCCACGGAGCGGCTGGGCCCGTGAGCCATGGTCGCTGAGCCTATGCATCCGGAGCCTGTGCTCCGCAACGGGAGAGGCCACAGCAGTGAGAGGCCCGCATACCGCAAAAAAATAAATAAATAAAAAATAATCATACAGACAGACAAAATAGACTTTACAATGAAGACTATAACAAGAGACAAAGAGTACATTACATAATGATACGTGGGTCAATCCAACAAGAAGATATAACAATAGTAAATATATATGCACATTCAACAAAGGAGTACCTAAATACATAAAGCAAACACTAACAAACATAAAGGGAGAAACGTACATATCACAATAACAGGAAGGGACTTTAACACCCCTTTACATCAATGGACAGATCATCCACACATATCAATAAGGAAACATGGCCTTTAAAAAAAAAACACATTGGCCTTTTGGCTCTCGGAGCAGCACCATGGCGGTCGGAAAGAACAAGCGCCTTACGAAAGGCGGTAAAAAAGGGAGCCAAGAAGAAAGTGGTTGACCCATTTTCTAAGAAAGATTGGTATGATGTGAAAGCACCAGCTATGTTCAATATAAGAAATATTGGGAAAACACTAGTCACGAGAACTCAAGGAACCAAAATCGCGTCTGATGGCCTCAAGGGTCGTGTGTTTGAAGTTAGCCTTGCTGATCTGCAGAATGATGAAGTTGCATTTAGAAAATTCAAGCTTATTACTGAGGATGTTCAGGGCAAAAACTGCCTGACTAATTTCCATGGCATGGATCTTACCCGTGACAAAATGTGCTCCATGGTCAAAAAATGGCAGACCATGATTGAAGCTCACGTTGATGTCAAGACTACCGATGGTTATTTGCTTCATCTCTTCTGTGTGGGTTTTACTAAAAAACGCAACAATCAGATTCGGAAGACCTCTTATGCCCAGCACCAGCAGGTCCACCAGATCCGCAAGAAGATGATGGAAATCATGACCCGAGAGGTGCAGACAAATGACTTGAAAGAGGTGGTCAATAAATTGATTCCAGACAGCATTGGAAAAGACATAGAAAAGGGCTGCCAACCTATTTATCCACTCCATGATGTCTTTGTTAGAAAAGTAAAAATGCTGAAGAAACCCAAGTTTGAATTGGGAAAACTCATGGAGCTACATGGTGAAGGTAGTAGTTCTGGAAAAGCTACTGGGGATGAGACAGGTGCTAAAGTTGAACGAGCTGATGGATATGAGCCACCAGTCCAGGAATCTGTTTAAAAATCAGACTTTTAATGGTGACAAATAAAAGACCTCATTTGTGATACTTAATTTCTGATCACTCTTTTTAAATAATCTGACAATAGTCAGGTGTTCTGATTTGATAGTAATGTGGTGAATTTTTCTGACCTTTTGTGTGGATTTTATTCACTGCTCTTAGTTACTAAGTAGCTGAGAAAGGGTAGTGATCTGTTTTCAACTGGAATGGTTTGGACGTGTTAGAGATGGTGAATAAAAGGAAACACTTCCTTAAAAAAAAAAAAACACACATTGGACTAGATGGAGTTTAGCTAGCTAGCTAGATAGAACATTCCATTCAAAAGCAGCAGAATACACATTCTTTTCAAGTGCACATGGAACAGTCTCCAGGATAGATCACATGCTAGGTCACAAAACAAGTCTCCATAAATTTAAGAAGACTGAAATCATATCAAGCATATCATATCGTATCAAGCATATCATATCGTATCAAGCATCCTTTCTGACCACGACAGAATGAGACTAGAAATCAACTAAAAGAAAAAAATTGTAAAAACACAAACACATGGAGACTAAAAAATATGTTACTACAAAAACCAATGGGTCACTGAAAAAAATCAGATGAAATTTTTTAAAACCTAGAGACAAATGAAAATGGAAACAACAATCCAAAAATCTGTAACACAGGAAAAGCAGTGCTAAAATGGAAGTTTATAGCAATATAAGCCTACCTCAAGAAACAAGAAAAATCTTAAATAAACCATCTAATCTTACACCTAAAGAAACTAGAAAAAGAACAAACAAAACCAAAAGTTACTAAAAGGAAAGAAATATAAAGATCAGAGCAGAAATAAAGACTCTGAAAAAATAGAAAGGTGAATGAAATTAAGAGCTGGTTCTTTGAAAAGATAAACAAAATTGATAAAAATGTGGCCAGAAAAATTTAAAAGGAAAGACAGGGACCAAATAAAATCAGAAATGAAAGAGGAGAAATTACAACTGACACAGAACTGCAAAGCATTAAAGAGATTACTACAAAAAAACTATATGCCAATAGAATAGACAACCAAGAGGAAACAGATAAATTCCTAGAAACATACAATCTCCCAAGACTGAATCAGGAAGAAAAAAAAAAGAAAATATGAACAGACTACCAGTAACAAAATTGAATCCATAAAAAAAAGAAAAAAAAATCCTCCCATCAAACCAAAGTCCAGAACCAGATGATAGCTTCACAGGTGAATTCCACAAACATCTAAAGAAGAGTTAACACCTATCCTTCTCAAACTATGCCAAAAACTTTCAGAGGAAAAAAATGCTTCTGAACTCATTCTATGAGGCCAGCATCACCCTGATACCAAAACCAGACAAAGACACCACAAAAAAAGAAAATTACACGCCAGTATCACTTATGAACACAGATGCAAAACTTCTCAAAAAATAGTAGCAAATTGAACTTCCCTGGTGGTGCAGTGGTTAAGAATCCGCCTGCCAATGCAGGGGACACAGGTTCGAGCCCTGGCCTGGGAAGATCCCACATGCCGCAGAGCAACTAATCCCGTGCACCACAACTACTGAGCCTGCGCTCTAGAGCCCATGCTCTGCAACAAGAGAAGCCACCACAATGAGAAGCCCGCGCACCGCAACGAAGAGTAGCCCCCACTTGCCGCAACTAGAGAAAGCCTGTGCACAGCAACAAATACCCAACGCAGCCAAAAAATAAATAAATTTAATTAAAAAAAAATATTAGCAAACTGAGTTTAACAACTCATTAAAAGGATCATACACCATGATCAAGTAGGACTTATCCCAGTGATGCAAGAATAGTTCAAGATCCACAAATTGATCAATATGATACACCACGTTAACAAATTGAAAAATAAAAATCACATGATCGTCTCAATAGATGTAGAAAAAGCTTCTGACAAAATTCAACATCCATTTATGCTAAAAGCTCTCCACAAAGTGGGTATAAAAGGAACATACCTCAACATAATAAAGGACATATATGATAAACCTGCAGTCAACATCATACAAGGATGCCCACCCTCACCACTTTTATTTAACATAGTATTGAAGTCCTAGACACAGCAATCAGACAAGAAAAAGAAATAAAAGGAATCCAAATTGGAAAGGAAGAAATAAAACTGCCACTGTTTGCAGATGACATGATACTATACATAGAAAATCCTAAGAACACCACCAAAAACTACTAGAACTCATCAATGAATTCTGTAAAGTTGCAAGATACAAAATTAATATATAGAAATCTGATGAATTTCTACACTACAATGAACTATCAGAAAGAGAAATTAAGGAAACACTCCTATTAACAATTTCATCAAAAAAATACCTAGGAATAAATCTACATGAGGATGCAAAAGATTTGTACTCAGAAAACTGTAAGACACTGATGAAAGAAATTGAAGATGACACAAAAAGATGGAAATATATACTGTGCTCATGGATTGAAAGAATAAACATTGTTAAAATGACCATACTACTCAAGGCAATCTATAGATTCAATGCAATCCCTATCAAAACACCACGGCGTTTTTCACAGAACTAGAACAAATAATTCTAAAATTTGTATGGAAACACATAAGAACCAAAATAACCTTGAGAAAGAACAAACCTGGAGATATCATGCTCCCTGATTTCAAACTACACTGCAAAGCTACAATAATCAAAACAGTATGGTACTGGCACAAAAACAGACACATAGATTAACAGAATCAAATAGGCCAGAAATAAACCTACACTTATGTGGTCAATCAACCTATGACAAAGGAGACAAGACTATAAAATGGGGAAAAGACAGCCTCTCCAATAAATGGGGTTGGGAAAACTGGACAGCTACATGCAAAAGAATCATACTGAACTACTTTCTCACGCCATATACACAAATAAACTCAAAATGAATTAAAGACTTAAATGTAAGACCTGAAACTATAAAAATTGTAGAAGAAAATATAGGCAGTATGCTGGGGGTTTTTTTTTGTTTTTTTTTTTTTGCGGTACACGCAGGCTCAGGGGCCATGGCTCATGGGCCCAGCTGCTCTGTGGCATGTGGGGTCTTCCCAGACCAGGGCACGAACCTGTGTCCCCTGCATTGGCAGGCGGACTCTCAACCACTGCGCCACCAGGGAAGCCCGGCAGTATGCTCTTTGACATCAGTCTTGGCAATATTCTTTTGGCTCTATCTCCTCAGTCAAGGGAAATAAAAACAAAAACAAATGAGAGGACATTAAACTAAAAAGCTTCTGCACAGCAAAGGATACTGTCAATAAAACAAAATGGCATCCTACAGAATGGGAGAAGATATTTGCAAATGATATATCTGATAATGATATACAGAGAACACATACAACTCAACATCAAAAAAAAAAAAACACAAACAACATGATTAAAAAATGGGCAAGAACAAGGAGATCAGCTCGGTGCTTTGTGACCACCTAGAGGGGTGGGATAGGGAGGGTGGGAGGGAGACACAAGAGGGAGGAGATACGGGGATATATGTATATGTATAGCTGATTCACTTTGTTATAAAGCAGAAACTAACACACCATTGTAAAGCAATTATACTCCAATAAAGATGTTAAAAAAAAAAGAAATATAAACAGGAGGCCAGTTGTAAAAAAAAAAAAAAAATGGGCAAGAACCTCAATAGGCATTTTTCCAAAGAAGACATACAGATAGACAACAGAAGCATAAAAAGATGCTCAATATCATTAATCGTCCAGGAAATGCAACTCAAAACCACAATATCACCTCACATCTGTCAGAATGGCTGTTATTGAAAAGAGCACATACGAGTTATGTATTTGATTATCCCTGTGTAAAGAGAGGTAATCACTTGTGGAATAGAAAAATATAGTAAAACATCCAAAAATAATAATGAGAATAGCAAACAAGTAATAATAAATAATATAGGGCTTCCCTGGTGGCACAGTGGTTGAGAGTCCGCCTGCCAATGCAGGGGACACGGATTCGTGCCCTGGTCCGGGAAGATCCCACATGCCGCGGAGTGGCTGGGCCCGTGAGCCATGGCCGCTGAGCCTGCGCGTCCGGAGCCTGTGCTCCGCAACGGGAAAGGCCACAACAGTGAGAGGTCCGCGTACCGCAAAAATAAATAAATAAATAATATATTTTATTGAATTAAACACACTACCAGTTGTCAGAAACTCTTATTTTTTTATTGGAGTATAGTTGATTTACAGTGTTGTGTTAATTTCTGTTGTACAGCAAAGTAATTGAGATACATATATATACACACACATTGTTTTTTATATTCTTTTCCATTATGGTTTATCTCAGGATACTGAATACAGTTTCTTGTGCTATACAGTTGGACCTTGTTGTTTATCCATTTTATATGTAATAGTTTGCATATACTAACCCCAAACTCACAGTCTATCTGTCCTCCACCTCTTCCTCCCCCTTGGCAACCACAAGTCTGTTCTTTATGTCTGTGAGTCTGTCTCTGTTTCATAAAAGTTCGTTTGTGTCATATTTTAGATTCCACATATAAGTGATATAATATGGTATTTGTCTTTTTCCTTCTGACTTACTTCACTTAGTATGATAATCTATAGTTCCATCCATGTTGCTACAAATGGCATTATTTCATTCTTTTTATGGCTGAGTAGTATTCCATTGTATATATGTACCACATCTTTATCATTCATCTGTTGATGGACATTTAGGTTGTTTCCATGTCTTGGCTATTGTGAATAGTGCTGCTATGGACATAGGTGTGCATCTACCTTTCTGAATTATAGTTTTATCTGGATATATGCGCAGGAGTGGGATTGCTGGATCATATAGTAAATCCATTTTTAGTTTTCTGAGGAACCTCCATACTGTTCTGCACAGTGGCTGCACCAACTTACAATCCCACTAACAGTGTAGGAGGGTTCCCTTTCTCCACACCCTCTCCAGCATTTGTTATTTATAGACTTTTTGATGACGGCCATTCAGACTGGTGTGAGGTGGTACCTCATTGTAGAGAAACACTCATTTTATGTACCACTAAGAACGAAAAAAATGCTACTAATCAGTTTATGGAACACTATCCCAACTTCAGAGATGCTGCAACAAATGCAAAGGAAAAAAAAGTATGCTTTAAAGTGGTGAAGTTTAGTAATAAAAATGATGACTAAATAAATGTATGGAGCCCTAACTATATGATAAGTCCTATTCTAAATGTTTCAAGTATATTAATTCATTTAATACTACCAATCTGATGAGGTAGTATGACGTATCAACACAACTGTTAACATCGATAGTTAGCCAAACAGATGGCTTAGGCTTAATGTAAATTCAAAGTGGAGTTACTAAAGGTTTTATCTGACCTGACAATTTCATGTTTTAATCAAAGCAACAATTAAAATTGTGTGAGAAAATACTGCTCTGATGTTTTCTTTTATGAGATGAATTTCTAAAATATAACCTTGTCTCATGCTCAAAAACTCATCCTTAGTTTTGTTTCAATCCTTACCATATAAAAAAAAAAACACCATTGTTTCTCATCTTTGTTCTATAAACCTTAAAAGGCCCTTGGGCCAAAAGCAATAAATATTTTGATTCCATTAAAAAAAGGACCACAAATAATACGTGTTGGCGAGGATTTGAAGAAAAGGAAACACTTGTGCATTGTTGGTGGGAATGTAAGTTGGTACACCCACTAGGTAAAACAGTATGGAGGTTCCTCAAAAAATTAAAGATAGAACTACCATATAATCCAGCAACTCCACTTGTGGGCATTTTTCTGAAAAAATAAAAACACTAATTCTGAGATATATGCACTCCTATGTTCACTGCAACATTATGTACAATAGCCAAGATATGGAAGCAACCTAAGTGTTCAACAATAGATGAATGGATAAAGAAAATGTGTATATACATACATATATATACATATTTATATATATATAATGGAGTATTACTAAGTCATAAAAAAGAATGAAATCTTGCCATTCGTGACAACATAAATGGACCTAGGGGGTACTAAGCTAAGTGAAACAAGTCAGAAGGAGAAAGACAAATACCATATGATTTCACTTACATGAGGAATCTAAAAAACAAGACAAATGAACACACAGAAACAGAAACAGACTCACAAATACAGGGAAAAAACAAGTGGCTGCCAGAGGGGAGGATGGTGGGGGAAATGAGTAAAATAAGTGAGGGAGATTAAGAGGTACAAACTTCCAGGTACAAAATAAATGTCACAGGGATGAAATGTACGTGGGGAATATATCCAATAATATTTTAATAACTTTGTATGGTGGCAGATGGAAACTATGATGGTGATCATTTTGTAATGTAGAGAAATACTGAATCACTATGTTATGCCCCAGGAACTAACACAGTGTTTTAGGTCAATTATACTTCAATTTTTAAAAATCCAAAAATAAATTGTTGGGACTATGGAAAACTCCCTGTATCACAGGAATCAGCACTTGGAGAGATCAGGTATGCCCAGCAGAGCTATTCAGAGACCAAGGCTTGGGGGCAGGTGAAACAAAAAAAAAAGAAGAAGAAGAAGAAGAAAAAGAGAAGGTAAAGAGAGAAGAGGGAAAAGTAAAAGAGGAAAACAGAGAAGGAAGGAAAGGATGGACAGAAGCAAGCATTGGGTGTCAACCTGGGTCAAAGACTGCTAACCTTTGCCTCAGTAAACCTCTCATTCATTCATTCAGTCGTTCATCAAACATTTCAGGATGCCCACTCTGCCCAAGACATCCTGCCTGACCCCAGAATAGATAGACACAATAAGGAATCTGCCTTCAAAGAACATATGAGGTAAAGACATGCAAGAAAGAAACCCTACCAAGCAACTATTATACAAAGTGGAAGGTGATGGGTACTATGGTAAGAAAGACACAGTACTGTGGGAGCCCAGAGGAGGAAGAAGGCGTGTCTAGTTGGAGGAGAAGAATTAAAGAAGGAAGTATCATTTCACCAGTGCTCTAAAATCATGGGGAAAATGGCTGCATGCAAAGATGAGCTTTAGGGCATTTGGGAAAGAAAAGAAAGGAAAGGCATGAACTGAAAAAGAAGGGAAAGCAAGTATGGGGAACACAGTGGCTGAAACGCAGAGTGAAAAAAGGGAAGCGTGGATGACATGTGGAAAAGGTGGGAGCAGACAAATCAAGGAGAGCATGGTAAAGCAAACTTGAGTGCCAAATTCACTTTATTCTGTAGACAAGAGGGAGCCTCTTCAGGTTCTTAAACAAGAGAGGGACATGATCAGAACTGCACCTGAAGAAAATTAATCAGTAGCGGAGTAATAGAGAAACCTGTTGTGAACACAGCAGCTTGAGGGAGGAGAGGGCATGAGTTCATGGGAAGAGGGGTCTTCTGTCCACCGGGATTTTATTTTGCAATTCAACTACAAGCGCTGAACAATATGTCCCAGTGTTCATACTGCCGGAATTATATCCGCCAGTTACTGCTTCCTGTGCGCTCACTGCCAGGTTTTCTCGTCTATGAGCTGCCCTAGAGAACAATAATAATATCCACAGCTTCCTATGGCCTCCATTCTGTTCTGCTGTCTCAACGAAGCATTCATCTTTGCTCCCAGCTGAATAAGGGCTGTGTTTCTGATGGATACTCACCATCAAAGTCAAAAGCAAATGTGCTGGCGCATTTGTGTGCTACATGGAAGGTGGTCTAATGGTCATTCCTGGTGACAGACACCTAGGGCTCCCTTGCTCAGATGACAAGCCTTGTTCAAACCTATAGGTTAGACATGTTGGGCCTCTCTGACTCCATCCCTACACTGGCCCTTGAGAAAAAGTGACATCAAACAATTAGAGCAATTTTAGCACCTCAGAATGTACAGAGAGAAGATGAAAGAAGCCTGACCATCCTGGGGCTCCTCCTAGAACAAATGATTCATCAAACAAACTCGCCAAATATCTAATCTTTAGTTTTAAATGACTAGGTCCCCTTGTTCACAGCCAGATAATCAAATCTGTATATTGGAAACATGTTTCAGTCTTTTCTGAGTTGGGTTTTTTTTTTTCAATTTTAAATAAGTAAGAGTTCTTTCCATGGCAGTTTTTTTTTATTTCCTTTGCTTCACAGCCTGATTAATCACAGGCTCAGCTCCACAAAAAGCCAAGGGAAGGGAAGAAAATAAATGTGAAGGCCCAGCCATTTCAGGTCTCTTCTGGCCTTCCCAGGGTTTAATACCCACCAGCTACTCCTGGAGATGACACAGCTTCAGACACGAGCTGAGCCCTGGGGACAGGTGTAGGATAAACCCACATGTGTGGCTGAGCCAATTATTCTTTCTGTTCTAGGCTAAACATTATCTTGAAAAACCAAGTGGAAATCAGTAGGATTCTACAAACTTCTGACCTTTCGAGTTTGTGTCAAGTGACAGTATAAGAAGCAATGGACTCGAAGGGAGAGGCCTGGGTTTTAGACTCGGGTATGCTCTTCACCAGTGGTGGGACTTTAGCCAAGTCACTTCCCTCCCCAACTTCAGCTTCCTCTTCTTTAAAAAGGGCTTACTTACACGTGAGGGGTTACTCACAGGGGTTACTCGCAGGCTTTCATAAAATAAAGTGAGTGAAAGCACTGTGCAACAATATGGTATGAAGGCTGACAAAGTGCACCCACTTCCTACCTGACCACAGGAGAGGTCATGTAGGTAAAAGGCTTTGCAATGCTTATAAGGAGCCCTTAAAAGCAGCATGGAGTAGTGGAAACAGCATAGGATTTGGGGTCAAGCAACCTCATTTAGGATACTGGCCCTGTTGTGTTAACTTAAGCAATTCACGAACTCATTCCAGGCCTCAGTCTCCTCAACTGTAAAAAGAGGATAATGATGCCCACTTCAAAGTGTTTAAAAGGGGCTGGTACCAAATCTCTTAGGAAGAGACTCCTTTGTAGGAAAACTTCCCTGAGAAGCTCACCCAAGATATATACAACCTGTAAAGCATGGATATCACTGGTACCAAGAGCTCAGAGAAGGTAGCGAAACTTCTCTGCATGTGACAAGAAAAAGGATTTCTAAAAGAAAAGGCAGAGAAAAACATGAGGGAGTAGCAAGGGGAAAGCTAGGGAGATAGCTAGTGGCTTTGACAGGCAGAATATAACCTCCTGCACCCTCTTCCCACCCCACCCCACCATGCCTCAAATCTGTAGCAAAATTACTAACTAATAAAAAACCTTGGTAGAAGTGCGCGGGGGGGGGGGGGGGGCGGTGAGTGTGTGATGAGGCTGAATTTTACATCTGGCCAGTCCAGTGCAACTTAGGACCATGAATCTGCATAAACCGTGAGGACCGGCTTAGGCCTTTCTCTGGCTATGAAGGCCCCAGGCGACATCACTATTGTATTATTGTTGTTGCAGTAAGAAATGGGTATGGCACATCAGCAACATTTCATTCAAACAGTTAAACTTCTGAAGAACGGGCTTAAACCAGGCAGAATTTTGATCATCGCCATTCCATTCTGCACATTTCCTAGGGAACACAGAATGGCTGGGACACCTGAATCAGACATGAAAGAATCAGGAGCCTCCTTTCCATCTTCAACCTACTATTAAAATTCGGGGGGCTTCCCTGGTGGTGCAGTGGTTAAGAATCCAACTGCCAATGCAGGGGACACGGGTTCAAGCCCTTGTCCAGGAAGATCCCACATGCCACGGAGGCAACTAAGCCCATGCACCACAACTACTGAGCCTGTGCTCTAGAGCCCACGAGCCACAACTACTGAAGCCCGTGCGCCTAGAGCCCATGCTCTGCAACAAGAGAAGCCACTGCAATGAGAAGCCCACGCACCGCAACGAAGACCCAACGCAGACAAAAATAAAAATAAATAAATAATAAATTTATTTAAAACTAAATAAATTAAAATTCAGGTGGGGAGTGTATGAGGAGTATCTGTTATTGGGTCTTAAATGATAAAGAGGACAGAGCTTCCACAGTAGGAGAAAAAAAAGATTAAACCCATTTCAGGAGGTTTTACACGCCTCTTTACTTTTGCCTCCATGGGATTTTCCATATTTTATCCACGGTGCCTTCCAATAGTTTAGCTTTCAACAGGTTGCTTTTTGGCATTTCTCCTAACCTAATTAAGTGTCTGCCTAAGCCAAGGGAGTGACACTTTTTCTGGCTGAAGTTCTTCCCAGCACGCCCAGCACATCCAAGTCCAACACTTACAGTGGACATCACTTATGCAGCTTGGGGCAAGGAAGGCCCCAATATTTGATCATTGCCTGATGTCTATAGTCTAGTTGACTTCATTTGAAGAACATTATCCATGGTATATTGCCTGGCAAATTATTTATCCTTTGGGTTATTGTAGTAAACTTGTAAGCAGGTGGGGTTTTAGATTTTCCATCCTGTCTCAAAGAAAAATGAACACGCAATGTAGGACACCTACAATCCCTCATCCATCGTCGCCCATTGGCAGGTGATCTGCTTCAGCTCTTCATGCTGCACACAACTCCTGCATTTCTCTCTTCTATTCTGCTACCAGGGAGAGATGTGAATCAACAGCAACTCTTGATGACAGCGATACCCAGATTTGGGGCCCGCTCCTCATCCTGTGTAGGCCACGTGTTCTGGCCTCTCCTGGTTCCTTACTGACATTTATTCATAAACCCTAGCTCTGGCTTCTGTTCACCTTTTGCCTCACGTCCCCAGTCCTGGCCTCATCTTTAAAACTGCTTAGTGGTCTGCTCTGACAGACCAAAATTCCCTTATTTCCATCAGGGTCTGTCTATACTGGGGCGCTAATTAACTTCTGGCTCTCCAAGTTACAGAGCTCATTTGCTGACTCACAGGAGACTACCAAAGGAAGCCCTTCATTAGCATTCCTGAGCTGCTCCTTAGCCACTGTGAGAATCACACCATCCAAACTGTCAAACTCACCAGACTGCAGGAAGGAAAAATGACTGACTCTACTTGGATTAATGGCTCTTTACTGCCACAAGAACTCACTGGGCATCTCCTAAGGGCTCAGCACTATTGGGGGAGGGCTATCAAATCTGTACAAGGCAAACCCCTTTCTCAAAGCAATGGGGGGCAAGACCCACATTTATGCAACAACTAAAATACAATATACAAGAAGAATATAAGGCATCAAGACCAAGGCAGTTTTATTCCAAAAAGTAAAACTGATTTAACATTTTAAAAATCTATCAATGTAATTTTCTAATTTAATTGAAAAATAATTTTTAAAAATTAGTTTAATAAATAAGGGAAAATCATCTGATGAAAATCAACACATGATTGGAAAGAAAAAACTAACTTAGCCAACACGGAGTAGAAGGGAACTTTCTTCATCCAACAAACGATGGCTACCAAAAATCCTACAGCAAACACTGCGTTTCACTGAATCACTGAATGCTTTTCCTCTGAGACTGGGAGCAAAACCATGATGATTACTTTCATCACTTTACAATTACTGAGTAAATTGGATATTCACATAGGAAAAAAACTGACCCCTCTCTCACACTATACATAAAAATCAATTCCAGGTGGATTACAGATCTAAATATAAAATGCAAAACAATAAAGCTTCTAGACAGTAACATAAGAGAATTAACCTTAGTAGCAGGTAAAGATTTCTTAAACAAGATACAATAGCACTAACCATAATTTAAAAATTGATAAACTGATCTACTGATATATTAAAATTAAAAACTACTGTGCTTCAAAACACAACATTGATAGAGGAAAAGACATTATATATAACTGAAAAAACGAGCTTATCCAGGCTATATAAATAACTTTTGCATATCAACTATACAGACAATTCAATCAGAACTGGAGCAAAAGACTTGAACAGGCAGTTCACAAAGGAAGTATCCAAATGGCCAATAAACATAAGTTTCTTAAACTCATTAGAGATCAAAGAAGTGCACATTAAGACCACATACAATATCACTACACTTCTTCCAGAATGGTTAAAATTTGGGGAGTTGACTACACAAAGTGTTGGTGAGCATGCGGAACACCTGAACCTCTTATGCATTGCTGGCGGGGGTATAAATAAGCATAACCATTTTAAAAAAGTGATAATATCTACTAAAGTTGAACAACTGTACACTCTGTAACTAAGCAATTCCATTTCTCAGTATATGCCCAATAGAAATGCCTACATATGTGCATCAAAAGACACACACAGGGCTTCCCTGGTGGCGCAGTGGTTAAGAATCCACCTGCCAATGCAGGGGACATGGGTTCGAGCCCTGGGCCAGGAAGATCCCACATGCCACAGAGCAACTAAGCCCGTGCACCACAACTACTGAGCCTGTGCTCTAGAGCCTGTGTGCCACAACTATTGAGCCCGCATGCCACAACTACTGAAACCTGTGCACCTAGAGCCCGTGCTCTGCAACAAAAGAAGCCACCGCAATGAGAAGCCCATGCACCGCAACAAAGAGTAGTCCCTACTCACCTCAACTAGAGAAAGACCTCACGCAGCAACAAAGACCCAACGCAGCCAAAAATAAAATAAACTAAAAAAAAAAACCAAAAAAACCCACACAATAACATTCAGAGCAGCAGCATCCAGAATAGCTCAAAAACAGAATCAACCCAAATGTTAATCAACTGAAGAATGGATAAATACATTTTGGTATACTCATACAATCAAATATTACACAACAACAGAAATGAATAAACTACTGGAACACACAATATGCGTGAATCTCACAAACATGATACTGGGCAAAAGAAGCCAAACTTGAAAGAGTAGATACTGTATTATTCCATTTATATAAGATTAAAATATAGGCAAAACAAATCTGTGATAGTATAGGTGAGTCTTCCAGGGTGCTGGCAGATTCCATTACTAGATGTGGGTAGTAGTTCATGGATGTGTTCACCCTATGATATTTATCAACCTGAAGAGGTGTTCCAAGGTAGGGGGACCATGAGAGTGGTCTACCACAGCAATGGCCAATGTACAATGATACTAAAAAGCAGCCTGGTTGCTTTTCTCTTGCTTTTAAACTCTCTGCAGTGAACGCCCCCCCTCCCCGCCACAGTTCATTGCCTAAAGCTGCAGTTCATTGCCTAAAGCTGCAATGAACTGCTCCCACCACCCCTCCTTACTACTACTGATCAAGCTGTACACTTAGAATTTGTTCAACTTCTGAATGTATGCTACATTTCAATAAAAACTTTTATTCAAAAATTGTAAAGGCAACAATTAAAAGAACATAAATATGATCCATCACTTCTAAATCAGAAAACATTAATATAAAATATAAACCCAAATTCCTTTCATGACAGTGGTTGACTTTAAGAAGGGAGGAAAATGGAACTTCAGCTTTATCTGTACATGTGTGTGTATAACAAAAAAAGGGCCACTTTAGGAAAGTCATTTCTTTGGGAGGGGAAGTGAAGGCAAACACTAAACATCATGCCGTATAGGCACAAAGGAAAGGATTCATCCTAAAAACATACAAGAAAAGAGGGTCAATAAAAAACGCCCGTGATGCCCCATTCTGTAATCCTCCCTCAATCCCGAGGGCCAGGGCACATGCAGAGGATGAGCTCAGGCACAGGAATGTGATGAAGAGGAGGGACTGGTGCCTGCTGCCCCTATCTAGCAGGGTCTGAGCTCATGTAGCAGGCAAAAAGACCTTGGGGCCTAGAGCTGTGCAAGGTGCTTCTGGAAATCCCTTAGGACACTGGTGCAATAACTGATGCTGAAATCAGGACAGCCCAAGGGAAAGGGCAACCTGAGGGGTAGGTTGTACCACAGGAGAAGTGAAACAGAACATCAGGGTCTCTGCCAACCTCCAGTATAGGCATACCTCATTTTATTGCGCTTTGCTTTTTTTTGCACTATAAAAATACTGTAGTTTTTACAAATTGAAGGTTTGTGGTGGGACCTTCCTGGCGGTCCAATGGTTAAGACTCCACGCTTCCAAGGCAGGGGGTGTGGGTTCAATCCCTGGTCAGGGAACTAAGATCCCATATGCCACATGGTGCAGCCATAAAAAGAAAAAAAGAGAAAAGAAACTCTTGCCAAATTGAAGGTTTGTGGCAACCCTGCGTCAAGCAAGTCTATCAATGCTCTATTTCCAACAGCATTTGCTCACTTTGTGTCTCTGTGTGACATTTTGGTAATTCTCACATTTCAAACTTTTTCATTATTATTGTATTTGTTATGGTGATCTGTGATAGGCGATCTTTGATGTTACTATAATAACTGTTTTGGGGTACCACAAACCACGCCCATATAAGGTGACGAACTTAATCAGTAAATGTATAAATGTTGTGTGTGTTCTGACTGCTCCACTGACTGGCTGCTCACTCCCCTCTTCAGGCCTCTCTATTCCCTGAGACACAACAGCATGAAATTAAGCCAGTCAATACCCCCTACAATGGCCTCTAAGTGTTCAAGTGAAAGGAAGAGTCACATGTCTCTCACTTTAAATCAAAAGTTAGAAATGGTTAAGTTTAGTGAGGAAGGCACATCAAAAGCTGAGATAGGTCAAAAACTAGGCAAAAAGCTAGGCCTCTTACACCAAACAGTTAGCCATGTTGTGAATGCAAAGGAAAAGTTCTTGAAGGAAATTAAAAGTGCTACTCCAGTGAACACACAAATGATAAGAAACAGCTTTATTGCTGATATGGAGAAAGTTTTAGGGGTCTGAATAGATCAAACCAGCCATAACATTCCCTAATCCCGAGCAAGGCCCTAACTCTCCAATTATATGAAGGCTGAGAGAGGTAAGCAAGCTGCAGGAGAAAAGTCTGAAGCTAGCAGAGGTTGGTTCATGAAGTTTAAGAAGCCATTTCCATAACATAAATGTACAAGGTAAAGCAGCAAGTGCTGATGTAGAAGCTGCAGCAAGTTATCCAGAAGATCTAGCTGAGGTCATTAATGAAGGTGGCTACACTAAACAACAGATTTTCAGTGTAGATGAAACAGTCTTATATTGTAGAAGTTGTCATCTAGGACTTTCATAGCAAGAGAGAAGTCAATGCCAGCCTTCAAAGGAGAGGCTGATTTTCCTGTTAGTGGCTAATGCAGCTGGTGACATTAAGTTGAAGCCAATACTCATTTACCATTCTGAAAATCCTAGGGCCCTTAAGAATTATGCTAAATCTACTTTACCTGTGCTCTATAAATGGCACAACAAAGACCGGATGGCAGCACATCTGTTGACAATACGGTTTACCAAATATTTTAAGCCCACTGTTGAGACCTACTGCTCAGAAAAAAAGATTCTTTTCAAAATATTACTGCTATTGACAATGCACCTGGTCACCCAAGAGCTCTGATGGAGATACACAATAAGATTAATGTTGTTTTCATGCCTGCTAACACAACATCCATCCTGCAGCCCATGGATCAAGGAGTAATTTTGACTTACAGGTCTTATTATGTAAGAAATATATTTTGTAAAGCTATAGATGCCATACATAGTGATTCCTCTGATGGATCTGGTCAAAGTCAACTTTAAACCTTCTAGAATGTATTTACCATTCTAGATGCCATTAAGAACATTTGTGATTCAAGGGAAGAGGTCAAAATACCAACATTTAATGGAAGTTTGGAAGAAGTTGACTCTAATCCTCATGGATGACTTTGAAGGGTTCAAGACTTCAGTGGAGGAAGTACCTGCAAATGTGGCAGAAAACAGCAAAAGAACTATAATTGGAAGTGGAGCCTGAAGATATGACTGAAGTGCTGCAATGTCATGACAAAACTTTCACAGATGAGGAGCTGCTTATTATGGATGAACAAAGAAAGTGGTTTCTTGAGATGGAATCTACTCCTGGTGAATAAGTTGTGAAGACTGTGGAAATGTCAACAAAGGATTTAGGATAGTACATAAACTTAGTTGAAAAAGCAGGGCAGGATTTGAGAGGATTGACTCCAATTTTGAAAGAAGTTCTTGAATAAAATGCTATCAAACGGCATTGCATGTTACAGAAAAATCATTTGTGAAAGAGTCTATTTGATGTGGCAAACTTTATTATTGTCTTATTTTGAGAAATAAGCCACACCAACCTTCAACAACCACCACCCTGATCAGTCAGCCAGCCATCAACATCCAGGCAAGACCCTCCACAGCAAAAAAAGACGTCTCAGATGATGGTTAGTATTTTTTAGCAATAAAGTACTTTTTAATTAAGCTATGGTTTTTTAGACATAATGCTACTTCACACTTAACAGACTACAGTACAGTGTAAACATAACTTTTATACATGCTGAGAATCCGAAAACTTCATGTGACTTGCTTTACGGCAATATTCGCTTTATTGCAATATTCACTTTATTACAGTGATCTGAAACCAAACCCACAATATCTCCGAGGTATGCCTGTAATATCTCCTTGAGCTTTGAGGACCCAAGAGTAAAGGGCCTGGCAAAAGGAGTCCCCTCTAGACAAGCAAAGGGTCACCTACTGAATCACAGTGTTTCAAACCCACAGGGTAAATTAATCATGGTAATTCTAATTCTCATGGCACTTTACAGTTTTCAAAGTGCATTTGAATACAACATATACAACATTTCGTTTCATTTACTGAGCCACTTTGTAGAGTTGACAGAGACTATGCTTTTTTCTTTCTTTCTAAACAAAAACAGTAAACACTTATGAAATTTGGAAAATACAGGTAGGGAAAAAACTACCTGTAGATTTTCATGCTTAACATTTTTTCAATAGTATATCACATTCTAAGAATTCATTTTGTTGAGTTTTTCCTTTTCATTAAGTTGTAATCATACTAAATATACAAATTTGCATAGCAGGGATTATTATGCCCATTTTAAGGATAACCAGTCTGAGGCTCAAAGAAGTTACATAACTTGTCTAAAGAGACAGGGCTACTGAGTGAAAAGTCTGGGTCTAGAACTGAAAAATTCAGACACTCTGTTCTAGTTTTTGATGAATTTGAGAAATAAGTAGAATCTCTCATTTCTTTGTCAACCTACCACCTCAGGCAAGTCATTTTCTCTTTTATCTGCCCTTGTTGGCAGAAAAAGAAGAGAAAACACAAAGTCTTACAAAAAACAAAAGCTCTGAAACTGCTACAGGAGAGCTGGGAGCACCTGCAGTTAAGGATGAGGAATGAGGGAGGCTGTAGTTGGCTCCCACTACGTGTTTCTTCCTTTGGACAGTACATGAGTCAGGGACCTGGCAGAAAACAGACGGCCCCTCTAAAGCTGGTAAGAAAAGCAAGTTTAGTGAAGGCACTGTTTACAAAGGTGTGAAAAGAGCTAAGAGAACGCACCAAAAAAAAAAAATGACTAAGTCCTGGATCAAGAAACAGTAGAATTGGAAGCTGCAAAGAGCTGGGGCTATAGGAAAGGAACTCAGTCTCCCCATTCCACTGCAGCAGGGAGGAAGCTGAAGAATAAGCACCCCAATCCCCCTCCCCTCCCACGCTCTGAATACCTGCCAGTGCCTCTAAGGCACTGAAATCAACCAGAAGCAAGAGGGCAAAGGATAAAGCCATGTAGGGTCAGCCCCCTAGGACAGAGGCAGCAGGGAGAAGCAAGGAGAGTACATCTGGAGGGCAAAGAGAAAATATCAAAGATGGGCTTTCCCTCTTTCCTACCAAAGGAAGCCAAATGGGGCTGCTTCTAAATTAATGATTTACAGGAATGACGTAAGGCGACTTCCCTGGTGGTGCAGTGGTTAAGACTCCACGCTCCCAATGCAGGGCGCCCGATCAGGGAACTAGATGCCACATGCATGCCACAACTAAGAGTTCGCATGCCACAACTAAGGAGCCCGCCTGCCGCAACTAAGACCCAATGCAAATAAATAAATAAATAGAATGACATCAGAATTCAGAACCACCCAATGTGTCTATAGCTGGGACAGGCAAACTATAGCCTACAGACCAAATCCAGCTCAAGTCCTGTTTTTTTGCAAATGAAATTTTATAGGAACACAGCCACACTTATTTGTTTATGTACTGTCTATGGGGCTGCTTTCAGGCTATACACCAAGTTGACTCTTTAGGAGAGAGACTGAACTGCCTGCAAAGCTTAATATATTTACTATCTGGCCCTTTGCAGAAAAAGCCTGATAAATTTTCTTTTTCTTTTCTACAAGAATCACATTCATTTAACATTCGTTCTACAAGTATTTATGGAATGCTTATGTTTTGGGCATTGGGGATACAGCAGGTGAGCAGAACAAACAAAAAAATTCTATCCCTGTGGAGCTAGTGGGAGGAGACAGATACGAAACAAAATAAGTAAATGATATAGAATCTAAAAATTGATGAATGCTATGAAAAAAATAGAGGTGAATACGGGGACAGGATGTGCTGGGGAGTTGGGGAGAGGCTGCAATATAATGCATATCACGCTTTATCTAAATCACTTCACTGAACTCCAACATAATGTAATGAGATACTCTTTCCCCACTTCTCAGATGAAAAGGAAAATGAGACTTAGAAACTGATCCAAGACCACATGGCTAATCAATGCTTCTATTGGGATTTGAACCCACATCTGGCTGCTCCAAAGCTCATTTGTATAACAACTCCTCAAAATGAGAGCACTGGCTCAGAAAAGTAAAATGACTTCCAATAAGTTTTCTCTTTTGATGCTAACAGAGCCAGGACTATTTATCTTCATCCTCCTCAGGGTGACTTGTCCAAGCTCACTCTGAGTTACCAACCAAGCAAGGCTTGGAATCCTTATCTTCTGAAGCCAAACTCAGACATTTAATCTACAGTAATCCAACAGAATTCTTAGCAGAAAATGTTTCGAGGAGTTGATCAGAATTGAGAAAAGTTAAAAACGAATCTGGAACAGACTCAAAGAAAGCAAAAAAGCACTTTTGACACCATAAACTGGGTTGCATAGAGATGCAATTAAGCAAGCAAACATAGAATAACAATGCTACTAAACACATACTTCCCCAAAGACAGAGTGATGAGTCTAATAACATCATAGCTACTAGCTTGCCAAGGTCAGACATTCCCAAACATCTCTAATCAATTGTTTCCCCATCTTCCAAAGGCCAGATTACAATCACCTTGATATATAGGATGTAGGTCTGAGTTGTAGAGAAGAGGAATAAATATCTGGGATATAAAACAACAAAAAGAAATTTTTCTCTCTCAAATGTCCATTCAAAGATAACACAGTTCCTGTTCTTGGATGGGATGGCCTAGGGAGTGCTAAGTAGAAGCCCTGGGTCATAAAGAGCCTGTCATTGATTCTCCCTCCAGTCAATGAAGTCCCTAGGCTAGTAGAGCTACTAAATTTCAGTGCCAAGTATTAGTACCTTTTCCTGATTGTAGTGATTCAACAACCCCCAGTGAGGGTGACTCACAGGAAGAGTTAGAGGGCTGAATGTGGCCCTGGAGCCCACACAGTTGTCATGTTCATGGACATCACCTGGCATTTACATCAGCCAAGCAGCTGGGCCTCTGAAACAAATATCATCAGCATTATCCCATCTGGTCACCATCATTCCAGCCATGGCTGTTTGGTCCTTGCCCTCAAAGCCAGGACACACTGAGGTTGGGGTTGCTCTTAGAACAAATAGGGAAAGGGAAGGTTCCAAGGACCATGTGGAGTCATAAAATGTATGTCCCTAAAGGCCCTCCAGATAGTCTAATCCAAGAAGAGACAAAAGCATCAATGAGAAAAAGCTGAAGGGTGAAAGAGCTGAATTAAAGATTAAGTGACAAAGGAAATGACATAAAAGATCTCTGGATAACAGGGTTCATAGAGAATAGGAGGGAAGAGAATGGGATCTTTATAATATGGTGTGTCTTGCCAGGGCAGAAGCAGTTTCTTAAAAGAGCTGCACAAAACCAGGTGACAGCCACCCTTGCTTGGCACTTGTAATAGCAGTCTCCATAATGGACTTCTTAAAGACTGCCCCATCCACAGGGCGAGAGTGGACACCTGATCCCAAATGCCTCAATTCCACCCCCCACCGAAGGCCAACAATATCAAATAAGGACAATCAGAGACTGAGTCAATCAACCATGAGGAGTCAAGCTAGGAGGTATTTAGGTTCAGAGGCTCTACCAGGTAGAGGCCAGGATGGGCTCTGGGCAAACAGAGGTAGAAATAAATGTTCAGAAGGGCAGAGAAATCAGCCCATGCAGCCTTGGGGGCAGAGAACAGAGTAGGCTGACAACATTAGGTTCCTCTGACTCTACAGAGAAGCCAAGTTTTAAAATCAGGAGCTCCCCTACCACTTTAGTTTGTTTAATCAGTTTCTCTTCTATGAAATGGAACAATTCTAGACAAAAGGGTTTTGTCCTGTTATAGTAGCCAGACTCGGCCCAAGATGAAGTCCCTCATGCTAAACCCAAGTCAGCAAACCAAAACTTAACCAAGTTTCTATGCTTGGTTCTCCGAGAAAAGGTAGGCCTAGCCAACCAATCAGTGCTTGCCTGGTCATACAAGTTACCTGCCCCGTAGAGAACAGATGTCCAGGGATGACTTTACTGGCAGTCTTTCCAGCCGGGGCTCCTGGGGTCTTAAAACAGAAGGCAGACTGCCAGAGAGAGGAAGAGGCCTGCACTTTATTTGATGAGGCTGCTAACAAGAGGTGGGCTGAGGAGCTTCTAGATGGCAGAAGAGTAAAACACAGAGATCACCTTCCTCCCCACAGATACGTCAGAAATACATCTACAGGTGGAACAGCTCCTACAGAACACCTACTGAATGCTGGCAGAAGATCGCGGACCTCCCAAAAGGCAAGAAACTCCCCACGTACCTGGGTAGGGCAAAAGAAAAAAGAATAAACAGAGACAAAAGAATAGGGATGGGACCTGCACCAGTGGGAGGGAGCTGTGAAGGAGGAAAGGTTTCCACACACTAGAAGCCCCTTCGTGGGCGGAGACTGCGGGTGGCGGAGGGGGGAAGCTTCGGAGCCACGGAGGAGAGCACAGCAACAGGGGTGCGGAGGGCAAAGCGGAGAGGTTCCCGCACAGAGGATCGGTGCCGACCAGTACTCACCAGCCCGAGAGGCTTGTCTGCTCACCCGCCGGGATGGGCAGGGGCTGGGAGCTGAGGCTCGGGCTTCGGTTGGATCGCAGGGAGAGGACTGGCGGCGTGAACACAGCCTGCAGGGGGTTAATGCACCACGGCTAGCCGGGAGGGAGTCCGGGAAAAAGTCTGGACCTGCCGAAGAGGCAAGAGACATTTTCTTCCCTCTTTGTTTCCTGGTACGCAAGGAGAGGGGATTAAGAGCGCTGCTTAAAGGAGCTCCAGAGATGGGCGCGAGCCACGGCTATCAGCGCGGACCCCAGAGACGGGCTTGAGACGCTAAGGCTGCTGCTGCCGCCAACAAGAAGCCTCTGTGCGAGCACAGGTCACTATCCCCACCTCCCCTCCCGGGAACCTGTGCAGCCCGCCACTGCCAGGGTCCCATGGTCCAGGGACAACTTCCCCGGGAGAATGCACGGCACGCATCAGGCTGGTGCAACGTCATGCCGGCCTCTGCCACCGCAGGCTCACCCCGCATCCGTACCCCTCCCTCCCCCCAGCCTGAGGGAGCCAGAGCCCCTGAATCAGCGGCTCCTTTAACCCCGTCCTGTCTGAGCGAAGAGCAGACGCCCTCAGGCGACCTACACGCAGAGGCAGGTCCAAATCCAAAGCTGAACCCCGGGAGCTGCGAGAACAAAGAAGAGAAAGGGAAATCTCTCCCAAAGCCTCAGGAGCAGCGGATTAAAGCTCCACAGCCAACTTGATGTACGCTGCATCTGTGGAATACATGAATAGACAACGAATCATCCCAAATTGAGGAGGTGGACTTTGGGAGCAAAGATATATTATTTTTTCCACTTTTTCTCTTTTTCTGAGTGTGTATGTGTATGCTTCTGTGTGTGATTTTATCTGTATAGCTTTGCTTTCACCATTTGTCCTAGGGGTCTGTCCATCCGTTTTTTTGCTTTATTTTTTTTTCTACTTATTAAAATTTTGTTCTTAATAACTTTAATTATTTTATTGTACACTACTTTATTTTATGTTATTTTATCCTCTTTCTTTCTATTTTTTCTCTCTTTTATTCTGAACCATGTGGATGAAAGGCTCTTGGTGCTCCAGCCAGGAGTCAGTGCGGGAGAGCCAACTTCAGGACACTGTTCCACAAGAGACCTCCCAGCTTCACGTAATATCAAACGACGAAAATCTCCCAGAGATCTCCATCTCAACGCCAAGACCCAGCTCCACTCAACGACCAGCAAGCTACAGTGCTGGACAACCTATGCCAAACAACTAGCAAGACAGGAACACAGCCCCATCCATGAGCAGAGAGGCTGCCTAAGATCATAATAAGGCCACAGACACCCCAAAACACACCACCAGACGTGGACCTGCCCACCAGAAAGACAAGATCCACCCTCATCCATCAGAACACAGGCACTAGTCACCTCCACCAGGAAGCCTAACAACCCACTGAACCAACCTTAGCCACTGGGGACAGACACCAAAAACAACAGGAACTATGAACCTGCAGCCTGCAAAGAGGAGACCACAAACACAGTAAGTTAAGCAAAATGAGAGACAGAAAAACACACAGCAGATGAAAGAGCAAGGTAAAAACCCACCAGACCTAATAAATGAAGAGGAAATAGGCAGTCTACCCGAACAAGAATTCAGAATAATGATAGTAAAGATGATCCAAAATCTTGGAAATAGAATAGAGAAAATACAAGAAACGTTTAACAAGGACCTAGAAGAACTAAAGAGCAAACAAATAATGATGAGCAACACAATAAATGAAATTTAAAATTCTCTAGAAGGGATCAATAGCAGAATAACTGAGTCAGAAGAACGGATAAGTGACCTGGAAGATAAAATAGTGGGAATAACTACTGCAGAGCAGAATAAAGAAAAAGGAATGAAAAGAACTGAGGACAGTCTCAGAGACCTCTGGGACAACATTAAACACACCAACATTCGAATTACAGGGGTCCCAGAAGAAGAAGAGAAAAAGAAAGGAAATGAGAAAATATTTGAAGAGATTATAGTTGAGAACTTCCCTAATATGGGAAAGGAGATAGTTAATCAAGTCCAGGAAGCACAGAGAGTCCCATACAGGATAAATCCAAGGAGAAACACGCCCAAGACACATATTAATCAAACTATCAAAAATTAAATACAAAGAAAACATATTAAAAGCAGCAAAGGAAAAACAACAAATAACACACAAGGGAATCCCCATAAGGTTAACAGCTGATCTTTCAGCAGAAACTCTGCAAGCCAGAAGGGACTGGCAGGACATACTTAAAGTGATAAAGGAGAAAGACCTACAACCAAGATTACTCTACCCAGCAAGGATCTCATTCAGATTTGATGGAGAAATTAAAACCTTTACAGACAAGCAAAAGCTGAGGTAGTTCAGCACCACCAAACCGCTTTACAACAAAGGCTAAAGGAACTTCTCTAGGCAGGAAACACAAGAGAAGGAAAAGACCTACAATAACAAACCCAAAACAATTAAGAAATGGGAATAGGAACATACATATCAATAATTACCTTAAATGTAAATGGAATAAATGCTACCACCAAAAGACACAGACTCGCTGAATGGATACAAAAACAAGACCTGTATATATGCTGTCTAAAAGACACCCACTACAGACTTAGGGACACTTACAGACCAAAAGTTAGGGGATGGAAAAAGATATGCCATGCAAATGGAAATCAGAAGAAAGCTGGAGTAGCAATTCTCATATCAGACAAAATAGACTTTAAAATAAAGACTATCACAAGAGACAAGGATCAATCCAATCAAGGGATCAATCCAAGAAGAAGATATAACAATTGTAAATATTTATGCACCCAACATAGGGGCACCTCAGTACACAAGGCAAATGCTAACAGCCATAAAAGGGGAAATCGACAGTAGCACAGTCATAGTAGGGAACTTTAACACCCCACTTTCACCAATGGACAGATCATCCAAAATGAAAATAAATAAGGAAACACAAGCTTTAAATGCTACGTTAAACAAGATGGACTTGATATTTATATGCCATTCCATCAAAAAACACCAGAATACACTTTCTTCTCAAGTGCTCATGGAACATTCTCCAGGATAGATCATAGCTTGGGTCACAAATCAAGCCTTGGTAAATTTATGAAAGTTGTAATCGTATCAAGTATCTTTTCCGACCACAACACCATTAGACTAGATATCAATTATATGAAGAAACTGGTAAAAAACACAAACACATGGAGGCTAAACAATACACTACTTAAAAACCAAGTGATCACTGAAGAAAACAAAAAATACCTAGAAACAAATGACAATGCAGACACGACAACTCAAAACCTACGGGATGCAGCAAAAGCAGTTCTAAGGGGGAAGTTTATAGCAATACAATCCTAACTTAAGAAACAGGAAACATCTCAAATAAACAACCTAACCTTGCACCTAAAGCAATTAGAGACAGAACCAAAAAAACCCCAAAGTTAGCTGAAGGAAAGAAATCATAAAGATCAGATCAGAAATAAATGAAAAAGAAATGAAGGAAACAATAGCAAAGATCAATAAAACTAAAAGCTGGTTCTTTGCGAAGATAAACAAAATTGATAAACCATTAGCCAGACTCATCAAGAAAAAAAGGGAGAAGACCCAAATCAATAGAATTAGAAATGATAAAGGAGAAATAACAACTGACACTGCAGAAATACAAAAGATCATGAGAGATTACAACAAGCAACTCTATGCCAATAAAATGGACAACCCGGAAGAAATGGACAAATTCTTAGAAAAGCACAACGTTCTGAGACTGAACCAGGAAGAAGTAGAAAATATGAACAGACCAATCACAAGCACTGAAATTGAAACTGTGATTAAAAATCTTCCAACAAACAAAACCCCAGGACCAGATGGATTCACAGGCAAATTCTATCAAACATTTAGAGAAGAGCTAACACCTATCCTTCTCAAACTCTTCCAAACTATAGCAGAGGGAGGAACACTCCCAAACTCATCCTACGAGGCCACCATCACCCTGATACCAAAACCAGACAAAGATGTCACAGAGAAAGAAAACAACAGGCCAATATCACTGATGAACATAGATGCAAAAATCCTCAACAAAATACTAGCAAACAGAATCCAACAGCACATTAAAAGGATCATAAACCATGATCATGTGGGGTTTATTCCAGGAATGCAAGGATTCTTCAATATACACAAATCAATGTGATACACCATATTAACAAATTGAAGGAGAAAAAACATATGATCATCTCAATCGATGCAGAGAAAGCTTTCAACAAAATTCAACACCCATTTATGATAAAAACCCTCCAGAAAGTAGGCATAGAGGGAACTTTCCTCAACATAATAAAGGCCATATATGACAAACCCACAGGCAACATCGTCCTCAAAGGTGAAAAACTGAAAGCATTTCCACTAAGATCAGGAACAAGACAAGGTTGCCCACTCTCACCACTCTTATTCAACATAGTTTTGGAAGTTTTAGCCACAGTAATCAGAGAAGAAAAGGAAATAAAAGGAATCCAAATTGGAAAAGAAGAAGTAAGGTGTCACTGTTTGCAGATGACATGATACTATACATAGAGAATCCTAAAGATGCTACCAGAAAACTACTAGAGCTAATCAATGAATTTGATAAACTAGCAGGATACAAAATTAATGCACAGAAATCTCTGGCATTCCTATACACTAATGATGAAAAATCTGAAAGTGAAATTAAGAACACACTCCCATTTACCATTGCAACAAAAAGAATAAAATATCTAGGAATAAACCTACCTAAGACGACAAAAGACCTGTATGCAGAAAATTATAAGACACTGATGAAAGAAATTAAAGATGATACAAATAGATGGAGAGATATACCATGTTCTTGGATTGGAAGAATCAACATTGTGAAAATGACTCTACTACCCAAAGCAATCTACAGATTCAATGCAATCCCTATCAATCTACCACTGGCATTTTTCACAGAACTAGAACAGAATATTTCACAATTTGTATGGAAACGCAAAAGACCCCAAATAGCCAAAGCAATCTTGAGAATGAAAAATGGAGCTGGAAGAATCAGGCTCCCTGACTTCAGACTATACTACAAAACTACAGTAATCAAGACAGTACAGTACTGGCACAAAAACAGAAATATAGATCAATGGAACAGGATGGAAAGCCCAGAGATAAACCCACGCACATATGGTCACCTTATGTTTGATAAAGGAGGCAAGAATATACAGTGGAGAAAAGACAGCCTCTTCAATACGTGGTGCTGGGAAAACTGGACAGCTACATGTAAAAGTATGAAATTAGAACACTCAACACCATACACAAAAATAAACTCAAAATGGATTAAAGACCTAAATGTAAGGCCAGATACTATCAAACTCTTAGAGGAAAACATAGGCAGAACACTCCATAACATAAATCACAGCAAGATCCTTTTTGACCCACCTCCTAGAGAAATGGAAATAAAAACAAAAATAAACAAATGGGACCTAATGAAACTTCAAAGCTTTTGCACAGCAAAGGAAACCATAAACAAGACCAAAAGACAACCCTCAGAATGGGAGAAAATATTTGCAAATGAAGCAACTGACAAAGGATTAATCTCCAAAATTTACAAGCAGCTCATGTAGCTCAATAACAAAAAAACAAACAACCCAATCCAAAAATGGGCAGAAGACCTAAATAGACATTTCTCCAAAGAAGATATACAGATTGCCAACAAACACATGAAAGAATGCTCAACATCATTAATCATTAGAGAAATGCAAATCCAAACTACAATGAGATATCATCTCACACCGGTCAGAATGGCCATCAAATCTAGAAACAATAAATGCTGGAGTGGGTGTGGAGAAAAGCGATCCCTCTTGCACTGTTGGTGGGAATGTAAACTGATACAGCCACTATGGTGAAAAGTAAGGAGGTTCCTTCGAAAACTAAAAATAGAACTACCATAGGACCCAGCCATTCCACTACTGGGCATATACCGATAGAAAACCAGAATTTAAAAGAGTCATGTATCAAAATGTTCATTGCAGATCTATTTACAGTAGCCAGGACATGGAAGCAACCTATGTGTCCATAAACAGATGAATGGATAAAGAAGATGTGGCACATATATACAATGGAATATTACTCAGCCATGAAAAGAAACAAAATTGAGTTATTTGTAGTGAGGTGGATGGACCTAGAGTCTGTCATACAGAGTGAAGTAAGTCAGAATGAGAAAAAGAAATACTGTATGCTAACCCATATATATGGAAGGTAAGAAAAAAAAAAAAGGTCATGAAGAACCTAGAGGCAACATGGGAATAAAGACACAGACCTACTATAGAGTGGACTTGAGGATATGGGGAGGGGGAAGGGTAAGCTGTGACAAAGTGAGAGAGTGGCATGGACATATATACACTACCAAATGTAAAATCGATAGCTAGTGGGAAGCAGCCGCGTAGCACAGGGAGATCAGCTCAGTACTTTGTGACCACCTAGAGGGGTGGGATAGGAAGGGTGGGAGGGAGGGAGATGCGAGAGGGAAGAGATATGGGAACATATGTATATGTATAACTGATTCACTTTGTTATAAAGCAGAAACTAACACACCATTGTAAAACAATTATACTCCAATAAAGATGTTAAAAAAAAAAAAAAAAGAGGTGGGCTGAGTATGCATGTGACAGCTACCCCATGCTGTGCTCTTTAATGGAAGAGGTTATAGCCTCAGGCTCCAAGTTCCATCAGCTGAGTCCAGAGAAGTCCAAATGAGTATGGGACCACCACCACCCAGGTTTGGCACAGAGCTTGGGACAGGGTGATGATTTAAAAGATGTAGAATGCATGGCTGGACATTCTATTGGAAAGACTTACTTATTCATATAATAAAAATATTTATTGAGCATCTATTTCCTGTTAAATGCTCATCTAGATTTGGGGGCTATAACTGTGCAAAAGAGGCAAAAATGTTCCTGCCCTCATCAAGTGTGGCAAATCATATTTTCCAAAAATGACTCAATATTGTTAAGACAGCAATTCTCCCAACTTGACCTGTAGATTCAATGCAATCCCAATCAAAATCCCAACAAGTTATTTTATGGATATTGACAAACTGATTCTCAAGTTTATATGGAAAGGCAAAAGACTCAGAAGAGACAACACAATACTGAAGGAGAACAAAGTCGGAGAACTGGATCTACAACTTTAGCTGTTACTAATCAAGACAGGGTGGTATTCATGAAAAAATAGACAAAGAGCTCAATCGAAAAAATAGAGCCCAGATACAGACCCACAAAAGTACAGTTAATTGATCTTTGACAAATGAGCAAAGGCAATTCAATGGAGAAGGAATAGTCTTTTCAACAAATGGTGCTGGAACAACTAAACATTCACATAAAAAAAACTGAATGTAGACACTGACTTTACACCTTACACATTAGTTTATTAAAAATGGATCATAGGCATGCAACTCAACAACAAAAAAACAAACAACCCTATCAAAAAATGGGTGGAAGAAGTAAATAGACATTTCTCCAAAGAAGACATACAGATGGCCAACAGGCACATGAAAAGATGCTCAACACCATTAATTATTAGAGAAATGCAAATCGAAACTAAATGAGGTTCCACCTCACACTGGTCAGAATGGCCATCATCAAAAAGTCTACATGGGCTTCCCTGGTGGCGCAGTGGTTGAGAGTCCGCCTGCCAATGCAGGGGACACGGGTTCGTGCCCTGGTCTGGGAAGATCCCACATGCCACGGAGCGGCTGGGCCCGTGAGCCATGGCCGCTGAGCCTGCGCGTCCGGAGCCTGTGCTCCGCAACGGGAGAGGCCACAGCAGTGAGAGGCCCACGTACCGCAAGAAAAAAAAAAAAAAAGTATACAAATAACAAATGCTGGAGAGGGTGTGAAGAAAAGGGAACCCTCCTACACTGTTGGTGGGAATGTAAGTTGGTGCAACCACTATGGAAAACAGTATGGAAGCTCCTCAAAAAACTAAAAATAGAGTTACCATATGACCTGGCAGTCCCACTTCTGGGCATATATCTGGACAAAACTATAATTCGAAAAGATACATGCACCCCTATGTTCATAGCAGCACTGTTCACAATAGCCAAGACATGGAGACAAGCTAAATGTCCATCAACAGATAAATGGATAAAGAAGAGGTGGTAATCAGAATGGGGCTTCCCTGGTGGCGCAGTGGTTAAGAGTCCACCTGCAAATGCAGGGGACACGGGGTTTGAGCCCTGGTCCGGGAAGATCCCACATGCTGTAGAGCAACTAAGCCCATGCGCCACAACTACTGAGCCTGTGTTCTAGAGCCCACGAGCCACAACTACTGAGCCCGAGTGCCACAACTACTGAAGCCCACATACCTAGAGCCCGCGGTCTGCAACAAGAGATGCCACCATAATGAGACAACCGTGCACTGCAACGAAGAGTGGCCCCCACTCGCCGCAACTAAAGAAAGCCTGCTTGCAGCATTGAAGACCCAACACAGCCATAAATAAATAAATAAAATGATGACCCCCCCCCAGTCATGATGTATAGAAGGAAAATAAAATTCCATTTTAAATTAAAAAAAAAAAAAGATGTGGCACATTTATAAATGGAATACTACTCAGCCATAAAAAGAATGAAATAATGCCATTTGCAGCAACATAGATGGAACTATAGATTATCATACTAAGTGAAGTAACTCAAAAAGAGAAAGACAAATACCATATATCACTTATATGTGGAATCTAAAATATGACACAAACTTCTATGAAACAGAGACAGACTCACATAAGGAACAGACTTGTAGTTTCCAAGGGGGAGGGTGAGTGGGAGAGGGATAGATTGGGAGTTTGGGATTAGCAGATGCAAGCTATTATAATATTGTAGCATGGATAAACTACGAAGTCCTACTGTATAGCACAGGGAACTATACTCAATATCCTGTGATAAACCACAGGGAGATCAGCTCGGTGCTTTGTGACCACCTAGAGGGGTGGGATAGGGAAGGTGGGAGGGAGGGAGACGCAAGAGGGAAGAGATACGGGTATATATGTATATGTATAGCTGATTCGCTTTGTTACAAAGCAGAAACTAACACACCATTGTAAAGCAATTATACTCCAATAAAGATGTTTTAAAAATAAATAAATAAATAATAAATTTTTTAAAAGAGTATGAAAAAGAATGTATATATATAACTGAACCACTTTGCTATACAACCGAAATTAACACAACATTGTAAATCAACTATACTTCAATAAAATAAATTAAAAACAAAACTATTGCATTTTAAAGATGCAAGTGACCTCCGGAAGCGACCTCAAAGACCCTCTAAGACACTCCTATCAGGCAAACCATTTCATTTCCATAGGCTTCAGTTTCTTCATTTGTTAAATAAGAGGCACAATCACTCTCTAGGTCTGTGTTTTGCTTTTCTACTGACATGAAACAGATTGCCACAAACTTAACAGCTTAAAACAAGACCCACAGTTCTGAAGGTCAAAAGTCCAGGCCAGCATGACTGGGTTCTCTGCTCCGAGTATCATAGGCTGAAATCAACGCATCAGCCAGAGAAAACTCTCCTTTTAAAAGGGTTCATGTGATTAGGTGAGGCCCACCAGATAATCTCTTTATCTTAAGGTAAACTGACTAATTTTGTTAATTACATATGCAATATCCCTTTTACCATGTAAGATATATCATCACAGGAGTAACATGATGGGTGAAGGTTATGGGGACCATCTTAGAATTCTGGCTGTCACACTCTATTATAGTTATTATTATTCCAATACTTTTTTCTCCTTTCACAATTTCTCATCTATTAAATGTGGGTGAGGATACCAGCCTCTCACTTCATTTGCCCTTAACATCATTATGGAGTAATGTCAGCGTGTTTTAAGCATCAATGGAGTTAGTTGTTAAATAAGTATAAAGTATCATTACTTGAAGGTGAAGGAGAGAAGAAATAAACATCTCTGAATTTTGTGAAAAATAGATTCCTACCCTACTGAGCTGAATAACAATAACAACAGTAAGAAATCCTCTCACTCTTAAGATTTTGGAATTACATTTGTCAAAGTGTTTTCTGCAAAACATGAATCTTTCCAGGATCCCCTTAATAAAGAGGCTCCAGTCAAATCAGTTTTTCAAATGCTGCACAGAATATCCTCAACCTCTGCCCACCTTACCCTCTCTACCCCATAGTAACTTATAAATGCACAATAATATATTAAAGCATGTGAGAAACTTCAGTTAATAAATATATATGGCCACAAATCCCACGTAGCTCTTATTTTTTTAATCTGTTCATACCAATTCCAAATATAACATAAGCCCCATGAGAGCACAGATTTTGTTTGGTTCCCTGCTGTAACCCCAGTGCCTATAACAGAGCTGGGTTTAATAAGTGGTAATATTCAGAAAATGAATGAACCAGTGTCCCAGTGAACACATTTTAGGAACTAGAATCATTTTAGAATCTAGAATCATATATACGAGCTAGTCCAGATGACAAAGGCTGATCTGGTTCAAAGATGGGAGAGAATAGTGGCTTGAACTCCATTGATGTTGTTTTCACTGAGACTGACTTCCAAACCAGCAAATCATGCAGTGCAAAGTTATTTACAAGACCAAGGGCACAAATAAGTTAGTGCAGCTCTCCAAGGGCACCCAAAGTTTGATGGCCTGTGCAGCCCTCACAGAGTCAGGCTAATGCAAGGCTTCTCAAACTTTAATGTGCATAGGAACCACGTGGGACTTTTGTTAAAATGCAGATTCTGATTCATTAGGTCTGGGGTGGGGACTGAGATTCTGCATGCCGAACAAGTCTCAGGTGCAAGGATGATGTTAGTCCATGGATTGCACTTTGAGAAGCAAGTGGTAAAGGATCCCTGACATTGGGGGTTGCCAGCATTCACGGGTCCATTCTAAAACTATGTAAGGAAATTCTTGCAGCACCACAGTGGTATATTTCGTCTACTGTTTCTTAAAGAGTTATTGGTCCCACAGTAGACCTGACCAGGACCCACCAGTCATGGAAGCAAACCTGACCTTGTGCTTAGCAAAATAACATTTACCCATGTAGTAGAATAAATATTCTATAACATGGTTTTTTAATGGCTGCATGCTATTCCACCGTATAAAATTACAGTAGTTTATTTAATAAAATCCCTATATGACATTAGGTTGGTTAACATTAGATTGGTTTTTCACTACTACAAAAAATGTTTTACTATTCACAAAAATGAGATGAAAACCTTATAACTTAAACTTTGTTCATGTACTTAATTTTTCCTTAGGATAAAATCATGGAAATGGAAATGGTTCGTTTAAAGTTATGCCTTTGAATTTTTTGACTTCTATTTTACCTTCTTCATTTCTAGCTCCAAATGTCACAATTGTTATGAAAGGGTGTGTGCGCGTGTATGTGTGTGTGTGTGTGTGTGTGTGTGTGTGTATAAAAGCTAGAAAGTAAGATAGTGAGAGAAAGAAAAGGAGAAAGACAAAGAAACCAAGACAAAAATGTATTATTTCTCATAAGCATTAATCCAACTCCTATTTTGTTCCAACTTTTCTTTGCTCAGGATACAAAAAGCTTACTATTTCTTCTCATTGTTGAGACCTAGACCTCTAGAAGATTCTCTAAAAATAATCGTCAACCACAGAGTAGGCAAAATATGGTCATTCAATAAGGAACATTTACGTTCTCATCATTTATTCTCCAGAAGCATAAGATGTTGCCACTTGTGGAAACAGATGGAGAAATCATTCTCTTCACCAACACATTAAACAAGGGGACAGGAGGAAGAGGGCACTACAGAATCTTAAAAAATGCAAATAAACAAGCATGCAAATTTTTGATGGAAAGAATTCTAGCCAAAAATTTCAGGTCATTTTTTTGTGGTCTAAACTATTTTTTAAATATTTCTCAAAATAATCAAATGTGATCTGGATTTAGGTTTTTACCCCCACTTTACCCCAATACTTCCAGGAAAGGTTTGCTCAACTACATCTAAGAGTTCACATGCAGAACTACTGAAAGTCCAAAATTCATGCCACCACATACTGCCACCATGAAGGAAGGAAAACAATTAGAGCTAAAACATTTTTTTAAGAGTCCTAGAAAAAAAGTCAGCTACTTGTGTAAATGGCTTTCTGCAGTATTTTTATATTTTTTATTAAAGTATAAATTACTTGTAATTCATCCATTTAGTTCATCCAATTCATCCATAGATATAAAGGTTCCTTTATACCTATTTGCAGCCAATCCCTGACATTGGGGTAGTAGGCAACCACTTATCTACTTTCTACAACGATAGTTTTGCCTTTTCCAGAATCCCATCTAAACAGAATTATTCAATATGTGGTATGGAGTCTTTTGTGTCTGACATCTTCAATTTACCATGATGGTTTTAAGATTCATCCATGTTGTGATTATCAGTAGTTCTTTCCTTTTTACTGCTGAGTGATATTCCATTGTTTGGATATTCCATATTTTATTTACCCATTCACCAGTTGGTTGATATTGGGTTGTTTCTAACTTGAGACTACTATGAATAATGTCTCCATATGTGATCATGTGTGTTTTTTTCTTGTATAGATAGCAAGCAGAATTGCTGGGTCATATGGCATGTGTATGTTTAGCTTTATTTAAAAAAAAAAAAAACCTGCCAAACTTGTTTTTAAGAAGGCTGTATTATTTTTCACTTCCTCTAGCAATACGAGAATTTCAGCTGTTCCATGTTATTTTCAACACTTTACTACTGTCAATCTCTTTAGCCACTCTTGGGAATATGAACAATAGCTCACAGAGGTTTTATTTGCATTTCCCTAATAACTAATAATGTTGAGCATCTTTTCATGTGCTTGCTGGGCATTTCGATATTTTCTTTTGTAAAATGTCCGTTTGAATCTTTTACCCATTATTTAAATTATTTGTTTTATGTTACTACTGAGTTGTAGAAAAGTTCCTTGCACTTTTGTATGTACTTTATCAGATATATATTTTGCAAATAATTTTCCCTATTCATGGCTTTTCATTCCTTTTCTTAAACGTTTTTATATGAGCAGAAGTTTTTCATTTTGATGAAATCCAATTTATAATTTCTTTCTTTTATGGTTTAAGCTTTTTTGTCCTATCAAAGAAATCTTTGCCTAACCCAAGTTTTAAAAGATCTTTTTGTTTGTTTTTTTTAAGTTTATCTTTATTGAAGTATAGTTGAATTACAAGGTTGTGTTAATTACTGCTGTACAGCAAAGGGACTCAGTTACACATATATACATTCTTTTTCAAATTCTTTTCCATTATGGTTTATCACAGGATACTGAATATAATTCCCTGTGCTACACAGCAGGACCTTGTTATTTATCCATTCTATATATACCAGTTTGCATCTGCTAATCCCAAACTCCCACTCCTACCCTCTCCCACCTCCCTCCCCCTTGGCAACCACCAGGCTATTCTCTATGTCCCTGATTTTGTTTCTGTTTCACAGAAAGTTTCATTTGTGTCGTTTGTTTTTTATTTTTAACATTTTTATTGGAGTATAATTGCTTTACAATGGTGTGTTAGTTTCTGCTTTATAACAAAATGAACTTGCTATACATATACATATATCCCCGTATCTCCTCCCTCTTGTGTGTCCCTCCCTCCCACCCCACTTATCCCTCTAGGGATAAGGAGGGATAAGGACCCCTCTAGGTGGTCACAAAGCACCGAGCTGATCTCCCTGTGCTATGCGGCTGCTTCCCACTAGCTATCTATTTTACATTTGATAGTGTATATATGTCCATGCCACTCTCTCACTTTGTCCCAGCTTACCCTTCCCCCTCCCCGTGTCCTCAAGTCCATTCTCTAGTAGGTCTGCATCTTTATTCCCATCCTGCCCCTAGGTTCTTCATAACCTTTTTTTTTTTTAGATTCCATATATATAGGTGTTAGCTTTTATAGGTGGTATTTGTTTTTCTCTTTCTGACTTTTAGATTCCACATGTAAGTGACATCATATGGTATTCGTCTTTGTCTTTCTGCCTTACTTCACTTAGTATGATAATCTCTAGTTGGATGCATGTTGCTTAAAAGATTCTTTTATGTTTGCTTACAAATTTGTTATGATTTTAACACTTTTTAATTCAGTTTTAATTAATTTCGTGTATGGCAATGAATTAAGGGCCAAAGTCCATTTTTCCATATAAACAACCATTTGTTCCAGCACCACCCACTGAAAAAATTATTCTTTCACCACTGAATTATCTTGACACCTTTACTGAATATCATTGACCACATAAGAGTGATCTGCTCCAGGACTCTCAATCCTGTGCCAATGATCTACAAGTCTATCCTTATGCCAATACCATATTGGCTTGATCACTATAACTAGAGTATTCTCTGTAATCAGAAATGTAACCCCTTCAACTTATTTTTAACTGTTTTGATTTTTCTGGGTCCTCTGTATTTCCACATAAATTTTAGAATCAGCTTGTCAATTTCATTTCTTAAAAAAAAAAGCTGACTGGAATATTAACTTAGAATACATTGAAATTATAGATCTATTTTGGGAGAGTAGTCATCTTTACAATATTGGGTATTCCAATTAATGAACCTGGCATAGCTCTCTACTTATTTAGGTATTCTCTAACTTCTCTCAACAATGTTGTATATTTTTCTGTGTAGAAGTCTTACAAAGCTTTTGTTAAATTTATTTGAGTATTTTGTGCTATTGTGTACGAAATTTCTAAAATTTTATTTCTGGCTTGTTATTTGCTAGTATACAGAAATACAGCTAATTTTGGTTTTCTGATCTTGTATCATGCAATCTTACTAAATTCACTTAGTTCTAGTTCCTTTTTTCTTGGAAATTCCTTAGAACATTCTACGTACATGCTAACATTATTTTCAAATAAAGTTTTATTTCTTCTTTTCAAATCTCTATGTCTTTTGTTTCTTTTTCTTGCCTTATTGCACTGGCTAAGACCTCCATTACAATGTTGAATAGAAGTGACGAGAGCAGATTCTTCCTTTATTCCTGACCTTTGATGGAACACATTCACCATTAAGTGTGAGGTTAGCTGTAGGTTTTTCATAGATGCCCTTTCTCAAATTAAGGATGTTCCCTTCTAGCCCTAGTTTGCTGAGAGTTTTTATTTTGTTGAATTTTCTCAAAGGCATTTTCTGCATTTATTTAGATGATTAAATGACTAATTTTTACCTTTTATCTTATTAACATGGTGTATACATTGATTGATTTGATAAAGTTAAACCAACCTTAAACACTAGGATAAACTCCACTTGGTCATGGTATACTGCCATTTTTACATATTCCTGGATTCAGTTTGTTTAAACTTTGCGAAGATTTTTAAATCTGTGTCCATGATGGATATTAGTCTGTGGTCTTCTATTCTTGTGATATCTCATCTGGGTTTGGTAATAGTGGCCTCATAAAATGAATTGTGTAGTGGTCCTTCCTCCTCAATTTTCTGCAAGAGTTTGCATAGGACTGCTATTATTTACTCATTAAATGCTTGATGAAATTCTCTAATAAAGCTATCTGGGCTTGGAAGGTTTGTGTTTTTTAATTAAGAATTCAATGTATTCAATAGATTTGCTACAATTCAATTTATTTCTTTATGAGTGAGCTTTGGTAATTTATGTCTGCCAAGAAATTTATCCATTTTATCTAAGTTGTCAAGTTCATTAGCATAAAATTTTTCATTTCATTACCCTTCAATGTTTGTAAAATCTACTGTGATGTCCCTGTTTCATTTCTGAGACTAAGAATTTGACTCTCTTGTTCTCTCTCTTTCAATCTTTCAATCTCTCTCTCCCTCTCCCTCTCTCTCTCTCTGCTATCAGTCTAACAAAATTTTTATCAACTTTACTGATCTTCTCACAGATGAGCTTCTGATTTCATTGATTTTCACTAATATTTGCCTGTTAAAATTTCATTGATTCCTTCTCTGATCTTTATTCTTTTCTTCCTTCTATTTCCTTTGGGTTTAATTTGCCCTTTATTTGTTAATGTAGAAGATTAGATAATTGATTTTAATATTTTCTGCTTCTCTAATGTAAGCATTTAAAGCTATCAATTTTCCTCTAATCATTTCTTTAGATGCATTCTGCAAATTTTTATGCATTGTATTTTCATTTTTCATTTAGTTCATAATACTCCCTAATTTCCATGTAATTTCTTTTTGATCCACATATTATTTAGAAGTATATTGTTTAAATGTCCATATATTTGGGAGTTTTTCAAATATCCTAGGTGTTGATTTCTAATTTAATTCCATTGTGGTCCAGTAATTTTAAGTTTCTAAGTAGAGAGTCACTTCTCTTATGGAAATCAAGAATAGCTTTATCATATGCAATGAGAAAAAGGAAGAGTGCCAGCAAGAATAACCAATTGTTCCCACACCACAGATTGAAAAGGCTCTCCTTTCACACTGAATTACCTTGACACCTTTACTGAAAATCAATTGACCATATAAGGATGATCTGTTCCAGGACTGTCAATTCTATGCCAATGATTGACAAGTCTATCTTAATTCCAATACCGTACTGACTTGATCTTTGTAGCTTTACAATCCAGTGAGTCTAAGTTTCCAAGTAGAGAGTCATTCCTTACATGGAAATCAAGAATATCTTTATGTAAAATGAGGAACATGAAGAGTACCAGCAAGTCCTTTACCTCCTACAATCATATATTCCTTCTAAAACTCACAGAGGCTTGAGAGTAGACACTGCCCATGTGAGCAGTGACATATTATCCACCTTAGACGTCCTTTTCTTGATAAAGCTTTTTCCAAACATCCCAGGCAGAATGCCACCCTCTGACCTCTCAGTTTTGTTTAAAAGCACTTGGTTCCTGTGTTTAGCATGATGGCTGAAACCAAGATGGAACTACAGAGGTCCAAATTCTGGCCTTGACTCTCCTCTACTCTGAGTTTTTTGGTGTGTTACTACAGCTGCTATTACTGCCTTTAGGCCTTTCACTCTTGGACTCAAGACAACTGCAGCAGATAAAGGCAAACTACTTTTCACGCCTTACTGAAACCTTTAACTTTACTCTGTTTAGTAATTTTGGAATACCTATTCAGTCATTCTGTAGTTAGTACATGGTTAGAGTCCAACAGACATCATCATAGAAAATACTGTTTTTCATTGCAAGGCCTTATCAATTTTTGTTCAAAGTGAGTAAAAATCTTTTTTAACATTCCCAAAGCCATTTTAGGCTGGCATAAAATAACCTAAAAGACTTTTTCCTCAGAACTTTGAGCAATTCAAAATGGGAATGAAAGAATGGAAACTTCAATCCTAACCACAATCTCATCCCCTGGTATAGTGTAATTTTTGAACAACAACGACTGCAGATGACTAACTTGTCTGAAGTGTCCTTGTATTAATCATGAGTAGTTTAATTTTTAAAAAAATATATATGTACATATATATGTGTGTGTATGTATATTATGTATATATTTTAAAGTGTGTGCCATAAGAAGTAAAATCCTCTCTTTCCCCTCTACATGAATTGTCATTTCCCACAGGAAATGACTGATTAAAATTTGATTGTAACTGGTAATGTTTAAAAATTGTTATTTAGGGCTTCCCTGGTGGCGCAGTGGTTGAGAGTCCGCCTGCCGATGCAGGGGACACGTGTTCGTGCCCCGGTCCGGGAAGATCCCACATGCAGCGGAGCGGCTGGGCCCGTGAGCCATGGCCGCTGAGCCTGCGCGTCCGGAGCCTGTGCTCCGCAACGGGAGAGGCCACAACAGTGAGAGGCCCGCGTACCGCAAAAAAAAAAAAATAAAAATAAATTGTTATTTAGTAGCCTCTCAAAGGCTATTGACAAGTTATAGATGTGATTTTTCCACATAGATGGACTCCTAGCATTTATTTCTGGTTCCATCTCAAACCTCACTAAAATGACAGTAAAGGAATAAATAGGACAGTGGCCCAAAAAGACAAAGAAAACAGTATCAACAAAGTTCTTTGAAGATGAAAAGCAAGTCAACAAGTGTCTTACAATCCCAACCTGGGTTTCAGATTTGTCTACTTTCCCTGCTTGGGAGGTAAATCCAATCTACTTTCTAGGACCTCATTCAATATAAATGATTGTCCAAAAATCACCAGTCATTTGAGGAAATGGAAGTCAACAGATAATATATAGAATTGAAAACTCACTATGAGACATAAATTGTATGTTAATAGAAACAGGAGATAAATAGAAAACAACCAAATTAAAGAGTTGGAAGTCTTTACCAATGGTGAGTGGAACTCTAAGGTGAATGGGGTAAACAGGGACCTACAGTTTTTTAACATAAACTTTGTAGTATTAGTTGATTGTTTTAATTATACATATGTATTAATTTGACAAAAATTAAAATTATGTTTCTAAGAAGCCACTAAGTTATTTTTTTGTTTAACAGAACTTTTAATTTCTATTTCACCCAGTGTTTTTGCTCTTACTTTAGGAAGACAGCTTCAAGTGTAGTTTTACATGTTTGTAACATTCTTTGTGCACCTATGCATCACTTGGAGAGTTCCCAACTTCATGATGTCATAAAGAAACATATTTAAATCAGGAGATGAATATCCTGTTGCAGTCACACATGAATATTTATCTATTATAACCTCCCATCCAGCTACAGACGTAATAGTACTTATTTTATCGGTCAGTAAAGCAAATGCTCTAGGCTATCTTCATATCTTCAGTAGGACCTGTGTTTAAGTGTTTACAATGCACCACGTCCTGAGCTAAAGCCCTTTCTATGCGTTATTACAACAATTCTATGAGGTAAGTGCAGTTATCCTCCATTTTAAAGCTAAGGAAACTCAGGCCTTGAAAGGTTAAATACGGCATCCAAAATCATCCAACTAGTAAATGACAGAGCCAGTTTTGTCAGACTTCAAAATTTATGCTGCTATCCACTACACTATTCTGCTTCTTTTGTGTTTCATAGCAAAATAGTTCTGCTGTGTATCTGGTTCCTGTTTCACTGCTGCTGCACAACACTGGATGAGGTGTCGTTACCAAAGCAATGATTCCTTTCCCCACATACTGTCCACCTATGTGTGTAAGTGCTGTAAGATAAAAGCATCATTGCTTCTCCTTTGCTCCAACGCCATTTCCCACTCAGTAAGACTATGAAGAGATTCACTCAAAAAGAGCCTGCAGGAAAAATGAGATGGTCTTCATAATTTAAACATTCCCTCTAAGGATGCTTTTAAGGCTATTCAGGGTGGCATCCAAGAATACAGAACTCTTGGAAGAGCACGGCCAAGGTATTCACTAATATACAGGTGTCATCCTGTCTACAATAATGACAGACAGAGGTGTAAGAATTTCGCTGCCTGGAATATTTAATGTCTTGAAGATTTCAAGGTGAAAATGCCGGGATCATAAAAGCACTGTAGTAAAACATCTGGGTGGAGAACACGGGTGAAGTTCCTGGCATACACATCCCCATGGTCCTCTCATTCACAGCCATGCAGAGCCACAAGACACACCCACTAATACATGCTCTGTTCTGCTTACAGCCTTTGGAAAGAAACATTTCCTTGACAGCATTTGCAAACCATGTTTTGTTTTTCTCCTCCAGAATAATTTGCACTGCAGAAATTCTTCCATATGTCAAAGTTGGTCTCATCATTTTGCTTGGAAGAAGGAGGCAGGGAAGAAGACTATAGTTAAGGAGCTACTTTAAACCAGAGCATGTATAAATATTGTAATGGCATCCTCTTGACATAATGCTTAAGAACTTCCTGTTCCTGCAGGCTTCACCTCATTTCTAAAGTGTAGGTGATTTTGCACTAAACATCAGGTTCTGACATGAAAAATATGGCAATACAGCTGAAATATAGCTTAAGATCCTGAATTTTGATAACACTAATACCTTAACTGCTATTGCACGTTATACTTATATTAGCTAACTGATTCTCATAACACAGTGAGGATGCAGGTGGAAGTATTACACCACTGTTTAAACCTGCACTCTCCTAGAGATGGTTGTGTGCGTTATCTGTCCACTTTACCTGATTGTGGGCTCCTTGAAGGGAGGGACTGGAGTCCATTAAGGGACATCCATTGAGCTATGGTGATACGGTGATGGGAGATAGGACCACATCATGAAATGACAATGGGCCCTGCCTTAGCCTCTTTGGGCCCCAGATCTGGAAGTTTCCAAGCCCAGCAAGTGACTGAATGACCAGTCTTCATTCATATGCAGAACGCAGAATGGACTGAGCCACATCTCTGCATTCCGTTCCAGCTCCTTTGCAACTACTTGAATAAGCAGGATTCCATTAAGACACAGGTCTAGGTTCAGAGATGGAGGCTTTTTTCCCTCCTGTTTTCCCTCTAGGAGTCTCCAAACTTTTGCCTTCTTGTAGGCGTAAATTCTGGACTAGTTACAATGCATTGTTATTCTTGCTGGGGGTGGGGGATGGGGTGAGAGGGTCAGACAGGGAGTTGCACATAAATTAATTATGAAGACCATGCAAACAAACACTTTGAATATAACATCCTCTACAATGTCCTCACTTCACTATCACTATATAAACTTGCAGATGCACAGTTCTAAATGTTCCTAAGAGATGCTTTTCTAAGGTAGGTCATGTCACAAACTTCAAAAAGGAAGCATCCAACAGGGATTCTGGTAGGACAGAAATCTTTACAGCTGTCTGACTGGCCTGGAAACCTGTGAGGCCTGGACTTCCTGATCCCTCCTAGCTCCGTGTCCACTGTTTTTGGCCTGGGGCTGCTGCCATTGCCCTATATGTCTCCAAGGCCTATAATCTTGCTCAATAAGGCTGCCATAATTCCAACAGCTTTTACACCCTTATGTACCTGCACCCCTACACCCCAAACCTTCACACAACAATACACCAATGCCACCACCTGGCTGGAACTATAGCCAGCTGACCCCATGTCCTGCATAGTCGTAGCCAGTTATTCCACCAGAGTTCAAAGCTGCTGTAGCAATGTCTGCCAGACAATCAGCTTATCCCTCACTCTCTACCATTCCCCTACCTAGCTTCCACAAAGCTATCACTGTGGGCAACTCCACTACCACCACCGAGACCTCTTCCGGGCTAGTCAACTGACTGCACACTAATGCTCAAATTCCCATCTGTATCATAGTTTACTTAGGACACGGTTTATTAACACAGTTTTACAGCTGACTTAGCTTTCCTCCAGTGGTGCTCAGCCCCACATACATTAGAATCACCTGGAGAGCTTTGACAACATACTGATGCTTGGACCTCACACCCAGAGAGGCTGCTTTAATTGGTCTCAGGTAGGGCCCAGGTATTGCTAGGCTTTATAAGTGACTCTAATGTGCATCCAGGATTGAAAACTACTGCTTTATTACCTTTATGTCTCTATGTGAGAGACATGGGTGGCGCTTATCAATTTAACAGGTCACATCAAACACATACAAGTTAATAGGATACTGATTCATTTTAATGGAGTACATCTGCAACATCTTAACGTTTATAGCATTGAAGAATTCCTCTCATGGTGCTCATAGTCTGAGCATCCAGGAGATGCCAGGGTCCATCTTTTAACACTAGTTCCAGGGTCTCTTCAGAGACCTCCAGAACTCTGAGGTCTAAGCAGCTATAATTAAAAATCTATTCACACAGTTTGGGTCAACATGAAGCAATAGGTAACACACAAGTTCAATAAGGTAGTGAACTGTCTTCCTTCTGTCATGATGATGAAGTGCTGCTTGCAGGCCAATGCGCATCTTTCTCTTACATTTAAGAATTGTCTTCTACCACCTGTTGTCAGTGAATGGGGCATGTCATACGGGGTAGTATAAATAGTCAGAAATGAACTTGCTGCACCTCTATGGGGTTGCCTGGCTCTGATCACTGTGGTAGCCCCACAATAAGACCTTGGCTAGGATGAGGAGGTGCCACTATACCTTGAAGCCAGGCCCTCAGAGCAAGCTCCCTGATTAGGTATGTCTTCACTCTCAGTGAGCTGGGAAGTGGTGCTGCTTTATGGTGAAGTGCATAGGCCCTGAAGTTTCAGGTGATACGCCTCTGTTTGAATTCCAGCTTCAACACTTTCTGGCTATGTAAATTGGAGGCAGATATAATAACCTAATTCATAGAGTTCCTTAGAGGATTAAATAAAGTAATGCATGTAAAGCTACTTAGCACAGTGTCATGTAAGTAAGTCATTACTGTCTGCTAATAGTGCACATAAAAATTTCCACTTTGCATAACTTTCGAAATCAGTTAGGGGAACAAAAAACAGACAGGGCCATGTGAAGACATCCTAAACATGATATTTCACTGTTAATTGTTTAAACAATTTGGAAGTGGAAACGGGGAGAGTCCTTGAGAAAGAAAAAATTGAGAGAAAAAAATGTTTTCCTGTTCCTCACCCAACACCTCCTTCTTGTAACTAGCAAGAAAAGCTCCTTCTCCTGGATTCAACAGAGATAAACTCTTCTCATTCTCCCTCCTGATAAAAGACTGGAGGCCAAGGAGAAAAGGAAGATTCTGAATCAGACAATTCCCAAAGAATCTCAGCCAAGAGAATGGCCTTTGCTGTCCCATGCTATGATCTCGAGGGCTTGGTGAGGCTCTGAGTCTGCTGAGCACTGCTTACACAGGCCACTGAGCTCTTCCAATGGCCACTTAAGCCAGGGCCATAAAGAAAAGTTGACTTTGCCCTTTAGACTGTAGAGTGAAGTTGCTCTTTCACTCCACAACGCACTTTCCTGAGTGTTTATGTGCCAGGGCAGCAAAGTCAGGCTGTAACTGTTCCAATACAACTCTACCCAAACCTCCTAATGTCCTTCGCTATACTCACAGCTGAGCAACACTCAGGGAAAAGAAATCACTCTCACTTTTGGTAAATAAAAAAGAAAAAAAATCAATAAAATAATTTCCAATCTGTTCCTTACAACTCGATGCCCCAGAGTGAGTCAGGAACAAACGTATTAGCTTTGAAAAAAAAGACAGCTTTTAGAAATATGATTTGATCTATTTGGATGAGCAATCATTATGCTTGAAATTCTCTGTGTCATATTTGCCAGTCAATAAAGCACACAGGGATAAAGACCGCAGGGACAGCTCCTTTCATCTGGCACCAGCTTCCAGACTGCATCTATAATTGCTATGAAGATCATCAAACCATCCAGTGACTTCAGGGAAAAGCTTACTTCTCACCAAAATGAAGCAACAACTAGTTTGTAACAAAATAGTACAGTTCCCCTTGGGATCCAGCTCCTCATTTCAGCTTCTTAAATTGGAAATATTTTATTTTACTAAAGATTTGAATCAAAGTATAATTCCTGTTAGCCCTGGCCTTACCCAGCCCTGTTCAACAAAGTCTTTGAGGACAAGCCCCACACAGTCCCCAAGCCAACCTTGACTAAAACAAGGGTATATCAGAAGTCCCATCACCCTCAGTGGATAGGATCTAGATAAGTTACATTGAGACAAGCTTGGGGGGATGCTTGGGCCCTTTGTGTCCTATTCCAGAATTACTCTGTTACCCACCTGACTGTAAGAATGCCATTTTATAGAGACCCCAATGTTGTGTCTAACTCACTGGATTAGAGTCTTTTGAATATTACAGACTACCCTCCTCACTAGACTGTGCTGTAACTAGTCAGTTCCAGTAGGGCCAGACCAGTCCCAGCGTGCCTCACCACCAAGCCTGCCTGAATTATCAGAAATGTTTAGGGGTTTTTGTTGTTGTTGCTCCACCCCAAGAAACTTAATCTCAAATGAAGCATTTTAACTATAGCTACATGGTCTTGGGAAAAATCACCAAATAGCATATAAGCTAGGCTAAACTTTAAGGGATGCAGGCTGTATCTGCAAAGCACTAGATGTGTGCTCCTAGACAAGTCAATTTACCAGCTGTCAGCATCAAATTTGCATTTTTAGTTTACCTAGTGTCATGTGTACAGCTGCCGCCCAGCCCAGATCACCTTTTCCAGGACAGCACCCATCCCCCCACTGTTGTGAGTATTGGCTGCCAATGCTCACAGCTGCCACTCTTCTTTGAAGAACTGCCCTTGGCCCACTCTCCACTAGCCAAAGAGTGGTTAACATGGGTTACAAAGGGTTGGCCCCTTTGCCTCAAGGTGGGGCCACTTGTGTGGTGCCATTTCTACTCCAGAGCATTCCATGGGATCAGGCTGAAGCTGAGCTCTAGCTGGGAGCACATCCTTTCATTTTTTTCCTCCTTCTATGTCCTGCTTCCCTCATTCTCCTTCTCAAGAGAGCACTCTCAATAAAGCTCTTACACTAGCATCCCCAAACCCCACCTCAGGCTTTGTTTCTAGGGAACCTGACACAAGGCAACTATGATCTGTGTGGAAAATGGACTGCAGCAAATGAAGACTGATGACAGAGGAACAAGTTAGGAGGCTGCTGCGACAATCCAATTACTCAATGTTGGTTCTTTTCTGTTCTGTTCAGAAATTCCATGACTCTCTGAGTAGGATCCTGCTGTACTCATAACGAACTCATTAACTCTGTTCCATATGTTAGAACAAACATAGGTCAAACTGGCACAATGAGTTGTTTAATCCATTGGGTCTGGTGGTCAGAGAAAGAACAAACAGAGCAAAAGCCGAAGCATCTGATTTAACAAGTAACCAGACTGGGAAAACAGATCATCTCCCAGTTCTTCAATGGGAATTTAAAATAAAAGCTTCTGGGGATCCAATGACAGGTCTCTTGACCTAGTTTGCTATTGATTTCTCATAGATTATCCAGGAATAATTTGCAACTCAGTCATCCACCCTCTGCAGTCAACAGTTTCCCCTGGAGTGAACAAGTGTTACTGCATAGCAAAGGGAACTCTACTCAATATTCTGTAATAACCTACATGGGTAACGAATATGAAAAAGAACGAGTATATGTATAACTGAATCACTTTGCTGTACACCTGAAACTAACACAACATTGTAAATCAACTATACTCCAATAAAATTTTTAAAAAAAACAAACACAGGTTATTAGAATGGAACCTAAACATACCTAGAAAGTAGATCTACTTTGAAGATATCAAGATGCATACAAAAGCAGACTGGTCATGGGTTTATCTATAATTCCAATCAACATGGAAGTTCATGCGTTTCCTTTGACAAAGTATATCAGTGTTTCTCAAACTGGGGGCTGTAGAGATAGCCTCAGGAATTCAAAGCTCTCTGTAAAAATTGTTTTCTATTTCCGTTTTTTATGATAACCTTTACAAATTAATCTAAGTTTATTCTGTACCTCATGGATGGTCACTGATAACTGAATACTGTCATGAGATTTCAATGTTAGTGTTATAACTGGGTGTTGACATACTGACACCAAGTGATTACCCAGAACTACAAGCGCTTAACTTTTAGTGAAGGATCTCTCAAGCTGGAGATATGTACATGTATCCTCAGGAGGCTATGAATTTTCAAATTTGAGAAACACTGGACAATAAATTTATTTCTGAAGGTGAACAATACCACAAATTCCAGTTGCCAACATGATAGCAAGTGGTCAAAATGAGGAGCTGGTATTCTGATTGCCCTGCCACCCATCATAGAACAGAGGACAACCTAGCCAGGAGGGTAGAGGCATACCTGTGAAAAGTCAAATGACATCAAGTGTTCACATCCCAGAGCTGTTGTGGGTCACTGTTGCTGTTGTTACTGTTGTTGTTTCTAATTAAAAATCTTTAATATACCAATTATTAAAGCAAGGACAGTAAAGTTGTTCCAGCCTGAAGACAGGGCATATTTTTATTTCTAGCTCCTCAGAAACCAGCTGCTGGGCTCTTAGGAGATACTCACGAAACATTTAACAAAAGAATAATTATGCATTAAGCCAGAGAAGTGGTCTCTCAATTATAGGCTAATGAAAAATGCTCAGATTATAAATGATTATTTGATTGATAAAAAAACAAGTCTGCATTCATAGATGCTATAACTAGAAAGAAAAGCAATGAAGTTAGTACTGTACCAATCAGGAAAGTGATTACCTCTGGAGGGAGAAGGGGGTTGAGACCAGAGTGGAGGACATAAAGACCTTCTGGGATGGCTGGTAATGTTTCTATTGCTAGGTGACAGTTACATGGGCGTTTTATTTTAAAACTATTCAGTATACTATGAATTTATGTTTCTGCAACAACACTGAAGCACTATGCTCTCCAGAGAAATGCAAATCAGTGTGACCACTGTTACGCGAGAGATAGAGTACTGGGCCTAAAGTCCAAAGTCCTAGTTTGAATCTCAGGTTTGCAAGTTGAGTAACCTTCGTAAACCCCATAACCCCTCTAAGCCTCAGTTTTCTTATATGTAAAATGTGGATATTACCAACCTCACAAGGTACAGTGATTCTTAAATGAAATAATACATGTGAAAATGCTTTGTTGCTTTGTAGAATGGAAAGCATTATAAAAATGTAAACTTGGTTGATATTATTTGGAATTGCTATTGCAACTGAGACACTGTGGCTAAGAAAATGAGGGTCTGGGGCCCACGTGCCACTAAAATGAGTTCGTCAGTTTTGTGTCCCGTGAAGCACATCTTCCACATTCTCACTAGTCCCAGGCCTGCCTCCTCTCTGGCTTCCTCTCTCTGACACAGACCTTGAGCTCATGCCCTACTATGCCCTTACACTCCCCCAATTGTGTGTCATGCGTTCTCTGAACCCAGTGCTTTCCTATAAACTGCTTCTTCTATCTGGAATTCTTTGCTCCCTGGCCCACTCTTCCAGCTTATCACTCATCCATTCATTCAACAAATATTTATTGAGCACTACTATGGGACAGGTACCGTTCTAGGTACCAAAGATAAGTTCCTGCCCTCACGATGCTTACATTCTGATGATGGCTAACTCATACTCTCCCCACTGTGGCTCAACTCAAGGATCACTACCTGCTCCAGGATAATTTCCTAAATGTCCTCTACACACTAACAACCACCAGTCACCAATCCCCACTGAGTTCTGACTGTCCCTCTTGGCCCTCATAGCATCCTCTGCACTCAAATACTAGTCTGTCTTGCCTATTCATGCAAATGGTGAGCTCCTGAGTATGATGATTACATCTTTCAAATTCATTTGCAGAGAAAAGCACATAATAATAACAGCTGTGCACTGAGTGCTAAATATGTGGCTAGCACAGTTCTAAGTACTTTTACATACTGATGTATTTAATTCTCACAAAAATGATATGAGGTGGGCATTATTACTGATCCAGTTTGAAGATGAAGAAACAGGCACAAGGAGGTAAAGTGACTTGCCCAAAGTCACAGAGCTGGTAAGGGGTGGAAGCATAATTAGAATTGCTGGCATTCCCACACCTGATCACTGTACTCCCCAGCCTCACAGTTAGGAAACACTGTAGATATTTGAGGGTAGAGGAAAGGCAAGGAGGGGGTAGGAAGGACAGCCATTTGCTCAGCAAGTAACAGGATAAGAAGACCTTTTTTTATCAGGTACTGGGAGTTGGGACAAGCCTGAGAGAAAAAGAAAGAGAATTTTCTCTCTAAATTTCTGCATCTATTCCTATTTCCTTTACCCCTTCACTTCCTTAAACTTAAGCTACCTTGGGATTATCCAATCAGTTCGAATATGCTTTAATTAATGACACTGTTCAAGCTGGTCTCTGTTCTTTCAAGCCCCAAAAGACAACCTCATGAACAGGGGGACTGAGGACTCCAGGACTGTGGTCTCCTTCCTGTCAGTCAACACCAGATCCTCATGGTGTGAAACACAGCTGGGATGCAATGTGAAGACATGCTTTAAAGGCTGAACTGGACCCCCAAATATCAACTGGTAAAGCAACAACAGACTCAAAGGCCTGTGAGGGAAAGCAACTAAGAGAACTGTGGAAGCAGGCGGGGTATGGTACAGCAGGTGTGAGATGGCTTGTACAGGAATCAAGTACAACAGACACGCAAAGTGGGCTTCCCTGGTGGTACAGTGGTTAAGAATACGCCTGCCAATGCAGGGGACACGGGTTCGAACCCTGGTCCAGGAAGTTCCCACATGCTGCAGAGCAACTAAGCCCATGTGCCACAACTACTGAAGCCCGAGCACCTAGAGCCTGTGCTCCGCAACAAGAGAAGCCACCGCAGTGAGAAGGCTGCGCACCGCAACAAAGAATAGCCCTCGCTCACCACAACCAGAGAAGAGCCCGTGTGCAGCAATGAAGACCCAACACAGCCAAAAATAAAAAATAAATAAATTAAAAAATACTAATAAAGTGAATGTTGAAAAACACGCAAAGTGACTTTGCTTTTTATAACTTCATTCGGAACTTCTGGTTAAGCATGGCAGATTGAACCCATGCATTTATCTCTGCTTCTTCCTCCAATCCTAGTAAAATGACAATAAAAGAATTTTTTTTAAGTGTGAATCTGTAAGGACAAAGAGGAAAAAGAAGACAACAGCAGACAAAAGATATCAACAAGGCTTTGTAAAATGGAAGTGATAGCCAACTATATAATACAGAGAAAGCTGAAATGAAGCAAAGCCGAAAACTAAGCATGAAGAGAAAGAAGTCATCAAGAAGCAAACGAATTTGTACACCAGAACCATAAAAAACCTCTGAATTTTCAGGAACCAGAAAACTCAAATGGCTGAGGCAAGGGATGGGGCTGAAAACAAGAAGATTAAAAGCAGTGAAGAGGCCCACTCTCAAGTACCCAAGTGACTACATCTCTCTATTTTGGTAGAAGACTAGAGGTTTCGCCATTAGTTTAACAGAACTAAAAAGGCTCTCTCAAATGCAAATCAAAACTATAATGAGATATCGTCTCACACCAGTCAGAATGGCCATCATCAAAAAATCTACAAACAATAAATGCTGGAGAGGCTGTGGAGAAAAGGGAACCCCCTTGCACTGTTGGTGGGAATGTAAGTTGATACAGCCACTATGGAGAATAGAATGGAGGTTCCTTAAAAAACTAAAAATAGAACTACCATACGACTCAGCAATCCCACTACTGGGCATATACCCTGAGAAAACCAAAATTCAAAAAGAGTCATGTACCACAATGTTCACTGCAGCTCTATTTACAATAGCCAGGACATGGAAGCAACCTAAGTGTCCATCAACAGATGAATGGATAGAGAAGATGTGACACATGTATACAACGGAATATTACTCTGCCATAAAAAGAAATGAAATTGAGTTATTTTCAGTGAGGTGGATGGACCTAGAGTCTGTCATACAGAATGAAGTAAGTCAGAAAGAGAAAAACAAATACCATATGCTAACACATATATGTGGAATCTAAAAAGAAAAAAAGGTCATGAAGAACCTAGGGGCAGGACGAGAATAAAGACGCAGACCTACTAGAGAATGGACTTGAGGACACGGGGAGGGGAAAGGGCAAGCTGGAACAAAGTGAGAGGGTGGCATGGACATATATACACTGCCAAATGTAAAGTAGATAGCTAGTGGGAAGCAGCTGCACAGCACAGGGAGATGAGCTCGGTGCTTTGTGAACACCTACAGGGGTGGGATAGGGAGGGTGGCAGGAGGGAGATGCAAGAGGGAAGAGATATGGGGATATATGTATATGTGTAAGTGATTCACTTTGTGATAAAGCAGAAACTAACACACCATTGTAAAGCAATTATACTCCAATAAAGATGTTTAAAAAAAAAAAAGGCTCTCTCTTGAGCACATCAGATTTATCAGAAAATAAGGATCAGGTACCTCAGTGAAAACAGTAGAATTAAGTGAGATTCTATATATTGAAGGAGACCCAACATAGAAGTTCTGCATATCTTTCTTTAAACTTATTCCTAATACATGATGCTTTTGACATTTTTGAAAACAGTATACTTTTTGTTTCCATTTTCTAATTGTTTGCTGCTATTGACCACTGACCTTGTATCCAGTGACCTTACCAATTTCACCTAATAATTCAAATCCCACATCTGTGGAATCTTCTGAATTTTGTGTACACAATCATGTCATCTGCAAATAATGAGAGTTTTATTTCTTTCCTTCCTATTCATTTTGCCTTTTTTTTTTTTCTTATTTCCCTGGCTAGGACTTTCAGTACAATGTAGGAGAGAAGTGGTATTGGGGGCATCATTGTCTCCTTCCTGATGTTTCAGGAAAACTTTTAAAATTTCACCATTAATTATGCTTACTGTAGATTTTTATTATTTTTTGGCAAATTCTTATCTTAATAAGGAAGCTTCCTTTTACTCCTAGTTAGCTAAGAGTTTTGGAGGTTTTTTATCATGAATGGGTATTGAGCTTTATCAAATGTTGTACTTCAGGGACTTCCCTGGTGGCACAGTGGTTAAGAATCCGTCTGCCAATGCAGGGGACACGGGTTCGACCCCTGGTTCAGGAAGATCCCACATGCTGCAGAGCAACTAAGCCCTCACTAAGGGCTGCACCATAGTAGTGATGGTGCATCACACTAAGTAAGTAGTGTACCACAGTTACTGAGCCTGTGCTGTAGAGCCTGTGCTCCACAACTACTGAAGCCTAAGGGCCTAGAGCCCACGCTCTGCAACAAGAGGAGCCCGCGCACCACAATGAAGAGCAGCCCCTGCTCACCGCAACTAGAGAAAGCCCGCGTGCAGCAATGAAGACCCAAAACAGCCAAAAATAAATAAATTTAATAAATTTTAAAAAATAATAAGAAGAATTAAAAAAAGAAAGAAAGAGTTCCAGCCAGTCCTGTGGCATGAGTAAGTCACCGAGACTCTCTAAGCCTCCCATTCTGCATTAGTCAATGGGATTCATCATATCAACTCTACCTACTTCCCGGGGTTGGTGTGCAGATACGATGAGACAATGCTTACAAGAGTACTGTGAAACTGCAGGACACTGTTCACAATAAGAATGACATCTGTGACCCATCCAGTTGAATGATGTTGTCAAAAAAGCACTGTCTGGGACTTAGTAGCCTTGCTTTCTCACCCAGAAATCTAAGAATGTATATTTCCCTCATTTTTATTGCTTTTGTCATAGTTTAGGCTCTCTCTTTCCCTCTTGACTTTCCCTCACTTAAAATCTTTTTTAACTTTTTGCTAAAACGCAATGAAGCTATTCCCTTTCTTCCTTCACACACTTTCACTGCTAGAATGAGAGACCAGACATTTGAACATGCCTTCCCATACTTCATTCCTCTTTGTGGATTCTCCCCAATGATTCCCACCCTTACTCTTCTCCTTTCACAACAGGTAAACTTACCTATGATCAAGGCCAGTTAAAATGAGAATTTGTTTTCCACGTCAGGTCTTCCTGACACTCCCCTTTGCCTCTTCTCCCCCTTGCCTCTTCATTGTGTTCCAGATCTCTCCCTCCATTCTACCTTAATTACTCAGAAGACATCCACTGGAGCCACCTATTGTGCCTGGCCCTATGCTAAAAACAGAGGATACAAAGTCAAACAGAACACAAACTCCTCAAGGAAGTTAGAGCCTAGTGGGAGACACAGATAACTAACCCAACAAATAGACTGATATAATCTGATATGACTAATGATAAATGCGATGATGGAGAAACACCTAACCCAGTATGGGGCTGTGGCTAGAGAAGGCATTGCAGAGGAGAAATTATATAAGTTGGCTCTTAAAGAATGAATTGGAGACGGCTAGATGAAGGAGAAGGAAAAGGGCATCCCACGTCAAGGGAACAGCATGTGCAAAGGCATGAGTGAGCGCAGACTTTGCAAGAAAATCACAAGAAATGGCTGAGCACTGGCTGTACTTGAGGAAGCTCTGAAAAATAAGATACTGAGATTTAGGCAGAAAGAAACCAAATCATGGTGGAGGGTGGCATTTGCTAAGCGAAGAAGCCATGGGGAGGGCTTCCCTGGTGGCACAGTGGTTGAGAATCCGCCTGCCAATGCAGGGGACACAGGTTTGATCCATGGCCCGGGAAGATCCCACGTGCCGCGGAGCAGCTAAGCCTGCGTGCCACAACTACTGAGCCGGAGCACCTAGAGCTCGTGCTCTGCAACAAGAGAAGCCACAACAATGAGAAGCCGCGCACCACAAGGAAGAGTAGCCCCTGCTCGCCTGAACTAGAGAAAGCCCACACACAGCAACGAAGACCCAACGCAGCCAAACATAAAAACAAACAAATTATTAATTAAAAAAAAAAAAGAAGCCATGGGGAGCCGCTGAAGAGGGAGATGGTAGAATAAGATTTGTGTTTTAGAACTACACGCTGGTGGTTCTGAGAAAGGGCAGATTGAAGAGGTCCTAGATGGAGGCATGAAGACCAATCAGGAGAGGTAAGAAGTAAACAGAAATTCAATTAAGTCAGTGACCTTGGGAATGAAGAGAAGGGTAGACTCAGAGATAAAGAGGAGAAAGAAGCTCTAGGACTTCCTGACTAACTGGACATGGCAGGGTGTTGGGCACAGTGAATGAGAGGAAGGGGCCTTGGTAGAATGACACCCAGGTTTCTGACTTCAATATCAGGGTGAACAGAGGCACCATCCCAAAAGAAGCTTCGCATAAGAGATAAGCTTGTTTCTCACACATTTCAAAAGTGATGATTAGGTTAAGTGAAAGACATCAAACACAAAAGCCTATGTACCTTATGTTCTTTCCTGGCTGAGACCAAGCATAATGTACCTCTGCCATAAGCAGCCAAAAGGAAAGGAACCCAGACAGCAGCTTCTCTTCCCCAGGTCCACACTGCAGCTGGAGTGGGAGAGGAGCAAGAAAGGGCTGCGTACCGTGACAAACAGCCAGTCTGCAGCTGTAAGCTACAGAGACAAAGACAACTTTGCTTAACTTTCTAGCTTACATATAGATTTTGAAGAACTTCTAAATATCAGTTGTGTAAATTCACATATGTATATTTTGAAATTAGTTCTTGTGAACAGCTATATCCTGTTTTAGCTAAATGTGTAGTCTCTGGGTAGTATGTTACATTTGAATTTTAGTATTTGAAGAAAATTTCTGGCTTTGTATATGTCCAAATACTGCATTTTTTTAACTGTAAAGAAATAAATTTTTCTTTTTTAAAAGCTGTAAAAAAAAAAAAAAGCCTATGTACCATTTGACTCTATTTTCATTAACTTCTAGAGAAGGTAAAACAACATAGTGACAGAAAGCAGATCAGCGGTTACCAGGGGCTAAGGGTCAGGCAGGGGACCAACTGCAAAGGACGACAAAGAAACTTTTTAGGGTGAGGGAATACTGAGAACCAAGGCTAAGATGTGAAAAAAAACTTACAGAGTGAGAGACAGTACATTTTTCTAAAGCCTATATTTTCACTGAGGTGGTAGTTACCTACATTCATAAAACTATACACCTAAAATGAATGAACCTCAATAAAACTACTTTTTAAAGCAATGTCCTTCAGGACACCCAGGCAGAGACGGAAATAGGCAGAGCTCTGGATATAAAATACAGATTTGGAGAGGAGATTGTATAGAGTAGAACGGAGGCCAAGGACAGCACCCCTAGGAAACAGGGAGAGACCATGGGTGCAGAGGAGCCCAAGATGCCAGCTAAGAAGAAACAACTAGAGAACTAGAAAGTACACCAGGAGAAAGTTGAACTGAAGTTGAGGGAGTGTTTTTAAAATGGGTGAGTAAACTAATAAGGACCTACTGTATAGCACAGGGAACTCTACTCAGTACTCTGTAATGACCTATATGGGAAAAGAATCTAAAAAAGAGTGGATATATGTGTATGTATAACTGATTCACTTTGCTGTACACCTGAAACTAACACAACATTGTAAATCAACTATACTCCAATAAAATTTTTTCAAAAATATAAAAATAAAAATTTTTTAAAAGGGGTGAGTAATCAACAGAGTAAATGCCCCCAGACAGCTCAAGGAAGATAAAAACTAAATTGGAGTATCACTGGTTTCGTCCATCTAGAAGACTTTGGTGGAGGTAAGGTCAGAGATTTCCCTTCCTTGTCCTGCTATTCTCAATACAAACACAAGGTAGCCTGAGGCAGTGGTTTGAAAAACATATTTAACAACAAAAATCTTGAGAAGGAAGGTGGTAGAGAACTTGCCATGACCAATCCCAAATGTAATGACTTCCAAAACTTTACTCACTTTTGGCTCTGAAATCCAGTTTATGAACATTTTGGCCACAGGTATACCATTCTGGTCATGCATTGGTTAAGTGAAAATTAAAATCAATTACAATAGAATTGCACAAGTACCCTCTACCTGAAAGCAAAGGCCTAAATGGGTGCTGGGTGATGGCTGCAAGTGTTGCTGCCAGGAATTTAAAAACTATAAGAACACATACTGGAAATATACAGGATATATAAGACCTACCATACTTAATGCCCTGAACCAAGGCTGACAGAAAAGGAAAATTTACAGGGTGGGGGATAATACATTATTTTAAGGCCAAGAGTGACACCCAGTGGTCATGGCAATTACTCCAGGCTCTCAACACTTCCCTTTTTGTTCAGGGCACAAGAGACAGGCCTACTCCCAGACATCACCCAGCCAGGGCTGCCCTCCAGCTTCCCAGGCATGTCAGGCTGAGGGGTGGTGAGAATTAGGTGACAGTGGGTAAATGAGCTAAACTCGGTGAAACACACAGATCCTTTTCCCTGATGAGAGCTGAAAAGAGAGCTTCACAGCCTCTAAAGTACTTTAACATTTATGGCCTCATTTGATCCTCACTACAACCTCAACAAGGCAGGCAGAGCAAGCTGTCACAGCCCCATTTTAAGGAAAGATTAAACCACAGAGAAGTTAACTTATTTATCTACAAACCCAGGTCTCCTGGTCCTAAGGCAAGTGGTCATTCCTTAACATCACATCATCAGGACTTAGCCGGGGAGATGCCTTAGATGTGGGGGTGGGTATCTACAGTCCCACATCTGGCACCCCAAGGGCTAAGACACAGCCTCTGAGTGAACCCAAAGTCATTTAGTAAACAAATACTTCTGGTGCGCACACTATGTGCCAGGCACTATATGTACAAGAACAAAAGACAATCCTGTCCTGAAGATATTTTTAATCTAGCCAAAAAAGCAGGCAAGCACAATGGGATGGGATGAAATGGGATGGGGCTGTGACACGTAGGTTCAGAGTGCAGCAGGAGCACAGCTTTCCTGAGGAGGACTAAGGACCAGAAGCGGGAACATCTGTTCCACAGACGCATGAGGCCTCAGCCACCAGCAGCTCAACAAATGCTCTCTCCAGTGTATCAAACCACCTCTTTCCAAAAAGGATGGAAAATAGAGAAGATAATTCACCTTCAGCAAAACTAGGAAACAGCCAAAACCCCAAAGCCCAGGGGATGGAGAGTAACTGCCATTTGTGCCAAGTCAAGGGAGGCAGCAGAGAATGGCCTTGGGCGGTGCACAGTTCTGGTGAAGTCTGCAGACACCACAAAAGGCCAAACCAGCAACGGTTAACTTGAGTAAAGAAGGAGGGGCATCTCAGAACTCTGCTCAGCACCACCAAGGGAAAGGGGAAGCAGGAAACTGGCCGAATTCAAAATCTTTACAAAAACTATCCCTCTTGTGGCCAGGTAGCAAACAGCTCTGCTACTTCTGATTGAAGACAGCTGAAAAGAAATAAGTGCTAAAATGCTATCCAAAAAATCCTGTGACAATGCAGGATTTTATGATGAGTAAGCAGGCTTGCTGCTCATGCTAAAAACTGGAAATGGAAAACATGAAGCAGAGATAACACTCTGGGGCAGGGAACAGGCAATAGGGGAGAGGAGCTCCTGCTATAAATATCTAAAAGTATGGGATAGGTATAACAAACATCTTTTTTTTTTTTTTTTTTTGTGGTACGCGGGCCTCTCACTGCTGCGGCCTCCCCCGCCGCGGAGCACAGTCTCCGGACGCGCAGGCTCAGCGACCATGGCTCAAGGACCCAGCCGCTCCGCGGCACGAACCCGCGCCCCCCGCATCAGCAGACGGACCCCCAACCATTGTGCCACCAGGGAACCCATCAAACATCTTTTGAATGCATAGCTAAGCTCATAGTAAAGTAAGGGAAAGTCACAAGGTCTAAAAATAGAAGTCTAACTGAAAGGAGATTGATGAGAGAAACCTAGGCTGCCCTGGCTTCTCTGCACAGAACCCAGAAGCCCTGTTTTAACAGTCCCATGGAAGATCCAAGATCAGGCGCTGAGAGACCCAAGGTGGAAGCTGGAAGTGAGATTTCTGTATGCATACAGGGTCTCTGAAGAGCACACCCTTGCAGAGGGGTGAGCTGGGGGAAAATGTTAATGTAGGAGCTGTCTCAGGCCACAACACAGAGTTGGGAAAAAAGGCTCCCTAGGCATTTATTAGCACAAGCCTTCCCTCCCACAGGAGGGATTTGAAAATATACTATCTATATGCAGAGAACCCCAAAGGGAAAATTAATTTCAAGTGCTTCTTGGTAAAAATCACTCTGGGTCCCTGGCAGATGCAAATACAAAATTGCTCAAACCCCTCAGGATTCCCACAGTCAGCAAAATATGATCAAACCAAAAATAACCAAAAACACAAAAACAAACCACCAGGAAAGGGTGAACAAAAAAAGCAAAGATTTAGATCCCAAATGACTCAGATGACAAAATTATCAGATAGAAAATATAAAATAAGTGAAAGCAGCAGAGGACATATGTCAACAAGAACACTTGTCCAGTGATGTTCATGGCAGCTTTATTCATAATGGACAAACCTGGAAACAACCCAAATGTTCATCCATAGGAGAATAGATAAACAAATTGTGGGATACTCATCCAGTGAAGTACTACTCAACAATAACAAGGAAATGAATTAAAGAAATTAACTACAACATGGATAAATCTCAAAAAATTATGCTGAGAAAAAGAAGACAAATACAAAAGCCACACATAGGGCTTCCCTGGTGGCACAGTGGTTGAGAATCAGCCTGCCAAGGCAGGGGACATGGGTTTGAGCCCTGGTCCAGGAAGATCCCACGTGCCGCGGAGCAACTAAACCCACGTGCCACAACTACTGAGCCTGTGCTCTAGAGCCCATGAGCCACAACTACTGAGCCCGCGTGCCACAACTACTGAGCCCGTGTGCCACAACTACTGAAGCCCACCCGCGTAGAGCCCGTGCTCCGCAACAGGAGAAGCTACCTCAATGAGAAGCCCATGCACCTCAAGGAAGAGTAGCCCCTGCTCTCCACAACTAGAGAAAGCCCACGCACAGAAACAAAGACCCAAAACAACCAAAAATAAAATAAATTTAATTAATTAAAAATAAAAAAGCAGCCACACATAGACACTGTATGATTCTATTTATATAAAGTTCAATAACAGGCAACACTAATCTATGGGTGATAAAAGTCAGAAGATCTGGCAAAGAAGAGGAAAATAAACTGTAAAGATACACAAAGGAACTTTCTGGAATTATGGCAATATTCTATATGTTGACAATATCCTATATGTTGATTAGGACAAAGTAGGAGAGAGGTTAGGATATACAGTTGTTAAAACTAACTAAAAAAAAAAAACTCACTAAACTAAGATTTGTACATTTTATCGTATATTAATTATATTGTGATAAAATATACATGTACATTTAATGAAAAGGGGAATGGAAATCATGTTCCAGCCTATAAAAAATGATCTAGAATATTTGTAAAAGATCCAGAAACAAATTAGAAATAAAAATATAATCACTGAACTCAAAACCTGAATAGATTGTGCTTAAAGCTATGGCTTGTATCAGACCAAGTCTTCTATCAGGAATATTTAAAAACCAGAAGACATCTGTTATTTAAAAGATGTTTCCAAACATCAGAGACTTACCGAAACAGTGAGAACTTGAACCTAGACCTCAGAGAGAAGAGAAGCATAGAGATGGGAGTCAGAAACACAGCTACACTTTTTCCTCTCACAATATTTGCTGAAAGTGACAACAAAGAAGTTGAGAAACTAAGCAAAGCTTCTGGTAGTCTCAAGGGCTAGCGAAATCAACAGTGGAGTCCAGGACTCTGTAAAGTATCCCCAGGATTTCAGGTGGGCGCCTGGAAGAGGTACACCCTCGGAGTAAGACTGATAGCCCTCACAAAGACCAATACCAGGTGAATTTCAAAATGAATTAGATCTTCACCTAGCACAATCGCCTGACTGAAGCAAAAGTATTGGGTGGGCCAAAAAGTGCCTTCGGTTTTTTAAGTAAAAATAAAAGACACATTTTTCATTTTCACCAAGAACTTTATTGAACAACTACCACTACCTTCTGCCATTTTTCAGGCAACTTCATAATCCCATCTTCCTAAAACTTTTTATCTTTTTGAGCAAAGAGCTGTTCCAGATGCCTTTTACAGTCTTTCAGGGAATTGAAATTTTTCCATTAAGAGAATTTTGTAAAGATCGAAATAAATGGAAATCTGAAGGTGCAATGTCTGGTGAATATGGTGGATGAATCAGAACTTCCCAGACAAGCTGCAACAGTTTTTGCCTGGTCATCAAAGAAACATGTAGTCTTGCATTATCCTGATGGAAGATTATGCATTTTCTGTTGACTGATTCTGGACGCTTTTTGTCAAATGCCACTTTCAGTTGGTCCAACTGGGAGCAGTACTTGTTGGAATTAATCATTTGGTCTTCCGGAAGGAGCTCATAACAGAGGACTGCCTTCCAATCCCACCATATACACAACATCACCTTCTTCAGAAGAAGACTGGCCTTTGGTGTGGTTGGTGATGGTTCATTTCGCTTGCCCCACAATCTCTTCCATTCCACGTTGTTGTACAGTATCCACTTTTCATCGCCCAACACAAGTTGTTTTAAAAACGGAACATTTCCATTACGTTTCAGTAGACACCTGCATGTGGAAATACGCTCAAGAAGGTTTTTTTCACTTAACCTATGTGGAACCCAAACATCAAAGCAATGAACATAACCAAGCTGGTGCAAATCATATGCAACGCTTGATTTGGATATTTTGAGTATGTCGGCTATCTCCCACATGGTATAAAGTTGATTGTTCTCAATTATTGTTTCGATTTGATTGCTATCAACTTCACCTGGTCTACCCGACCGCTGGACCATCGTCCAGCGAGAAATCTCGCACAAGAAACTTCAAATCCCCAGCATGAAACTTCGCAAACCATTTTTGACATGTTCAATCAGTCACAGCACCTTCTCCATACACCGCACAAAACCTTTTGTGCATTTCACTACTGTTTTTACCTTTCTTAAAATAATGAAGCATAATATGCCAAAAATGCTGCTTTTTTCTTCCATCTTCGATATTAAAATGGCAACACAAAAACTCACCAATTTTGTTTTTTTTTTCTTTTTTAAAGGAAAAGTCACTATTTTTTTCAAACACTTTTATGGTTTTGTTTTCCACTTTTTTTTTCTTTGTGTGTTTTTGTTTTGCAGAGGTTTTTTGTTTGTTTATTTTTTAACATCATTATGGGAGTAGAACTGCTTTACAATAGTGTGTTAGCTTCTGCTTTATCACAAAGTGAATCAGTTATACATATACATATATCCCCATATCTCTTCCCCCTTCCGTCTCCCTCCCTCCCACCCTCCCTATCCCACCCCTCTAGGTGGTCACCAAGCACCAAGCTGATCTCCCTGTGCTATGCAGCTGCTTCCCACTAGCTATCTATTTTACATTTGGTAGTGTATATATGTCCATGCCACTCTCTCACTTTGTCTCAGCTTACCCTTCCCCCTCCCCATATCCTCAAGTCCATTCTCTAGTAGGTCTGCATCTTATTCCCATCTTGTCCCTAGGTTCTTCATGACCATTCTTTTGTTTTGTTTTTTAGATTCCATATATGTGTTAGCATATCGTATTTGCTTTTCTCTTTCTGACTTACTTCACTCTGTATGACAGACTGTAGGTCCATCCACCTCACTACAAATAACTCAATTTCGTTTCTTTTTATGGCTGAGTAATATTCCATTCTATAACTGTGCCACAGGGACTTCCCTGATGGTCCAGTGGTAAAGAATCCACCTTCCAATTCAGGGGATGAGAGTTCAATCCCTGGTGGGGGAACTAAGATCCCACATGCTGTGGGGCAACTAAGACCCTCGCACCACAACTAAGACCCAATGCACCCAAAAATAAATCAATCAATATAACTGTGCCACAGCTTCTTTAACCATTCATTTGTCGATGGACACCTAGGTTGCTTCCATGTTCTGGCTATTGTAAACAGAGCTGCAATGAACACTGTGGTACATGACTCTTTTTGAATTATGCTTTTCTCAGGGTGATTGGCCAGTAGTGGTATTGCTGGGTCGTATGATAGTTCTATTTTTAGTTTTTTAAGGAACCTCCCCATACTGTTCTCCATAGTCACTGTATCAATTTACATTCCCACCAACAGTGCAGCAAGAGGGTTCCCTTTTCTCCACACCCTCTCCAGCATTTATTGTTTTTAGATTTTTTGGATGGTGGCCATTCTGACTGGTGTGAGATGATATCTCATTGTAGTTCTGATTTTCATTTCTCTAATGATTAATGATATTGAGCATTCTTTCATGTGTTTTTTGGCAATCTGTATATCTTCTTTGGAGGAATGTCTATTTAGGTCTTCTGCCCATTTTTGGATTGGGTTGTCTGTTGTTTTAATATTGAGCTGCATGAGCTGCTTGTAAATGTTGGAGGTTAATCCTTTGTCACTTGCTTCATTTGCAAATATTTTGTCCCATTCTGAGGGTTATCCTTTCGTCTTGTTTATCATTTCCTTTGCTCTGCAAAAGCTTTGAAGAAAATCTCAATAGATGCAGAGAAAGCTTTCGACAAAATTCAACACCCATTTATGATAAAAACCCTCCAGAAAGTAGGCATAGAGGGAACTTTCCTCAACATAATAAAGACCATATATGACAAACCCACAGCCAATGGTGAAAAACTGAAATCATTTCCACTACGATCAGGAATAAGACAAGGTTGCGCACACTCACCACTATTATTCAACATAGTTTTGGCAGTTTTAGCCACAGCAATCAGAGAAGAAAAGGAAATAAAAGGAATCCAAATCTGAAAAGAAGTAAAGCTATCACTGTTTGCAGATGACATGATACTATACATAGAGAATCTTAAAGATGCTACCAGAAAACTACTAGAGCTAATCAATGAATTTGTAAAGTAGCAGGATACAAAATTAATGCACAGAAATCTCTGGCATTCCTATACACTAATGATGAAAAATCTGAAAGTGAAATTAAGAACACACTCCCATTTATCATTGCAACAAAAAGAATAAAATATCTAGGAATAAACCCACCTAAGGAGAAAAAAGACCTGTATGCAGAAAATTATAAGACACTGATGAAAGAAATTAAAGATGATACAAATAGATGGAGAGATATACCATGTCCTTGGATTGGAAGACTCAACATTGAGAAAATGACTCTACCACACAAAGCAATCTACAGAGTCAATGCAATCTGTATCAAACTACCATTGGCATTTTTCACAGAACTAGAACAAAAAATTTCACAATTTGTATAGAAACACAGAAAACCCTGAATAGCCAAAGCAATCTTGAGAAAGAAAAACAGAGCTGGAGGAAATCAGGCTCCCTGACTTCAGACTCTACTACACAGCTACAGTATGGTACTGGCACCATAATCAAGACAGTATGGTACTGGCACAAACACAGAAATATAGATCAATGGAACAGAATAGAAAACCCAGAGATAAACCCATGCACATATGGTCACCTTACCTTTGATAAATGAGGCAAGAATATACAGTGGAGAAAAGACAGCCTCTTCAATAACTGGTGCTGGGAAAACTGGACAGCTACATGTAAAAGAATGAAATTAGAAAACTCCCTAACACCATACAAAAAAATAAACTCAAAATGGATAAAACACCTAAAAGTAAGGACAGACACCATCAAACTCCTAGACGAGAACATAGGCAGAACAGTCTATGACATAAATCACAGCAAGATCCTTTTTGACCCAATTCCTTGAGAAACGGAAATAAAAAGAAAAATAAATAAATGGGACCTAATAAAACTTAAAAGCTTTTGCACAACAAAGGAAACCATAAACAAGACGAAAAGACAACCCTCAGAATGGGAGAAAATATTTGCAAATGAAGCAACGGACAAAGGATTAATCTCCAAAATAAACATCTCGTGCAGCTCAGTATTAAAAAACAAACAACCCAATCCAAAAATGGGCAGAAAACCTAAATAGACGTTTCTCCAAAGAAGACAAACAGATGGCCAAGAAGCACATGAAAAGCTGCTCAACATCACTAATTATTAGAGAAATGTAAATCAAAACTACAATGAGGTATCACCTCACACCAGTTAGAATGGGCATCATCAGAAAGTCTACAAACAACGAACACTGGAGAGGGTGTGGAGAAAAGGGAACCCTCTTGCACTGTTGGTGGGAATGGAAACTGATACAGCCACTATGGAGAACAGTATGGAGGTGCCTTAAAAAAAATAAAAATAGAATTACCATATGACCCAGCAATCCCACTACTGGACATATACCCAGAGAAAACCATAATTCAAAAAGACACATGCACGCCAATGTTCATTGCAGCACTATTTACAATAGCCAGGTCATGGAGGCAACCTAAATGCCCATCGACAGACAAATGGATAAAGAAGATATGGTACATATATACAGTGGAATATTACTCAGCCATAAAAAGGAATGAAATTGGGTCATTTGTAGAGATGTGGATGGATCTAGAGACTGTCATACAGAGTGAAGTCAGTCAGAAAGAGAAAAACAAATATTGTATATTAACGCCTATATATGGAATATATGTGGAACCTAGAAAAATGGTACAGATGAACCGGTTTGCAGGGCAGAAATTGAGACACAGATGTAGAGAACAAACGTATGGACACCAAGGGGGGAAAGTGGGGGTGGTGGTGTGATGAAGTGGGAGATTGGGATTGACATATATACACTAATATGTATAAAATGGATGACTAATCAGAACCTGCTGTATAAAAAAATAAAATTTCAAAAAAAATGATCCAGTGAAGAGGAAAATGATGATGGAAGAACTTGAATGGAAATGAAGGTGGCTGCAGAAGCAGTGCCCCTGAGTAGACGCGAGGAGGTAGGATAGAATGCCAAAGGTGGACAAATTTAGGAGCGTGAGGATTAAACTGAGAATAAGAGGAAGGAGGAAGGAGCAGAAGGGGAGAGACAGAGCGGGAGGGTGGAGGTACGGATGGGTGGCGGTGCAGGTTCTCTTCTGGTGGCTTCCGCTGTCTCACAGAAATAGGACGTAAGACCTCAACTGTCACGGGTTATAACGGAGAGCCATGCAGCCCCTGCTCCAGCCACCTCCCGGGCCCTGTGGAGCGTGAGCTGGAGCTCTGGGAAGCTGCTTGCACAGCTGATACCATTTACCCCAGGTGCAGACCCGTCCCTACACGCAGAGGTGAGAATTCCAGAGCCCTCGCAAACCACGGCCGCCCCCAAACTGCAGAGGCCGACCTGCCCCGCCGACCACCCCCCCTCAGACGTGGCTGCTGAACCATGCAAGCAGCTCTGGCCAAACACAGAGAGGAAGATACCGGGCCCTCACAACGACCGTGTGTTCTAGAACGTTGCTCTCGGGCAACCTGCAAGCCACAGACACGTCGTCGGCCTCAGAAGATGAGGGCTCTCTCTGAGGAGAGCAGGGCGACTCACCTCCACTCAGCCCCAGGCCTGTTCCAGCGTCGTCGGCGCTCGGCCTCACTCACGGTTGCTGCACCTCCTCCCAGGCGTCCGGCCCTCAGGTGACCCGGAAGCAGACGCGCACCCGCCGCGCCGCAAGACCCGCGAGACCCGCAAGACCCGCGAGACCCGTGCCCGCTGGGACCTGTACCCGCCCCTCCCTCCCACCCTGGGTGTCACCTAGGCCTGAGCAAGGTTTCCTGAAGGGCTGTCCTGGGGACATGGGAACATCCTGAAAACCGCGGGTGGTAAGTACATTTCTGTCTCCTGTGGAAACAGGAACAGGTCCTCCCTTAGGCAATGAACCTCGCTCCAGTGTCCGCGCTTCAGCAAACCTGAGCCAGGCATCACCGTAACCCTTCGGTGCGTACAAGCGAGGGCAGGGTGGGCAGTGGACGTTATTACACGAAGCCTCGTGTGGAGAAATAATCAGAAATAGCTGTGGAATTGGTCAGATGGGGACCGACTAGAGGAGGGGGGAGGAAACCTCCAAATTTAACTAGGATGCACAAGGACTTTGGATTTACAGGCTAGCAGAAAATGAGAAGCCGTGGGAAGTTTCTTTATGTGGACTCAGTAGAGCTGGGTCTTAGTGTGAGTACACCCGCACCCGACCCCTCCCCAGCCCCACCCGACGCAGCAGCCCCCATGCACTCTCCATCCTCAGTAGCGAAATTGGTACATCAGCAGCTATGGTTTTTGATGTGCAGGCCCCGAGATACCGTGATTTTTCATAATGTCCTCCTTACATCGTTTCCTTTAGAAACAGTTTATCAAAATCATGTGAAGTTTTCTTTCCAGTGCACCCAGTTTAAATTGCAGAAAAATCCAAAGGATCAGAGATCTAAGACTTAAGTGGGTTTTTTAAATAAATTTATTTATTTTATTTTTGGCTGCATTGGGTCTTCGTTGCTGCACGCAGGCTCTCTCTAGTTGCAGAGAGCAGGGGCTACTCTTGGTTGTGGTGCGTGGGCTTCTGATAGCGGTGGCTTCTCTTGTTGCGGAGCACGAGCTCTGGGCGCGGGCTTCAGGAGTTGTGGTGCACGGGCTCAGTAGTTGTGGCTCACGGACTCTAAAGTGCAGGTTCAGTAGTTGTGGTGCACGGGCTTAGTTGCTCTGCGGCATGTGGGATCTTCCTGGACCAGGGCTCGAACCCGTGTCCCCTGCATTGGCAGGCGATTCTTAACCACTGCGCCACCAGGGAAGCCCTTAAGTGTGTTTTGATACTCTTAAACAGTAGGTCAAATTTTGTAGCTCCTTATCCAGATGCAAAAGGAAAATACTGAGTCAACATGAAGCAGGCTTTACATTGGTTAGATAGATTTTTTAATTTGATTTATATTTTTTTTAATTTAAGAGTTTAGTTGAGGTATAATTGATACATAATCAACTGCACATATTTAAAGTGTACAATTTTATAAGTTTTAAGATATATGTACACCCGTGAAACCATTCCTACAATCGAGATAGTGAACTTACCCAGCGCTTCGAAAAGTTTCCTTGTGCCCCTTTGTAACACCCCCATTCTGCCCTTTTTGGCTTCCCCTTACTGCTCAGGTGACCATGATTTACTTTCTGACACTACAGATTAGTTTGTATTTTCTAGAATTTTCTATAAATAGAATCATGTAGTATTTACTCTTTATTGTCTAGCTTCTGCCATTCTGCATATTCATGTCCTTGCATGTATCAGCAGTTCATTCCTTATATTGGTCAGTAGTATTCTCACCTGGATGCACCACCGTTTATCTTTTTACTTATTGATGGCTGTTTTGGTTGTTTCCATTTTTTGGCTCTTACAAATAAAGCTGCTGTGAATATTGTTTAATAATTATAATAGAAAATATGAGCAAAATATCACCTATGAAAGTAGGAGACAGCAAATGGACTATGAGAATACGATAGGACTGCTGAGCAGGTGCAAAGGCTCCACTGAAGTTTGTAGTATGAATTTAGAGTAAGACCAATCAGCATGGTTTTGTATATTTTTCCAGCCATCTTCAGCTGCATGAGTATAGGCATAGAGAAGACAGAGAATTACATTTAACCAAGGTTAGAGTTTTGCGCTAAGAATGCTACAAAGCAAGAGAGAAGCAAGATATTTGAGAGTGCATCCAAGAGAGGAGGGATGCTGGTTGGCCATCAAGTTTGCAGAAGGACATGATTGTGTTTGTGTTTGAGTGTATATATAAACAGGTGGGTAATTTTATAATCTCAGTAAATATAGTTGATGAATTATGGTTTCAATCCTTTTTAAAACTGCCAGCTTAAGAAGCTCTCAGCTCATAATAAGATAAATGAAAAAGAGAGAATGGGTGGTTTATTTGTAGGACTCTGGGGCATTCCAGAAAGGCTATTCAAACATAGTTGAAGGGAATTCAGCAAATAAATAGGATGGACTCACCCATATCCACCTTTTTCTCTGCCATTCTCCACGGCTCATCCCCAAGCTGTAAGAGGATGGATTTGTGTGTTGATACACACTGCAGGTGGTCTGTAGTGGTCTGAACCACTTTGTAGTGGTCTGAACGAAGTATATTTCCACAATAAAAAGTCACAACATACACAAATGCAGATAGAGTCTGCATAGAATACTAGAAAGAACACTGGTCCGCTGAACAAGTAAACCTAGGCTCAGGTCCCAGTGTACCATGCCCTAACAGGCCAGTCTCCTAACCTTGCTGAGCCGTTGTTTCCCCATCTGGGAAATGGGATCATTCTTAATCTGCCAACTTCACAGAGTTATTATTCGCAGAGCAAAGGGGATGACCCTTTGCTCTGGGAGAGCAGAGAGTACTGTCTATCTGTTATTCGAACCCTTGTATCTTGCACAGTGCTGGGCTCATAGTAAACTCAACCAACATTGATGGTTAAATAATAGATCAAATGATGGACATGAAAGAACATGTTTCAGCTAGTAAGTATGACACAAATGTTAAAGAACTGCATTCCTTTTCTGACTCATGCACTCTCCTTTCCCCACACTGGTATTGTTCCAGCAATCCCCCTGTAACCTAAAAGTTTACAACCTTTTAGGTCCACCCTTCAACCTAAAAGTTTTCCCCAGCCCTCCCTGGCCATGTGATATCCCCAAATATCCAGTCAACCATCCCATAGTCAAGGACAACAGTGGACAAGGACAACATGCCCCAGCACAGCTGAGATCTCCTAGGCCACCTAAGTCACAGTACTCCCAACATCTTGAATATACATACAGTCTTCCAGGACCACCCCTCACACAGAAGCCTCCCCTCTGCAGACCTCCAGGGATATCAAATAGGCCTGATCCCCCAAAAGCCCTCCCCAGTCAGACAAGTCTCACTCAGGATCTCAGCTTCTGCAGCTCAGCCCAGCTCCTCAGCCCCCTTTTGTTCCCACTTCAGCCCAGGACTCAAATCTGTTTAGAGAACCCCTACTTCGCCCTCCTGGCAGATGGTGGAGGAAGAAGTGGAACCTGGTAGCAGCAGCCAAATTATTAGCCCCTTCACCTTTACCTCTTAGCAACTCTAAAAGTGATGTCACAGGTAACCTAAGAGTAAACCAGGACAAATTCAACAGAAAGCTATCCTTGCCAACACTCATCAGGTCAAGGTAACAAAGGAAAAAAAACCAAAAAACAGGCAGATAGGTTCAAAAGCTGACGCCACCACTTACAGTGTCCACTTATTAGGCATGTGGTATGTTGCTTAATGTCTCCAAGCTTCTGTTTACCACCTAAAAAGTAGAGATTATAGTACCTTTTGCACAGGATTGTTGGATGGATAACAGAAATCATTTAAGTACCTAGCACATTACCTGGCACTTTATACCTCAGTCAATGTCAGTTCCCCTCCTCCTCTGACTCAAGGCATCCACTTGCAGCCACAACCCAGACCCAGATGGAAGCCTTTCCCTTAACGCTTTACTTGTGGACCCTCCTTCCTTCATCACTGCAAGAAGGAAATTAACATTGCCCTGCACTCTCCCCTTACCTTGCCCTTCTCAGAATCACCCTGAGATCACTTCCTCTTTCACAGAGGCTCAGAAATGTCAGGGGCCTTTCTCAAGGTCACAGTTCCCACAAGGCTTAGCTGAGATTCAACCCTAGTTCTCAGGAAATCCAGCATCTACTTTTATGCTTCCCACAGCACTTCCCTTCAAAAGGATGCATATGAATCAGAATCACAAACTGGTTTAAATAGTTATACAACATCAAGAAAAGAAACATCATCCAGGAAGGGCAGTTTACTCAGGGGACATCTTTATCATATTTTCAAATATCCGGCTGTCCTTGAGTCTCCTCTAGTCTGAATTTCCCACTCACTCCACAAAGGGGCAATATTCAACAAAGTTAGGTGTAAAGCAACATATTTAGCAGGGATCCCTGAGGGTATCAACCCTTCAACCTTATTAAGCCCTTGCAAGTAAAGACCCTCACTGATAAGTACCCTGAAATACGCTAGGGAGAACAAACATGAATATCACAACAGAAGAGTGTCCTTCAACTCCCCTACCCCCATGAAGACAAAAAAGTGTACTCTCAGGGGCTGGCCTGCTACTTTGTTCCTACAAGTCAAGTCAGAAAAACAAGAAAAAAAGGAAGGAAGGAAGGAAGGAAATGGGATAAGAAGAAAATGAGAGAAGGGAAATAAAGACAAAAGACTGGCAATAAAGGAACAGGGCCAGGGTTAATGGTCAAGGAAAGCAAGAAGGAAAGAGAAAAGAATGTTCTGAAAGTGAGGTCCTTACATTTCCAGGAACCCGGGTCAGGACATGTAGGAAATCAGAGAGAGACAGTCACTTGGGCAGAGTCACACAGCAGTCAGGGCAGAATCACCATTTGTGCTGGACTAACGTTCAGCCACTAGGCACCACTGGGGTGCTGAGTCCAGACTAACTCTATAGGGCTCCAGGATCAAAGACCCATAGATTGCTAGAGTTAAAACTGACCTAGGGCTACTCCTTCCAGAAAGATAGAGTAGACATATTTTTCCCTATTTTTTTCTGCTAAGTACAAATAAACACCCTAGACATTAAAATAAACATAAGAAGACTCAAAAAGTTAGGAGAAGACAGGCAGACTAGTGACCTCAGGGAACAAGAAACTATGCAATGGTGAGTTCTCTAAGTTTTCTTTTTTACCTCAAGATTGGATACTAGAGAAGTTGGCAACTTGGAAATGCCAATAAGTGCCAAAAAAAAAAAGCTCCAAGCAAAGTCTGTTCTCTCTTGCCAAAGGACTAGGAAAGGAGCAATCTAGCAAGACAGAAAACTTTTAGACAAACTCCAACTCCAACTCCACTCAACTCCAGCCAAGACCACAGAAAAGTTGTGGCCACCCCAGCCTCCATCCTCACCAGTAAAGGCCAGATGGAGAGCCTAGATTTCCACTTTTGTCAGGCTGTAAAAAGGCATCCCCAACCCCCTTCCAGCACCCTATCTGCAACTGGTGTGTAGTCAGAGAAGGCCAAGTGGGAAGCTGGGGTTTTATTCTTGCAGAGCAGAAACAGCCATCCCCGACCACATAGAGTGGAGTGGTCAGTGCAGACTATGTGGGGATCCTGGATTTCTAGTGGCACCCCTCCCTTCCTTTCCCTGCTGGGGTGGTGTTAGGGGATCAGAGGAGACCTAGTGGAGAGTTGGGATTACACCACCACACAGTGATAATGAGGCTAGCTCCTCCATCCCCACTTCCCCGTGGTGTCAGCAGAGGACACGTAGGGAACCTCAACTACTGTCACTGTCTAGTAGTAACAAGAAGTCTTTCTCCCCCAGAGGTATGCGCTGAGGCCAGGAGGAGAACCTGAACTTCCATCCCCACCTAACAATGACAGAGTAATATATGTCCCCCTTTCCTTTACCAAAGCTGTGTCAGAGAAGACCTGCTAAAACACAAGATTTAAATAAGATCCAGAATCTCATAACATAATACTCAAAATATCCTAGTTTCAATAAAAAATTTATATCAAGAACCAGGAAGATCTCCACTTGATTGAAAAAAGGTAATCAACCAACACCAAGATGACACAGATGTCTAGCATGGATTTTAAAGCAGCTATGATAAAAACCCAGATAGTATTGGAGCTGAATTAGAATCTACCTCTGCTGCCTTTGCCTGAATAGGGAATCAAAACCAAGGAAGAGCTTTCACACTGGGGAAAGAGCTGACTTACCAAAAGGCTATGGCTCTAATCCTTTATTTTGTTTTATGATAATAGAGGGAGGTTGAGAAGGAAGTAGAGATTTTTGTCCACAAGCTAATTTTACAAATATCCATGCAGGCTAAACTGGCACCCAGAACAATAAACTGCCTTAATCAAAGGCGTTGACTTGGAGTTAAAAAATAAAATAGGAAAATTTCATAGAAATGTTTCCCTTCTGGAAAAAAATATAAAGTATCTTTGGCCTAATTCAATCTAAACTTTCTCCTGAATCATTAGCTTGTGAAACAGCTATGATTAAAATAGTAACTTTCTTTTTTTTTTTAATTTATTTATTTATGGCTGCGTTGGGTCTTCGTTGCTGTGCGCGGGTTCTCATTGCAGTGGCTTCTGTTGTTGCGGAGCACGGGCTCTAGGCACACAGGCTTCAGTAGCTGTGGTTCGAAGGCTCTAGGGCACAGGCTCAGTAGTTGTGGCACACAGGCTTAGTTGCTCCGCGGCATGTGGGATCTTCCCGGACCAGGGATCGAACCCATGTTTCCTGCATTGGCAAGCAGATTCTTAACCACTGCGCCACCAGGGAAGCCCAGAATAGTAACTTTCTTTAATCTGCTTCACTGCCTGAAGAATAGTCCCTTTCCCTCAGAGTAAAACAGTATCCAAAAGACCAAATTTTAATACTTGCTTTAATGCAGTTTTGCTTCCTTTAGATATATATTTGTAGCTTAAGACAATTAAAAATGCAGGTACATACATTTTTCAAAACACAATAATTGCCTGATTTTTATCTAACACAATTAAAATTATGACATTTTAAGGAACATGAAAGCATAAAATTATATTATAAATTGGAAGACTCTGATTTACCAATTCCCATTTCCAATCAGGTTGACCCCTGAGGAAATCTCTTCTGTGTTTCTGTCTCCCCATCTATAACATGGAGAAAAGAATTATTCTCTACTTTTCTCAAAAGGTTTTTGTTTCAAAGGAATGATGTGCATGAAGTGCAAGGTTAACAGAATGCTATGTTAACTTTATTTCATTTCCTTATTTATGCTCCTCTCATTCCACAAAGGAAGAATTAACTAATATTAAGTATTTGCTGCTTCAAATTTTATTGAATAAATCTTCCTTCTTGAAGAAAGTCTATCAGAGAAAGTGTGGCAGTCAGTAAGCTGTTTTCTCTTGGCTTTAAACTCATCTTTCTTCCCTGCTTTGTGATGCTAGCACTGCAACCCTACTTTGCCATTAGGCTCTGGCAGTCAGGGACTCTAGAAGGAATCTGCAGGCTGGCAGAGGAAAAGAGGACTGCTCCTTCCTGGCTGCTTCCTGTTTCTGTGAGTATTGCCCAGCTGCACTACTTCACCCTGGCAGCAGCAGCAGCTAAATCCAGCTTGCAGTTCTTCTAGCACTTGGAAAACCAGTCCTATCATGCTGCCTCAGAGACACCAGCACCAGTCCAGTACCAGCCAGTGGCTCTCCCCCATTAGAGGTGTGAGTCCCAGATCCACTGGAACCCTCCTCCAAGCTCAGAGACTCCAGCACCAGTTGAGCAGTGCCCCTTCCTTTAGCTTCTAAATTTCAATCATCCCAATCTTCTAGAAAGGAGTAGGAGTTAAACAGGAGGGGTGGGATGGGCTCAGGGGGCGAGGTATGAAGTTTCAGTTATGAAAGATGAATAAGTTCTGGAGATCTGCTGTACAGCATTGTAACTATAGTTAACGATGCTGTATTATACACTTAAAAATCAGTTTAAAGAGTAGCTCTCTCAATATCCTGTGATAAACCATAATGGAAAAGAATATGAAAAGAATGTGTATATATATATATATATATATATATATATGTATAACTGAATCACTTTGCTGTGCAGCAGAAATTAACACAACATTGTAAATTCACCGTACTTCAATAAAATAAATTTTTTAAAAAAGAGTAGATCTCACATTAAGTGGTTTTATCACAATGAAATTAAAAAAAAAAAAAGTAGAAATGTATATATAAAAAGGAACAGTGACCTGAACAGGGATACCAGTTTGTGTGAACTTTCAGAAACTAAACACAACAGGTCCCAAAATGGCCAGAAGGGAATTCAGCCTGACCACCACCTATGCTGTGAGGGGAGAGTGGTGAGAGAAAAGCTGGAGATCCAAGAAAGGTCCAGATCTCATGCACCTTGGAAAGCCAGGTAAGAAGTTTGGACATTGGAATAATACAGTCAGATTTGCTTTTTAAAACAGTTACTCTGACTGCTGGGAGGAGAAATGACTAGAATGACTGGGTAGGAGACATAGAGGCCAATTAGGAGTGAGATGATGGTGGCCTGATCTTGGATAGTAACAGCTGGATGGAAAGAAGTGTTAAATAGGCAGTGGAGGTGGCAGGACTTGATCAGGTGACTGATTAGCTATATGGGTAAGGAAGAAGGAAGACCTAAGCATGATTCCCAGGTAGATAGTATTGCCGGTTGCTGAGTTGGGGAACCCAGAAGGAGGAGGAGGTTGGAGGTATAGACAATGCATTCTATTTTAGGTGGAAGTTCTATCAAGATATCCAAGTGTTTCTATGGGTCCAGAGCTCGAGAGAGGGGTCTGGGCCCATTTAAACACTGCCCAGGACTTCCCTGGTGGTCCAGTGGTTAAGGCTCTGCACTTCCACTGCAGGGGACAGGTTCAGTCCCTGGTCGGGGCACTAAGATCCTGCATGCCACACAGCACAGCCAAAAAAATAGAAATAAAAGTAAAAAAACAAAAACAAAAAAACACTGCCCAGGTGAGAAAGTGCCTAATTTAGGTAGAAACAAAATCCAGTTTGCTGTTATTGCAACTGTGGTTGTCTTAGGGCACCATAATGAAGGTGACTTAAACAACAGACATTTATTTCTCACAGTTCTGAAGGCTGGAAGTCCAAGATCAGGGTGCCAGCGTGGTCTGGTTCTGGTGAGAACTCTCTTCTTGGCCTGCAGATGGCCACTTTCTTGCTGTGTCCTCACATGGCAGAGAGAGAAAGAGATCTTCCTCTTTTTATAAGGCCACAGTCCTATTGGATTAGTGCCCACCCTTATGACCTTGGTTAACCTTAATTGCTTCCTAAAGACTCTGTCTCCAGGTATAGTCACATTAGGGATTAAGGCTTCAACACATGAATGGTTGGGGGGCACAATTCAGCTCCTAGCAGTGGAGGAATAGGTGGGTTGGGTTATCTCAGCCTAATATCATTAAATATTCAAATGAGACAACTATTTCTCTGTGTCTGGAGTCCATGCTCTCCAGGCCACCTTCTAGTAATCTTGCTTCCAATGGTCTTTAAGGAAAGAAGGCACTGGTTTGCCCAGCACAAAAGCTTAGTATACTTGGTGCACATTAAGCACTATGGCATCATCAGTGTGGGTCAGAAAGCTTGAGACTGGAAAATTCTGGCTCAGCTTTGGACCTACAAAGCTGAGAACCAGATTCCAGACCTTGGTGAATTCATTACAATACGTATAACTGCATGAGGTTTCCTAATGGTCAGCCAGCCTCTCCCAGGAAATATTCCTCTGCACCATCAGCTTCTATCTTGCCTAGCTCATTTAAAAGGAGGCAACAACAAAGCGAACGGGCTTTGGAGCAGGCCCTTGCAGTCCATGTGAATGAGATCCCCTGGAGTTGTGCAGTGCCCAACCTGTGCTGCTGCACACAGAGGCCCTGTTTGTAGTCACCAAAGCAAAGTTCAAATGCCAGTGCCTCTACTTACCTACTGCAGAGCCCTAGGCAAGTCACTAACTTACCTACCTTGGAAAGAATATATTAAGAAAAAATATCCACCTCAGAAAAGTGAATTGAGTGGAAAATGGTATGTGAGCCTTTACCCCAGTACCTCATACTTGGTAGGCAATCAAAACTTATGGCTTTTTTTATTTTTAGAGAGGAAGAAGAATAAGGAGTAATAAAAGTCAGGTGAGGCATTGTGCATTTTGTATCAACATATGATTTTCACTGCTGCCAACCTAATATTGCAATGAAATGGTTATTCAGAACCATTCCCTAAAATCTGCAGGGGCTGTGGGGCATAAGGGGGACAGCGGTGAATGGAATTGCCCATGAAATGGCGTGGAGTCCACGTTTATGCCCAAAGGGGATCCATTTTCTATTCTGATCACCACTCCCCCAGCAGGAAGATACTCTTCCTGCAAAATGCAGCTAAAAATGCCCCCTAATTGGCATGAGGAAACTTCCAGGAATCAGGTATATGTTCATTATCTTGATTGTGGTGATGGTTCTATATATATATATATGTCAAAACATCAAATTATACACTTTAAATAGGCACAGTCTATTGTATATCAGTTATACTTTAATAAAGGTGTTGTGGTTTTTTTTTAACACTCTCAAATCATTGCCACAGTTTGCCAAACACTGATCAAGGTAGAGAATGCCACACATGGGGCAGGAGTGGGAGGGGAGGGTGTGGTGGGAGATTAGATGCAGGATAAAATGTGCACAGGTTAGAAAGAGATAGTCAGCATTTTGAAGGATGTAGCAACAGGAATGAATCTCCTGGGAAAATGACTGATGAGGACTGCAGTTAAAATAAACCTGGAACTATTTTTATATGGGATTAAAGGCCTAAAAAGCAAAGTGCCGTCTCCCCACGAATGGGACAGAAATGACATGGGACATGGCAAATCCTTAAGAGGAGTCCTTTCACAGTCTCTCCTGACCCATCCTACATGCTTCTGTCAGAGTCATTTTTCTCAAAGATCATTTTCATGGTGAGCTCTTGCTCTCCCATTTCCCGTGGTCCCGCATGATTTATGTGGACAAGTACAATACCCATCTTTCCTTTCTCCAGCTTTTCTCCTTTACAGTCCAGTCTAACAGGCCCATGGCTCTCCCCGGCACTTCCTCAGCAATCCCCAAGTTATATGGTTCCTTTCCACCCCAAGGCTGCCCTTCCCCCTTTTCCCCTAGAATGCAAGCTGCCCATCCTTTTAGACCCAACTTAATTTCACATCCTCTGAAAATCCATTCTTGGCTCCACCACTAGATGATAATTTATCTTTCCTTTCATTAAAAACCTATCTATAGAGACTATATTTCTGAACCCAAAATTGGGACACGTGGATATAGAATTTTGTACTGTTGACAGATGTGAAAGACAGTCTGGGAAATGTTGCTTGAATGCTCAAAAATTGGACTCTGGAGGACGTTTTTATAGTGTATGGGGCCAGGGAACAAAATATTTGAAGTGGTGATTGTATAGGGCATCCAGAATGCATGGCCGTATCTGTCCTTTGGCTTTTGGCATGAGTTACATACAGTGCATTATTAAATTCTTTTCTTCATATTGTTTTTCCAAAACTAAGCTTCAGTTAACTTGGGAAGAGGAACTGTGTCAATATCCAGATATACTCTCAACACCTAGGCAGGGCTATAGAGCAAAAAAATGGTTATGAATAAATAATTTCAAGTCCATAATCTCTGTGGGAAAATTATTCCCATATAGTATCACTATCATTCACACTTCCTTTTCCATTCTTCTGTGAACAGCACCTCAAACCTGGGATACAGCTCATATGAGTGATACAGTGGAGAGGTAGGGTGAGGAACTGACCTTTAAAACCCTATGTTGTTTGCCTCATCCTATAACCAATACTTTAGGGAAGGTAAGAAGTAATAATAATAAAATAAGGCACTGCTAAAATGTAGAGTGAGTTTCTGAAACTTTAATATGTGTAAGAATCCGCTGAAGAGCTTGTTAAAATCTGATTCCCGGACCCCATCCCCACAGGTTCAGTAGGTTTGGGATGGTGCCTGGGAATCTGCATTTCTCGGTCGAGGCGGATGCTGCTGATCTTTGCACCACACCTTGAGCAGAAATGATGTAGCATGCGTGCTGAAGGAAACAAGTGTCACTAAGACCTCTTCGTGAAAGTGGTGGTAGAAATCCAAATCAAGCTATCTTAAGTAAGAAAACAGATTTGTTGAAAGGAAACTGGAATGGGTAGCTCACAGTGTGAGCGGAAAAACTGCAGAAGTGGGTGAAAATCTGAGGACCTCAGGGACTGGATCTGAGGACTCGATCATCATTGGAACTCAGTCTCTTTTATTATTTTTTTTTCACTTTAATCTGTTTGGCATTGTTCTCTCCTACTACCAGTTAATTATCTTCATATAGTGGACATGGCCACTGGAAATTCCAAATTCTTATCAAGTTCCATATTTCAGTTATTTATTTCTGTATTACAAGCCACCCCAAGCTTGGTGGTTTAATACAGCAACAATAATTTATTTTGCTCATGAATCTATAATAATTATTACTGTTACCTATGATTTGGGCAGGGCTCTCATCTTTATTTAGTCTTTGTGGTGTCAGCTGGGGTTCAAAGTCTAGGGTGACTTGACAGCTGGGATCTAGAACCATCTGAGGGATCCCTCACCTACTTGTCTGGTGATTGATGTTAGCTGTTGATGAGACCTCAGTGAGGCCATCAGCCAGAACACCTGTTCATGACCTCTCCATGTGGCTGCTTAGGCATCCTCATAGCATGGTGGTTGGGTTCCAAGAGTGAGCGTACCAAAAGAATCAGATGGAAAACACTTATCTTTTATTATATAGCCTCAGCTACCAAACAACATTTTTTCCACCACAGTCCCAAACTTACCCAGATTCAAGGAGAGGGAACGTAAACCCCATTTCTCGACAGGAGGAGTGAAAAAGTCACATTGTAAAAAGAGCTGAAGTCTGGGAGACATTGTTGTGAGCATCTTTGAAAAATACAGTCTACCACATTTCATAACCTGAGATATCGGACTTTCTCAATTACTGTATGAAAAATCCCAGGGGAGAAATTTGACTGACCTGGCCCTGTTCAATGCTCATTCCATTAACCAATTATTGTGTACAATGAAGAGCCTAGCCTGCTCAATGCCCGTTCTGTGCCTGGTTAGGGAAAATAGCCAAAAGATGTATGTTCACTATAAAATAGAACTTCCCAGGTTTTGGTCGTTCTGGACACAAGAGTCTTAGCTATAATAATCAAGAAGTGTTCACAGAGTTCAGATATCTATATGTGAAAACATCTGGAGGAGATTGTTCTCAGAAATGTATAGGTGCTATGGACTGAATGTGTCCCCACTCCCAAAGTCATATGTTGAAATCTAATCCCCAGTGTGATGGTATTAGAGGTGAGGCCTTTGGAAAGTAATTAGGTCATGAGGGTGGAGCCCTCATGAATGGGATTTGGCCCATGTAAGAAGAGACCAGAGAGCTAGCTCTCTCTCTTTCCATCATGCAAGGATACAATGAGAAGTTGGCAGGCTGCAACCCAGAGGAGGGCTCTCACCAGAACTAGACCCTGATCTCAGACTTCCAGCCTCCAGGACTGTGAGAGATAAACATTTGTTGTTTGTAGACCACCCAGCCTATGGTACTTTGTTATAGCAGCCTGAACTGACTAAGATAATTGCAACAAGAAAAACCAATGAAGGAGGAACTATGACTAGGTGTTGGGTCAGTGAGAAGAGTTCTGGCAGTCCTGTAAGTCGGGTGAGTCAGGCCAAGTCCTGGAAGAGGCTACAGGACCAGGAAGAGTCAACCAAGATGGACAGGGCAGACACACACTTAGGGACGGCAGGCAAGATGCAGAGTCCAGAGAAGCCAGGAAGGGGAGGTTGGTAAGTTCTATGGTGGGGAAAGGGAGGCTCCATGGCAAGTGGGCACAGCACAGCATACTTCTGCTTATATTATCATTAATTCTCACAACAACCCCGTGATATAGATATCATTTCCATTTTCAAATGAGGAAATGGATGTTCTGAGAAATTGAGAAGTTCTCCCCAGGTCATCCAAGAGGTAAGCAGTAAGGTTGTTTGAACAGGGACAAGTCAAAGTTATAGGAGCAAATGGAATTCACACCAGTAAGCAAGAGGCCCAGGTGTGTGCTCTGGTCCTAGGGCAGCCCTTGACGGCTCCCATTCCAGCCCTGCTCACAGTGTGCAGTCTGCAGACCCACATGCAAACCCATGGGCCACAACCCAGACATACTGAATCAGAACCTCTTGGAGTGTGGTCTATAGACTTTTTAACAACCTGCCAGCTGATCTTGAGCACACTCAAGTCCAAGCAGCTCTGCTCTACTCCATTTTATACCCACTGTTTACTACAAATAGCCTGGATCCACCCATATAAACTGTATCCAGAACATGATAGACCTTCAGGAAACATGATTAAACAAGGACAAGATGTTTGGATTACCTATGATTTACTTTATATGTTGCCTTGAGGGTGACAAGAAATCAAATGTATGGACCTCTAATGGCTTTACGAAAAGTTTTCCTGCCCTGACTCCTTGAACTTACTGCTCTCCTTACTCTATATTCCTTAAAATATATAAAGTTTGGACCCCTTGTTTGTTATATTTTACAATTGCCTTATATGTTTGTGATCTGCCCATGCTTATGTCTTACTTCCCAGTTAGGCTGTAAACACTTCAAGGCAGATGCAGGCACAATGCCCTATTAATGTTAACATACCCTAGTGACTAGGAGAGAAGCTCAGCAGAAGCTCACATAAAAGGATCATCTTTGAGCCAATATTTTAGGCACTTGATGAGCATTTTGCTAAATGTTTTATATGCATCATCTCATTTGACCCATACAAGTACAATCCTGTAAGCTGGGTGTCACCTTGAGGAAACTGAAACCAGCCTCACATATAGGTGGGTAGTGTTAGAGGCAGAAACAAACCCAGGCCTGTGTGATGCCACAATCCCTGCTCTCAGCAAGTATAATGTAGGATGCCCACATTCATTACGTTAAGGTGTCACTGCTTCTTACAAGCCCTTCTGTGAGCACTGGCTGTGTCAAGTGTTTAATACAGTAAGTGCTCTAAAACTGTCAGCTACTTTCAGTATTCAACATTATGGTTTAAAACACCTGGTCATATATATCATTTGATTTGTTTCTCAAAACAACGCTTGGGGTATGTAGAACCCCTATTATTTTCCTTAATGTTACAGGTGAAGAAACTGAGGCTCAGGGGTGTAAAGGGCCCAGGTCTCTTTTCCTCCTTGCATCGATCGCTCTTTCCACTCTGCTGCTCCCACCACTTATGTCACATTTCTGTCCAGTCTGGAACATTCCCACCAGCCCTGCAGTTCTGGACTCTTCTCAATTTGTGCCCTACCAGACTCCCACTTCCAGGGACAAGAGTGAAGACCTTCCTCCAGCTACAAAGAGTCTAAGAAAAAGCAGATACAACTTCTTGAGGCATCAAATTCCCAATCTCTGAGAGGCAGAGAGCAACTCCAGCATCTGAGCTGAAGCACCTTAAGGTGATGCCTCCCCAGAGCTTTCTCCTCACAACCTCCTCATCTCCAGCACTGCTGACTCCACTCCAGGCTCACACTTCGGAGACCTCTTCTGACTTGCTCCTCTGAGTTCAAAGAACTTGGGAGCCAATACAGGAAAAGAGTGTCTGCTGATTGGGCTCTCCCAGCAGCAACCCTGTCCACTGGGGTTTAATCCCCCTGCATGATCAGCTCTAGGGAAAGGCTGCTGTTTGACTTTACCACTCTGGGTCTGAAAAATTGATCTGTGGTGTTCAAACTTTTACCTTTAATAAGGAATTTTTTTTCAAACCAAATTTTTCCAGAGCCCATAATAAAAGAGATAAAAGTGGTAACAGTTTCTTTAGACATTTTAAAATTATTCCATGTGCAGAATCAAATATAACACTTTTAGGGAAACTCTGGAGAGCTAGGACTCTCCAACAATTTGAAAAGCCCCTGGACCACTGGGCCACTGAGGGCCTGTCCAGCTTCACCCAGCACGTCCTCTGGGTTAACCAGTATGGCTTGTGAAGAGCAGTGTGTTAATCCTTAACTCAAACAAGGTTTTGAAAGGGGAGGTGGTGTCAGTAGCATAATTTGTGGGCCTCACACATTCAGTGTTAGTATTTACTGAGATTTAAGGGTAGGGGACAGATGCTTAAAGAAAAAACCAGCGTTGTTCATATACTACTTTCTCCATAAAGAAAATTCCTTGGGCTCACTCACAAAACCCTTATGTTGTGAATCCACTTAAAATCAATTGTGACCCACCCCAAGATGATGCCACTCTCCCTTGCCATCTCCTCCTCTGCTCCCTCCTGCCAGCTTCAGCACCACTGTGTTCTTTCCTCAGTGTATAAATTTAGCTTCGAGAAGGATGAGCAAGGCTCATGGCCAGTGTGCTCTCTGCAGGTGGAATGAGTCATCCAGCCTCCAGAGGGGCCTCTCCCCCAGCTTGCCAGCCTGTCTTCAGCTACTCACTGGGGCCTGCTTACACACACCTGAGGGGATGTCTCCTGTATCGTGTTGCTCACTCACCCAGAGAACCAAAACTGTAATTAAATCAACCCAGAAGATGTTCTGTTCCCTGCATTTGGCTTCTCTAACTCCAGTTAGCTTTTTTCCTCCTTTATACAATTTATTCACAATGGGCATATTATTCGGATCAGATGGTCAAAGTAGGCCCACTCTGCGGTAAAACAGCACACCTTTCAGTTTTTTCTTTTTTTTTTTTACATATATACATCTATGAAACCACTACCATGAACAAACTTTTCCATTACCCCCAAAATTCTCTCTCCACCACTATCCCCATACAACCACTAATTTCATTCAGTCACTACATGTTAATTTTCATTTTCTAAAATTTATATATATATGTGATCATACAATATGCATTTTTACCTGCTTTTTCACTCACATAATTATTTTGAGATTCATTCATGTTGCATGAGTTGCTGAGTAATATTCCATTGTGTAGATATGCCACAATTTTTTTATCCATTCACTTGATGGACATTTTTGTTGTTTCCATTATTCAGCTGTTACAAATAAAACTGCTACATACATTTGTCTACAGGTCTTTGTGTGGACATAAACTTTTGATTTCTCTTCGATAAATAAGCAGAAGTTAAATATTGGCTTATATGGTAGGTGTATGTTTAAATTTTTAGGAAACTGTCAAATTATTTTCCAGAGGGGTTACATCATTTTATATTTTATATTTCCACCAGTGTGACATGAGTATTCCAGTATATTCATATTCTCATAGCACTTCGTAAGGTCAGTGTTTTGTTTTGTTTTAATTTTTAATTTTAGTGATTCTAGTGGTCCTGGAGTGGTATCTCACTGTAGTTTTAATTTGCATTTCCCTGAAGACTAATACTGTTAGGCATATTTTCTTGTGCTTATTGGCTATTTGCATTTCTTTATTTGTGAAGTGTCTGTTCAGATATTTTCCTTACTTTATTAATAGTTTGTCTTTTGTTGTTGTTTTGTAAGAACTCTTTCAATCTTCTGAATACAAGGCCTTTATCTGATACGTTCATTGCAACTATTTTCTCATAGGCTGTGGCTTGCCTCTCTAATTTTCTTAATAGTTACCTTTTTTTAAGTCTTATTATTTATACAGCAGGTCCTTATTAGTTATCTGTTTTATACATATTAGTGTATATATGTCAATCCCAATCTCCCAATTCATCCCACTACCACCGCCCCCAGCATGCCTTTCTTCCCACCCTAAATTCTAAATGCTTGAAGGATTTTGAGCTGAATCTGATTATTTTTGCTTTTTACCACTTGCCATTTTACACTAATCTGCTTATTCCAGTCTGTCCCATAAACATAAATATGTTTCACTTCTCTCTCTCTCTCTCTCTCTCTCTCTCTCTGGCCCATGGTTTTCCTGCAAGGCTAGGACTTCCCAAAGGCCTGTTAAGTGATAGACACAGTCTTTCTTTAGAAAAGGGGGAAAGGCTGCCACCTAGTGTCCAAAAGGGGATATGCGGACATGAAAGAAGTCAGCCAACCATGTCTGCAAAAGTACATCCCTTTTTTTTTTTTTAATTTATTTTATTTATTTTTAGCTGTGTTGGGTCTTTGTTGCTGCGTGCGGGCTTTCTCTAGGTGCGGCGAGCGAAAGCTATTCATTGTGGTGCACAGGCTTCTCATTGCGGTGGCTTCTCTTGTTGCAGGGCATGGGCTCTAGGCGCGCGGGCTTCAGTAGTTGTGGCTCGCAAGCTCTAGAGCGCAGCCTCAGTAGTTGTGGCTCGCGGGCTTAGTTGCTCCACGGCATGTGGGCTCTTCCCGGACAAGGGCTCGAACTCATGTCCTCTGCATTGATAGGCGGATTCTTAACCACTGCGCCACCAGGGAAGCCCAAATACTTTGCTCTTAACCTGCCAATTTCTGGGAACAAAGCTGAAAGTTTGTCTCACACAATCAGGCAGCTGGTATACATTGAGAGCTAAAGAAATGGTGTGTGTGAGAAAACAAACATTGCCCATTCCTGGTACAGAATTATCAAACATCCCAATTTACTCAGAGACCTAGGAAAGAGGACTTTCAGTGCTAAAACCAGGAAAGTCCTGGGCAAACAGGGACGAGTTGGTCACCCTATCTGGAGAGATGAAATGGCTCTGGAAGCAGAAACTGTAAGAAAGAAGAGACCTCGGGCATCTGACTGGGACATAAGACTCAGCTTGAGAAGGAGAATTTTTGCTTTTATAGGAGAGACTGTGCTTTATGGATGTCATAGGGAAGAGGTTTAACCAGGGAGCAGAGAAATTACTTGAAGCACTAGCCAAAAATATCTGGAATCAAGAGACTGGGCTGAGCTCAGCGGATTCTCTGGGGGTCTCCAGACTGAGGGATCTCAGTTAAAATCATCTGTCTCCTACCTGGACAAAGGTGGGTCCTATACCTGCCCTTATACACTTGGACTTGCTGATCTGGGCAGTATATTGTTTGTATAAACCTCTAACACAGCCTCAATGCTTCAAGTAAATGCATTCAGCTAATTTAAGAAGTGAACCAGAACTTGGTGCTTCATTGACCATTTGGGAATCCCCCAGTGAGCATGTTGACTTCAGGGTTGTCACAGCACAAATGTTTGTGTCCCCCCAAGATTCATATGTGGAAGCCTAATCATTCTCAGTGGGATAGTATTCAGAGGTGAGGCCTTGAGGAGGTGAATATGTTTTGATGAGATCATGAGAGTAGAGTCGCCTTGATGGGATTAGTGTCCTTACAGAAAAGGAAGAGACCAATGCAACCTCGCTCTATCCACCCTAACCCCCCAGGCCATGTGAGGACACAGCAAGAAGGCATTTGTCTGCAAGCCAGGAAAAAGGGCTATCACCAAAACTTGACCATTCTGGCATCCTGATCTCAAACTTTCCAGCTGCCAGAACTGTGAGAAATAAACGTCTGTTGTTTAAGCCACCCAACCTATGGTATTTTGTTATACCAGCCAGAGCTAAGACAAAAGTCAATCTGGGCTCAAGTAACAGCTCTGCCACTAACCAGCTGTATGACATTGCACAGGTGATGTAACTGTTCTGAAGCTCCTTTTCCTCAATGGGCTGTTTTGCAAATTGGATGAAGCATGCACGTAAAGCACTTTAGCCCAGTGCCTAACATTTGGCCAGCCCTGGGTAAACCCTGTCTATTGTCGACCAGGCAACCCAGAGTCACTTACCAGCCCTGAAGCCAGAGACTGGAGCCCCTTTCCTTTCTTCCAGCAGAGCCCAGATTGAACCTGCTTTTCTTTCTATTTGAAGTTTCCAGTACCTTCTTTACATCTTGATTTTCTTCCCACCTAATATTCATCACCCTTCTCCCCCACCACCCATACTGGCTGCAGAGTGGAGATAACAATAGCAATTGTGGGGATGAAATGAGATAATTCATGTAAAGAGCATAGAGCAGAGCCTGAGGTTAAGAGCGTAACAATACTCCTCCCATTGTTACTGTTATCTCGCCTTCCTCTTCCTAGCCACAGGCCCTGTTCATTCCAACAACTGCCAGAAATTGAGGAAAAAAAGTTCAAGAGATTCCCTAAATTTCACCCTAAAATCTAAGCCATGCTAAAAGGCTTCAAAGGCCTTCCTGGTTAACTTGCTCATCCATTCAGCAAAGATTTTTGTCCTCTGTGCCAGACACTTGGTGAGACAGGAAGACTGCCATGTGAACAGGTCAGACGGTCCCTGTCCTCAGAGAGGCTGGGCATTAAAGGCAAATTACAATGAGATATGAGAGAGGGGGTTACTTTGAGGGCTGTAGGCACTTGGAACAGAAGAACCTGTGTCCCAGGCAGGATCTCCCAGGGCAGTCATACTCAAACTGACACATGAGGGATGAGGATAAGAATGAGTTCAGGCCAAAGAAAGGGTTAGTGGGAAAGGTGAAGAGAATTCCCAGCCTTGGGAGAGAGGTCAGGATGGCCGATACCAGGACTCAGAGAAGGAGGAAAGACAGAATAGAATGGTGTGGGGTAACACTGGCAGTGGGGAGAGGTAGGAGCAAGAACACACAGGACCTTAAAATTCTCCGTAAGGACATTGGACTTCCTTCTGAGGGTGATGGGGAGCCCCAGGAGAGCTGGGAGTAAGTGATCAGTTCTGAATTCGGAAAACTTGCTCTTTTATTCCTAAGGATAAAGCTGAGCAAACATCATCTACCCCTTCTTTTCACTAAATTTTTCAGAGAAGGTATAGTTAGGATGGGGCCACCAGTCTGAGTACAGGCTGTTCAGACAAGTAAATCTCATTCCAGAAGACTTCCAGACTAGGAAGCCAGACTTTTAAAGAGCCTGTTAGGCAAGGTAGCACATTTCTTCCCGGCAACTCACCCGAGTGAGGGACTGGATTAGGGCTCTGCACCCAAGCCCAGATGGTGAGGGCTGGTTGGGAGCTAGCAGTGAGCCAGCTGCAGGGCCTACATATGCCTCCTTTTTCTTTTTATAGCCAATATTACTGCGAGTTTTTACAATTAGTCAACAAATCCAGCTTATTCTAACCCCTATGTATTTCTTAAACCCCACCTTCTATATCAGTTGATCTGTCATGATTTAACAAAAATGGCCCTGCTTTTGAATGTGGGTGGATGGATGGGTTGGCGGTGTAGAGAAGTTGTATATAAAAAAGAGACCTTGTTTCAGTCTTCACAGAATTTATGGTCTTGGGTGTGGGGGGGATGAATTCAGTAGGAGAGGACAGTGATAATGATAGGGACAGAGTAAAGGGACAAAGTAGGTGATTAAATAGTTAATCCCACTAAGGGATCATAAGAAAGAAAAAGGTATGGGAGACAACTGATCACGCAAGAAAGCAGGTTTGCTTAACCACAAAACCAAGCAGGCTTGCTTAGCAACAAAACCATACAACAGAAGCATGAGACATGCCCCCAAACAATAAAACAATTGTGGAATGAGACCCACATCCTCCCCAGTGGGGTCACTAAGTAAATGATTCCTAGGACATGCTATTCTGTGCACACTAAAAACAAAAATATAAGGAAAAGGTGACATTATACTGAAACCTGAGATGATTTAACATATTTTAGTATATGTTACTGCCTTTTTACTCACTTCCATTGCACCATGACAGTCCTGGCTTGACCATGTAGTTAGTGATACAAGAAAACTCCCCCTCCCGACGTGGAGGAGGAACTGATGATGGAAGCTTGACATCTCAAGGAGGAAGAAGGTGGTCTTCTGCCCCTCCCCACTCTTCCTTTGATTATAAGTATAGCCCACTAAGTTCTCTGGTTGGCACCCTCTTTCCTGCCCACCTGCTTGTAAACCTCACAAGTGTCCTATTCTAATAAATCACTTCTTATCTATCACTTTGCCTCTCGCTGAATTTTTTCTGCGCTGAGACATAAAGAACCGGAGCTTCTCAGAGCACCTCCCCCCAGACACATTTCGGTGGTTTCAATAACCTCTCACTTCATGGGTGGGGAAACTGAGGCTGGGAATGCAGGGAGCCATGTGCCTAAGAATAGGGTGGAGTGAGTGCCAGGGCCAGGCCTGGAACCCACCAGACCTTGCTGGCTATCACTTACACAAAAGCCTCAGGGAAGAGCTGGCCCCGTTCCCTGCTCAGTGGAAGGCTGAAAGTAAGCCATGGGCCAGATTCTTAGCCATAGTCCACTGGTGCTGCAAGAGCCCCCAGTCCAGTCATACAGACCTTCCCTTGGTTCCAAACAAACCAAGTTCATACCCACCACCTCGGAGAGTTTGCTCTTATGGTTTCCTCTTACTGGAGCGCTCTAACCTCCCAATCATTACTGGCTTCATCTTGCAGGTATAGCACAAATACCACCTCCTCTGAAAGAACCCCCAGAAAACCCTTCCTGAAGCGACCCCACACCCACACCCCAATGAGTCTCTCTCTGCCCTAGCATCGGGCTTGCCATCGTCATCATACTGAGCCACCATCTGACAATGCTCTTTCGTTAATTTTCTCTCCCATGCCCCAAGCCCTGGCCCACAGACTCTAAATTCCAAGAGACTGGCATCTTGTCTGTTTCATGCCCTGCTGTGTCCTCAGTCAAGGGAAGAGGCCTAGCACATAGCAGGCACTCAAAAGCTTTAGAATGAATTAATGAAAGAAATGCTTTTAAAACAAATTCATGTCAAGTAGACATGGAAATTATTATTTGCAAGTAACTAAATTCAAGGCTGGTATAGTGGAAAGAAGACTAGGTTGAGCAGTCATAAGACATGAATTTTAGTCCTAGGTGGATTTTTTTTCTAGCCGTATGGGTCAACACACTGAAAATTTTGAATCTCAGGCTGGTTTGTTGCCCGTTAAAGAAAGAAGACAATGCCTCACACATCAGTGCTGGAAGGGTCGAGCTAGAAGTTTATATTAAAATGCTTTGTCAACTATAAAGTGTGAATAAATATATTATCATAACTTTTATCAACTGAAAAAAATGTACAACCTAAAATTTGAGAATAATATTTTATTCGGTGGATGTACTAAGGAGTTAAGACCAGGAGACACCCTCTCAGATAGCTCTGAGGGAAGGTGTGGAACCGGAAAGGTAGGAGCCGGGATATATAGGAGTTTTTGCAAAAAAACCCCAATAGTTGGAACATCAAAAGGTTACTGTTAATTAAAGAAAAACCAGACATCTCACGTTAATGAATTTAGTGCTTTTCTATGTATGGGAAGATGCAATAGTCTAGGCTCATTGAAATCATTCCTTTGATATGCACCTTAACTATCTAGGGCCAGTATCCTGCTTTTCTCCATCCTGAGTCCCCTCAGGGTGCCCATGGGGTGTGGGTTCGGGGGAGGCGCACTGCTGCAATGGCTGATGGCTTGATGGCCACAACATCCTCTGTTTACTGATATGGCAGGCAACATTTTTCATCCACACTTTACAAAGGAAATTACTACAGTATTATCTAAGTACTTTCCCTATCCTAAAAATAAGCTCCAACTTAAAAAACACTGATCTAGAATCAACATTTCAGAAACTCATCTAGTACATAGCAGGAATCATTTCTACAAATGAGGACAGAGTATATAAATTGTGTCTATTCATGGACCATGTTGGGTTTTTTTCACACTTTGCCCACTGACAGCTGGCTTCACTTTTTTTTTAATAGATCTTTATTGGAGTATAATTGTTTAACAATATTGTTTTAGTTTCTGTTGCACAACAAAGCAAATCAGCCATATGGATACACATGTCCCCATATCCCCTTCCTCTTTAGCCTCCCTCCCATCCTCCCTATCCCACCCCTCTACTAGGTCATCGCAAAGCACTGAGCCGATCTCCCTGTGCTATGCTGCTGCTTCCCATCAGCCAACTTTGAAGTTTCATTAGGTCCCATTTGTTTATTTTTGTTTTTATTTCCATTACTCTAGGAGATGGATCAAAAAAGATCTTGCTGTGATTTATGTCAAAGAGTGTTCTTCCTATGTTTTCCTCTAAGAATTTTATAGTGTCTGGTCTTACATTTAAGTCTTTAAACCATTTGGAGTCTATTTTTGTGTATAGTGTTAGGTAGTGTTCTAATTTCATTCTTTTACATGTAGCTGTCCAGTTTTTCCAGCACCACTTATTAAAGAGACTGTCTTTTCTCCATTGTATGTTCTTAACTCCTTTGTTGTAAATTAGGTGCCCATATGTGTGTGGGTTTATCTCTGGGCATTCTATCCTGTACCATTGATCTATATTTCTCTTTTTGTGCCAGTGCCATACTGTCTTGATTACTGTAGCTTTATGGTATAGTTTGAAGTCGGGGAGCCTGATTCCTCCAACTCCATTTTTCTTTCTCAAGATTGATTTGGCTATTTGGGGTCTTTTGTGTTTCCATAGGAATTGTAAGATTGTTTGTTCTGATTCTGTGTAGAATGCTATTGGTAGTTTGATAGGGATTGCATTGAATCTGTAGATTGCTTTGGGTAGTATAGTCATTTTCACAATATAGATTCTTCCAATCCAAGAACATGGTATATTTCTCCATCTGTTTATGTCATCTTTGATTTCTTTCATCAGTGCTTCATAGTTTTCTGAGTACAAGTCTTTCATCTCCTTAGGCAGGTTTATTCCTAGGTATTTTATTCTTTTTGTTGCAGTGGTAAATGAGAGTGTTTCCTTCATTTCTCTTTCTAATTTTTTGTTGTTGGTATATAGGAATGCCAGAGATTTCTGTGCATTAATTTTGTATCCTGCAACCTTACCAAATTCATTGATTAGTTCTAGTAGTTTTCTGGTGGCATCTTTAGGATTTTCTATGTATAGTATCATGTCATTGGCAAAGAGTGACAGTTTTACTTCTTCTTTTCCAATTTGTATTCCTTTTATTTCTTTTTCTTCTCTGATTGCTATGTCTAGGACTTCCGAAACTATGTTGAATAAGAGTGGCGAGTGTGGACATACTTGTCTTCTTCCTGATCTTAGTGGAAATGCTTTCAGTTTTTTACCTTTGACTATGATGCTTGCTGTGGATTTGTCATATGTGGCCTTTATTATGTTGAGGGAGGTTCCCTCTATGCCCATTTTCTGGAGAGTTCTTATCATAAATGGGTGTTGAATTTTGTCAAAAGCTTTTTCTGCATTTATTGAAATGATCATATGGTTTTTATTCCTTAATTTGTTAATGTGTTGTATCACATTGATTGATTTACATATATTGAAGAATCCTTGCCTCCCTGGGATAAATCCCACTTGATCATGGGGTATGATCCTTTTAATGTGCTGTTGGATTCTGTTTGCTAGTATTTTTGCATCTATGTGCATCAGTGATATTGGTCTATACTTTTCTTTTTTTGTGATATATTTTTCTGGTTTTAGTATCAGGGTGATGGTGGCTTTGTAGAATGAATTTGGGAGTGTTTCTTCCTCTGCAATTTTTTGGAAGAGTTTGAGAAGGATCAGTGTTAGCTCCTCTATAAATGTTTGATGGAATTTGCCTGTGAAGCCATCTGGTCCTGGACTTTTGTTTGCTGGAAGATTTTTAATTATGGTTTCAATTTCATTACTTGTGATAGGTCTGTTTATATTTTCCAATTCTTCATGGTTCAGTCTTGGCAAATTGTAGCTTTCCAAGAAATGTCCATTTCTTCGTGGTTGTCCATTTGATTGGCATATAGTTTTTTGTAGTAGTCTCTTACAACCCTTTGTATTTCTGCAGTGTCAGTTGTGATTTCTCCTTTTTCAGTTCTAATTTTATTGATTTGTGTCCTCTGCCTTTTTTTCTTGATGCGTGTGGCTAAAGGTTTATCAATTTTGTTTATCTTCTCAAAGAACCAGCATTTAGTTTTATTGATCTTTGCTATTGTTTTCTTTGTTTATATTCATTTATTTCTGCTCTGATATTTACAATTTCTTTCCTTCTACTGACTTTTGGGTTTTCTTTGTTCTTCTTTCTCTAGTTGTTTTAAGTGTAGGGTTAGATTGTTTATTTGAGATTTTTCTTGTTTCTTGAGGTGAGATTGAATTGCTATAAACTTTCCTCTTAGAACTGCTTTTGCTGTGTCCCATAGGTTTTGGGTCGTCATGTTTTCATTGTCATTTGTTTCTATGTACTTTGATTTCTTCAGTGATCTCTTGGTTATTTACTAGTGCACTGTTTGGCCTCCATGTATTTGTGTTTCTTACAGTTTTTTTCCTGTAATTGATTTCCAATCTCATAGTGCTGTGGTCAGAAAAGATGCTTGATAAGATTTCAGTTTCTTCAATTTTCCAAGGCTTGATTTGTGACTCAAGATGTGATCTATCCTGGAGAATGTTCCATGAGCACTTGATAAGAAAGTGTATTCTGCCACTTTTGGGTGGAATGCCCTATAAATATCAGTTAAATCTATCTGGTGTATTGTGTCATTTAAAGCTTGTGTTTCCTTATTTATCTTCTGTTTGGATGATCTGTCCATTGATGTAAGTGAGATGTTAATGTCCCCTACTATTATTGTGTTACTGTCGATTTCTCCTTTCATGGTTGTTAGCATTTGCCTTATGTATTGAGGTGCTCCTATGTTGGGTGCATAAACATTTGTAACTGTTATATCTTCTTCTTGGATTGATCCTTTGATCATTATGTAGTGTCCCTCCTTATCTCTTGTAACAGTCTTTATTTTAAAGTCTATTTTATCTGATACGAGTATTGCTACTCCAGCTTTCTTTTGATTTCCACTTGCATGGAATATCTTTTTCCATCCCTTCACTTTCAGTCTGTGTGCGTCCCTCAGTCTGAAGTGGGTCTCTTGTAGACAGCATATATATGGGTCTTGTTTTTGTATCCATTCAGCCAGTCTGTGTCTTTTGGTTGGGGCATTTAATCCATTTATATGCAAGGTTATTATCGATATGTATGTTCCTATTACCATTTTCTTAATTGTTTTGGATTTGTTTTTGTGGGTCTTTTTCTTCTCTTGTGTGTCCCGCCTTGAGAAGTTTCTTTAGCATTTGTCGTAAAGCTGGTTTGGTGGTGCTGAATTCTCTTAGCTTTTGCTTGTCTGAAAAGCTTTTGACTTCTCCATCGAATCTGAATGAGATCCTTGCTGGGTAGAGTAATCTTGGTTGTAGGTTTTTCTCTTTCATCACTTTAGGTATATCCTGCCACTCCCTTCTGGCCTGCAGAGTTTCCACTGAAAAATCAGCTGTTAACCATATGGGGAGTCCTTTGTATGTTATTTTTTATTTTTCCCTTGCTGCTTTTAATATTTTGAATTTAGTTTTTGTTAGTTTGATTCATTTGTGTTCTGGTATGTTTTTCCTAGGGTTCTCCTTTATGGGATTCTCTGTGTTTCCTGGACTCAGGTGACTATTTCCTTTCCCATGTTAGGGAAGTTTTCAACTATAATCTCTTCAGATATTTTCTCAGACCCTTTCTTTTTCTCTTCTTCTTCTGGGACCCCTATACTTTGAATGTTGGTGCATTTATTGTTTTCCCAGAGGTCTCTGAGACTGTCTTCAATTCTTTTCATTCTTTTTTCTTTATTCTGCTCCTCAGCAGTTATTTCTACCATTTTGTCTTCCAGATCATTTGTTCGTTCTTCTGCCTCCGTTATTCTGTTATTGATTCCTTCTAGTGTATTTTTCATTTCAGTTATTGTGCTGTTCATCTCTGTTTGTTTGTTCTTCCTGATGTTTGTTAAACATTTCTTGTATTTTCTCAATCCATGCCTCCATTCTATTTCTGAGATTCTGGATCATATTTACTATCATTACTCTGAATTCTTTTTCAGGTAGACTGCCTGTTTCCTCTTCGTTTATTTGGTCTTGTAGGGTTTTACCTTGATCCTTCATCTGTGACATATTTTTTTGCCATCTCTCGCTCTCTTTTTTTTTTTATGAGTGGGATTGTGTTCCTGTCTTACTGGTTGTTTGGCCTGAGGCTTCCAACACGGAGTTTGTAGGATATTGGTAAAGGTGGGTCTTGATGCTGAGATGAGGAACTCCATGAGACCTCACTCTGATGAATATTCCCTGGGGTCTAAGTTCTCTGTTAGTCCAGTGGTTGGGACTCGGAGCTCCCACTGTAGGAGTCTCGGCCCGACCCCGGGCTCATGAACCAAGATCCTGCAAGCTGTGTGGGGCGGCAAAAAAAAAAGAGAGAGAACAATAACGAAGTAAAAAATAAAATTAGACTAGGAAACTAACAGATATGTTAGAAAGAATATAAAAATAAAAATATAGATGAATCAACAACTGGAAGTTACCTCAGTACCACGATAGTAAAAAAGAGGAGGAGGGAAAAGAAAAAAGAAAAAGTGGGGAAAAGGCCTTGGCTGTGAAGGGTGGGGCCTAAGCAAGGGCAAGGTTTGGGCAGTGGGCGGGGCCAATGCTCAGGACCCACAAGGCTGGAAAAGGCCTTGGGAGCTGTGGGGGGTGGGGCTTAGGCTCAAGGGACAGAAGGGGCCCAGGCATGCCCCCCAACCCTGGTCTCAGAGGGCAGGGGACCTTACCTGGGATCCCAGCAGGCTTCCTGGTCTCGAGTAGGTGGGTAAATACCCTCCTCTCCTCTCCCACTCTTCCCAGAGAGTTCCTCCCACCTGCCTCTCCTGATCTCCCTGGCCTCAGGGTCGCAGATCCTGTCTGGCCTCCATTTCTCCTCCCCTCTCAGTCCCCCTACATCCTACTGGTCCATTTTGGTGTTCCTCCCATCTCCTTGGGTGTCAGAGTCCCCCACCAGCGGCCGGCAGGCGCCCTAGATGTGGGGAGAAGCTAACTCCGCATCTTCCCACACGGCCATCTTGACTCCGCCCCTGGCTTCACTTTTAAACAATCTCTTTTGTCTGATTGTTTATTTTCTTTTTTAAAAGGCTTTCTCCTTTTATACCTATAATATATGTTCTTGCAAAATTTTTAGAAAATACTGTTAAGTATAGAAGAAAACAAAATCACCTGTAGCCCTAACATTCTGGAGATAACCAAAGTACATATTTTGAAATATTTTCTTCCAAATTCTTTTCTAAAATTGAAATTGCATGTGACAGTCTCATTTTGTACAGAGCTTAGAGTGAATGTGCTACATAAAAATGGCTCTGTTGAGCCGCCTGAGACCCTAGTGAATGGGAGGCAGATGGCACAGAATGGTAGAAAAAGCGCAAGAGTTTGATTCTGACTCTGCTTCTTGGTAGCTTGTAGATTTGGTGCAAGTTATTTAGCAAAATAATAATTCCTACCACATTGAGTGGTTGTGAGTGCTCAATAAAATAAAATATGTAAATCGACAGAAAAGTAGTGTTGCTCGATAAATGATAGTCATATTATCAGTACTGTTAGCCAGAATGTCTTTAAAGGTGGCAGCTCAGTCTTAATGCAAGGAGTTTAAATTGAAGCAAAATTGGCTGGAGCCAGACACAGTGGGTTAGGACAGGGTGAGAACTCTGCGCTTCTTGCTGGAATGTAGTCTTGTGTGTCCAGAGAAAACCTCCCGTCTGAGGCTTACCCTTGAAAACACTGATCAAAACTAGAAAATCAATGGGATCCAACAAAACCCAGATCTGGCCACAACTTAAGGACAGTAATCAGAGCTCTCTGTCACTGACCCAATGCCGAGAAGTACATGTGGCAAAAACTGTGGTGTGTCATCCAGAGTGTCCTTCCTTCTGGATGAAGGACTGGTTCCCCAGCTGCTGGAGCGCTGTTGGCAGACCACCCTCAACTGTTAGCCCTCTCCAGGGGTGACCTCAATGAAGAAAACTGCCTTGCCCTGTCACATATCTTTTTGGGATGAGTCCCATCCTGTGACTGATGATGTAGGGGTATAAAGGCCTGCACCTCTTTTCCCAACTCGGGACAGCTCTGAAAGCCCATCCCATCTTCAGGATGCTCTGTAGGGTCTGCTGAGGTTCCCATGAGGACTTGACATCTCCGTCTACGCAACCTTGCTCTGTTCGCTTCCCTTCTCTTCCGTGGGTGCTGATCCCCAAAACGCCCCCTACTGAGCTTCCTACATGCTAGCTCCATGTCAGAGTCTGCTTCCAGGAGGAGTTAACCTGTGACAGGAGCCTCACCCACTCCCCCTCCTCACTTCCTCCTGGGCAGTCCCTGCTGCCCAGGGACAGCCAAAAGACTAGGCTGACACTAGATTTCATTCTTACACTTTACCTTTTTAAAAATGTTACATGAGGGCTTCTGCTTCCAGAAGGATGGAGCAAGCATACTTTTCCCTATTTGTCCTGCTAAATATAACCAAAAACCCTGGACATTCAATATAGTACAAACAAAAGAAGACTCTGAAGGTGGAGAGAAGGAAGACAAGCTAAGGACCTTGGGACTCAAAGAATGACACTGTGATTAGTGTCTTGAGTTTCCTTTTTGCCTCATATACCCCAGACCTGGAGCTGAAGAAGCCAGCAACTCAGAAATAGAAACAGGCACTCATAAAGCTTGCTTTCTCCAGCCAAAGAACCAAGAAAAATATAGTCTAGCAGAAGAGAAACTTTTATACAATAACTACTAAACTCCAGTCAAATGCCACAGAAAAAAAAAAAACTATGGTCCCATCCCCACCCTCACCAGCAAAAGGAGCCTAGACCTCTATCCTCATCAGACTGTAATAGGGTTCCCAAGCCCCCTGGCAGGGTGTTGTCAGAGAAGACCAAGTGGGAGCTAAAACTTTCCTTCTCCCCTTCCCCCATAACCATCTAGACATGTGGTGTCATTGGAGGCCACATGGGGAGCCTGGACTTCCACCCCCATCCTGCAGTAATGAGGCATCCCTACCTCTCCTCACTAGACTGGTGTCAGAGGCTCAGGGGAGGCCTAGTGGAGAGTCAGGACTTTCACCACTGCCCAGTAATAAGGAAGCCACCTCCTCCTGTGGTACAGTAGAAGCCACATGGGGAGCAGAAACACTCCTATCCCTCCCTGCAGGGTGTGTAGTATAGGCCAATAGGGGATCAAGAATACCCACCTCCAGGGACTTCCCTGGGGGCGCAATGGTTAAGAATTCGCCAATGCAGGGAACACGGGTTTGAGCCATGGTCCAGGAAGATCCCACATGCCGTGGAGCAACTAAGTCCATGCACCACAACTACTGAGCCTGTGCTCTAGAGCCAGCAAACTACAACTACTGAGCCTGCGTGCCACAATTACTGAAGCCCGCACACCTAGAGCCCATACTCTGCAACAAGAGAAGTCACTGCAGTAAGAAGCCTGCGCACTGCAGCGAAGAGTAGCCCCAGCTTAACGCAATTGGAGAAAGTCTGCCCGCGGCAACAAAGACCCAACGCAGCCATAAATTAATTAATTAATTAATTAAAAAAGAATATCCACCTCTACCCAGCAGTACTGAGGAATCCTCCCCCTCAGGTGTCAACGGAGGTTGGCTGAATGGAAAATCTGGGCTTCTAACCCCACCCCTGGGAAAATGAGGCAGCAGCTCCCCCTTCATCCGCTGGGCTCACACTAGATTTTATCTGACACCTGCCGGAGTGGTGTTAGCAGAAGCCAGCTAAAATGGAAAGTTTAAACAAGATTCAGAGTCTCACAATATAAAAGCCCAAAATAAACGACTTTCAATAGAAAATTATTCATCACAGCAAGAACCAGGAAGACCTCAAACTAAATGAAAAAAGCAATCAATAGATGCCAATACCAGGAAGACAAAGATATTAGAATTTTCTGGAAAAGATTTTAAAGCAGCCACAATAAAAATGCTTCAGTGAGCAATTATAAGCACATTTGAAACAAATAAAAAGATTTTTTTTAAAAAAGCAAAGAAAGAGGGAACAATGGAAATTTTAGAACTGAAAATCACAGTAACTGAAATAAAATAAACCCAATTGGTGGACTTACAGCAGAATATAAGAGACAATAAAAAATCAGGGAGCCTGAAGATAGGACAATAGAAATTACTCAATCTGAACAACAGAGACATAATAAATTGAAAAATAAAAATGAACTGAGCCTTAGGGATCTATGGGACTAAAACAAAATATCTAACATTAGTGTCCTGGAGAAAGAGGGCTGGGCTGGAAAAGTCCCTTAATATATAATGACTGAAAACTTCTCCAAGTTATCAAAAGACATAATCCTACAGATTCAGAAAGCTGAGCAAACCCTAAACAGTTAAACCCAAAGAAATTCACACTAAGGCCTACCATGGTCAAACTTCTGAAAACTAAAGACAAAGAAAACATCCTAATAAGAAACAACATCCCCTTATAGGGGAAAACAATTTGAAAGACAGCAAATTTCACAAAATAAGACATGGAATCCAAAAGGAAAGTAGAACAACATTTTTCAAGTGCTGAAAGAAAAGACTTGTCAACCCAGAATTTTCTGTCCAGAGAAAATATCCTTCAGGAATGAAGGATAAATCAAGATATTCTCAGATGAAAGAAAACTAAGAGAATTTTTTGCTCGCAGACAGAACTACACTAAAAGAGTGGCTAAGAAAATTATCTAAACAGTAAGAAAATGCTTTTAAAGGAATCTTGGAACATTAGGAAGGAAGAAAGCACACACAAGCAAAAATATGGATAAATACAATAGTCTTTCCTTCTCCTCTTGAGTTTTCAAAATTAAGTTTTATTGTTAAAGCAAAAATTATAATTCCGTCTGATGTGGTTCTCCATGTAGAGGAAATATTTAAGACATTTATATTATAGGTGGGGAGGGCAAGGGATTTAAGTTTCTATATTTCATTTGAACTGGTAAAGTGTTGACAACAATAGACAGTAATAAGTTAGGTATATATAATGTACTACCTAGAGAAACCACTTAAAAAGATAACAAGGACATATACTCAAAAAGCACTATAGAGGAAAAGGTGTTCTAAAAGAAAAGTTCAAGCAATCCAAAGGAATGAGGGAAAAAGAAAACTAAGAAATGAAAAACACAGAAAACAAATATAGAGAGAACAAAAGATAAGACACAACTGAAGTCCTAACATACCAATAATTACACTAAATGCAAATGATCTAGATACACTAAAAAATGGAGATTGACAGAGGGATTGAAACGTTATCACCTAACTATATGCTTAACACAACTATGTGAAATTTTTAATTTGACAAATTACATCAAGATCAAAAGTCCTGAAGGCTTTGCAGAGGTTTTCTATGACATGCAAAGAGTGGGTACAATTCACAAAGTGTCTGGGAGCTCTAGGGAGTGTAATGTGGCCAGATCATCAGGTACCAGTAGGAGAAGGAGATGGTGGGGAAAGTGTCTACAGTGGAAGGAGCTGCAGGAAGATGATGGGTACAAGAAACAGAAAGAGTATGGTGGTCATAGACATGTGCCGCTTGGACCTCCCACCAAAAATAAACTACTGCAGGGAGCGCAGCTTCCAGTGGCCACAACTTTGGATCCACCAAAGAGCATGCCTCAGCTGCACTTGCCTGGCCTCTCCCAGCCTGAGCCCACAGGGGCTACTGCAGCTGGGCCATTTCTGCCTGATGCAGAATTCCTCTAACAGGCTCTCTTTTTTTGGAGATGGCCCTAAGCTCTTGCTCTGCAATCTCCCTTTCCTCTTTCCTTTCACAGTCTGATGCTCTCACTTGCTTTAGCCTCACCTCTTCAGCTGTTTCCTCCGTTGCCCATCTTGCACATTAATTCTCTGATTTGATCTTGGCATCTGCCTCTTGGAGGACCTGAACTGACCCACAGAGAGAATCTGTGACTATGTGACAGAGAGAAAAGCTGACTGGGGCTCAGCACGTGTGATTACTAGACCCATGCCCTCTGCTGTGGGCTGGGGAGATTCAATGCTTCCCCAGCAGAGCTTAGATAAGACATCCCCCACACCAGGCCCCTGTTGTTGCTATTATGTTCTGGTGAGGAATTCAGCTACCGTGATACCTTGGTGATGAGAAGACTGTGGGGATCTGACTGATTACAAAGTGGCAGTGTGCTGCATTAGACTGTGCTACCACCCTAATAACCCACCAGTGATTGCAACAAAATCACTGTCCCGCAGAACCTTGATTTCCTCATCTGTAAGATGAGAGAGTTAGGCGACATAATCTCCAGGCTCCTTCAGCTCTACAGTTCCATAAACTGAGTTTGTTAAGATTTCAAATTTGTGAATGTGGTCTTTACTATCAAAGAGAAAGATGACTTTTCTTTATTAACCAATAGAGTTAAACAGAGGCATGAGTTTTTCTTGTGAACAGCGCAGTTAATCCCAGGCAGAGGAGAGCAGGAACAAAATGGATAGGGAAGAGGGGACACTGAGACCTTGGGGTGCACTTGGGCTCCTGCCAGAAGCAGAGGTGGTACAGAGACCATAACCTGCCCTTACTTGCATTGACTTCTTTTTTGAAACTACAAAGGTTTTACAGCCTCTTTATTTAGTTTAAAAAAAAAAAGATCAATATATAGTGTAAAAGCTAAACTGCTTAAGGGTTATCATTGTTCACAGTTTGATGTTTCTCTTTCCAGGTCTTTCTCTCTTTTGCACAAACTCATAAATTTCCACTTATACACATCTTCTCTTTTGAATTTTAAAGACTATCAGAGAAACAGAAGCTTACTGTAAACAAAACAAAATAGAACAAAAAAAGAAAAGAAAAAAGGTTTTTTTAGAAGACCCGGAAGCTTATGAAGAAAAAGTATAAGTCCTGACTCATCTCTGTCTAATTCCAGTCAACTCCCAGGAAGTAACACACATAGGAATATACAGTCACTGAATTGATATCTCTACTTGCATTCCAAATAAGCAGCTCAAATTTAAGTCCAAAATGGGCTTAAATGATTCTTGTCCCACTCCACGCCCCAAATCCATTCTTTGAGGCCCCAGTGTTTCCCCATCACTAAAGGATCCCAACATTTATCTCGTTGCTCAGGCTAAAATCTGGGAGTCAGTCTTGGTTCCTCTCTTTCCCTCACACCCCACATCTACTGCATCAATAAGTCCCACTGAGATGAATGGATAAAGAAGATGTGGCACATATATACAGTGGAATATTACGCAGCCATAAAAAGAAACGAAACTGAGTTTTTCAGTGAGGCGGATGTACCTAGAGACTGTCATACAGAGTGAAGTAAGTCAGAAACAGAAAAAAAATACCATACGCTAACACATATGTATGGAATCTTAAGAAAAAAAAAGATTCTGAAGAACCTAGGGGCAGGACAGGAATAAAGACGCAGACGTAGAGAATGGACTTGAGGACACGGGGAGAGGGAAGCGTAAGCTGGGACGAAGTGAGAGAGTGGCATGGACATGTATACACTACCACGTAAAATAGATAGCTAGTGGGAAGCAGCCACATAGCACAGGGAGATCAGCTCGGTGTTTTGTGTCCACCTGGAGGGGTAGGATAGGGAGGGTGGGAGGGAGCCGCAAGAGGGAGGGGATATGGGGATATTTGTATATGTATAGTTGATTCACTTTGTTATACAGCAGAAACTAACACACCATTGTAAAGCAATTATACTCCAATAAAGATGTTAAAATAAGTCCTGTTGACTCTGTTTTCAAAATATCCTAAATTTTGCCATTTCTCACAGTGTCTATTATCACGGCCCTGTTGTAAGCCATTGTCTACTCTCACCTAGATTATAGCATTCGATTTTTGACTGATCTCCATGCTTCCAAGAGCAATCAGAGGAATTGTTTTAAAATGCAAAATGAAAGTGAAGTTTAAATGACTGCAATGACTTTCCATTACACTTGGAATAAAATCCTACCCATTTGGCTCTATGTGATCTTCCCCACTTTTAAGCCCCTATGCCCCAGGCTCACTAGCCTTTCTAGGCTACGTGCAGCACCTTCCATGCAGGGACCTTCAATTTTCTGTCCCTTCTGTCTGGGACACTCTCCTCTGGCATCTTCACTTGATGCTCCTTCTCAAATATCTCTTCCTACAGGACCTCAAATAGCTGTCCCACACTTAACCCTACACACTGCTGAGTTCTCTTCAAGATAAGATAACCTGCAAGTATTTAATCACTTACTTGTTTAGTTTCCCTCTCACTAGAGTCCATCACCCATGAGGGGCACAGACTCGATTGTAGTCAGCACTGCATCTCCAGTTTCTAAAGCAGTGCTTGCTAAGGACTTCCCTGGTGGTCCAGTGGTTAAGACTCTGCGCTTCCAATGCAGGGGCCACAGGTTTCATTCCTAGTTGGGGAACTAAGATCCCACATGCTGCACAGTGTGGCCAAAAATTTTTTTAAAATAAAAAAATACTAAAAAGTAAATAAATAAAGCAGTGCTTGGTACACAGTAAGTGCTCAGTAAATATTTATTGAATGAAGGAATGAAAACATACATATGTGTCCAGAATTTTTTAAAATAATGGTTTTATGCTATATTTACTCTTTTCATGTTGTTCTTTTCACTTAAAAAATATCACACAAACACCATTCTATGCCAGTGCATATAAACCCACATCCTAACACAAGATAGCATACCATGTTTATACCATAATTTATTGAACCATTTCCCTACTGATAGACATTTATATCATTTCCAGGGTGTTTTTTTTTTCTCCTTTTTTTGATATTACAAATAGTGCTTGAAAGAACTCTCTTTTACATATATTCTTGCACCCTTGGATAAGTGTTTTCACAGACTAAGTTCCAAAAGTGGAATTGTTGGTTTAGAGTCTTTCCTGACTTTAAAGAGAGAACTGTGGGTTGGGAGAATGAGTGTGGACTTCATTTCACAAGGTCTGTATTTGAATCCAGGCTTTGCCATGTGCTTAGCATTCTGTGGCATTCAGGGTTTATACATAAGAGATAATGAGTGTATAAGTATCTTCTAGAATACAAAGTTGTGTACAAATGGAAAAATTATTAATCAGGTTGTGTGGCATAGCAGTTAAGAGCATGGGCTCTGGAGCCCTCCTGCCTGAGTGCTCATGGAAGCCCCACTGTTTACAATATGCCTTGGGCAGATAGGTTAACCTTTCTATGCCTCAGTATTGTCATATTTTTATAAGATGTGGATACAGTATTAGCCATCCCATAGAGTTATTGTATTAGATAAATTAAAATATGGGTAAAATATTTAGAATACTGAGTAGCACATAGTAAAAACTATTTAAATATACTATCATTGTTATTATTACTGTGACTTATTTGGGACCATATAAAGTATTACTTCATGAAGAACAGAGCTAACTAAATACTTCCTGATACTTCTTTTGGTTTAGAAAAATGTCCTCACATCTTCATAAATTATAAAAATCTCTCTTACCGTCTCCTTCCCCTTACCTGAGCTTTCTCACTCGTTATTAAAGTTGTCACCCTTTTCAACTTGTTCACGTGTCACACAGAATACTACATATGACCTACTCTGCATTCTACATATGTCATTCAAAAACTGGATTTAAAAAAGAAAGGAAAACTGTAATACTTCCCAATGATTTCTAAGGGAAAAAACCACAGTGACATAGTGCTGCTTGGAGAAAATTAAAAACTCACCATCTGGTGATGGTACATGGCAGTGTATTTTACTGTCACGTACCATCACCAAAAGGCGCTGGTTATTATTCATGGTGTGTTCTTCTTGAAATTCGGATGGCACATCCACGAAAGACAAAGCTCAGCCCTGCTTGAAGTCTTTCTGCAGAATTCCCACTGAGCTAAACAGTGCTAGTGAAACAGAGCTGTCACAGTGGGTACAGTTAACCCTATTTGCCTGGTACAGGTTAAGTGACATGAGGTTTTGTTACCAAGTCCAAGCTCGTACTGCTCGCCACACAGGCCAATGAATCGGAGACGAGGTGTTGAGGCAAGGAAGACGACTTTATTCAGAAAGCCGGCAGACCAAGAAGAGCGTCTCTGAAAAACCATCTTATCGGGCTCTGGATGCCAGTTTCCTTTATAGAATCAGAGAGGGAGAGGCGGTGAGGAAGTAAAAGGGCCATCATTCTTGCAAAACATCTGGAATGAGCAGTCTCTGTGAGGGGATGTGTTAGTTTCTTCTTTCTTGCAGCCGTTCGCAGGTGGACGGGGTCAGATTGTCTCCCAGTGAGCTGAACATCAGAGGGGCAGGGTTCCCTGAGGCAGGCCATTATGCACGATTAGAATAACAAAGGCAACGAAAAGCAAAGGTTAAAGTCAAAGAAACAGATCCAACGTGGAGTCCGATTTAGTTCTTCCCTGTTACAGTTTCCCAGGAACACAATGGCCATGGCATTGGGGAAAGACAAGGCTATTTATAATCTGATAAATAAGCACTGATTTATGTTTCTATCTACTGTGTGGTCATTATATTTGTATCTTTGAATCCTTTATCTCTCTGTGTGCCTCTCTTTTCTTTCCTTTTCTTTTTCCAAGAAGTGATCAGTTTGCCCATTCTCCAAAGTCCATTTTGGAGCCAGGGAACACATCTGCAGAAGTCAAAAGTTTGCTAGCCATAAGCCGCCTCCAAGATTACTGATATAATTACAACCTTTGTCAAAACAAAGGGATTTCTATGAACTCCATAGGATGAAATCTTTTCAGATCGAAGCTTATTCAGCTGACACTGGTTAAAATTCAGAATTACAGTAAGGATGTAAAGGTATTGTGATAGTTCATTACGTGTCAACTTGACTAGATCATGGGATGCCCAGATATCTGGTTAAACATTATTTCTGGATGTGTCTGAGAAGGTGTTTCTGGAAGAGATTAGCATTTGAATCCATAGACTGAGTAAAGCAGATGGTCCTTCCCAATGTGGGTGGGCCTCATCCAATTCACTGAGGGCCTGAATAGAACAAAAAGGCAGAGGAAGGATTCAACCTTTGAGCTGGGACATCAATAATCTTCTGCCCTTGGCACTGCTGGTTCTCAGGGCTTCAGACTCAGACTGGAATCTATACCATCAGCAATCTGGCTTTCAGGACTTTGAACTACACCACTGGCTTTCCTGGATCTCTAGCTTGCAGATGGTAAATGTGGTACTTCTCAGCCTCCATAATTGTGTGAGCCAGTACCTTATAATAAATCTATCTATCTATACATATATATTCTATTGGTTCTGTTTCTCTGGAGAACCCTAACTAATACATACTTCTTGATAGAACACCTAAATTCATCAGTCCTGTCACCAATATGTCTAACAGACTCATTTTTAAATTTGCATATAAGCATTCCCTTTCCAATAGTGAGGCTCTGTTCCTAAAAACCTAGGTTTTGAAACTTTTAAAATTGAGGCTCTCAAGACCTTAAAGACTTTGGGATTAAAAACAAACTTACCTGTAATTATACTTTAAAAGAAATGTATTGGTCCAGCCAAATTTCTTAGACTAGCCCTTATGGTCTCTTTACCATCTATTGTCAGCCTCGGTTTCTAACCTTGTCCCTGGCTATTGCTCATTACAGACGTTATTCTGTTAAACAGAGTCCCTCAGTCTTCCATCTTCCCCAAGCATGCTGACGCTTCCTGTCTCTGAGCCTTAGTTTAAGGGCAAATTGATCACCAAGGAACTTTTACAACAGATGCTAGAATGCATCCTGGCAATGTCTTCAGCAATAAAAATATATGGCTCCATCTGCCTGGAACAGGACCACCCTTCTTTTGAGAAATGCCATTGTTATGGGCTGAATGCTTGTGTTCTCCTATCAAAATTCATATGTTGAAGCCCTAACCCCTAATGTGATGGTATTTGGATATGAGGCCTTTGGGTGGTAATTAGGTCATGAGTGTGGGCCCTTATGAATGGGATTACTGTCCTTAAAAGAAGAGGCCAGGGCTTCCCTGGTGGCGCAGTGGTTGAGAGTCCGCCTGCCGATGCAGGGGACACAGGTTCGTGCCCCGGTCCGGGAAGATCCCACATGCAGCGGAGCGGCTGGGCCCGTGAGCCATGGCCGCTGAGCCTGCGCGTCTGGAGCCTGTGCTCCGAAATGGGAGAGGCCACAACAGTGAGAGGTCCGCGTACTGCAAAAAAAAAAAAAAAAAAAAGAAGAGGCCAGAGAGCTAGTTCACTCTCTTTCCGCCGTGTGAGGATACAAGATGTTGGCAGTCCACAACCTGGAAGAGGTCTGTCACCAGAACCTCGACCATGCTGACACCCTGGTATGGGACTTGCAGCCTCCAGGACTGTGAGGAACAAATATCTGTTGTTTATAAGCCATCCAGTCTATGGGACTTTGTTATGTACTATAGCAGCCATTTCCCCAACTCCAACCCCATGGAACTGGGAAGGTATAGGGGATGCCAATCACAAGACCTCACACATCTGGCCATGGTGACTGGTCCCTGATCCAGCCAGGCCAATCAGAATCCTTCTCTAGAACTTTCCTAACTGGAGATTGCAGGGAAAAGACTTTCCTCTCTTGTCAGGAAGCTGTGATAATGTAAGCATGGAGCTGCATGAGGCCATGGCAGGGAAGTGCAAGGCGAAACAGAAGTGGAGACAGAATCAGCCATTCTTGGCCACATCTAAGTTCTCTCGGGCCAGATCAGACCACCCTTCCTGTTCTTCGGTGATGTGTGCCAATACATTTCCTTCTTATGCTTAGTTACTTCAGGCTGGATTGCTGGATTACTGGTATGGACTGATACAGGCAGTTTTGCAGAAGATGCAGATTCTTCACATGATCATTTTTTTGTATCATTCCTCAATAAAAGTTGAGGGCACACTAAACTTAAAAGTGCTTGTGGCAATAAAATTTATCTTTATCAGTTTTCTGGTTGCTAAAGTTAAACATACACATTTAAAATATGTTTATGAAAACTAGGACAGTGTATAAAGTGAATATTTCAGAATTTTGTCTGTATGTATATAAATACATATAATGGTATTTTTGTAAAAAATTGGATCAGACTATGCATTTAATCAATCCTATAGCTTACATCTTTCACTTAATAATGTATTTTGGATATCATGATATATCAATTCATATAGATCTGCTTGGTGCTTGGTGGTGTTTTAAATGTTTATGGTCAAAGTGTGTCCTCCTAAATGACTACCACTGGTAATAGTGGTCAGTAAGAGTGTGTGTTATCTCAATGATGGAATTCTAGCTTAGAGCCAGGAGACCTGTGCAATTGCCTTTTTGTGTGCAGACAGGTTTTGCAAAAAGTTGAATGGCTCATTTCTTTCTTTCCTTTTATTTTTTGGCTGTGTTGGGTCATCATTGCTGTGCACGGGCTTTCTCTAGCTGTGCCGAGTGGGGGCTACTCTTCGTTGCAGTGCACGGGCTTCTCATTGCAGTGGCTTCTCTTGTTCCGGAGCACGGGTTCTAGGTGCGTGGGCTTTAGTAGTGGTGGCACACAGGCTCAGTAGTTGTGGCTCATGGGCTCTAGAGCACAAGCTCAGTAGTTGTGGCGCACAGGCTTAGCTGCTTCATGGCATGTGGGATCTTCCCAAACCAGGGCACGAACCCGTGTCCCCTGCATTGGCAGCTGGATTCTTAACTACTGTGCCACCAGGGAAGTCCCTGAATGGCTCATTTCTTACCTCCATGTCAGGCTATTGGCAGTATTTCAAGTACTCTTTGAATCAGGGTTGAACCATGGGAGAGAGCTATCAGGTATTTGCCGGGCAATATGCAAGGTGACCTTATAATGTGGACAGTACAGGGAAAACAGCAAAACCTTCTCACTCTGGACTCAGCTTCATAATCAAGAGTCATGGAAATAATGACAAGAACTAACACAACAGCAACTTTTACTGATAGGTACCAGGGACATTGGCTAAGCATTTGACAACAGATGCATTATTTAATGCTCACAGTAACTCAAAAATTATCACTATTTTCAGTAATTAAATTGAAGCTCTTGCCTATGGTCAGACAGGTAGAAAGTGGCAGTGCTGGTATTTGAACTCGAGCTAAATAGCTCTAAAGCCTGTGTTCCTCACCACCATTTATCCTGTTCTATTCTCCAGTTCCCCAGCCCCTTCCCCTGCCACCACCGACTTGGGACATTTATCTGTCCTTACCTCAAAACTCAGATTTTGAGATGTAAACATTTTTATTGTTGGGAAAGTTTGTGGAAATTTTACTAATGCTTTTGTTGTTGGTTTTAAAATAAATTTAGAGGAGGATATTACAATATCCTTTTGGTTGACACAACCTGATGCAAGTAAGGGTTGGAGGTTTATTGACTGAGGTTCTGCTCCCTGACCACTTCAACATTTGCTAGGTCAGACTTATGGAAATAATATACATTAGAAGAAATATAGTTATGTGCAGTAACAAAATTAAAACTAATTATAAATAGCACCAAGTAATTCATAAGGAAACTCAGTATACAATACGACTTTAGGAAACAGGTGAAGTATTAGTTTCCTATTGCTAATGTAACAAATTATCACAAACCTAGAGGCTTAAAACAACACAAATGTATCATCTTATATTTTGAAAGACACAAGTCCAAAATGGGTCTTATGCGGCTAAAGTCAAGGTATCAGTAGAGTGGTGGTCCTTTGGGAGGCTCTAGGGGAGAATCTGTTTCCTTGCCTTTGCTTGTTTCTAGAGGGTGCCTGCATTCCTGGCTCATGGCCCAACATCACTCCCATCTCTGCTTCCATCTTTACATCTACTTCTCTGACTCTGACTCTCCTACCGCCCTTTTCTTTCTTTCCTTTGTTTTCTTTCTCTTCTTTCCCTTCCTTCCTTCCTTCCCTTCTTCCTTTCTTTCTTTCTTTGTTGTTAGAAAACCTAGTTTATTTTTTTAGTGGTGGTAAAATGCACATAACATTTATCATCTTAACCATTTTTAAAGGTAAAGTTCAGTATTATTAAATACATTCATATTGTTGTGCAACCAATTTCCAGAACTTTTTCAACCTGCAAAACTGAAACTCTACACTCCTTAAACAACTTCTCATATCCTCTTCCCCCTAACCTCTGGCAACCACAATGCTACATTCTGTTTCTATGAATCGACTACACTAGATACCTCATATAAATGGAATCATACAATGTTTGTCCTTCTGTGTTTGGTTTATTTCACTTAGCTTAATGTCTTGAAGGTTCATCCATGTCATAGCATGTGTCAGAATTTATTTCCTTTTTAAAACTGAATTATTTCCACTGTATGGGTAGACACATTTTGTTTAAACATTAAATTGTTGGACACTCACGTTACTTCCACCTTTTGGCTATTGTGAATAATGCTGCTATGAACGTGGGTATACAAACATCTCTTCAAGACCATACTTTCAGTTATTTGGGGTATATACCCAGAAGTGGAATTGTTCTATTTTTTACTTTTTGAGGAAACTCCATACTGTTTTCCATAGAAGCTGTACCATTTTATATTCCCCGAAACAGAGCACCAGGCTTCCAATTTCTCCACATTCTTGCCAACACTTTTTGTTTTCTGTTTTGTTTGGTTTTTGTTTTTTTAGGAGTAGCAATCCTGATGGGTATGAAGTGATATCTCATTGTGGTTTTGATTTACATTTATCTAATGATTAGTGATATTGAGCATCTTTTCATATGATTGTTGGCCATCCTATCTCCCTTTTATAAAGACCCTTGTCATTATATTGGGCCCACCTGAAAAATCCAGAATAATCTCCCCATTTTAAGATCTTAACTTAATCCCATCTGCAACGTCCCTTTTGCTACGTAAGGTAACATACACAGGTTCCACACATTAGAACACAGATAACTCCGTGGGGCAAAAGGTGTCATTATTCTGTCTACCACAGGTGACTACTTTACTGCCAAAGCCAAAAGGATAAAAATTCTGAAGAATGGATGTTTGGCTGATGATTTCAAATACAAAAAAGAAGTATTTTACGATCAGTGACATTTGAGACAGCTTTTAGTAAAGTGGCAGGACTGTAACTCAGAATAAGTTATATATTTTTTATGTTAACTACTAATCTGAAATTGTATTTACATATATCTGTTTCTTCCCAAAGGAGCTATTTTGTTTAAATTACCCAGAGTTCTTATAAGTTTAGGTTAAAGTGAAAACCATACAGTCCTAGGCTAGTATGTCAACTCTACGCTACACAGCATTCAGGATCCAGGTTCCTTTCCCTAGGATGGAATCCTGGTCCTTGTGGTCCAGGCAACTTTGCAGGAAGCAGGATGGCGGGGGCGGGGTGGGCAGCAAATGCATGTCATGTCAATATAAAGCAAGGGAAAAGATAAAGGGGTTATTGTAAGAAGTGACATGGGTCTAAACTATAGTGTTAGGTGTGAGGACAGGTCACTTGTATGTAGAGTCCAAAGAATACTTGCAGCAATTGACGAAGTCATGGGGGATTGGGGGATTGGGGTCCATTAACAGACACGAGAAGGGAGTGACAATCCTAGGCCTAAGGAAATTGTTGTTTGTCTCTGCTGTTGAGAGAGGAAATGTGGGTTCTGTTTAGAACAAACTGAGCTTCAAGATTCAGAGTTTTATCCAGGTATAGGTGTCCATCAGACCCTGGAAAAGAAGAAAGGTTGTTTTTCATCCAACACAGGAGAAAGTGCCAAGAAAATAGGTGATGTAGGAAAAAACATCAAGTAGAGAAACTTTGAAGTAGCTCATTTCCAACAGTCTTCATCTGACTTTAAATTATGAGACATGAGTATCTGCAGAGTGAGACAGGTGGGTGGAGGCCCACATGTTTCAAGTTTGGGAAGCAAGGAGGTTTCATAGGCCATGGGAAGTGTGGGGAGGCTCATAGCTAATTGCTCATGAAGCACACACTTGAAAGGTGGTCTTACCTCTAAAGCAGCAGCGCCAGTGTGAGTCCTTTAAAGCAAGAGAAGGCACACAGAGGAGGGGTCCAAGGAAACAGCAACAGAAGGGCATTCTGAAAGCCTGACCCAGGGTTTGTAGTTATATTGAATCACCCATCTGGGGGGATATCAGACAGTTTAGGCCAGAAAGTATAATCAGCAACCAGGATAAAACACCATGGTATGTTGGTGTATGTTGGTATATTCCTGTTTCTTATTTTATGGACTTGAAGAATGTCAGAGTTAGCATATGTCAAGTGATGAAGGAACTTTTATTCAAGAAATGTAAATCTGGTTTAATGTTGGAGATGGGTTATTGTAATACATGGCATAAAGGAATAAAGGGGGAAATGTTTATCTCAAAAGACACTAAAAAGGTATTTGATAAAATTGCATACCCATTTTAAAAAAAGAAACCTTACAAACTATCGATAACTTCTAGGAATTTGTTTGACAGAAATATTCACACATGTACTCAAAGATACATGTACAAGGATATTTAAACAGAAATAAAAGGCAAAATGACTAGAAAGACGTAGGCAAAATTATGATCATTTGCAGGCAGAGGAATTTTCTATCCAGAAAATTCAGGAAAGTAAACTATAAAATCGTTATCTTTCCTACAAAATAACAACCAACCAGTTAGAGTTATATGATAGGAGAAGTTTCTATTCACAGTAATCCCCTGTATTAGTTTGCTAGGGCTGCCACAATGAAATACCACAGACTGTGTGGCTTAAGTAACAGAAAGTGATTTCTCACAGTTCTGGAGGCTGGAATTCCAAGATCAAGCAGTCAGCAGGTTTGGTTTCTAGCGAGGCCTCTCTCCTTGGTTTGCAGGTGGCCATCTTCTCTCTGTGCACACACATCCCTTGTATATCCCAGTCTCCTCTTTTTACAAGGATGCCAGTCAGATTGTTCTAGGGCTCAACCCTAAGAACCTCATTTCAATTTAATCACCTCTTTAAAAGCCTTATCTCAATATACAGCCACATTCTGAGGTACTGGGACTTAGGACTGCAACATACGAATCAAGGGGGCATAACTCAGTCCATAATATCCCCAGAAAATATACAATACCTAAATATAACTCTAAGAAGATAGAAGCAACCTAAAGGAAGACAGATATATCATGACATTTCACTGGAAGACATAAAAGAACACTTGAATAAATGGAGAAACATACCATATTCTTGGTGGGAAAGTCTCAATATTATAAAGTGTAAATTTATTCCAAATTAAATTAATAGGTATAACACAAATCAAACAAGATAAAATATCAAATCTCTCAAACTTTCTTTTTATTTCTCTTCCATATTTGTTATCTTCAACAGTAAATTCTTTATTTCTAATGGGCATGCCACCATCATCCCAGACCCATCAGCTTTCACCCCAAATCAACTTTCTCAACCACCCTATACCTAGCAATAGGAAGTCATCACCCTACCAATCACCTAGGATAAAACCTCTGGTTTATCTTTGAAAATTCTCTCTTCTTAGCCCACCTACATACAATCAGTCAGTTCTGTATAGCCATTCTTGTTAATGTTAAACCTACCCCTTCCATTCCATTCCTATCTGCCCACCTTTCCTCATATGTGGATCCTAACTCTGCACAACACCAACACCTAGATTTATCTTTCTAAAATATGGTTTTAATCATTCTTTTACAAGTTTACAAATGTTGTATTCAATACCTCTATTGGGTGATCTTGGACAAGTTAGTTAATCAATATGCCTCTGTTTATTTAGCTGTAAAATGGGAATGATAGCAGTACTTACCTCACTGGGTTATTATGAAAAGTGAGTTAATAATTTTAAAGCACTTGGAACAGTAAGTGCTTTATATGTATTTGTTAAATGAATAAATATCTTTCCCATTGTTTTTTGCCGGTACTTAAAGTGTTCACTTTGAGAAAAACTCATTCCTTGGGGTTTAGGCATTGTATGCCCTTTTCAAACGATTATATTCAGAAATATTTGAGCAATATTTTATCAACGAATACAAGTTTCTAAAAAATATATTTTTAATAGCAAAAGATTGAAGGCAACCTCATGTCTGTTAGTAGAAAAAGTAATGCTTAATAAAAGATGAAGTCCTATTATAAAAAACTATGGAGACAAAGGTAAATTTGTAGATAAAAGATATATTTGACATGGAAGGATGGCCATAACATATTGAGTGAAAAAAGCAAATTGAGGAATAAGAGATGCACGTTCCTTTCAGGAAGAATAGGAAAAAACACATGAAGCTGTAAGCAGAGGACAGTCTCTGTTATTAAATGAGACTGTATGACCTTCCTACAATGAACATGTATTGAGTTTGTAATTAAACCTAAGTAAAAACAAATGAATAATGAGAAAAAAAACTTTTAAAAAGTTTTAAATTTCCTCATCTCTTGGAAAACTCGCTTATCAAAAGATAATCCAGGTTTTTATCTGCCCTGAATGAAAATACTGGTGAGTTTGGGGTTGGTGAGGAGTCAAATGCTACGATTTGCTCCGAAACCTCTATCCCACTAAAGACAGCTTTAAGCACCTTGCAGGTTAGTCTCAAATGTTAGTCTTTATTTTTTACCTGAGAAAGAGGCATCGTCAAACATTTCTACTTTATCGTCAAACATTTCTACTTTATCCATTAATCCAAAGACCATTAATGTAATTACCTGGGAAATTCTAATTTAATGAGATGCAAAATCTTCCATTTTAAGCGTTGATGAGGATTAAGGGAATAGCTACCCTTTTCAACAAACAAATCTCAGACTCTCTGAGGCAAAAAAATCTTCATGTAGAAGACTCTGAATTTTCTCATCTTTTTGATAAACACTTCCACTACCAAGAAAGAACTCAGGCAGTTGTAAATAAAGTTCGGCCACACCTGAAAAATGCTTTCTCCAGTTGTTCCTATATGCCCAGACTCAAAGGGTTTGGGGTTTGTAAATAAAAGGTGGCCTACTGTAAGGAAGGGCAAGAGTAAACAATCTCAAAGAAATTAATTACACGGTGCATTTAAACTATCCAGGCACCTGCTTTACCTAGAAAAACTGCCTGTTGTTTTCATCACTGGGCCTCAGGAAACTAGGCCCTAGCCACCACCTGGTGACGCTGATAACGCGCAATGTCTCTCAGCTGCAGCAATTAGAAAGGCCGGGCAGTCTCCTTTAAGAAGCTGACTCACGTGGACGCTGTGTTGTGTGCTCTCAGCTGGGAAGGGGGTGGATCTCAGGTCTCTCCACATTGGCTGCGTCTGGAGAGGGGGCAGAGTTAGCCTCTTTGATTGGCTGTCCGAGTCCCGGGCGTTGGGTCAGGGGCGGGGCGAGCTGCAGGGAGATTGCCCTGGGTCTGCGGCTTCTGGGAGGGGCGGGCCGCGACGCAAAGGGGAGCGGGAGTGGGGGAGGGTGAGCCAGAGAAGGGGCGGGGCCCAGCGGAAAGGGCAGGGTGCCGGGGAGAGGGCGGGGTCTAGAAATGATGGGCGTTCTGGGCCAACCGGGAGAGCCGACTGTTCGAGGGGCGGGGCTACGCCGGGTGATTGACGCTGAGGCCCAACCAGGGAGAGGCGGGGCCAAGGCCAGGGCCTGACTAAACCTGGAGACTCCGCTGGCTGAGGGGGCTTCATTTCAGCTGAGGACCGAAGAGCCGCTGGCGGCCGTGGATCTTACAGCCGCTCGGGGTGAGTGCGGCGGTCGGGGGCTGGATTCGGGGCCTGAGGGGGGCTGAGGCGCCCCTCCGGGTCAGCGGCTTCGAAACACTCGGGATCGGCCCGGGGCGGGAGGCCCAGGCAGGAAGTGCCTTTTCCTCCCCGCGCTCCCTCCGGGGTCCCAGCGCGGCCGACCCCCGCCCCTCTGGGCGGGCTCCGGTGCCGGGGCTGCGGGCTGACGAGCTGGCCTGTTTCCTCTTTGTGAGGCCCAGGCGCGGCGGCCGCCGTCAGCCCGCCCCCGCCGCGCAACCGGGGCAACCGGCGCAACCGCAACGGACGCGACCTCCATCTCGGCGCCCGCGCCCTCCCGCCCCGGCGCAGCCTCTAAGGCCCTGCACGTCGCGGCCGGGGCTTCCGGCGCCCTTCCGCGGGCAGTTTGGCCAGCGACCCCGTCGCCTGGGCTGCCCCGCCCCCACGGGCCGCGTCCCCGCCGCAGTGTCGGGGGCGCGCCCCGGACTCCGCGCCGCCGCGGTCTCCGCCGGGGCCTGTGCCCACGGCCCCGAGGTGAAGTCCGAACTCGACTCCGAGATGTGCGGCGTTAATAACGCCACGGCGTGGCCTGTCCTTCAAAGGGGCCACATCCCCTTTCGGTTGGCACTGGCCATGAGCGGGGGTCGGCGTTGTCTTTTGTTTGCTGCCCCCCAAAGGCTGGATGCCCGCCACCCTGCCTTCTTGCACCCCAGGAGATCCCCGGGCCGAGGGAGGGGTACGCTTGACGGAGGGCGTGGCGCAACTGCTGGGCGGCCGGGGCCGCGGGGCCGCCCGCTCAGCTGTTTCCGGCCCGTGTTTGTTGTGCCGGAGGAGGCCCGGCCGCGCCGCGCTCGGGCCCCGGCCCCTCCCGATTGGCCCGCGGCGTCACGTGCCCGCAATCAGCTGGGGCTAGCCTGGGCCGCGGGGCGTGGGTGGCTGCGGCGGTGCTCACCGGCGCGGGGTGTCGCGCGGCCGCCTGCTGCCCCACGCGAGCAGCATCCTTGCTTTCCTTGTCGGTGGGGCGTATGCGCACCCTAGTCACCCCTTTATTCTGCACTCGTAGGTAGGACAATCAGTATTCCGGACAGCGGGAGTTGGAAAATTGGAATACTACAAAGATCTGTTTAATCCCGACACCGATTAATCTCCCCTTGCGCGGAGAGTCTGGGAAGGTGTACAGCTCATTTATTTTTAAATTTTTTCTGTTTACAGAGCCCTGTTGGTAATCTGAGGATTTTTATTTCAGATCTCCTTGACAGATGGAAAACCTGAAGTAACCTCAGGCTAACCTTGTGTTTTGGGGAAATTAGACTTGCTGCTGAAGTAACTGGGGGTAATAGGGTATTAGCTAATCTTGCACAGTTGCATATGCAGTGTTGCAGCTGTGTTCCAACAAAAGACGAACCAAAATGCATGAAGTGTGTCCAGGGTACATATTTGTGCCAGATGTGAAGCGTCTTGGTGGAATCTTTCCCTAAAAGTTTATTGCATACTCGCGCTATGTTAGGTAAGAAGGAAATTGCAAATAATTTACGATCTTTTCTCTAGAAACGCACAGTTTTTAGTAAAAAGGCATAGGCAAATGAAATTGGGTAACAGTACGGAGTTAAATATTAGTAAGTTATGAAATGATGTTGTAGAAGTTCAAAAATGGGGCAGTGAGAAGAGTGAAGCATCCTAGAGTGGATTGATATTAATTAGACCTAGAAAATGAAGAGGCTTTGGGATGCTATTGGGCAAACAGAGGCCTAGGAGGAAAAAAAGAGGCCCAGAGCCTTTATAGATAGTGAGAAGGTAGAGCTTGTGGAATTTGGCACACAAAGTATTTTCCACATATGCCATTATCTTTCTGGCTTTGTACTGGAATACCAGGTAAAATGTCACACTCCTTGGAAAGAACCAATGTCTGCCTTTATCACATTCTCACCCAGCTCAGTGCCCAATACAGGCTTACTGTTTGGCTTTTTTTGTTTCTTTTTTAAGTTTATTTCTGGCAGCCATCTTATCTATAGGAGAGGGTGTTGATGAAATGTGCTTAAGTAAGTTATTTAACTCTATACAGGGACACTAAATTGGATTTTAACATGTAAAATACATGTTGCTGCTTCTAAAATAATCTGGCTGGATCATTGAGGACCTTTCCCTAGACTTAGTTGCCTTTTCTTTTGCTCTATTTAAGTGGTAGGAAAGAAAAAAAGGTTTAGAAAATTAAAAAGGAAGGGAAATAAGGCCAAAATTAAGTCTAAAAATGAGATTAAATTAGCTACTACCCTCCAAAAAAAGTCCATGAGACATGAGGCTAATCCTAAATATTAAGATGTGAAGATAGTCCTACCAAGTATAATCCTGCCCAGATTATCACTTTAGGTTTCATAGTGCCTAAATGGCTATATAAACCAATATCAGTTTCTCTGATAATCCTGTGTAGTAATGTCTTGATGGTGTAGGAACTGAACCTTAGGTGTGACATGAAACTTGCTACTTGACACCTGAATCAGGAAACCAGAGAGTTAAATTGTACTCCAGTCCATCCAATTAGAGGCTTTTTTGACTCATGGTATTGCATCACAGCAAATGAGAGATCTTGAATTTGTCTTGCCAAAAGCTGTTTTGGGGCGATTACCAACTCAGATTGTTTAGCTGACTCACTGAGTTACATGACTAGTCTTATTTTCTGGAGATAACTGAACAATAAGAATTATAGAAACAGTGAACTTGGAAAACATTTAACAACAACAAAGGCATTATTAGCAGGCAAGAACAAAAATATAAAAGTTACTGTCAAACGAAGATCTGAGGGCTTCCCTGGTGGCGCGCAGTGGTTGAGAGTCCACCTGCCGATGCAGGGGACACAGGTTCGTGCCCCGGTCCGGGAAGATCCCACATGCTGCAGAGCGGCTGGGCCCGTGAGCCATGGCTGCTGAGCCTGCGCGTCCAGAGCCTGTGCTCCGCAACGGGAGAGGCCGCAACAGTGAGAGGCCCGCTTACTGCAAAAAAAAAAAAAAAAAAAAAAAATGAAGACCTGATTCCACAACCAGAACATCATTTGAAACAGCAAAGTAAACTGGTCAGGTATTGCAAGAGAACAAGAGGAAAGCATAGCTTTCTTGTGTCACCGAAACCTTGGCTTGGTGAACATTTTGTAAAAAAAAAAAAAAAATTGGAAAATTGGTTTTGTGGATCAAACTAAATTTATTATTTTCTCTTGTAGGTTTTCAATAGAACTTCATCACAAATTGGTATGAAATAGTTGATGAGATAACAGTAGAGTTAGATGCTAATTATAGTAATCAGCCCAGCACTGTTAAAAGTCCTTTGAGTTTTGTTCCTTCCCTTTTTGGAGAGGGAAGAGACTGAAAACCAGATATACAAGCTTGCTCCCGCATGTTTCCATTTTAGCCAAACCATTGCAAAACACAGCCTTTCCTGGAAGGGCAGATTCCTTTAACCCTTTCTGCACTAGGCTCCTGCACACTCAGTTCCCTGCAGGAGAGAGTTTTTGTGTCTTGTATTTGCCCACCACCTCCTAGTGCAGTGGAAAAACTCCTCTTACCTGTCCAATGATAGCTAGAGTTGGGTAGAGTGTGTGTTTTGTGGTCTGTGGAAATGCCCTGAGGAAATAATTCTTTTACAAAGGAAAAGTCTATCTGTGGATTGGGTGTTTTCCCACCAGAGGGTTCTTAGAGATGCCTCCCTGGTATTTTTAGGGCTGGGAAGTGTGATTCCTCCTCCTGTGAATTCTACTTGCCAGGGTTGAGTCCCAACTGGATTATTAGTTACAGGGAGGGCAAGTGCCTATTTTAAGACCTAGAATTATGATACTGAGAATTTGAGATGCTTCACAAGGTTTCTAACTTTCCTCCTGCATGTAATTTCTGTCACCTGGTCACTTAGCTTTGCAGTGATTAACAGGAAATGAAGCCAGTTAATATGGTTTGTTTCATATCCTTTCTGAGCCTTGCTTTCTTCATCTGTAATTGGAGGGGGAAGTTCAGGTGGAGAATGTTGAAGAAGATAATCTAATTTTACTAGATTTATCTTTATTTAGCATTTATTGTGTGCCAGGCACTGTTCTCAAAATGTATTATCGCCATTTAATTTTCACAACTCAGAGATGGGTACTGCTGTCACCGTTTTATAGATGAAGAAACTGAGGTGAGGATACCTTACCCAAAGTTTATGCAACTTTTAAGCGGCAGAGCTGAGATTTGAACCCTGAGTTCAAGTATTTGAGCTACATTGTTTAAATCCTAGGGGTGGAGAGAGAAGGAGGCAGCAGCTGGGTATACTATCTATTTTTATAATCTTTGTATTGTTGATCTTCAACATGCTGAATTTACTACAGAAAGTTAAGGACTTTAGTTAGAAAATCCATGAAGAAGAGGGGAGTGGGATTAAATTGATTTTGTTGGATACTCCTGTTCATCCTTAAACCTGAATGCCAATCAAGTTTCCTTTTTTTCTGAGAAAGACTGTCTGCTTTTTAAATGAAAAGCTCTTCTGCTCTCCAAACAATTTTTTCAGCAAGGGTCAGCACACTTTCTGTCAAGGGCCAGATAGTGAATATTGTGAATTTTGCAGCCCATAAGGTTTAAGTAGCAAATACTCGAATTCTGCCATTGTAGTGAGAGAGCAGCTAAGTATAAACAAATGGGTATGGCTCTGTCCCAATAAAACTTTATTTATGGTCACTGAGATTTGAATTTCATGTAATTTTCATGTCACAAAATATTCTTTCAGTGTTTTTTTCCCAACCATTTTAAAGTGTAAAAAGCATTCTTAGCTTTTGGGTCATATGAAAATAGGTGGTGAGCTGAATTTTGTCTGTAGATCTTCGTTTGCTGACCCCTGCTTTTAAAGAATATATTCAGCAATGAACCAGACTAATGAACAGGATATTTGTTAGTGTGTATGTGTGTGTGGTGTGTATAAATCAGTACCAGTGGTGAACAAGTGGAATTTGAAATTAACACAGTACCATTTACATTAGCACGCCCGCCCCCCCCAAAGAAATACTTAGGTACAAATCTAACAATGTGTATACGATCTATATGAGGAAAAATACAAAACTCTGATGAATGAAATCAACAAGAACCAAATGAATGGAGAGAGATTCCGTGTTCATGGATAGGAATACTCAATGTTGTCAAGATGTCATTTCTTCTCAACTTGTTCTGTAGATTCAATGCAGTCTCAGTCAAAATTCGAACTTTAGTTACTTTGTGAATATTAACAAATTTTTTCTAAAGTTTCTATAAAGAGGCAAAAGACCCAGAATAGCCAACACAGTATTGAAGGAGGAGAATAAAGTCAGAAGACTGACACTACCCAACTTCAAGACTTAATATATATCTACAGTAATCAAGACAGTATGGTATTGGTGAAAGAACAGACAAATAGATCAATGGAATAGAATAGAGAGCCCAGAAATAGGTCCACATAAATGTGGTCAACTGATCTTTAACAGAGGACCAAAGGCAGTACAGTGGAGCAAAGATAACCTTAAATGTGCTGGAACAACTGGACATTCACATGCAAAAAAGTGAATGTAGACACAGACCTTACACCCCCACTCACAAAAATTAACTCAAAAGTGGATCACAGACCTAAATGTAAAATGCAAAACTATAGAACTCTTAGAAGATAATATAGGAGAAAACCTAGATGACCTTGAGAATGGCAATGACTTTTTAAATACAACACCAAAGGCATGACCCATGAAAATAGATAATTGACAAGCTGGACTTCATTACTATGAAAAAGTCTGCTCTGTGGAAGGCAATGTTAAGAGAATGAAAAGACAAGCCACAGACTGAAAGAAATATTTGCAAAAGACATATCTGATAAAGGACTGTTACCCAAAATATACAAAGGACTCTTAAAACTCAACAGTAACAAAACAACCCAATTAAAAACTGGGCCAAGGGCTTCCCTGGTGGCGCAGTGGTTGAGAGTCCACCTGCCGATGCAGGGGACACGGGTTTGTGCCCCGGTCCGGGAAGATCCCACATGCCGCGGAGCGGCTGGGCCCGTGAGCCATGGCTGCTGAGCCTGCGTGTCTGGAGCCTGTGCTCCGCAACGGGAGAGGCCACAACAGTGAGAGGCCTGTGTACAGCAAAAAAAAAAAAAAAAAAAAAAACTGCGCCAAGGACCTTAACAGATGCTTCACCAAAGAACATACACAGATGGCAAATAGCACATGAAAAGATGCTCCACATCATATGTCATCAGGGAAATGTAAGTTAAAACAGTGGGATGCCACTACACACCTATTAGAATGGCCAAAATCCAGAATACTGACGCCACAAAATGCTGGTGAGGTTGTAGAGCTCATTCATTCCTAGTGGGAATGCAAAATGGTACAGCCACTTTGGAAGACAGTGCGGTGGTTTCTTAAAAAACTAAACATACCATATAATCCAGCAGTGACACTCTTCGACGTTTACCCAATGGAAAACTTATGTCCACACAAAAACCTGCATGGGGATATATATAGCAGCTTTAGTCATAATTGTCAAAACTTTGAAGCAACCATAGTGTCCTTCAGTAGGTGAATGGATAAATACACTGGTACATCCAGACAGTTGAATAGTATTCAACACTGAAAAGAAATGAGCCATGAAGCCATGGAAAGACTTGGAGGAACCTTAAGTACATATTGGTAAGAAAAAGAAGCCAATCTGGAAAGACTATATACTGTATGATTCCAACTGTATGACATTCTGGAAGAGGAAGAACTATGGAGAGAGTAAGAAGATCAGGGGTTGGTGGTAGAGGGAGGGATGAATAGAGCCCAGAGAAGTTTTAAAACAGTGATAACATAATGATGGATATATGTCATTATACATTTGTTTAAACCCATAAGATGTACAACACTGAGAGTGATCCCTAAAAAACTATGGACTTTGGGTGGTTATGATGTGTCATTATAGGTTCATTAGTTGTCACAAATGTACCACTCTGGTGAAGGATGTTGATAATGAGGGAGGGTATGCATTTGTTGGGGCAGGGAGCATGTGGAAAATCTCTGCCTTATTTTGCTGCTGTGGACCTAAAACTGCTCTAAAAAACTAAATCAAAAAACCTTTTTTTAGAAAATTGTTTTATTGACCTGGAAATTATATAGTCCATAATGTCTTAATTTTTAAAATAATACATTCCTGGAGACTGTCTTTCATGGATTTCTGAAAGAGAAAAACTATTTTTTCTCTTAGATTCTATAAATCCTATAAATTTAAAAAACTGTAAAAAGGTAAAGGTCTTAATGTATTGCTTCACTGGAGTCTCCTATTAAAATAGAAATTGAAAATTCTAGGTAGCTAAATTCTATTTATTGAAGAGGGAGGAAATTGAAATCAATTACTGAAATATCAACATATCATGTGTGAATTTCACTTATATTTTCAACCTGACACCTTACTGTTTCCAGTAATTTCAAATGAACTGATGTTAGGCTTCCAGTTAAACACTCAAATTTGATAATTTTCTTACTTCCACCTTTTAAGGTTTCAATAACCTACAGCAAAGAAAATCTAGTACCCAAGAGACCTTATTTATTAAATTATTTGGGGAATGGCACTTATAAAAATTAAGATTATTAGATTCTTTTTTGCTTGAAATGCTAAAAAGGAAGAGAGCGTCTTAAAGCTTTAATTAATGATGAGTTTGGGGCTAATTTTGGTTATAAACTTGAACTTCAACACTGATACCATAACACACATTTTATTACTTAGGGACACAGTAAGTGCCCCCAGAATCAATACAGAGAACATTAGTCATCTGTGAAAGCAATTCATTCTTAAGATATTTTAGAGATATGTGACTGAAGATATTTGGTACTCTTCTAAATCCAAGCAAGGTGATTAGCATATCTGGGAAATAATTTAGATGTAAAAACAGTCAGAAGGTAGATCATTGGTTGCCTGTGGCTGGAGATTGACTGAAGAAGGGTTTGTGGGGATTTGGGGGAGGTGATGGAAATATTCTAAAGCTAAAGGGTTTGTGGTGATGGTAGCACAACTTTGTAAATTTACTAAAAGTCATTCATTTGTACACTTACAATGGCCAAATTTTATGTTATGTAAATTATTCCTTTAAGAAAATTGTTTTTAAAGAATCAGCTATATTCTATCCTGTCAGATAAAAAGTTTCAAAGTTTGTAGAGGAGTGGTCTGTATAAGCTCTTAGAAAGGGGTGGCTGAAGTCCATGTCTTTTGTAAGTAAGGCTGAAGTACCTTTTGTAGCACCATCTAATTTAGCATAAATGTAGTGGCACCTGTGAATGTATATTGCATTTACTAATGCACACTCCCTGACCACAAGAGGTTTATCTAGAAGTGATGAGAATTTGAACTAAGACATTGATGAGGGAGGGGGAGGAAAGACCTCGAAAAGCGATCGTGGAGGTATTGTCAATTTTGCAGTTTCTTAAAGAAGTTGCCAGGGTTTCTAGTTTAGGAGAGTGATTGGAGTTGCCATCAACAAAGTTAGGGAATATAGCAGGTTCAGCATGGAGACAGGAGGGGTGCATGATAAATCTGAGGGAGAAGGACTGAATCTGGCTGTCTCTTCTGGTCACTAGAGAGTAAGTGGGGTGAAAAGAACTGGAGCAGAATTTAGTTCACATCCCAGTTTGGATGGTTTCATAAAGTCACAGTCTTTATTTCTTCCTCTACAAAATTAGGATAATATCTACTTTAGAAATTGTCAAGATTAAATGTGATATGTAAAGTACCAAATGCAGTGTCCCATATTATTAAGTCTAAGACAGAGTTCAATATATTGTCCAGGTCCAGAGAAACCTGATTCAGGTGTTATGTGTTAGCTTTTTAATAACCTTCCCCCTTCTGTAATGAAGTGGCAGTCTGCTTGACGTCAGTCCTCCCGAATGTGCACAGGGGAAGTGAGCACTAGGTTGCACTCCTAGCCCAGCGAAGCTAAAGCCTAACACCTGGGACCCAATGGCCTGCGAAGGTTTTTCTATGTCCCAGAGACCTTCAACAGCAAGTGGTGTTTTGCTTGCTTCTGCTGGATTCCATGGCATTCAGGCTTCTCTCTTTTGGCAAATTAGAACTACATTTTACAGTTTTATATACATATATAGAACTCTCCAAATGGCAACTGCAACTGGGAATAGTGATTCTGTACAGATATTTTTAGTCTTGGTAATGAATCATGTAACTGAATCCAGTAAAAAATAGCTGGGTAAAAGTTAAAAATAGTCTGAATTTGAAGCAGGGAAGAGAAGGCATGTTAAATCTATTTACCCCATTTAGAAATAGTTTGCATGTATCCAGTAGCAAGCAGATGGCCACAGCTATGTTGTAATACTGAACCAAAGATAGAGATGTAGGTAGAAGGTATCAGGAGAGTTCATTTTGAAGTTCTGAACATTTTCCTCAATAGTATTGTATCTGTCACAGTCAATTCAAAAATATATAGTTATTCTTGCATTATGGTTGAAATAACTTACAAGATGAATATTGTATTTAAAAGTTTGAAGGAAAATTGGCTTGAAAGTAACAGTTCCCAGAAGCCCAAGCTGGAGGCTAAATTACTGCACAAATACTAGTTTTCAGAGAAATATAGATTCTGAGGACTATGTCTTCAGAGGTGAGACTATAAAACCCTGCTGTTGATTCCTTTCTCTAAATGACCGGTATTAAGAAAGATGACCAAAATCAACTACTCACAGGGTTGTTGAATGCTTAATTTATATCAAGAGTCATAAACTCAAATGTCTTAACAGGTGAAGTAATTTTGTGGCACAGAATGGACACAAAGCAAATGAAATGGCCTAGCTTGGGGAGTCGCAGCCACCACTCACCTCTAGCCAGTTGTTGCCCTATGAGAATATATGCCCTGTGTTGCCAGCTCTCCCCATTGTTTTTTGTTTTTTTTAAAGGCCCAATACAGGCTCTTAATAAAATCTCTCAAATTTTAAGTGATTCTCAGCGGTTTTTTATTAAAAGTAAAAAACTGTGCTCCAGATTAAACATGTCCACTAGTGTTTTGTGAGGGAACGGTTGTTTTGTTCACTGCTGTATGCCTCTGCCACCAAATGAATTCAGCCAGCAGGCCTCAGATTTGCAGCCTTTGACCTTTGCATAACAAATAATGTGTTCTTAGGCATCTGGGAAAAGTAATGCTATCCTAGAGACTGAAACAATAGACAGCAAGTCTTACCTTCTGTTGTCGTTTTGCAGAAATACAATCAGAAAGCTAAATGTCATTTCATAAGTCTTGTGTTTTTACCCAGGGTTTACTCATTGACACTTTTGTTAGTGCACTGGCTTTCCTTTTACAAGCTATACATTGTAATTATAGTCACTATTTGTTTTTCATTCTTTATTAAACTCCCATATCATAATGTGTAATGGGAGTCATAATTATCTTTGTGATAATGACATTTCTGATGACATTAGAACTGCCTAATGGCTGAGGAAGTTGACAGATGTTAGAAGGAATGGAATTTTTAATTTGTAATGGAATTTCCCCAAGTTTAAGATGACAGTGGATTACACATGGCTTCTAGATTTTTCTTTTCCATAGTGGTAGCTGTGTTAGCTCTGCGTGCCATTTTAAAGACATATAATGTTAAATATTTAAAACATAGGAGCTGATCACTACACGCAGGAATAAATGCTTTTTAAAATGAAAAGCTATAGTGTATTCTTGACTATGTCTAGATCTTAAAAATACTGTTTTAGGCGATTAATTGCAGTGAATTTAAGGAGTTGCATATATTAACTCTCCTAAGTTTTAAAATATTGGAGTGTGATTATCCTTGTTTCAGAAGTTGGATTCAGAGATTTTTTGCAATGTTTCAGAACTTGTGATTTGTTGAATTGGAAGGATTTCTTAAAAATAGTAAGCTATATAACGACGGCTCATCTTTCCCTTCTTCTCTGTTCTTGTTTTACTAGCCTTATGCCAGCCTAGACCATCTTGTGTGTCCTCTTCTTGTGTTAGAGTAATGGAAAAATTTTGGCTTTGACTTGGGTGAGCCGTATTCCCGTCACGATTTTCTGTACTTGAAAGCTGTGTAACCTTTGACCAGTTAGTAACCTTGGGTAATCTTTGAAATGGGGGCGATAACTTCACAGAGTTGTCGTGATGATTTTGAAATAAGTAAAGCATCCTAGTACAGTGCTCCACAGACTCAAACTTAACTACTGTTAGTGCCATCACCCCTTCGTGGTTGTTGACGCACCTGATGACCAGAGAGCCAGGCCCCCCATGCTCTCGAACCAGACTACCCTCTTGTTTTCTGATCGCCCCTTTTTCTACTCTTATCTGATCATCCCACTCTCATCCCACAAGTCTTTTCTCAAATTACACATACTCAGAATGTATACTTAACCCTGTGCTAAACCTCTTTTCTCACCTCTCTGCTTGTGCTTCTCATCATTCAGTTTGATATTCCACTGTCTTCCTGTTTTTTTCATACCCATCAAAAGAGAAGTGATACCATTCTTTGGCCTTCCTAAGCATGTTTACTTCCTTGACTTACTGATTCTAAAATGTTCTTAGTTTGGGTATGCCTATTTGTTTCCTCAGTGTGTGAACTTTGGATCCTTTTGTTCAGAGTCAGCTATTTCACGTATTAAGTACTATAAAGAGATCACATATGTGTATATAAATGGTTCTCTGTGACACCACCAAGTAGGTACTAACAAATTTTTTCAAAAAATCATAATGTGTTTCTTGTCCTTTTCCATTTGCTCCTAGGTTTTTAGAACTTCAGCTATAAAAATGGGCAGGATTTTCCTTGATCATATTGGTGGTACCCGTCTGTTTTCCTGTGCAAACTGCGATACGATCCTGACCAACCGCTCAGAACTCATCTCCACTCGATTCACAGGCGCCACTGGCAGAGCATTTCTTTTTAACAAGGTTGGTGGGGAAAACCAGTTTCATTTCCTAAGTGGGTTCAGTGGATATATTTGATAGCAGTACCAGAATACCCCTCAGAGCATGGAGATGCCAGGAAGAGTCAGAATGAGAGCTGTGCTCTATAGAACTGATTGTTGAGAGTTTAAAGATTGTATTATAATAAGAAGGGTGGTCTCTGTTGCTTCAGAAGACATTCAGTGTAAGAATTTGGTAGTTACTTCACAGACTATTGAAGGGGCCAAGATACCCCCATATCACGGATTTATCCTTATAGAGAGGTAGCTGCATTAAGCTGTCATGGTTTGACAGTGCAAGTGAATAAGGATCATCTAACCAACTTCCCTTGCTTTAACTTATGCCTACCAGTCATCCTTCTGATTATGATTTGGCTAAGAGGTTTGCTAACAGGAAGAGCGCTTCCTGACATACACATTAGTGTATAGTCTGCCTCCTTCTCTAATTTCTGGCTGGCTTTGAAATTGGTTGATGTGATTCTGCCTCCTGGAATCTAATGTGTACCAGCAAACTTGAATTTCCAAATACTTTACGCTAAGGAACAGAACTAGTCCAAGGTCCTGTTCTTAGAAGTTCAAGTTAAACCTCTCCAGTGGACACTCCCCTGTTCCACTTAGAAATAAGTTTTTTCTCTCAAAGAATTGATAGCGTATATACCCCTTGCTCTTTATTTCGGTATAGAGCAGGGGTTGGCACACCGTGGCAGGCCAGCTGCCTGTTTCTGTAAGTACAGTTTAATGAAGCACAACCATATTTATTCTTCTATGTGTTATCTATGGTTGCTTTTGTGCTACAGCAGCAGAGCTAAATAGCTATAACAAAGGCCATATAGCCGTCAAAGCCAAAAATATTTACTATCTGGTTCTTTACAGAAAAGTAAAGTGTAGAAGATTATTGGGTGTTAAGAATCATTGGAAATTCTTCACAGATTCTCTGAACCCACTTGAAAACTATGTATTGCAATCTACCCCAGTCTCTTTATAGATAAAATGTAATTTCAGAAACAAATCTGCCAAATTTCTTTTTATGGGGTACCTGTTGCATACTAGGTTCTTTTGCATTGGTAGCCATAGTTGTACTCATCACTGAGTGGTGAATTATAACAGTTGGACCCAGACCTACGTTTTATGACTCCAAGTTAAGGACTCTTCACTATAACACAGAAGTGTAACTAACGTGTATAATAGTGTGACTTAGACTAATACAATAATGCATGATTACATTAGATGTCCAGTTGAGTACAGATGCTTACCTGTCCCAGCAGTTTGTAAAAATAGCTCTTGGGAAATGTATTGTAGGTATGACTAAAGTAACAACTGCTATTCATTTTTCTGAAGTTGCTGTTCTTGCACCAACAAAAATATTGTGTACCATTTTTGGCAGATAACTTACATGGCTTTGCAATTTTGTTTTCACATGTTTCTTAGGTAGTTAACCTGCAGTACAGTGAAGTTCAAGACCGGGTCATGCTCACTGGCCGCCACATGGTTCGAGATGTGAGCTGCAAAAACTGCAATAGCAAACTGGGATGGATCTATGAGTTTGCCACTGAAGACAGCCAGCGTTATAAGGAAGGCCGTGTGATCCTAGAACGTGCGCTAGTTCGAGAAAGTGAGGGCTTTGAGGAGCATGTACCATCTGATAACTCTTGAAGAAAAAGAGATAAATCCATCTTTTTCCCAGGTCTTCTTCACTGAAAACAAAAATCTACTTACATACACTGTCACCTTAGCATCAGAGTCGGATTCATGAACTGTGGAACAAGAGGTTGTGAGAATCTATGATGGAACCTTTCTTTCCTTCTTTCTTTTTTTTTTTTTAAATTTTCTATTTTCCATCCAACAGCAGTGTGTAGAGAGAATATTATGCGGATGCCGTTAATTTTTTTCCCCCCTATGTTTACATCTTGAGGCAGAATAGTCTATCTGCAGCTACATGGTGGGCTATGTGAGGAAAAATATCTGGACCATTAGAGTGAAAAAGTGTTTTATGTAAATTTTGAAAGGAAAATGTGTCAAGAGCATGGTTCTTAAATTTATTTGGGCTTCATTTTAAAACTTTTTTTTAAACCCAGTTATTTCACTTGATTTGCTAGCTTCAGAGAAGAGATCCGAATTTGTGACCAGCGCTAAAGGTTCAGTGTTAGTATGGCTTGTGCTGGCCATTGTGCCATATTCTTGTTGGAGATGAACCGTAGCATCAGAGCCCATTCTTCCTTGTCAGTCTTGACCCAAAGATGTCACCATTCCTAGTTACTTGTCACCACATAATTGGTGTTGATTGGAAACTTTTCCTGATATGGGGCAGAACTGCTTGGTTGTCTTTTCCATGTAACTTAAGCATAGTAATATAAATAAAGTAATAGTTGGATGTTTTTGGTCCTGTGTTGCTTTTAAAATCACCTTTTAAAAGAGCAGAGTATTTGTTAAGTAATTTTCATAGTAGTGTTTCTTTTCATCTCTTAAGCTAAATTGTGTATAAGATTCTACTTTGTTTAAATTAAAGCATACTGTTTAAATCCACAGTATTGCATTTAGAAAACAGTTGAACAGAATGTCAGTGTGCATTCATGCAGAAAGCATTTCATCTGCATCTGTTTTAAAAGGAGGGAAGTGAAGCAGCCTATCTAAAACTACTGCTTTGCAAAGTGTTTCAACCTATCCTCCTCAGTTTTGCATTGATTTTGACAAGTCTGTGGAGCCTGATAGTTACATCAAAGGACTAGATCTTCTAGCATTATTTTCTCAGATCTTCCCTCAGAAGTTTAGCTGTTGAAATTGAAATTCTACTTGGCCCCTTCAAATAGAAAGGGATCAAATTTGACTCAGGGGGTTATTTTAGCCCAAAATTTACAACATTATGAAGTATTAAAATGTAAATGTTTCTCTATCCAAACTATTTCTAGATATTCGAGTATTTCTGGTGGAATAAATGGCGTTAAAATTGGCTAAATGAATAAATGGATGTTTGCTCAATTTCTAGGTCTTTGTCTAGAGATGAAATTTGCCTCAAATTAGTTAGCAAAATCTTTCTGTTATTGATACTAGATGTGATTTCTGAGTACAGTTAGGATTAAGTTTCTCTTATTTGCCTTTGGGCTCTTGGTTAGAGGCATAGGCCTCTGATTTGGTAGGTGTATAATATTGCATTTGAGATATGTGGACACAAATTCTTCTCTTTCCTTCACCATGGACTAAATCTTCATGCATTAAGACACAACACTGATTCCCATTCATTTCCATACCAGCCTTTGATTATATGCAGATTCCTAGTAGCATGCCTTACCTATAGCACTATGTGCATTTGCTGTCACAATAAAGTATATTTTGTCTTGCATTGGTGCAAAACTGCTACTTATTTTCCACTATCCTTGTCTAGTAATCATCTTAGTTTTTATCTATGAACACATACATCTTACCTTTGAGTAGCTATAGCTTTTTCAGTTGGCAGTGATAAAGTGACATTCTGGTTTAGGTAACTCTACCTAATTTCCACATGGAGATACTGAATTTACAAATATTAACTTCTCTGAGATGACTTTTGCCTCAGACACTGACACCTATAATTCAGTATATATGAACAAATAAAATGTCATAGCACTAGGTTAACTTTTAGGTGGCTGCACCAGGTACCATAGCAGCAAGTTCCTCTACACCCTTCCTTTTAAAAACTTCCATTTGCAAAAAAACAAAAACAAATAGCAATATGGAGGATCCAGTCAGATTGGATTGTTTACAGAAAAGCAAACACACTGTGCACTTGAGATGGGAAACCACTAGTGGGAATGATTTTGCTGTGGGAAGGAAAAGTTAACCAAATACAGGTGAATATACTGTATAATGAGTGGCTTACTGAAATGTGTACAGAGACTGTCCTAAAGTGAATATTCTGAGTTAAATATCTGTTAGTAATTATGTAATGATTTAAGTTACAATTGTGAGTGGCTACTTTGGGATTGGAGGAGAAAAATAGCAATACCATAACTGTTTTCTATTTTCAGTTTTCAATACCTATTCATAAAAGTCATATATGGGGTGTTTAAATGTAGAGTCTGGGCCCTAGCCCAGGCCTAAATCAGTCCACAGGTAATTTTTTTTTTTTTTTTTTTTTTTTTTTTGCGGTACGCGGGCCTCTCACTGTTGTGGCCTCTCCCGTTGCGGAGTACAGGCTCCAGACGCGCAGGCTCAGCAGCCATGGCTCACGGGCCTAGCCGCTCCGCGGCATGTGGGATCTTCCCGGACCGGGGCTTGAACCCGTGACCCCTGCATCGGCAGGCGGACCCTCAACCTCTGCGCCACCAGGGAAGCCCCACAGGTAATTTTTGATCAGGCAGGATTTGGAAACTACCAACTGTACAATATTCAGAGACAGGTTTATGGATTTCATTTTTACAACAGTTAAAAATACCTCACAGTTCAAACAGATCCACTAATTAATTGCATGTCACTTTTTAACACTGGTTTCCCACGAGGAGCCATATAAAACCAAAACTTAATCTAGGAAAGGTGTGAATTGGGAATAGAGCAAGATTAAACTGAAAAACTCCTTTTAAGGTAGCACATTGCAATGATAAGAAGATATCTGTTATAGAAATAAAGCACAACTAAGAGGAGAAATTAGCATGGATACTCATCCTAAATTGGATATGAATTGTATGGCTTCTTTATTTTAAAATATTGGTACTTCCCAAATTGAAACTTTTCTACATTAAGGCAAAAAAATATACATTTCAAAGCACCATTAAGGGTTTTGTGATCCTGGGCATTGCTTTACTTATTTATTTTAATTAATTAATTTATTTTTGGCTGCGTTGCGTCTTCGTTGCTGCACGCGGGCTTTCTCTAGTTGGGACGAGCGGGGGCTGCTCTTCATCGTGGTGCACGGGCTTCTCATTGCGGTGGCTTCTGTTGTGGAGCACGGGCTCTAGGCATGCAGGCTTCAGTAGTTCTGGCACACGGGTTCAGTATTGTGACTCGCAGGCTCTAGAGCGCAGGCTCAGTAGTTGTGGCGCACGGGTTTAATTGCTCTGCGGCATGTGGGATCTTCCTGGACCAGGGCTCGAACCCCTGTCCCCAGCATTGGCAGGCGGATTCTTAACCACTGTGCCACCAGGGAAGGCCCATATTTATGTTCTTTAAAATCATCTGCAATTTGACCATTTTGGGAGGCTTGTTAACAGTGAATTATGTCTCCATTCCCTCCCACTATACTGGATTGGTCCCTGAGGTGGAGCCAAGAAATCAGATTTTTTACAAAACTGCAAAGATAACCTATTGCTAAGATGTGAGAATCACTATTCAAAGGGTTGTTCAAACAAAATAATGTATAGTTTTGGTGTGCTACCACCTGGTAAACGCAGGTGTTTATCACAGGAGGCCCACAGGCTTAGAAGTATGACTAAGAAAAAGCAGATTAATTTCCACCTGCTTTTTAAAAACAGTGGCTCTTTTAAACAGTTAAGTACAATAGTCAGATAAACTGATGTTTAAAGAGAGGAGAAGTTTCGGGAAGAGTTTCTAGAAAGATCACTAGACTTTATAAAGACCTGTCTTCAATGCTGTGATTTATCAGCTGCGTGACTGGGAAGTATGTGACTTAACCTCTGAACCTTAGTTTTCTCAAGTATGAATTATGAAAACAAGCCCTATCTTAAATGATTCTGGTTAGAATATAGTGAAATATATGGCCTAAAAACCTGTTAAGTATCATGCAAATGTTTGAAATAACTACTGTTTTTTTTCAATAATCCTGAACAACACTTCACAACTTAATTTTGCTCTAAATTAAAGAATGACCAGAATGCTTTCAAAGTTTTATAAATCCTTCCTGGTCTTGATATATACTGCTAAATCTTTAAGGGAATTAGGGCATGAAATCTGCTGTTTATCAAATGTTACTGTCTTGACCTTTGACCATAAGAAAGCTTTCATCATCTGCTACAATAGACATTTTACTTTGCTTTCAGAAATTGTCAGAGCTTCTATTTTTGTCCTAACATGGAGCAGAAGGAAGGGAAGGTTAAAAGTTCATTAAATACAACCTCAGTGATAAAGAAAAAAGCATACAAGTTTTCTCCCCAGTCAGACAAATTTACTTTTTGAAAAGAATCCTGCAAGAATTTCCACTAAAATTCCACTAGTTACTTTTCACATCCAATTTTCTTTCTCCCGTGTTTGCCTCAGCCTATTTCACACTACTGCTATAATAGTGTTAGTTCAATTTTTAAAGAACCCTAAAATTATGAGAAACTATTTATATACCAGATCATCTCATTTTAATCCTACTCTGGTAATTTGCCCTAAAGATGAACAAGTCATCTCTCAGCCCTGGATTTCTAGTAAAGTACATAGACAGATTTTGTGTAATAATTTTAAAAACTTGTATCCAGAGCAAAGCCCAGCTTTGAAAAAAGGTATTGACCAGAGGTTTTCAGGGATTGGTGCAGTTTGAGAAACTTCACTGGTGTGCCCCTGAGTCAGGACGTTGGCTTCAGTTGTCCCCCAGAATTTCATTCCTCTTCCACTAACTGTTGGGGTGCCATGGAGTAAGCTGTCAGCATCTGGCACACTACCTTCTCAGCTGACCCGCTATCTACCTGTAGCCCTCCCAGAAAATACTGGGCAAAGTGGAGGCAATACTACGAAAGCGTGAAATCCGTGAGTATTCTCTGTCCCTGGCTAAGCCACCTCCCTTCCTCCAGCCTCTAAGCCAACTGGAAGGTGCTCATAGACATTTCTGAAACCTGCCAGTATGCCAAAAGGAGTCAGAAGTATTTCCACCCCTTTCCTAAGAAAGTCTTAGGTCCTGTTTCAGAGTGGCCTCCTTAGAAATTGAGTTTCAAAGATGGGGGCAGCGGGGTCTTTTTAAGGACTTGAGTGATAAGGAGTAAAAGAGTCGAGTGGTCCCACTGAAGAAAAAACGTTTGTTAATATAAAATTAGCTGAAACCCATGCTACCAGAACAGCACCAGTAGGTGGCAGGAGTATGCAGGATATTCAGTTCTTAAGTGCCAGTCTGGCCTGCCTTGGAAAAGAGTTAATATCTGGGGCAGTCTGTTACTGTTGTTAATGGTCAGCTAACCTGAAGCGAGAGGCGATTTCACCCCACTGGAGTAGAATTGCAGGGGGTCAGATGAAATCGTCCGTGAGAAAATGCCCTAGAAACTATGAATTACTATACAAGTAATAGTACTATTTACAGATTTTTATGGTAAGTGATTTTTTTCCGCCATGTTTGTTTTAGTATCTAAAGCTTTAGCTTGCACAACTTCAAAATTTTTTTTCAACAACTATTTTTTGATATTGTCTTTTGACAATGACAGCCTGAGGTCACAGGAACATCACAGTGTGACTCTGAAGTTAGTTAACCTCTTGAAGCCTCATTTCCTCAACTTTAAAAAAATATGGAAACTAATTTCTAGAGAACATGTGTGAAAACTATAAGCCCTACAGTATTCTAAAAACAAAACATTTCTATAAATTGAGTGAGGTTCAATGAGTTATTTAATTAGCTTAGGCTCCAGTTGCTAGAAAGTATTTGCTCGTTCATTTATCCATATTCAGCAATATCTGAGTGCCTATTACGTGTGTCAGGCAATATGCTAGTCATTAGTCAGCAACACCTGGCACCTACTTCCCAGCAGCCTTACGAAGGATGTTTGCAAAGCCCAGTACAAATCCTCAAAGCCACTGTATCAATACTGACTGTATTCCTGCTACAGGAAATGAAGACATTCAACATAGGGGTACACAAGCTCATAAAGCAGAATAAAAGGCCTTTGTTTTTCCAGCAATTAAGTTCTAAGTTTGAAAAGAGGAAACCTACCAGTTTAAATGGAAATAACAGAAATCATCTTTCCATGTGCAATGGACTCTGAAATTGGATTAACCTTACATTCTAAAATGAGCTTCCTCTGTCTCCCTTCCAGAAGCAAATGTAAATCAGCATTTTCAGGGCACATGGAGAAAAGAAGGAACACCAGCTCACCTCCAACAGACATGCCAAGTAGAGGACTTCCGTAACAGTGAAAGGCAGGGGCCAAGGCTCAGAGCCTTTGCACAAGAAACAGCCCAGGTAAAGTGTTCTTTAAGTTGGATTGGGGGAGAAGAAAGGCGAAGGTGAAAGAATTGTAAACTTGTAGATTTAGGCATTGTCGGATTAGTGATCTCAAACTCAGATGCCTTTGGATGCCAGACAGTTCATTAAAATAAGGAAAGTGGGCCTGGTGTAAGACTACTGAAAGGGGTGGTTATAGAGTGAAGAGGGGGAGCATATACCAATTAAAGACAGACGCTTGGTTTAAGTCAAATAAACAAAACAGCTTATTCTTTACACCTTAGGGGCTCCTGCTTACATCCCTCACCTAGTCCAACCTCTCATTTTAAACATTTGGAAACTAAGACCAGGAGAGGTGAAGTGACTAAGGCATGTTCTCTGTAAGTAGCAGAGAGAAGACTGTTTTAGGTGAGGCATTTCAACACAACCACAGAGTATGCTAGAGGTCGGATGCGTTATTCATATTTCAGAGGAGACTTTGGAGGCAGACTGCCTAAGAGCATGGACTCCGTGGCCAGAGGGCCTGTGCCTGAATCTCAGCTGTAACACTTAAGAACTGTGTGCCCTCGAGCAAGTTTCTTAACCTTTCTGTGCCTTGGCTTCCTTGTCTCTAAAATGGGGATAATAATTGTACTAACTCCATAGGGCTGTGGTGAGGATAAAATGCATCAATATGTGGAAAGTACTTAGACCTGTGACTGGCCCATAGGTATTAGCAATTCCGTTTCCAGATGAGGAAACACATACTTAGAGGTCAAGGTCACACAGCTTTACTAGAGGTCAAAAATCTGCATAGGCACACACACACACACACACACACACACACACACACACACACACACACACAGCTGGCATGGAACTCCCTCTCAGACATACTGACTTCAAAGCCTGACCTCCTGAGCCTCACATCTGCAGTGACCAATAAGAAGGAAAGGGGGGGCCAGAGCAGAGGCTGGAGCTCTGTGGCTGGTTCGATTGTTCTACTTTTTAGGAGTAATGTAGGTTTCCAGAAAAGCAAGCACAGGGATGAGGCAGTTACATCAGTGTTTCTCAAACTTCAGCATGTATTAGAACTAACTGCAGGGTGTGTGAAAACACAGAGTGCTGGCATCTTGCACAGGGTTTCTGAGTCAGCAGGTCTGGGATGGGGCCCAAGAATTTGCATTTCTAACAAATTCCCAGGCAGTGCTGAGGCTGATGGTCCAAGGACCATACTGTGAAAAACACTGTTGAATTTCTTCTGATCCTCAGTGTCATCTCATGAGCTTGGCATTTTCTCCATTTTATAGTGGAGAAAACCAAGATCAGAGAACATGGCTGACTCACCCAATATCATACCGCTGGAGCTGGGTCTTGAATCAAGTTGGTCTGACACCGAAGCCTATGTTTTCTCTACCTCACCATGTGACATGAGGTGTGGGCAGTTATTCTCTGCCAGGCACAGAGCTACGGGCCAGAGGCATAAGGAAGGTTAGGGCTCTGTCGTGGGCTGGAGTGTGCAGGTGGAGAAGATGTGAGGGAGACTTCCCTGGAGAAGTTCACCAAGTGCCCTACCTGCCCTGCCACTGACACTGCCTTCATTAGCTCTCCAGTTCGTGCTCCCTGTAAGGCCCCATCAGCCTCCACAAGCTCACTGCCCGCAAAGCTTCAGTCACCTTAAGTTCTTGTCCACCCCCAAAAGTGACATGCTTTCTCCAGCTTGCTGTGCTGTGTTCAGGTTTCCATCCGACTGGGATGCCTACCCCCTTCTTGTCCTGGAAGACTTGGCAGCCCTGACCACCATCCCTCAGTCCCACCACTGTGGGTTATGTGCTCCTCCTGTACCTTCCCGAGAATACCTGGCTTACCTCTTTCATAGCACTTGTGTACATTGTTGGGTAATTATATATTTACCAATCTATTTCTCCTTCTACACTAAATTTCTAGTCTAAACCAACTTTTATCTCTAAGTCCTCAGGGGCTATTACAGTATATGGTACAGAGTGGTGGGGCAGTGGTCCCAAAACTTAGCTACACATTAGAATCACCTGAGGATCTTTTTAAACTTCTGAAGCCCAGGCCACACTCCAGGCCAATTAAATCACAGTCTCTGAAGATGAGATAGGATATCAGCATTTTTTTCAACTCTCCCCAGGTGATTCCAATGTGCAGACAAGCTTAGGAAGCACTGAAGTAGAGTTTCAGGATGCAGGATGGATGGATGGATGGATGGATGAATGGGTGGATAATCAAGTTGAAGTTTGAATAGGAGAGTACCAGGCAGAGAGAGGTAGAAGATTTTCAATAAAAAGTAACAGCATAAGCAAAAGTTCAGGAATTTGAATTTTATGCCATAGGTAGATGGAAATCATTGCAAGATTATGAGTGGAAGAGTGAAACAAACAGATATGTTTTTTAGGCCAGTTGGCAACTGTGAGATCTTATTGGAGTAGAGGAGGCAGGAAAAAAGTGAGTTTTCTGCTTCACCCTCCTTCTAGAGACTGGCCTCTGGGAGGCTACTGAACTTTCCAGAGAGGCAGCCCAAGTGAAGCTTGATTGTGGGAGCACTCGTGGCTACTGGGGCGGGGGTGGCAGCTTGTCATCTCCAGCTGCTGTGAAACTAGGACTCAAATCCAGGTTTTTCTGCCTCTGAGTCTCATAACTCTTTATACTTCAAATTATCAGCCCCTCCAGGTGGCTTCTGACTCCATAACCTGCTGTGAAAGTAAAACTTGACAAACTCAAATGCAAAAGCAAGCAGACATTAGATCATCAGCGGCCACTAATAAAGCTGAACCTGCCAGTTAAACAATTAGCTCTGGAGATCAAACTGCAAAGAAAAGCAATGATGAAGCCATCAATTATACTCTCCAGTTTTATCTTCTAGTTAATCGATCCATCCATCAGCTCTCTGATACTCTAGTGGTTATCCTCTGCATTGGGTTTCCCTGGGTCCCCAGGAGGCTGCCCACCCTGCTGTACCCCATTTTACCTGAAACCAGGTTGTCCTCTGGCCAGTGTCGTTCCTTCTCCCCATTCCCCAGACTAGTGATGGAGGTGGGGAGGAATGTGTGAACTGGAGTCGAAGGACTTCACACACTTGGTCTTCTGCTTTCCCCGCCACACGTCGAGAAGGTCCCAAGCATTCACCTGGGAGGACTAATCAGGCCCCATGCACCTGGTCTGTTTTTTATCGTTTTTCCCTGTTCTTCCCCTCCTCATAAAATTTTCTCTCTCCCTTCTCCTTTTTTGTTTATTATTCCTCCCATCCCCTTTCCTTTTCCCCTGCCACCACCCTCTTAAGCTTATGACCACTTCTCTCCCATTTGTCTACCTGTTAGCTTCCTACCCGAGGGATACCACACTCAGATTTTGCCCTGGGCAGGAGCACCTAGCCCAGGAGGAAAGTAAGGACTGAGCTTGCTAAGCCCAGCGCCTGCAGAACTACAGCCTCCCAGAGGGTGTGTCTTCTGATAGATACAAAGGCACTGGATGGGCTGGCTACCTCAAAGTTCTTTGTATTCTTTCTGTATCTTTCTCCTCTGTTCTGGAGCAATGCAGTGGGGTGGACAGAGCATGGGCTCTGGTGTCACCTCTGTTCAAATCCTGGCTCTGCCGTTGACTGGTTCTGTAAACTTGACTATGTTATTTGACCTCTCTGAGCTTCAGTTTCCTCATCTGTGCCCACCTCCTTGGTTGTTAGCTCTAAATGCCTAGAAAGGCATTCAGCATAGTGAACACAGAACAAAGTCTTGAATGTTGACTCAACCACTTATCAGCCATGTGACCTCACTATCTAACCTCCCTAAGTCCCAATTTCCTAACCTCTTCCATGGGTGATAACAGGACCAAACTGGTAGGGTTGTGAAGATAAACGAGATAACTCAGGGAAAGTACTGAGCACCTGGACACATAGTCAACATGCAATAATTGCAAATTGTATGCTCTGTTTGATGTTATATATTATTCACACACTACCTAGCACATGGTAGGTGCTTGCTGTAGCCAGCCTCCAAGATGGCACCAGGGATCCTCACCTTCTGGAATTCATATCCTCGTGTAGTTTACTCCCACACTGAATCACAGCTAGTTTGTGTGAATATCGTGCAAGTGACAGTGTGTGACTTCCAGGGCCAAGTGGTAAAAACCATCTGAGCTTCCACTTCACCGTCTTGAATCACTTGCTCCAGGGGATGTCAGTCTCCAATGCCATGAGATCGGGCAAGCAGCTGTGGAGAGGCCCCCATGGAAAGGCCCTGAGGCCCCTTGCGAACAGCCAGCACAAACTTGCCAGCCATTTTAATGCACCACCTCTGAAGTGAGTCCCTGAGATGGCTGCAGGCCTGGCTGATGTCTCATGGCCACGTGATGGGAGACCTGGAGCCAGAACTGCCCAGCCACACCAAATTCCTGACCCATACAAACAGTATTGTTTTTTTAAGCCACTCATTTTTTCTGCAGCAATAGTTACCTAATATAGTGCTTTTAAAAATAAGTCAGTCTCCTCTCCCAAGTGAGAAACAACAGGTTGGCATGTCCGTCTGCAAAGCCACGCAGTCTAGCATATGACCAGCAGGGAGCGCCATTGGACCATTTTCTTAGCTGGCATTTTTTTTCCCTCAAGCAGTGGGCGCACCTGGGTCTGGCAAGAGGAAATGCCAGACCTCCCAGGAAATAGGCCAGCCACTTCAGGCCCCTGCTCCCCGTGGACAGAGATGATGGCAGTCCCTGGGGAACAACCAGGCCCAAGAATCGGCTCAGAGTAGATCCCTTGCCCGTGTAGCTAGGAAGCCCAGAGAACGGCTCAGAACCCTGCTTCTCCCGCTTCACAGCTTTAAAGCAAGTTCTGGGCAGGCTTGAATACAACTCCCCAGTGGCCAGAGAAGCTCCCATTCTTGGGCTTGAGCAAAGACCCTGATCACGGGTGCTGTGGCCATGAGGCACCACTGGGGGAGGGTTTGTATGTCTTGTCCAAATGACTCATTCGCCCCTGAGAAGAAAGGGCCAAAGAGAGCCTAGCCTGAGTGACAGGCCTTGCTCCCTCTGCTGTGCTGGTGCACCGGAGCCCCCCACCCTGCCAGTGAGCACACCTCATGGTCAGCCTATGAGAAAGTCCTGCTGCAGGAGGGCAGTTGACACTGTCCTTCTTGTGCCCAAGGTTTTGGGACCCCTCATCACATATTTGCAGACCCAGGCCCAGCCTCAAGGAGTGCAGGCCTGTCAGCTGGGTCTGCCCCAGCCGTAGAAGAGTTGGAAACCAGGGATCAGCTAGCCAGCCAGCCAGCCTGAGAGAGGGCCCGCAAGCTGAAGACAGCTGGGGTCAGAGTGCAGCACCCTAGTTCCTGCTGGGAGGTGAGAGATGGGTCGGACAGCTAAGCACCCCTCCTTGCTCTCCTCATCCTTCAGAAAGAACAGAGAGCCCTGATGGCCCTCATCTCCTCTGAGGCTGAGACTCGGGGTATCAAAGGCCTTCCTGGTTCTTCTGCTACATCTTCCTCGCCCTGGAGAGGCAGAGCTTTGTGGGGGAGGGTAGAAAGGGCTAGAACATATCCTGGATGCTTTGCCTCATTCCTTGTTGGTGATGGGGTCAAGGTAGGGGCTGGGGGTGAGAGGGTGAAGATTAATGTACCAGGAGTTGACTGATGCCTGATACCTACTCCCCCTGCCCTTAGAACTGGGTAGGAGGCAGAACCACGTGGGCTCCAGAGGGCTTGTGAAAATGTCAGGAAGGCACCTTTTTTCTTCTGATGTAGTGTGCTTAAGCATTTACACATTGAGCTACATACATATAAGTAATATTATACATTGCTTTTATTTCTCCTTTTTATTGCAGGGTGTTATTTTTCTTTGAAATTATGCACATAGATAGGTGTTAATAATTATGAGCTTCAACACTGTAAAGGGGCACATGATGGTTAGTTTTACGTGTCAACTTGACAGGGCTAAGGGATGCCTAGATAGCTGGTTTCTGGTTGTGTCCGTGAGGGTGTTTCTGGAAGAGATTAGCATTTGAATCAGTAGACCAGTAGTAGACTGAGTAAAGAAGATCCTTCGCCGGTGTGGGTGGGCATCATCCAATCCTTTGCGGGCCTGAATAGAACAAAAAAGGCGAAGGAAGGGCAATTCCCTTTCTCTCCTTGAGCTGGGACATCCATCTTCTGTCCTCAGACATCAGAGCTCCTGGTTCTCAGGCCTTTAGACTTGGACTGAATGATACCACCAGCTGCCCTGGCTCTCCAGCTTGCAGATGGCATATCTCAGCCTCCATAATCACATGATCCAATTCCCATAACAAATCTCCTCTTGTATATCTACATATATCCTATTGATTCTGTTTCTCTGGAGAACCTTGACTAATACAAAGCATTAAAATGGTTATAAAAGAGAGGCATTGGGTTTGATTGTGTTGAGAAGCACTGCTGTAGAGGGATTGATTATTGCCTCAGCTCGTCCCTTGACAATTCAGTTCTATAAGAGGCACTCATTTCTTAGGCTCCAGAATTATGCTATCAATTAGCCTTATGCAGCTCTGATTAGAAAAGGTAGAGATAGTACTTTAACCTTTAGCCAGATACACATTTTGAGCCTATCCTTGTATCAGCCCCATTGTCAAGACACTGTGATAGCTATTCCTTATTAGGTGTCTAATAGGTTTAGGTGCCTTCATTCTGCAGGTGAAATAGCTACAGCTCAGAGAGGTGAAACAACTTGCCCTAGGAAGCTCAGCTAGCAAGTAATGGAGGAGATCATCCTGCTTGATCTGAAGGCTGTGTTTATCACACCAAGCCCTGGTGCTTCTGAGAACAAACTTGCACTTGACAGGTGCTATAGGTTGCATATTTGTACCCCTCCAAAATTCGTATATGAAACCTAATTCCCAATATGATGGTATTAGGAGGTAAGGCCTTTGGGATGAGCATAGGTCATGAGGGTGGAGTCCACGTGAATGGGATTAGTGCCTTATAAAAGAGATCCCAGAGAGCTCCTTTGCCCCTTCCACCTTGTGAGGACACAGCAAGAAGACAGCCATCTATGAGCCAGAAGCAGGCTCTCGCCAGACCCCAGGCCTGCCGGCCCCTTGATCTTGGACTTTCCAGCTTCCAGAAGTGTGAGAAATAAAATTTTATTGTTTAAGCTACCCACTCTGTGGTATTCTTGTTATAGGAGCCCAAATGGACTAAGAAGACACCAGGTTCCAACTTGTTTGGGGAAGCCCCCAGTTGACAAGAAGTGTGGTTCCGTAGTTATTGTCACAAACCATCCCAAAGCTGATCTTCTCCATCCTGGATGTTGCACTGGGACCCTCACCCTCGCCAGATCTCAGTCCCAGCAGTGAGAGAAACTCCAGTCCCTGCGAAGATCTGTGGTTAGATGACTGAACCTGCTCTCGCCCAGTGAGTTGCTTTCCCTCTCTAGATATGCCACATTGTTATTGTACAAGAGCATATGTTGTAATATTTGATAGAGTTAATCATGTTCATTCCTTTCGTTTTCAGAATTTTCCTGTTGCACAGCAGGCACTCAATAAATCAAAAAAATTATTTTATATTTAAGTATAGTTGATTTACAATGTGTTAATTTCAAGTGTACAGCAAAGTGATTCAGTTACACATATACATATTGTATACCTATTCTTTTTCAGATTATTTTCCTCTGTAGGTTATTACAGAGTATTGAGAAGAATTCCCTGTGCTATATAGTAGGTCCTTATTAGTTATCTATTTTATATATAGTAGTGTGTATATGTTAATCCCAACCTCCTAATTTATCCCTCCCCCGCACCTTTCCCCTTTGATAACCATAAGTTTGTTTTCTAAGTCTGTGAGTGTGTTTCTGTTTTGTAAGTAAGTTCATTTGTAACACTTTTTAGATTCCATATATAAGCAATATCATATGATATTTGTCTTCCTCTGACTTCACTTAGTATGATAATCTCTAGGCCCATCCATGTTGCTGCAAATGGTACTATTTCATTCCTTTTTTATAGCTGAGTAATATTCCATTGTATATATGTAGCACATCTTCTGTCAGTGGACATTTAGGTTGCTTCCATGTCTTGGCCATTGTAAATAGTGCTACAGTGAGCATAGGGGTGCATGTCTCTTTTCGAATTATGGTCTTCTCTGGATATATGCCCAGGAGTGGGATTGCTGGATCATATGGTAGTTCTATTTTCACTTTTTTAAGGAACCTCCATACTGTTCTCCATAGTGGCTGTACCAGTTTACATTCCCACCAACAGTGTAGAAGGGTTCCCTTTTCTCCACACACTCTCCAGCGTTTATTGTTTATAGACTTTTTTTTCCCCCTTTTTTTTTGCGGTACACGGGTCTCTCACCGCTGCGGCCTCTCCTGTCGCAGAGCACAGGCTCCGGACGTGCAGGCTCAGTGGCCATGGCTCACGGGCCCAGCCGCTCCGCGGCATGTGGGATCCTCCTGGACCGGGGCACAAACCCACGTCCCCTTCATCGGCATCTCAACCACTGTGCCACCAGGGAAGCCCTGTTTATAGACTTTTTGTTGATGGCCATTCTGACCAGTGTGAGGTGATAACTCATTGTAGTTTTTTTTTTTAATAAATATATATATATATTTATTTATTTTTGGCTGTGTTGGGTCTTCATTGCTGTGCACAGGCTTTCTCTAGTTGCGGCGAGTGAAGGCTACTCTTCGTTGCAGTGCGAGGGTTTCTCATTGCAGTGGCTTCTCTTGTTGCGGAACACGGGTTCTAGGCATGCGGGCTTCAGTAGTTGTGGCACTTGGGCTCAGTAGTTGTGGCTTGTGGGCTCTAGAGCACAGGCTCAGTAGTTGTGGCACACGGGCTTAGTTGCTCCGCGGCATGTGGGATCTTCTTGGATCAGGGCTTGAACCCGTGTCCCCTGCATTGGCAGGCGGATTCTTAACCACTGCGCCACCAAGGAAGTCCCTCATTGTAGTTTTGATTTGCATTTCTCTAATAATTAGCGATGTTGAGCATCTTTTCATGTGAATATATATTTTTTCAATTTATTTATTTTTGGCTGCATTGGGTCTTCATTGCTGCGTGCGGGCTTTCTCTAATTGCGGTGAGCAGGGGCTACTCTTCGTTTTTGTGCGCAGGCTTCTCATTGAGGTGGCTTCTCTTGTTGCAGAGCACGGGCTCTAGGCACGCGGGCTTCAGTAGTTGTGGCTCGCGGGGTCTAGAGCGCAGGCTCAGTAGTTGTGGTGCACAGGTTTAGTTGCTCCGCGGCATGTGGGATCTTCCCGGACCAGGGCTCGAACCCATGTCCCCTGCGTTGGCAGGCAGGTTCTTAACTACTGTGCCACCAGGGAAGCCCTAATGTGAATATTTTTATAAATGAATGCTTCAAGGGTGTTATGGTCTTGGTGGCATGATAAAACTAAATAGATAAAAACAAATGGTGCTATAGGAATATATTCATTCAACAAATAATGACTGAGCACCTGCTACATGTAAGGTATTGTGCTGAGTGCTGTGGAAGATCCTAAAGTAAGTGAGCAACAGATACCCTCCCCGAGTACCAAATGTAAAGTACTTTATAAAACAACCCTTGTCTTTATCTCCACTTTCAAGGCACACAGAATGAAGTAGAGACCTGCATCGACCAGCTGGACGAGGCATATAGAAACTGAAGCTCAATACAATTCTAGGTTGTTATTCAGGTAGAAATGCACAGCAGCATGCAAAATGGAGAGTGTTCTGAAACCATGGAGACATTGGGGTGCTTCCTTCTGTCCTATGGAAGAAAGTGGGGAGCTGTGAGAATCAGAGTCGTAGGCTTTGAGGAGAAGCTGGACACATGTTTTTAGGAAAATGACCCAAAAAGGAGCCCCCAAGATTATCCACGTGAGGTTGATGAATGCCTCCACCCCAGGGACACTCACCTTTCCAATCCCTAGTCTCGTCAGGGTGCTCTTACCTGCAGTAGGTAAGAGCAAAGGCAATCAGCGGAGGCTCCATCAGCCCACGATGAAGAGGACCCCCAAAGAAAAATGTTTAGAAAACCATATGGGCCCCCTCTATGTGAACAGTCTGTCAGAAATGTCTGCCTCCTTACAAAGAATCAGACTAGTCCCAACGTATCTTAATAGCTTCATGAGCTTCTGCGCAGTCAGGAAATTGATTTTCTGTTCTCTCCTGACTCCTTCTGGACAGTGGAACTCAGTTATCAAGCTTTACTTCCTGGTCTCCCAGTAACCCTATTTGGTGAAATTAGAGTTAGGAGTTTAATTCAATGTAGTATAAAGCCCATGAGATTGGCTTTATGGTTTCAAGACCTCTGCTAAGAAACAGAATCCTGCGATCTCTATTCCTCTTCCAAAAATTGACGGAAAGGTGGGGCAGGGCGGTGGAGTGGGCTGGGAGTCGGCACAGCTCTCCTGAGTTCTGTGCCCCCTGCACCCTGAACTGCTATGCTTTGAGCCCTTTCAGGGCTAGATATCTATCAGCCTATTCTGTGAAGCTTGACTGGCACCTATCTTCAAAAAAAAAAAAAGAGGGACTATTAGATTTCTTTTCCACGCTGTATAAAAATAAAGTGACGAACTGAGCCAAAACACAAATAGCTGACATTCTTCAGGCACCTCCCAAGTGGGATGCAGTTTACATGCGGCATTTAATATAATCCTACCCTCGGCCAGCTGCATGGGTACATGACCCATGTAGTTCACAGGGGCCCACTCTTAGGAGGGCCCCTGCACTTGGCTTACTGCTCTGCTGTTGTTGTCATCTTGAGATTCTTAATGTCTTCTGAGCAAGGAATTTTCGTTTTGCACTGTACCCTGCAAATTATATAACCAGTTCTATCCTCACCATAACTCTGTTGTTTGGTAGGTATTGTTGATCCTAGGGAAACCAATGTTCAGAGTGGGTTCAGAACCTCACCCAAGTTCATACAGATGGAAAATGGCAGAGCTGGGATTTGAAGCCAGGTCCCTGCTGCCAACCCCAAATCCATGCTCTGTTGATTCAGTGGTGCTGCCCTCCTGACTTGGTTGTCTAATTCAAGTCAGCCCATCTCTCTGAATTAGGATATTAATTCTGGACACTACAGGTTAAAGTGCATTAGCAGGTGGGTTTTTCCCCTTAATTATCAAGATAATTACTTTAGAACTCTAAATAGTTCTGAATGTGTAGTATTTATTTTCCGACAAAATGTTTTCCAGCTAAATCTGCCAGATTTTGTTTTTGAAACCTAGGCAATCTTTTTATCCTCATACACTTTTTTGTTTTGTTTTGTTTTGTTTTGTTTTTGTTTTTGCGGTACATGGGCCTCTCACTCTTGTGGCCTCTCCCATTGCGGAGCGCAGGCTCCGGACGCGCAGGCTCAGCGGCCATGGCTCACGGGCCCAGCCGCTCCACGGCATGTGGGATCTTCCCAGACCGGGGCACGAACCCATGTCCCCTGCATCGGCAGGCGGACTCTCAACCACTGCGCCACCAGGGAAGCCCTACCCTCATACACTTTTAAAATGGCATTACAGATGTCAACATGAAGAACACTTGCTCTATAACAAAATTACATTTCTTTCCAAGATGTAGTGATTTAATAATTAAAACAATATCCATGAAATATAAATACAAGGTATTCATAAATAAATTAAATTGGATTGTGGTTTCTAAGAGCCAATTATCATGTAAAATATCTCTGTTGGTTGAAATAATATGAGAGCAGAATATCAATTCTGACATTCTCTATAGGCCATTGTTATAAATTGCTAGAATGGTCTAATAGGTTATGGAGTTTTATTGAGGTTTGAGATGGTCCTTAAAATATTCATTATGTGTTAGAAATTAGTTGTCTTGATTGATTTTAGTTATAATTCAATTATATGTTTACAGCATGGGAGAAGGAGGGGTGCTGTAGAACTGAGAAGAAAAGTCTGTTCTACTTATGAAATAATAGGAACTAAGACAGTGGCACCATGATTAAGAAGTTCAGACAAACCTAGATTTGAATCCCAGTTTCACCACTTTCTAACTGTGTGACCTTGAACAATTTACATAAGTTCTCAAATGTCTTCATCTATAGAAAAGGGTTGTAATGAGGAATAAATTAGATAATGCATAAAGCACAGAGCACAAAGCACTCAGCAAGCCCTAAAATAAATGCTAGTTCTTATGATTTCTGCTGCCACAAAGGGGGGATTGAAGGGTTTGGGAATACAGCCCTTTCCTACCTCAGTTATTTTGCATCAACTGAAATCTTAAGGGCCATAACAATTTCTACAGCAATAACTTGAAACATTAGTGGGATAAATCAGTGGTGTGTTGGTAGGTGGCAGGGAGAGTCAGGGAGCCCGGATTTCTAGTGCTTCCTGTTTCCATGGTGTAAATACTCCATCAAGCTACCAAAGCGTTGCTGCTGAACGTGGAGTTGGGAAGGGATGCATGCACTCACTTCTCAAGAACTGCTGTGACCTGGTTCCACGCCCACTGGGAAACCATGGGTTCCAGTTCTGGCTCTGCAGCAATCAAATTGCATGACCCTGGGCAATTCCCACCATCCCTGGGCCTCAGCTTCTTCATCTGTAGTAGTACCTATCTGGCATGCCTCATAGGGTGGATGTGACAATGAAATAAATAAAGGACATGAAAAACTATTGAACCTGTGAAACAGTGGAGAGTAAATTGGCAGTAGTGTTGATGCACAGACTCCTGTAATTACAGAGGGAGCTTTGTCTGATTTTAAGGTCCCAAGACCGGCAATTCCTTTGTCTTTTGATCTGCTGCTCAGCTGGGCACTCCAGCTCCTGGTTTATTTACCTTAATCTTTCTTTTTTTCCTTCTCTCTGACCGTTTAGCTTATAATGGTTATCTGCACAATTAACATAATAAAGCAAGTTAGATAGGCTCTTTCAAGCCCTAGGGAACAAAAACTGGCTCCAGTTTCTTGAGGCCTAATGTGATCTGAGAAGGAGATTGAGAAACGGCAAAGCGTGCCCCACCCACCCTTGGAGCTCAGGAACAAGGGTTCCTTGTCCTTCAGGACCAATGGCTGTCCTGGTGACCTGATCACCTTGTTTTCCCCTTAGTTCCCGACTCTAGTCCCCCTGACAGTCAAGAAACTCTCTCGGACTTTCCTGGTGGCGCAGTGGTTAAGAATCCGCCTGCCAATGCGGGGGACACGGGTTCGAGCCCTGGTCTGCGAAGATCCCACATGACACAGAGCAGCTAAGCCAGTGCACCACAGCTACTAAGCCTGCGCTCTAGAGCCCACAGGCCACAACTACTGAAGCCTGCACGCCTAAGAGCCCGTGCTCCACAACAAGAGAAGCCACCACAATGAGAATCCTGTGCACTGCAACGAAGAGTAGCCCCCGCTTGCCCCAAGTAGAGAAAGCCCGTGGGCAACAACGAAGACCCAATGCAGCCAAAAATAAATAAATAAATTTATAAAATAATATTTTTTTAAAAACCTCTCTCTCTGTTTTATCTACTCTTTATGGCCCCTCACTGTGGCCGCTTCTACTTCAACTACAATGAAAAACAGTGAGTGTCATGGTAGGAGCATGAGTCAGGCTGCGGGGCCCAGATCTCAGTGTCACTGGGGGCTTCCGTTGAGCTGGTTGTGTAACATTTCTGAGCTTCATTCTCTTTGAAACAGGAGGGAAGGGGGCAGGGCACAACTTTTAAAAGAATGACATAGCCTGAGGACATGACATAAGCTGATTAGGCCCAAGATGGCAGACGGTTGACTTCTACTAGAAGTATACACTCACTGTAACACATCAGCAAGCTAAATGACACACCCACAGGTGCCATGACAGTTCCAAGGCTGACCATAAAGGTCAAAAATTAGGCAGTGGCCCAATTCCTGGAAGTCCCGTCCCTTCGCAAAATAGCTAGAATACTCCTCCCACTCATTAGCCTATGAAATTACCCACCCCTATAAAAACTGACAACCCCATACCCTGGTGCCACTCTCACCTTCTGAGATGGCCCACAGTCTGTCTGTGGAGTGTGTTTCTCTCTAAATAAATCTACTTCTTACCTATCACTTTGTCTTTCACTGAATTCTTTCTGTGACAAACAATCAAGAACCCGAGCTTCATTAAGTCCTGAGACTATGTGTCTGATCTAAATTAAAAGACCATGGGTTCCTGGTGGCACAGGGGTTGGGAGTCCGCCTGCCGATGCAGGGGACACGGGTTCGTGCCCTGGTCTGGGAGGATCCCACATGCCGCGGAGCGGCTGGGCCCGTGAGCCATGGCCGCTGAGCCTGCGCGTCCGGAGCCTGTGCTCTGCAACGGGAGAGGCCACAGCAGTGAGAGGCCTGTGTAAAGACCATGGGTTCAAGTCCCAATCTGGGTTTTGGCTGGGTTCGAGTCCCGGCGCATGGGTTCAATTCCCAATCTGAGTTGCACAGTTTCATCTTCATCTGCAGAATGGCGATCATAGCGCCTGCCTCATAGGGCTAGTATGACATTGAAAGAGTCAGAACATGTAAAGCATTTAGAGGAGTGTCTGGCGCATCAGTCCTTGCTGACAGACTTCCTGCTTCTACACCATCTACCTGTGGTCTCCCCATCAAGCCTGGGCTCTGATTAGGTCTCTTTGCCACAGTCCAGTGTAGTGTTTCTCATGGATGGAGAGCTCTCACAGGCCTTCTCTCTTGTCTGCCTAAATGTGGCTGCCATTGGCTATGAAGCACTTTCACAAGACACAAAACAGGGCACATTGCTGGTGAGGAGCCTCCCGTCATCTGAGGGGGGCTGTGGCTGTGCAGACACCCTGAGTCTCTTGGCTTCTCTCCTATACAGCAAGCAGGCCTTTCTGAACATCTAAGAGGAAGAGACATCACCCATAAGCATATTCAAGAAGACGTATTCTGTGGCTGGGTAAAAGAAGGTCCTGAGGATTATAATCAGAAGAAAATACAAGGAAGTTTGGTTACTTTTTCATCAGTGGATCTTTCAGAGGTTTGTCCTTGATTTGAATATTTAGTCTTCAAAGGCTGTGCTGGTTGTCAACCTTTTCTGGCTCCAACACCGAGTGGCCCACTCCTATCGGTAACAACCTCTAAGGCTGCCAGTGAATCTCAGGCTGGGGTATAATAATCTCCAAGGGCTTGATAGCTTGATAAGAAACAGTCAGTTTCTTCATTTTCCTCAGAGAGAAAGCATTTAAGAGTGTGTTTCCAAGGTTCAGCTGCTCGTTTAATAACAATAATAATTACCTTAATGTTCTTCAATAGGGGATTAGTTAAACAAATTATGGTACATCCATGGTACATGATGCAGCCATTAAATTAAATGAAGTAGAACAATACACTGTATTTCATTAATGGTTACACAGCTCTAAAACTGTACCATGTGGGTGGCTTTGTGAGTGTTACAACTTGCGGGTAGAGATTGCTGTTAAGAATTTTGGAATTAAGGAGCAGGCCAGCTGCATCTTAAATTAAAATCAGATCCCTGGATGTGAGCCGAAATTGCATTTGTATCCTGGCCTCCTGAAAGGGGGAGAGAGAGAAGAACCCGGCATGAACAAGTTTCCTGGAACACCACTGGAAAGCAAAAGGGACGTTGTAAAGATGAGGATGAGACTGGAATTACAATTTCTGGGAGACAGCATGGTTCAGAACTGGCTGTTCCAAGTGGAGAACGATTGTGTGAGTCACTAAATGGAGGAAATCTCTGAGACTCCCTTGCGGAATCGGAATTGGCTGGTCAGGCTAGTTCAGGGCCAGCAACCTGCTTGCCCACCAGCCACTGCCTTGGGGACCAAATATCTGGGAAGCACAGGGTTGAACTGCTTTCCACTGGGAAGATGCACAGGGAGCCCTATGCTGGGGGGAAGAGGAAATGTTTAAGAAGGGGTTGGAACGTGCTACAGAAAGAGGACGAGGATAAACAGACACCAGAGCAGGGAGATGCCACCACCCACCCAAGTGAGCGTTTCCAAGGCCCCACCCAGAGCAGTGTTGGCAAGAGAGCATTTCTGGGCGGACGGGTCACCTTCACTTCTCTGAAATAAGCATATGGCAGGGTAGATAGCAACTGGGATGGGTACATCAAATTCATAACCTTACAGCTGGGACTTGGGGAGCATTGACATCTCCCCAAATGATTGCAGTGTGCTTTCTGTCTGGGACCCAAAGAGCAAGGCACAAGGATTCATGCACGCCCTCCCTGAGTTCCTGGGCCAATGATATGCAGCCAAAAACGAGTAAACCACAGGGTATTGGCCCTCAATGTTACTCTGAGGTACCACTGAATGTGAGTGCCCGTGAGCTGAGGAAGAAAGAAAAGACACTCCAGCAGCCAGCAAGAAGCAGGACTGAAAAGTGGCGCTCAGGTCTGATGTCCAGGCTGGCGTGGCTCCACCCTTTGAGGACAGATCCCTGATGTTCCAGGTCTCAGCGGGTGTGGATAAGCAGGTTCCCCTGCCCAGGGCTCTCAAGTACTGAGTATAAGTCTCTAATTTGCTTTCCACGTGGCAAGATAAGGAGTGAGAACAATGTACTCCCATCATTCACCTTCAGATATTTCACCATGAGATTGGAAATGGCTTTGCATTAGTTGTCTGTCACTGTGTAACAATGTGGCCCAATACTTAGTAGCTTAAGACAATAATGATTTATTATCTCTTGTGGGTACCAGGGCTCAGATATTCAGGCCAAGCACTGTGAGGAGGGCTTGTCTCTGCTCCACCAACTCTGGGGCTTTAGCTGGAAGGAGCGAAGGCTGGGGCTGGAATGATGGGAAGGCTCATCCACTCACACAGTTGACTGTTGAGGCTGACCACAGGCTGAAGGCCTAGCTGGGCTGTTGGCCAGAAAACCAACATGTAGCCTCGTCATGTACTTTGGGCTTCCTCAGGATATGGTGTCTGGGTCCAAGAACAAGCGTTCCAAGAGAGCCAGGCAGATGCTGTATCCTCTTTATGCCCTAACCTTGGAAATCACATAGTATCACTTCTGTCACATTTGTTGTTGTTGTTGTTAGATTTTGTTGTTGTTGTTACAATTGAGTCACTAAGTCTAACCTGTACTTAAGGGGAGGTTTAGATTCCCTCTTTTGGAGAGAGGAGTTTCAAAGAATTTGTGGACCTATTTAAAAACCCACATAGGCCTCGTAGTTACATAGATTATGACAAATAGGGATTGAAAGGCTGCTTGCTCCCCACAGTTCCTCTTCCTTACCATAACTAAGGTGTTGAAGCTTGAGGGGACTAGGAATTGGAAGGTATCATTAAGACTTTTGCTGTCCAATCTCACTACTGGGCATATACCCTGAGAAAACCATAATTCAAAAAGAATCATGTACCACAATATTCACTGTAGCTCTATTTACAATAGCCAAGACATGGAAGCAACCTAAGCATCCATCGACAGGTGAATGGATAAAGAAGATGTGGCACATATATACAATGGAATATTACTCAGCCATAAAAAGAAATGAAATTGAGTTATTTGCAGTGAGGTGGATGGACCTAGAGTCTGTCATACAGAGTGAAGTAAGTCAGAAAGAGAAAAACAAATACCGTATGCTGACATATATATATGGAATCTAAAAAAAAAAAAAAGTTTCTGAAAAACCTAGGGGCAGGACGGGAATAAACATGCCGATGTATAGAATGGACTTGAGGACACGGGGAGGGGGAAGGGTATGCTGGGATGAAGTGAGAGAGTAGCATTGACATATACACACTACCAAATGTAAAATAGCTAGTGGGAAGCAGCCACATAGCACAGGGAGATCAGCTCGGTGCTTTGTGACCGCCTAGAGGGATGGGATAGGGAGGGTGGGAGGGAGACGCAAGAGGGAGGAGATGTGGGGATATATGTACGTGTATAGCTGATTCACTCTGTTATAAAGCAGAAACTAACACACCCTTGTAAAGCAATTATACTCCAATAAAGATGTTAAAAAAAAAAAGATTTTTACTGCCATGGTGCCATTCCAACCCCAGCCTAGTATGTGAGAAGGAGGTAAAATGGACTCATTCAGCTCTAGCCAGCAGTGCCCAAAGAATCCCCAGAGAGGAATTCAATATGGTCCTAAGAAGATTATGATGTAAGAAAGGGAGGTTCTAGCCTGTAAACAGGGGGCGTTAATAGGAGGCATTATTAGACATTGGACATCCCCTTGGGAAGGTCCACAAAAGAAATCAACAGAGGGGAAGGGGAACTGGACAAAACCTATTAGCATGTGAGTAGGAATCTCTCTAATGTCGTGGGTTTGACCCTGGCCTCTGCAACACGCTAGCTATTTAAATTACAACTGCCTTAACCTAGCTACTTAGCTTGTATGAGCTTTGGTTTCCTCAGCTGTAAAATGTGAATGAGAGCAGCACCCATCTCGTAGGGTTTGCGTGAGAATTAAATACAGGTAACCTACAGTGCCTGGCACCTGGCACATCACTGTCATGTTGTTGTTGTCCTGTCTCCAGCCTTTCCCCTCCCACCTCTAAAGAAGACTCAGTTTCTTCCTCTTTCTGAAGCTGAGGGGTCTTGTCTTGCCAGGGAAGTTTCTGTGAGCTTTTCCTATGTGAGAGGAGGGAAGGACCATGAGGAAGGGAAGAGGAACCGGGACTCAATGCTGAGGGACAAGTTTTTCATGGAATTTTGAAGAATGAAATGCAGGATAGTTCAGGGGTGTGAGCCAAGAGAATAGGAGAGAGAAAAAAAAACAGGGTTTTCTAAGGCAGATCCTTCATGTGGTTCAAAAAATATGAATATGAACTTGAGTTCGTTTTTAATTACCTTTTGGTTGTCGTGGCTATTTCTTTGATCAGGACATTGCTCAGAATCTAGACCATGTGGAGACAGTTTTGTAGGTGTTTGTTACACATTTTGAACTAAAACTAAGGCTCAGAACTATAGATATAGCTTGACTCTACTTGTGTATGCTTTTGCATAGAAAACTTCTGGAAGAAATACAAGCCACCATTAACAGTAGTTTTCTTTGGGCTGAGAGAGAGACTATTACTTATTTTGTACTCTTTTGTTCTACTAACTTTTTCTTTAACATGGGCAGATATCACTTTCTGGATCTACTTGACACAAATTAGGTGTTTGTTTTTATAAATAGCCATTTATTAAATACCCATTAAATATCTGTGTTAGAAATTTTATATGTGTTATATCTGATCTTCATAACAACTTTACAAGATTGATTCCATTATTTCCTGTTTTATAGATGAGAAAATTAAAGCTTGAAAGATGAAGTGAATGTTTTAGTTAGGAGATACACACACACACACACACACACACACACACACACACGTATATGCATATATATATAGAGAGAGAGAGCCAGAGAGAGAGAATTTTTGGCTCACATGATTGTGGGGCTGGCAAGTCCAAAGTCCATAGGGCAGGCCAGCAGGCTGTCAGCGTGGGTAAGAGCTCATGCTGCAATCTTGAGTCTGAATTCAGCAGGGCAGCAGGCTGGAAACTCAGGCAGGGTTTCTATATTGCAGTTTTGGGGATAATTTCTTCTGGAAACCTCAGTCTTTGCACTTGAGGCCTTCAACCAATTGGATGATATGTTTATATTAAGTTGAGTAGTGATAACACACTACAAAATGTCAACCAAATGGATGATATGTTTATATTAAGTTGAGTAGTGATAACACACTACAAAATGTCACTTTTTTTTTTAACAAAAGCAAGGAGGTGATTCTCACGAGAGTTGGGACACTGCTGCCTTTAGGAAGGAGTGAAGAATTGTTACCAGAAAGGACAGGAGGGGGTAATATTCTGAAGTGCAGGTAATATTGTTTCTTGACCTGGAGGTGGTCACACAGATGGTCATTTATTCATGAAAGTCTTCATAACATTTTTGTTTCATATACTCTTATGTACATGGCTATGTTTTACAACTTTAAAAAAGTTTTCAACAATCAACTTAGTTGTTGCTCTCTTTTATTTATTTATTTTATTTATTTATTTATTTTTGGCTGCGTTGGGTCTTCGTTGCTGCGCACGGGCTTTCTCTAGTTGCAGCGAGCGGGGGCTGCTCTTCGTTGCATTGCGCGGGCTTCTCATTGCGGTGGCTTCTCTTGTTGCAGAGCACGGGCTCTAGGCACGTAGGCTTCAGTAGTTGTGGCATGTGGGCTCAGTAGTTGTGGCTTGCACGCTCCAGAGCGCGGCTCAGCAGTTGTGGCGCACGGGCTTAGTTGCTCCGCGGCGTGTGGGATCTTCCCGGACCAGGGCTTGAACCCGTGCCCCCTGCATTGGCAGGCAGATTCTTAAACATTGCACCACCAGGGAAGCCCCAGTTCTTGCTCTCTTGATGCAACTGAAGACTGGAGATGCTGGGAAGGACTCCCCCCGCCCACCAGGCAGAGTGCTTCAGCTTGTAGGGCCAGCTCCCAGGTCAGGCTCTGCTGCCTCTCCCTGCAAGGACCACCTCCTTCACCTGCCTCTCAGCCCATTTAGGGCTCCTGGAAATTGCCCCTCCCGCATTTCAGGGCTCCTGATCAAGAGGAGACACATCTCATTGTGGAAAATTTGTTCGGTTTCACTTAAGAAACAGCATTTTCTTCCCATGTCTGATGTGTTGATTAGATTTCATACAGGATTAGCAAGGTTGATGGCATTAAGTAAAAAGTCATCTCCTTTGGAAACAGCCCAGGAAGTCTGGATTCCATTTTTAAAAGCGTTGGATCCCATTAAGATGAAATATTGAGAACCGTGTGGATTCCGATTCGATGGGAGAAGTCAGAACTCCAAGTACCGGCAGGCCCGTGTGGACACCTCTGGGGCAGAGGGAGGAGGGTGGGAAATGAGGATAACATAATTTGTCAGTAAGAGCAGAGAATTCTCGGCAACTCTCTTCCTCAAGAACAAGTGATCAACAAATCAAATATGGCCCATCTGCCATCTGCTGAATGAATTACAGTACACCTGTACCATGAAATAATGTGCGTTCACTTAAAATTTCAAATTGGAGTTATACCAATGGACTTGGATAGAGTTCCACCAGGTATTATTATTAAATGAGAAAAGCAAAATATTTTAGCTTTTAAAGCATCTAAAATATGATCCTATCATATAAAACCATGACAAACAACCTCCCCATTTATGACATGAGTACTTATGTACATGAATATGTGCCTCTATATGAGTCTACATATATGGAGAAAAATATGGAAAGAAACATACAAGATTGTTAATATCAGTTACCCCTGGCAGGATTTGGGTTTGTGGTAGGTGCTGAAGAGGGTGGGGGAGAGAGGAAAGTTGGAACCAAACAAAAGGGAACCATAACAAAAAAGAGCCAACGAGTCTGATGTGATCACATTTATGTGTTTATGTAAAAATGAATAAGGGGGAGGGTGTTAAACTGTGTGGTGCATCTCTACTGCCTCTAGCCCTGCCCTGGGCATTGTAAATAACAGAGGAAGGCTCTGTCCACTAGACGCTTACACTCCCTTTGGGGAAACAAGGCATAAACACTTGCAACACTTGGTGTCAACATAATCTGACACTCTAATCTCTGTCTCCTGTGTTCTTGTTTATTTAACAAGCATTTCTGGAGCCCACACTAGGCGCTAGTCATGGTCACTGCCCTAGGGAACATATCTAGTTGTGGAAAATGCAATATAATTAGAGATGGATACATAGAGGCGCTGAGTAAATATTCATTGCATTGGGTTAAAATAGCTATAATTTGGACATAGGTGCTATATAAGATTTTTGTCATTATAGTCAAATCAAGATCTAAAGGGACCTTACTACCTATCCAGTCTGACTTCCTTATAATTACATATGTGGAAACCGAGCCAAATAGATGAGAATCGTCACTTGTAATGTACAGCAGAGCTGGGATGTCAACCCACAGCTCAAGGACCACTCTTATTTCTTTCTGCCATAGTGTGAAGTCTTCAAGCAGAACTGAGAACAAATAATGCCTGAATGAAGCATTTGACATTTTAGTCATGTTTCAGATGAGGCAGCTGATATAATGGGGAAAACATTGTGCTATAGGTTGAATTCTGTCCCCCCAAGAGATATGTTCAAGTCTTAACCTCTGAAACCTACGAACATGACCTTATTTGGAAATAGGGTCTTCAGATGTAATCAAGTTACATCTGATGAGGTCATACAGGATTAGGGTGGTCCCTAAGTCCAAAGTGACTGGTATCCTTATAAGTAGAGGGAAAAGACATAAAGGAAGTTTAAATACCTATTACAGAGTGAAAGAAGTCAATCTGGAAAGCCTACATACTGTATGAGATTCTGGAAAAGGCAAAATGATGAAGACAGTGAAAAGATCAGTGGTTGCCAGGGGTTAGAGGGGAGGGATGAATAATCAGAGCACAGAGGATTTTAGGGCAGTGAAAATACTCTGTGTGATATCATATGACGGTTACATGTCTATACAGTTTTTCCGAACCCACAGAGTGTACAACACTGGGACTTCCCTGGTGGTCCAGTGATTAAGACTCTGTTCTTCTACTGCAGGGAGTGCGGGTTCGATCCCTGGTCGGGGAACTAAGATCCTGCATGCTGCATGGTGCAGCCAAAAAGACCCCCCAAAAAACAAAAAAACACAGAGTGTACAACACCAAGAGTGAACCCTAATGTAAACTATGGACTCTGGGTGAACATGAGGTGTCAGTGCAGGTTCATTGATTGTAACAAATATATCACACTGGTGGGGTACGTTGATATGGGGGAATTTTGTGTATGTGGGGAGCCATAGGGTATACAGGAACCCACTGTACTTTCCACTCAATTTTGCTAAAACTGCTCTAAAACGTATAGTGAACCTAAAACTGCTCTAAAACGTATTGTCTATTTAAGAAAAAAAAAAAGAGACACCAGTGCTCATCTCTTGATAGATTGAAAAATGCCTCTCACAGATCTCCTGCCTCTGGTCACCACCGTTTCCTGGTAGCAGTGGCCAGTGGGTGGGATTACAGTGAGGCCAGGTGTAGGAAAAGAAACATGCTGGCTGCCTTCAGCACTTGTTAGCTTGCAAACAAAGAGCTTTCCCTCCTTGTTTGACCAGGGGCCAGGAGGGGGCGCTCCTTAGCAGGCTCATACACCACTGCAATGCTCCCGTTGAAATAGGAGCGTGATCTTATTTTTAGCAGATCTGTGTGTCAATGTCACCCTGAAATGAAAGTGCCTGGATGGTGGCAGGACATCATGCTGGGGACTAAGGGGTCAGTAGTTCCAGGGCTGTGGCTGTGGGACTGGATGACAAAGTATGACCCAGAGTTGAGGGAGGGGAAATGTCACAGTGCCTTCCATCCCCCCAACAATAGCCTGTGTCTTGAAGGTGGTGAAACCAGGAGGAGGGAGGCAGCTGTGGCAGAGAGGGGGTTGCCTCCCTCCTCCTATCCCTCCTCCTTATCATTTTGGAGCTGTGCTAAGCACTTCACATGCATTTCTTTATTTCTTTCTCTTTTTTTTTTGTCTTGCTATTTTCTTTCTTTAAAATTTATTTTATTGAAGTATAGTTGATTTACAATTCTATGTTAATTTCTACTGTACAGCAAAGTCAGTTACACATATACATTTATGTATTGATATATATATGTATGCATTCTTTTTCATATTCTTTCCCATTATGGTTTATCACAGGATACTGAATATAGTTCCCTGTGCTATACAGTAGGACGTTGTTTTTTAATCCATTCTGTATATAATAGTTTGCATTTGCTAATCCCAAACTCCCAATCCATCCCTCCCCCACCCCCCTCCTCCTTGGCAATCTCCAGTCTGTTCTCTATTTCTGCTTCACATGCATTTCTTTGTCTCTGATTTAGTGTCTAAAGGTGACCCCTCTCCTTTTATGAGCTGTGGGCCCCTGAGCCTATCACTTAACTCTCTGAAGCTCAGTTCCCATGCTTGAAGTGGGGACATTAGCACCTGCGGGGGGTTACTGAGGGTGTGGGGTAGTGGAGACAACCCAGGCTTTGAGTCAGGCGGCCCAGGGGCAGTTCCTGTAGTTCTGCTCACCAGGTCCCTTCTTCTCCTTGCACTAACAAACAGAGATGATCATACCCCCTGCATAGGATTTAGGGGAGAATTTAAGGGACTTAATGAAAACCTACCACTTTAATGTCTGCCCTGTACCAGCCATTACACCAGGGCTCCAACACACACTCATTTAGCATGACACCTGATGATAGCATATGAGAGATTAAGCTGTTCCCATTTCACAGATGAGGACACCGAGGGCAGAGAGGTTAGGTCTCAGAGCTCGGACCTAAAGCCAGGCCTGGGGTGCACTTTCTAAGATAAGTGTCTGTACAGCAGGCACTGACCCTTAGCTCACAGGGCTGACGTAGGAATCAAATAACAAGGCATTTGTAAACAACGCAATGAAAACAGTGCTTTGTAAATATAGGCAGCTTAAAACAAAAAAGTACTTCTATTTTTTAACTTGACATTTAAAACTTGGAGAACATCACAAATGTTATATTCTTGTGGATAGTCTTATTTAGACTAATATTGCAAAAAGTGTTCACCAACTGAAAATATTTTTACAGCTCCCCCAAACTGTTTACTAACAAGCATCCACAGGTTTGTTTTTATGGTACTGATGTAGTTTGGAATGTCAAATGACAGTCTGCTGGGATGGAAAATCAAAATAGGGATTTTTGTTAAAAAAAAAAAATAGGACATCATTTAGCCCAAGTGGAAGATACTCAATAAAAAATTTTAAAATACACTTTTTTTCCCTGGTGGCTGTCACATACAGTCTTTCTCTCTCTCCCTTCCTCTCTCTCTGTCTGTACTGCATTCCCTCAACTTTGCCTCCTCTGAGCTTCTGCGCTGGCTCTTGGTTTCATTTCTTCTGTTCTTTCTTCACTGGGTGTTAACTGCTGTTAGTGACTAGTTGTGCTGCGGACGGAGCTCCCTAGGATGGACACGAGGGCTGCAGGCGAGGTCCCCTGGGCAGGGCCAGCTTTATAGACATGTGGCCAGTGCAGTCACACAAGGCCCCGCACTCCTAAAGGGTCCCTCCACTCTTGGTTTAATGCTCTGCAGTTGCTGTCTTGAAATTCTTAATAATTCTGTCTTTGAATTTGTGTTTTTGAGTGAAGTCTGATGGGACAGTGGAGCCTGGTCTCATTCATGGTCCCTCCCCTTGCCGCCTCCCGGGGACCCTCTTCCCTGCCCCCTGGGGCTCCAGGCCCTGCCTGCCTGCCCCTCCCCACCCCTCTCCTGCAGCCACTGCCATTCTCTGCCCAGGGGGTGACCAGGTCTCACTGGAGGGACAGACCCATGGACCTGATTACAGGTATGGGGAAGGTCATGGTCAGGCACATGCCCTGCTCCCACCCCCCCACATCTCAGGGTGGGGTTGCCAGCAGCCGTCCTCCTTCAGAGCTGGCATAGGTGGCCTGGCTAGAACCTCCTGCCGACCCCTGATGGAGGTACAAGTGCATTTGGGTGTGAGGATTGCAATCCCTTGGGGTCACCTGGCCTCTGTGGCTTGAGGTGGTAGCCCTTCAGCTGTGGGAGGGGAGAATGACTTTCCTAACCCAGCAGGGACCCTGAACTATTATTTTGCATGGGGTCCCCAAATTATGCAGCTGACCCTTCCTCGGGGGTCTCTCTTCCAGTACTTCAGTGGGCACCAAGGTCCCAGGTCTTGTTTCATTCTTTTCCTGCCTCCTGGATTCCTCCTCCCCACTGTCCTTCACCTGTTTCCGCCCGTTCTTTCAGAACTCAGTTTAGATGCCATCTCGGTGGGACCCCCGCCCCGCCATTCCCAGCCCTCGTTGGTGTCGCTTTCCTTTCTCTGCCTGTGGCACCCAGTGCAGCCTCTGCCATCAACTCTGGCTCTAGGCCTTGTACCCTTGACCTCTTTGGACCTCAGTTTCCTCTTTATAATGGGGGAGGGAGGGTTGGCGAGCTCTTGGAGGCCCCTTCCAGCTCTGCCTTCCAGTCCGTGATTCCACACGTGTGGGTCTCGACCCCCAGCAGGAGTGTGAGCAACGTGCAGAATGAGACCTACCCTTCCCCTTGTCTGTGCCTCAGTTCCCACCCCTGTGCTCAGCACATCGCAAACACCTGACAAACGTGCATTGAACTGGATTGTGAAAGTCTGTAAAACACTCAGGCAGCAAGGCACAGCAGGCCTTTCGGACTCTCCTGCAAAGGGATCTCTTCAGGCATGTGACCTGGTGTGGCTTCAGGCTTTCAGATCCATCTCATGTCCATCCAGCTGCTCCCAGTGGGCTGAGGCCATCATAGTGCAAAGCCTGGGTCAGCCTAGAGGTGGCCTTTCCTGGCTGTGTGTCCAGCAGAGGCCACTGCTGCCCCAATGTGGGTGCCCTGTGTGAGCTTCCCTGATGGGCTGGTAACTGTCTACTCAAGCAGGGTGTACCCTTGACCTTTTGCCCCAGCCTGAGAGTCAGCTGCCCTTTGCCCCTGGCAGCCAACTGGCAGCCACTTGGCCAGAGACCAAGGGGGACGATAGCTTGAAGGCAGGCAGCTGGCCTGGCAGTCCAGCCTTCAGATGTCAGCCCATTCCAGGGGGAGGAGCACAGGTGATGGGAAAAAAGCAAGAGAAAATCACCCCCTCCAAAGGGCATCGATGTCAGAGATATAGTACAGATTTGAACACATAGGGTGGGGAAAGGAAGACCGACTCTACTCCCTCGGACTTCTCAAACTGTAGAGTGCAGAGGAAACACTTGGACTGAGTATTTAAAATTCAGATTCCCAACCTCACACATGAGAGACTCTGACTCAGTAGGTCTGGGGTGGGCCCTGGAATCTGCATTTGTATACTGTCATGGAAGAAGGTGGGCTTTGGAGAGTCTTGGGATCAAAGCCCAGCTCTGGGGTTTATCTTTGTGTCCCTGCACCCCTCACTTTATCCACTGGAGTTTGATCACAGAGGCAGAGCCACGATGAGTGATACCAAGTAAAGACATTTGGGGGAGAATTAGGCATCACACAGTTGCGGATCTGGTTAAGCAGTCTACATAAAGTCGTTGTTTCTGCATCCAGTGTTGGGCCTGAAGTCCCCTGGGCCAGCAGTTGGGAAGGAAAGATAGATGTGAAGTAGGGGAGAAAAGGACAAACTGGAACCCACAAAAATGAACTGGGCCCCTCAGGGAGAAACTGCAACTTGCATTTGTCTTGCTTCCTTTCAGTGACGCAGGTGACTTGCAGGGTTAGTTGGTGACCCACAGAGCCACACACACAGCTGGCCCAGGATTTGGAGAAGCAGATGGAGAAGACTGGGCTGGAGCAAGAGGGACAGTGGACTCACAGCTGCCACACACCAACGAGGTGAGCCAGGAGCCCAGCATCAGCCTGCGTGGCGGGTACTGGTTGGATGGGGTTTAAGGAGTGCCCTTTATACAAACAGATTTCCCTCTCCTAAAATATATTTTTAAAATTTGACAAGAAAACCTGAAAATATAGAAAGGATTAAACAAGGAAATAAATAAATAAACCCATAATTAAATAATCCACAGCTACTGTTAACATTTAGGGTTTTGTCTTTTACATATTTTTCTATTATATATTATATACACACACACATCTGTATTACATATAGTTTCACAATTATAATTAATTTGTGTATACAGTTCTGAATCCCACTTTTTTCTCTTAACATGATTCTTGTATTTGCCCAGTGATTAAAGTTCTTGGAGAACATCACTTTTATTTATTTTTTTTTAAGATTTTTTTTTTTTGATGTGGACCATTTTTAAACTTTTATTGAATTTGTTACAATATTGCTTCTGCTTTATGTTTTGGTTTTTTGGCCACGAGGCATGTGGGATTTTAGCTCCCCGACCAGGGATCGAACCTGCACTCCCTGCATTGGAAGGCGAAGTCTTAACCACTGGACCGCCAGGGAAGTCCCCTGAAAACATCACTTTTAATGGATATCATTGTCCATCATAAAGCTGTAGCATAATTGTTCAACAATTTCCCTATTGTTGAACATTTATGCTATTTTCTGTATCTTTAGTGGCAATGTCATGAACATCTATATAAACCTTAGTTCCTATCCCAGAATATGTCCTCAGGAAGATGGAATTACTGGTTAAAGAGCACCAACATTTAATGCTTTACCCCCCAAAGAAACCATAACCCAAACATATAGAAAAAATATACAAAGAAGGTGTTTCTTCCTACTCTCAACCCTCAAGCCAGGAATGCATCCAATTTTGACCATTTGCCTAGTACTCAGTCAGGAATGAAGAGTGGTTCAGTGATACCCAGCTCTGATTCTTGAGTGATTAAGGCATGAGCCCAGGCAGCAATGAGCACCCTGTTTAGGGTGCCAGGGGACTCTGGCTCGGGGCCCCTCAGCACTGAATCGCTGGACTGACATGTGTTCTCCCCACCGTGGAGAGGAGATGCAGGGTGGAGAGGGGACACAGGGTGGAGAGGGTATGCGGAGCAGAGGAACCATTCTAGCCCTGGACCCCCAGCACCCTCCCTCACTGGAGCCCTGCAGGCTGGGAGTGCCGGCAGGAGGCCCAAGAATCGATGGTCCTGAGGTCAGTGTATCTGAGGTTTGCTCTTGGCCAGAATTCAGAGTAGGGAAAAGAAAACTGCATCTGGGTCAAGGTGAGCCTGTCTGGTTGGAGGTCCCAAGGCTACACAGAGGACAAGAGTGATCAGAGCATTGAGCCACGTGTGGCAATGAAGGAGAGCAAAGATGCTGGTTCACACAGGAACCCCGCCGGAGGAGCCCTTCCATCTGAGATAGTAGCCCTCCCTGTGGTGGTCAGCCACACAGTCTTAAACCTCCACGACTTACATCTTAGTGCCAAGGCCATCCCTTCATTTTAAAAGGAAGAAGGAAGAAAACTAGTACCCACTGGGGATTTGCTGAGTGCCAGGCACTTTAAAACACAAGGGAGGCCCATTAATCCCCATTGTTACAAATGAGCACACCAAGGCCAAGAGAAACAAAAGGACTTGCTTAAGGTTACGGGGCCAATTAATTAAGGGCTAGGGCCAGAACTGGGTGCTTCTCAATCCCTGGGTACAGAGGCAGGTACAGTAGGGAGAAGACCACTGGGCTTGGGTGCTCATCCAAGCTCTGTTGTGTATTAATTCTTTGAACCTAGGGATGGTACTCATGCCTTCTGAGCTTCAGCTTTCCTCTTCTGTAAAATGGGGGACTGCTTGCTTTGTAGGGTTCCTGTTCAGAGTAACAGGGATGATGCTTGAAAAGGACCTGGTATCATGCTTGGCCCACAGGAGGAGCTCACTAAAGCCAGTTGTAACATTCACTACTTTTGCTTCTGTCCCACCTCTTCTGGGAGCCCTGATGGGGAAGCCCATCCAGGTATGGATGGATCACAGGGATTTCTGGGAGACTTAAGTCTCTGGAACGAATCCCCTCACTCCCTGACCACCCCACCGGCCCCCATCATGTTCGACCCCAGCGCAGAACGCTGGCAGCTTGATTACTTTGCAACACTCTGGCTTTTCTCTCAGAGCAGAAAGAAGGCTCCGGACTCTACATCACTTTCATGCTCCCCAGATAGACCTGGTCCCCAGACAGAGGAAGGACAAGGCTCAGAGCTGGGGGTGGGGGTGGGGAGGAGGTAACTGGAGCATTACCTGTACGAAGTGTCCAACGTCCAGGTGATATTTTATTCTGCTCCTTGTGAGGGTCTCCAGTGAGCAGAGGACTGTTAGTGGCCTGCGCTCTTGGTGCCTAGGCCTTTGCAGACCCACCTCAAGTTTTCCTGGGGGTTTGGCTAAGCGCTCCCACCTCAGCCCTTTAAAGGCTCTGGGCTGAACTCAGCCACCTCCGACAGGACCACGAAGGACCAGCCGAGCACTCGATGGCTGCTTCCCAGCCCGCCTGGGAAACATTTCATTTTCTATTTGCAGAATCACAGATGTTGACTTTTGATCTCTTCCTCTCTCCCTCTGGGCCTCAAATCAGTAATGACAACTATTTCATTTCTTTTTAATTTTTTTTTCTTTTCCCCATAAAGAGAAAATGTCATGAGGGCTCAGAAAGGCTGTTAAAATATTGTAAGAGTTTATTACACACTGGCTACTGGGGTGAGAAAGAAAAGATCTAGCCCTCTCCATGTAAAGCCAGTGGCAATCATTAGAAGGGGGCTGAGTGGGGCACCTTTAAAGGCAATGTTTTTAACCTTCCGTGTATTTGTACACCATCCAGGGATCTTGTTATGGTGCAGATTCAGATTCAGTAGGTCTAACGAGCTCCTGGATGAGGGAGGTCCACACTGCTGGTTCCGGACCACACTCAGAGAAAGACGTTGAGGTTCTGCCTGTCTCTATCCTGCTCCAGTCCTGAAGTGCTGTGATCTATAAAACCCTCCCTGCCATCTCCATGCAGCTGGGGCTGTGTAGGTAGTGCTGGCCAAGCTTCTCTCAGCAGACACTTTAATATAATTAAAACCCACACTAGATTCTTATCACTTCTGTTCTGTTTAAACGGAGGATATTCAGATATATACACATTTCCAGAGGTGTCTTTGTTTTTTGGGTTTTTTTTTTTTTTTGCCACACCGTGAGACATATGGAATCTTAGTTCCCCGACCAGGGATCAAACCTTTGCCCCCTGCAGTGGAAGTGCGGAGTCCTAACCACTGGACCGCCAGGGAAGTCCCCAAAGAAGGTGTCTTTGAACCAGAATCTGTCCCAATAGGTCACACAAAGACTCTTATTGGGGGTGGGGGTCTTCCTTCTCTCACTCCTTTCCATCCTTTGGGTTATTTGTCATTTTTTCAAATGAAATTCAGCTCAACCATTATGATATCATGCTGAACCTTTTGCCACTCCACAAATGGGCAAGTCTCTGAATACCCAGTGAAAATTACCTTTTTTCTTCTATATTTGCTAGTTACTTATTTAAAAATTCATGTTCTATGTATTTAGAGCACATAGGCTCAACTTTAAGAAAATGTATTATATGACTGAAACATAATGCAGTGGATAATTAGGGTGCATTAGAAAGTGACCTCAGTTTCATAAAAGGATTCACTGCAGCATGCCTTCAGGTGATGAGCTCTTTTCTGGTCATTTAACTATGAAAATCTTGCTCTCAGAGATTCTGATTTAACTGGTCTAAGGAGGGACTAGGGCTCTAATTTTTTTTTTAAAGCTCCTAGGGTGATTCTAATGCACATCCAGGTTTGAGAGCTACTAGACTAAATGATGTCAAGCTTCCAACTTTAAACTGTTCAGATGACTTGCTGTTCATTTAAATTCAACACACATTTTTGTACACCTGTCATGTGCCAGGCACTATGTGAGGCTTCAGACACATGAAGTCCTGGTTCCTACATTCAAGGCTCCCACAGACTAGCAGGGGAGATAAAGCATTCAGAATTAATTTTTTCTGGAGACCCCACAAATAGTGAGTCAGGGAAACGGTGTCTGTATTGTACAAATAAAAGGCAAGGAAGGAATGGGCAAACCTGCCTGTATCTCCTCCACATCATCACTATCCCTCTCCCTTCCCTCCAAAGGGAATAGAAGATGGATTAAGTAGGAGAACAATGAGCTGCAGGGCAGACGCTTGGCAATCAGATTTGGGTTCTGGGGAGAATGGGAGGGCTCTGGGAGGCTGAGGTGTGTAGCCATCCAGACTGAGTGATTTCTTTTCTTTTTTTTTTTTTTTTAATTTTTTGGCTGCATGGGTGTTCATTGCTGCGCGTGGGCTTTCTCTAGTTGCGGCGAGCAGGGGCTACTCTTTGTTGTGGTGCGTGGGCTTCTCATTGCGGTGGCTTCTCTTGTTGAGGAGCACGGGCTCTAGGCACACTGGCTTCAGTAGTTGTGGCATGCGGCTCAGTAGTTGTGGCTCGCGGGCTCTAGAGCGCAGGCTCAGTAGTTGTGGCGCACAGGCTTGGTTGCTCTGAGGCATGTGGGATCTTCCCGGACCAGGGCTCGAACCCATGTCCCCTGCATTGGCAGGTGGATTCTTAACCACTGCGCAACCAGGGAAGTCCCCAGACTGGGTGATTTCTTAATGCAGGAATGCAAAACCTGCCCACAAGTGGCAAAGAGTATGAGATGATTCTCAGCAGCTCCTCTGCCAAAACTGTCAAGAAATTCAAGTTGCCTTCTCCACCTCCTTTTCCGAACATGTCCCCAGCCTCCCGGTTTGGGTGCTCTTCTCCCCAGATGGCCTTCCCTGGTCCCCTCACTGCTCTAGGTCCCTCACCCCATCCAGGCTTACCTGTCCCCAAATAACCTCTCACCAATGGTAGTTCTGACCCCTGTGCTGCAGGCATCAGTGAGTGGGGCTGGCTTCCACATGGAGCTACGAATGGCCAAAAGACCCACTCAAAAACACTTGCATTGTAAGGTAGGGACTCTGTTCTTCCAAATGTCACTCCAACGTGGGAGAATTCAAGAATGAGATGTTTTAATAAAGGCAGAACCAGGCAGCCCCCAGCTTATACTAATACACCGAAGAGCAGAGCAAATGGATTTTGGCAGAAAGTACCATATGCCCCAAGCATTCCCCTTGACCTTACTTCTGGGCCTCACTTCTGGGTCAAGTGGGATGCTCTCCCACAAGGGAGAGAGAACTTGCTCCCAGGCCAAGTTGGCCAAAGGGGAAATGGGCTGCTTCTCAAGACGCTCAGCTTCCGCATTTTGTGAGGATATGGGGTGAGGTTTGGGGGCAGGACTATTTGAACAATGAATAGGGTGTTGGCTACTTTTAATGTGCTTTACAGGGAGCCTCTAAAAACCACTTTGTGACCTGCCTTTAGCTGCCTTCCAGCTCTATGAATCTTTGAACTATTTGAACTGAATTTAGGAGGTCTCCTGCAAGTGGAGGAGTCCTGGAAATCCTGCAAAGCCATGAGTACGAACAAATATTAACTGGGACTCTCCTCAGACCCCACTCTGTGACCCTCAAGTATTTCCTATCACTCAATCCTCACGGTCATTCCAAGGGGTAGATATTATACCCATTTTACAAATAAGGAAACTGAGGCTCAAAGAAGCTGAAAGATTTGCCCAATATCCCACAAAAAACAAGCAGTTTCGAGCCGAGGTTTCCTAACTTTTAGTCTGATGCTCATTGTATGATATTATGATTTGTATTCTGTTCAGACACAGTAAGAGCTGGAAAAATCCCAGAGTATTTATTCAAGAAAGAAAGTGATCTCAAAGAAGAAGAAATGGATTTGGTGGAATTGAATGGATGGGTTAGCTCAGGGCAATCTCGTGAGTTGCCAGCAGAGGGCAGAAGGCTGCCATTCTGTATAGGTGCTTACATCCTTTAAAGCCCACGGAGGTCTGGGAGTAAGAATTTTTCACCGAGAGGGAACCCAAAGAAAGAGTAGGAAAGCGCCGGTGTGGACCGCTGTGGTTTCAGGTGGCATGCATCTGGGAGCCAGGGGTATGGAAAGAAAAGCATTCTCCTCTTCTGGGTCCCCTGCACCCCGAAGGCAAGAGGCCTACAGCAGCACAAGACACTGAAACATGCACGGATTCGAATACAAACAATCCAAGGTTTGGGTCCTGAATCCCCCAGTGTCTATCTTCTGTCACTTTCCCTGTTTGTGCCTGCGTCTGCATCCATGAAAAGAAGGTAATAACAACTGCCTCGTAGGATGATCAGCTAAAGTACTTTGCAAATTATAAAATGTGCTGGCAGGTTAGTGGAGCTGGGTTTGAATGAAGGCTGCTCTAGTGTCTCTCACTAGCACGTGAGCTGTTGACAAGGAGGCCAGGTTGACACCTGTGCTGGGAGGCCAGGGGAGGGGGTGTGGAGCTGGGGATGTGGAGGTGGTAGGCAGAGGAGGGGATGCCACTGCCCCCATTCTCTGATCAGGGTCACTCTGACCTCAGGACACTCCACTCCAGTTGACATGCTTCACATGGGCTGCCTGTCCTCCGGGGTCCTGTGTCCTCAGAGGAGAGCCCCAAACCTCCCCGGCAGCACCTGAGAGGCCTGATTTTCAGTGATGTGGCCCAGCTCCCTCAGCCCCAGGGATGGTGGGCAGAGTCCCTTCCCAGCCAGACAGCTCAGAACTGAAATGCTGCTGGTGAGGCTAAGTGCGAGAGACCAAGGACCCCGTTGCTGCTCACCCCCAACCCGGCACTCGTCACAGTAACAACACTTTACAGTTCTTCCCAGGAGCACAACTTCCCATCTCATTTGTGATTTTGTTCACCAGGCCAACAGTCCTGAGAGGGAGGTAGGACAGATACAGTTTTAACTCCAATTTTTTAAGAGAAAGAGACTCTCAGCCAGCTTAACAATTTGTCCAAAGTCAAGCAGTAGTTAAAGAACAACAACAAGAACAACAATGACAAAACCCCAACCAATTCAGAACCTGGTCTTATGGCCTTAAAGACACCACCTTGTACTAATTTTTCTATCAAGAGAGATCTTCTATCTCTCTCCATCTGCTTTCTCTCTTTTTAAACTCCCGGTATAGACATATAAGGTCATCATTCTCAACTTATGTACATTATCATCGTCAAGCTAAGCGAAGACCTTCTTTTGTTTTGTTTGATTTAATTTTATTTCCTTTTCCTATCATCCCCAATTTGTGTTCCCACTCAACACCTCTTCTTACCCCCTAAATGGGCACCCCCTCTGGTTTGGTTGGTTGGTTCTTTCACTGATTGATTGATTGATTGATTCATTCATTTGTAGGCTTGAGCCAGATACATTTCTGACCAATAATGTGTTTATGATGCTATTAACAAGCATTTTTTTGTTATTGTCGTTCACAACTCATGGACCCTAATTTTGATTCCTTTTTTCCTACACTTCTAGTCATTTCCCATTTATATTTATATGCTTTACTCATCCCCTACTCCTGCATCCCTAAGTATATTACCTGCTACTTGTGCCTACTTAATTTGTTTTATTCTTATTGGCTTCTGATTTGTTTTATATTATTCTAGACTTTTTATCATCTTGGACGTGTTTCCCTCCTCGTTTTGTATTATTTGTTTATTTACTGTACATGCTTCTGAGTCCTTCATCCAGGTTGGTGACAGTGATGTACACAATCAACACATTAGTCAGTCCTCACCGTCACCTAAAGTCCGAGTAAGCTCCTTATGAGGCTGACAGTAAATCACTGAACTCTTGCTTTGATCTTTTACAAGTTTTACGTACTCTTTAATAGTTGGATGCTGAAGCAGTGGTGTCCCATAGAACTTACCACGATAATGGAAATGTTCTATACTTTTGTACTGTCCAGTATGGTAGCCGCTAGCGACGTGTGGCTATTTGAGCAGCTGCAATGTGGCTTGTGTGACTGAGGAGCTAAAATTTAATTTTAATTAATTTAAATTAAAATTTAAATAGCTTCATATGGCTACCTATTGGAAAGCACAGATCTATTGCATTACTACTCAAAATGTAGTCCCTAGACCAGCAGCATTGCCATCTGGAAGCTGGGAGCTTGTTAGAGATGCAGAATTTCAGGTACACCAACTTCTACTGAATTAGATCTGCATTTTAACAAGATTCCCCACATGATTTCTATGCACACTGAAGTTTCTGCCCTCCTCCCCAGATTTACTGAGATATAATTGACATATAATCGTGTAAGTTTAAGGTGTACAATGATGTTGATTTGATATACTTGTATGTTGTGAAATGATTACCACCATAGTGCTAGCTAACACCTGCATCACATCACATAATTACCATCTCTTTTTCTGTGGTGAGAACATTTAAGTTCTACTCTCGGCAACTTTCAAGTATAAATACAGTATTATTAACTATAATCACCATACTGTATATTAGATTCCCAGAACTATTTCATCTTATAACTGGAATTCTGTACCCTTTGATAAATATTTCCCCATTTCCCCCACCCCCAGCCCCTGGCAATCACCATTATAGTCTATTTCCATGAGTTCAGCTTTTTAGATTTCACGTATAAGTGAGATCACACAGTATGTGTCTCTCTCTGTCTGACTTGTTTCACTTAGCATAATGCCCTCAAGGTCCATCCATGTTGTCACAAATGGCAGGATGTCCCTCTTTCTCATGACTGAATAACATTCATATATATATAAAACATATGAATGGATAGAGAAGATGTGAGATTATGTCTATATCTATATCTGTATCTCACATCTTCTTTACCCATTCATCCATTGGCAGACACTTAGGTTGTTTTCAATCTTGGCTATCCTGAATAAAATGCTGCAAAGAACATGGGAGTCCAGATTTCTTTTAGAAATCCTGTTTCCATTTCCTCTGGATATATATCTAGAAGTGGGGTTGCTGGACCATATGGTAGTTCTATTTTTAATTTTTTTGAGGAACTTCCATACTGTTTTCCATAGTGGCTGCACCAGTTAACATTCCCACCCACAGTGCAGAAGGGTTCCCTTTTCTTTACATCCTTGCCAGCATTTGTTATCTCTTGCCTTTTGGAGGACAGTCATTCTAACAGGTGTGAGGTAATATATCATTGTGCTTTCGATTTGAATTTCCCTGATGATTAGTGATGCTGAGTGCCTTTTTACCTGTTGGCCATTTGTATGTCTTCTCTAGAAAGATGTCTCTTTAAAAAAAAATCAGAGCATTTGTTTGTTTGCTATTGAGTTATATGAGCTCTTTATATTTTTTGGATTTTAACCCCTTATCAGATATATGATTTGCAAATATTTCCTCCCATTCTGTAGGTTTGATTTTTTTGTTTAATTTTTTTCTCTTTAAAGGTATTATGCTTCTTTTGTAAGAATGATACTCAAATACATCATGGCTTGTTTTGTTTTTGCTATTTTGAAAAAAACTGTATGTTTTTCATATATTTTCTATTTTAATATACTTTTTATAGGTGATATATCAATAGAAGAAAGATATTTGTGATATCTTCATTGAGCAAACGCTGAGCTTTCTTATTAGTGCTAATAATTTTTTTATTATCTTGAGTTGTCAGTGTGGTCGGTCAGAGATCTCTCTCTTTCCTTCCTATAGCTCTTATTTATTTTTCTGATTTTTATTGCTTTAGCTAAGTCTCTAGTACTATGCTGAGCCATAGCAGTGATAACAGGCACCCTTGATTGTGGGGATGAATCTAAACTTTCTCCATGTAATATATATGTTGTAGACACTTAATATATAGCCTTCATCAAGTTGAGAAAATAAACATTTATTCTAGTTTTTTTGGAGACTTTTTAAAAAAATTCAAAAGTGTTTATTTGATACAAATGGTTTTCACAATAAAAGTTCAAATGTTTTTTAAAACATTTCTTGAGATAATCATGAAATTTTTCTTCTTCTGTTCATTAATGGTAAAAATTACATTAATAGTTTTTTCTCACATTAAACTTTTGTGTATTCTAAAAATAAACCTTACTTGGTCATAACTTTTTAAATACACTGTTGGATACAGTTAGGTAATATTTTATGTAGAATTTCATATCAATATTCAAACATGAAATAGCCTTATAGTTTTTTGTTTCTTTTTTTTTTAACCATCCTTATCTGACTTTGTAATGAAGGTTAGACCAGTCTTATAACAAAGGCGAAACTGATTTCTATTTTCTGGAACAGTTTGTATATGTCAGGGTATTATCTCATCCTTATGATTAGGTGGAACTTATCTGTAAAACCATCTGAGCCTAGGGCTTTTCAGGAAGAGGGGAGGTCTTTGATTACACTGTAATTCTTTATTGAATACTTGACAATTCAGTTTGCTGTTTATTACTGTTGCAACTTTGGAATTTCATATTTTTCCAGAATTGTCTCAATTTTAATGTCTCCAAATTTCAATTTTTCATAATATTGTTAGTCTAAAACTTTTTGTGCTGGTGCTTCTTTCAATATTAATTGCATGTTTACATATGTTTTTTCTTCTTCTAACTTTGTCATATACTATTTGTATATTTTACAACCTTTTCAAGAAACCAGCTTAATGTCTTGTTGTTTCTGCACTCTGTCTCTCTGATTTCTGACATTATGTTATGTTTTCCTTTCCTCCCCTCCTTCTGCTCCTCCTCCTCCTCCTCCTCCTCCTCCCTCCTCCTTCTCCTCTTCCTCCTTCTAGGTTTATTCTGGAGCTTTTTTCTAATTTCCTGCATTGAAAAATTGGCTCTAAGAATGTTTCAAAAGGGGTTTGGAGTAAGCCCTCTGAAGGCTTATATACTTGATACTACTTTTATTTTACTTGCATTTAAATGATGTTTTGGCTGGATATAAAATTCTAGGTTTGAAGTCCTTTTCCACCAACACTAAAAATATTACTTCATTGCTTTCTTGTATGCATTTTTGTTATTGAGGTTTCATATCATTCTGATTCTTTTTCCTTTTTCATTGATCTACTTTTTCTTTATAAATATTTGGAGAATTTTCCTTGTTGTTAATGTTCTTAACTTTTACTACAATATTTCTAGGTGTGAGTTCCTTTTTTTATCTATCTTGTTTAACACTGAATCCTTTCAACAGAAGTTTTATATTTTCTTTATTTCTACAACATTCTCAATTACGATACCTTCAAATATAGCCTCCTGCCTTAATTCATTTTCCCATTCTGGCTCCAAAGTCTGTGATACTAACCACTTCACTATCCTCCCGCTCTTGAAAAGAGAGTCAAGATTTTGTTGCCCTCGTCTGCTTAGGCACTGCCTCCTTCCCCCACGCTAAAAGGCCATGATAGGGGCCTATTTTGCCTCTGTATTCTTAGTGTGTCAGTGCTCACTGTGTGTTGAATGAATGAATGAAGAGAATGGAGGAGTGGCGGTGACCACAGGGCTAGAGCAGGAGGTGCTGTTGCAGCCGGGGCAGCAACCAAGCCTCATGACAGTACTGTGTGCCCACACCCAGGTGTATGACCTCTACAGGGTGGCAGCTCCTTAGCAGACCCCTCCCTGTGGGAGGAAACACCTAGGGCAGCCAGCCCAGCCCAGTCATGTTCTAAGATAATGACCTGGGGTGAGTGCCTGCCATAGCTTTGACCAGCTCTCCATTTGGCTCAAAGCTCCCTTCTGGCAGCTGTGGGGCTCCCGATGTGAGGCCGGTCTGACTCCTTCCTGTCCAGCTGTGGAACCAATGGCAAGTTGCCCTCCTCTTTGACCCTCAGTGTTCTCTTCCATATCTTGGGGAGAATGTTACTGTCCTTTCCAGCTTGCAGGGGTGTAAGGGGCAGCAAAAAATTATTTAAGTGCTTGTAAACAGGGTGCTGCTCTCATCAGGGACAAACCACAGTGCATGTAAAACTCTCTGACCCTGGAGTCTGCGTTCAGAAGGGAGATCCCACATGGGGACATGTGGGCCTTGATCTAACCCTGCTTCCTTGGAGGGGGTCAAGACTCCCCACAGGTCTGTGGCTCTTCAGATCATTTGAAAGAAACCTCTGGGAGCTAGAGCCAACTCCAGTTGGGTGATTCCATCCACCCTTCACCCTCCCCTCCCACACCCTCACTCACAATCCTATACTGTATTACCTCACTCCATCCCCCCACCATTCCCTGCTCTGGTTTCATTGAGGCTCCATTCTGACCTTCCCTGCTTGTAAGAGGGTCCCAACGCCCAGAGCATTTCCCTTCCCCTCTGCCCAGCAGAACTTCTTTTGCTATGTATATAACTTATGTCCTGCTCTTAGCTAGGCCTAAGCTGAGGAATTCAATCTAAGTGTTCCTTGGATGATATGGGCTTACTCCTCATAAATTTTATATATATATATACATATATACATATATATATATATATTCTTTCAGTAGGGCACCCAAAGTCTTAACACAAAAGTAGAAGTACCAGGTCTCTTGGGAGCCTGGTGGCAGGAAGAGGGGAGGAGTTGTTCCAAGACCTTCAAATAACCCATTTAGGCAGTGATGTGGACTCTTGAGAATATGCCCTTGGTTTCCAAGGCACAGACATTTTCCTGAATGAAATTCTCTCTTTTGGACCCAGGCTATCAGCTCTTTAGAACCACCCCCCTTATTTTCAGCTTCTCTCTCTTTTTTTTTTTTTTTTTTGCAGTACGCCGGCCTCTCACTGTTGTGGCCTCTCCCGTTGTGGAGCACAGACTCCGGACGCGCAGGCTCAGCGGCCATGGTTCATGGGCCCAGCCGCTCCGCGGCATGTGGGATCTTCCCGGACCAGGGCACAAACCCGTGTCCCCTGCATCGGCAGGCGGACTCTCAACCACTGCGCCACCAGGGAAGCCCTCAGCTTCTCTTAATGGCCACTCCCAGCAATCTTTGAAACTTTATTGATTCATACTATTTTCTACCATCTCCTCAGTTTTATTTTTTAAGTAGATCTGATACCCTTTCAATATTCTTGCTTTTCTGATCTTCTTTCATAAAAGTCTTCCTTTTCTATAGCTTTATTTTAAGAGGTTTCAAGCATGAGGTAAGAAATTAGATTTGATTTTCTTGGGCACCATCCAACCCTGAACTCAAAGATTCTGTGAAATTTGCAACATGGTTAACACTAAACTAGCACCACTGAGGACCACTAATGATTAAACCTGCAATAATGTGGCTGGTGCCCTACTACCTAATGAGAGGATACAACACTAACCAGTAAGTTCTCTGTCTGGTGTTAAGATTAGTGAGTTACTCTGACATTATCTAGTTTGAACATTCAAACTAGCCACATTCCTGGTGTGCCATGGTAATCCTATCTTAGTAATGACAATAATAGATAACACACAATATACCAGGCACTTTACATACATTAACTTATTTATTTCTCATACTAATGCTGTGAGATAATTAATATTTTCATCCCTACATTACAGAAGGGAAAACTGAGGCAGAGTAAGGTTAAGTAATTTGCCCAAAATTGGAGTTGGTAAATGATAGAGCTGGGATTCAAACTCAGCAGAATGGCCTCTTTCCCATACTACCTCCTGAAGATCAGAAAAGATTATTGTGCACCCCCCTATATGTAATTATGCTGTCATATCTCCTCATAGGAGACTATTGGAACCCTTTTCTTTACCCTTTGTCGTTATGATATGTGTCTAGGTTTTACCTTTTGCACACTGGGAAAAGTTGGAAGAATTAGGAGATCTTTGAAGCAGATAAGAAATACAAGTAAAGGGCTTCCGTGGTGGCGCAGTGGTTAAGAATCGCCTGCCAATGCAGGGGACACAGGTTTGAGCCCTGGTCCGGGAATGTCCCACATGCTGCGGAGCAACTAAACCTGTGTGCCACAACTACTGAGCCTGTGCTCTAGAGCCTGAGAGCCACAACTGCTGAGCCTGTGTGCCTAGAGCCCGTGCTCCACAAGAGAAGCCACCGCAATGAGAAGCCCATGCACCGCAACCAAGAGTAGCCCCCGCTCACTGCAACTAGAGAAATCCCGCGTGCAACAACGAAGACCCAACACAGCCAAAAATTAAAATAAATAAATAAATTTTTAAAAAAAGAAATACAAGTAAAAATACTGAAGCTGCAATAAGAAATAGGAAGTAAGCAATGCTTGAGTAAAAATGAGAAGGGTTGGAGAGGGGAGCAGAGGAGGAAATGAGGAGTCTTATGGAGGGTTTGGAAATCATAATCACATGTCATACAAAATGAAATGAATAAATAGGAACATTCAAAATCATAAAGATGTCAAATTCATCTATGGAATTTTAATCAAAGTCCAACAGGGTGTTTTGTTTTGTTTGGAACTAGACAATCTGATCCCAAAAGTGATTTGGAAGAGGAAAGGGCCAAGAATAGCTGAGAAGCAATTTTGAAAAAGTACAAGGTAGAAGAGCTTACCCTACCAGATATCAAGACTTATCATCAAAATATTTAGTAATGAAGACAATATCATTTGGGCAAAAGGATAGACCAATGGAGCAGAATAGAGAGCCCAGCCACTGGCCCACCTGTACTTAGAAAGAATATAAGGCAGAGATGTCACAAATCAGTGTGGATCTATTTAGTAAACGAGTCTAAGGAGCAACTGTTTTCATATGGAAAATACAAAATTAGATTTCTACCCTAAATCAACCCCAGGTAGATTAAAGAATTCTTCAATAAAAACGAAAAGCAAAAGTTTAAGATACAAGATGAAACTATAGAAAAATTCTTCATGACTTTAAGATAAAGAAGGATTTCTCTAAGAAATGCACACACACAAATAGAAACCAGAAAAAATGGATAATTTTGACTACATTAAAATTAACTTCTACACAACAAAAGGCCACTATAACAAAGTGAAAAACAAGCCATAGCCTGGGAGAAGATATTTTCAGTGACTATAACATGTAAAGAAATCTCTAAAATTAATTAGAAAAAGATAAACAACACATGGGGGGAAATGGGCAAAGAATATAAACTATCGATTTGCAGAAGAGGAACCCCAGAAGGTCAATAAAAATACAGAGAGATGCTTGCTTTCACTATTAATCAAAGAAATACCAATTAAAACAGTAATGTTATACCATACACACCCACCAGCTCAGCAAAAATTTATGTTAGACAATGCCAAGTGCTGGCAAAGGTCTGTTATGTCATGGAGCCTCATTCACTGCTGGTGGGATTGTAAATTGATACAAGTACTCTGGAGAGCAATTTGGCTGTTACTAGTAAAGCTGTAGGTGGTCGTGTCCAGAAATCCCACTCCTAGGCGTACAGTCTTGTATATATGCACAAGGAGACATGTATTAAGATGTATGCTGCCACATGGAAACAACCTAAAAGTCCATGAGACTGGATGACTAAATTGTATTATAGTTATACAATGGAATACAGTACAGTGTGTGTCAGCATAGATGAAAATCTCATAATTGTAATGCAGGGGAGAAATGCACATTGCAGAAGATTATGATTATGTATACACACACATATACATATATAGTTTAAAAGCTGGCACAGCATAATAATACTTTATAATGTTTATGGATACATAAAAATGCAATAAATATAATAAAAAATATAAAAACATGCACGAGGATGTTGAATTCAAAACAGTGCTTCACTCTGGGAAATGAGAGAGGAGAATGGAGTGGGGAAGAGGACAGAGGGAAACTCAGCTGTGTCTCTAATATTTACTTTCTTTGAAGTAAAAAGACCTGAAGCAAATAAGACAATATGCTAATATTTTCGAAAGCTGATGTGGCCATCATTAATGCTGTCCACCAAATATTTCTGGCTCTCTGCTTTCCAGGCCCATGGTAAGATTGCATTTTCCATTCACTTTGAAGTTAGGGGTAGCCTGGAGACTTTGGCCAATGAACTGAAGTGGAAGTGACTTACATTTCTGGTGTCAGTGCACAAAAGTGTTGGCCAACATGGCAGCCCAGAGATAAAGTTTCTCTCCTCCCCAGGCCCTAAGCAGACATGATATTTCCAGATAACCTGTGGAGTACAGGTGGATGAGTGAGAGATGAACCTTTATTGCTCTTGGCCACTGAAATTTGGGGATGTTTGTTACCACAGCACAACCAACTCTGTCCTGACTGATATAGCTGTGAAGTGTGTCCATACGTGTTCACTGTGTTAGTCTCTGATTTTATCTACATGTTGAAATATTACAAATACATTTTTTAAAGTTTTTAAATTGGACTGGATTAATCATATTTCTTAGTTCACGGCACATTGTCTTTATTGGTCTGCATAATGCCCTTCTCTTATTCTATTAATTCTCATTTTCTTAGTAAGTCCTCAGACTTGGGATGGAAGCAATGTTGAATGACAGGACATCTTGATGTATTGACAAAGGGAATGAATGATGGGCTCGCACTCCTAGCACGAGTCCAGATTTCCTCCAGTGCTCTCTGGTCAGATTGTGGGAGCCAGACTTTCCAATTAGAAAGTCTCAGCTCTTCTCCAGAGAAATGTAAACACGAATTGTGATGAATGCAATGGTCCCAATTGTTGCTGACTCTTTGTATGGTTTTAGAAAAATCATTTCACCCTTTGTTCCTAATTCTCTGATGTGTTGGAAAGTGCTAACCTTGCCCCCAGAGAGTTCCTTCCCTACCCACTTAGAGCCAGCACCTGCCCTCCATCCCCACCAACCAGCAACTGTTTCCCCAGACGCAGGTCACCTGTGAGAGAAATGCTAAGAAAACTTTCCACACCTTGTGGCTCCCAGGTTCCTTTTGCAGGGCTGCCTGCAGAACCCTCAGGGAGTGAAAACCCCAGAAAGAGAAGGAGGAAGGGGGCAGAGAGCTGGGAGAAGGAAGAGAAACTTGTGCTTCTGGCCAGTTCTGTTCTGTACTGTGGAGCGAAACACAAGCAGTGCCTGGAAGTCACCGTGAAATTTGATGCCTTTGAGAAGTTCCGTGGAAAGAATGACATCATGACCAACCACTCCCCCCCACCCCACCTTTTTTCCAGTGGGAGTGAGAAATAAATAGACTGACACATTTTCCAGTCAGGGAGCGATTCTGGAGAGCAAGTTTACCTTGGCTCAGGAGCTCAGGTGGGGCTGTGAGAAACCTTATCTGTGCTTGCCCTGTAAACAAGGGGCCCTCCATCTCCCCGGAGCCTTGGCCACTGAGCAGGTGACCGCGGCAGGCAGGTGAGCAGGGCAAGCCACGGGCTGGCCAGAGCTACCGCAGAGCCAGCCTGGCCCCAAGCAGGCTGTGTTAGGTAAATATTGCCTAGATTTGACTGACAGACTCATTTACTGACTGTGCCTGCCAAGAGAAATGCCATCAAATCCACCAGATTCAAAGGTAAAACAGACGTCCCTTAATTCGATGTTTCTCAAACTGTAATGTGCATATGGTCACCTGGGGATCTCCTTAAAATGCAGCTTCTGATTCAGCAGGTTGGGGCAGGGCTGAGAAATTGCATTTCTAACAAGCTGCCGGGTGATACTGATGGTGCTGGTCTATGGAGCACACTGTGAGCTGGCAAAGCCTCAATGTTGAGATGGCCGTGTGCATTTTACACGGTCGAAATAGTTACCATTTAAGGAGCCCCGTCTGACTCTGTGACAGGTGCTGTACCAGGTGTCTTCTGTCACTGAGCTCTTTTACTCTTCATACCAGCTCTGCAAGGTAGGCATTATTATCCCTGCCCCTTCCTTGGCAGACAAGGAACTTGAGGCTAAGAGAGGTTAATTCCTGCTCTGTAAGTGTCATTTCCAAAAGCTTTCATTGCTATCTTCCTTCCCCTTCCCCGCGATCTGAAATAACCCAAAGACAAAGGATAATACACACCCTGTGTAGGGCTGGGCGTTGTCTGCTTGTGGTGATCGGCCCACTTGACATCCGAGAATGAATAATTCCTTTTGTACAGAATCATCAGGGCCAAGCACAGGACTTCAGGAATCCTGGAGTGAATGTTTGGCCCAGTAAGCCCTGGCCACAGTAGAGATAGTCACTCAGAAAGGTGGACACGTCTGGTTTTCAAATCCCTATTGTACTGATGTGTTCACCCCTAGGAAATGCGGTTTAAGATTCTAAATACCAGGAGGAGATGCTTTGATGTGTCAGCTTGGAAAGAATGCCTCTTAAGGGCCATTTAGGACTGCAGGAGGGAAAAAAAATGCCCCAGCTTGTGTAAACACCAGCGTGAAGGCAGTTGTAATTGACTGACCCACCTGGAGATATTTAAATACCTCCAAGAACTGTGATGTGCCCTTGCAAAACCCAGACAACTTCCGGGTATGAACTTGCATCACATCTGCATCTCAACCAGCAAGGCAATCCAGCTAGCTGGTCCTGGCCACACACAGGGCAAAGTGGGAAAAATATGATACTCTCCCCCAGACCCTTGGAAGACCTGAATTCTGGTGACCACTTAGGAAGTCGGACTGCTCTAGGACTCCATTAGCATTTGAACCTCATCCATAGTGGTTCCAAGATGTGACCATGATTTGTACTGCAGGGTGGGGAAGGCCAGGTTCAGGTCCTCCTGGAAGCCATTACAACTCCATCCTTGTTACACAGAAGAAAATACTCAGAGCAGCAAGTCCCAAGACAAATTGAAGGCCTCCAAAAAGTCACATTTAATTTTGTTATTTACATATTACATCATCCTACAAAGTATTTGAGGGAGTTTACGGAAACCACATAAAAGAGAGCAAACTTTAAAAAAAAATAAGGAGAGGGAATATGGGAGGAAGGGAAAATAAAAGAAGAGGATTAAGCCTGGTGTGGTCAATACCTTATCAAATATTTTAACGTCCCACGCACTTGGACTAAGTTATCTTAAATCGAGCTCTGACTTCCTAACCTACAAAGCAAAAAAGAAAAGCATGGACAGCATTCACTACACCTATGCTATAAAAATGAAGCAGCTGCTTCAGAGAAGCACAGCTATTCCTGGTGCTGAGGTTCCCCATGGGGCTTCATGAGGGAGAACCAGAAGACACAGTGGAATGTCATCAAGAGTGTCCTCAACACCAGCTCTGTGGGAAGTCCCACGGGTTGTTTCATGGGGATGTTTCCTCTAATGCGCCCAGTGCAGGCTGACGGCCATGCCGATGCCTAGTCCATCGAGAGCAATTGTGAAAGATTCCAGAATGACCCCTGCGGAGCTGGCTCCGTCCCAGGATAAAAATCAGAGGCAAGGAACTGCTCTGGTAATCTGACAGTCTGATTCCTAAGCACGCCTCACGCCTGCCTCTCTGCGAATCTGAATTTAGTCTGCTCTCCAGGCCTTGTGCCCACCTCACTTAATTTTGGGGTGTGCGTCCTGAGCACTCCCAGCAAATCTGCAGACAATGAAGGTGAAGACGGGGCACAACCTGTAGCCCATCCCCGAGCTGGGAGCAACGGTCTGCCCGCCATGACTTGCTGGGCACAGAGCAGTCTCTTTTCCTGGGAAAGCACAGGCTGAGGAGCCAGAGGACCAGTGCTGGTCCTGAGTTCACGCTCACTGACTGTCACAACTGAGGAAAGTCAACTCCTCTCTCTGGGCCTTACTTCTGTTGCCTGCAAAAGGGAGAAGATGGGCTGGCATCTAATCTGTCCGTTCCAGGAGGATTCCCCAAGCTGTGGTCCTCCGTGATGCACGGCAAATGGAAGAGAGGCAAGAAAGCAGAGTTGCAAGCTTTGGGGTCTGTGATAGAAATGGAAATGTGCCACCTGGATCCGCTTCAGGGGAGCACCTGCTGCCCAGCTGCTGGGAGTGGGGTCAGCAGACTGCATCCAGCTCCCAGCTCCTTCAAGGTCAGCCTCGGCTGAAGAGGGCCTCCTCTGCCAAGATCAGGCCTTCCCCAGGACAGCCCACACTGCAGATGCAGGAGAACAAAGGCCCAGGCATTTTGTCCCAATGCGGGACACTCTGACAGGTAATATTTCCCCCACAGCTCCCCATAGGATTGGCTGAGATTTGTTGAGCCTGCATTAGACTTCCTTCTCGGCCCAAGCCTGCTTCTTCCCCTTCCTTTCATCAGTGTTGGCCCCAAACCCTGTCTCCACAGCTGCCTCTGAAGAACCTAGTCTGCAACAGCTTCAAAGCACCCACGGCACAGAGACTTGCCAGACCTGACCTTCAGAACAGAAGCCTTAGCCACCAGGGATCCCAGAGTGAGAGAAACAACTAGTGTGGATGGTGTGACAACACTTATAGCCACAGCCGCAACTCAACAGGCAGTCATCACGTGGACGCCCCACCCATCTAAAACTGACATGATCCTCTTCTCCCCAAATCAGTCCCTTCTGGGCTTTGTTTTCCCAGCGGATGGTGGCAGTTTTCCAGTCACCCAAGCTCAAGACTTTTCCAATTCCTTCTCCCGTCTGCTCTCACATCCAAACAATTACCGAGTTCTAAAGCCTCCACCTCTGCATGGCCTCTCACCTTGTCATCTGCACCTCCCATGGACACAACCTCTCTCTTGGGCCATCACAGCAGGTCCCCTTCTGACCTCCCTTGCTCCAGCTCGCCCCTCCTTACTTACCGTCAGATGGTTATACCTGTGCGGGCTCCTGTCACGGTGATGGCCCCCACTGCCCCCCGTCATCGCTCTATGGAAGGAAGAGAATGTCAGAGATACTGGAATCACACCAGTCCTTCACACCTGTTTCCCCTGTAGTCACTGGGAGGTATTTGTTGCTGCTTGTGACAAACACTTATACACAAAGTGGTAAAACAACATGAATTGGATAAGTTTCTGTTTCTATTTGGATTGAGGTCAGTGTGATTTCCCTACCTTAGACCCAGAAAACAGAGCACTTGTTCAACTGCGGAGGTGCCCCTGGCATGTAAGTGTATGTGCCTGTGTGGACATGTGGAGGTCCCAAGAACAAAAAAAGAGCTGGGTGACTTGCTGGCATTCAATACCAGGGTATTTCTTAATGTTCCTTGTTGAACAAATAGCTTTCATCTGCTCGTGTCCCCATGTGCAGAAGGGCAGGCTGTGAAGGCGGGATGCCGTCTGCCTGCCAATTAAGGCTGGTGGAACCTCCCTGGGCTTTGATGGAAATGCAGCAGTTCACACACCGTGTGCTTCTAGCCAAGGCATTGGCAAGTGCAAGACTAGTGCAAATACTCTGAGAAATGTGCTGGGAAGAGGGAGAGATGGGTTATCAACCATTATATTTGGCATCATCCTCTTCTAAGAGAACTGGCTTGGCCTCTCTCAGAAAACAAGAAAGGGTTGCTACCTTTGCTATGTTTTCCTGTTAAGCAACAAAATGAAATAATTGATGTGGGTTTCACTATCCCTTCTTTTTACTGTTCATCTTCAAGCAGATCCAGTAGAGAATAATTTAACACTGTACCTTTCTGCCAAGGAAGCCGAGTGTCTGCCCCGACTGCACCCTTTTGTGTGACGAGCTGAGGGCAGGGAATATAAGGTCCATTTTACAGAGGAGCAAACTGAGGCCAGACAAGTAAAGAGACCTGTTCATTCTCTTATTAAGAATGTCAGACAACATCATATATGGTGTGTAATTCATTAGTCTTTATATATTCTTCTTTTTAAGTGAGGAAATTAGTAAGAACTGGGGAACATTAGGGTCCTGGAGGTGGACGCAATAACAGGAGAATAACCCTGGGGAACATGTGTGGAGGAGACCTCCTCCAGTGAGGAACAGGAAGTGAAGTGGGTCAGGGCTTTCAGTTGGGTTCTCCAACTACCCCTAAATAAAAAAAAGCCTGTGGCTAGGGGCGGGGGCCGCCCGCCCCCAGCCTCCTGAAAGACTGGAATGCTCTAGCTTTTTTCAATAGTAACATCAGGGCATTAAAGAGTGAAGTTAGAAAACAGCCTCAGGAGGGTCTCCTTCCCTATTTCTGGTTTTCCTTTCTTTTTCTTTCTTTTTTTTAAATTTATTTATTTAATTTATTTATTTTTGGCTACACTGGGTCCTGGTTGCTGTGTGCAGGCTTTCTCTAGTTGTGGCGAGTAGAGTCTACTCTTTGTTGCGGTGCGCGGGCTTCTCATTGTGGTGGCTTCTTTTGTTATGGAGCACAGGGTCTAGGTGCGCGGGCTTCAGTAGCTGTGGCACGCGGGCTCAGTAGTTGTGGCTTGCGGGTCTAGAGCGCAGGCTCAGTAGTTGTGGCGCACGGGCTTAGTTGCTCCGCAGCATGTGGGATGTTCCTGAACCAGGGCTCAAACCCGTGTCTCCTGCATTGGCAGGTGGATTCTTAACCATTGCGCCACCAGGGAAGCCCTGATTTTCCTTTCTTAAGAGGATGCCAGGGCTTCCCTGGTGGCGCAGTGGTTGAGAGTCCGCCTGCCGATGCAGGGGACGCGGGTTCGTGCCCCGGTCCGGGAAGATCCCACATGCCGCGGAGCGGCTGGGCCCGTGAGCCGTGGCCGCTGAGCCTGCGCGTCCGGAGCCTGTGCTCTGCAACGGGAGAGGCCACAACAGTGAGAGGCCCGCGTACCGCAAAAAAAAAAAAAAAAAAAAGAGTATGCCAGGGTGATGAGGAAGGAGACAGCCAGGTGCTCTCTCAGAAGGCAGGTGGAGATGCAAGGCAAGGGTCCTGCAGTTCAGGCTTTGATGTCAGGGTCGGGGGTGGAGGACGTGGGGGCCAGCTGCCCCACTGTCCTCAGTAGCTGGTGAGCAGTACTGTCCCCGGCTCTGCCCGAGCCCATGTGCCACGCCGTCCACTCGCAAGGCTTAGAAACCCTTCATGGAAGCCTCTGACGCCCCAGGGCCTCATCAAGCATGTGAAAGGGCATTTGGCCTTCCTCGCCATCACGACCTGTCATCAGCTTTGCTCACACTGGTGCAGGACTTCAGCAGTGATGTCAAGGCCACCTCTCCTGGTGCACACGTGGGCTGCTTGGCCTGGCCTGGGCAAGGGTGCTGGGTGCCTGGGGTCCACTTGGAGAAGTATCCTTTGGTCTAAAACTCCGTCCCTTCTTAGTACAAAGGAAGGAAGAAAATGATCTGCCCAGACTTTTTATACCCCTCCCCATTGATCACTGGCGTTAATCTGCTCCAATGCTGTCGTCAGATTCGAGCTGGGGTCAAAGATTCCCATCAGATCCCTCCAGAAGGGCTGTGACCGACTAGGAAAGTCATTTTCTATTGTGCCCATGGTTGCACCCACGAGCCCTTCTGAGAGGTTCACTTCCTTCTCTGTCCTCTCAGGGCATGGTTTCCCCTCAGCCTCCGACCATCAACCATACTCCAGGCTCCGGGACCACAGAGATCTTCCCTCTCACCCACTCAGCCTGCCTGAAATGGCACTATTAGTTGGAGACCCTGGAGGTACTGTGAGCATGTCGTTCTCACAATAGTGTGAATTTGGCAGATCAAGTTCACTTGCTTGGCAGCTGCCTGACATTAGGGCGTTGAAGACTGGACTTTTCTTTGGAAAAGAAAAAAAGATGGCTTTGGAGTTTGGAAGGCCAATATGTAGGAGGGAGCATGGGTTTCTTGAGATCAGTGGGTGCCTGAGGCGGGTCAGAAAAAAGGTGTGAAACAAGAGGAGATGGAAAGGGGAAGTCTCAGAAGACACGATTCACATAAATTCAATCTGACCTACTTAACACTTCTGCTTAGGCCCCACCCAACTGGAGGAGAAATGCTGATGTTAACTCAAATAATGTAGAGGTGAGGAAAACTGGACTGGTTTGGCTAACAGAAGTTCCAGACATTTTTCCTGCCAGAAATTTGGTGCACAGCCCATGCGGCTGAGCACAAGGCCCTTTCCTAACAAATAAGTATTGCATTTCACATGCAGACTTGGAGCCTAGGGGCCTCCAGTGTCCCCCCCCCCGCCAAGCTCTAGATTCTTTTGCTCACTCCTGGTTCCCAACACACCCTGGCACTTTCTCACCCCTGGGTCTTTGCTTATGCTGTTCTTGTTGCTAGCATCGCCTTTCTCTGGCTTTTACCCATCCTTTGAGGCCAGCTCAGTAGCATCCTTTCCCTTTCGCTTCTCCTGATACCATTCATTTATTCAACAACTATTTCTTGAGTGCCTACCATGTGCCAGGCACCCTTCCAGGTGGTAAAGGTACAGCAGTAAACAAAACAGACTCAATCCTTGCCCTTGCAGAATTTATATTCTGGTAGTCAGCACCCTTCTCCCCAGGACAAGAGTAATCACGACACCCCCCATGCTCACATCTCTATCACAACAGCTGTCAGATGGTCCTAGAGGGGCTGGCATCTCCCAATCTCCCCAGTGACGGACACCATGCCAAGCACCAGAGGCAACCCCTGATTTCTTTATAAAGGGAACTCAGGGATGGAAAATCTGGTAGGAAGGGTAGAGGCTAGGGCTTTTTTGTTTTTGTTTTGTTTTTTGTTTTTTGGAGGAGGACAACACATTTAGTTTTATTTCAATCAAATCACAGAGGCTCGGGTTTTTATATGCAAACGGTACTTACATAGCACACGTGCTGTTTTTATTCGGCTTTACAATTATTTAGGGGATCGCTAAAACAATTTAGTGATTCGTCTTAGAGCTGTGTTGGCCCATCAGACCCCCTATTATCACATAGTGTGTGTGTCTATTTGAGATGGTTTTGGGGGTGATGGAGATGGGAGAGAACTAAAGACCTCCTAAAATAATTCCTTGGAACTCCACCATCTGGCATGTAGTAGGTGCTCAATACCTCCTTAATTCTACCTGTTGGTAGAATTGTTGTTGAAAGGTCAGGAAGGTGTAATATGGACCCAGCTATCTGATCCCAAGGCTGGGCACCATGTGGGTGTGAAGTACACGGGGGACTCCAGTGAGCTGGTGTTAGCTTGGGTTACAGAGTTGGCAGAGGCCTTCAGAAGGAGCTGCTCAGCGTGCATAATTCACTGCTTGTTCCTCCAAGGAGGAACAGTGGGTGTGAAATCAAGAGGGACACAGCTGGCCCTGGAGGAAGCTAGCTGACATCCTGTATATTTGAAAAGAAAACTGAAAGTGCTTTTCTTCACAAGAAACTATTGTAAGTGTTTTTCTCTTTTTTCCTAACCCCCCAGGAGCCATGGAGTTTCTCTGGTCCAGAGGTGTGGGTGAAATGGCGGGGGATAGGGTGATATGAAGGGAATTTGGATTGTTCTGTGGTCTGTGCTCTTTGTCTAATTCGAGGAAGGTATCAGCCTGCTGGAGTCCACCCCGAGGAGCCCTCTGCTATATGATCTGTGTCCTGGTGATAGTAACCTCTTTTCTGGCTGTTAAAGTACATTCCTGTGTAGATGTGGAAAGAGAGAAAGCACGCTAGGGCCAGAGCCAGGACAGGAATGTGAGTATTTCCTTAATTGGACACGAGAGCCTTGAACTGGTTCCAGTTTTAGTGTTTTCTTTTAAGAGCCTGGACCCTAAAGATTCCATAGAGTTTTCTTTCTCTGAAAAAATCCCTTTGGTTCAAAGCCCCCTTGATAGAAATAAAGAATAAGCCAGGGCTGAAATCTCTTTGATATTTGGGAAGGCAAGAGTTCATGGGCTGCCAGATCCCAGGCTTCTTTTGGGGGTGAGAACGTTCTGGGCAGAACGGTGGAGGCTCCTCGTGAGATGCACAGGGCAAGAGCATCCACGGGCTTCATACTGGGCTGCAGGGCTCTGATGATAGGATGCAGAGCACTTCGCCCTTGAGCATTTATTAAAGCAACTTCTCTCAGCCTTATTAGTGCCCTGAGAGCTAAAAAGAGACGCTATTGCCTGCCTTATTGCTTTAGGAGTCTGAGACAGAGAGTTTACACAACTTGCTGAGGACTTAGAGCAAAGTCAGTGGAAGGCTAGAGGATTCTGTCTGGTGGGTTTGGGTTGCTCTGTGTCATGGACTGCTAATTCCTTAACGGCCGAGGTGGGAGAGCGTGCCCACACTCTCAGGCCCGCTCATTCATCGTGTGCCCAGAACCCAGCTGAACGCTTGCTGGGAGGCACCGAAAACTCCATGGGGTGTGAGGGGAGCTGCTAGGACTCTGGCACCACAGCAGTGCCCACCAGGCAGAGCTTCACTGCTTGCCTCTGATGTCTGCCCCACAAAAGCTGGAAACTTCAGTCAAGGGGCTCCAGGGGAAAATGGGGCAGTCTGTGGTTGAAATAAGTGAAAAACTGAAGCAGATGCAATCATGTCTGCCGAACCCCTTCTTTCCTCCCCCTCCACATCTTAAAAACAAGCCGTGCATCTGCTCAGTGCTTTCCAACTTACCAAGTGTTTTCATAACATTATCTCATTTCATCCTCACATCAACCCACACACATTCTTGCCTTTCAGATTTCTTATATACTCAAATGAATTTCACTGAAAAATTGGCTAGAAACTCCCTTTCTCCCACTCACTTTTTTTTTTTTTTTTTTTAACCCCAAGCCTTTGACTGATAGTTTGAGAAATTCCTAGATTCCCAGGGTGGGAAATTTTATTCTGCCAGCCCTACTACCCCACTGGATGGTCACAAAGTAGTCCTGATCTTTGCTATTGGAATCAACACCTGTGTATTCAGTTTATAGATTAGCTGTTAAAACAAACAAAGCCACAGAGGGGAGGATAAATGTCGCATTGTGGGGAAAATATAGGCTTTAGAACCAACAAGCCCCAGAGTCAAATTTTAGTTGAGCCATTTGAGAGTCACGTTACTTAACCTCTCAGAACCTCTTTTTTCAGCTCTAAAATGGGGCAATAGTGCCTCTGTCTTAAAGTTGTTTGTGAGGCATAAGTGTTCTAACAGATGTGAATGTATCTCAACAAACTTACTTTGTGAAGTCCCTTCTAGCTAACCCAAGAACCAGCTTCACCACTACTAGGCAAATTGCGAGCAATACTGCCTTTTTGCAAAGGCAGAAGGGACATAAAGTGTGGGAATATGTTGCTAAATGAATGTGGATGGAGACTTTTTTACTCAATGAGTAATTAGAGACGTGTCCTGCATACATGGCATAGTGGTGTCTGAGATATAAAGCTCAGTACCTTTATTCTTTTTTTTAACTCTTATTTTAGGTGAGAGTGAGAAGGAGCTGGGAAACTGGATTTATGTAATGTTGGAAAGCATTACAACTTGGATTTTTCAAGTTGTAAAGTTCTCATTACACTTGGATTTTTATCGAAGCAGAATTGCAATTCAACTTTCTAGTTCCTGGGGACAAAGGTAGGAGAAGGGACTACGGAAACGTATTTAGTTCCCTGGTCTGCACATAGTAAATGCTCAATAAATGGTGGTGGTGGACTCAGGGGGTTTCAAGAGACCGGGTCGTGTGTTTGACTTCTGTTGCTGACTTCCTGGCAAGTGCAATGCAAGGCGTGGGGTTGTCGTGGAAAGAACATTTGACCAGCAGTTTGAAGGCCTGCGTTCAGGTTCCATCAATACCACTTAATAGCCTGGCGACCTTGGACATGCCACTTAATCTTCGATGTCTTCTCACCTGTAAAATGAGGAGACTGGACTCGGTGATTTGGAAAGTCTCTTTCAGCTCTAAGTTTCTGCAGCTCAGTGCAACTTCATTCGTTTGTGTTTCTGTTTCTTCATTTATTCAAAGAAAGCAGAGATAGAAACCTATCTCATGGGGTATCGGGAAGAAATGGTCAGTCTGCAGGTTAAAATAACCTGTGTCTTTAGAGAGATGAAGGAAACACAGTGCCCCACAGCAATGTAGTAGAGTGGCGGTATGATCCTTGGAAACCCCCTTCATTTATTTCAGCTTCTGTTGGCATATTTGTAAAGTTGTGCTATGGTAATCTTTCTACATTCTTTTGAAAGTTGAGATCATGGAAATGTTTTGAAAACCTGCCAGGTGCTATAGAGAGTATTCGGATTGAGAAATGTTATATTTGTTATAGTTGTATAAAAGTTTAGCCCTATGCTTCCCATGTTTTCAAATGAATGAATGTGTCATGGGGACCCAGAGGGGAAACAGAAACTATAGATTTGGGGTCCCAACTCAAGGCTTACTTTCAACTGCATCCTACTGACGGAGGTGAAATTTAGCTAAAATTGGCATTAATACAAATTTTCCCCAAGAGGAGCATAAGATAATTACCTCAGTGTTCTCCAACGTAGGAAATTTTTCCAGAGGCCCGATAGGCCAGATATCTGCTGATGGAGGCCTTACTTCCCATCCTCTTCTCAAAAATGAGGCCATTTTGACACTAAGGGGTGTGTGTGTGTGGGTAGCTTTCTGAGTTTTGAAAGTTTCACAAAGCAATAATCACAAAGATGTAATGCACGGCTGTTGGTGTAATAGTGGTGAGACAGTCTTTCATGCCAGGCCTTGCCACGGGTTGCTACTGGGGAGGGAGAGATGGCAGAAGGCATCAGTTCTGCTCACCCAGGCTCTAGCTCAGGCACTCTCCTCTAAGTGCCCCAGAAAGTCCAGCCTGGAAACCAGTTCTCCAAGCACTGGCTTCTCCTTTGGTGGAGTAGATGACATGTCACACCCACCCTTTGAGAAGCTTCCCCACCCTACACCCAAGGCACAAACAGAGTCCCCTGGCGGCAGTAACCTCACACCTGGAATCCCCACCCCACCATGGCACCTGTCCACAGAAGCATCATCGCCCTCCATCAGGACAGTACCTCCAGAGGAGCAGAATGGAGGTGGTACTTAGAAGCACAAATCAATTTCTGATTTATCTTGTGGGGAGGGAGTGGAGATGGGGGTGACGAGAAGCTCCTGAATTTCTCTGGTTGGAGGGAGCAACTAGGGGGCTGATCTTTTTAATTTTATTTTATTTTATTTTATTTTTTGGCTGCGTTGGGTCTTTGTTGCTGCACTCAGGCTTTTTCTAGCTGTGGCGAGCGGGGGCTACTCTTCGTTGTGGTGCGCGGGCTTCTCATTGCGGTAGCTTCTCTTGTTGCGGAGCACGGGCTCTAGAACTCAGGCTCAGCAGTTGTGGCACACAGGCTTAGCTGCTTCGCGGCATGTGGGATCTCCCGGATCAGGGCTCGAACCTGTGTCCCCTGCATTGGCAGGTGGATTCTTAACCACTGAGCCACCGGGGAAGTCCCTAGGGGGCTGATCTTGAAGCTGCATTTTCATTGGAAGTTCACTGTTTTTATTCAGGTTGTATATATGAATGACTAAAAATAGCAAAGTTAGTTTTAATTTAATTATTCTTGTCAATTCTTAGCGATTATTTTTATTTGGGTTGGCTTGAGAGGGCTGATCAAATTATGAGTGCCTCCTCATGGCCCTGCCACTGTTAAACCCTCACCATTAATCCTATCCTCCTTTACCTGAGATAAACCTGATGTTTCTACTTTTAAGCGCATATATATGGATTCAATACATTCACTATCTTTCAAAGAGCTGACTTCAGTGCACACTTCATTTTGCCTAGTTTTGGATACCGTCCTCCCCCTGTCACCCCTCCTCCCCCCTCCACACACACACACATAGACTTCCTCTGTCCCCAGTACACACTTAAGTCAGGGTTATAAAGCCATTTTACAGGAGTCTCTGTGGCAGAGGTGTGAAGCAACGCACTCCAGCCACAGAGGGGCAGACTCCCATCCCTGCTCTGGGGGCTGCGCAGCCTGACCGCACGGAGGGACTCCCGGCGTTGCAATTCCCGGGCAGTGTGGGAGGGGTTCGGCTGAAGCTCTTTGTTTCTTCTTCTTGGAGGAGATCTGGGAGCCAAGGCTGGTGGGATGTGCTTGTGCGGCGTCCTCCAGCACCCCCGTTCCCCCGCCACGGCTCGGGTGTGTATGTGTCCAATGGAAAAACCCTACGACGACACCACATCCTTTCGCGCACCCTCCACGGCTCTCAGGGCTGCAGACCAGTCCCTTGCAAGCTAACGTGACCCCCGCGGGCACTCGGTCCCGCAGCTCCGCGTCCCCTCCCACCTTCCCACTGCCTTTTTTTTAGCTGTGCTCTCATTTGCACGCATCTTCCCAGGGATAGAAGAGACGCGTCTCGGGCGCAGCAATCCAGGTGCCACGGGCGAGGATGTCAGGGGAAGGCCTAGTTTGGGGGATGTACGCTGAAGAGGGATCCCGAGGTGTGGGCCGGGGACGGCGAGTGGGTACAAAAGAGGGCACTGGTTGAGGGATGGCGCCCGCCCCCGCGCCGAGCGGTCACGTCCGGAGCGGGCCCCGGCGCCCTCCTCACACCACGGTCCTCTGCCCCCAAGTACCCCCCCACCCGGCCCCAGAGGTGTGTGCAGGGAGAGGGGCGCGGGGCGCCAACGCCCGCGGGATTGTAGGTCTGAAGTAGCGTTGACATTGAACTCCGGTCCCCTTGCGTGCGTGTGTGTGCGCGCGCGCGTGGCCACGCGCGTGTTTGAGTGTGTGAGTCGTGGGGTGGGGGCCGGGCTAGAAGCTGCAGCAAACCACTGCCCTCGGGTAGCAGAGCCGAGCGCGCCCCCGAGCCGCCGCCAGCGGGAGCTGCGAGCGCCGAAGCCATTCATGATTTTGGTGACGTTATTCCAGGAGTGGGCGAGGGGGGGCGGGGCCTCCCGGAGCCGAGCCCCGCCCCCGCCCCTATAAATACGGCTTCCTGGGCTCTTTGTGGGGCCGCGAGCTCGGTGGAGAGCCGAGAGCTCCGTCTGCTTTGCCGACGCTGCTGGCAGTGGGGCTGTCTCCGGGAGGCGGACCGGCGAACGCCCAGTGCCCACACTCGGCAGCCTGCCGCGCCTGTCTGCGCCCGTGACATCCTTACCCGAGACGCAGTGACCGTGTTTAAATCACAAGGGCGTGGGTCAGGCTCCCCTAGGACTTCATGTCTGTATATTTCCCCATTCACTGGTGAGTATCCTGCGCCCTCGGCGGGCATCCGTCTCGCGGCCGTGGCTGCGGGGCCCGGGCGCCTGCTCGTGCCTGCTCTGTGCGAGGGCAGTGGGTGGCGCGGGCGCCGGGCACTAATCCGCCGCCCAAGCCGGAGCAGGAGTCAACGTCAAGGTTGCAAAGGTGGGGGTGGGGAGGTGGCGCTGAGAGCATCCAGACAAAGGAAGTGAACTCGAAGCTCTCACTTAAGTTACGGCTGGGAGGGTGTGCGTACGGCCGTAGTGGGGTCGGGGGAGAACCAGGGGTCACGGCTGAACCCGGCTAATAAAAGCCCCTTCGCGGAGGGCTGCGGGAGGCGCGCGCCCTGCCTGGCGTAGGGGGCTCCTGCTCTCCCCGGGCCCCTCCCCTTTTCCTTTTTGTTTGCATGCAAGTCTTGGCGTCGAGGCCGGCGGCAGCGGGGCTGAGCTGGTGCAGCGGCGGCTTTTGCAGAGCTCCGAGGGGTGAGGGAAAACGCTCTCCCCACACGTAACCCGACTGAAGCCACAGGCAGCAGCACAGTTCCTCGCTGCACCCTCTCGATCCCTTTTCTCTCCATAGACCCTAAACCCGACGCGCCTTGATGGGGGCCCGGGTTGGGGAGGAGCCGCCCTCACCGGGCCCGCCGGGAAGGAGCCCGGGCCGGGTGGGGGGAGGCGGAGGTTGCACCCGACCGGGTATCGGGGCTGGGAGGGATGCGCCCCGGGCGCCCGCCTCGTTGAAGAGCGAGGCCCACGGCCGCTGGGACTTGCGCACCGTCTGCTGCTTCCTTCCTGCTCTGGGGAAGAGGAAGAGCTGTCGGGGGGCGAGCGCTGGCGGCCTGGAGCTCGCTTCCAGGTGCGGGCGTGGAGAGCCCGGCCCCGCAGGCTCCATGTCCGCGCAGTCCTGCTCAGCTCAGATACCGGAAAGTTCATGCTTCTTGCTTCAACTTTTCGGCCCCGCGCCACAGCCGGGAGCGAGGAGCGAACGCCCGGACACCTGGCTAAGAGCCTGGCGAGAGCCCGGTGGGCGCTCTTCTGGCCCGTTACGTTGGGGGTGGGCAGTAGCCTCTCCGTAACCCAGGGGGAAACTGACTTTGGAGTCCTAGCTCCTGACCCTAAACTTGCCCGGAAGCCTAGCATCTTCTTTTAGTCTCCCCTCCCCCAATCCAGCCCGTCTCTGTTTAGAGAGGAGACTGAACTCTCAAAACAAAGTAAAAATTTCCTCACCCCGGAGGCTTGCGTACCTCTCTCCTCTGAGCTCTCCTTCCCTCCCACCTCCAGGTACCATACGGGTGAGACTTGGAAGGCAGTGGAGGCTGTGTGCCCCTGGCCACTCAAAACTTGCCAAAATGGTGTTCAGACTCATCAGGGTTATTGTCCCCTGAGAGATTAAGGTTTGGTATTATTTTACAGTTGATTGGCATTTCATAGTTTGCAATGCTTTCCCCCCCAGAGATTAGTCCTTTACCATAGCTGTGAGATATGCATTATTAGCATCATGGTAACAGACTAACAGCACATCTGCAGCTCAGAGAGGTTATACGACCTGTTCAAGATCACACAGCACTTGAGTGGCATAGCTTGGACCAGAACCTATTGCTTCTGTTTCCAACTCCTGTGCCATTTCTACTCTATGTAGTAGCTGTAAAATGAAGAAGAGTTTGGTACCCCTGTTTCCTTAGATACAGTCTTTCTAAGCCCTACCCTACATTTTTTTTTTTTTTTAACCATGTGTAAAGGCATGATGGTGAAAATATTGCCTGTTGGGTAGGGAGTACACTGACTTTGGTATGTGCTATTTGGCATTACACATTCGGGACCCTGTACGTGCCCATGGCTTGTGTGAGGATAATGGAACATTTGTATCCTGCTTACAGAGTACAAAGCACTTTCACATGTCAGCCATTGGTGGGCCAGCTTGGCCCCTCTGGAAATTTCCTTTGCAGTCAGAGTCCGGGCATCCTTAAGGCTTTTAATCCAGGGGATGTTTTTCAAGCTGTGAGCTTGCAGCTGCTGTGGCTGGGGCTAGAGAAGGAGGTTGGATGGCAGATGTGAAGCTTTCAGAAAGCTGACCCTTTGGGGCTTTAAGTGGGACATTTTGCAAAAAGGAACACCAGAGACACAGAGAGAAATTTAGGAAGGCAGCATTATCGAACTTGGTTTCTCTGAGGTTGACCTGTTATCATTATGTAATGATAATATTCAGTTCCCCTAGAGACGGGTTGAATTGGTTTTAATATAGATAGACGGCCTCAGCTACTTACTGTTTTTTTTTTTTTCTAGTTCTGTCACTTAAAAGAAAATCCAGAGTCGCTCTGTGCCAGTAGGGACTAGTACAGGAGAGGAGGGAAGAGGAGGTTTGCCAGAGCGGTTTTCAGACAAGGAGCTTTGTTGGTGGAGGTTGAGAGCCCTGATGCTCTAGGCTTGTAAGGTGCTTCCTCGGGGCATGAGCTCGTTTTTCAGCGAGTTCTGTTTTGGACACCTCTCATCCTGCTTCCAGGCAGTCCTCTAATTTAACAGCAGAAGGCACTGAGAGTAGGCATGTGAAAGTGCGTGTGTTTGTTGACTTTTGCTCTGGGTTTCTTGGCAGCCCTGACTATCTGAGATCAGCCGAGATGACTGAGGTGATGATGAACACCCCATCCATGGAGGAAATAGGCCTCAGCCCCCGAAAGGATGGCCTTTCCTATCAGGTAAGTTCAGTACTGGCTTCCTTCTGGTTCCTTAGAGCCTAGTGTCTTTTGTTGGGGCTGGAGGCAGACTTGGTTCTGTATCCCCGTGCTGTTTGTAAGAGCTATGCGCCCTTGAGAAAGTCCCCTAATGCCAGTAAGCCTCGGTTTCTTAATCTGTAAAATGGGGCAACAAGAGTCCTTACTTCACAGAATTGTGGTGAAGATTCAACATGATGAGATGACATGGATAAGGCATTCACAGTACCTGGGAGGCAGTAAGCGTTCAGGAAGCATGAGCTGATGTTATTAATTAGTCATCCTGGCTGCTGTGGACTCTCCCCTTCGTGGTGGCAAAGGGGGAAGTGATAATGTGCAGTCAGTTCAGATCAGAACTTCCCTTCCCACCCAAGTCTTGGGCAGTAGCAACATTGCTGTGAGGGGCAGCTTATGGGGAAGGGTAGTCTGGTGGAGGCATTGCTGTGTCAAATGCTGCTTTCTTCCTCTGGTTGATGGTTGACCAACTGATTCCAACAGGGTTAATGTTCAAACTACTTAGAGTTGAAGAGACCTTTCCCAGAAGGGTAGCTGTCTCAGGGATGTTATTGCCAGGATCCAGCATAGAGATTATGCTGTGTGGTGGATCCAGAGTATATAAGGACCAAAAAAGTGGTCTAAGTAACACCTTCAGATTCTCAGCCCATTCAGATTCTGGCCTGCCGTTCACTTTCCACTGCCCACAGCCCGCTGCAGAGACCTCCAGATAGCGCCGAAGCAGTGAACTGTTTTCAGATTTCCAAGAAGAGTGCCTACGTTATTACCTTCAGGGGAGGAAAGAGTCTGTTCTTAAGGGAAGATCTCGGAGCTAGGGAAATTGTGTAGGATGGCTGGCCGGGGAAGATGAATGAAGTGTGATGGGCTCATTCAGCAGATATTAACTGAATGTGGCTATGGGCCATGCACTTTACAAATGTTACTCATTCACTCTTGACCGTGGGCACTGAGATGGGAATTTTTGTTCTGTTTCACAGATGAGGAAACAGGCTCAGACTGAGTGGATGACTTGAGTCTCGAACTCCAAAACCTTGCTCTTCTGATGTATCATGTGTCTGTGCCTTGAGGTTGGCTCTTGGCTAGAATCTAGACTTGTTCTGCCTTAGAACCATTCCAGGGGCATTTGTTTTGTGAAGGAAGAGAAAATAGAAAGCTGGGTGGGTGTGATGGAGGGAGGGTGATCAAAGAGAGCTGAGATGAAAGCTAAGGTTGGGTAAGGTAATTTGGCAGGTGACAGCAAGAGTCACCTCAGACACACTTGGGAGGTTAGAGAAGGCCCCTTTGTTGTGTGTCAAAATGGCCAAGCCCCTTTTGCTGGCTGGAAATAAGTATTCAGGTAGGCTGAGGGGATTCAGAGGGAGGGGGAAAATACCCTTTCCTGGTTGGTTTTGTACCTTCCACCCTCAGAGTGGGTCTGAGAGAGACAATTGAAAGCCCCACAGCCTGTGGGAGGGTAGAAGTTTCCTGACCTACCAGCTGGGGTGTTTTTGGATACCAGTTTCCAAGCCACTGAATCAGACTGAATCTCTTTGTGGTTACAGGTGAGGTGTTTTTTGTTTTTTTTGTTTTTTCAGTTCTGGGTTTTAGATTTCCATCACAAAACCTTTCCAAACACAGTCATCAGTATGTCTGTGTGTGCTTTTTGATATTCTCCTTTTGAACGTGTTCCAGGATAAAGGACCAGGTCCTACAGGGCAGTTTTCTTGACCTTCAGCCCATTCCGCTGGATCTGAGGGTAAGAACAGGTCATGACCCTAGAAGGGGCTGCAGTGCTGGGTGAGGACAGCTGAATTGGGGCTGCCACGGCAGGAGGAAAATAAAATCACCTCTGGGTTCCTAAGATAACTCAATGCTGCCTAAGAAAAGGGCCCTCAAATCTTCCTTTGTGGTGCTAGACTTAGGGCCCAGTTTTCACAGCCTCTCAGGAAATCTGCCCTGCTACCTGAGTGGGGACTACTGCACAGTTCCAAAATATCTTACCTAGAACTTCAAAGCACTCTGTCACAAGATTTCAGAAAGGTCTTCTGGTTGCCTCGTGAAGAGAAAGGGGAGAGAGGTGGTTATCGTCAAGCAAGCGGTATTTATTGGACACTTGCTGTACGTAACATGCTATGCTGGGCATTGTAGGAAGGGTCCAGGGCTCACGTGGGAAACTAGCATGTACATAACTGGAACACAGGCCATCTGGTGGAGCAATATGAAAGCTACGGTCAGTCCAGGGATGTGTGGCAATCTAAAGGCTTGGGAGAAGGAGGTCAGACTGGGGCTGGGCCTTGAAAGAGACTTTGAGAGGACACTTCCACCTCTAATTTTGTTGCACCTTCAGATACCCCTTGGCTTGCCCCTGTTTCAGCCAGGCGCAGGGCTGTGCAGCGAACTGGTCTGCCAATTGTCATGAGACCGGTATTTTCTGGGCCCACTCAAAGCCAGTGCCATCCAATTAAACACATTCCCACCAGAGCTCTGGGGATTGGCTGGGGCTGCACTTGGCTGGAGCCTGTCCATTGTACATGCTCAGGCTAGGCTTGGCTCTGGGGGCAGGAGATCTTTGAACTCTGTTCTTGGCATTCCTCCTGAGGGTAATAATAGTACATGGCTTTTACTGCGACCTGCTTTTCCAAGGAACTAAAAGTGGGAAGGAGACATCAATCCCAACTTGGCAGTTGAAATAGAATCTCAGACTTGTGGTTTGACCTTGAAACAAGGTCATAAAATAAATAGGCACACTGGAATTTGTCAGTTGTTCCCCCACCTTCCAGACCTACCCAGAAGGAAGCTTTCCTGATTTCTCTGCCCCAGATGTGATCTCCTTCTTCTCCAGCACCTGTGGCATTTGTGCTTAAATGATGCTGCCGTGGTCCTGCCTGACCTTCTCCCTGCCCATGTGTCCGAGGGCAGGGGATGACTTATTCCCTCTTTGTGCCCATCAGCCATCAATCACCCCTCCTGCAGCCCTCCCCAACCCAAGGTGCCTGCTGGCCCTGGGCTTTCACAGAGCAGGTGCTAAATGGATGGTGGTGCTTTCAGTTAAATTGAGTCTCTTGGTTCTGAAGCTGCCCACCTTCACTTCTGCCTTAGAATTTTTAAAGGGCCTCCTCAGGGTCAGATAGATGTCTTTTTATCCCCTGAAAGATTTCGGGTAAGCCCGTCTCTTGTGCTTAGGGAGTTAGCATGTATAAAAATCCACAGAGCCGGTGCCTTGTTTTGTCTTTAACATTTATTTGGAGAGTCAATTCAGTATGTGCAATGCACGTCAGCTCTCTCACTTGGCATGAATTATGACACCCCGTGGGGTGGGTGAGTGAATGGTTACTAGAAAGTAGAGGACATGTTGGGCGGGATGGGAGTGGCGGCCAGCTCACAGGGCTGAGTGGGAGGGTCTCCATGTGGACATTTCTGCCCCTGCTGGCTGCAGCTCGCTTCCCACACTGCATCTGTCAGCCTCCTGTTCTCTGGCCCCTGGGATGGGAACGTCTGCGCCTAATGCCTTCTTCCTTTCCCTAATTCAGGGGAGCAGGTCAGTGGCTGCCTTGCAGGCTCCCCCATCCCAGCTCTAGGGACTCTAAGAATGTGGCAATTCAGAATGCCTCTCTGACTGCGTCTCCTTCCGTGCTGGGCCTGAGTTGGCCTGGAGAAGGGACCTGGGCATTTGCCTGTGGACACTGATGCTGCCACCACCAAGGGCTGTGCTGCCTAGCTTCCCCCAGCACAGTTTGCTGAGGCTTTTGCAGTTCTATCCCCCTTGCTAAGTTCTAGACAGAGATATGGCTCCCCAGTTTTCACTTAAGACTGTCCCATCTAAAGCAACTGGACCAAGATCTGATAACTTTTATCCATCCCAAGGCCCTTTAAATTCCTCTCTGATCAGCATACACGTCCCTCCCTGGTCACCTTTTGTATTCCTCTTGCTGTTCTTGATCTCATACTCCTACCATTTAACGGCCACCCACCAGTCAGATGAGGGGAGCCAGGGAGGATGCACTGTAAGCCAGAGGCGCTAATTCTACATGTACCACAGTGCCCCGTGTTCTGGGCCTTCCTTAAGAGCTTCCCCTGCATTTCCCGACAGGAGGGAGGGATATCCTGGCGTTTTATAGGATAGGGAGAAGGGACAGTGGTGGGTGACCTTCTCCTGCCACAGCCCTGCCGTTAGCTTCTTGCAGTCTGAGCCTCGCTTTTAGCTCTGCATTAGGACGGGTCTAATGCACTGTGTTGGCTGAGAATAGCTCCTCCCCAGATAGAAGCTCTCTGCTTCTTCCATCTCCAAGGCCCAACAATAGACGACTCCTTTATCTCTCCCTCCTCGCTCTTTATCAGAAGCAGCAACTCCTCTCTCAAAGAATAGTCTCAGTTGAACCTCTAAAGTCAGGTAGCACTTCGGAAACACTTTCTCTTCACTCACCTCTCTGCTGAGCCTTTCTTTATGAGACCCCCAAGGCTGGCTCTCCTTGCTCCCACCCATGTAAATGCAGGTGTTGAAATCAATGATGGGCTGGGGTTCCTGCACCTGTCTCTGTTCGCCTCCCTCAAGCCCCCGCTCACAAGGCCACTCCAGGCATAAGTCATCACCTCCCTTTGTCTCCTCCTCCTGGTGCCCTTGTCTCGTTGGATACTCCCAGCTGTGGTACCCCACATGTTCTCAAGAGTTTTGGAGGCCCAGCTGGGCAGGCGCACAGAAGTCCCATGGTCACCAGGAAAACATCTTTCACATCAGACTTAAAAAAGCCTCAGTTGTCCCTGAAGAAACATAAAGCTAAAATTCCAAAGCACTTGGCAGGAGATGTCCCCCCATAGACACGACATGCTCCTGGAATCCCAGTGAGTTTTCTTTTTCCTCTCCCTACCCCGTCCACCCTGCTCCCTGCTTGGTACAATTCATAAGAACATGAGGCAAACAGGCAGTTAGGGCCACAAGGTTCAGAGGCACAAGGAGTTCATGTCTTTGGGTGGCGTTGAGCCTGTGTCTGAACGTGCTGCCTCTTTTTTTTTTTTTTTTTTTTTTTGCGGTACTTGGGCCTCTCCCTGTTGTGGCCTCTCCCGTTGCGGAGCACAGGCTCTGGACGCGCAGGCTCAGCGGCCATGGCTCACGGGCCCAGCCGCTCCGTGGCATGTGGGATCTTCCCGGACTGGGGCACGAACCTGTGTCCCCTGCATCGGCAGGCGGATTCTCAACGACTGCGCCACCAGGGAAGCCCCGCGTGGCCTTGTTTTGAGTCAGTGCCCAGGTCACGTCAGTTTCAGGTCACGTCTCCTTTGTATGAGGGATCCAGCACCTTCCTTCAGTGCCCAAGGCCTTGACACAAACATGGTGTTCAGTGTTTTGCAATGCCCCTGGGTGAGGGTCTGCAGAGGGCTGGAATTATTCCCATGGGGTTCCTCCCCAACACACACACACTGTGGTCACAGCAGTGAGTCTGTAGCACTGCCAGGGAGAGAACAAGCTTTCTTCGCTTCCCTAGCCAACGTGACACACACTGGAGCCATACAACCTGGCCGTCTCTCAAAGGGCCTGTGTTAGGCCTGAGGCCTCTCAGGCGGTGGTGTGGACCCTCTCCAGGCCCAGGGTCTGTGTCTTAGACGGCTTTGTTCCCACAATGCCGGGCACAGTGTCCTGCGAGTAGTTGCTTAATGGATGGTGTATGATTGATTGGACACTTCCTCTCTCCCTTTCCTGAACTGAGAATTATGCCTCCACCTTGGCTATCCCACGGCATGGGTTTTTATAGAATCAGCATTTTCTCTATGGTGACCCAGTCTCCCGGGTCGGATAGAGAGGAGGATTGTACCATTAGGGAAATGGATGAGTTTGGGTGGCGCATCTTATGACTGGAGCCAAGAGCTATTCCTGGGTGTCTAGTGAATGTCCTGAAATGATCTGTCAGGCCCGAGTCCTGAAATACTCCTCGGAGGATGAAGACAGGCCCTCATTCACACGGGGCCCAGAGTTGCCGGGGCTTCGTTCCTTTTCAGTCTCATAGACCCTGCGCCCCCCTCGGCTGTCTCTCGCCTCGCCACCTGCCCTTCCCTTGTCCCGGAGCCCAGCTCAGGAGGATTCTTGATCAGTCAATCGGCTCCTGTGTCTGCTCCCCATTCCTTGACTGGGGGAGGGCCCCTCATTGCACAGACCTATCTTAGAAAAAAATTAATATTTTCCAAAAGTTTCTCCAGCCTGTTTTGACCTCAAGGGAAGTTTGGGAGCTCCCTCAGTCCCCTCACTGCTAGAATTAATTGCCTTACACTGTCAGAAGCCCCTTTTAGGTAAACTGTATAGAAGAGGCACCCAAGCATTTAGCTGAAGCGACATCGGCTACTTGCAACTCAGCCAGTAATTGTACTGGAGCCAATGGGAAGGAAGGTTCCAGATCTCTCATCCAAAGGAGAACTGCCCTGAGCAAAGAGGGAAGGCACAAACCTCAGTCCGGGGGGCGTTGGTCTCTAGGTCTGACTTTCTCCTAACTTGAACCTGAAGGTGGTTGCCAGGCAGAATTAATTAGTATACCTTGAATTCATCTCCTGTCTTTACTTTGTAGAGCTTGAAACACATGTCCACCCTGGATTTGAGAGCATCCTTGGTTTTCCCAAATTCCTAACCATTTTCTCCAGACACAGCCCTATGTGTCAGTTCTAATTTATCTGCAGGTGAGCATTAGCCCAAGGTGTGTGGGCAGCCCCAGGCTCAGCTGCTGATCCCCATGGGACAGAGCCTGAGATGCCTACAGAGGCTCACACACACACACACACACACACACACACACACACTCGCATGCACTTACATGAACTCACACACACATGCGCACACACACACACAACCAAAAGGGCAGACAGCAGAATGTCAATAGCAGTTGTTTTAGATCAGAGTGCTGTAATTACAGGAAAATTTTCTTTTCCTTCCCCTTTTTTGAGTAATTTCATATTTTCACTGGCAAACTATGTATTTTATTATTCTTATGCTTACTTTTCAAATTTTTAAAGTAGCATAGGCCCATTATGGAATTTTTATTTTCTTCTTTAAACTTTTTTTTCCAGTCACCATAATCTCACCATGCATAAATCACAACTGTTAACATTTTAGCATCTTTTCCACAGAAGTTGTTTTTATATGGCCAAGATCACACAGGGTTGCGTTCTGCTTTTTTACTTAATGGTATGTAAGTCATCAGCATCACATCATCACAACTTATCTTTTTTTTAATAAATTAATTTATTCTATTTATTTTTATTTTTGGCTGAGTTGGGTCTTTGTTGCTGTGCACGGGCTTTTCTCTAGGTGCGGCGAGCGGGGGCTACTCTTCATTGTGGTGTGTAGGCTTCTCATTGCGGTGGCTTCTCTTGTTGCGGAGCACGGGCTCTAGGCACGCGGGCTTCCGTAGTTGTGGCTCACGGGCTCAGTAGTTCTGGCTCATGAGCTGTAGAGCGCAGTCTCAGTAGTTGTGGCGCACAGGCTTAGTTGCTCCACGGCATGTGGGATCTTCCTGGACCAGGGCTCGAACCCGTGTCCCTTGCATTGGCAGATGGATTCTTAACCACTGCACCACCAGGGAAGCCCAAAATTTATCTTAAAAATGCTTCAAAGCCAGCATTTTAATAACTGCACAAAGTTATAAAGTTACAACATGATTTTTTCACCATTCTCCAATTGTTGAATTATTTTTAAATTGTATATATTTTTCTCTTATAAATAATGTGATAATATATATATAATTTTATATATAAATCTTTGTCCATAGTTTATACTATTTCCTTAGAGTCTTAGGAATAGAATTTCTGAGTCAAAAGGTGTAAGAGAGTGTGTGTGTGTGTGTGCGCGTGTGTGTGTGTTATAATTATAAAGGTGATATTAATTCCTTTTAGAAATTTAGGAAAATATAGAGAAGTACAAACGAAATTTTAAATGCCCATATTCCTATCACTGAAATATTTTGGTATGTTTACTTCCAGTATTTTATATGCATTTTTATTAAAAAAATAAAATTGAGGTAAAACTGTATGTGCCAGAGTGAATCTTTTTTCACTTCGTATAATATTGTGACTATGTTCCTGTCACTTGGTTTTCTTTGTAAAATGGCATTTCATTTTGTTATGTACCACTTATTGCTGAATATTTAGGTTGTGGCATATTTTGTTCTTACAGAGAACACTGCTTTGAATATCATTTTACACAAATCTCTGCGCAGGTCTGATTTGTTTCCTCAGAATAAATTCCTGGAAGTAGAATTGCTGAATCAAAGAGATTAAACATCATTAAGCCTCTTGATTATATATTACCTTAATAACAGAAGACAAATAAAAGAGTTTATCATAGTATAAGCTCCCAGCATTGAAAGCTCTACAAATAGAATCTCAGGGTTGTAAAATCTATACCAATGGGATGATGGAGGAGCTTTGTGGAGAGAGTCAGAAAGGTGTTTGGTTACTTTAAAGTGTTTGGGAGATGTTGTACATCTTCCCCTAGTTTGTTAACTGCTTATTTTGAGCAGAGATGATAACAGTTAATGATGTTTAGGCACCATTTAGCCAGCATTGCAAATTAGCCAGGGACATTCTTGTCCCATAGTGGGTATGTTGACATGCTCTGTGAATTACAAATGTATATGAGTTGGCCATTCCCCTACTTATCTCCTTTATTCTGTTAATGACATTGGAGCACCGTGTGACCTTGAGGAAGACCAGGGTAGTTGCCTTGGCTTGGATACCCACGAAGGTTGAACAGACGCACGTTTAGTCCCCTGAACCATCTTGGTTTTCCTGGGGTTCCAGGTCTGGCTTATGGAATGGTCATGGTTTAGAAATATTGCTTCCCTGGAATCAAGGATGAACTGGGCTCTTAGAAGTAGATCTGAACATAATGGAAGTCTTGGGCCAGTGTTCAAGGGCCTTCCACCCAATAGCACCGCAAGGCTCCAGGTTCTTTGCGACAGGTAAACAGCCTAGGCCAATGTTCCAGTAGAGTCCAATATGCCTGGCGGTTTACAAAGTTAATTTAGGTGTTACACAGACAAACTTTGAAAATGTTAGTGTATTTTATGGTTATTACCTATGACAAGTAATACTACTTTTCCATTTATGTAGTGATAGAATTTTATTTTATTTTTTAAATGTTTAAACAAGTGAGGAAAGAAAAAATATAATTGAGCCATAGTGTGTATGTGGACGGGAAAGCATAACCATGGTGGTGCCTGACTTCCTGGGACTGGCGTCACCGTTGTTACCATGAAGGAATTTTTTTCTTCAAGAGTTGAATCTGTCCTCTTGGACGGAAGCATTCTTAAAGATAAGCTAATACTAAATTATGATTTCTGTATTTCTTTGGTCATTTGCCCCCTTGGATATAGCAGTTAAAGCCATATCAGAAACGTTCTTGGCTGTTTTCCTTGGCACCCTAATATTGGAGGTTTTAATGCCAGATTACTTCTTAATCAGGTTCTATGTATACACCCCTTCATGTTTTAACGAAGTGTTAAAACCAAAGTGTTAAAACCTCAGCTGCCCCTGAGGTTCACAGAAACTTTCAAGGGATACGACAGCAGAGAGCATTTTGGAGAAATCAATTTCCACATCTTTAGCTTCCTTCTGTTCCTTTTCTAAAATTGCGTTTCCTGAAGACAGGCTTCACCAGTTTTCTTTTCCTACCTTTCCTATCAAGATTGCCCTCCACCCCCTTTGTAAGAGGACCTGCTTCTCACCTACGTGAATCTTTTAAGGTGCCTTCCCAGCGTATAGAAACCTTAGGAGAATCGAACAAATGGACCATATAAAAATGTTACTGTCTAAGAAGCTTCATAAATCCCACCTATCTATAAAAAAACCAGTGAAAAATTACCTTTGCGTTTAATAATTATTTGTGGTATGTTTATTGATTACTTATATACTAATAGCTGCAATAAGCCAATCCAGAATTTTATTTTTTTAACTAACAAGGCTTAGGGTCATGGGACATAAAAACATTAAAAGCCAATTTACAAATACATCTTTTTATTGCAGAGAAGTATGAAAAAAGCTAATGACTAAAAACTTTCAAACATGAAAATACATTAATATAAAATTCTATGGAGCAGTAGAATGGAAATACATTTTCAAGTAGAGAAAGGAATAAGATTTGACTTACGAGCTTGTTTATGAGTTTTTAAAATAGGTGATGGTAGATATCAAATTGCTATGGTGTTTATAAGCCATTGAGTACTTATTTAAAAGAGTGGCATAAAAGTTTATTTTAAAATGGTAATATTTATAATATAGCAGAAGTTTTAGGTGTCGGTTTTAAAAGGTGTGAAAGGAGACAGTTTTTCAAAATTCTTTCAATTCTTTCAAAATTCTTTCAAGATTCTTTCAATCTCCAAGTTTGGAGATCGTGGATATAGATATTTTCCTTGGGATCAAAACTGAGATACCGTAGCATCTCAGAGTGGGAGGGTACCTTAGAGACTGGGCCAGTCTCTATCAGATGTGAGAATGCACTCTACAGTAGCGTGGCACTGGGTCACTTACGTGTTCTTTGGACATTGCCAGTGATACGGAGCTCAGAACCTTTCAGCGCAGCGGGATTATGAAGTATGAATCTGGATAACTGGTTTCTAATCTTGGCTTTGCTACTGTCTATGTCATTTCAGGCCACTCCCAGCATCTCTTTGGACCTTGCCTTCCCCATCTGTAATGGAGAGAGTTGATTCTATCATTTTTGTTAGAAGTTGTATAATGCGGTGAAATCCTCCATTCTGATCTTAGATAGGCCCCCTGGAGTTAAAAAAAATCTGCTCTCTCTTAGACTTCATGTCAGCCTTTTAAGTATTTGAAGGCACCTCTTATGTTCCCCTCAAATCTTTTCCAGTTTTAAAACATATTATCCTTCAACCTTGACTTATGGAGTCATCTTTGTGAAGGTATTTTTTTCTCCAGGCCATTGGCTCTCAAATTTTTAAATCTCAGTCCCTTTTACTTTTTAAAAAATTATTTAGGACCCCCAGAGATATTTGTTTATGTGGGTTATATCTTTTGATATTAAAAGTTTAAAATTTTTATTATTTATTAATTCCTTTAAAATGACAATAAAACCATTACATGTTAATATAAGTAATGATTTTTAATAAAAATAAATATATTTTCCAAAACAAAAAAAAAGTTCAGCACAAAGAAAGGTTTCACATTTTTGCAAATCTGTTTGATATCTGGCTTAATAGAAGACAGCTAGAGTCTCACATCTGCTTCTGCTTCCAATCTGTTGTGATCGGTGTTGGTTGAAGTACATGAAGAAAATCTGGCCTATGCAGATATGTACTTAGAAAAGGGAGAAATATTTTAGTAGCCTTTTCATATATTTTTCTTTGATATTTTGGCAAAACTCAGTAAGTGGTAGTTTCTTAAAGGTTAGTGGTAATGTGGAATCTGAAACCTTATCAATGAACTTTCTGTACTCTTACATTAAAATTCATTAGCCTATCTTGCACTTTGAACGAATCTTTTACGCATGCTTGTTTTCATAACGTGCTGTACTGATCATTTGGAAAATATAGGTTTGCTGAGTTATGCAGATCTTCCAAAGTTAACACATTTTGTTACATAATATCAAAAAAAATCACATTAGTTAATATGTGGTCTCATCAGAAATTCTTCAAGTGATAGGAAACTGTCAAGATTATGGTGGCTGATACAAGTTTTACAAAATTCTAATTTTTGCTTGAGACCTCAGTTTTTATCATTGGTAACAAATACCATCAGTCATTTTTTTGAAATATCAGGCTCATGTTCTTTGAAATATTAGGCTCAGGTCTGCCAAATACCCAAGTCTGAATAACCATGGTTGTTGGTCTGTCATTCTTTCAACTAAAAATGGCGTCCCATGGAAAAAGCGGCTCACCACTCAATCCCATAAATGCTTTTCTGCGAGACAACCATTGTGCTCTGATGTGCACCAGAAGTGTTGTATGCCGACTTTGCATTTCATCACAGAGTATATTAAACAACATGTACTTAACAGTCAATATTTAATAAAAATTAATCTTTACTGCTTCATCAAGGACATGAAGTTTTTTTTTGTTTTTTTTTTTTTTTGCTGTACGCGGGCCTCTCACTGTTGTGGCCTCTCCCGTTGCGGAGCACAGGCTCCGGACGCGCAGGCTCATTGGCCATGGCTCACGGGCCCAGCCACTCCGCGGCATGTGGGATCCTCCCGGACCGGGGCACGAACCCGCGTCCCCTATATCGGCAGGCAGACTCTCAACCACTGCGCCACCAGGGAAGCCCGAAGTTGTTTGTTGTTTTTTGTTTTTTTTTAATTGCAAGTGGGAGGTGGTGACGAATACAATGACCACCAGCACAGTTTGCAGCTGCCGCCAGCATTAATTCTTGCTCAGGTGCCAGCAATTTCACCCACCGTTGCTTTTTATACCATTAGTGCAAGTATCAGCACAGGAAAAACGGCAAATAACATCTTAGTATTACTAAGAAAATATTTTAACTCCATGGACACTCTGTCCCTGAAAGGAGCTCAGGAATTAAGCTTTGAGAACCACCGCTCTAGACTGAACAGAATGTGTCTGATCAGACGCCAGCTGGGCATCACCTCCCTGTTAGTGCAGGTGGTGTAGATGGTCTCCATGAGATTAGCGGACCTCTAGGAACATAGCCCTGTTTGCTTCAATGTTTTCACATCAATACTGCAGTTGCGATCAACTATAATCTCCAGGCCTCTTTTACTGGACCTACTATTAAGCAAGGCTTCCTGTTGGAGAGGGGAAGAAAAGTTTTTAACTTAAAGAAAGATATAAACTAGCTGATGACCTCACTTTGGGAAAAGGTGAGTTGGGGGTGATGGATGTCATCCAAGTGGAGACTTTCACAGACGGTGGAAAGGGCAGTGAAGCCGTGGATTGGGGAATCCTCAGCCTAAGATGGACAGTGGAAGCCAGGAAGCTGCCTGAGTCCAGAGAAAAGCCTAGGCTGACACCAAGTCCAGGGAGGGCACAGGGAAGGTGAGGTTAGACAGGTCAGGTGAACCTGAGCAGAGTCATGAGAATCAGTAGAGAAGCAGCCTTGAAGCAGACTGGCCTGGTAGTGTGCTGCAGAGGTCGTGGTGACTGAAGGCCAAGCAGGGCCCTGGGCCTGGGCTGTAAGCAAGTCCTCAGAGACTTGAGAGTGGTTTCCATCCAGCGATGGTTTTGGAAGCCAGGTAATAGGGGAACCCCAGACAAGAAGAGAATGGGAGGCTATGGGACCAGGCTAAATAGTCAAGATTTTTGTCTCCAAAACAAAGAATGAGGGAATGGTTGGAAATGGCAGCCCTGTCAGTCTGGGCTTTCTGAGAGAGGGTGTGTGGCTGTGGGACACCTGGGTGGCACCAGCAGGAGAGAGAGAGAGAGAGAGAGAGAGAGAGAGAGAGAGAGAGAGAGAGAGGCCATCCCCCAAGGCCCAGAGATGACTGGGAAGCATGTCTTCTTTTCAAAGGGCAATAATGAGATAGTCAGGGGGGATATTTGGATGGGGGTATTTGAAATCATCCTATGCCAGAAAGCTGCAGTGTTTTCTTACCACCTTGGAGAATTTTGAGAGATGTTCTGTAACATTACAAAAGCCCCATCAGCTCGCTGGGCCCGAATTATCTGCAGCAATTCGTGCTAATTAATTGGAATTTGGAACTCCTGACTTGCAGGATGGGTGTGTGTTGGAGAGATGTTTATGAAAGATGGTGTTTATCCAGAGGATTTCCTTTTCTTTTAAGTTTCAAGGCTGGAGGCTTAAGCATCTTTAATCCAAAGGAAGGAGATCCAACAGTTGTTAATAAAGCCCCAAATCTCTGCTCAAGTCTCCTGTAGGATTAGAGACACCAGAGAAGTGTAGGAGAGGGTGAGGTGGATAGTCTATAACCCCAGTCCAGGGGAGATTTGCGTGATGTGAGTCTCAAGGATGGAGAATGAGGTCATTAGCATCTGAGTGGAGGTGTTAGAATGTTCTTCCCCATCCTCTGAATCCAGGCAGTAGCCACTGTGCCCCTTTGCTATAATTCTTTCTGTTCTTGCCAGCCACGTTTCACTCTGAAAAGTCAATAAAATGCAAATAATGATGATGATGATAAAATAGCAGGAGGCGAGGATTTCAAAGAACATATTTCTTGCCTTCACGTATTGTTAGGGGACAAAAAGCAGGGTGTACTTTTCTTTTGAATTAGCTGCCCCTCATTCACTCAGCCTTTGTCAGAGCAGGATGCTGGTAGAGATCTGCCCATTGTTAGAAACCAGCCCTTCCTAGGAACGAATAAACACACAAGGCCAATCCATTGTTATTCTCCAGGAAAAATAAGAAACCCAGGCGGCAGGCCCCTAGAGTAGGCTGGGGGAAGGAGGGGAGGGTGCGTAATGGGGAGACTTACGCTGCAGGGGCTTCCACTGAAAGGCCAAGATCTGGACAAGGCAGTGGCTTCCATTCCAGTTGGCCTAACCAATGCCCTGGGAAAAGAGAGGTACTGTAGGAGAAGTCCAGAGAACCTGGCCTAGACTTTGTGAGCACAAGCCCAGGAGTGCTGCTAATTTCCTCCTGTCCCAAGCCACAGCTACAGACGTTCCAGTGCCTTACTGTAAATGCTCCCTGGGCACCCCAGCTTTACCTAATAAGAACCATCATTAGGAATTTAAAGTTTATAGAACATACAGACATACCTGTATTTAATTCTCTCCAAAGCCTATAAGATGGGAATTAGTAGTAATCCCAATTTATAAATGAGGAAAGGGGGGCGATGGGCCTCCACATCTTTGAGCCTGTTGGCTTCCGTGCTGGCACTCAAGCTGAAGCATCGTGTAATCCTTTCAACAATACTGTAGAGTGGAAATTCCTTCCTCATCTTACTCACGAGGCAGCTGAGGCTCAGAGAAGTTAAAACGACTTGACCCCAGTCATAGAGATAACAAAGCATGGGGACAAGGGAAAAGCCAGATCTTTCAGACTCCTGGTCTACCTGTGGGAGTGGAGATTTTCCATCACAGGTTTGAGGTTCATTTCTACCCCCTCCTCTGGAACCAGAGAGGGGAGAGACACACTGTGTGGTTTTGGATGCCGAGGCAGATCCCTCTTGGGGCCTTGGAGAGCCACCTGGTTATTCATCGCAGGCCCTCTGTCCCACCGGCCCTCTCCCCCCCACCCCAGCACGCCTCCTTCCTCTGTTCCACCCCAGCAAAGAGGAGCAGGATGGCCGAGCTCCCTGGGTCTCAGCTTGCAGAGCTGGTAATTAGCCCTTTGTATCTAGTTAACCACCTTTCATCTCCTCTACCTGCTGGTGTCCGCTTTCCCTATTAGCATCTCTCAGCTCTTTGCCGAGCCCTCCACCTTCTTTGTGGCCAGCTCGGGTTGTTTGTCAGGGGTGACAGCTGAGGGATGCACGCACACAGGGGAGGGCTGCTCCAACCAGAGTCGCTCATTTTCCATCCTAGGTGCCAGGCATCTCTCTCCTCTCCCACCCCAGAGGCAGCCAGGTTTAGGTCACCTGGCTTAGAGGCAGACAGTCGATAGCTAGGCCCCCAAATTTCGGGCCTTTGGAGCCCTGGTATTACCTTTCAGTTCCCCTCCGTAGGTGAAATGGGAGCCGACTGACCGGTGACTTTTATACTTTCAACAAAAGCCTGCTGACTAATTCCGCATCTCCAGGGGCTCACCTTCAACCCCAGACTTCTCTGCTCTCAGGCCTCCCATGTCGGTCTATTAGCCAAGCATCCTGAGCTTTCCTGGACGGTCCCGCTTTCACTGTCCTCATATTTATCTATTTATTTGTGTAGCTATTTCAATTTATATTAACTTTACATATTTCATATAAATTTATATTAATAAAAATGAAAGGGAATTAAACATTTTAGCCTCAAGTGCTTAAGAGACACATGTGCCTGGTGTTTGCCGTTGGACAGCGCAGATAGAAAATATTTCCATTATTGCGGAAAGTTCTGTTGGACAGCTCTGATCTACAGGCAGAAATTCCAGTATATTGGCATCCAAACTACATCTCACAGACCATTTCTTCCTAGAAGGTCCTAAAGCTCCTTTGACCTTTTTTTTTTTAATTTATTTTATTTATTTAGTGTTGGCTGCGTTGGGTCTTCCTTGCTGCGTGTGGCCTTTCTTTAGTTGCGGCGAGCAGGGGCTACTCTTTGTTGCAGTACGTGGGCTTCTCATTGCGGTGGCTTCTCTTGTTGCGGAACACAGGCTCTAGGCACGCGGACTTCAGTAGTTGTGGCACATGGGCTCAGTATTTGTGGCTCGCGAGCTCTAGAGCACAGGCTCAGTAGTTGTGGCACACGGGCTTAGTTGCTCCACAGCTTGTGAGATATTCCCGGACCAGGGCTCGAACCTGTGTCCCCTGCATTGGCAGGCGGATTCTTAAAACAACTGTGCCACCAGGGAAGCCCCTCCTTTGACCTTTTGAGTGAACTCATTTGAGTTCCCAAAATGTCAGATCCTGTTGGGATTGGAGGCCACCTGGCAAAGGATGCCTTTGAAGAAGTGTCCGCTATAAAATTGACCATTACCAAGTTTTTTGTTTGTTGTTGTTTTTGTAGTACACGGGCCTGTCACTGTTGTGGCCTCTCCCGTTGCGGAGCACAGGCTCCGGACGCGCAGGCTCAGCGGCCATGGCTCACGGGCCCAGCCGCTCCACAGCATGTGGGATCTTCCCAGACCGGGGCACGAACCCGTGTCCCCTGCATCGGCAGGCAGACTCTCAACCACTGCGCCACCAGGGAAGCCCGACCATTACCAAGTTTGTTTGTTTGTTTGTTTGTTTGTTTTTTGCGGTATGCGGGCCTCTCACAGCTGTGGCCTCTCTTCGTTGCGGAGCACAGGCTCCGGACGTGCAGGCTCAGCGGCCATGGCTCATGGGCCTAGCCGCTCTGCGGCATGTGGGATCTTCCCGGACCGGGGCACGAACCTGTGTCCCCTGCATCGGCAGGCAGACTCTCAACCACTGCGCCACCAGGGAAGCCCGACCATTACCAAGTTTGAATGCCTGCTGTTCCCCACAGTGGGACATGCAGGGCCCGGGATGTTCTTGGTGCATGTGATCTCCAAGATGTCATTTGCAAAGGAGGGAACTTGGTGTCTATTAGTTTCATCCAAGCCATCAGCCCTGGCTGCCGAGTGTAACAGCTGGATGTGGAGTCCGGTGTTGGTGGACAGAGGAAGGGGCAAGGCTGAGAGAATCACAGCTGGGATGGATGCTTTGTGATCTGTTCTGCCCTGGAGGGTGAGGGTGGGAAATGCTTCTCAGAGCCTCCCCGTCTTCCTTTCTGGACACCTTAGAGAGGAGCCTTTTGCTTCAGAGAGAAACGAAAAGGATTTTTTTCCCCTTCTCCAGTCCAAGGAGAAGGGACGCTTTGGGGTAAGAGGTTTAACCAGAAGCAGTTTCTTTTTGGAACAGGGGCAGTGCTTTATTCCTGGCCAGTTCCTGCAGGCAAACAGCATGCTGGGCTGGCCTGCTGCCCCAACTCTACCTGTCATGTGCTTGGCAAGTCTGACTTGAGTCCTTTTTTCCACTGCCTTCCCCACCCCGTCAAACTGCCGTCGCAACCTCTCATTTTTCTGCTGCCTAGATGATTAAAAAGCATGACTTAGTGGAAAAATCTTGACCTCCTTGGGGTCAGCCTCTTAGGCAGCTGTCAGAGATAAGATTGTACTGGCAAAATACTCAGCTTTGCTCTGCAAGGCTTTCTGTCTGGATGTGAGGAAATGAGAAGCTGGTTGGTTCTGGGTGCGTTTTGTTTGTCTTTGGAGAGAGCTACAATTTTCAGAGGCATAAATTGGTATTATCTGATAATACAATATAATCTCTGATGGGAGGGTTAGATTATTATAGTGATTTTTAAAAATGTAATTAACAGGCTTTGTAAAAGAAAAAAAGTTTTTTTTTCCATGGCGCCTGCTTTGAGCAATTCAGGGAGCAAAGTTCTCTGGCAAGTAAGCAGTATCAGAAGTTCAATGCTCAGACTTCCCCCAAGGACTTAAAAGACTTAATTGTGTGGCTCCTGGTATGAAAGGCATTGTTTAGAGTTATTTTAATTACTGTGTTAGTATTTCTGCCTCTTGCTTGGAGTTTGAAACTGCTGTTGGAGACTGCTCTCGCAGTCCTGTTGAAACTGCTCCAAAGAGGACATTCCGATTTGAGTTTAGCATATGTCTTCAAAGCATTTTATCATCTCTGTATTTGCCCAGGCTTTGCACCCACCTAGTGAGACCAGAAGGCCACTTCACTCTTCACTTCTTAAAAAGAGAAACTGAGGCCCGGGCGTTTGAGAGGTCTTGGTTAGGGTTGTACAAGTGATGTCAAGGTTGATGTGGCTTGACCCAAGTGTTGTCAAATGAGCGCCTCATTCGAAGTCCTGTGGGTCTGAGTTTGGGTCCCCGTTCAGCCGCTTCCTAGCTCTGTGGCCTTGAGTAAGTCACTTGCCCTCTCTGTGCTTCAGTTTCCTCATCTATAAAAAGTGATCACACCACTGCATACTTCAGAGGATTATTGTGAAGATTGAGATTCTGCTCAGCAAACGTGCCTGGCATATCTTCCATCATCAGCAGCCTCCTTATTTTAACACTTTTCCCCCTACTTTTAGTTAAAGATGCATTCCCGGCTTAGAACAAAATCATATGCTCTCCGCCCTTGTCATTGTCCTCCTCCTTCTGCTGGCCTTGCCGCTGCCTGTCTCTCTGGCTCTTCCTCAGCGGGTGCGATCCTAGCTAGGAGCCGGGCGCCACCTCTCTCAGCCAGGGGGTCACAGCGCAAGCCCAGCCCTGGGCTTTAGGTCAGAGGGTAGAGGCAGGGGCCCAGGGCTGTCTTGGGCCAGGTGTCCATCCCCTCTTGATATTTCGCAGCTCTGTCCTTGAAGATTTAGAACAACTGTTTGGACGGGGCAGCTCATCTTCTGGACCTAGCTGCCCAGATGGTCATCCTGGGGCCTGAACTGCCAAATGGGCCATTAAAGCCTAGGGTCTTGGGCTTCCCTGGTGGCGCAGTGGTTGAGAATCCGCCTGCCAATGCAGGGGACACAGGTTCGAGCCCTGGTCTGGGAGGATCCCACATACCGCGGAGCAACTGGGCCCATGAGCCACAAGTACTGAGCCTGCGCGTCTGGAACCTGTGCTCCGCAACGAGAGGCCACGACAGTGAGAGGCCCGCGCACCGCAATGAAGAGTGGCCCCCGCTTGCCACAACTAGAGAAAGCCCTCGCACAGAAATGAAGACACAACACAGGCAAAAATAAATTAATTAATTAATAAACTCCTACCCCCAACTTAATCAATCTTAATCAATCCTAAATTAATTAATAAACTCCTACCCCCAACTTAATCTTAATCAATCTTAAAAAAAAAAAAAAAAGCCTAGCGTCTTGCCCACCCTCCCTGGTCAGTTTTCTGTGAAGTGGGCATGTTGACCCAGTGGCATCCATTCATTGTTCAAGAGGCACAGGTGTTGAAGACAGGAGATCTAGGTTTGAATCCTGGCTCTTCCTTGTGACCCTCAGAGCCCCAGGTCTCTCTGCTCCTGGGCAGCGGGGGAGGGGGGGAGGTGAGGCCTACCGGAGGTATCTGAAAAAGCTTTGTAAACTGTAGCATACTTTCCACTCGTGGGGGTTCCCCTCACTCATGCCCAAGGCTTGTGCTCGGAAGGGCACCTGTGTCCTCACCCACAGCAGGAGGCTCCGGCTCCCCAGAGGAGAAGTGAGGAGGGGCCCAAGTAAGCCACTTGACCTTCTCCCTGCTCAGCATGTGGGTCTGTGCGCAGAGCCCAGTCCAGGGGCAGACCTGCAGGGCTGGCTGCATCAGGAAGAGAAAGCCCGCAGGGGGGCGTCATCTTTCCCGCGCCTCCCTTCACCCCACTAGCCTGGCCCCTCCCTGCCTTGTTTTCCTCCTGGCCGCTATTACGATCCTGTTTATAAGCCCGTTAAGTCTTTAATGATGCCTGGTTGTGCAGCTGGCTTAAGACTTAATCCCCCAGCAATAGGGCTTTATTGGATAAATGGTTAATAATCACTCGTCTGCAGGGATTGGGGAGGTTGTGTTGAGGCCCCTGATTCCCGGAAGCCCCACGTGGCCCCTGACATGGTCAGGGACTTGATGGGGACAGCACTGCGTGGGGCTAGGTGCAATAAGATTGGGTACCCTCATAACACCCCAGAAGTTGGGAAAGCCTGAGTTTCTAGGAGAGCACTTCTGCTACCTCCAAGGAACAGAGCCAGGCACAGGGAACCCCCGGGATCTCTTCAAATGTGTGTCTCCACCCCCTCCAGGGTCTGCTTTCCTTTCTTTTGCCATTAACAAGCTGTGTGACCCTGAGCACGTGACCCCTCTGGGCCTCAGTTTCCTTATCTATCAAATGGAGAGGTTGGAAGAGATGGCCTTGCAGGTGCCGTGTGATTCTGTGAGCCCAAGCGTCCCAGACAGTCTCCTCTCTCCGGCTCTCTGGCATGTCCCCGAGAGCTGTGTGTGGCAGGAGACCAGCAGCCCATTGGATTAAGTACTTAAGCTGCTGGGCAAAGAATTGGGTCAGCTGTAGTCACAGGGCAGTGTGTGCAAAGGGAATCCGCAGAGCCTGGATTTTATAGCCTGGTTTGGGGTTTCTCCCAGCTCTGGTCAGGACACACAGTAAGCATCAGAAAAAGGAACCTCGTTGACAGGACTGTGGAAAGAGAAGTAGACTCTTTCAGGTGTAGAGCCGTCAAGGAGCCAGGTGTTGTTTACAGGTGAAAAAAGAGCCTGGGATTATGTTCCCATGTGCCTGTGTCTGGGGCCATGCCTTCAACCCTGATTTGACTTTGACTTTACAGCTACAGCGAGATCAGAACCCGTCTCCTTGAGAGGCACGTGATATTGGCCACGGACTTGGGAGTCAGGCAGACCTGGGTTTGATCCCATTCTACCACTGCTCGTTTCCAGGCTGAATGGTTTGGGCAACCTCCTTCTCCAGGAATCTCCTGGGATTCTTTCAGGTGGCGTGAGCAGCACCTATGTTTCTGCCTGACCGTGTTGGGTCCAAATTATATATGTAAAGTACCTGGTAGGTGCCAATAATTATCCTGGGAGGAATTTAATGTTATAGTACCTGTTGTATGCATTGTACTTCTAGAGTAAAATGCTTGCTGCAAATGGAGATGTGACTCACTGTGGACATGATTTTGAGTTCTTTTATCTGAAAACAAGACCAAAAAGTACAAACACAAATTTGGTGGCACTGCCATGAAAACTTTCAGCTTCAGGATTAGTCTGGGTTTCCTTTGTTGCCCCAGAGTTTGTTCCCTGGCTCCTGCCTGATGCTCTGCAGTATCCCACCTGCTGCTCCCCAGTATCCCAAGGGCGTAGCACGATCTCTGGTGTATAGCGGGGGCTCGGTCCTGCACGTGTACCTGATGGGGTTCTCCGCTTTTATTTCAGATCTTCCCTGACCCGTCAGACTTCGACCGCTGCTGCAAACTGAAGGACCGTCTGCCCTCCATCGTGGTGGAGCCCACAGAGGGGGAGGTAGAGAGCGGGGAGCTCCGGTGGCCCCCCGAGGAGTTCTTGGTCCAGGAGGATGAACAGGACAACTGTGAAGAGACACCGAACGAAGACAAGGAACAGTAGGGTCCACGCCGGCTCCCACAGGGTCACACCAGACAGCATCTGTACCTGAACTGTGTTCTTTCCCGCTACCATGGAAGGAGAGCATGAGCCACAATAGTTCTGAAAAAGTCAGACGATGGCTTCCGTTTTGCACCTGCAAATCACTGAGTTGGTTTTCTTTTCTTTTCTTTTCCTTTTTTGAGATGTCGGGCAGTGTAGCCCTCTGCGACAACACGCCGGACCTTTGAGAAAGGAAGCTGCTTAGAGCAGGGGTTGGGGGGTGCGGGGAGGCGGGCGTCTTGGAGATCTTTATCTGAACTCAAGCAGGCTGGGGGCAGCCGTGGGATTCCAGTGGGCTCTGGGGGCGGGCTGGGATGGGGGGATGTGCAAAGCTAGCAAGGAACGTCTGGGGCAAGAAAACAAACAGGAGATGAAAGAGAAAATACACATTTTAAAGAAAACATTGAGCAGAGAAGTGCAGCCAGGAAGTACCTACCCAGCAAGCATTCGCTCTGGCTGCTGGGACATCAGACAACAAAGTCTTCATCTCTCTCTAGTTTTGCCCACTGCCAGCCTTTGTTTTTGTTTCAGGTGTGTTGGTCTGTAATGGGGAGGCAGGCAGAGGAGAGCAGTGGAGGCTGGCTACCTGCAAAGCCAGCTGGAGGTGATGCCGATGCCAGGAACGCCTCCCGTTTCCTTCTCCAGATCCTCCCCTCAGGCCCTAGCAGGTGCGTGTGCCCCCGTAATCTGGAGGTTTTTAAAGAGGCTGCAATGTTGAGCGCTCCCCTGATTTATCCTTTTTGCCTCCCAGCCCTTCTGGAAGTAGCGAGAGCCCTTCCCACCCTTGTTGGAGGGCCGATGTAGATGCTTGGACACCAAGGTCCATCCCCACCTGCCCCCCCACACACTTGCTCTCCCTTTGGGCAGAGGCACAGAGTGGTGGGCTCCCCCAGGCTGGCCCTTCCTTCTCCTCATCTCCACCCTCCCAGCCCTGGCACAGCGGTCAGGCCAGGTGGCTGCCAGCCCTGCCGCAGATTCCAGCCAGCCTGGCCAGCCACAGCACCCATTCCCGCGTGGGATCTTGGCCTCTTTTTCCGGTGGGAGCTGAATGGCGAATGGAGGATGCTTTTTCTGTTTCTTGTGGGGGAAGTGAGCTTTAACGCAGGTCCTGAGAGCTGGCAGAGCCTGGGAGTTATTGGATGGCAGTGACAGGCTCTCACGCAGCAGCCTGGGGATTGAATTTGAAACTAAAGGGTGTCATGAGGTCTTGGGCTTCTTCCGCGGTGTGTCTGGATGCAGGGGACAGGACGAGGGAGCATCATCCCTCCTCACCTCCCACCTGACCCCTGCAAGGGCAAGTTGCAAGAGAAGGCTAGCTTGGACTTAGAGCTTCTCGTCATAGTTAGGAACCATCTGGAGCTGCATAGATTGCAGGACAAGCCCTTCAGACCGTCTCTATCTCAGAGCAGGACAGTGCAGCCAAGAGGTGTGCTCAAGACCCTCCCTGGGGCTGTACTCGGCCAACGGAGGCACCCACCGTGTCCCCTCGGGGCTCCAGTCAGTCCAGCTTGATCCCAGCTGGGACATGCGTGTAGAGTTGTACTTAATACCTCAAGGTTAGTGTGGCTCTGGAGAACGCTGGTGCAGGAGGACCAGCGTGTGCTGTTGTCACATCAGCAGGACTTGGTCCTGGGAAGCCAACGCTCACCCCCTCACCCCTCTGCCCCCAACCTCTGTGTTGTCTGCTTGTGTTGCACACACTGATGGCAATAACTTCCTCCAGCTCCTCGAGCAAGTGGGAGAGGCCTGCAGCCTGCCCTGCGAGGGGGCTTCTCACTCTCGCTCTCCCTCTCCTTCTGGCTGCAGGGAGCCTTTCCAGTTACCCTCACACCCCCGCAGCTGCAGTTCTCATCCCGTGCCTCCCTGTGTGGATGGGGTCTTGCCTTGGAAAATCCCATGTTTCTGTGTCCCCCTCTCATCTGCTCCCCTGTATCATCTGTCCTGGTCTTGCCGTCTGATGGGAACGTGCTTGTAAACTGCATAACAAATCTACTTTGTGTATATGTATGTTTATGGGGGTGGCTTATTATTTTTGCCGGTCACTAGACCCCTTTGTACGGTCATGTGCAGTCTGAGCAGGCCAGGGGCTGACAGCTTAAGTCAGGACCCTCAGCGGCGAGCCTCTTGGGGCGACCCAGCTGCTCTTGGACAAGTGGCTGAGCTCCTGTCTGGCCTCCTCTTTTTTTTTTTTAAGTAACTTGTGTGTATTTCTAACTGATGCTATTGAAACAAAACAAAGCAAAACAAAAAACCCCCTAGTATTTCAGTAAAAATGCCTGTTGTAAGATGAACCTCCTATAACTTCTATCTGTTCTTTTTTGAGGCTCAGGGAGAAACTAGCATTTTTTTTTCCAAACTACTTTTTGTCACTGTGACAGTTGTAAATAAAGTTTGAAAATGCTTTCCACTCTTGTCTGGTTTCTTTCTTTCTTGCTGCTCCATTGGAACAGACAAAGCACAGGAGATACTCTTGCAGGAGGCTGAGTTCAGTGGAGCCCCATGTGAGGGTCCTTACATATCTCACCTTCTGGCCCTTCTGGGGTGAGCCCATCCATGGTTTTTATCAGCTGGTTGAATGAAAGCAGCTTTTTTCTTCTATGCTAGAGGTTCTAACTCTGGATGTGCATCAGAGTCACCAAGAGAGCTTTAAAAAAATACAAATAACCTGGATCCTACCCCCACAGACTTGCATTTCAGTTGGTCTGGGGTGAGGTCCAGGCATTAGCATTTTTTAGAATCACCTAGATTTTAACACACAACCATGGTGGTGGTTGGTTTTTTTTAAAATTTTATTTATTTATTTTTAGCTGCATTGGGTCTTCATTGCTGCACGTGGGCTTTCTCTAGTTGTGGTGAGCGGGGACTACTCTTCGTTGCAGCGCACAGGCTTCCCATTGCGGTCATTTCTCTTGTTGCAGAGCATGGGCTCTAGGCACGCGGGCTTCGGTAGTTGTGGCATGTGGGCTCAGTAGTTGTGGCTTGTGGGCTCTAGAGCGCAGGCTCAGTAGTTTGTGGCACACGGACTTAGTTGCTCCACGGCATGTGGAATCTTCCTGGACCAGGGCTCGAACCCGTGTCCCCTGCATTGGCAGGTGGATTTTTAACCACTGTGCCACTAGGGAAGTCTCACAGCCATGGTTTTAAACCGCCCTTCTAAGGGAAGAGAAACATCCAAAATATATTGTAAAGTTGTTCACAAAGACGGGGAGTGAATGAATGGGTGTGTATATAGCTCGAGAGAAATCCAGGAATCATTCAAACCATTGACTGAGTGCCTAGGACTTATCAGGCATTGTTAAAGAGTTTGGGTGAACAAAATAGCAGTGGTCGCAGCTCTTACTGCACTGCTTTAGTGTAAAATTAAAGGAAAAACAGGTGCTCTAAGAGTAAGTGTCTGTTGGAAGGGTCAGGAGAGGCATCTGAAGAAGTGACAAGGGGTAGGAGAGGAAGCGGATGAGGTGCATGGAGAGAGTACTTCCGGCAGAAAAGGCTTGGGATGAGCTTGACTGGAGGGAAAGGGGAGGAGGAAACAGTGCAAGGAGGGATGCTTAGGCCTGGGTGAGGAGTTTGGGTTTTATTCTAAGTGCAGGGCCTAGGACAGTATCATTTACATTTTTACACAATCTGGCTTTATGGAGATGGGATTGGAGCGGGCAAGATGGAAGGCTAAGAGACCAGGAAGGGGGCTTCATGGAGGTCAGAGTGAGAGAAGGTGGTGCTTTGTGGAAAGGGTTTTTGGACATTTGTTGAACCTGAGGCTGGCTATTTTTGCCTTCACTCAGCCCACATCTGGGCTCTTAACCATGGGCAGTATAAGTAATCAAGTGATCTGTGCTGAGCTCAATTGATATTAGTGGAAGATCAATCCATTTTAACATTAGCCTGTCAGACCATTAGATCTATGGATCTGCTGCCCTGAAGATAATCCTCATCTTGAATTGCCCTCTGTGTCCCCCAAACAGCCTGAGGATAGAGTTTATTACAACACAGCCTCCTTGAACATAGCCCCACAGAAAACTGGCTTTATTCACAGATGATATCATTTATGTAGAAAAATCCTATGAAACCTACCCCAAAAATCTACTAGAGCTGACATGTGAATTCAGCATGGTTGCAGGATCTAAGATCAATATACAAAAACCGACTATATTTCTGTATACTAGCAATGAATAATTGGAAATTGAAATTTAAAATTCCACTTATATTAGCATCAAAACAAACTATTTAGGGATAAATCTGACAAAAGATGTACAAAACCTATTCAATAAAAACTACAAAACACTACTGAGAGATATGAGATAAGACCTACGTAATCAGAGGGGTATACCTTTTTCATGGCTCTGAAGACACCATGTTGTTAAGATGTCAGTTCTCTCCAAATTGAGCTATAGATTCAACACAATCAAAATCCCAGCAAGTTTGTTTTTTCAGAAATTGGCAATCTGATTCTAAAATTCCTGTGAAAATGCAAAGGACCTAGAATAGCCAAAACAACTTTAACAAAGAACAAAGTTAGAGAACCCAAATCTCAATTTCAAACTTTATTACAAAGTTACAGTAATCAAAACATTTAGCACTGGCATCAAATAGACAAAGAGATCCACGGAACAGAATCCAGAAATGGCCCCAAACGTAAATGGATGATTGATTTTTGACAAAGGTGCCAAGGCAACTCAGTGGAGAAGGGACAGTCTTTTCAACAATTGGTGTTAGAACAATTGTACATCCACATGCAAATATCCCCTGGGGATGGAAACATGAGTCTTTACTTCTGTCTCCCATTGTCTCCATGTGACTTTCTAAATAGAATATTTATTCATTTAGGAAAAAATTCATCTTCATGGTTGGTCAGTCGCTTCAATGCTGTCCCCACTCCACCCCAGGTCACCTCCTCTGTCCCTAAAGGAGGAACATTGGTGGCAACTGGTGACCTTTGCTGTGTTATTCAGGACGACTTGTATTCAAGTCCTGATCAGCCCCTCCATATGTTATCTGGGACCAGTTTCTTAATGTCCAGGATCTTCAGGTTTCTTTTCTAGTATCTCTTGCACAGGGATGTGAGGATTGAACACTCAGTAGGCACTCCACAAGTCAGGGTTTTACCTCTCTTCCCCTTAAACATCTAAGGAACCGGCCCCTTCCTTCTCTCCCCTGTTTTTTGCTCTGAGTCCTGTGTGCACACCAGAGTCAAGGAGAGCTTCAAGGTGAAGACAGCTCCCTACTCACAAATGCACCTCCCTTAGTCTGCCCCTTTTATTTCTCAACATGAAGGAGGGGAAAACAGGGAGAAGAAGGGAACTTTAATGCCTTCTGTCCACCGAAATATTGGAGAGGGAAGGGGGAGACATCTCCCATCAAGCTAGGCCTGATGTCTGGCTCCTTTTTAAAGAGGAGATCCTTGGGCAGAAACCTGTTTGAAATGATGCTTGAGTTTTGTGTAGAGGTGTGGGTGACCGCAGATGCAAAGGCCCTGTGGTAGACATTGACTTGACTTTTTTGAGGAATGTCTGCGAAGCCAGCAGGGCTAGAGTAGAGGAAAAGAGAAGTAGCTGAGGCCAGATATCACAGAGCGGAGTTTAGAATCACTATTGCCCACTCTGAGAAGCCCACTGGGGAAGGAAGCAGGCTCGTCAGGCATCCCAGCCCCCGGAAATCCACTGGTCAGCCCACCCAAAGTTGTCTGACCGGGTGGCAAATGGCAGTCAGTATTGATGGACCTGAGGCAATGTCACTGCCTGAAGGGGCTTCTGGATCATCAAAGGAGAATTAAATTAGGTAGAATTCAGTTTGTACATCTGTCTTCCAATTACTGAAGTGTGGTTATGGCTAAGAGAATGGGCTCTGAGCTCAGGGCCCTGGATCTGTAGCTCAGGCCTGCCTCTTACTAGCTGTGTGACCTTAGGTGAGTTACTTTTCTTCTCTGGGCCTCACTTTCCTCCTCTGTAAAACGGGTACCTACCTCACAGAGTTGTGGTGAGGTTTAAATGCACTATTACAAGTAACATGCTTAGAACTGTAGCAGGCACACAGTGAGTGCTCAAAATGTTAATCATTGCAGTAGGCAGAATAATACCCCCAACTCCCAAAGTTGTCCACAGGCTAACCTCCGGAGCCTATTACTCTGTTATGTTACATGGCAAGTGGGAGTTAAAGTTGCAGGTGGAGTTAAGGTTGCTAATCAGCTGCCCTTGTCTTGGGAGAGCCTGGATTATCCAGGTAAGCCCAATCTAATCACAAGCGTCTTTACAAGGGGGAGGCAGAAGAGTGAGTGCCAGAGTCAGAGATTTGAAGATGGCGGAAGGGGTCACCAGCCAAGGAATGCAGGTACCTCTAGAAGTTGGAAAAGGCCAGGAAACAGTTCTCCCCGAAGCCTCCAGAAGGGACACAGCCCTGCCGACACATTGACTGTAGCCCAGTGACACCCATTTCGCATTTCTGACTTCTAGAACGGTAAGATAATAAATTTCTGTTGTTTTAAGTCACTACCTTTGTGGTAATTTGTTAGAGCCACAATAGGAAACTAATACAGCCGCTGTTACCGTATGATGATGGTGATGATGATATAGACTTTTCCTGTGTGGCCTCAGAGAGCAGGGTGGCAATGGACAGGAGGGGGTTTCAAGCAGGCCGAGGCCACTGTCCAGAATTAGAGCCCATGGCTGTCCTAAGGCTGAGTCTTCTCTGGGTGTCACCAGGCAGAGGTATCTGTCAGATGGAGGGGGCACCGCTGCACTGGGACTGGGTAAGTTTGAGGCTGTAAAGAGCTTATTCTAGAATTTTGAAAATTAGTGATTGATGTGTGATATGTTTGTCCTTATAGCCTATGTATCAGAATATTCACTAGAACACTCCCTTCTCCCCATTTACCTGCATAGAAGGTCCTGCTTTGAAATGTAATTCAATTTGCACTACTTCTGTTGCCATTTCCAATCAGAAAAGTATGAATTCACCCTTTTCTAATATTGGCTACTATTTATAGAGCACTGGGCTATAGGTTTACCGTAATTTCTTCTAACTCTCACAACAGTTTTACAAAGTGTGGGTTTTTATAGAGAGAGGTTTTTTTTCTGTACAAACTACAATTAGCAATGATGGAAATTATACAAGACGGTGGAGTTTGGGGACCTCATCTTTCAAATCCCATTATGGTGGCAAGTGATGGGATTATTTGCATTTTTGTTTCCTTCCATTGTCCCTCATACTTACCAGAATGTACTCAATATATTTTTTTCCCATGAAGACGGCATTTTTAATGTTATTTTACAGATGAGGAAGCTGAGGTCAGAGGGCTTTAAAATATACCGAAAGCAGGGTTAGAATCAATGATGTGCTGGTAAATGTGTAAAAGCTGGCGCTCAAGGGAAAAAAACCCAAAAAACCTGATTTAAAACTTTTGCCAATTTCCATGGCATAAATGCTCCCACTCTGGCTGATTTCGTGGACAAGCTACTCAGCCTGAGTCTCAGCTTCCTTTTCTGTAAAATGCATGTAACTCCAAAACCAGGACCGTGCCTAGTTCAGAGGCCCTCTATAAACTCAAGTGCCCTTCATTCAGAAAAGAGAAATCGCTCCAAAAGATGTACCTGGCACAGTATTTTTCCAACTGAATCATGAATCATTATTGGGTTGTGAAATCGATGTATTTGTGGTTTGCAACCAGAATTTTTTAAAAGAAAGATGACAGAAAAGACTAGAATAGAACAGGAAAAAACATATCAGAGTGCAGCAGACATGGGAAGATTGTTATTCCCTGAAAACTTGGTTTCATGCCTACCTATGTATGGATGTGTGTACTGGGTCATGAGAAATTGTGCCGCTGTCAAAGCAGTTTGAGAGTCACTGAGTGAACCTGGCTTTCTAGAAAGCAGTGAGTGCTTTTACCTTATAGAGTTGTAGGGTGGGAGAGAGGCAACTAGAAAAAGTACCTTTATACCCTTCTCTGCAGAGGAAATGGGGCTGAGGCACCCAAGGGTGGGGTCGGGGTGGCCTGTGTTGAGGGGACCAGCCAGAGAAGAAGGCCACGATGCCCTTGGCCTCCTCCTCCGAGGCCAGGGTTAAGCTCCAGGCAGCCCTCAGATTGCCTCCTGAGCGCTAGAGGGAGGGACCCTTGCATGAGGGAGGAGGAGGAAGCTGCACAGGAAATCCTGGCTGTAAGTTCAGTGCTGCTAGACCCACCACAGCAGCTACCAGGCAACCAACAATAGCGCCGTTAGATAAAAATAACCCATGTGCTCTGCAGCTCTGCCGTGCGGGGCAGGGGCGTGCGGTCTAGAGGGCTGGATTCTCACCACTCTACAGCTGGGGTCATGCTACTTGGCGCCGTGCTAGGCCTTGATTTCCTGATTGCTAATTAGAGGGCAGTTTTTCAGCTGGAGGTCATTTGGGCTGGTGCCAGGAATGGGGCCCCTTGCCCCCGGGGTCTCTGCTCCCCTGCACTCTTACACAGGGTGATATACAAAATCGTTCATGCTGAGATCTTGAGATCTGAATGCACCACCTCTCCCAGGTGGACTTTCTTCTTAAAAGAGGGCCCCAGCCCAGGAGGGCTTACCTGAAACCTGTCTCGATGGGGGTTGGGGGGGATACGCATGGAGTGAGGACAGAGGCCTTCCCTGCAGCTCTCTGTCTTGGCTATGGGCATGGCCTGACCCCGAAGCACCTCCCACTGTGCCCCCAAAGTCCTCTCTCCAGGCTGAAGAGAGAGGTTCCCTGTTCCCCTCAGTGCTTGAGCTCTGCAAGCGGTCAGTCTCCCTACACGCTGGGGAATGGAGGGAGGGGGTGAGGTCTGGCCCAGTGTTACTTTACTGGAGCAAAGCCTGCTGAGGATCAGCCGCCAGCTCTGAAACACACAGACTAGGCGGCCCTGTTTGCTTCTGGCCTCGCAGTTTGCTGGCTAATAATCTGGTTTTAGCCTGCTTCTCATCCTCCCCTGCCCATCCCAGAAGCACCCGCGTCCCCCAAGGACAACAATATTACATGGCACTGCACTCTACAGTTTACAATACACACTTCTGATCTTTCATTCACTTATGCAGCACTTTTTTATCCTGGGCACATGGGTAGAATTCAGGGGTTCATGTGAATTTGGATTGGGACAGAAAGTACATCTATATTTTCCTTAACTACTAAGTGAAATTTAGCATGTCCTGCTATTGGGGATGTAGGCAACAAACCGCTGTAGTGTCAGCAGCACCTGTGATTGTCACCCATAGCTATCACAGGTATTTTCATTTTCACGGCACACTTGTTGCAGGTATCATGAATTACCATCTGTAGTCATGGCTACCTCAGAATATCACACCTGCTGCTTCATTTTGTTAGAGCATTAATAAAGGACACTTATGACTTTGTCACAAGTGCTTAGCTGTATCTCAGCATAGTTGATTTTCTTTGCAACACTTTGCATTTTATTTTATGCATTGAAAGCATTACTCTGAGAAGAGGATTAAAACTTTTTCCAAAAGGATCTATGGCCCCAGAAGACGAGGAAGCCCCTGAGGGCCTGGTGCTGGGGCCCTGAGCAGAGCTAGAGTACAGCATGCAAGGGCAAGGAAGCCTCACCCATAACCCCCAGGGGCGCAAAGCCAAGAGCAATACCCATAAGCAAATAAGCAATTGCAAACTAGCCTGATGGGTGCCGTGAAGGCAGAGACTGGACAGAAGCCACATCTAGGACGGCCACGAAGTAGGTGGCCGCTGCCGCATTTCAGACTCTGCGGAGTCCCAGCCACCGCGGGCTGAAGAGGAGAGAGCCCATCTACCTAACCGTCCCGGGGGCCCTGGGTGGGGCAGCTTCTCCCTGGACCCGCTCCATTTCCCTGCCAGCCTCAGCCCAAGGCCTGGGAACAGGGTGATGAACTGTCTCCGCTGCGTTGGCCTGTGATGTTTCCCAGAATGCAGGACTTTCAGGGCTAAAACCAGGAGTCCTGGGCAAACCAGTATGGTTGGTCACCTACTTGGAAGCCAAACCCCACCCTTTGTACCTAGGACTAATTCAGCCACCTGGAATTCGGGTCAGCTTATTCCCTTAAGCACCTTCTCTGTCCATCTCTGTCTGTACCTGTCTCTCTGGGTCTGTCTCTGACTCTCATTCTCTCCCCACCTACCCAGTTTCTGCTTTAGCTCCCAAACCAGCCAAAGTCTCCCAGCTCCTGGCCATAAAGTGATTTGAACTTTTTATTCCCCTGGGGGCCTGCCGAGCACTACTTGCTCTTTGTTTTTAATTGAGGTATAATTTACATAGTCTTCAGTTCCCAGGTGAATGGCTCAGTGAAGGTTTATACACCCATAAAACCACCACCCAGGTCTAGATATAGAATACCATCACTCCCCAGAAGGCTTCCGAGTGCCCCTTTGTTGTCAATTACTCCTCCAAAGGGTAACCACTACTCTGACCCCTGCCACCTTCCTGTAAATGAAATCATGCGCTCTACCTGTCAGGAGCACATCTGCTCCACCTGAAGCTGCTTCAAGCCCCAGTGTTGCCAGCCCAGCTGGGAGAAACCCTCTTCAGCAGGACCATAAAGCAGGAGGGACAGAAAATGTAGGGGAAACTTTACACCTTATGGCCGGAGGGAATAAATAGCCTCATTTTCAAGTGACGACACCAGGACTCAGAGAGACGAGTCACTTACTTGGTCCTTCTTTTGGCTAGCAGTGACTGGGCTCAGGGACACAGCCTACTGGGGAGGCAGAGTTGGGATTAGAACACAGAATCTCCTTCCTTTAAGCCCTGCAGCCTCCTTTAGGCAAAAGCCAGGGCCGACTCCTGCTGTGGCGAGGAGGTTTTGCCTGGGAAAGCTGAGCGGGCAACCTGTTCTTTCGGCTTCACCCCCTGCCCAGATCCCCCAAATACCTGAAAGCCCAGGGATGCAGAGTGGTGGTTCTCAATGCTTACTGCACATTAAAATTACAGAGGAGCTTTCAAAAGACTCAATGCCCAGACCAATGAAATCAGTGTCTCTGGAGGTGAGACCCAGGAGCCCGTAGTTTTTAAAATACCTCAGGCGATTCCAATATTCTCAGGCAAGTTTGTAAAGCAACAGCACTTCTCAAAATTTACAGTGCATGTGAATCTTCGGGGGCTTTTGTTAAAATACGGATTCTGATTCAGCAGGTCTGGGGTAAGGCCTGAGATTCTGCACGTGAGGCTGATGCTATAGTCCAGGAACCATGCCTGAGTAGCAAAGATTTAGAGGACCATTCTGTATCCCAATTCTTCTTCATACAAATATATTTTGCAGTGATGCATTTTTCGGTTTGTCTTTTAAATATAAGGCTCACCTAGCCACACCCCCCCAGTAATTATATATTTACCCACCTTTACCAGGAAAGAGTACAATGATTTATCATGTGCTTTCTATGTGCCAAACATTGTCCCTCAACAACTTTGAGGATAGAGAAATAAAGAGCTTAATAACATGAAAACATGGAGTAGAAACAGAGAACAGAGATAAAATATCTAATATACATCCAATTGGGGCTTATGAAGGTGGAAAGAAGGAAAATAAAAGGGATATAATATTCAACAAGAAAATGGATAAGGAGGGAGTGGCCAAGATGGTAGAGTAGGAAGACCCTGAACTCACCTCCTTCCATGAACACACCAAAATTACAACTGCTTACAGAGCAACTATTGATGAGAATGACCTGAACGCTAGCAGAAAAGATCTTCTAAAATTAAAGATATAAAGAGGGAACCACAACGAGATGGGTAGGAGGGTGGAGATGTGGTATAGTCAAGACCCACACCCCTGGATAGGTGATCCACGAATGGGAGGTTAAGTACAATTGCAGAGGTTCTCCCCAAGGAACAAGGGGTCCAAGCCCCACATTGGGCTCTCCAGCCCAGGGCTCCTGAACAAGGAAGACTAGCCCTCAGAATATTTGGCTTTGAAAGCCAGTGGAGCTTACTTTCAAAAGACCCAGAGGACTGTGGGAAATAGAGACTCTACTCCTCAAGGGCACACACACAATCTCACATGCTCTGGGACCCAGGGCAGAAGCAGTAATTTGAAAGGAGCCTTGGTCAAACCCACTTCCTGATCTTGGAGAGCCTCCTAGAGAGGCAGGAGGCAACTGGGACTCACCCTGGGGACATAGATGCTGGCAGCAGCCATTTGGGGGAGTTCATTCTACCATGAGGCACCACTGTGCAATACTACCTATAGCTTATTAACACTGGGACATGGTCCTGCCCACCAGCTGGTCAGCACCAGTCCTGGGAAGCTCATGGCCAAGCAGCTACATGGACAGAAACATAGCCCTGCCCACCAGCAGACCTGCTGTCATAGGACCACCAGAAACATAGCCCCACCCACTAGCAGACCAGCTGTCATAGGACCACCAGAGGCCCCAGCTACCCTGGGGTCTGGCCCCACCCACCAGAGGGCTAAGGACCCAGCCCCACCTACCAGTGGGCCGGCACTAGCCCTAGGACTGCCAGGGCCCTGCAGCCAGTTAACCCAGGACCTGGATTCACCCACCAGTGGGATGGCACCAGGACTGAAACTCCACAGGCTATGCAGCCAGCTGTGCCAGGACCTGGCCCATCCATCATTGGCTGGCAACTTCCACACCAGGCAGGGCCTGGCAACCAACCAGACCAGAGGTCAGTCACACCTAATAGCACGTCCACGGTAGTCAGCCCACCACAACAGAAGGGCCCATGCAGCCCACACAGAGGGCATTGCTAGACCGTATGGGTCTGGTGACCAGAGGAGGGTGTGTTACTGGGTCCCAGAGGATGTCTCCTTCATAAGGTCACTTCTCCAAGATTGGGGAACATGTCTGACCTACCTAATACATAGAAATAAAAGCCGCAAATTAGGCAAAATGAGGTGACAGAGGAATATATTCCAACATATTCAAGAAACAAGATAAAACCCCAGAAGAAGGACTAAGCAAAGTGGAGATAAGCGATCTACCCAATAAAGAGTTCAAGCTAGTGATCATAAAGATGCTCAAAAAGCTCAGCAGAAGAATGGATGGACACAGTGAGAAGTTTAACAAAGAGTTAGAAAACATAAAGAACCAAAGGTAGAGAATACAATAACTGAAATAAATACCCTAGAAGGAATCAGCAGTAAATTAGATGATACAGAGGAATGAATCAGCAAACTGGATGACAGAGCAGTGAAAATTACCCAAGCTGAAGAGAAAAAAGAATTTAAAAATGAGGCATTTAAGAGACCTCTGGGACAACATTAAGCACACTAACATTCACATTGTAGGTGTTTCAGAAAGAGAAGAGTGAGAAAAGGAGACAGAGAACTTATTTGAAGAAAAAATAGCTGAAAACTTCCCTAACCTGGGAAAGGAAACAGACATCCAGGTCCAGGAAGCACAGAGTCCCAAACAAGAACGACCCAAACAGGACCACACCAAAACACTCTGTAACTAAAATGGCAAAAATTAAAGAGAAAGAGAGAATATGAAAAGCAGCAAGGGAAAAGCAACACTTTATGTACAAAGGAACTTCCATAATGCTGTCAGCTGACTTTTCAGCAGAAACTCTGCAGGCCAGAAGAGGGTGGCACAATATATTTAAAGTGATAGGGACTTCCCTGGTGGTCCAGTGGTTAAGACTCTGTGCTCCCAGTGCAGGGGTCCCAGGTTCGATCCCTGGTCAGGGAACTAGATCCTGCATGCCACAACTAAGACCCAGTGCAGCCAAATTAATTAATTTTTAAAACCTATAAAAAAGCCATAAAAGAAAAAAAACCCTATAGCCAAGAATACTCTGCACAACAAGACTATTATTCAGATTAGAAAGAGAGACCAAGAGTTTTATAGACAAGTAAAGCTAAAAGAGTTCAGCACCACAAAACTGGTTTTACAAGAAATGTTAAAGGGACTTCTCTGAGCAGAAAAGAAAAGGCCACAACTACCTATATGAAAATTATGAAAGGAAATAAATCTCACTGGTAAAAGCAAATATATAAAAAAGATAGTAGATCAACCACCTATAAAGCTAGTAGAAAGGCTAAAAGACAAAAGTAGTAAAATCATCTATATCCACAATAAGTAGTTAAGGGATTCATATTAAACATGGGCAGTGGGGGTGGGATTTAGTGAAAAAGCAGGATTGTTAAAATGCATTTGAACTTAAGAGATCAGCAATTTAAAATAATCATATACATATATATATATATATATATATATATATATACGGTTATATATAAACCTTGTGGTAACCACAAACCAAATATTTGTAATAGATACATACATAAAAAAGAGAAAGGAACCTAAACATAACACTAAATGTAGTCATTAAATCACAAGAGAAGAGAGCAAGAGAAGAAAGGAATGAAAAAGAACTACAAATACAACACCAAAACAATGAACAAAATGGCAATAAGTACATACCTATGAATAATTAATTTAGATGTAAATAGACTAAATGCTCCAATCAAAAGACATAGAATGGCTGAATGGATACAAAAACAAGACCCATATATATGCTGCCTATAAGAAACTCACTTCAAGTCTAAAGACACACAGACTGAAAGTGAGGGGATGAAAAAAGGTATTCCATGCAAATGCAAATGAAAAGAAAACTGGGATAGCAATACTTATATCAGAAAAAAATAGATTTTAAAACAAAGACTGGAACAAGAGACAAAGAAGGACATTACATAACAATCAAGACATCAATCCGGGACTTCCCTGGTGGCGCAGTGGTTAAGAATCCGCCTGCCAACGCAGGGGACGTGGGTTCGAGCCCTGATCCGGGAAGATCCCACATGCCGCGGAGCAACTAAGCCCGTGCGCCACAACTACTGAGCCCATGGTCCGCAACAAGAGAAGCCACCGCAATGAGAAGCCCATGCACCGCAACAAAGAGTAGCCCCCACTCGCCACAACTAGAGAAAGCCCGTGCACAGCAACGAAGACCCCAAATAGCCAAAAATTAAAAAATTAAAAAAAAAAAAAGACATCAATCCAAGAAGATATAACTATTGTTAATATATATGCATTCAACATAGAAGCACTTAAATAAAGCAAATAATAACAGACATAAAAGAAAAATTGACAGTAACATAACAATAGTAGGGGACTTCAACACCCACTTACATCAATGGACAGATCATCCAGACAGAAAATCAATAAGGAACCACTGGCCTTAAATCAGCAGCCCCGAACCTTTTTGGCCACAGGGACCGGTTTTGTGGAAGACAATTTTTCCATGGACTGGGGTGTGGGGGGTATGGTTCAGGCGGTAATGCAAGCCATGGGGAGTGATGGGGAGTGGTAGATGAAGCTTCACTTGCTTGCCCGCTGCTCACCTCATGCTGTGCGGCCTGGTTCCTAACAGGCCTGGGGGTTGAGGACCCCTGCCTTAAATGACACATTAGATCAGGTGGATTTAATTTATATATATAGAACATTCCATCCAAAAGCAACAGAATACCATTCCTTTCAAGTGCACATGGAACATTCTCTAGGATAGATCACATTCTAGGCCACAAAACAAGTCTTAATAAATTTAAGAAGACTGAAATCATATCAAGCGTCTTTTCTGACCACAATGCTATGATACTAGAAATCAACTACAAGAAAAATACTGCAAAAAACATGAACACATGGAGTATAAACAATATGCTACTAAAAACCAATGGGTCAGTGAAAAAAGTCAAAGAGGAAATCAAAAAATACCTAGAGATAAATGAAAATGAAAGCACAACTATCCAAAATCTATGAGACACAGCAAAAGCAGTTCTAAAAGAGGAGTTTATAGTCATACAAGTCTCAGGAAACAAGAAAAATCTCAAACAACCTAGCCTTACACTTAAAGGAACTAGAAAAAGAACAAACAAAACCCCAAGTTGATAGAAGGAAAGAAATAATAAAGATAAAAGAAGAAATAATTGAAATAGAGACTAAAAAAAAATAGAAAAGATCAATGAAACAGAGATATGGTTCTTTGAGAAGATAAATTGATAAACTTTTATCCAGACTCACCAAGAAAAAAAGAAAGGGGCCCAAATAAATAAAATCAGAAATGAGAAAGAAGTTACCCAGAGGATCACAAGAGATTACTACAAACAATTATATGCCAACTTAGAAGAAATGGACAACCTAGAAGAAATGGACAAATCCCTAGAAATGTACAATTTCCTAAGACCGAATCAGGAAGAAAAAGCAAACGTGAACAGATCAATTACAGTAATGAAATTGAACCAGTAATTTAAAAATTTCCCAACAAACAAAAGTCTAAGACCAGATGGCTTCACAGGTGAATTCTACCAAACATTTAAATATTTACCACCTATCCTTCTCAAACTATTCCAAAAAATTGCAGAGGAAGGTACATTTCTGAACCCATTCTATGAGGCCAATATCACCCTGATACCAAAAACCAGACAAAGATATTGCAAAAAAAGAAAATTACAGACCAGTGTCACTGATGAATATAGATACAAAAATCCTAATGAAATGATTCTAAAATTTGTATGGAAACACAAAAGACCCTGAATAGCTGAAACAACCTTGAGAAAGAAGAACAAATTTGGAGGTATGATGCACCCTGATTTCAAACTATAATACAAAGCTACCATTATGAAAACATTATGGTACTGGCACAAAAAGAGACACATAGATCAATGGAGCATAATAGAAAGCCCAGAAATAAACCCACACTTATATGAGCAATTAATTTATGACAAAGGAGGCAAGAATATACAGTGGGGAAAAGATAGCCTCTTTAATAAATAGTGTTGGGAAAACTGAACGGCTACATGCAAAAGAATCATACTGGACTACTTTCTCACAACATAAACAAAAATAAACTCAAGATGGATTAAATATTTAAATGTAAGACCTGAAACCATAGAACTCCTAGAACAAAACATAGGCAGTATGCTCTTTGACATTGGTCTTAGCAATATTTTTTTGCATCTGTCTCTTCAGGGAACAGAAACAAAAACAAAAATAAACTAATGGGACCACATCAAACTAAAAAGCTTTTGCACAGTGAAGGAAAGTATCAACAAAAAAGGCAGCCTACTGAATGGGAGAAGATATTTGCAAATGATGTCTGATAAGGGATTAATATCCAAAGTACACAAATGACTTATACAAATCAACATCAGAAAAAGAAAAACCCGATTAAAAAATAAGCAGAGGACCTGAATAGACATTTCTCCAAAGAAGACATGCAGATGGCCAACAGGCACATGAAAAGATGCTCACCATCACTAATCATCAGGGAAATGCAAATCAAAACCACAATGAGATATCGCCTCACATCTGTCAGAATGGCTATTATCCAAAAGACAACAAAGAACAAGTGTTGGCGAGGGTGTGGAGAAAAGGGAACCCTCATGCGTTGTTGTTGGGATTGTAAATTGGTGCATCCACTATGGAAAACACTACGGAGATTCCTCAGAAAAATTAAAAAGAGACCACATCTGAGTATTGAGCTGAAGAAAACAAAAACACTAATTTGAAAAAATATATGCACCCCTATGTTCATTGCAGCATTATTTACAATTGCCACGATATGTAAGCAACCTAAGTGTCCATCAATAGATGAGTGGATAAAGAAGATGTGCTGTATATATACAATGGAATATTACTCAGCCATAAAAAAGAATGAAATCTTGCCATTTGCAACAACATGAATAGACCTAGAAGGTATTATGCCAAGTGAAATTTGTCAAACAGAAAAAGACAAATACTATGAGTTCACTTATGTGTGCAATCTAAAAGGCAAGCATAAAAAAACAAAAACGGAGTCATAGATATGGAGGACAAGCAGGTGATTGCCAGGGAGGTGGGGGCTGGGGGAGGAGAGAAATAGGCGAGGGAGGTTAAGAGGTACAAACATCCAGTTACAAAATAAGTGAGTTGTGGGTGTGAAATATTGTATATAGTGTGGGAAATATAGTCAATAATAATGTAATATCTTTGGTGACAGATGGTAACTAGAGTTATTGTAGTGATCATTTTGAAGTGTATGGAAATATCAAATTACTGTTGTGCACCAGGAATTCACATAGTGTTGTAGGGCAGTTATACTTCAAAAACAAACTCAGAATAAAAGAGATCAGATTTGTGGTTACCAGCAGCAGAGGGTGAGAGGAGGGGGAATTGGATGAAGATAGTCAAAATGCATAAACTTCTAGTTATAAATACTAATGATGTAATGCACAACATGATAAATACAACTACCACCGCTGTAGGTTACATGGGACAGTTAAGAGAGTAAATCCTAAGGGTTCTCATCACAGGAAAAAAATTGTTTTCTATTTCTAATTTTGTATTTATATGAGATGATGGTAATCATTTCTGAACTTATTGTGGTAATCATTTCATGAGGATATAAGTCAAATCATTATGCTTCTCACACCTAAAACTTATACAGGGCTGTATGTCAATTATATCTCAGTAAAACTGGAAGAAAAAGATAAATTTTAAAGAAACAAAAAGGAGAATGGATGAGAACTCATCATAAATCATTAAACAGAATAATCCGTAAATTTGAGAAGGCTGTTGAATCCCCCTAAAAAAGATGAAGAGAAATACACACCCAGACAGAACAAATTAAAATTTAGAACACCTAAAAAAAAAAAAAAAAAAAAAAAAAAAATTTAGAGCACCTAATATGAAAAGGAAATCTTAAAAGCAGCCAGAAGTAAAAAGATGATTAACTTCAGTGGAATTAATAGTAAAGTGACTCCTGAACTCTCCCCCGCTTCCTTGATGCCCCCGACAAACTAACTTTGAGGAACGACAGCCCCCATTTTAATCATGAGTAACTCGGAAGCCCATAGTATTAAAGGCAGTTTTAACTCTAAGTCACCAAGGCTCTTTTGAATAAATAACCTGCTCCTTCCTACCCACCCCTTTTTAAAATTGTGAGTATTAAACTTTCCTATATAAATAAAAATTTACCTTGGGATCCAAACCTCACCCAGTCTTTAGTGCAAACAATTAGAAAAAGGTCCTGCCATTTTTCTAATCTCTGCCTCAGATCTCTTGTTCACTTTCAGTTCCCTGATTCCTTGCCCTGCCAGCCAAGCCTTCACGGAAACTTCCTTCCCAAACGCCCCTTCCATCTCTCACCAGTGTTTCTGCCCCACCCCAGCCTGGCCCCATTGCTACACCCCAGGACTTCTCACCAAGAAGGGTAGCTAGAGCAGCCCAGCTAGAACGACCTGAAGCAGCTGCCGGAAGTACCACCCCAGTCCCAGCTTGCTTTTCCGTCCTTTACCCAACATTGCCAGCTAGGGTTGGGTTATGGGATCCTGGCCTGGGGGGTCCCTGCAACAGTCCTGTCACCAAAGAGAATTTCCCCACAGAAATGAGGGCTGTGCCCCTGGCAGCGTGATGCCACTCTAAGGGGCTGTCCTCCTGTCCCCTTGCCTGTGGGAGGATGGATGACAGCACACATCAGTGATACTCAGCAGACCTCCCCAGCTGGTTGTGTCCATGGTCACTCCCTAGCAGGCTGTGAACCAGCAACCAGTTAATGAATAAAGCAGGTTCTCCTTGAAAGCCTGTGTCTCTGTGGTTGGTGAGGAGAAAACCATGAACCGCTACATTTTGTGGAATACCCGGGAGGTTCTATTACTTTGTCACAGCTGGGCATTGTCATAGGGGCCATCGCGGGCCAGCAAGGCCAGCTCTCTGATGGGAGGCAGCCTTGTGCGGTGGTGAGAGAATGGATTTTAGAGTTAGACAGACCTGGGTTCAAACCCCAATTCCCCCACCGCTCCCTAACTGGCCACGTGACTTCATCCTCTGTGTGTGTGTATAGTGTCCTCATCTATAAATTGAAGGGAGATAATAATAATTAATTGGAGTAATGATTGTAAAGATCAGGTATGTAGAACATCTGGCGTTTAGTATGCATTACGTTTAAGCAATTCTCTACTGTTGTGAGGATTACGTGAAGTGATCCACGTGGAAGGGGCTAGTTAGCTTAGCTCCTGCCCCACAGATGGGGCTCACCAAATGTCATAGGTCTTCTGCCCCTTTCTTTTTTTTTTTTTTTTTTTTTGCGGTACGCGTGCCTCTCACTGCTGCGGCGCCTCCCGCTGCGGAGCACAGGCTCCGGACGCGTAGGCTCAGCGGCCATGGTTCACGGGCCCAGCCGCTCCGCGGCATGTGGGATCCTCCCGGACCGGGGCACAAACCCGTGTCCCCTGCATCGGCAGGCGGACTCCCAACCACTGCGCCACCAGGGAAGCCCCTGCCCCTTTCTTGATGACCATCTTTCTGATGCTGAACAGCCATTTCTCTGTTCTGCCTTCATCCCAGGTACAAAGGAGGGGCTGAGGGTCTGGCCTGAGCTCACAAGCTTCCAACCCCCTACTATGGCCACCCTTCCCAGACAGCCTCTGACCATTCACAGCCTGCAACTTTGCTAAAATTCCTGAGACCAAAGAACCTCTGACCTTAGGCTTGGGAGTGGTTATCTTAGGTGTTGGGGGTGGGAGAGAGAAAAATTTTGGCATGTGGACTGGTTCACAATGGCCCCAGCTCAAAAGCTGCCGTGGATAATCACTGTTTATCAACTCATTGGAAAAAATGACTACAATTACATTTCACACATCAACAAAAAGGAAACATAAAAGCCCCATTGGAATGTCTGAGTCACTCTTCAGAGCCTTTAAATTACCCATTCGTTATGACCCTTCTCCTCGCCGCTTCCCCCCCCCCCCCCACCGCCGCCTTGCAGGGATGTGCAGTGCCCAGCGGGCTGGCATTTACCTGACGCACCAGCCTGGCCAAAAGTCCTCATCTAGCACCTAAGACTCTGTTTGGAGGCTTAAAATAGACCTCAAAGAGTTATTAAAGAGATCAGTGGGGCTCGGGCTCTGGGCTGACTGGCGACACGGGTGTGTCATTTACCCATGTGTACAAAAGCCGGGAGGAATGAGGAGGAATCATCGTCCACAGGAGCCATGGTGTCACTTGGTGCCAGCGTTTGTGCACAGATGTAAAGCTTGTTTAAAAACGAATGGCTTCGGGCTTCCCTGGTGGCGCAGTGGTTGAGAGTCCGCCTGCCGATGCAGGGGACACGGGTTCGTGCCCTCGTCCAGGAAGATCCCACATGCCGCAGAGCCGCTAGACTTGTGAGCCATGGCCACTGAGCCTGTGTGTCCGGAGCCTGTGCTCCACAACGGGAGAGGCCACAACAGTGAGAGGCCCGCGTACAGCAAAAAAAAATAAAACAACAAAAAAAAACGAATGGCTTCACTTAGGAGAAGAGGGTGGGAGGACTGAGCAGTGACCCCCACTGAGGCGTTGCCTTTCTCTGCTGCCAGGTGTGTGCAGTCCCACACATCATTTGAAGTAATCCAGACGTCCCCTTCTGAAAACTGGGTATAAGTTAAATACTGATCTTTAAGATCACATTTTAAATTCACAGGAACAGTGGTTTTAAAAGCATTTTGTAGGGGTCATGCACTCCTTTGAGAATCTGATAGAAGCTACAGACTTTCTCTCCACAAATACCGACAAATTCCAGGTAGTTCACGGGCTCCCCTGATAGGAGGGGTGTCTCTGGAACTAAAATGGCTCTGGACAGACTTCTCTGTGGGGAATTCATTTGTGAAGTGTCCTCTGTCCTGGGAATCCCACAACCCACCTCACTTCTTGTGTGTGTTTTATAAGACTTCATCTTGGCAAGTAGTGTCCGTTCATGGAAAGAGAAGTAGCTCTGCCGCTGAGGCCTGTGGGTCCCTATCCCAGAGCTCCCTTTCAGCTCATGCAGATACCAGGACATTCCTTCCAAACCAGGATATCAATCAGGCTGACCTCAGCACAAAGTACCCATTGTCGGGGCCTGATGGGTGACCTGGCCCCTCATGGGTCCCTCCTCGAGCCACCAACACCAGGACTGTCTTAGCTCTCTTGGCCAAGCCCATGTCCCTTGTCCCCAGTAGGGAATACTGTTGGAGGGCACAGAATGACAGGTCTCCAGGATGAAAGTGTATGCTCGATCATACCCAGTGCTTCAAGAATCTTGGCCATTAGCCATTCATTCTTCCACTTGGTCATTAAATCTGCTGGCTGCATGGGCGGGGGGCTACAGGTCCAGGCTGGAGAAAGGCTGTGTTTACAAAGTAGTTTTATGCCCGCCTATCTGTCTGAGAACTTTGGAACGCTCCTCCACCACAGCAATACAATAACGATCGATAATGATAATAATGATTTCTTACAGTTGTATGACATTTTACCCTGTGCAGAGTGCTTACGTATAGATTCTTTTTTTTTTTATTGTGGTAAAATGTACCATTTAAACCATTTTAAGTGTCCAATTCAGTGGCACTAAGTACATTCACTATACTGTGCGACCATCACCACCATCTATTTCCAGAAGGTTCTCATCATCCCTAACCGAATCTCTGAACTTCTGTCGCTATTGAATTTGCCTATTCTAGGTACTTCATATAAACTGAATCATACAGTATTTGTCCTTTTGCATACAGTTTAGGTCGCTGAGCATGATGTTTTCAGATTCATCCATATTGTAACCTGTATCAGAATTTCATTCCTTTTTATGGCTGAATAATATCCCATTGTATGTGTACACTGTGTTTTGTCTATTCATCTGTCAGTGGACATTTGGGTTGTTTCTACCTTTTGGCTAGTGTGAATAATGATGCTGTGAACATGGGTGCAGAGGCATCTGTTTGAGTTCTGCTTTCAATTCTTTGGGATATATACCTAGGAGTGGAATTGCTGGATCATATAGTGACTTTATTATATTCTCCTGTTGAGACTGGATATACAATTCTTGATTATTACCATTTTAAACATGAGGATACTGAAGCTCAGAGAAGTGAAATCACTCAGTGGAGGTTGCTAACTTAGGGACTGTAAATATTCCTGCACCCAGAAGTGGGACTAGGGTGAGACAAGTGAGGCATCTAGGGTACAAAATTTAGGAGGACTCTCAGGTTTGTGTGTCCCCCCATTGCCAGGGCCATCTTAAACATGAGACATGGTAGGAACACTGCCTAGGACCCTTTTAGAGGCCATGAAAAATGTTTTAATTTATTTTAAAGTCAGAAGAAAAATATATAATCCAGCTTGGATTAAATTTGTCTTTATACCAAGTTGAAATATAATTTTTCCTATATATTTCTTAGTGGAGGGAAAGGATGACAAAGGTGCAAGTGCCCAGGACCCCGGAAGTCATGGTTCCTGTCCTGAGAGTAAGCATCCTGTTAAGGATTTAAGGAGCCTCTCATTTTCAGGTTCCTGTGAGGAAGAACCCTGCTCTGTCATGAGCCCCAGAGTGGGTGCCTCCTTGAATTTTGTGCCCTAAGCCCCTGGTTTGCCTCACCTGGGCCTGGGCCTGCCTGGGTCTTGACCAGGCTGGATGGTTCCTCCTGGTTTGCTGGGCAACGACATCTCAGGCCAAGATTATGTTCCCAAAGTAAGGAGTCAGGCCAAGGAAGCCAACTTTAGTCATAAAAAGCTATGTGTTTGCCCATGGGGGGTCGCTGGGGGACCACAATGAACCCCACTGCACGGCAGCCCTCACTAATAATGATAATAAGCCCTCACCCCTTTTTCCATTTCAGAGAGCTTGTCACATCTGTAATTATTCTTACTTTACCTAGAAAGTCTCTCTTTGTCTTCATTCCCAAACGATTAGCTAACTCTGCCAACCCACAAGGGCCAGAGAAGGAAAAATTGCCTTTCTAAAGGACTGTGTTCTGGGTTCATAATCTTATTTTTTTCCTCCATTCAGGGACCCCGTTGGCCCCCACTTCATAAGACACAGTCATTTCACATTCACTTCTGCAGGGAGAAAGCATTTGGGAAGACAAGATATATTTTACTTATGAATTAGTTCATTCAGCAAATCTTCATTGAGCACCTACTGTATGCTTAAGCAATGGGGATACAAAAGTGAACAAAACAGTCAAAAATCCCTGCCTTCATGGAACTTACATTCTAGGAGAGGAGATAGACAGTAAAAAAATAAGTAACTAACAAAATGTATGGTGGGCCTGACAGTGAAATGTAATGGGGAAATTGAAGCAAGTGATAAGGAACGCGAATGGGGCTGGGAGTGCAGTTTTGGGCTTTAGACTGGGTGGTTGGGAAAGGTCTCACAGAGAAGGTTACATTTTAGCAAAGACCTGAAGAGCAGGAGGGAAAAAGCCACATGGATATCTGGGAAGTGCATTCCGGGAAAGAGCAACAGGCAGGTGCAAAGGCCCTGAGGCTGGAGCGTGCCTGGCAGAAGGGAGTCACTGCTGTGTGCCTGTGGGTGGACGCCTCTGTTCAGCATCAAACAGTCTGTAATACCCCTGCTGAGGACTCCAGTTCTCAGGTGTCAACCCACAGGGTCCCCATTCTCTAAGCATCAAGGGTGCAGTTATGTTTGCTGTCCCTCGGCCTATAGGATCCTGTCTTCCAGGAGATTCTGGTAGCGGTCTGGTCTGTTCTGAGGTATGGCTGTGACGGGGCTCTAGAGCCACATGGTGGGCCCATTTGCACCCCTCCCCCCACCACCTGCCACACAAACACCTACAGAAGCAGAGAAAACAGTTGGCAAAGCGAAGGCGAAGCAGATGTGCAGAGACAGGAGAGGGGCAAGACCTGAGGCAGAGAGACTGACACAGAGAGACTGGGGGGCGGGTGCTGGGAGAGAGGCCGCCTTCGTGATTCCTAACAGCTTCAGTGTCCTGATTCCTGTCCCTCCCTAGAGGGGCCCCACTGGCTCCCACCCTTGGATTATCTGCTCCCACCCAGCAGATATCCCTGTATCTTCATAATGACTCCCCCCGCCCTACTTCGTTTCTCCTAAGTGAGCTCCAGAGCCTACCTTCTGGGATTCTTCCCCTTCTAGCTGCTCCTTTTTCACACCTAGAAGTCTTTCTGCCTTTGGCCATCTGTGTCCCTGGAGGAGTGGGACCTACCCTGCGGGCTGCCGGCTCACTTTAGGTGGCTGTGAAGCGGTGAGCACGGCCTGGACTCAGTTGCCCTGGGTTCACCCTCCAGCTGGGCCTCAGACGAGCTCTGTAAACTTGGACGAGTCAGCTGAATTCCTTGAGTGTCTTTCTTCACCTCTACCGTGGAGGCTGTAATCCCTGCCCTGCCTGCCTCTCCTCACTGCTGTGAAATTACAATAGGACCTGTGTGGAAGGGTTCTGCCACTTGTCCAGTGTGAGTGGTGGTGGCCCTGCCCCCCAGCCATGGCCGTGACTTAGCCGGCTTCCCTGGCCCAGTGCCCTGTCACTCAGCTGTGCGGCTGAGGCTCCACCTCAGCCTGGGTTCCACCCAGCCGCTCTCTCCTTCCTGTTTCCTCCCTCTCTAACCCTTGAAGTTTTCCTCCTGACTTGGTTACTCTGAATCAGGCCACCCTCCGTTGGCTTCTCAGCAATCTGCATTTTTTCCTAAAGCTCCTTTTGCTCTGTGAAAGTCCCCACCCTCCCTGAATGACTGGGCCCGTCTGCTACCCTACCCACCCCCTCGGAGGCTCATCCCCCCCTAGGCACGCTCGTGTCACAAAGAGAAAACACCTTTTCCCGGCATTTCAGACCAAAACCCCCAGCTCAACTCATTGTCAGGAACAGCCCTTTGGGCCACCAGCAGGAGGGAGGGCTGCGAACTCTGTAAAATTGCTCAGCTATCTCTTGAACCCATGTTTTTCTCCCCATAACCATTCTCATTCTTCAATTTAAGTCACCGTCCCCTCTCGAGACTATTGCCATAATTTCCTGGCTCTTCTACCCAAATCTCTTCTCTCTCCCCAGCCGAGCCATCATCCACCCTGTCCCCAGAATAAGCCTTTGAGAAACTGATCTACCCAGCCTCCTCCTGCCTCAAAATCACCCATAGTCTACAGGATGGAACTCCAACCCCTTAGTCTGGCATCCACAGCCCTGGCGAAAGCCCTTCCCTAGCCTTCTCTCCTATACTGCACGCTCCAAGCAATAGGGCAGGCAGCCTCTGAGATGGCCCCAATCATCCCTGCCTCCAGGTACTCCCAACCTTGTATCATCCCCTCCTCTTGAGAGTTGCTAGACCTGGTGATTTGCTTCTCTCCTATGAGTAAGGCAAAAACAATGGGGTATGAGTTCTGAGACTAGGTCACAAAAAGACTGTGGCTTCCATCTTGCACACCCTCCCTCACTCTCACTTGGTTTGAGGGAGGCCAGCTGCCAGGCTTTGAGCTGGTCTGTGGAGAAGCCCTCATGGCAAGGAACTGAAGGAGGCCACAGGCCAAAAACCCGTGAGGAGCTGAGGCCCTCAGCCCAATAGCCTGTGAGAATCTGCATCCTGCCAATAGCCACACGGGTGAGCTTAGAAGCAAGTCTTCTCCCATTTGAGCCCTCAGATGAGACCCCAGCCCTGGCCATCATGTCGACTGCAGTCTGGTAAGAGATTTTGAAGTAGAAGCACTCAGCTAAGCTCTGTTCGAATTCCTGACCCCAAACTGAGATAATAAATATTTGTTGTTTCAACAAGTTTGGGAATAACTTGTTATACAGCAATAAATAATTAATGTAATACAGCCTCACTAAGTCTCACTACATCTCAGAAAGTCACTCTAGAATTTAACACTACTGTTTTTTGTTTTTATTTATTTATTTATTTTGGCTGCGTTGGGTCTTCGTTGCTGCGTGTGGGCTTTTCTCTAGTTGTGGTGAGCTGGGGCTACTCTTCGTTGAAGTGCATGGGCTTCTCACTGCGGTGGCTTCTCTTCTTGTGGAGCACGGGCTCTAGGTGCCTGGGCTTCCGTAGTTGTGGCTCACGGGCTCTAGAGCACAGGCACAGTAGTTGTGGCACACAGGCTTATTTGCTCTGCGGCATGTGAGATCTTCCCAGACCAGGGCTCGAACCCATGTCTCCTGCATTGGCAGGTGGATTCTTAACCACTGCGCCACCAGGGAAGCCCTACTGTGAACTGTTGATCAGCATTTTCTACAGGCTTGTCATACAGCCTCACATTTTCCTGTTTCTCTGCCCACCTCAGTCTTCATCTTTCCACAACAGGTACTGCTGATCATCCCAACTCTTCAAATTTCCAACACTCTCACCCACCCTCAAAGGCTCCTTCCCAATATGCACCTGCCCCTTACTCCCAGTAAATGACTTCATCAAGAATATGAAAGCTATCAGAGGAGAAGTCTCTTACCTTCTACTCTAAAGAGATAGAGTTATCCACTTCAGCACCCAACCACTCATCCTTCTCTCCTGTGACTCCTTAAAACGGATCCCAATCCGTCTTCCAGGGCTCTGGGTCCCACCTTTCTCCTGTATTTGCAACCCCTCCTTCTCCTTTCCAGCATTTCAAGTCACTCAGTTCTCTCCCATCCTAGCAAACATTTCCTTGATCCCACAACCCCCTCCAGCAACCACCACCCTCTCTGTCTTCTTTCTACAACCAAGCTCTTGGTGTGTCCCCTATCTTTCCTTCCCTCCCATTCACTCCAGTCTGGCCTTTGCCCTAACCACCGCACCAAAACACCTCTCTCTAAAGTCATCAAGGAACTAGAGGTTGCTAAATCCAATAAACATTTTTTAGGAACCCGTCCTTTTGACCTTCAGGAACATTGAAATACTGATTCCTTTAGGCTTCAAGGCTCCCCCAGCCTCTCATTTATAGGTGCTGTTGCTAACTTCTCTCCTCTCCTCATCCTCCAGGTCTGGAGGACCACAAGCTCAGTCCTGGGCCCTCTTCTTTCCTCCCATCCCACACACTTTCCTTTTGCTAGGAAATCCCAGACGCATCTCATTTACTATCTCTACATCCATGACTCAGATTCATACTCCTAACCCAGACTTCTCTGAGCTCCAGATCTATGTATTCAACGGCTTGCCATCCACGTAGATGGCTCATAGGTACGTTACACTCAACATGTCCAAACTTGAATTCATGTCATGAACCTCGCAATTGGTACTCCCCAGTGTTCTATTTCTCAGTGAATTGCCCAAGCCCAAAATCTGGCAGTCCTTCTTGGTTACTACTATCTATTCTGCCTCCTGAAAGTACCCATTGTTTGCTCTGCATCTCCATCACCATTAGGCCAACCACCATCTTCTATCACCTAGAGTAAAGCAATGTCCTTTTCTTTTCCTTTTTCTCTTTTAAAAGCAATATCCTTAGAGCTCAAGTATTCTTAACCCTAAACATACATTAAAGTAACCTGCAGAACTTAAAAAAAAAAATCACTATTGCCCAAGCCTCATCCCAGAAGTAAAAAAATCTGGGGTGGGCTCTAATCATCCTTATTGAAAACTCCCCAGTTAAATCTAACAGCTAGGATTGAGATCATTGATCTGACTGGTCCCCACACGTCCATTATGGCTCCACCTCATTTTCCACACAGCAGCCCGGGGCGGGGGGGTCTTTTCCATAATGCCAATCTTAACACGTCCCTCCCCTTGCTCTTAGGATAATGATCAAAGCCTTCTGGTCCTGCACCATCTCATTCGGCCTGCCTCCGATAGCCTGGGTGCCCTATCCATTCTGAATACTTTCAGAGACTCTGGACCCCATGCTCTTTCTACTTCAGAACTGTCACCCAGGCTGTTTCGTCCTCCTCGAATGCCTTGCCTGACTAATCCCCACTCATCCTTCAGGAATCAGCTTAACTGTCTCTTTCCCAGAAAGACCTTTCTTGATTCCCAGATCACATGGGACCCCTCTCTCTTTTACCCCATTCATGCTCGCATAGCTCCTTTCCCTTCCCCTTCACAGACTTGGCACAATCGTAAATATAGTTATTTGTGTGATTTTCATTTGTTTAATTTCTGTTTTTCCACTAGAAAGAGAAAAAGATCTTGGCTGCCTTGTTATTTTCTGCACTCCTGGCACCTAACCCAATTACCTGGAACCGAGTAGGTTTTTAATAAAATTTTACAAAATGATAATAAAGAAACACATGTTCCTTCATGCCCCCTAGTCTGGTATCTTTTTCCATCTGCATAGTATGCACCAATCCTGTCCGCAGCCTCCTCAGTTTTTTCCCTGGAAAGCTCCTACTTATTCTTCATGACCCAGTGAAAAAAGTCCTTCTCCACAGTTTCCTTCTTCTCTTTAAGCCGACAGTCTTTTCTCTCTTGTGGTATTTTTGCTTATGGACTTTCGTCCTGCTGTAGCTGGACTTCATGATTATGTCTCTTTCTTCTGGTGTTGATAATTCATTTGCTGGATGAATGAACAAACCAATGATATAATGGGATCACATTACTTAATCGTAACTTTAATAAACACACATATGAATTGCCGCACAACATTGGTGCTGGTCAGACTTAAAGTTCTTGTGCGCAGTTCTTGTGCCGCGCTCCCCTGGCCAGAGCTTGTGGGATTTTCTTTTGGGGCCTCTCCAGACAGATCTGGAGCAGTTCTTTGATGCAGGCTACCGGGTGGGATTCTAGAGTAGGGAAGGCCATAGGACTCTCTGCCCCTGGGGCGTAGGAAGAGGAGATGCAGTCTCAGCCCCGTCCCCCTTCTCCCATTACTGGTGAGCTGTTTTCCTGGGGGAGCATGACTCTCTCTGCTTTAGGCCCTGACTTGGAACACTGAATTGTTCAAAGCCAGCAGACTGATTAAGGCTGTAGGTAGAGACCAAGTCCAGGATGGAGTGAGGAGATGGTCCACCTCAAGGATGAGGAAATGAGGAAGAGATGCTTCATGGCCAGGCTCCAGTTGCCCTAGAATGGAAGTTTCTAGTATTTTCCAGCAGCTGCTCCCTCCTTTCCAAGGCACTCAGCCTGAGGAAGTGCCTCTGCACCCTCAGAACTCCTGCTGTACTGTATGTGAGTCCCGGCCCCAGGCAGCTGGGTGAGAGGCCCGCTGTGTTGGTTCACGTCTGCTGACCAAGTAGAGAGAAGCAGAAGCAGGGCCGGGCAGGGCTGGGGCAGCCATCTGGGGAAAGGCAGCTGAGGGCCCCTTCCAGCATGGCCCCACCCTGCCTGCCCTCAGGCCCTCTTTCTCTTCCCTTGACCAGCTCCACTGCTTGAATTACAGGGGTGATGTGCAGGCAGGCAATGCCTTTGGAAAAGGACCACCTGTAAGGTGTTAAAAACAGTGCTGAGGGTGGTCAAGAAATGCCTTTTCCAGGTCAGAGAGGTGGAGCAAGGTTGACATTGGGAATGACATTAGTAATAATAGGAGCTAATGTTTATTGAGCATTTCCTAAGTACTTGACACAACTGTCCTATCTGAGAACCTACACCTCCTCACATGCCTTCTGAGGACACTCTGCCTGTGGTGGATGCAGGGCTAGAGTGTACGTGAGGCACCTCTTTGGACCACCTTGACCCTCTGAGCCTCACCATTTCTGGGTCCTTTGGCCGTTGATTGTGTTCCAGCTGCTTCTGAGGTGACCAACCCAGCAGCAGCTCGGCCAGTTTGCAGTGGGCACATCTTGCAAGGCCCTCTCCTCATACGCCTCTTTCCTATCATGGGGCTTCCGTGTTGCCTCTGAGGTGTGAGGTGCCACTTATGGGCCTCAAACACACAACCCCAAAGAGTAAGACCTTAGACCAGTGGATGCAGGAGACAGTGGACACATTTCCCCCCTTCCTTCCCCGGAATGGGTTGTCCTGAGACTCAGAGGTTCATACAGACTCTTGGAAGATGGTCCCACGATATCGAGCAATTGGTCTATTCAGTCTACGTGAGGCCAGCTCAGAAGCAAGCACATGTTAGCTGTCCTGGCTTCCTTCCTCACCCCAGTTTTCATTTGCTCTTCCTCCACAAGAACTGCAATCCCTAATAGAGCAGTAGCATGTCAGCGTGTGCCTTGAGCTCCGCTTTCTGAGGTACCCAGGCTCAGGCAGGCTAGTGGGGAAGCGAAAGGGAAAAATAAAGATGGGTGGAGAATTCCAGGCCGAAGAACATGGGTTTTGTTCTGTGATAAGATGGAGCTGAGAGGTGCAGGAAGATAACTCTCTTAGGTGGGTGGAGGGTAGAAGTGAGAAAGCAGCAGCTCAGACAGAAAGTCTGGTTGGTGGCCATGGCACTAGTCTGGGAGGAGCTGGGCTGCTCAGGCAACTCTGGGGTACTTACTCATCTGGTGACCTGTGGGTGACTGTTCATTTCTGGAAGAAACAGTGGGAGAGGGAAAGAAATGAGGCCCTAGCTGTGGAGCCTCAGGTAGCCTTGACCTATATCCTGGCATCTGGTTACATCTGAGAGTGTGTCCCTTTCTCTCTTGGGCCCCACCACCATTCACCTACGTGGAGATTGCCGTGCCTTGTCAAGTGTAGAGGGTTATAGGTGAGCATCTCTGGTATGAGACCTTGAAATCCAATTCTGGTAAAACATTGCCTAAAATGACTAAACATTTCAGAAGTGCTGCTCTGAGTCCAAAGCGCTTTGCCCCCCAGAACAGGATAATCTTAGCCCTTGTATTCCCCCTCTCCCCCCCGCAAAAAGAAGGATTTTCTGATAGGACGGCCAGTTAGCCTGGGCCTGATAGAGCTTCCTTGGTCCAATCCTGCCCCATTGGCCTTGACTTCATCCCTCAGGGGTTTGGCTGTCCTGCTTCGCCATCTGTCTGACTCTACTCAGTGCTCACCAACAGGCATCTTGGAAGCTCCCCTCACAATCGCAGTGCTTCCTGTTGAGACAAAGGTAGTCACCCATAGCCATGGCAGGAAGTGCCAGAATCTTAGATTCCGGCTTTGCCTGCATGGCCAAGCTGTGGTGGAGGAAGGACTAATTCAGCTTGAACAAAGTAGGCAGAATTGCTCTCCACCAGGCCTGAGCTCGCACTCAGGACCTGGGAAAATCTCTACCCTCCGGATGGCCCAGAACTCTCAGCTTGCTAACATTCTTCACCCAATGGTATAAAAAATGGTTTGATTAATAGGAAATAATACCAACACCATAGTCCCTCAAGGGGGCCTTGAGCTCTCAGGTCTCCCCCTGGCTTGGGAGCGTTCCTGACCTGGCATCTCTTCCAGTCACTCCCCGTGGGCACTTTTCTAGAAGCCAGTCCTGCCCTGACATGAAGACAAAACCAGTCTTTCACCCAGAGGCCTTCTCTTCTCCACTTTCCTCATTGGCTGCCCTTACCAGGCTGGGTCACAGTGAGTGTTGGGGACTGCAGATGCCTCACTCTACAGCAGTTCATGGAGGGAGGAGATTCTAGCTTCCCAACAAAGTGGGAGGCAAAGTGTGGGAGGAACACTGCTGATGTCTTTCTTTGTTCATCCCTTCCCAACCCCCTGCTTTCTTACTACTCCCATGGTCAGAGAAGACGCTTCTCGCAGTAGTGTGACTATGACATATTTTTTTTCCATCCTTTTTCTTTTAAGCCATGTGTGTCTTCATATTTCAATTTGGTTTCCAATAGACAGAATATAATTAGAGCTTGCCTTTTCAAAATCCAGTCTGACAATCTCTGCTTTCAAAATGGGACTGTATATACAATGTATATGTAATGTTATTATTGCTATGGTTAGTTTTAAATTACGATCTTTCCCTTTGTTTGCCAATTATCCCGTTTATCCTATTTTCATCTTCTTTTAGCTTAGACTGTTTTCTGTACTTCTGTTTTATTTCTTACACTGGCTTATGACTGATATCTTTTTATTTTGTTTTTGATGGCTTCTTCAGGGTTTATAATACATATCTTTAATTTATCACAGTCTGCCTTCAAATAATATTATGCCAATTCGCATAAAACACAAGAACATTATAGTATACTTTCATTTACATTAGCTCCACCCCCAGCCTTTTGTGCTACTCTTGTCAAACATTTTACTTGTACATATAATATAAACCCCATAGTACATTATTATTTTTACTTTAAACAATCAAGTGTCTTTTAAAGATATTTAGAGTTTAAAGTGTTTATTTTTTAAAGTATTTCTTCATGTATTTCACCCTTACCATCTCTTCATTCCTTTGTGTGGAACCAGATTTCTATTTGATTATTTTCCTTCGGCACAAAGGGCCTTCTTTAACGTTCTTGGGAGGATTGGTGATCAATTCTTTCCACTCTTGTATGTCTTTAAAAAATCTTTACTTCATTTTTGCAAGATATTTTTACTACGTAAAGAATTCTAGGTTCACAGTGCTTCTGGTTCTTTAAAGAAGTTGTTCAACTGTCCTCTGGATTGCATTATCTCCAACAATAAGTCTGCTGTCATTCTTCCCTTTGTTCTTCATGGCTGTTCTCTGGTTCTTTTAAGATTTTTCTCTTTATCACTATTTTTAAGCAATTTGATTACATAATCACATACATTGGTGTCTTTTTTGTTTTTTTCATGCTTCTTGTGCTTGGTGTCCATTGAGCTTCCTGGATCTTTTTATCAAACTAGGAAAAGTTTTTAAGCTGTTTCTGCCCTCTAACTCTCTACTTTCCTTTTGGGGCTACAATTATTCCTATATTAGGCTGCTTGAAGTTTTACTTCAGCTCACTGATACTGTATTTTTTTCTTTAGCCACAGTGTCTAATCTATTGTTATTCCTATTCAGTATGTCTTTGTCTTAGACATTGTAATTTTGTTTTGTTTTGTCTTGTTTTGTCTCTAGAAGTTTGATTTGGGTCTTAAAAAGAATCCTTCATGTTTCTCCTTAACATGCTTATGCTTTCCTCTATCTTCTTGAACATATGGAGGATACTTACAATAACCTTAAAAATGTTCCATTATTTCTACCATTCGTGTCATTTCTTTTTTTTCTTTCAGTTTTATTGAGATATAATTGGCATAGAGCACTGTATAAGTTTAAGGTGTACAACATAGTGATTTGACTTTCTTACATCATGAAGTGTTTATCACTATAAGTTTAGTGAACATCCATCATCTTATACAGATACAAAATGAAAGAGAAAGAAAAATTTTTTTCCTTGCGATGAGAAGTCTTAGGATTTACTCTCCTATCAACTTTCATATATAACCTACAGCAGTGTTCATTACATTTATCATGTTGTACATTATATCCCTAGCACTTGTTTATCTTATAACTGGAAGTTTGAACCTTTTGACTACCTTCATCCAATTCCCCCCTCCCCTGACTCTTGGACTCTGGTAACTGAAAATCTGGTCTCTTTTTCTCTGAGTCTGTTTGTTTTTCTTTTGGAAGTATAATTGACCTACAACACTGTGTTAGTTCCAGGTGCACAACACATAATTTGATATTTATATACATTAGAAAATGCTCACCATGGTAAGTCTAGTTACCATCTGTCACTATACAAAGATATTACATTATCACTGACTATATTCCCCATGCTGTACATTTCATCCCTGTGACTTATTTATTTTGTACCTGGAAGTTTGTACCTCTTAATCTCCCTCACCTGTTCCTTTCCTTCCCCAGTCCATCTCCCCTCTTGCAACCACCTGTTTGTTCTCTGTGTCTATGACTCTTTCTGTTTTGTTATGTTTGTTCATTTGCTTTGGTTTTTTAGATTCCATATATAAGTGAAATCATACCGTATTTGTCTTTCTCCATCTGACTTAATTCACTTAGCATAATACCCTTTAGGTCCATCAATGTTGTCACAAATGGCAAGATTTCATTCTTTTTTATGGCTCAGTAATATTCCAGTGTGTATGTGGTATTTATGTGTGCTCACACGTGTGTGCGTGTGTATATGTATCTGACATCTTCTTTATCCATTTATCTGTTGATAGACTCTTAGGTTGTTTCTGTATCTTGGCTATTGTAAATAGAGCTGAAATGAACTTAGGGGTGCATATATCTTTTCAAATGAGTGTTTTTGTTTTCTTTGGATAAATACCCAGAAGTGGAGTTGTTGCAATCTATGGTAGTTCTATTTTTAATTTTTTGAGGAATCTCCATACTGTTTTCCATAGTGGCTATGCCAATTTACAATCTCAATGACAGTGCACGAGGGTTCCCTTTTCTCCACATTCTCACCAACATTTATTTGTTGTCATTTTGATAATCGCCATTCTGACAGGTGTACAGTGATATCTCATTGTGGTTTTGATTTGCATTTCCCTGATGATTAGTGATGTTGAGCATCTTTTGATGTGTCTGTTGGCCATCTGTATGTCTTTTTTGGAAAAATATCTATTCAGGCCCTCTGCCCATTTTTAAAATTGGGTTGTTTGTTTTTATGATATTGAGTTGTAGGTGTCCTTTGTATATTTTGAATATTAACCCCTTATGGATAGATTGTTTGCAAGTATCTTCTCTCATTCAGTAGGCGGCCTTTTTTGTTGCTGTTGTTGTTGAGAGTTTCCTTTGCTATGCACAAGCTTTTTAGTTTGATGTAGTTCCATTTGTTTATTTTTGCTTTTGTTCCCCTTGCCTGAGGAGACAGAGCCAAAAAAATATTGCCAAGACCGATGTCAAAGAGCATACTGCCTGTGTTTTCTTCTAAGAGTTTTATGGTTTCTTTCAGGTCTTACATTTAAGTCTTTAATCCATTTTGAGTTTATTTTTGTATATGGTGTGATAAGGTGCTCCGGTTTGTATCTTTCGCATGTAGCTGTCCAGTTTTCCCAACATCATTTATTTAAGAGACTGTCTTTTCCCCGTTGTATATTCTTGCCACCTTTGTTGTAGATTAATAGACCATAAAAGTGTGGGTTCATCTGTGTCATTTCTGTATCTGTTTCTATTGATTGGTTTTTCTCCTTATGGATTTTATTGTCCTGGTTCTTGGAAGCCTGATAATTTTTTATTGGATGACAGATAATGTGAATTTTACATTGTTGAATACTGGATTTGTTTTTTCTTTAAATATTTTTGAGCTATATTCTGGGACTCAGTTAAGTTACTTGGAAGGAGTTTGATCTTTTGAGACTTGCTTTCAAGTTTTTTAAGTGGGACCAAAACAACCTTTAGGGCCAATTTTTCCAATTACTGGGGCAGGCAGTGAGGTGCCACCAGTGATTCTTAAGCAAGGGAGGGACATGATAGGACTTGCATTTATGAAAACCTCTCTAACAGCATGTAGGAAGTAGAAGGGAAAGGATGGGGAGGGCAGGGAGACACCCAAGGCAGAGCCCACTGCTTATCCAGACAAGGGAATAAAGAAGATGGAGCTCAGGCAGCAGCCAACACAGGGATCAGAAAAGTCAGGGCTGGGACTGATGGTGCTTCATGTGAGCACAGTAAGAGGGAGAAGGATGAGTTTGAAATGATGGAAGGTTTCCTATTTGGGCTTCTGGTGGGGTCAGAGGAAATAAGACCCATGTGAAGCCATCAGAGGGGTTGTCAGAGGCTGGGAGTTTCCAATCACCCCCTCTGAGTCTCTCCGTCAGGACCAGAGGGCTAATTCCAGGACACGCACAACTTGATGCTTCCCTTCTGGGTATCTGTCTGCTGGGCTGTTTTCTCTGCTGGCTCAAAAGAACATCAGTGTCACATCAAGACGCTGAACATCCGCGATTTCTCCTATGACATCACAGCCTTTCTCCTGTTCGAGGGGAAGATTTCTCTGTGGAAGTGTACCATCTTGTGCCCAGTAGAGCTTAGCAAATTAGAGTCTTTTATAGCACAGCATTTTTATCATATGATACAATGCCTCAAATTACATTAATATCCCTGGTGATGCAACTATGTGAGTCTAGGATCAAGTCTGTCTCTCTCTAATGAGAAAAATGTTAATGAAGAATTCATAAAATGTTGAAATGGCCTCCCCAGTTCTCACTGGGCTATCCAGAGAAATGTCCTCAAGGCCCACAGAATCTATGTTTAGTCCCAATCTGTGACTCATCCTCTATCCCAATTTTCAGAAGAAAACACTCTGTCATAAGCTACCTACCACACATTTAATTTTCCCCTTTCTTTGTTTCAGCAACATGTTTTCTGGCAGGAGATCTGAGAACATTAAACAAGTGAACTGTTGGAACCGTGACTTTTGAGATTATAATGTACTTTGTCCATACCAGGGTAAAGAAAGAGTTAAAGTTTTTAAAAAGTTCAGCAAGTGAGACTCCTTGACTTCCTTTCTATCCTACCTTCCCTGGCTGTGAATTTCACCAAGAGTAAACAAAGTGTCTTTAATTAGCTTGTCCAAGTAACCAAATTTTTCCCACCCTGCCAGGGGCCCAGGAAAGCCATGAACTTGGGCTGCCTGCAAAGGGCTCTTGTTTTCTCCCAGGATAAGAAAGTTTGGGGCTCAAACCTGACAGCTGAAGAAAACGGAAATTATAAATGTAGGCATCACAGTTCATACACTTTGCAAATTGTTGGAGCATTCTCTCATTTCCTCTATCTTCTGTGTGTGTTTCACATATATGTGCATGCCCAAATAAGCCAGCTAAACATATTAGGAAAATCACATTCAGGGTTTGTTGCCATTTTTAATAGAATTTACTAGTAAACAAAAACAAAAACATTAACTGAGGGTAACAGAGATCCACCTCAATATTAAACCCCCTCTACCATAAAGTGAAAAATTCTAAAACAAAGCGTTAAATTATTTTTGTGCACAATTGATGTCATACAAATTATCTGAAAAGATGCAGACCCCACCTCTGCCTTCCAAGGCTAAGAAAATGCGAACTATGGTCTTTGTCTCCAAGAACCAAATAGGCAGCTCTTAAATGATCCCAAATACCAACACATGCCCAGGCTGTATTTCTTCAGCACTGAAGCTGAAATTTCCAAAATAACAAACCCCAAAACATTTGGTTCCCAGCAGTGCCTGGATATGTTCAAGCCTGATTCTTTACAAGTCTAGGGTAAAAGAACAGAAGAATCTAGAAGGAGCATTAAATGGGGTGGGCTAGGGAGGTGATGAGAAGGGTAATTAGTGAGGATAGGAGAGCGCTGAACTAGAACAAAATTCAAATGATGAGGTAAAAGCAGAAACTGTCTCCTAAAAGGTTAGCAAGAGACAATGTCTTATTAAAAGATAATTTTTTCAGAGAAAGGTAAAATCATGACTCGTATACAGATATAAAAATGTACATGTTCAGGAATTTATTTTCCTCATGATGTGAGAAAACCAGGCAGATGTTCAAAGGAAAAGTCAAAAGCACACAAATTTATATTGAGTAAAGGAATGTTGAGATGAATTGAAGATAAATGGAGATAAAACTGGTTTTAGGAAAATTAAGTCTCTAGCAAGACAGGATTTACATACAGTTGGCCCTCTTACCCATGGGGTCCACTTCCATGAGTTCAACTGACTGCAGATTGAAATTTTTTTTTTAATTCCAGAAAGTTCCAAAAAGCAAAACTTGAATTTGCTTCACACCAGCAAATATTTACACAGCATTTACATTGTATTTACAATGAATTACACAACATCTACATTGTATTAGGTATTATAAGTAATCTAGAGATGATTTAAAGTATACGGATGTGTGTAGTTTATATGCTTTTCCATTTTATATAAGGGACTTAAGCATCCATGGATTTTGGTATCTGCTGGGGTCCTGGAATCAGTCCCCTGTGAATACCTATTGACAGGGACAACCATTATCTATCAGTTGCTTAGAATTCACAGCCTTACATGATAGCTTGGAGACAATGTGCAGTAGAATATGATAACCTAATAGGGAGTGCTCTAGTTTTCCACTGAAACAAACAAACAAAAAATGTTTCTACAATATTCATAAAAGTTTGTTAAGGGGAAGTTGGGTTCTTTGAAGGGAACGCTCCTTCCCAGAGGGGATGATGCCAAGGAGTGGTTAAGCCCATAAAGAAGGAGGGTAGGGGGCTTCCCTGGTGGCGCAGTGGTTGAGAGTCTGCCTGTCGATGCAGAGGACACGGGTTCGTGCCCCGGTCCGGGAAGATCCCACATGCCGCGGGGCAGCTGGGCCCGTGAGCCATGGCCACTGAGCCTGCGTGTCCGGAACATGTGCTCCGCAACGGGAGAGGCCACAACAATGAGAGGCCCGCGTACCGCAAAAAAAAAAAAAAAGGAGGGTAGGGGTATTGGTGGGGACTTCTAAGGCCAGGGTTGAGTCAGAAAACAATAGACACAGTCTAGTAATTTTATTATTTATCAAATTTGGTCACTTCGCACACGCACATGCGCACACACACGTGCGAAATCAGAATATGAAAACTAGGACAGCCCTTCTTGATCCACCAGTCTGGGCTCCACACTTCAGATGAAAAACCTGAGACCACAGGCTGGGATTTGCTCAAGGTCACTCAGCTTCTTAGTGGCTATGAGCTTGGTTCTTAAAGTTTGTGAGCCTAGTGGCCATGACTGCGTGACTGCAGAGGATCTAAGACCACCCCCCACCCCTGTATGCAAAGTGGACATAATCAAAGTGCATTTTTCTGGGCATGAGTATAGAATGTTCATCACATACGTGATTCTGGCTTTACAGTATATCCAGCAGTCCACAAAATACACATCTAAATCTAGTTACAATAAACATAAATCAAGTGTGGCTACCTTCATAGAATTTTCAAAAGGCTTTTTTTGGAGGAAACATTTTAATAGCCCACATCTCTTAAATTAAAAAAAAAAAGAGGTTAAGAAATTTGAACAATGCATTCCTTTTCCCTGTAACCAGTGGAGGCATTCCAAATCATTCCATTGTCCTGATGTTAACTGTTTCTGCATCTAAGCATTGAAAGGCTGACAGAAGTCTTCAGTTGTGAGAATGTGAAGATCGAGTGGGAATATGGTTTAAATCCTCAGTTTCTTGTGCATTTTCTCTCTCATACCCTCCCCATCTCTCACCCTGTCCCTTCATACAGCAGAAACAGCCTTGGGGGGCTTCATGGGAGGAGGAGGGAGTGGAAAAGGGAAGCGAGGACAGGCATTCCTTCCCCTTAGCACACCAGCAAGGGAGGCCAACAGGATCCAGTGGACATCAGACTGAGAGCATTTTTTTAGGATTCTAGTTGTCACCAGTCCCCTCTGCCTCCCCACTTTTTGTTCCCTCCCTGAATCCAGGGCTGGTGATGGAGACCCTACTGTAAAAACGAAGTCATTGAGTAGAAGAAATTGACAGGGAATAAAATAAGAATGAATTGCAAGCATTGTGGTCAAGAAGAAGGACTTGTAATAAGTCTAATGTATCTTATTCTACATCAAAGATAATCAGTCATTCCAAAGCTCCTGTGAGCTGATTCTTCCAGCTTGGTATTTAAGATAAGGGTTAATCTACAAACCACAGGCAGCTCCCCTCAGAAAAAGGCAGGTCAGGGCCAGGGCAACTGGGAACCACCCAGAGGTGAGTGAACGTTTCTGGGGCAAGGGGGAAAGGATGGCAGGGAGGCTGCCAAGGATGTCCAAGGGCTCTTTGTCTGGGGGACACCCTGTGTAACCCACCTCATGGCGATTATCTGCTGTAGGTGAACTTTGCTTTAGAATGTGCAACCCTGGCTGCTCTCTGAGCCTCTCTGGCTTGGGTGCTTCGTGGATGCTGTCATCCACGAGATAGCGAAGCAGGAGAAAGAGCAAACTTTGAGGGAAGAAGATACTGAGAGGAAGTTTGGGCACAGTGAATCCAGGGAGTGCAGGAGACTCCCAAGGAGATATATCTTCTAGACCAGAGGACAGAAAAGTCTGGAATTCAGAAGTCATCCATTTAAAAACCCATCGAGTGCCAGGCCTGGGTAGAGTTTCCTCTCTGGCAAATGAGCAGTCAGGCTGACCCTATACCCTCCTCCAATGCAGTTCATGAGCATTTAGTACAAGGCAACTGACTGCAGTTGGGACTGTGGGATACAGAGACCCCCACGCGCACCACAGAAGAACTTGCTGTTGTTGATCCTTACTTCTGACGACATTGTGTTCCACGTGGGTGAGTGGGATGCTCTGATTCATCCCACGAGGACTTGCTGTGTTTGCCGATGTTATAGTCCAGTAGCTGGATCTTCTGTCCATATTAGGCCGGGAGTAGGGGTGTCCTCCAGGGCTATGTAAACCATCAGTGGGTAATCCGTTTGCACCTGCCACATCATTCACTGATGACTTCAATCAGTTACACAGCCAAGAGAAAAGAGGGAATGTGTGGGCAGGACATTGAGTCACTCCATGTATCTGCCCTCTGAAGACATAAAAATGCCCACTCCATGCATCCTGAGTCGTTCTGTGCCAGGTTCCCAGACAAACATCCTCCCGCGGCCTCCTCCTTCCCATTTCCTTTCTCCCACATAGACTTAAGGGCCCAATCATTCACTCCCGGGACTTCGTGTTTAAAGAAAGAGAACCAGGCCACAGCAAGCAGTGAGATCTATGTAACATGGATTCAGGTCCTCACTCTGGTTCTGGTGAGTTACATGCTGTCCCTTGTCTTTCTGACCCTGTGTTTCCCCATCTGAAAATGGAAATGACGCTCTTAACCTCTAATGGTCTTTTGATAACTAAACGAGATGATGTATTTTAAGAGCCTAGCACGTACTGAGAGCTGACCTTTTCGGGTGCGCACATTTTATCAGGTTCTCTTCTAAGCACTTTACCCATTTACTAGCTCATTTAATCTTTACAACATCCACAACCCTCCTAAGGCACAGCTATCTTTATCTTATAGGTGAAGAAACTGAGATAAAATGAAGTTAAGTAAGTTGTTCAAGGTCCCAGAGGTACGAAGTGGTGGAACCAGAATTTTCCATCACTCAAAAGTATGTGGCTCCGAAGTCCACACTCCTGATTATATCAATGGTTCTCAAAGTGTGATCCCCAGGCAGCAGGGGCAGCAACATCTGGGAACTTGTGAGAAATGCAAATTCTCAAAACCCGCCCCAGAGCTTACAGACTCAGAAATTCCAGGGGCGGGAAGCAGCAAACTGGTTTGACAAGTGCTCCGGGTGATTCCGATGTTCCTTTAAGTTTGAGAACCACTGGTTTACACTATTCATTCTACCTCCTTGGCAGACAAATGAACCAATTAGATCCCTGTTCATCCCCTTCTCGTGTCCTCACCTACTATGTATTTGGCACTTTGAGTGCTATTGTCATTTAAGGCTCACAAGAACCTTTCAAGCCTGGTTTTCCCATCCTCATTCTACAGGTGAGGAAACCTGGACCTGGGGAGCAACAGTGTCCTGCCCAATGCATACCACTAGTAACTTCTGACTCCACAGTCAGGTTCCCCACTGCTCCCAACACATGTGTTCCTCACACCTGGCTGTGTCATGTCACCCTCAGCTCCCTGTCCCTCTCCTTCACTCCAGTTCCCTAGCAGGACCTCTAGACTCTGACCTGCAGGCCTAGCACCGCCACTCCAGGCTGTGGGACCAGTCCTGGCTCTGGTCCCCAATATCATTATGACCTTCTGCTTTGGGGCAAGCAGCAGAGATCTCTCCAAGTTCCCATGACCAACCCCCCCGCCTCACACCCACCTCCAGATGCAGGAGCCCTGTCTGGTTTCCCCTTGGTTTGGACCATCTGATGAGTTCTCCAGCCCCTTAGTGCCTCAGGCTTGCCTTTTGGAGATCAATCCCTCTCGGGTGTGGAGATCTGCCCCTGAGCCCCAGGGCCTGGAAGAGTCCCCCCTCCCCCTTCCCGACCTCTGAGTTTTAACATAGGCACATTCTTGTAACCATCACCACTGACAAGATAAAGAACAATCCCAACAGTATAAGAATTCCCTCATGCTACCCCTTTGCATTCAGACGCTTCCTCCACCCCAAACTCCTGGCAACCTCTGAGCTATTCTCCGTCCCTGTACTTTTACCTTTTCCAGAATGTCATATTATGGAATTATATAGTATGGAATGAAGGGTAACAGAATATGCCACCCTAAAGCATGCCTCTTTAGCGAAAGGATCATTTTGAGCTGATTATTTTAAGAAAGAGCAGATATAGGAGAAGATCAGAAAACAGTAGAAGTTATCCTTTTGTAAGGGGCATTTACGTTTATAAAAGGAGTCCCCGTGTGCAAGTGTAGCTTCCTCTCTGTGCCGAGAAGGATGACTCTGAATATTCAGAAACAGTCATCAGTGGAGAAGGCAAGACTCAAATCTGCATAATAAACCTTATCCTTGTTTACCATGCTTTTCCTGGTACCCTGCCATAACCAGCCTCCTTGCACCAACCCCTGCAACTTCTTTCTTTTGTCTCTGATGGTGGTATTTAAGGTGGTAGCTTGGGCTACCTCACGGAATTACTCAGTTTTCCTCGGTATCTCCCATGTACACAGAAGGTACACATGTTAATAAACCTCTGTTTGTTTTTCTCTTGTTAGTGTGTCTTTTATTATAGGAGGTAGAGGAAAAATTACTTTTCCTGCCCTATGGTGACTTCTTGAGACTGGCTTTTTTCACTTAGCCTCAGGCATTTGAGACTTAGCCAAGCTGCTGCCTGTATTGATGGTTTGCGCTTTATTGTCTAGTGGTATCGTATCCCATTGCATGGGTGTACCACAGTCTATTTATTCAATCAATGAGAGACATTTGGGTTATTTCCAGATTTGGGAAATTGTGAATAATAATGTTATACACATTCATGTATGGGTTTTTATGTAAACATACATTCTCATTTCTCTAGTACAAATACTTATATTGCTGGGTCATATGATAAATGTATGTTTAGCTCTATAAGAAATAGCCAAACTATTTTCTAGGGTAGTTGTGAATATTTCACATTCCCGTCAGCAGTGTCTGAGAGTTCCAGTTGCTTCATATCCATAACAGCATTTGGTGATGTCAATAGTTTTAGCCATTCTAATTGGTATGTGATGGTATCTCATTCTGGTTTTAATTTTCATTTCCTTAATGACAAAGGATATTGAGCATCACTTCATGTACTTATTTGCCATCTGTTTATCTTATTCTTTGGTGAGGCTTCTGTTCAGATCTTTGACCCATTCAGTACCTTTGGTTGTTTCTTTTCTTATTAAATTTTGAGTTCTTTGTATATTCTGGATATAAGTCTGTGGTGTGGTATGTGATCTGTAAATATTTTCTCCCAGTCTTTGGGCTTTTTTGTCTTTCTCTCTAAGGTGTCTTTCGCAAGAGTAAAAAAAGTGTTTAATTTGATCAAGTCCAATTTATTGATTTTTCTTTTGTGGACCATACGTGTGTTATTGTACGTAAGAACTTTGACTTATTCAAGATCACAAAGATTTTCTCCTCTGTTTCCTTCTAAGAGTTTTATAATTTTATAGTTTACGTTTAGGTCTATGATCTATTTTTAGTTCATTTTTGTGTAAGGTAGGAGGTATAGGTCAAAGTTTATTGTTTTTTATAGGATGTCTAATGTTTTAGCACCATTTGTTGAAAAGACTCTCCTTTCTCCATTGAACTGCCTTTGCATCTTTTTCAAAAATCAATTGACCATACTTGTGTGGGTCCATTTCTGGGTTCTTTATTCTGTCCATCCTTTCATCACCACCACCTGCCTTGATTACTGTAGCCTTACAGTACACCTTAATGTCACATAGCATGAGTCTCCAACTTCGTTCTTTTTCAAAATTGCTTTGGCTTTTCCTTCCCATATAAATTTTAGAATTTCTTTGCCTGTGTCTCCAAAGACCCCTGCTATGATTTGATTGGGACTGTGTTATCAATCCCAGTTGTATTGTATTGGGATGTGAGAGAGATCAATTATGGATATCAGTTTGTGGAGAATTGACTTCTTCCCTATGGGGTGTATTCCAATCGATAAACATGCTCCAGCAGGGAGGCTGGAGGTTGCTGAGGCCCAGCCTCGGTGTAAGGAGCCTCCTGTCTCCCGGCCCAGCTTGACCATAAGAGTTGAGTGATCTTGGAAAAGTCACATCACCTCTCTGGCCTCCAATTTCCTCAGCTATAAGATAGAAAGGTTGTTGGATACATGGAAAGTTTCCTTTTCAGCTCAGACATACTGGTGATTCCCAGTGTAACCTTGAACTGACCTGCCAGAACATAAGTGATATTATCGGGTCTCCCCTCAGGGCCTGTCTGATTAGATGGTCCAACAGCCACAGTACCTAAAAGGCCAGCTTCGAAGCAAAGAGTTCAAAGTGGGAGCCCCGCTGATTCAAGAGTCCAGAGGCTTCAGCCAGCTGAGTGCCCTTTCCCATTCCTGGGGCACCACAAGCCAGATAAGAAGTCTCCAGATGACAGCCTGAGACCCTGTCCTGTCTGTGACAGAGCAGCAGACCTGGGCCTCTGTTACCCCCCAGTCCAGGCAAGCAGTGTGAAGAATAGCCTTTCCAGGAATGCAGGTAAGAGGCGGTCCCCGTCCCCATTCCACTGCCCGCCCCCCCACCATGTCCAGGCGAGGGGGAGAAAAGCCAGGTGGCCCAGCCGTGTTATTTATAGTGTTCAAACACTGGAGGCAACCCAGATGCCCGGCAATCAGGGAAAGCTTAAACAAAGTGAGGGACACCAGGACCCTGGAATCCAGTGTAGCCATTAACAATGACAGATATGCAGGTTATGCACTGAAGTGTGCAATAGATAAAATAATGTCAAATAAAAAATTTTGAGAATCAGATAGCACTTGCCTACCATTACAGTGACGCTAACACGTTTAGAAATTACACGGGCAAGATTTGGGAAGAAATTAGTAGTAATACAAGCAGCCTGCGATTGATAACATGCGTATAATTGAGCAGCTATTTGGCTGAGACACTGCGTTAAGTGCCTTGGGAAGTGCAGAGGGCACTGCGGCTCGAGCCTGGTCCCAGGAGGACCTCGCGGTGTAGTTAGGGATCCATCACCAAACCTAAGACTGTGAGGCGGACTCTGACTGGAGGCCGCTCCACAGTTATTCCACTTCAAGAGTCTAAGTCGAGGGATCGAGAGTCTGGGATGGGAGGGCTTGTACAGAACAGCCCTCCCAGGCATCCTGTGGACAGTGGAGGCACTTGATAAAACAAAGCTGCAGGCCAGCTGGAGCTCCACTGCAGCTCAGGCCCCAGCCCAGCTTCGGTGGCGTGTGATAGGCCTCAGGACCAGAGACTTGGGCTGAGGCCCCTTCATGTGTGCCTTCTGGAATTTCCCAGAATCCTGCTGGGGTAAATGGGCCTCCAGCTCTTTGCTCTCTGGATCTCCTGGTCCACCACCTTCAGAAGGTGCCCCTCGGGTGGGTCTGCTGTCCCAAGAGCACTGGCAAGCCAGAGGCTCCCTCTTCAGCGAGCTGCAGTGGGTAAAGTTGGCTGGCACGGGGCCCTGGATTCTGACCCAGGCTCCACTTGCCTACCGGTGGTCCTAGGCAAGTCGCTTAATGCCTTGGGCCTCGATTGGCACATCTGCTATGGGGAGCAATTGCATAGTGTGTTACAAAGCACTTTTATATTCACTAAAAAAGTGGCTTTTGTTATATCTGTTTACTGATGAGGGATAGAAGCTCAGCGAACCTCAGTGACTATCCCTGGGCCACAATGCTCAGCCTTCCTAAGGGCATGCAGTGGTTGGTGGCTAAGAGTCCAGTGTTCGCCCTCAGGGCAGCTCCGGGCCCTGCCTGGCCTCTGGGACCAAGGAAGGGAGTGGCCTTGAACACTGGCTGGGTGACCAGCGCTGGGGCAGAGGATATCCTGTTGAACTCAGGCAAGCCTCTGTTGATTCTAGAGGGCTCAGGGGTTCTTGATGGGAAGAAGGAGCCAGGCTCGCTGTGTCATAATTGCATCACCCCGTTGTTGATGGTTAATTAGTTAATTACAGTGGGAGAGGGTGAACCAAAACAGAAATGCCAACTCTAGGCTGGAAACAGCACTTAAACCGTGAGTTAACGCTCATTAACCCTGATAACAGGCCTACTTTGCTGGCAGCCATGGGGGAGGGAGCTAGGCTCCCAGGAGGCCCTTGATTCCCAGGGCATCGGAGCACTGACCAGTTTCCAGCATGAAGAGGCAGGAGAACAGGCCTGCATGCCCCCCACAGTGCCAGCCTTCACCCCACAAAAGCCGGGGATTGGTGAGGTGCCCAACTAGGTCAGGGGTCTCAGACTCCTACCCTTCCCCAACCTGGGCTAAAGGAAGGTCCTGCCCGCTTCCTGCTGCTTTTTGGAAAGAAGGGCTGCCCTGTACTCCTGGCTTCACCTGGCTCTGGGGGACTTCTTAACTGACCCTTTGGAAGCAAGATATGTCATCTTCAAGCTTCTTTGGGTGACTAGCATTGTTGCTGGTGGTCACAGAGAATCCATGAGACTGAATTAGAACTCAATCACTTCTTCTGGTATTTGAGAAATAGTTACCTGAGAGGTAGAAATGATCCATTATCGTTTTGAGACATGTCAGTCTGTGCCCACACTCCCCAGCAACATGGAAAGGAGGCCACGTTCCTCTCTCCCCACATCATCCCCCAGACACTGCCAGGCTCCCTACCTTCCCACTGCCCTAAGGGGGTGACCGTATCATTAATCATCCAACGGAGGCAGCTCTGAAGAGTGAAAGGAAATGGTGCTATTCATCATTCCCCTGAGGCAACAAGCATAAACTATGACTGTCCCTGGCAGACAGGTCACCTTTCCTAGGGAGGACGTCCAAACTGTTTTCCGTGGCACATGGGATCCTTCATCATTGGCCCTGGCTGACACCGCAGCCTCATCTCTAGACACACTGCCCCTGCTCTCCCTCCTGGCTCCAGGTTTCTTTTAGTTCCTGCCTATTCTCTCCCCTCTGCACCTTTGCATATGCTGTTCCCTCTGCCAGGAACCTCTCTCCTTCACAGTTTATTCCAGCTCATCCTCCAGCTACCAACTTAAATAGCACTTCCTCCTTCCCAAAGCAATTTCCTAACCCCCTCTCCCACTTCCAAGTCTGGATGAGATGCTCCTGCCTGGTGCATCCACATCCCCCTGACCTGTCCTATCGCTGCACTTACTCCTTCTATTGCTGGTTCAATGTCTCAGGTCTCCACTGGACGGGAGCTCCATGAGCACAAGGGACATATCTCTCTCGACCACCATTGTCTTCCCAGATAGAGTATCTTCCCAGTGCAGAGTAGATACTTGCTGAATGAATGAGTCACAGTGTCCGAACTTGTGGCCAAGAATACAAACTCATTCTCAACTGAGGTGAGGTGTTTTCATTCAACGTATAACAAAACCCCATCTAACTATCCTAAGCTAACGTGTTAACATTCTGATCATAGGTTTCCAATGTCAGTAGCCAGTTTAGAAATCACCCTCATGTAAGTGGTGGTGAATTTCATTTAAAACTGACCCTTGGGGGCTTCCCTGGTGGTGCAGTGATTGAGAGTCTGTCTGCCGATGCAGGGGACACGGGTTCGTGCCCCGGTCCGGGAAGATCCCACATGCCGCGGAGCGGCTAGGCCTGTGAGCCATGGCCACTGAGCCTGCGCATCCGGAGCCTGTGCTCCACAACAGGAGAGGCCACAACAGTGAGAGGCCCGCGTACCGCCAAAAAAAAAAAAAAAAAAAAAAAAAAATTGACCCTGGTCTGGTAGAAGGTCATGACTAGAAACTCACCCCAATATTTTTGACATGGATATACTTGACATGGCTGTGCTTGTCACTGTATGAACTCTCTAGTCCTTGGGAATCCGAGGGGAACTAGCATCACACATGAAATGTTTTAGTTTTGAAAATACTGACCCTGTGTCTCAAGAAGAATAACTGCGTCTCTGGGCTATTTCTAATTTGCCTGCTGTTTGCATGTATACTAACTTACCTGTGTCATAACAACCCGCCAAGGAAGCAAGCTAAACCCTTTTACAGACACGGAGCCCACAACCCGCAAAGGTTAAGGCAGTTGCTCAAGACCCCACAGCCAGCATACGGCTGAGTCCGGAAGCCCATCTGGATGCGCTGAGTCCAGACCCAGAGCTCTCTCCACCATGTGTCCTTGTCAGCACAATGGCACCTGAGGCCGTTTTTCTTCCCGGCAGCAGAGGGCTGGCTGCCTAGATATTGGCCATGGTTTTTAGATAAACTACTGCTGATTGATCACCACATTTTATTTTCCCCTTTCGATTATAACTCCTTAAGGATAAGACTTATTCTTGTCTTAATAGGACTTATTCTTGTCATATTTACATATTTTCACCTCACATATTTCACACGGTTTCACATGCCCCTGGAAGGTAAGCTGGAAGAGGGCAAGGACTTGCCTCTTGTGGACAGCCTTACTTTCTGCACGTGGAGAGCACACTATGAGTGTTTAGTGAAGGAAATTATTTGCATGTTGCAGAGGGGCCTCCTGCAGAGCTGAGGCCATAGCAGACGCTCAGAAAATGCTTAAGAATCACACAAGGGTAAACACTGGCTCCTTCTCCAGGAGGGTGGTTCTGCGAGACAGATGTCCTGGGAAGAAGGTTGGCTACTGAGACAGATGGAGGGGCCTAGATATTTGGGAGACGGCTGTGCGCTCATGTGTATGTTCCTTCTATTGAGAGAAAAGGTGTTTATCACAGCGAATGGCAGGAACACAAAGGAAGCAAAGTCAGGGCTCAGGCGAAGAAGCATTTAAGATGCTATCTTCTGGTGCAGAATAATTCATTTCACACCAAGATCCCAGCTCAAAGTCCTCCTCTGCTGTGCAAGTCTGCCACAGAAGGGATGGCAGGTCTTTCCATATCTGAACGGTATGCCCAGAGCTGGGTGTGAGAAGGCAAACCAAAACTGTAAATAGAGATAAAGGACTTTGTGTCTGAAGACATGAGTGTCTGATGGGGCCAGGCCTGCTGTTGGCGAAATAACCTGCGATCCGTCATTTCCCATCTGTGACTCTCAGTATCCTGTGGTTATGTCATCCGGGCTCTGCCAGGAGAAGGTGCGGAGCTGGTGGCATTAGCACAGCACTAGTTCCCTACCCACAGCTGATCTGGGGGAGAAGGGAAGAAAGAAGAACAGCCTGAGCCACAGACATTCATACCTGAGATGCTTTTCTATAAAGAAAGTGCCCGGAGCACCCATTCCCAAGGCGCTACTCTTAAATAATAGACTCCGGGCCTAGACGAAGGGAGAGCGTGGGTCTGGGGGCAGCCAGCGAACCTCCCTTCTGTGTCCTGTGATCATCTGTTGGCGAGGAAGGAGGTCTTGGCCCTCATATCAGGGAGGCACCCAGCTCACCCAAGTGGATCTGCGCCTCAGCCAGGCATTCGGAATCCTGGATTTCCTCTGCTTCCACAGGTAACTCATGGCCCGATCTGTCATTTGGACCCCAGATGTGGGTGAAGGAACCTTGAAACTATTCAAGGCCAGGAGCTGGTAGATTATAACCCAGGATAGAGCCAGGGACCTGAGCACACCTACTGAGGGGGTGCCTGATAGAAAGGAGGAGCACGTTAGGGAAGTAAGGTAGGTTTTCCAGGAGTGAGGCCTAGGATAGGGGAGAAAAGAGAAGGTGGGCTTACTGGAGAGTTCAGGGCAATGACACCACTCACCCTGACACCATGTTGGAAAGTTAGGCTAGCTTCATAAAATACCAGAAGTTAGGGACTTCCCTCGTGGTGCAGTGGCTAAGACTCTGTGCTCCCAGATCAGGGGGCTCAGGTTCGATCCCTGGTCAGGGAAGTAGATCCCACATGCGTGCCGCAACTAAGAGTTCACATGCTGCAACTAAGGAGCCCATGAGCCACAGCTAAGGACAAGGCAACCCACAACTAAGGACCCCATGAGCTGCAACTAAGGAGCCCGCCTACCACAACTAAGACACGGCGCAACCAAATAAATAAGTAAATAGATAACATTTTTTTTTAATACTGAAAGTTAAAGTGACCTCAAAGCATCCAATCCTATTCTTTCTTCTACAAAAACTGGCCAATGAGGCCCCCTAACATTAAGTTGCTTGTCCAAGGACTCGCTGCCAGTCAGAGGCAGAGCCGTAAGGAGAACCAACTCCCCAGGCTGGACTCAGGCGCCTTCCTTTACGCCCCCCCCCCCCAAGACCTGACAGGATGCTAAATGGAGCTGGAGGGCAGCCAAGTCTAGGAGCACAAGAAAAAGTATGCCAGAGGGTATCAGATGGAGTCACAAACACCAACGTCAGCATCATGGAGGATGACAGAAGATTGTGGAAAGAGACTGGGATTGGACGAGGAGGAACAAACTCTGAGAGTTTGTTATACATCGAGGGCAACGTGGACAACTTGCTCAGGCCCCTACTGTAGAGCTCACTGGGATATAGCATGGATATTTGCTTCTGTGGGTATTTCTCTCACTAGGCTGTGAGCTCCTTGGGGGCAGGATGTATTATTTATCTATAGATCCGTGGCACAATCCCTGATTCAGTAAATGTCTGATAAAGGAATGAATAAATGCACACATGCGTGAATGAATGAATGTCAGCAGGGCTTCCAGGACAGGACATTTGGAGTTCTAGCCTCAGCTCTGCCACTTACCAGCTATAAACCTAAGGCAGGGAACTGAAAAATGGGATGAATGACGGTGCTTGCTTCCTAGGGCCATGTAAGGATTAAATGAGATCAGGCATCAGAAGTGCTCGATAAATATTAGCTATTTTTACTATGACTATTTTCAGGAAGCAGAACAAGGGGGTAGTTAAATTTGATGAGCCTGGAGGCTGGCATACAAGTCAGTGGGAAGTTTAGGCTGAAGTGCTTTGTGTATCTTATCTCTCATCATCCCTGCTTTCCTCTCCCTGCACCACCATAATTTCTGGAATCTACCTGCTCTTTATTTGAGAAGATCTTTATTTGGATCTTCCTGGTCTTTATTTAGGAAGAAGTTTATTTGAGATCAGGACAACCTTGCCTTTCTCCAGCCTGTGCTCTCATATAAATCCGTGCTTGTGAGGACGACATAGACAATAATCACCCCTGCATTTATGATTCTGCAAATGGTGGCATTTCAGACACCATGGTGCCTGGGAGGACCATGGTGCCACTTCACTGGGGGCCTTGGCATTCTTGAATCAGATCACACAATGATGATGGACAGCCATGCCATGGACCTGCTCCTAAGGCCATCTTGAACAGGGTAACAGGCCAGGCCAGTGGAGGTCAGTCTCCTGTTTCTGACCACCTCTCCTGCTAAGCTCTGGAGAGCCTGAGCTAATACACAGGGAAAGCATTTATCCCCTTTGGGCCAGGTGTAGGGATATGAAAGCAAATCTCAGGGCAGAAAACAAGCAAGATATGTTAGAACTAAATCATGGAAAGCCTTACATGCCAAACTATAGGTTTTTAGGCTTTCTCCAGCATCTCATGGGGGAGCTGTTGAGAGCAGGAATATAACCTGATCAAAACTCTGTTTTTGAGAGATGATTTGGCAGACATGTTCAGGAGAGAATTGGCATGAAAGGATAGGAGAGGGAGGGAAGTAAGAACAGCAGGAAGAGAAGTTTAGTGGGGTTTTTTTGGCCACACTGTGGGATCCTAGTTCCCTGACCAGGGATCGAACCTGAGCCCCCTGCATTGGAAGCACAGGGTCCCAGCCACTGGACTGGCAGGGAAGTCTCAACAAGGACCTACTGTATAGCACAGGGAACTCTGCTCCATATTATGTAACAACCTAAATGGGAAGAGAATTTGAAAAAGAATATGTCAATCCTAATCTCCCAATTCATCCCACTCTCCCCTGGGAGGGGGGTGGGAGGGAGGTCCAAGAGGGAGGGAATATAGGTATACATAGAGCTGATTCACTGCTTTGCACAGCAGAAACTAACACAACATTGTAAAGCAATTATACTCCAATTTAAAAAAAAAAAGAAAAAGAATAGATACATGTATATCTATAACTGAATCACTTTTCTGTACACCGGAAACTATCACAACATTGTTAATCAACTATACTCCAATATAAAATTAAAAATTAAAAAAAAAGAACAGCAAGAAGGGTCATTGCTAGCAGAGGGCAAATGAGAAGAGGGAAGAAAATCATTCCAGAAGCTTCCCAGAAAACCTCCTCTGATATCTTATTGGCCAGAAGCAGGTCACATGGCCATGCCTGGCTACAAAGGAGGCTGGAAAAGGAAGCATCTGGACTTTCTGTCTCTATCATGGAAAGTGGGGTCTGCTGGTAGGGAGGGAAGGATGGGGAATAGCTACGAGGTAGGCAGCCAGCAATGTCTACTGCTTGGTCACAAATAGACTGAGCAACAGGTCTCGGGAGATGAAGGCCAGGGTCATAGAGGCCAGGAGGAAGAGGAAGAAAAGAATTCAAGAGGTGGAATTGGCAGGACTTGGTAACTGATGAGCCATAAGAGATTAGGAAAAGGGAGGAGTTGCAGATCAGCCCAGGGTTTCGAGTCTGGGTGACTAGGAGAGTGGTGATGTGTGAGCAGAAACAGGGAAGTCAAAGGGAGAAGGGCGATCATGGGGGATGGAGAGGTGATGAACCTTCTGGCGTCATGTTGAGTTTGAGGTGCCTGTGGAACATTCAGGTGGAGACATCCAGCTTGGAAACATGGAGCTCTGAGGGGCTCAGAACAAAGTCCCTATGTCACAATCTATCTGTTTAAGGGCTAAAGGGTTACAAAGGGGAAACTGGCTAGAGGCACATGAGAGGGCTTCCTGCAAAAGGTTGAAAAGAGAGCTTTGCAAAAGGAAATGCCGTGGGGTCACAGGAAAAAACCCAGGAGGAGGGTCACGTGGAATGCAAAGTGGTTTGTGCAAAGCCAGGAGAGGGACAGAGGACGGACTCTCAGCTGCTGGGGAGAACTAACATTGCAGAAATGAAGACAAACTGTGACTGGTGAGGTTGGCTAAGGTGGGAGCGGATAGGTTGCCACTACTGGGTTTTAGACATAGAATGAGGAGCGTGGGTCTCATAAAGTAACTAAGAGGGACCCACTGACTTTTCTTGAACAAGAGAGGATGACAAAGTGATGTTCAAGAAAAATCAATATTGTGGGTACTCCCAGGGCCTATTGTCTAATATAAGAAGTTCCTCATTTGGAGAAATAGAATCTTCTTACATTAGGTCCATCTTCAGAGTTTAAAAAAATGTTCACATCTGCTACCATCACCCTTTTGAGGAGAATTAGGAAGACTAAGCCCCATTGCAGACAAGGAAACTGAAATTCAAAAAAGTTTAATTTTCTTGATATATGATTGGCCAAAGAAGCACATGAAGGGATGTATAACATCATTAGTCACATGGAAATGCAAATGATAACCACAGTGAGATACCACTATACCTCCTGTAATGGCTAAAATGGAAAAGACCAACCACAACAAGTGTTGACAAGGATGTTGGGCAGCTACAACCTTATATATTAATGGTGGAGTGTGAAAGGGTACAGTCACTTTAGAGAAGTCTGGCAGGGTTTTTTTTTTAATTTTTTAAAAATAAAGGTAAACATACTCTTAAAATGTGGCTCAGGAATTCTACTCCTATTTACCTAAGAGAAGTGAAAACACATGTCCACACAAAGTCATATACACATATACTCATCACAGCTTTATTCATTATAGCCCCAAAGTAGGGAAATAAAAGCCCATCAACAGGTGAAAAATGTTGAGGCCTATCCGTACAGTGAAATCCTACTCAGCGATAAAAGGCAACAACTTGATAGATGCAAAAATGTGGATGAATCTCAAAAACATGCTGAGAGGAAGAAGCCTTTAGGGACTAAAGAGAACATATTGTATGAGTCCTCTTATATGAACTGCTAGAACAGGTCAAACTAACTTGCAGTGAGAGAAAGCAGATCAGCTATTTCTGGGGTGGTAGGAGAAGGAACTCTTCGGGGTGATAGAAATGCTCTATTTCTTGACGGGGTGGTAGGAGAAGGAACTCTTCGGGGTGATAGAAATGCTCTATTTCTTGACGGGGTGGTTTTTGCGTGGCTGTGTATACATTTGTCAAAACTCATTGAGCTGAACATTTTAAATGAGTGCACTTCTTGTTTGTAAGTTCTATCACAATAAAATTGGTTTTAAAAAAAGAAAAGAGGGGGGCTTCCCTGGTGGCGCAGCGGTTGAGAGTCCGCCTGCCGATTCAGGGGACACGGGTTCGTGCCCCGGTCCGGGAAGATCCCACATGCCGCGGAGCGGCTGGGCCCGTGAGCCATGGCCGCTGAGCCTGCGCGTCCGGAGCCTGTGCTCCGCAACGAGAGAGGCCACAACAATGAGAGGCCCGCGTACCACAAAAAAAGAAAAAAAAAAAAAATCCTGAAGCCTGGCCCCACCCCCATCCCCAGAGATTCTGATTTAATTAGTCTGGGCTTGGGTCTAGGCAGTAAGAGTGACTTGAAAGCTCCCCAGGTGACTTAAAGGTACAGTCAGGGCTGAGAACCCCCAATCTACACAAAGGCATAAAGAAGAGAGTGAGCATCACCTAAACTCCCATTGCCTGGAGTCATTGGTGTGGGCTGCAGGGACCAGGGCAAGGAGTGAGAACACTGGTGTTTACACCTTTCAAGGAGCATCATCTGGGGTCCTCCAGGTGTCCTGTACCAGAGGAGACGCACACCCCGTCCTGCCTCAAGAACCAGGTGTTTTAGATGTCTGTGGTGCTGCTTGTCCCTACCTCCTAGGGTCACAAAGATGCTGAAAAAGCAAACATCCAGGCAGCCTTTCAAATTTGTAAGACAAGACTCCAGGAGAACCAAAACGGAGGATGTGAAAGTGGTGGTGGGTGGAGAGGTGTGGGAAATTCCACCATGACTCCAGGGAACCGGTGCATCTTCCTCAGCCTACCCAACCCCCAGCAAAGAATGCTTAGCGGAACCTGGAACTTCTGGGCTTCCCTGGTGGTGCAATGGTTGAGAGTCTGTCTGCTAATGCAGAGGACATGGGTTCAAGCCCTGGTCTGGGAGGATCCCACATGCCGCGGAGCAACTGGGCCCGTGAGCCACAACTACTGAGCCTGCATGTCTGGAGCCTGTGCTCCACAGCGAGAGAGGCCGCGATAGTGAGAGGCCCGCACACCGCGATGAAAAGTGGCCCCTGCTTGCCACAACTGGAGAAAGCCCTCGCACAGAAACAAAGACCCAACACAGCAAAAATAAATAAATTAATTAATAAACTACCCCTAACATCTTCTTTAAAAAAAAAAAAAAACCTGGAACTTCTGAGCAGAGAAACTTCGTTGACTTGACTAAAAGCAGAGGTAAGGGCTTGGAAACACAGTTATCTAGTAACCTGAAGAGAAGGACAAACATCAGAGGAAACAGTAGGGGGAAGGTTTGAGATGGATTCTAGGAATGGAAGAATGCAAGAAGCCCCTTGTGCCTCTGAATTTCTCACACTGCTTGGAGTTAGCCAACTGTTCCAAAAGTTTTGTTCCCTCACCCTTTTTTCACTGAGCACAGTGTTCCGGGCTCATTGGAGTAGAGGGCCAGATCTAGAGCCCCAGCCTTCATCTTGTTGGAGACACACACACACACACACACAGAGGGAGAGAGGGAGAGAGGAAGAGAGAAACCACCAAAAACTGAATCATTTAACGCAGTCATTTACCACACAGCCCTCTTTTAAATGGCTCTGTTGTTTCTCCAAAATCCCTTGCCAATTCTCCTTATTGACCCCAGAAATCCAGCTCTGGCCCTCAGCTTACAGCCGCAGCTCAACCCTGGAGTTAGCCAGCCCTGCCCACCTTTGAAAACAAGTCAGTGGTTACGTATCGTAATCAAAAATGTGCCCTTGAAGTTTCACACCTACACACACACCCACCAAGAATTCACCCCACAGAGCACATTTCTTTCTAGGCAGGATGTGGCAAACATTGTCAGTGCCTATTTGACCATCATTCCCCAGACTTCCCGGCCAAAAGAAATGTTCCTAGGCTCTGGCAATGAATTGGGATTGGTCCACGTCAGTGGCTCTCAACTTTTTAAGTTTTTTAAAGACTTTGTTTTTTTAGAGCAGTCCTAGGTTCAAAGCAAAATTGAAGGGAAGGTACAGAGATTTCCCATATCCCCCCTGCCCTACACATTCATAGTCTCCCCCATTATCAACATCCCCCACCAGAGTGGGACACCTGTTACCAAGGACGAACCTGCACTGGTGTGTCATTATCATCCAAAGTGCGTAGTTTACATCAGGGTACGCTCTTGGTGCTGCACAGTCTATGGGTTTGGACAAATGTATGACATGTATCTACCATTATAATATCATCCAGAGTATATGCCCTAAAAATCCTCTATTCGTCCTTCCGTCCCCACAGCCCCTGGAAATCAGTGATCTTTTTACTGTCTCCATAGTTTTGTCTTTTCCAGAATGTCATATAGTTGGAATCATACAGTGTGTAGCCTTTTCAGATTGGCTTCTTTCACTTAATAATATACATTTAAGTTTCCTCCACGTCTTTTCATGGCTTGATCAACTCATTTCTTTTTGGAGCTGAATAAGAATCCATTGTCTGGATGTACCACAGTTTAGTTGTCTGCTAACCTACTAAAAGACATCGTGGTTGCTTCCAAGTTTTGTCAATTATGAATAAAACTGCTATAAATATCTGTGTGCATGTTTTTGTGCCAATCAATCTTTTTTTTTTTTTTTTTTTTTTTTGTGGTACGCGGGCCTCTCACCGCTGTGGCCTCTCCCATCGCGGAGCACAGGCTCCGGACGCGCAGGCTCAGCGGCCATGGCTCACGGACCCAGCCGCTCCACGGCATGTGGGATCTTCCCGGACCGGGGCACGAGCCCGTGTCCCCTGCATCGGCAGGCAGACTCTCAACCACTGCGCCACCAGGGAAGCCCGCTAATCAATTTTTTAAAAAATTATTTTTATCCCCTTAGGGAGTTTTTTAGACATTTTTTCCCTAATTGCCCCCTCCCATGAAATTTTAATACCACAGACACACTGTATACGTCTATATACTGTTTGTATATCTGTGCTTATACATAAAAAGAGTAAGATTTTTTTGCTCCCCCACCCCGCCAAGAACCAAGTTTCATCCCGTGGAGGGTGATATCACCCTCACGGGGAAGTTAGGGTCTTAGTCAACAAAGAATTGCTTTTGCCAATGATTGGGGTGGGCATCTGATCCAGGTCTGGCCAATGAAACATAAAGGAATCCGATATGGGAGAGTCTTTCCTCCTTGATCAAAGAGCGATGTGAAGAGAAATGACCATTAGCTCCGTCCACTTCGAATTATGGTATCTCATGTGAGGATTTGCCACTTGGAACTATGGCTATGTTGTAACCATGAGAGTGGTAGAAAGAAAGCAGAGAAAAAACCCAGGCCCTGCTGAAATCATTGAGCCACTAGACAATCATAACCACTGCCTGCTTCCAGACTTCTTGTTAAATGCGAGAGTGAAGGTCTCTATGCCACTATCAACAAGATATTCTGAGGCTTGCAGCTTCAAACCTCCCAAGGTTTGAAGGGGGCTTCTCTTGCTAAGAAAGAAGCTTTTTCTCCCCACAGCACATTTTATGGAGGCAGGCTTGAGCGAGAAGGGCAGGAGGGAGGTTAGTTTGGTAGGGTTGCAAATATTTGGATATTCATAAGGGATGTGGTTCAGGCCTCTCAGAAGATGGGAGCTGTGCTGAAAAGTGGGCCACTGTGGCCACACACAGGGTCTCCCTCAGGCCAACAGCCCAAAGTAAAGTGCTAGGATTCGCCTGAACCCTTGTTTCATTTAAAATAAATGAGAGACAATAAAAGCTGTTTCCAAGTGCAGAGTGTTTTTCTGAGAGTGTTTCCCCAAAATAAAAGTGCTTCTGTTCTCACTCACTTCACGTCTTACACAGTGAGTCAGGGTGCCGAGGCCGTGCGCTCCCTCCACAGAAACCCCCATCTGGAGCTCTCCCGACCCTGCTCTCTTTGGTCGACCAGTTGCCTGGCGTGGGGAGGGGGCTGCACCTCCCAGGAGGGGATGGTGAGGTGTGATACAGGCCACCAGTCTTACAGCTGGCTCTTGCCCCAGAAGCCCAGTCCCAGCCCTGAACTTGTGTAGCAGGTATTCTGAGAGCTGAAGCAGACCTGGAGAGTGAGCACAAGTCCCACCGTGTTTATAGAATGAGGAGATTGGGGGCCCAGTGAGCCAAACACAGGGGCTTAGGGGTCCAGGCCAAACACTCACCTCCCAGGAGGTCATGGATTACTCGGGTAACAGAGCAAGATGTTGGTGGTCTTGGGAGCAGAGCCCTCCTCCCCGAACCCCCCACCCAGCAGCCTTGCCCAGCATCCTGGGGCTGTAGCTTATTTGTCCTCACCCTGGACTGTGCTGGGGTGTCTCAAACTCTCTATTCACCTGTTTGTTGCTTCCCAACAAAATTGCAAGCTTCTCAAAAGCTGAGGTCTTGACGCGCCTGTCTTGGGACACCCTGTGGCACACGTAGGCCACTCGACATCCAACCATCAGTCAGCTTGATTTCTAAGCAGCTGATGTGGTGAAGAGACCAGAAGTACTTTCATGGGATAGTGAGATGTTTGGGGAATTCTGTATTCTTTTATGTGATGATCAGTCAGGTTCGGCCACAAGAGGAGACGAAGGAGAGGCTCAGGAAAAAACAAAGTTTATTATGTTCACAGGTGCCAGAGACAGGAGGCCCACGCTCCATGTAGGGTCATGTGGGAAAGACACCAGGGTGCTCAGAAGACAGAAGACAGGAGCAAGAGGCAGGTTTAAACCATGGCCTCATTGGGGTTTTTGTGGGAAAAGCAAGGCAGAGCTGGGGGAACAGGTTAGGATTGACTAGTTGGGAAGATTTCAGTGGGCTTTGGGCTATAGAAGTGGTCTCTAGTTGCCTGGTACCTGGCCCCAGGATGATTAAGGCCAAGGAATATTGCCTCCCGGAATGGATGGGCCAGGTAGAAGCTGTGTGGCTCTGGATTGGGGAGTTTGTATATCAAAGATATTCGTCTTATGAGTACTTTGTTATCCCTAAGAATTGGCTAGCCCTGGGAGGAGCATTCTCCTCCCAGCCAGAAAGGTTTTTTAAGATGTCAAAACATAATAATATACAGAACAAATTATATATAAAGTATTTTTATATATGTATATACATATTTAGGCTACTCCTAAATCACCGCAGGTCAATAAGTGGGAATGTCCACAATAACCCGGAATCTGGGTCCCCTACCTCTTATCCACTGGTTGGAAATGATGCTATGTATTTATATAAATAAGTATCAGAATCATATGATCCCAGGGCTAGAAAATGCTCTATATATTCTGACATATTCAAATCTCCTCTTGTAAATACTTCCTTTGAAGCAATCTCCCATTTTGTCAAAGGAGAAGTTGAGGAAGAGGGAGGGTCCCGAGATGTTGCCCTGAATCTGAATCGAGAGCCACTCCTCTGGGTCTGCTGCATGGCATCCTCACCATTGGAGCCTCTCTTCTAAGCAGCTCTTTCTTGGGCTTCTGTCTGTGTGGCTGCTGTGACAGGCACTGAGCAAAGCAAGCTACACGCATGGTTTCCACTCTCTGGACATTAGCAACGCGAGACGGACCGCGATGATGAGATGGAGTTACGGGACACGTTTGTAAACAATGAGAATATGAAATACTTTTGTGCAAGCGTCTGATGGACTGAGAAGACCAGAGGAGGGGTGGCCCAAGCAATGTTAGTGTGGAAAGGACAGTGGACCCATGTTCTGACTGCCACTAACTAACTGGGCAGCTTCAAGGAAGTCTGTTCCATTTCATTTTCTCATCTTCAAATTTTGTGATTGGATAAGGTGATCACAAGGTCTGTTTTTTAGTGCTTCTAGTCTAAGACTCTCCAAATTTGGGGAAAGGAATGGAGAGCAATGAGGCAATAGTAATACTAGTACTAATAACAACAATAATAATAATAGACAACATGTATTGAGTGTCTCCCAAGAACCCGGATACTGTCCTACGTGTTTTACGTGTTCATTTAATCTCACAGTGACACGAAGATGTACGTAATGTTATCTATCCCCATTTTACAGATGAGGAAGATGAGACCTAGAAAAATAAAGCACTCGAAGTTATATATCTAGTAAGTGCTACAGCCAGTACTTGAACCCAGATGGTCTGACTGTGCCACTAGGAAGCCGGCGTTGGTGTCCTAGCCTCTGTGAAGGAGCTGGGTTGCTGTTCCGTCTAGCAGTCTCCCTGGGGAGTGGAGGCCTGGCTCCTGCATTCCCAAGGCTAGGGTACAGCTCGAGTGCCAGCAACAGCAGAAAGAGGGTGGGGAGAATGAAGAGGAGGGGGAGGCTGGCGACTCTTCTGTTTGGGGCACACACATACCTTGCTGATTAGCAACGATGGGAAAGGAAGCACACGCTGAGGGCCCTTGACAGCTTAATGGGGTTTTAGAAAAATACACATCTATATTTTTAAACTTTTTTTTTCCATTCGTACATTTTTAGCTTCAAGTTCTGGACTGAAATAGCAGTTGTCTTAGATAACTCTTCCTCCTTAGGCTCCCACGTTTGGAAAAGGTCTTAGCCCAGCCTGGGGGTGTGGGGAGGGAGAGAGAGAGAAAGAGAGAGAGAGAGGTGACAAGCTTAACATAACTTCTGGCACAGATAGTAGTTACTTAATTGGATACTGGATGGATAGATGGATGCATGGATAGATGGATAGGAGAGAGAAGGGATATGATGGGAGCAAAAGAAAAACATGTTTACCCATGAGATTTTCCTAAGAATTAAGAGTAGACTCCCTGTAGAAATGTACTTACCCTGCTTAGGGTCACAACTAAAAAACTGACACTTCACCAGGGCCTGGCCTCTTAGAAGCAGTTTAAACCAAGTCTTGAGAAAGAAGGACATTCACAATTCAATTCCCATCAAACAGCCCAATCTCCAGTCACTTCTCACATCTTCTGACTACTGTGGACCACTCATACCTTTCCTAAACACACTATGGCAGATACCATAGTTTGGCTTAATTGACATCGATTCCAATACCCTTCTGCCATACCTTCCTCTACTACAGAAAGTGGAAAAAGAACTACTCAAATCCCCACCTTGTCTTGCAAGTAAGGCACCAGCTTGGTTATACTATTCTGGCTGGTTCAAGATAGGCAGAAGTCCTGGAGGAAGGTTTCCTACTGACATAAATGGGCAAAGCTTTGTCTATCATTTCTTTTTCCTTCCTGCCTGGAACTCTGATGCAATGTTTGGAGGTATGGCAACCATTGTATGATGAATAGGGCAAAAGCTTTGAGCTAAAAATGGCAGAGCAGGAGGACAGAAGGAATTGGTCCCAGTGGCCTCATTAAACTGCCATGTCAGCCCTGGGCTCTCTCCCTCTGTTCTTCCAGTTTATGAGAAAGACGAACCCCTTACTTGTTTAAGCTACTCCCTGCCAAACACAATCTTAAATGATATATGATAAAGTTAAGGCCTCCATACCTTTGTTCATGGGACTCCCCCTGCCAAACTGCCCTTCGCTGCCTTTTCTTCTAGTGAACTCTTATTTTCCATTCATCTCAAATCTCTGCAGACTTCCCTGAGCCTCTCCCTCCCCCTCTAGGCTGCTCTCCTTTTGAATGCCCTTATCACCTGTGGGGGCCTCTCCTAGCATTTGCACTATGGTTATTTATGTACATATATTTTCTCAGTAGAGAGGAGGCATTATAAATATTTGAAATGTAGAACTAGAGATGCCATGAAGTGGGACTGAGCAATATGTTCTCTTAAATGCTGCTCCCTTCCCACCCAGAATCTTTCATTTCTTCCTCTCTTGGGGTTCCATCCACCTTATCTAAAGACGTGCTCCAGTCTTCCCAATCTTGAAAACACTTTGGTTTGCTCTTGCTTCCCCTGTGAGCTACCAATTCTCTCTACCCTTGACTCTGTATTTGGTTTTCCACCTATAGGAAATACGGTGTAAGGTAAGGGGGTATCAAACAGGCTGGCATCACATCTGATCTCCACCACATACTACTACCTGTGTATCTTTGGGCACCTGTCTCTGAACTGCTGGACCTTCATCTGTAACATAAGAACAATCATCTTCATTGTACAGAATTGTGGGGAGAGTTGAGTGTGGTGATGTATTCAAAGTGCGTGGCACAGAGTAGGTGTTGGATAAATACAAGTTCCCTTGCCATTCTGATTCCCCCCTGCCCACCCTCCCTCCCTCCCTTCCTTCCTTTATTTTTTCCTCCCTCCCTCCCTCTCTCCCTCCCTTCCCTCTTCCTTCACATTCTAGGCACTGGGCTGGTTTAAGAGACAAAGCTGCATGAAGCATGATTTCCCTCCTCCCTTCACTCCTCTATGTGATCTACTCCAAGCTTTAATCCTTAGAGGAATTTGCAGTTCCAGTACAGCATTTCTCAAAGATCTCATCCACTTTCACAACTTCAAGCTTCAACTCACAGTGAATCAATCACTCCCAAATTTACAAATCAAATCTAGGGCTGACTCTTCTCCTAAATGTCCTGCCCCAGCCATCCCCACCTCCTGGGGCGTCTCCCCCCAGAGGTCCTACAGTCAGCTGCCCTCCTCTTCCTCCCAAAGCAGGAAATACTCCGTAAACATAGCGCTCCATCCAAAATCCCTGAGGGGTAGAGTAAGGAATAGGCAAGATGAAAGCCCCGCCCTCACCCAATAATGGCAGCTATTAAGCCCCAAGATGCTCCCTCTTTCTTAATGAAGTTGACTTAAGTTGGTAAGGTGTTATGCTGCTGTGTATAAACCAGCACAACGGAGTCTCTAGTCAATATTACAAACCTTGGCCCCAGAGATAAGGAAGACAGAAACTAGGCGAGTGGACGTGCATTTTCAGCCTCGGTATCTATTCGAGGAATTCCGGGCTGCGACCTTGGGAGCGCTCCCTCCTTCTGCACCAAGGGAACACATTTATCCCTCTCCTTAGGTGAGCCTTAGGCCCTGGCAGTCCTCAGAAGCACCTCCCCACAGGTCCCTTACATTTTTTTCTAAATGCCTAGTCTGTTGCCAATGGGTCCCAGTTCTCTGCGGCAATAACACTGCAGTCCCGACAGTGCACTTGTGGGAGGCTTTCTATGGAAGGCCCCACTCCACCCCCGTGGCCCTTCTCTCTTTCTTGGAGAAAGGGACCACGTGCCACCAGTCAGGCCCCGTGCTCAGCTCCCCCAGTGGACCCACCACAGAAGGGCAGAGGGCAGAGGGCAGAGGGCAGAAAATAACTCATGAGAACCAAAAACAAAACCCCATTGGAACCACAAATGAAAATGGCTTAGGGAAAAAGGGTCCTGAGATGCTTGGGCTATTAATAAAGTCACATGGGCCTCAGCCCTCTCACCCTCTCTCCCAGGGAGCAGGCCTGGCCAGCTCATGGCCAGGCGTGTTCATTCTTGGGAAGGCCCCAATTCACCAGATAAAATGTGCCCCAGACCCTATTCATTCTGCAAGCCCCTCCCAGTGTGTGCACATTCTCTCCCTCTCTCTCTCTCTCTCTCTCTCTCTCACACACACACACACACACACACACACACACACACACCTTCTTGACTTCTTGTCTATCATGTCTTCTAGGCCCTGCCTTACCTTTACCCTCTTGTTGGTCAGCCCAGTGAGGGAAGAAGGAACAGAGCTAATGGAAATGTAGAAAGGCTGGGAGACTCCTGAGGACTTGGTCAGAGGTAACTATGTCTTTGCCTCTACCCTCTATGACCCTGGGAAGCTTGAACCACAGGGACTTGAACTATAATCCCATCAGGGACAGACGGGCACATACACTTGCTCACAGACTTTCGGGAAAAGAATCCCTAGAACTTCCTTCTGCAGAGTTGTCTGCTGTCTTCAGCTTGAGTAGTTTGGGTAGTTAGTGGATTTATCCCTTCCACTCCTTGTTCACATTTTCTACTACTTCTCTCCTCTTCACTGCCCCTCCCCCATGTCCTGCCCCAGGATCATGGACAACCCTAGGGAACATTCTAGAATGGGCTGCGCCAGAAGAGCCCTTCCCAGCTCACATCTTGGAAAACGACATGTGAACCAATTAACACCTCTCAGCCGTGAAGAAGCTCTGAGTCACCAACTCATAATCAAGGTTTTGAGAGCAAGATGGGGCCACACAGGGTCATCCCGCCCAGCCCCCTACCTTCAGGAAGAGAGGCTGTCAAGCTGTCGCATAGATGAGGCCACGGTTACAGCAAAAGCCTCCAGCTGGGGCAAATGCTATATTGGTCTGCACGTCTGCTGGATCCACTTGCTTCCCGAGAGTGTCATAGCCTTGGGTTTTGTCCAGGGTCCTCATCTCCCGATACCCTCTGAACCAACTTAGGGTGGGGGATAGAGGCCCAACATCCCAACCATCCCATCATCCCACTGACATTTAGCTTGGTCAGGGACCCCAGAGTAAGCCACTCTCAATTTGATTCAGGAAGAGCATTTTTTTATTTGCATAGTCAAGAGATTAAGTTTCACCCAATCCACCCCATGCGGTACAGAGAGGAAGTGTGGCATAGTAGAAACAGTGCTAGATTGACCTGGGTATGAGTTTCTGCTCTGCCCCTTGCAAGTGGGATGGTGGACCTTGAGCTACGCATATAACTTCTTAGAGCCTCCATTTCCTGATCTACATAATGGGAGTGATAGTGACCCCTCTCATGTCTGGTGTGCAAGTTCCTTGAAAACGCTTAAGTGATTACCGTTAAACTCTTAAGTATGCCTCTGGCAGCCTAGCAGAAAATGGTGGCAACTGTTCTGCTTTGCACATGGTAGATGTCTGTTCTTCCACCACCGGGTCCCCTGGCAGAGCTCTAAGCACACAGTAGGCATAGAAAATTATTTGTTAAATGAATGAATGATGAGCTCATATCAACCTATGGTTTCAATAGCCAGATGCCTTCAACATGGTCCCCTTTCGTTTTAAAGCTGATGATTTGTCTTGGTGTTGGTTGGACTCTGTGATCTGGAGTGTGAGAAGGTCTTAGCTTTGGTTCAGGGCTATTTAGACCAGAAATATCAGACTAGGCTGCTTGGTATAGAGTGAGTGCAGGCTACCTGTGTTGTGAACACTGCTGTGAGTCAATGTGTGCACCTCTCACGCCCCATAACAACAGACGTTGTAAGAGAAGCACCTCGCCACGAAAGCCAGGAGCCCCTGGTGGTGGGCAAGGCCCCAGTAACAAGGCCCATTTAGTAGGTACCAGGAGTGCTGCATGCCTTTTCTTTTTTTTCTTTTTTTCTTTTTTTTGCGGTACGCGGGTCTCTCACTGTTGTGGCCTCTCCCGTTGCGGAGCACAGGCTCCGGACGCGCAGGCTCAGCGGCCATGGCTCACGGGCCCAGCCGCTCCGCGGCATGTGGGATCTTCCCGGACCGGGACACGAACCCGTGTCCCCTGCATCTGCAGGTGGACTCTCAACCACTGCGCCACCAGGGAAGCCCAGCATGCCTTTTCTTGTTCAATGCACACAAGTCCCATGTGGGGTGGGTGCTTTTTTGATCCTCATATTACAGGCAAGAACACTGAACTTCAGAGAAGTTAAGTCACTTGCTGGAGGTCACCCAGCTCTTAAATGGAGGAGCCAGGATTTGGAGTCTAGACCCTGACTTTAAAACACTTGCTCTCTAGCTGCTCTGCCTGCCGTGAGCCACATTGCAGAACCAAAGAACCAGTCACAGAGTCACAGATTGACAGCTCTGGATGGACCCAGCCCATACACCTCGTTCTGTGCACTAGGCCCAAAGCCATTCACAGATTAGTGGCCACACAGGGTCTACAACCCAGGCTTCTATCTTCTAAGTCAGCTCTTTCAGCAGACCCACGACCCATTCCTTCTCCATTCCTGCTGCCCGGAGCTAGATTCCCACCGGCTCACTCTTCCCACTGCCCCAAGGTCCTTCCCAAAGCAAGAGAAGTCATTTAGGAGGAACTGAGATTCAACGTGGGCCCGAGCACACAAATCATTTCTGCTGGAGACCGAACAGATGATTCACATCGTGGGGACTTGCAACATTAATAACTGGGTTGCCATAGGGGATGGTAACAACTCCTAATCTTAAAAGCCATAAAATTTCAATAGACTGCACCTATCAGGGGCGACAGCTGAGACCAAAGCTGAAAGGATAAACTAACTAATCAGACTCTATGCCCTCCTTTTGCAACAAATATTTTATACCACCCTCTATATTATCCTGAAATGAAACTCATAAAAATATAAACTACTACACACATAATTTCAAAAATTCAATTCAATGCCTTAATAATAACAAAAAGGAAAAATAAAAAGATATATGTGTGTATATATATACACACATATATGTTATATATATAATATATGTTCATTTACATAGTCAAAATTCACTATTACACTCAGAGACATAGCGAGAGCTACGTGGCCAAAGCCACTTCCGTTCCAGCCAAGAAGCACCTTCCATGCCTCCTAAGGGGCAGCAGCCAATCCCGGACTTGACCAACCTTGAACTTTTCAGGTAGAGGCTGTTCCAGCCAGAGGGAGGAGGAAGCAGGGCTTGGATTATCTGTGAAGCTGAGCAGCCCATGTTTAGGGCACCAGCCAAGCAGGAGAGAAAAGCTATGTTTGGAAAGATTTTTTTTTTTAAAGCATTACAGTAGTCCTCAGAGGAAACAATCAGAACTCTCCTGCACCTTCTCACATTCTTTCATGATTTAGCCCTAGTTTTATTTTTGAACTACATATGTGGGGTGGGGGTGGGAGGATGCTGTAAACCTTTCTGTGCTTAGAATAAAGTATCTGCCAGTGGTTACTGGTTCAGCCTTTGGAGTCAGACTGGCTGCCTCTTACTAACTACGTGACCTTAGGCAAGTTACCACTTCTTTGTGATTCATTTTCTCCCTCCATAAAATGGGATAATAACTTAGTACTTACCTCATAAGATTTTGAGAGGATTAAAGAGAGTTAATATACAAAATGCATATAGAAACACTCTAAGCATGTTGTAAGTAATATGAGTACAGCTATTAGTAGTCATATTCGTCTAATTATTATTGTCACTAAAGTCTTATTCTGGCCCTAGGAGAGACGATGGGAGCAAGGTCATGGCTGTATGTTCCCAGACCTCAAAGGAGTCAATAGCACTTGGGTTTCTGAATTCTGTGATTGAGAAGAAAAAGCAAGAGGGTTTATGGGTGGGAGGAGCTGAAGAACACTGGTTTATACCGAGTGCCCACTCTCCCTCTTCTAGGCAGGACCTTGGTCTTGGACACTGAGCGTATAGAAATGGTTTGTAGGCTAGGAGAAGTGACTGGGGGAATCCCATTCCTGGGAGGGTAGGGGGAAGGTTGGAGCTGGGTAGCTGAAGCCAGGAGTTGTTGGAGATGTCAGGAAGGTGCTTGGGGCCAGTGGCTGGCCTGCCTGAGGTTGGCCTCCTATGCGTCTGTGTGCGCAGGCGCACGTGTGTGCGTGTGCACGCGTGTGTGTGCACACACGCACATGCACCCATGGGCCTGTCGCAGGTTCCTGAGGTGGCAGACTTCAGGGGCCATTGAGCAATCTATCCCTTTGGTTAAGGAATGAACATTAACATTGGGCCCACCCATACTGTGATGACTTTGCTCTTCCTAATTTTCTGGTCGCATTCAGGAATTCCCTGGAGAATTGGATCATTTCTTCAACGGGTCAGGAGACCCATCCCTGCGCCAGGTCCTGCACAGAGGAACTAAGATGTTGTTGACATATATTAAGATACTACTCTGTGCCAGGCCCCATCCAGAGCACGTTATATTTATAACTCATTTAATCTTATGAGCCAGCCATCACTGTTTTTATCGTTCTAGAGGAGGAAACTGAGGCATGGTCACGTAATAACTTGCCCAAATAGACACAGTTTGTGACAGAGCTGGAATCTGGATGCAGGAAATCTGGCTCCAGAGTCCACAGTTCATGGTCTTAACCCCCAATCTCTTCCCATGGCTTCACCCTCCAGGCATGTGTGAGGTAGTGGTGCGGAGGGGTGAACAATTAAGTAGGTAACTCGGACAAGAGCCACAGCTGAGGTCCAACAGTGAGGCAGAGGACCTCCAAGGAAAACAACCAGTTTCACATCCAGGGTTCTCTTCGCAGCTCCAAGGGAGGATGCTCTCATTGTTCTTACTATAGCTTCTTCTGACTCCTGCCCCATCTAGGGTTTTACCTTTTGCCATTTCCTGCTGGAGGAAAAAGGGGAGAGTATGATAATCACCTCCACTGCAAAGAGGACTCTCCCCACCCACAGATTCCACGGCAACAATCTTAGACCTTCTTTTGCTGTGTCTTGGTTGATCAGGGAGGAGGGAAAGACCCAGGCACTGGTGTGGTTGCTTTGTTAAGTTCAGGCACTTGTTTTCTAGAATTGGCAATGACAAGTGTGGAGTCACCTGTCCAATTAGCCCTATGTGGCAGAGAAGATGGCATCATGTGTGATGAGTACAATATAGATTCGTCCCATCTGCCACTGTATTTGCTCTTGGGACCTGAGCTTAGCAAAGAGGTAGATCATGAGATGGGGCGTTAGGAGCTAGTCTCAAACAGCCAAGTCTTAAACACAAGTGAGTCCTCCCTGTGCAAGTAAATTCCCAGTCTTCAGCAAGATCACTGGCACAGTGACCGTCAAGGAAAATCACCTTGCTGGCTTTGGGTTCTGTTGGCTTTTGACTCCAAACTGCCTCTCCCGAGCTCCCTGAGACTTCAGATCACCCCACTTGCTTTCTGGTTTTCCATCCTGCCCGGATACCCCACTCCAACTGTATTAGTGAAAGTTTGGGTTGCAAGCAACAGAAACCAACTGTGGTTAACTTAATAGCGAAAATCATTCCTTGGAAGGGTACTGGGTCACTCACTGAATCAACAGGAAGGCTGAAGAACAGGGTGGAGTCAGGAACAAAGGATGGCAAGGGCTCAGCCAGGTCCACTGGAGGAACAGTCAGCCCGGGCTGCTGCTGCAGCCACCATCGCCACTGGACACCCTGCTGCCCTGCTGGAGCCCATCACCCCGGACACTCAGCAGCCCCCAACTCTCAGCTTCAACGCTGCTGCCAGGAATAATCCCTGATGGACCCTTGAGCCTCTCTAGATTCCAAGTCCCAGGCAAGTGTCCACGATTGGCTGCACTTAAGTCCCTGCTAATACTCTAGATGTCAGGGGTGAAGAAAGGGGCTATCTCTCCCCCACTCAGCTTCCACAGTTGGAAAAGCCTTGCTGCTCATTGGTTTTGTTATTTCTCCCCAAATAGAAAGGGGTGAGGGGAGGCAAACATATGTAAAACCTGCCTTACTGCAAATTCCCCTGAGGAGTAGACATTGTCTTTGTTGGATGGAGAAAAGTAGCCCTGGCCTCTCCCATGCTTTCTCTATCACATAAAACAAATACTTTACATTTTAGCTAAGCTAATTTAGTATGGTCTTTGTCACCTTCAGCCAAAACAATCCTGACTCTTACTTCCATCTCCCTACCTGTGGTTCTCAACCAAGGACAGCTTGGTCGCCACAGGGGACCTTTAGAAATGTGTGGTGTTTGTTTGCCATTTAGCAAATGTTGACTAAGGCACTGAGCATCCTGAATGTCACGGCACAGTAAGACACTGTAAGAATTGTCCTTACTCAAATGCCAACAGTGCTGCTGTCAGGAAACACGGCACCTGCATCAACCATGACGGGCATCACTGGTCTGCCTCTTCAACTCAGCCTGCCCACTGAGGCTGGCTGTGGCTTCATTGTTCTCAAGTCAGAGCAGAGCTGTGGCCAGTTCATCACAGCTGGCGTTGGGGATTTGCCATCCCTGATTACAGACCCATTCCTTTTTGGATAGCTAAGGAAACTGAGACAAGGAGAGAAAGCAGAGTTTACCCAAGGTCACACAGCTCAGTGTAGAATCAGTTCCTTGGCCCCAGCTGAGGGCTCTTTCCACACCACTCTGCCGCCCTTGCTCTTTTCATTGAGGCAGACTTAGATGATCTGGACTGGCTTGTAGTGTTTCCAGGAACCTCCCTGAGAGCTTCCCGGTGATGGCTCACAGGCTCGAGGCAGGGCCCTGGGCACCAGTGTGCCACTTGCAGATGCCGACAGTAAGAGAGAGAGAGAAGTTGTCTGCGGAAGGGGCTAAACTTTGTGGGCAGAGCTGGCACCAGCAAAAGGGATAAACAGAGAGCTGGAATCTCACTCCGGAGGGCGAGGGCTGAGGATGATTTGCAGAGACTTGAAGCTCTTGCTTCAACCAGATAATCACACAGGAGCTAATTAGCACCTTCCTTCCTGGTGCAGCCCTCTCAGGGAAGGGGGATGCTCAGTGAAGAGAAACCCATTAATTACTTTATCAGGAAGCGCTGATAAGCCCCCGTAGAAGGTATTGCTCTAAGGCTCCCAGCTAATTCAAGAGGTCTGTGTGGTGAAGGATGTGTGTCTCACCCCAGAGAGCAGAGCACTTCCTTTGAGCCTGAGCCTGGCCCGCGGCCCCAGACTGCCAGCAGCTAGGGGCTCTGGTCCCCCAGGGAGACTCTGCCCTTGCAGTTCAGCAACCCCAAGCCTGGGTCATTGGGAGTCAGGGAGTCTGCTGGCTGCCATGCCCGCCCAGCCTCATTAGGGAGTGAGGGGTCCTGAGGGAGGCGGTCTGGGCTATTTCCCAAGACTCCACACAACAGCACCATGAGGATCTGACGTGGCATGTGCCTCTTCTCACTGGGATTATTATCATGCCCATTTTGCGGGGGAGGAAAATGAGGCTCAGAGCACGTAAAATGTCTAGTCAGGGACTCTCAGGTAGGGAGACGCCAAAGTCCAACTCGAATGCAGATCTCCTGCCCAAAGTCCCATGTTATTCCCACCTTTCTCTGATATGACTCTGCAGGGTCTGGAGGAAATGCTTCCAGCCAGGCAACCCTGGGTTCCAGTCCCAGGCTCCTTCCTTCTTTAGTGCTTAGGGCCAATTCCTTCATTTCTTTGAGTCTTGGTTTCCTCGTCAGTGAAATGGGTCTAACAATGCCTACTGAACTGGTTATAAGGAGGAACATATGTCACAAGATGACACCTAGACCACCTAGAACAAAGGCTGGTCTTCATTATTTTAAGTCTCTAACGCACCAGTTTTCAAAATGGTTTTTAGCTGCAGAACTTTCATTTCAAATGTAATCTTATAGAGATGCCCAATGTGCAAATAGTTAAGGTACTTCTCAGGAGGGAGGCTGGTGAGAGGCTCAGCCCTGCTCCCTACTGCAGACTCTGCTAACACCCAGAATTCCTCAGAGCACAGTTGGACAACCTGGATCTGAGAGAAGCAGGACACTGAAGTCTCAAGGGCCTCTGCATAAATGTTCACGTTAAAACAAATTGTGTCCTTTTAGCTCACAGCCATCAGTGGACCATACATTGGAGCTTTTCTTCCAGAAAGAGCTAATGGATATACACAAGTCCCTCCCACCTTGTTCCCAGAAGGTTACCTGGCTAGGGAAGAGGGAGGGAATATTATCTGCATAAATGGGACCAAACCCATGACCTTGGCATCCATCGCTTTAACCCCCGGGCTAGGTAGCTGGTCGTCCATTACGGTGATAAATGTCTACACTTTATGTACATTTTGTGTAGACACATTTATTTCTGACCTTCCAAGGAAGCAAAACGTCACAATAATAATCGCATGTTGTACTGGATAATTATAAAATGGCCTAGAAAGGGTGGAATGCGTTTCCTAAGGACATATCCAAAGACAAGAGCAGGGTTGGGAAATACTGAGGCCTGGATCCCAGGAGGTAAAATGTTAGCAGAACACACCCTGATTACTCAGGAGACACGTGAAGGAGAGGCCATCATCCTTGGAACACCTGATCACGGAACTTTCCTGGAGCCAGAGTTAAATGTTTCTTCATTTCTGTTATTTACGAAAGGTGGCCCAGAATCTGTGGCTGTATTGACCTTCTTGGAGGTCAGGATAGAAGGAATGGGATGGGAAAGGGACATTTGTCGTGGATTCTTCCTTCTGTGAATTTAGTTGTAATTATTATAGAGGCCGTTATAACCCATGGATATTTGAACTCCTGCCTCTGCCCTCTCCTCTGCCAACTTGACTGCTCAAAATTCAACTAATGTTGATGGAACGCCCACATGTCTACTAGGTGTCTGGTACTTGCTGGGCACATCTTAGGTGTTATTTCATTCAATCCTTGGAACTTCCCAGCAATTCAGGGACTCTTGTTCCAATTTATGGACATGAAACTGAGGCTCAGAGAGGTGTGAGCCTCACAGGTGTGTAGCCTTGGCCCCACAGCTCTTGGGTGCCCAAGATTCAAGCCCAGGTCTGTCTGAGGTTAAATCCAGTACTTTTTCAAGCCTTCTCTATGAAAGTTTTCCAGAAAAATCCTACCCGTGTTCTGCTAGTCTAGATGCTGCCCAGAAAAACAGCCTAGAAGATTCAGCTTAGAGGGACAGAACCGGAGAATGGGGAGACTTGAGTTCTAGTTGGTTCTAATTTTAACCAGCTACCTCCTTTCTCTAGATCTCCGTGTTCTCATCTGTGAAGAAGAGGGAGTGGTTCTCTAAGCCACTTCCTGCTCTACCCTCTCCACCCCATGGCTGCCTGTGCGTATCTGAAGCCAGTGTGCTTGCCTCTGCCTCGCAGTCTGATGTGTCAGTGTGTCGGCGGGCTCCCACCCCCCGTGCCCGGCCTGTCCCCAAGGAGGAACGCCAGGCCTGCTTCCTCCCTCCCCTCGAGCTGTGCTGCTCCCCTGGATTCCCAGCTCAGCAGAGCCCAGCGACCTGCAGTCTGGGGAAGTAAGGAAGGAGGCAGGAGCCGGGAAGTTGGCACGGCCCCCTGGCGGCTGTGGAGGTTGTAGACTTTGCTCCACAGATGTCTGGGGTGGGTGCTCCCAAGCCAGGTGACTCCTGGGCGGTTTTCACGAACTCAGCGCTCACTGCCTCTGGGAGTATCATCGCCCCCAAGCTGTTCTCAGCAGTAGCAGAATTGCTGGACTGGTACACAGGCAAGGGCAGTGGTGAGGCGAATGGGAAGCACTTTGAAAGGGAAAGTCTATTCCAGGAGTTTATTAGTAAAAGAAGGCCCTTGGAGGTGTCAGGGGCACAATGCAAAAAAAATTTACCATAGTCCCTGCCCTCATGGAGCTTTGTGTGATAAGGGAAGAAACGGACAATAAATAGGCAGATAAATAAATATATATATATGTGATATCAAATTGAGAAAGTGCTAGAACGGTAAGAAGCAGAGTGGATGGAGAATAAAGGGATGGGAGTGACAGCGGGGGCTGAGGGAAAAGCTGCTATTACAGCAAGGTTGTCAAGGAAGCTCTCTTTGAGTTCAAAGTCAAGGAACCAGCTGGGCCAAATGTTGGGGAACAGCCTGAGGCAAAGTCAAAGCCCTAACACAGGGGTCAGCAGACGTTTTCTGTAAAGGTCAGATAGTAAACACGTGAGGCTTCATAGTCCATAAATGTCTGTATTGCTGGTGTTCCAATAAAACTTTATTGACAAAAATTGGAGCAGACATTATGCTGTCAGCGGGTGCCCTAAAACATGAAAGAACTGGGTGTGAGTCAGGAAAGAATGAGGCTGGCTAACAGGGAGCAAGGAGGGGAGGGTCTCAAGGTGAGGAGGAGATAGGAGGGAAGGTTGTGGAGAACCTTGTCCATAAAGATAAGGAGCTTGACTTTGTTTCTAAAGGCACTGGAAAGCCACAGTAAGCTATTAAAGCAGCAATTACGTTTTGGAATTACGATGCTATTTAATTCTGTATTTGTTTGAAATCTTCAGTACTAAAATTTTTAAAAAATGAATTTCCATGGCATTCATTCATTCATTCATTCGACAACGTTTGCTGAGTATCTAATATGTGATCAGAGAAAATGTTTCATGCTGAATTGGGATCTCCTTAGAGTGGAGGAACAAAGGCTTCTTTGGAGGTAACTTCAAGTCATGTCTCACAGGGGTCAATGTTAAGGCACTCTCTTTAGTTGACTTGGTTTCTTTTAAATGATAGGGAGTACTCAGTGATATCTCCCAATCTGAGGAAGTCATTAGCTCCTCTGGACAATGAACGGTCAAATCACTCAAAGAAAATTGCAGGAAATTTTCACAAAGCTGTGGAGGGGAAAACAAGCATCAGATGAAGTTTAGAGGTGCTCACAGGTCAGGTAGATGGACCTGGAGTAAAGAATCCAATGAAACATACAGGATGTTGAGCTCTGAGCCATAGCCACAACCCAGGAAAAGCATCCAGGAGACATCATACTCTGTCGCTGTAGAATTGGCCCCCAAAGCCAGTGAGACCTGTTCAGAATGTTATTAGCTAAACCCAAATAATATTCAACCCTGGCAACCAAAAGAAGCCAGGCTGAGGACAAACCAGAAGGATGGAGGCTGCCCCATATCCCTAATTCCTTGTGGTCATCAATTGCAAGACATACCATAAATTTAATAACAGGTCTGGCGGGAAAACCCTACCCCATAAAAAGTGCACCCTGATAATAATAATACACATCCTAATTTCATCTACACTGCATAGTGAAAAGCGTGTTCCTGAGAATCCGTGTTATTTATTGAGAGCCTACATTGCAGCAGAATATCTTATAGCCTCATTTCATTCTAATAACAATCCTCTGTGGAAACCTACAGGTTTGATCATTTGCTTGGGGTTATCAAACACCCTAGTAAGTGGTGAAGCTAGATTTCAAATTCGAACACAGCTGTCCTTTGGGATAACACAGGACATTCCAGAGGGTAATCAGGCAAAAATAGTAATCAGGAAACCACTTTCCAGATCTTCAACTTCCATGGGCCGTCTTTCCTAAAATGGAATTACCTGGGAATAAGACTGAAGTCACATGCTTGGGCTCTCCCCACTTTGCAAAACCCAACATAGGGAACAATTCTCTGGAGGATTTCATACCCACAGAGCCTGTGGTACTCCTGCACTGGCAGTGGGGAGAAATAACAATTTTCATTTAATAACTTTGTTTTTCTTCCTTCCTGCTTCATCAAAGAATGCATACTCGAGGGAGAGTCCTATGCGAGCAAAAAGAAAACGTATTGAATGCTAAAAATAGCTTTCTCCATTTACTTAAATATGATCAATAAAATACCTTGAAGCATCAAAAATAATATGTCGAGACAGAAATCTGTAGAGGATGTGGGAATAGTAATAGACATTCAGGGAGATAAAAGGATGTAAAGTTTCTGAATGTTAAATGAACTTTTTCATACATTTTTAAGCGGATCACAGTGGGTATCAAATCATAGATGGTATATTTCATGGGATAAATTTAAAAGTGTGATGTAACAGCTAGTTTTAAATGTCAATATTTACAATATGCCAGAAATCACACACTCTACAGCTATTTAAGCTTGGACAAACAATTTCTAGCCTTCATTTTTTAAATGTGCCGGAGGTGGGAGTGGATAGTTTTAGAAAATTATGTTCGGGGTACGTACATAAGCAAGCAAAGTTAGGATTGCTGCCCCTGCCCGTCTGATGGAATTCTATGCTTTTTTTTCACTTCTCTTAGTTGGCCTCAATACTTGAGTAATAATAACACCAAAGTCAATGAAGCTTGGGGATGGGAAAATGGGGACATGTTAGTAAATTTTTAGTTATGAGTAAGTTCTGGGGAGCTAATGTACAGCATGGTGACTATAATTAATAACACTGTATTTCATGCTTGAAATTTGCTAAGAGAGTAGTGAGAACATGTTATATGTTCTCACTACAAAAAAAAATGGTTAAAACAGACAATGAAAAAACAAGCAACTTTTTCTTTTGAACTCTAGGAAGTAGGTAGGAAACTAACCTATATTGATTGAGTGTCTACCATGGGTCTGGCCCTACCAGGGGCCTTGCATCCATCAATCTATTTGTTTGTTTGTTGTTTTGAATTTTATTTTATTTATTTTTCTATACAGCAGGTTCTTATTAGTTATCTATTTTATACATATTGGTGTATATATGTCAATCCCAATCTCCCAATTCATCCCACCACCACCCACCCCACCACTTTCCCCCCTTGGTGTCCATACATTTGTTCTCTGCATCTATGTCTTGCCCTGCAAACCAGTTCATCTGTACCATTTTTCTAGGTTCCATATACATGCGTTAATATACAATATTTGTTTTTCTCTTTCTGACTTACTTCACTCTGTATGAGAGTCTCTAGATCCATCCACATCTCTACAAATGACCCAATTTCGTTCCTTTTTATGGCTGAGTAATATTCCACTGTATATAGGTACCGTATCTTCTTTATCCATTTGTCTGTCAATAGGCATTTAGGTTGCCTCCATGATCTGGCTATTGTAAATAGTGCTGCAATGAACATTGGGGTGCATGTGTCTTTTTTTTTTTTTTTTTTTTTTTTGCATGTGTCTTTTTAAATTACGGTTTTCTCTGGGTATATGTCCAGTAGTGGGATTGCTGGGTCATATGGTAATTCTATTTTTATTTTTTTAAGGAACCTCCATATTGTTCTCCATAGTGGCTGTTTCAATTTACATTCCCATCAACAGTGCAAGAGGATTCCCTTTTCTCCACACCCTCTCCAGCGTTTGTTGTTTGTAGACTTTCTGATGCTTCCCATTCTAACTGGTGTGAGGTGATACCTCATTGTAGTTTTGATTTGCATTTCTCTAATAATTAGTGATGTTGAGCAGCTTTTCACGTGCTTCCTGGCCATCTGTATGTCTTCTTTGGAGAAATGTCTATTTAGGTCTTCTGCCCATTTTTGGATTGGGTTGTTTGTTTTTTTAATATTGAGCTGCATGAGCTGTTTATATATTTTGGAGATTAATCCTTTGTTGATTCATTTGCAAATATTTTCTCCCATTTTGAGCGCTGTCTTTTCGTCTTGTTTATGGTTTCCTTTGCAGTGCAAAAGCTTTGAAGTTTCATTAGGTCCCATTTGTTTATTTTTGTTTTTATTTCCATTACTTGAGGAGGTGGATCAAAAAAGATCTTACTGTGATTTATGTCAAAGAGTGTTCTTCCTATGTTTTCTTCTAAGAGTTTTATAGTGTCCGGTCTTACATTTAGATCTCTAATCCATTTTGAGTTTATTTTTGTGTATGATGTTAGGGAGTGTTCTAATTTCATTCTTTTACATGTAGCTGTCCAGTTTTCCCAGCACCACTTATTGAAGAGACTTTCTTTTCTCCATTGTATATCCTTGCCTCCTTTGTCATAGATTAGTTGACCATAGGTGCGTGAGTTTATCTCTGGGCTTTCTATCCTGTTCCATTGATCTATATTTCTGTTTTTGTGCCAGTACCATATTGTCTTGATTACTGTAGCTTTGTAGTATAGTCTGAAGTCAGGGAGTCTGATTCCTCCAGATCCATTTTTTTCCCTCAAGACTGCTTTGGCTATTCGGGGTCTTTTTTGTCTCTATAAAAATTGTGAAGTTTTTTATTCTAGTTCTGTAAAAAAAATGTCACTGGTAATTTGATAGGGATTGCACTGAATCTGTAGATTGCTTTGGGTAGCATAGACATTTTCACAATATTGATTCTTCCAATCCAAGAACATGGTATATCTCTCCATCTGTTTGTGTCATCTTTGATTTCTTTCATCAATGTCTTATAGTTTTCTGAGTACAGTTCTTTTACCTCCTTAGGTAGGTTTATACCTAGGTATTTTATTCTTTTTGTTGCAATGGTGAATGGGATGGTTTCTTTAATTTCTCTTTATGATCTTTCATTCTTAGTGTATAGGAAGGCAAGAGATTTATGTGCATTAATTTTGTATCCTGCAACATTACCAAATTCATTGATTACCTCTAGTAGCTTTCTGGCGGCATCTTTAGGATTCTCTATGTATAGTATCATGTCATCTGCAAACAGTGATAGTTTTGTTTCTTCTTTTCCAATTTGTATTCCTTTTATTTCTTTTTCTTCTCTGATTGCTGTGGCCAGGACTTCCAAAACTATATTGAATAATAGTGGCGAGAGTGGGAATCCTTGTCTTGTTCCTGATCTTAGAGGAAATGCTTTCAGTTTTTCACCATTGAGAATGATGTTAGCTGTGGGTTTGTCATCTATGGCCTTTATTATGTCGAGGTAGGTTCCCTCTATGCCCACTTTCTGGAGAGTTTTTATCATAAATGGGTATTGAATTTTGTCAAAATCTTTTTCTGCATCTATTGAGATGATCATATGGTTTTTATTCTTCGATTTGTTAATATGGTGTACCACCTTGATTGATTTGCATATATTGAAGAATCCTTGCATCCCTGGGATAAATCCCACTTGATCATGGTGTATGATCCTTTTAATGTGTTGTTGAATTCTGTTTGCTAGTATTTTGTTGAGGATTTTTGCATCTATATTCATCAGTGATATTGGTCTGTAATTTTCTTTTCTTGTAGTATCTTTTTCTGGTTTTGGTATCAGGGTGATGGTGGCCTCATAGCATGAGCTTGGGAGTGTGGGTTCCTTCCTCTGCAATTTTTTGGAAGAGTTTGAGAAGGATGGGTGTTATGTCTTCTCTAAATGTTTGAGAGAATTCACCCGTGAAGCCATCTGGTCCTGGACTTTTGTTTTTTGGAAGATTTTTAATCACAGTTTAAATTTCAGTACTTGTGATTAGTCTATTCATATTTTCTATTTCTTCCTGGTTCTGTCTTGGAAGGTTATACCTTTCTAAGAATTTGTCCTTTTTTTCCAGGTTGTCCATTTTATTGGCATAGAGTTGCTTGTAGTAGTCTCTTAGGATGCTTTGTATTTCTGCAGTGTCTGTTGTAACGTCTCCTTTTTCATTTCTAATTCTATTGATTTGAGTCCTCTCCCTCTTTTTCTTGATGAGTCTGGCTAAAGGTTTATCAATTTTGTTTATCTTCCCAAAGAACCAGCTTTTAGTTTTATTGATCTTTGCTATTGTTTTCTTTGTTTCTATTGCTTTTATTTCACTCTGATCTTTATTATTTCTTTCCTTGTACTAACTTTGGGTCTCTAGTTCCTTTAGGTGTAAGGTTAGATTGTTTATTTGAGATTTTTCTTGTTTCTTGAGGTATGCTTGTATAGCTCTAAACTTCCCTCTTAGAACTGCTTTTGCTGCATTTCATAGGTTTTGGATCATCATGTTTTTGTTGTAATTTGTCTCTAGGTATTTTTTGATTTCCTCTTTGATTTCTTCAGTGATCTCTTGGTTATTTAGTAATGTATTGTTTAGCCTCCAGATGTTTGTGTTTTTTACGTTTTTTCCCCTGTAATTGATTCCTAATTTCATAGCATTGTGGTCAGAAAAGATGCTTGATATGATTTCAATTTTCTTAAATTTACTGAGGCTTGATTTGTGATCCAAGGTGTGATCTATCCTGGAGAATGTTCTTTGTGCACTTGAGAAGAAAGTGTAATCTGCTGTTTTTAGATGGAATGTCCTATAAGTATCAATTAAATCTATCTGGTCTATTGTGTTATTTAAAGCTTGTGTTTCCTTATTAATTTTCTGTCTGGATGATCTGTCCATTGGTGTAAGTGAGGTGTTAAAGTCCCCCACTATTATTGTGTTACTGTCAGTTTCCTCTTTTATAGCTGTTAGCAGTTGCCTTATGTATTGAGGTGCTCCTATGTTGGGTGCATATATATTTTTAATTGTTATATCTTCTTCTTGGATTGATCCCTTGATCATTATGTAGTGTCCTTCCTTGTCTCATGTAACATTCTTTATTTTAAATCTATTTTATCTGATATGAGTATTGCTACTCCAGCTTTCTTTTGATTCTTTTTGCATGGAATATCTTTTTCCATCCCCTCACTTTCAATCTGTATGTGTCCCTAGGTCTGAAGTGGGTCTATTGTAGATAGCATATATATGGATCTTGTTTTTGTATCCATTCAGGGAGCCTGTGTCTTTTGGTTGGAACATTTAATCCATTCATGTTTAAGGTAATTATCGATATGCATGTTCCTATTACCATTTTCTTAATTTTTATGGGTTTGTTTTTGTAGGTCCTTTTCTTCTCTTGTGTTTCCCACTTAGAAAAGTTCCTTTAGCATTTGTTGTAGAGCTGGTTTGGTGGTGCTGAATTCTCTTAGCTTTTGCTTGTCTGTAAAACTTTTGATTTCTCGCTCGAATCTGAATGAGATCCTTGCCGGGTAGAGTAATCTTGGTTGTAGGTTCTTCCCTTTCATCATTTTAAATATATCGTGCTACTCCCTTCTGGCTTATAGAATTTCTGTTGAGAAATCAGCTGTTAGCCTTATGGGAGTTCCCTTGTATGTTATTTGTCCTTTTTCCCCTGCTGCTTTCAATAATTTTTCTTTGTCTTTAATTTTTGTCAGTTTGATTACTATGTGTATCAGCATGTTTCTCCTTGGGTTTAATCCTGCCTGGGATTCTCTGCACTTCCTGGACTTGGGTGGCTATTTCCTTTCCCATGTTAGGGAAGTTTTCGACTATAATCTCTTCAAATATTTTCTCAGGCCCTTTCTCTCTCTCTTCTCCTTCTGGGCCCCCTATACTGCAAATGTTGTTGCATTTAATGCTGTCCCAGAGGTCTCTTAGGCTGTGTTCATTTCTTTTCATTCTTTTTTCTTTATTCTGTTCCGCGGCAGTAAATCCCACCATTCTGTCTTCCAGGTCGCTTATCCATTCTTCTGCCTCAGTTATCCTGCTATTGATTCCTTCTAGTGTAGTTGTCTTTTCAGTTATTGTATTGTTCATCTCTGTTTGTTTGTTCTTTAATCCTTCTAGGTCTTTGTTAAACATTTCTTGCATCTTCTCGATCTCTGCCTCCATTCTTTTTCTGAGGTCCTGGATCATCTTCACTATCATTATTCTGAATTCTTTTTCTGGAAGGTTGCCTATCTGCACTTCATTTAGTTGTTTTTCTGAGGTTCTATCTTGTTCCTTCATCTGGTACAAAGTCCTCTGCCTTTTCATTTTGTCTCTCTTTCTGTGAATATGGTTTTCCTTCCACAGGCTGCAGAACTTTAGTTCTTCTTGCTTCTGCTGTCGGCCCTCTGGTCCCAATTAGTCTTAATTTGGAATGTAGAGAACATACCATGGGAAGCACACAGGCCGTTGTTAAGCTAGTCCCCTGTATGATCAAATTCTTGAATTATTGCATTATAAACCAGTCTGGGGAGGAAGGCGGCATCCGGGAGCACATACGGGCTGTGCGGCGCAGGCGTGGGGCAGGGCTGAGCGGTGGTGGCGGTGCTGTCCTAGGAAAGGGACTGGAGCAGGGGCACGCCGAGGTGGCGATAGCAGCAGCAGGGGCACAGGAAGCAGCGGGCGGGGAGGGTGGAGGATCCCGAGCTGCTGTGCGGCGTGTGCTCACTTCCCATCTCTCCATCGGTCTTTATTGCTCATGGTGGGCACTATTATCCCCGTTTTACTGATGAGGAATCAGAGGCTCAGAGTGATAAATGAGTTGCTAATATGACTACAGCTGCCTTATGGCTTATAGCTCTAGTAAGCACTAGAGCCAGTGTTCAGCCCGCTCTGTTTTCATCCAAAGCCAGTGTTTCTCCATAGTACGATGCTGCCTCGAAACGTCAGAGAAAAATTTAAGTCCACACTATTGTATTTCTTTCTCTGATTAGTACAATGTAGTCCACAGGACCCTGCCCGGTTCTAGCCCTCAGTCTCCGTAACATTCCCCAAGGCCAGGGGCATACCCACCCTCTAGCGCTGGGGCAGCCGGTTGGAGGTCAGTTGGCCAGCTTCCACGAGAGCAAGGCCAAGCCCCTTCCTCGCCCCCTCTCACTTTCCTCTCTGTCCAGGCTCCACCATGAGGCTGTCCCAGACTCTCACCCCTCCCAAGCCACAGTAATCAAAGGAAGGGAGGAAAACAGTGGCAAGCCAGTATCCCTCGGGCTGAATGGGTATTTTGGTTGGATGTTGAATTTACCTGGAATGCCCTCATGCTATTTTGGGAAGGCAGACATCCTAGGGAAACAAAGAAGTGGAAAAGAAAACAGCTAAAGCAAAATCTAGAGCTCAGTTTTGGCCAAACAAGCCCCACATAGCCTAGGCAGGCCCTGGAAGCCCAAGTCAGGCCTGCGAGCAGCTAGGGCTGCAGGTGTCCGCTTTACCGGCAGAGAGCGGGAGATGTAGGAAAAGGGTCCTGCTGCAGCCCCCAGGTCAGTGACAGGATGGGAGAGGGGAGCACAGCCTGGCCTGCGTTGGAATTTCTGTTCCATCATTTATCAGCTGGGCGACCTCAGGCAAGTAGACTCACATACAAGATGGAGAGCTTCCTAGCAGTTGCCCGGGGGTTTCTGGGAGAAAGCAAATTAAACGCCAGGACCATAGCATGTTTTGTTGCTAGTAGAATGCTGACAAATACTGGTTATTCCTGCCTGAGCTCCGCGGGGACTAGTTAGTACTATGTAAACTGTGATTGTCCTTCTTCAATCTCATGTCTCCAAGGAACAAGGAACACAGACAATCTCTGCATGCAGTTTCTCCAGGAACTAAGAGAAGAAGCATTCTTCCATATTCGTCTCTTTCCCACCAGGGTTGGGGGAAACTCCTTTCTGAAGTGCGTCTGAGTTTGTGCGCTAGAGCAAACAGAAATAACTGTAATAGAAATGAAGGGTTTAGACATGTTGATATTTATTTCAGGTGAAAATTTTTCAACTCCTGTCTTATGTGACAGTATTTTCATCAAAGGGTCAAAGAGAAGGAGTAAAAGGAGAAAATCACATTTTTTAATGAGATTGGGAGTAAAAATGGAAAAAACAGGCAGAACAAGTGTTGGTGAGGATGTGGAGAAGTCAGAACAGTCATACACGGCTGGTGGGGATGTAAAATGCTGCAGCCACTTTGGAAAACAATTTGACAGGTTCTCAAAATGCTAAACATGGAGTTATCACGTGACTCAGCATTTCCACTCCTACGCATCTACCCAAGAGAAATGATCATGTGTGATCACACACAAACTTTTCCATGAATGTTCATAGCAACATGATTCCTAGTAGTTAGAAAATGAACCAACTCAAATATCCATCAACTAATAAATAAATAAACCAAAGTGGTATGTCCATACAATGGAATATTATTCAACCACAACAAAAGGAATGAAGTATGGATGCAGGCTACAGCATGGCTCAACTGTGAAAGCATTGTGCTAAGTGAAAAAAAAAAAAGCCAGACACAAAAGGCCAGCCACATATTGTGTGATTCTGTTTATATTGTGTCCAGGACAAGCAAAGCCATAGCGACAGAAAGTAGACTAGTGGTATCCAAGGGCTTGAAGGAAGAGGAAATCGGGGGTGACTTCCTTTTGGGGCGATGAAAATGTCAGGGATTTGTAAAGTGGTGATGGTTACACATTTTAGACTGAAGAGTCTAAAAACCACTGAGCTGTATTTTAAAAGGCTGAATATTATGGTAGGTAAATTATATCTCAATAAAGCAGGAGAGAGAGAGCAAGAGATTGGGAGATGTCAAGTCCAGGACATAAAAAGTAATAGAATTTAAAAAAAAAAAAAAGTAATAGAATTTGCTTTAAAGGAACAGGAGAAATAAAAGCTTGCACTGATGAGAATTCTAGGTTGTAGGGAACAATTATCTGATAAAAAATGTTTACCACTTGGGAACAGTCACTGGGGAGAATTTGTTTAGAAGAAAACCTGGGAAAGAAAAAGAGAAAAATTCTGTTGGGCCAGGAGGGAATGAAAAGGGAGACCACAAACCTTGCAAGCTCCCCGTGTGTAGTTTGATTTTGGTTTGTAGCCTGGGATCTTCCCATGCATCTTATCAATATATAGTATTTTGGTTCCAAATGGGCCCTGCAAAACATAAGTTATTTATTAGGGATTTATTGGGAATTCGTTGTACGCTACACACTGTGCGAGCACGGTGCGGAAAGAGGGGCCGAGTCAAACCCAAGAACTGCCTGCTGGCTGTCCCCGAGCCCTCCAGCCTCTGAGCTCACCTTTTCTTTTCTTTTAACGTCCAGGGCACCTGCCTAGCCCTCCCACCCCACTAGCAGTTATCCTTCCTGCCCAATCCCTGGGACTTCCGCAGGTACACTGCTCTCAATCCAATGTCTTGTTTCCAGTGAATTCTTTTTTTTTTTTTTTTTTTTTTTTTTTTCAGTACTTGGGCCTCTCACTGTTGTGGCCTCTCCAGTTGCGGAGCACAGGCTCCGGACGCACAGGCTCAGCAGCCATGGCTCACGGGCCCAGCCGCTCCGCGGCATGTGGGATCTTCCCGGACCAGGGCGCGAAGCCGTGTCCCCTGCATCGGCAGGCAGACTCTCAACCACTGCGCCACCAGGGAAGCCCTCCAGTGAATTCTTGATCAACACCCTCGCAGGTCTGTCCCCTGGAGCCGCCACCTGCTCTCCATGTGGCTTCACCTCACACATGGCATGTCCCTCTCCCTCAGTTCCTGGAAGAAGTACTGGCAAGCCTATTGGTCTATCAACTTCTACCATTTGGTAGTAATGGGGGGATGAGGTAGAGCAGAGAAGGAGAAGTCAGCAGGTGCCGTGGAAAACAATAAACAGCGAAGGCCGGAAAGTCTGCTGTTGGGAGTATCTTGCTCCCCTCTTACCCATTTCTCAACCCCTTCCCTCTTTGCATCTTTCCAGATTCTTCTCTTCTGCATAAAGAAAGAATAAGCCATCTCCTTCGTAAGACATCCAGTGGAGCTGGCTAGAGAACATGTTAGAACATGTAAGCCCAGGAGCTTAGCCTTCCCATCCTAGAAACAGACATCTGCCTGTGCCTTTGTCTGTGAGCCCCTGGCCCTTGCACCTCACTGTGGTGGGAAGAATACGGCGCCTTGACCCTACCCAGCCCTTCTGTTGTTCAGAAGCAGGTGAGCACATGTTGCTGGGATGGAGTGGGTGAAAGTTATAAGTCAGAAGCTTGAGATATTTTAGGGTGTTTTCCCAATACCCGCTCCCAGGTCCATAGAACTGAACAGATACCTAATTCTAAGGGGGAGAGGAAGGGGTGATGGCTGAAAGGTAGACTCTGGGGTCCGACTGCCTGGGCTCGAATCCCAGCACCATCTTCTTGCCACTGTGCAACCTCGGGCGGGGGAGGGGGCTTCCCTTCTCTGAGCCTGTCATCTGTGAAATGGGGTAGAAATGTACCTGCCGCACACAGCTGCAAGGCTTGTATGAGGTGACGCGTGTAACACAGAGGACCTGGCACAGAGTAGGCGCTCAATGAACGCCAACTGCCAAATTAAAGGAAAAATAATCCTAATGGTGTTGATTCGAAAATTAATGAAAGACCCCCGTTGCCTTGTTCAGTGAGGCACTCCTGGAAACACAGTTTACGAAGAGGTTGCTATTGTGAAGCATGTCAGCTCTGCAGCCACAGAAGTGCTGACAAGGCAGCGAGCTCCTGCTGCCTCCTGGTTTGCTGGAGAAGCTCCTCCTGGTCTGAGGGCCAGTGGCCCAGTCGGGAGATAACACAGTGGGCTTGGAGGTGGACATTGTTCTCCGACAGGCCTGGCCCCAGCCCAGATGGGACGAGCATTCCCTTTCCTGCATTCCAAGAGGCGACAGTCCCAAAATATAATTAAAAATCAGCTCACAGGGGCACTGAGAGAAAGGTGCTGAGTGTGGAGCAGACAGTCCCCTCTGCGTAGTGTAGGGTACAGTCATCGGCTGGGTAGCTGTCAGCTTTGAACAGAGTTTGTGCCTCTCGATGACTTGTTGGCGATGGGGATCAGAGAGGCTCTCCAAGGTCAATTTTTAGAAGTCGGGTGGAATGCTTGACAAACACCTAGCACTTCACCTCATTTTACCCTGCATTTCCATGAAGATTCCAGAAAGTCTTGGTTTCAGTGGTGTCTCACAAGGGCCCATGACATGGGTCCTATGCTCACTCTCCCTTCCATCACTGGAAAAATTGATGGGCAGAGAGACTAAGCAGGTGACACAGTGGCGGGGATCCAGGGGTCCAGAACCTCCCAGCTGTGTGCAGCTGTGTGTGCTCAGCCGGACGAACCTCACCACGCATCAGTCTCTGTGACCAGACGGAGGGATGACTTAGTCTAGGCCAGAGGCAAGGAAGGAGGTTATTATTTGCTTCCATCCCTGGGACCCTCCAGGGATGAGGCTGCCAGAGATGACCAAGGCTGCTGCAGGCGGGGCGCTGGCTGTGCTAACCTGCACAAGGGTCAGAAGGTGGCCAGCGTGCTGCCTGGATCTTGTCAACGTGAAGTTTTCCTTCTCATCTGCCCTTTCAATGTCATTGTTTCCAGTTAGTGCCCCTAATGAGGGGTATTCCATAGACTGGCAGGCAGAATGGACCCTGCCCAGCACCCTGTTCCTGGCATTGACTAACACTTTCTCCTCCACCACCACTCACATCACACGTGGTCAGAGCAGAAGCCGCCATCTTTGTACAATGGGGCAATGGTCAGATGTGATTGGCCCCGATGCAGGACTTGACCTAAGACAGGGATCAAGTTGAGAGAGGACTTATTTTCTCTCCAGGTGTTCCAATCACAGGTAAAACTTGGAAGCTGTAGGCAGTCATCTTCTACTATGTATTTTGGGAACAGAGAAAAATATAGTGAGAATAAAGTCAAATCACCCTAAGCTCTAATCCAGGTTCCACTACTTACTAGCTGTGTATCCTTTTTTTTTTTTTTTTTTTGCGGTACGCAGGCCTCTCACTGTTGTGGCCTCTCCCGTCGCGGAGCACAGGCTCCGGACACGCAGGCTCAGCGGCCATGGCTCACGGGCCCAGCCGCTCCGCGGCATGTGGGATCCTCCCGGACCAGGGCATGAACCCGTGTCCCCTGCATCGGCAGGTGGACTCTCAACCACTGCGCCACCAGGGAAGCCCACTAGCTGTGTATCTTTAGGCAAATTAATTAGCCTCTCTGAGCCTGATAAATAAGAATACTGATAGCTATCACAGAGGGTTGCCAAGAGGCTTAAATAATAATGAGCCAAACACTGAGACGTAATCAATAAATAGTGATCCTCCTTCCCGTTTCCTGCCTGAGCTTCCAAGATGAGGTGAGATCAGGACAGCCAGGGTGATGTGGTTCTAATCCACTGTCTACATACAAACAGGGAGCTTAATAGAGCCCAAATACAGACAGGCTTTGCTGACTCGGGATTTTTTTCTACCATGTGAATATATTTATATGAAGATTTTCGTGTAATTCGGTTGCAGAAACACTTATAAAGGAACACAAAGGAGAATTAAATGAGAGCTATACTCTCACAGAAGCTCCATGTGACACCCACAAATTCAACAGTTGGCAGGGCCTGTGACCCAGATAATGTGATGGGATGAGGCTGGTGCTCCCCCGGTCTATGAGGACCATTTAAGTCAGGAAGGACTCATGTCACCCACTTCTGCTGGAGTGGGTTGTGCTAGTAGCAGCCACTAGCAGGATTTTCTGTTGTCTCTCAGCTCCTCGGATGCCCTGAAAGCAAGAGAGGTTACCAGAATCTGCTAGAGAAGAGAGGTCATGTAGTCTCCTAAACTGAGATAGCAGTGCTGTCATGCTGGGAGGACAGAGGTCTGTGGGCAGCAGTCAGCAGGGCAAGTGAAGGTGGAGCAGGCGAAGAGGTGGTGTCAGCTTACAGATGGGGCCAGGCCAGCATCGTATCCTCTTAGTATTCATGATGCCCAATATATATTTTGCTCCTATCATGGGCTAGGTCTAGCGCTACATGTTTTCTTTCCATAGATTATTGCATCCTCGGGCCATCCTATGGAGCAGGTACTATTTATATCTAAACTTCGAATGTTCAGGGAAGTAGAGTCTTGTTCAAGGTCATACTGCTGCTAAGTGGGGGGGCCAGGACCCTAACCCAGGTCTCTGGAAGTCCAGACCCCGACTCACCGTTTCTGCACGGCTTCTACTATTGAAGCTGAAAAGAGCCTTAGGAAGCAGCCCTCTGGGACTCACTATGTGGTCTCTGGGCCAGTAGTGTCAGCATCACCTGGCAGCTTGGTAGACTAAATAGAATCTCAGACCCCAGCCCAGAGCTTCTAAATTAGGATCTGCATTTTAACAAGAGCGCCTGGCGTTTTGCGCACACCTTCCAGTTTGAGAACCCCAGCTCCAGATTTCTCACGTGGTTTTCTCCAATCACTAGTACTCCAGGACGTTAATAGGAATGAAAAGCTTCACGGTCAAATGAGTTTAGGAAAAGGTGAGTTAAACAAAGCCAAACTGGCCTCTGTGTTCCTGAATCTCTCAGCGCCGTTAACAGGCTGATGTATATATTACGATGTGCTAATTGAGGGTGGGATTTACAGTAGTCCGCAAACTTATTTGACCCTTGAGACATTTTTTTTTTTTTTGAGAAGCAGCTTGCCAAACCAGTGTACTAAATAATTCACTTTGGGGAATGACTGAGTTAGACCAACTGCCTTAGACACAGCTGTGGAAATGAGGTCCAGAGAAGCTGTGGGTTTGCCCAAGGTGGCAGTCAGCTGGCAGCTGGGCCAGGGCTGTGAGTCAGGCTTGCAGGCGTGGTGGACCATGCTCTTTCCAGGTTTCTGGGCTGGGAGGCTCAGAAATTTCACTCTGCTCCTGACCCATCTACCTCTTCAACGTTCTCTCAGTTATGAGGGAGTAATCATGCTCTATGATCAAGCCGGATAGGAGGATGGAGTCAAATAGGTTAACGTGTGTCTGAGCTCCTCTCAAGAGGCAAAACCCCAGGCCCAAGGTCCCAGAGCTCACAAGTGGAAAGCAAAGGAGGGAACGCAGGTGTGTCTGGTTCCCCTGCTCGGGGCTCCCGCCCTCCCTGGAGGCGGAGATCCTTCTAAGCTGCATCCGCACCAGGCAAAACTGGGCCTGGAGACTCTGCGAAGAGTGAATCCTGGAGAAGGAGCTGGGTCTCCCTTGGACAAACCTTGGAAAGCTCAACACAGGGCGCCCAAAAATGTGAGTCACAACGCAGCCCTTGGGAGAAAAAAGGGACAGTGCGTATGTGTGTGGGACAGGGCAGGAGGGCTGTTCTGGGCATGTAGAAGGGGGCAGGGATGGAGGAGGCGCCCACCACCGGGCTGAGGTGCACTGGATCTCCGAGAGGCAATTCCTCCAGCTTCTACGAAAGGTTGAGTAGCTGGCAAGAGTTTGCAAGCCCTGCATCTGGGCATCTCAGGGAGAGGTCCAGTGAGAATGATGAGGTCACAGAGACAACTCGCTAATCTGCCCCCCCCCCAAAAAAAGTGTTTATCTCCCCTGGGTGCTTCTGCCTGGACCTTCTTCTGGTTTCCCTTTATTGTGACCCCCAAGACACTTTCGTGTGATCCTTTGAACTCGGAGCTGATCGTTACAGAGATTAGTGGAAGTCATTCTGCTTGGCTACAGTCACTGAGGGAGCTTCCATGGAGGAAGTAGGAAAGGAGACAGAGAAAGCCCGACCCACTGGCAGGCTCTGTGTGTGGTGCTCTGCACCTAGTGTCGCGTTCTCCCAAGAGGCCTGCGAGGAAGCACTATTTTCCTCCTCATCTTTTGTTTTTTGGTGGTTTTTTTTTTTGCGGTACGCGGGCCTCTCACTGCTGTGGCCTCTCCCGTTGTGGAGCACAGGCTCCGGACGCGCAGGCTCAGCGGCCATGGCTCACGGGCCCAGCCGCTCCGCGGCATGTGGGATCTTCCCGGACCAGGGCACAAACCCGTGTCCCCTGCATCGGCAGGCGGACTCTCAACCACTGTGCCACCAGGGAAGCCCCCCTCCTCATCTTATAGGTCAGGAAATGGAAGCACAGAGAGGTTAAGCAGTCAGCCTGAGGTCACCGAGAGGACCGAGATGTGAACTCACAGCTTTGGGGCTCTAACACCCTCTTAGGCAGGAGAATTTTTAGTCTGGGGAACCAGACCTAGGGAGACGAAACAAAGTGGGGGACAGCAACATCCATCCCCCCATGAGGGGCAGTCCAGGTCTGGCCCTCCACACCTGGACCCCTTGGACCACCAGCTCAGCAGCAGAACCACATAAGGTGAGATGCTCAGACCACATCCCTCACTGATTAAATCTGAATCCCCAGGTGGAGCCAAGGCAGCTACTCATTAAAGCCTCACAGGTGATTCCAACACACAGTCAGGCTTGAGAACGAACCCCCTGGCTTTATAGATGAGGACGGTGAGCCCAGGGAGGGGAAGCAGCCCTCCCAAGGACACGCAGCCCACAGCCCCAGTAAGGACCCCAGCCAGGATCTTCTAATTTGTCATCAGCCGGACTGGCTTTTAGGATCACCTCTCCCAATGACTAACTGTGTAACCTTGAGTCATTTAACCTCACGATGAAAGTTGTAAATGTATTTAAACTCGTTCAATGGCAAAAGTGTTCCAGAAACAACGATGTTTTCCCTACCCAACCCCCATCACAAATTCAGCCCATTTTCTACTGTATAACAATGAACAGAGAAGATTCTGAACTGGAGTGGGATTGAGAATCTGACCATACTTGCGCCTTAAGGACAGGGCAGGACTCGGGGTGCCCTGGGAGTGTTACCTGCCCAAAGGAGTCCTGGGGAAGGACCCAGATGTCATACCAATCACCAGTGAGATGTGACTGGGGCGTGAGGAAGGGGAGGGAGGATACAGGGCTGAGATCTCCACTACTGAACGGGAAAGGCAGCCAGAGCTGGGCAACTCCATCCCGCCAGGAAATGCAGGTAGTGCCACCAGGTGGGCAGTGAGGCTTGGTCTGCAAGGGCCCCAGCAAGGTGCTCTCCAGATAGGGGCAGCGGAAAGGCAAGTTAAACACGAGCTTCCCCTCCTGCACGTGCCTTTCCTATGTAAATAAACGATTGATTAAAACCCTAGTATAAACATCCTAAGCTGTTTAACAGTGTTTTTTTCCCAGCCCCGTGGAATTACAGGGGGACTTTCACTTTTTTGGCCCTCTGTATCTTTGATATTTAGCTTTTGCATAATAACCACTGTGCTACTTTTGTCATTAAAAAATGAATTTTAAAATGCTGGTATAAAATATTTGCAGAACACCAGTTACCTATGCTTTCAAATGGACTTTCAGGGAAAATCAGTCATTTGGAGAAAGATTTTCAAATGATGGCAACCTAGGCACAATTCCGTGCCCTCTCCCTTATCTTGGCTGTTGGAAACGACAGGTGCCTTAGTCCTGGGGCTGCCCTTCGCTCTGCAACTGGGAGCATTTCAGGCCCAATCAGCTCTTCTCTCCCCGCTACTGCTTGGTCATCACAAGCACCCTCTGCCTTTCCCTCTCCACACAGCTGCAGGAAGACATCCAATCTGCAGGATCAGTTACCCCTTAACACACGGTAATTCTCAGTGCAGGAACAGGCAGAGGGAAGAGGCTGTAACAGAATCATCGTGCCAACGAAACTTCACAGTTTTGTCCCAGAAAGTGACCCAAAGCCTGGCTGCCCCTAGATATGACATAGCGAGGAGACAGCCATTGGGAGCACCTCAAAATGAGAAACTTTCCGAAAAGGAGAGCAAAGGTGACCTAGGTGCACAGGGTTCCAGCCTCTGGGGCAGCCCCTCAACTCCTCGGTGTTGTTCACCCCGGTCCTGTTGCTTTGCCCAGCCGGACACACCCGGGCCTGGGAACGCTCGGCCAAATCACATTGTGTGACCTTAGCTTAGGGGCAGTCGTGGGAGCACAGGTCAGCTGTCGGTTAGTGCGCACGTGCCCTGGGTGCGGGAGACATGCGTCCGTCTGCGTCGTGGGTGAGTGTGAGTCTAGTGCTTAACATACACACTTTTCGCACAACATGGGCCCCGACTGCGCATCAGCCACCTTGATGCACGCTCACCCACAGTGAGCATCTGTTCCTCTGCTGCTGGGAACTGATCCTTTGCAGCTGGTAGGACTACATGGGAGGCAGTTTGTCAGAGACCCCAACATGGTACCTTCTGAAGGAGGAGTCAAAGGGATTTTGACCATTCACGATCCCTCCTTATTCACTGATTTCGGAGAGTAACCCCCTATAGGATGTGACTCCCTCAAATGTAGGATCACCAGCTGCTGCTTCACTTGCTGCCAACATTCCTTTGTTCCCATTCAGCTCCAGAGCCTTGTCCCCAGGTTTTGACTCCACCCCAGGCCTTTGCCGGGGATGGAAATCCAACATCTCCATCACAGGGGATACCCAGGGTATCTGGGTTGGATCAGAGGTCACCAGAATTTGGGAGGAAGTGTCTTCTAATCCTGTAATGGCCTTTAGGACTCAAGGGCCTGGTATTTCATGGAAAAGGCATCACCTTTCTCATGGAACTCAGCTGGAAGGGCTCCTGCTTGCAGGTGCCAACCTCTTCATGGCGACAGGAATCTGAACTATGAAGACACTGGATGGGGGACAAGGCCCTGGGCTCCGAGACAGATGAAGTGTTTCTCTGGAAGGAATCTTGGCCTCTTGCAGACCTGGGAAGTGCTAGGGCTTAGCTCCTGAGTGAGGAAAGCTGGCGCTGACAGCTGGGAGTCAGGGCTCTGGGGGGCACCCATTGTGCAGGAGCCAGTGGGGCTGGGGCAGGAGGAGCCCTTCCACAGGTGTGGGTGGAGGGGAGCTCCGGATTCTGCAGACACCCCCAGGCTGGCCCCTCCAAGGGCTCCTGTGCTGTCAGAGCCATTTCACAAGCACCTGCCATCGTTATCAGTTCAAGCCCAGTGCTTCTGGAGTGTGGAGAGAGGGCAGGGGGCGGGGGGTGGGGGGAAGCAGCGGTAGGCTTCCTTCCAGGAAGCTCTGTGGCCTAGAGGAGCCTGAGAGTCACAGGACACTGTGCGTTCACCCCAGAGTTGTCCCCACCCTGCTGGCTCAGAGCACACACTTGAGGTCTGGACGGATGAGGTTCCAATCCTCCTCCTGCTGGGTACCATCTGGGTGCTGTGGACAAGTCACTTGACTTCTCTGAGCCTCGGTCTTCTCACCTGTAAAGTGGGGATAATGAGACCATACTCGCAAGGTCGTTGTAAGGCTACAAGAGAGAAGGGACAAAAGGTGCAAGGTGTGTGGTAGAGTGTGAGCCTGCTGGGGTAGGCTGGGCCACACACTGGACGGGGGCAGGATAGATGGGGGCCCCAGGCGACGAAAAGGATCTTTGCATCCTCAATGACGTCTTCTGTTTGCTTGTATCTAATAAAGGCTTTGAGGAAAGGAGAGACTCCCTGTGAGGAGAGGACAGGCTCTAGACCACACGGCGGTGGTGGAGGAGGTGTGGAGGCCAGCAGGCGCAGGGACCCGTCCTCCTGGGTGCCACGGGGTCTGCCTACATACTTTTGACATCCCACGTATCAAGGAAAGACTCCCATTGAGTAAAACCATTTATTTATGAAATGAAGGGATTGGATGGGCTGAACTTCAAACTCTGTCCAAGTACAATCTGGTGTCTCTGGATACCCTGAGCCTGAGAACCACCCTACCTATACAAGCACACGTGTACAGACATACACACACACAGGGATGCGCAGTCCCTCACACTGACGCACACGTTGCGTCCCCGGGTTCAGGTCGGAAGCTGGTATTTGTGGAAAGCTATGGGCTTGTGCTCCAGCCTCAGGCACATCTTTGCTGCTGCTGTTAGGGTGAGAAAAGGACTAAGACAGGGATCCCTCTCTGCTCTGGTTGCTCTGCGTTACCCCAGCAGCAAGGTGGACAGTTAGACCAAGAAGAATGCAACAAAGAGGAGGCTGGAGATCTACCCTCCAGCCAGCAGGCAGGGATATATATAGGGCCTTAGCTTTACTGCATCCCGTATGTACCCTAGAGAGGACAAAATGCTGGGCTCAGCCCAGGAAGGCCCTAGAGAACCAGCCAGTGCCCGGGTCGCACCTTTGTGCTCAGGGTAAAACCAGGGGGATTCAGGGGGTGACACTTAGTCATCTTCCTGTAGTGCCCCTGCCCTGGGACCAAGCAGGGTGGCTCCTCATAGTAACAGCATTGAGTCATAGTGATTCACCTGTTCACCTCTCGACCATTTCTGAAGCAGACCCATATCCTGCTTTGAGGAAGCTCAGAACTTCTATCCCCCAATGTTTCCTGTGCTGCTGACTTCCCAACAGGATGAAGGAGGCCTTCTCCTGGAATCTGAGCCTGATGTGGGGAGGCCTCCGTGCAGCGGAGTCCAGTGGAGGGCAATGTTTGCAGCCTCTGGGTTTTGAGTGTCCCCCCAAGCCTTAAAGTAGAGAAGACTCTCCTTTGCCCTGTACCCCCCGCACCTTGTCCCCACCTTGTGCCTTCTCAGCTGAGGCCAGGCTGGAACAGAATGTCCTGGCCTCTTTAACTGTCGCCCCAGCAACCGTACCACAAGTCAGACCTACATAGATGCTTCCACACAGCTGTTAATTAATAGACACACTGTAGGGACACAGAAGGAAGTGGTTATAATTCTGGCCTGGGGAATCGAGAGAAACTTTGTGAAGGAGGGAAAAGGTGGTCCAGGCCTGAGAGATGGCTAGGATATTGACAGGGGCTGAAGGAACTTTGTCAGCAAAGGCTCGGAGGCAAGAACAAATGAGGGCTGAATGCATTTGGATACAGGCCTCAGATGGCTCCGTGACTTAGGACAAATCACTTCCCTGTACGTGGTTGAAAGCACATGGTTTTGGAATCCAAAAGATCTGGCCGTGTACTAAGCATGTGACTTTAGATAACTTGCTTAACCCCCTGAGCTTCAGTTTTCTCATCTGTAAAATAGAGATATAACCGCCTACAGTAACCATTTCACAGGGTGTCTGAGCTTTGAATACGTTATCACGTAAAGCAACTCACTGCCTGCTCAGTACAAGGTGGGCAGTACCTGCCGTGTCTCCTCCTGTTCCTTCCTTCTTTTGGCCTCCATTTTTCCTTCCCTAAAATGACGAGAAGCTGCTCTGCCCCCATCCCACTGACATTCTTCTCAGGGGACTGGTGGGTCCCCTGAGAGAGCCCCGTTGCTCAGGAGCAAGCAGCACGGGGTGGGACTGGGGAGAACAGGGCATGAGCTAGGCGGGCATCAAATATACACAATTTCGGGCTTCCCTGGTGGCGCAGTGGTTGAGAGTCCGCCTGCCGATGCAGGGGACACGGGTTCGTGCCCCGGTCCGGGAAGATCCCACATGCCGTGGAGCGGCTGGGCCCATGAGCCATGGCCGCTGAGCCTGCGCGTCCGGAGCCTGTGCTCCGCAACAGGAGAGGCCACAACAGTGAGAGGCCCACGTACCGCAAAAAAAAAAAAAAAAAAAAAAAAAATACACAATTTCCCCAATGAGAGGTGCCTTTAGACCACATCAGGAGGTGAGGCATCAGCGGAGAGCTAAGGATGGAGCTGGGAACCAGCAGGCAGAGGGAAGGAAGGGATAGAAGAGAGCCAAGTTGTTTTTCATTTGCAGAACTTCCAGTTCCGGCCAAATAACATCTTTAAATACTATTGACATGACAAAGCTAAACTTCTTGGCTTGGGCTTGAATTTTTTCTGTTCTTTTTTTAAATCCCAAATTGAAGAATGTGTCTGCTTTAGAACTGTGTCTGCCAACCCAGTCCTTTCTGCCCGCAAGGGTCCAGCTCGGAGCTAGTCCAGTTTGCCAAGGTCAAGGAGTGATTACCTTCGCTCCGGCAATGCACACTTGGGGGAGGAAGTTGAATGCTGGGGAAGGCCAGGCATGCAGGTTCCTCTGGCAGAAAGCGAGCCTCCTGGACACCCTCTCTCCTATCACTCTCCCACTCCTGTTTTCCTTCGTCCCTGTGTGTGTACCATGCCTGTGTGCTGTGTCTGATGGGGGTGGGTGAGGACATGTTCCAAACAGGGAAGCATTTCCACATCTGTCTGCAGCTAGGACTGCAAGAATCAAGTGAAATTGAGAAAGTAAGCAATCATTCCAGTTCTTCATGTTTTAAGCTACTTCCACCTAAAATAACCAGGTAATTGAGGTTGGAGTGGGTGGTGTATCTTCTGCTCGAATTACCCATAAAATTGCCACCATTTTCCCGTTCACTTTGTGTGGATAAGACATAGCATCATCAAGGTCAGGGAACACAGATATTAAATAAGGCACATAGATAAAGATAAAGTTTCCCACCCCAGTCTCTTAACAGGTGGCACGTTTAGTCATTTCGTCAAAACAAACATTTGTCTTGCAAGAAATATTTCTTGGGCCAGACCCCATGCTAGGTATTGCAGATACAGTCATGACTAAGCAAATCCGGTCTTTGCGCAGAGAGAGTGTGTATCTTGGAGAGGGAAAAAGATAAAAATAAGTAAATGAACAAATATGATCATTGGAAACTATAGCAAAGGTCAGAATGAGTCAAAACCTTTTCTATGCTTGTTGTAAGCAATGTTTGGCAACTGTCCACAAAAATAATTAACACTCTTGTGTGAAGTCAGATCTGCCTGTGATCAGACCTGGTTACTCATCCCATCACCACCAGCAGCCCGTCCCCAGGTCAAGGGCTCCACTCAAGGCTGTACTAAGTTAACGGGTTTGCAGGGGAAACCAGTGACTCTGGCATGAGAAGCTCTGAGCCTACGGCCTCCAATAGCTGAACGACCGTGAATGAGTTGCTTTGGTCTCCTTTTCCTCATCCACAAAATGGGCATCACAGTTCCCCCACCAAACCGCAGAGTGCTTATGAGGACCACGGTGTACGCTATGCACTCTGCAAACTGTAAAACTCTAGACAGAGGACATGGTGTTGAGAAGGTTTCTCCACAAAGAAGTTGAGTAAACCTAAGAGGGAAAGAGAGAGGAAAGAAGATGTGGGGAGGGGAGGGAAGTAGAGCTCAGGACTGCATGGCCAGTGAACTATTTAACCCTTCCCCCGAAACAACCTACGGGACACAATCATCCTCATCTGTATTTGGGGAAACTGAGGCACAGACAGGTCAAGGAAGCCACACCACTCACCTGTGGGAACCTGGGTTTTGATCTGCCCATCTCCAAACTCAGATCTTTCTTTTTTTTTTAATTGAAGTATAGTTAATTTACAATGTTGTGTTAGTTTCAAGTGTACAGCAAAGTGACTCAGTTATACATGTATATATATTCTTTTTCAGATTCTTTATAGCTTACTACAAGATATTGAGTAGAGTCCCCTGTGCTATACAGTAGGTCCTTGTTGTTTATTTTATATACAGTAGCATGTATCTGTTAATCCCAAACTCCTAATTTATCCATCTCCCCTCCCCGCCATCCCCTTTAGTAACCGTAAGTTTGTTTTCTGTCTGTGAGTCTATTTCTGTTTTGTAAATAAGTTCATTTGTAACATTTTTTTTTAGATTCCATATGTAAGTGATGTCATATGGTATTTGTCTTTCTCTTTCTGACTTCACTTAGTATGATAATCTCTAGTTGCATCCATGTGGCTGTAAATGGCATTATTTCGTTCTTTTCATGGCTGAGTAGTATTCCATTTTGTGTGTGTGTGTGTGTGTGTGTGTGTGTGTGTGTGTGTACACACCACATCTTCTTTATCCATTTATCTGTCAATGGACATTTAAGTTGCTTCCATGTCTTGGCTATTGTGAATAGTGCTGCTGTGAACATTGGGGTCAGAGCTCGACTCTTTAGCACAAAGCCGTAGCCAGAGCAGGGGAGGAAGACACCAACCCCTTTTTGATTTGAACTTGACGCTTTGAGTGTCAAATGGGGCCTTCCCAGGAAATGCCACAGATGACTCTTTTTAAAGGAAGACAGACCAAACCACACAACTTTAGGGAATTGAGGAGATACTGGAGCTTCTTTTTTTATGGATGAAAAAAGTCAAAGGCTCTGGAAAGTTTAAGGTGACTTGGCCAAAGCCATGTGACTGATTAGTGATGGCATCAGAGAAAAGAAAAAAGGAAGGATAGACTGATGAATGTTTTTCAGACTGTAGGTGCTACTCACTAGTGGGTCATGAAATTCATGAGTGGGTCATAAGCGGGAGTTTAAAAAAAATGAACTAGCATAGGCTAGAAAATAAAGCTCGTTGTACTTGGTAGAGGGAAGTACCATTTGTGAAACTTTTCAGTTCTGTGTGTTTGCTTGTGTATATGCAGAGCCTGAATGTAAAATGCCCGCGGGTCCTAGATAGAACCCTCTGAACGCCTCCAGACAGGAGGGTGAGCTTGCAGAGGAAGAGACCCGTGGGACTGACAGGAAGTTTGAGCAAAATCCGAGTTGCTCCTCCAATTCAAGCAAAACAACTCTAAAATAACCACAGGGCCTATTTTTAGCATGTGCCAAGACTACCTTTCCTTTGCTCTCTGGCCTAGACCACAAGCGCCCACCCACAGCACGGTCTGCTCCTGGGGAGCCGAAGGGGCCCAAGAAAGCTGTCCCACAGGCAGGAGGCCAAGGCCAGGCTCTTATCTAAACCCCAAGGCTGTTTCCCGTTCCTTACTTCCTCTGCCTGCCTGGGGATAAGAGCAGGTCCTCGGAAACAGGGAACAGCATCCTTCACAACAGGATGTTGCGGAGGAACCACAAACTGCTGCTCTCTGAGTCAGGCCACCAGTGCACCAGGCTCTGGACCTGCTTAGTCACTGCAGGACACCTTAACCCTTCAGGGAACAAGAGAAGACACAGCTGAGGGCCTGAAGGGAGGATGCAGGGGATCTTTCCAGCCTGTGACCTTGTGGATGGACCTTCCACAGCATCAGGGCCCAAGTTTCTGCACCTGGAGCCCATCTAGCAGGCAAGGCTTGGGGTGGGCATAAATGGCATTTTAAGGATTCCTCCCATGTCAGAAGGCACGCTCAGGCATGTGTATGTGTGTGTGAGTCTGTGTGGCAGGGGGATGGTGTGGGCAGAAGAAGCTAGAATCATCAATAAACTTAAGAGGAAGCACCAGGAGCCTCATCCCTGGACCGTGGGAGGGGCTGGCAAGGGCCCTGCTATTAGATAGTGGCAGTGCCAACCTCTACCTTTGAATGTGTGTGTGAAGGGGGTATGAGCAGTGGGAGTAGAGGGAAGATGAAACCATTCATAATGCCAAGGAAAACTGTCAACCCTGAGCATAGATTATAACCTAAGAGCCAACCAAGTGAGAATAGAAAAAGTAAACATTTGTCTGAGTTGTGTAAAAGGAACATAGAATCAGTTTCAGAAACTGCTCACCATTTCCATATAGCTTGATAGTGATGATGCTTGTCACTCAATCCTATGTAAGACTGACTTTGGTGTAGGTGTATTTGATTACATTAAGCTCTACTCATTGGTGATCAGGCTTCAGTGACTGTTGCTCCTGAGACAGAGCTGCTGTGCTCAGAGCTTACAACATCCCTAATGTGAGAGACCCAGAGAACCAGTTCCAGTCACTGCCCAGCCCCCGAGGACAGCCTCCTTGGGAGAGAAGTGAAGGGAATGTGGCCTGCGAGAGGTGAAGCCCAATGTCCAATGTCCTGACTCCCAACCCCAAATCCGCAAGTCTGAGCTGGCTGTTCATAATCCCTCTCTTTACACCCCAGTTCTTGTGGGAAGGACTCCTAGGAAAGAGATTCCTGGGAGAGAGACTCAGGGAGCCCCTGAAGCATGGCCAAGGCTGCCTTGCAGCTAAAGGCATGCAAGGATCTGTCTTAAAGACCGCAGCAGCCAATAAGTGATACACACCAGATTTCTAATCCCAGATCCTCTCCTTAAAAACTTGACAAAGTCACCTAATCTTTCCAAACTTCATTTTCCTCATCTCTAAAAAGGAGACTGTGAGGGTGAAATGAGAACAGTGATCAAAGCTCCAAGCCCAGTGCTGGCAGAGTGAACCCAGCGCTGGCCTTTTCCCTCTTTGTAAGGTTGTTGATTTAGAGCTGACCCTCAGGGCAGGGAGGCCCAACTGCTTGCTGCCTCAAGTTCTCAAGGTTCAGGGTGGTCTCCTGGCAGCTGGGGTTCCCAACTCGGTGAGGTCTGAGCCTTCCCCTCCTTCCAGCACGGCCTCGGGGGAGCTAACAGGCCCCAGCAGGCAGAGACTGGCTGCCACAGCTCCAGAGCAACTGTGGCTTGGAGAGAATCCCTGGCATGTGTCACCTCGGCCCCCACAGCCATGATCCATGGTGCGCTGGAGAAGCGCTTTGTTCCGGGGCCAAGGGGTCAGCTTGTAGGAGGGTCATCCGTGGGTCTCCATGCTGGACAGCTCCCCTCGCCCCTCGATCCCCACCCCCCGTCCTCACACCAGCTGCTCCGGATCACCCGTCCAGCCAGGGAGACTGTGCAGCTTGTGCCTGGGCCCAGAGAGGGCTGTGCGTGAGCTGTGACTGTGGGGCAAGGCCGAGGCATGGTGAGGAGGGTCTGCTCACCTGGGAGACCTGTAGGGACAGGAGCTGGTATGGAAAGGGTGGTGGGAAAATCAAGAACCAAGTTTTCTCAGCTTGTCCCTTGGTTGCATTAGGATCCCATGCAAGTCATGGGGCCCCGGTTTCCTTATTGGCGGAATGAAGGGGTTGGACAAAACAACCTCTAAGGTCCCATCTAGCTTTACTATTGGGTGCCGTAAATTCCTGTCTTCTTACAAGGTCCACAGTTCTCCCATCAACAGGTCAGCATGTTGAAGCGGATGGGATAGGAACAGGATGGGAAGAGGTGTAGGCAAGAGGTAAATGCAGATGGTTTGGTTCTCCCAGTCAGAAGACTGGTCTGTACAATGTAAGTTTCTTTATTTTTCTGTAAGTGGATTTATTTTCTGTCTCAAGCCCCTGTTCTGGCTGATGCAGAAAAACTAGTATAGTTACTTCCAGGTAACCCAGTCACATGAGTCATTTTCTCAAACATTTCGGTACTCAGCTCTATTAAATTCAAGATATCTGTCCTCGTTCCCTCCCTGGAGTTGATGCTATTGACCACATCTGTGGAGAGAGGAAGGCTACACTTCTGCTACATCTGCCCCAAGTCCTCCTTTAAGATGGAAGGTGCTCCTGTCTGGTCGTCAGACATGCCCTCCCCACCTCCAGCCCCATAAACTGGTACACACACCCCGCCCGCCCCCCGGCCGGGTGCTCCATGTTGCTGCCCACTCTCTATATTGTGCCCTGTTTCTGCTAAAGGCCCACTTGCAGGTCTGCAGCTTCCTCGTGATCACTCTCTCCAGTCTTGATTCCATTCCCACTGCAAGAGCCTGAGAAACCTGTGTGCGTGGGGCGGGGCTGGGGGGGTAGGTGATGGGGAGTGAGGCGGGGGGCGTTCTCTGCCCAGACCTGCCACACTGCCACTCCTCCGTAGCTCTGTAGCTCACCATGGTGGCCGAGAGGACTCCCTGAGGCTCACCACCCTCCCTGGGCTCCCAGAGAAGTGAGGCACAGGGGCTCACCATGCCTGGACTCCATCCTTACAGGACTGATCTTTCATTTTCCCCACCCCAGGATCCAGGAGAGGACTGGACCTTGGAGGTTCATCTAGCTCTCCAAACTCTCTTCCTCTTTTCCAGGTTAGGGGTGTTGGTCTGGGGTGCAGTGAGGGTTAAGGGGGAATGTTTAAAAAAGGAAAGATTTTACACATCTCATATCACATCTCCTTTTCGTGTTTCCTCTCTCATTCCTGGATCAAAGCCTTGGGCCTCCAAAGCCAAGCGCTGGTTGTGTTGGCTGTCTGGCTCCTTTAAGACCACTAGTGCTTCCCTTTACTTCCTGAGTGGGAAAGAAACACACAGCACGAACATTCCACATATCAAAGCCCCTGGAAGGGCAGGGCAAAGGGTTAGAGCTCGTCCTAGGCTCCCATATGTCTTTGACAATCGTATGGAATTGTCAGTGTCCTAAAAAACAAAAATCCAATCATGAAAAGTCTCTACATACAAAATACAAACCCTTCACCTGTACTTTCAGGTCTTCCTCCGCATGGCCCACCCCAGTTTCCCTCTCCCACCACTCTCCTAACTAACTTCACAGGACTTTAGGCAAATTTCCTTCATGTTTCTGAGCCTCAGTTTCTTCATCTCTAAACTAGGGTTAATCGTTCATTTCGTACTGTGTTATGGTACGAATTCTAAGTACTATTAGCAAATCAATTTTGATAAAAACTCAACTAGAAGTGAATTCTCGCACAGGATCTGGCATGGAGCAGGTTTAACAGGTCTCAGTTCCCTCCCAGCCCAGTCTGCAGCCAACTGGAGCACAGCCTTGTATTCATGGCTCAGCTCTGCTAACTTGCCCCCCGCTCCCCCCTCCCCCAGACACATTTTATATCACTTCCAGCACTGAGGCACCTCTAAAATGCTACCACCTCCAAAATCCTCCCCCGAACCGGCTCTTCTCATATAACTGTTTATGCCCACACCTCCTCTTCCACCTACAACGTTTAAGCTCATTGAGGGCACAAACTTTGTCCTGTTTTATACGTCTTGCCGGGAGCCACTGAGACCAGCCTGCTCCACCCAGGACCACACCCCTGCTGGCTCACCAAGTGCTACTCAGTGTTCCAGGCAGCCACCCAAGCATTCCGTCACTCCCGACCTGCTCTTGCATTCATCCCATTTCCACCCGACACCCACTCTCAGATCTATGATTCTGACCTCAGGCCCTACCTCTGGCCTTCCAGATGGGGGTTATTTGTTCTCTCCAGCTTGGCCCAAACCTTTGGCTCCTAGCTGTCCCCACTGCTGGCTTTTATCCCAAAGACCCCAATCCCTGCCCTGGTGTTACACGGCCATGCTGTCCAGGCCTTTGTAACCAGAACTGTAGTGAACATTCATAAGTGTGTGTGTGTTTATGTGTGTGTATGTGTATACATGTGTGTATGAATATAGATTCCAAAGATGGCTGAGATGTCCCCAAGTGACTATATGGCAGAGAAATGAAAGTCAATCAAAGCCAACTTCTCCTGGCTTAGAGTCACCATCTTCCTGCCATTTCCTGTGTTTGCCCACTTGCTGGGAGGAAAGAAGACAAGAGTTGTACATCTGGTCCTAACGGGCCTAAAATGAGATACCGGGTGAGGCATGGTGAGGGCCTTGCTTGTGTTCTGGGCAGACAGATGCCAGCAGGAGTCCCCGGATGCAACAGCCCTTGACCAGCCCCAAATCTAAAGATTCATGAATGACTCTAAAAACACTCAGTGTTTGAGCCAATGGCTGGGGTGTGAAACCCCAAAGCTTTGACCTGACCAGGCTCGGGGAAGACCCGTCTGGGACTCCCGAAGCCATGGGGTGTGAAGGGAGAAGTGTGTTGTCGCCACCCTGAATTCAGAGCGGGTGAGATAAAGTAGGACAGGTCATGATGTGAGCAGCTACAGAGCCTCTCTCCACGCGCCTTGCGGGGAAGGTGTTTCTCCCTCCTTCAGTACTCTTTTATTGGGTCCCTTCTATGCCAGTCGGGCACTGTGCTGGGCCCTGGAGCTACAGTGATGAGGGAGACAGATGCAGGCCCCACCCTCACAGAGCCTGCAAGAGTTACAGACAATCAAACAAGGAACAGCAATGGAGTATGTGACCCGGGGAGTGTATGGGCATCTAGGAGCACTTGGCAGGCTGGGTGGGTGGGGAGAGAGGCGGCTAGGGTTAGTCAGGGAGGACTTCCTGGGAAAGGTGACAGTTTAGGGGAGACTAGAGTTTTAAGCCACTAAACAGCAGGTATGAATGACCAGTGACCAGAGAGAGGACATCCCCTGCTGGAACAGAGAGCAGTGGCTGGTTGGAGCACAGAGGGCAGTGGGGTGGAGGAAGATGGGGCTTGAGAGGTGAGAGCGTGCCGGCCATCAGTTTGGTTTGAGGGAGTCACTGCTTAGTACCCTTTTCCTCCCTCCTTTCCCATCTCAAATCCTGAGAGGAGGCTCTGGCCTCTTTCGCACTTTCTATAGTATCTAGCATGGGGCTTTGCATACAGTAAGTGCTCAATGAACACTTGTGAAGTAGTTGACGAAGGAGCGGGGTAAATGTAGGGTTAGGAACTCAGTTCTACATGGAGACCCTTAGAAAATTAAAGCAGGCCCTTCCACTCACGTGATCTGTAAATTTATGGCCCTGCAGTTGAGATTTTATAGCTAAGACCAAATACTTGTTAAAAACTAATAGGAATGTGTAAAACCAGCATTGGCAGATCTCAACTGGCAGGCAGGAAAACCTGGCTCCTTGAAGACTGCCTGGCTCCATGGTCGATACATGCCTTGGGTAGAGATCCAGAGGTGAAAAGTCATTCACTTCTGGGAGCGAGAAACTGACTCAAACCCTAAGTCACAGGTTTCAGCTCTTTAGGGCAAAAGGGCGTTGCATGCCTCAACTCGTTACAGATCACCAGTTTAAATTATTTCGCAGACACGTTCATCGCAGTGGGGGTTCAGAAGAGGCTGCCAGTCCTTGCCGGACAGAGTCTTTAGGGGAAAGGTGTAGGTCATTAGCCTTGCGCTGTGATGGGACCTCAGCCAGGTCAGAGGAGACCAAGGCTTGCCGGAGCCAGTCTGTCCTTCCGAAACCCACCGGGCTGCCACTCCTCCTCCCCTCATTCTCCCTCTGCTGCCCGGGCTGCGCCCACGCTTTGCTGGCCGTGCCTCCTCCGTCCCCACGTGCTGTCACCTCTACACGCACACGGGCCATCTCTAAGCCAGACACTCATTCCTGTACCAAACGCCTTTGTCCGTTGATTTCTCAGCAGTTTAGGCATGCTGAATGCAGAAAGTCTGGTTTTCTGGTTAAACAACATTCTCAGATATTTTGTCCTCTCACCCCAGATCTCCTCTCCAGACCCTTCTCCTCAGTCCTCATGCCCTGGATCCCTCCACTGTGTGATTTAGACACTGAATGAGTTTTCTAGAAACACACCGTAGAAATAAATTCCTCAGAGGCAATGCAATAAATGATCTGAGATAGGCATGAGTGATGGAGCCTTTTGGTAAGAGAGGTGAGGAATGCTGATGGTGGAAAAACAAAATTCAGGAGGCCAAATTTTACAGGGAGCAATTCGCAGTAAATGAGAACATGTCAGGGGCGCTGGGGCCATTGGAAACTGGTTGCATCTGCCTCTTTTTGTAAGTTGGGTTTACTCCGTGGAACATAATAATATGTAACCAAAATGCTGGAAGACCATTTCTTTGCTACAGAGACCCAGCCAGCGAACCAAGTAGAAAAACAGAAGATGTACTTTTCACTCTGGGAGTTTTTTGTTTTGGGGTTTTTTGGGTTTTTTGTTTTTGCTGGGGTAGGATTTTTATTTTTAAATCTTTCCTGGGTGTTAGAACAGATTGTAGAACCTTGGAAAGGCCTTTCCAAGGGCTAATCAAACACTAGTCTAAAGGGTCAGTGGGTAAAAGTTCTTTGACTCTCCTGAGCTGGGTGCAGATAAAAATGTTACCGTTAAAGAAAGAAAGCCAGTCACGGTTTGGTTAAAAGTTTGTATTTGTGAACCTTCTGTCCCAGGTTAAGAAAGGAAATTTTTATTTTTAATACAAATATGTGTTGTCGTCTGAACGATTGGCTGGTTTGTGCCCTCACGGGAGCCTAAAGAGAAAAACTATTTGGGGTTACAACATGGGAAAAATTAGTCACCAGTGATTCATGGAGATTATAAATATGTAGCTATATTGTTCTCTTATTTATGATCCAGCTGGGATGAGCTGTTTGGGAGGAAGCAGGCAGACACACAAACAGTGCCAAAGGGGAGCGGACGCTCCGCTCCGGGCTTCGTGGGGTGAGCACGTCCCGATCCTCCCCGGCAGAGCCTCCTTGGTCTCAGTACTTGCTGAGTAGTGCCAGTCCCTGGAGGGCTGTCCTAGAGCTTCTGTGGGGCCAGGGCAAGAGCAGGCTAGCAACACCCTCGCGTCCTTCCTGAGGCTCTGAGCTGTCACAGGGCAACACGAGGGTAATGCTCGTGTCCTGGGGGCGATTACTGGCTTTGCTTTTCCCAAGGTGGTGTTATCAAATCGAGCCCCTCTGCTCACTGCTTACAAGATCAATACGCACAAATCTTGTTAGAAAGGAAAGTTGCCTTTAATCAGAATGCTGGCAATCTGGGGAGATGGAGGACGCAGCATCCCTCAAAAGCCACCTCTGAAGATTCTGCTTGGCCATGAAAGCTTTTAAAGGGGAACGGGGAAGTAATCTTAATCATTGAGTTAGGGGCTCAAGGTCATCACCATCTCCCACTATGTGCAGGCTTGTTTACCGGCTTGTGGACACCTTGTGATCTTTCTTTAGATGCTATCTTGTTCATGTAGTTTGTTCACGAGATTACTGAAGGGGAAGCTAGGGAAGAGATCTGGTCATCTGTTAATTACAGTTTTTTTTTAATTAATTAATTAATTTATTTTTGGCTGCGTTGGGTCTTCGTTGCTTGGCATGGGCTTTCTCTAGTTATGAAGAGCAGAGACTACTCTTCGTTGCAGTGTGTGGGCTTCTCATTGCCGTGGCTTCTCTTGCTGCAGAGCACGGGCTCTAGGCCCACGGGCTTCAGTAGTTGCAGCATGCAGGCTCAGTTGTTGTGGCTAGCAGGCTGTAGAGTGCAGGCTCAGTAGTTGTGGTGTGTGGGCTTAGTTGCTCCGCAGCATGTGGGATCTTCCCAGACCAGGGATGAAACCCATGTCCCCTGCACTGGCAGGCAGATTCTTAACCACTGTGCCACCAGGGAAATCCCCATCTCTTAATTACTTATTCTTCATTTCTACTTCTTTGATCATCGGAAAGAACCAACAAGTTAGGCAAAATATTGTGTGATCAAAAGATTTGAAAGTTGTGCTAGGGCTGGAGATGAGTAGAGCATGGGGGTGTCTGGCTTAAGGTTAGTGACAAGATATAGGAGTGCCTCCTGCAAAGAGCACTTTCCTGCAAAGAGCCTTTTCCTGGCAAAAGCTGCTTACACTGGGAAGAGCGATAAAAGCAGGAATGAGGTGAACTGTTCGTTGGCTGGCAGAGTTCTACTCAGAATTCCAGAAACTCATACCCTAAGTCCTCCTTACACACACACACACACACACACACACACACACACTCACACATGCATACATACATACATATATACATACACGCACACATGCAATTCATTCATCTATCAAAGTGTACTGAGCCCCTGTGTGTGGAGTGCTGGGGAAATGATGGCAAGAAAGACACCCTAGGCCCTGCCCTAGAGCAACGTCCAGCCTAGTGGAGAAGAAGGACATCTGCCCAGGGATTACAGTGGAGACTGATGAGTGTGAGGATGGAGAAGTTCCACCCGCCAGGAAACATACAGTAGGTGCATCCCATCCTGTTACAGGCCAGGAGTGGTTTTACAGAGCAAGGACTGTTTAAGCTGACCCACGTAAGAAAGCTAAGATGCAGGCAGGGCAAACCTAGCGGCGCAGAGGAAGGCAGGTTGCAGGGCGCAGAGGGAGGATGCAGAAAATGTTGCTTCAACAGTGCTGAAGCACTAGGGTATGAATCAGCCCAGAGATGCTCAGGAAGGGAGGGAGGGTGGCCCCAATGTGAGGAAAGCAAGGCATCAGTGGTAACCTTCCTTCCCAGGGCCATTATGGTACTCTCCAAAGAACTGGGGTGTGAGTGTCCAAACTATGGGCTCATATACCACCTTCCAGGTCTGTTTTTTCGAAACCTTACACTGAGACACTCATGCAGGCCACAGGGAGTCCCCATTCAGCACTCAGGTAATACCAGAATGGGCAGGAAGACTTGCAGCCAGGAGTCGAAGTAGATCTAGATGGTGGCCGGCAGGTGGGGATGAGTCCAGAAACCAGGTCTGAACTAGGGGATCAACTCAAGAGAATGATTTCAGTCACTGTTACCATTTGTCGACCCTGAAACTGCTCCCAGGATCCCATGCCTAGAGAGGGCTGGGGTCAACCTGAATCCAACAGCTAGTGGGGCCAGGTCAGAGGGACACCAGGACTGAGAGGCCCCAAAGCTGAGTCTGAGAACTACTGGCTTCAAGCCTTATCTCTATTGACAAGTGTGGATAGAGCTTCACCTTCAGCTAAGGATAGACTTGACATATCCTCGGGGCTGAGAGGCCTGTGGAGGAAGGAATAAGGAAGGCCATGACCCCCTCAGCTGACACCTGACTCACACACAGTCTTCCTCTTTGCCTCAATTCCTGCCCCACCCTGGCTGATTTCTGCATCCACGTAGTAGACTTTCCTGATTCCCAGGTCTCCCAGTTGATTGACACCTACATCTCTACTTCAGGCATCCAAGTTCACCTCTACACTTCAGCGTTGTGGTTCATAGTATGCCCGCAGGAGGCAGTCTGCCTTAACGGTTCCGCCGTTTTCAAGTTGTGTAACCTTGGGCGCTCTGTGCCTCCGTGTGGCATGATATTAGAACCTGTATCAATGGGTGCTGTGGGATTGAAGAGTTAATACAATATATGGCACATAGTTGGGACTTCATAAATAGTGTCATTAATAGGAAAGAATATTAGCTCCAAGGAAGCATTGTCCCAACTAAATGCAATGTCTGGCAGAGAATGTATACTTAATCTTTGTTGAATGAATGAATGGTGTCATCATTCTGGGTGGCTCCGCTTCTGGAATTAAAATGAAAACATCCACCTCTTCAACCCCACCTTTTATTCTTCTCCACAGACCATCTTTTAATCTCCCAGCCGCCCTCCACCTTGCTCTGTCTTGATCCAGCCTGGACTCCAGGAACTAGCCTCTCACCAGCCATCCTCACAAGCCTCCTTCTCCACACCCGCTACAGAGCCCCATCTTGGACTGACCCTGTTAGTAGCCTTCCTCGTTCCCTGCTCTGTCCTGCCACTCACAGCCACCCTCTCTCCACTCTGCCTTCTCCTCCACCACCATTGTTCTCAGGAGATAATCTCTCCTCCTCTTTTTTTTTTTTTTTTTTTTTTGCGTTACGCGGGCCTCTCACTGCCGTGACCTCTCCCGTCGCGGAGCACAGGCTCCAGACGCGCAGGCCCAGCGGCCATGGCCCACGGGCCCAGCCGCTCCGCGGCACGTGGGATCCTCCCAGACCGGGGCACGAACCCACGCCCCCTGCATCGGCAGGCAGACTCTCAACCACTGCGACACCAGGGAAGCCCTCTCCTCCTCTTTTATAGGGGACTTTCTCCGTCATGAACCCTTTTCTCTCAATTGTAGCTTGTACTCTCCCATCTCCTTGGAGTCCTGTTCCTCAGTATACAAACAAGTTTAAAACTCCCCACTCCCTTCATGGAGTGGGAGAGGGGTATTTGGGTTGATAGGGGAGTGACAGTTCTCTGAGAAGTCCTTTTCGTATAGTTCTGACTCTTAAACCATGGTAATGTTTCACATGCCCTCCAGTAATACAGAAAGACTATCAACCAGGATGTCGACAGAACTTCAGATGGAATACAGACAGTAATGACTGAACCTAACTCTATTAGAAATGAATATATAACCATACTGAAGGGGGTGGGGAAGAACATAGCCAACCCAAGTAATTTGAAAACCAACATTTGACTATATACTCTAAGGCGAAAGACAAAATGAACTATATACAGATATCATCCTCTAACTAGTATATTTACTTCTCACAAGAGTATGAGTAGCAATTCTGAAACCCCTTTACATGTATACTGGAAGTGAGCAAATGTAAGTATATTGCAGATAATGAGAGCTAGGTTCCTCACCGTTGGAGAAAAGAGTTACAAATAAGCGAAGGGGAAAGGCCGGAATGAAACTTGTGGTATTAGATTGGAACTGAAGGTATTAACGTGAACTTATGGTTTTGAATATATAGATGGGTAGACATAGAAATTCACAACTATTTCAAGACACATTTTTTAAAAAAGACATTACCATTCTTTAAAAAACAAAAACCTCCCTTCACCCCACACCTCCACCTATTCCTCCATCTCTTTCCTTCCCTTCTCGGTCAAGTTTCTGGAAAGACTGGTCCACATGCATTGCATCTACTTTCTTCTCCCCATTCACTGCTCTTCTGGTCACAACTGGGCTTCACCCTGGTACCTTGTGCAATCCTCAAAGATCTCCAAGGACCTCCGAACTGCCACTACAAAGTGGACTCCTCAGTGACTATTTCTCACTCCTGATGACCTGTCTCTCTCATCATCATTTTCTGTTTCCCCTTCATCTCTCAGTTTTTCGGTATTAGGCGTTCTCCAGGATCCTGATTCTGGCTCTCTCCTCTTCCCACTCTGCACTCTCTTCTGGGAGATTTTCAAGGCTTATGACTCCGTGATCTATATTTCTGATTCAAACCACTCTCACATTTCAGGGCCAATGGCTATCAATGGCTCTCCCAGGCCCTGCAGACACAACACGTTCAATTTTAAACTCATCGTCTTTTCCTCTGGATCTGATCCCTCGCTTAGCTGATGTACCACCATCCGCCCAGTCTCAAGACCAGAAACCTGCATTCTTTCCTGTCCCTCTCTTCCCATACCTGACCAGTTCCCTGGGCTTGCCGATTCTAACTCTGGAAGGCTTCTCCACTCTCGTCCTCTGCCACCACCCGAGCTGAGGCCTTCCTCATCTCTGATGGAGAATAGGGGAAACAGCCTCCTACAGCGGTGTTCCTACATCTGGCTTCACCCACCAGCACTTCCCGACTGTGGGGGCCAAAGCCAACCACACGACTGCCTTTCTTAAAAGCCTTCATTGGTTCTCAGGATAAAGCCAAACACCTTGGTATGACAAACAGCGTTCTCCATAATGTGAACACTGGCTCCCACCTAATTTCTAGCCCCATCTCCCACCGTCCTTCTCTTGATTTTATTTTCTAACTGTACCTTTACATGATATGTTCACTACACTAAAATAAACTCCCCTGGTCACTTTATCTTATCCCTCTGCTTTTTTCTTTATTGTACTTATCATAATCTGTAATGATTGGGTCTATTATCTCTCCATTTGTTTTTTGTCTGTCTCCTCTAATATAAGGTTTATGAAAACAGGAATCTTGCAAAAAAATTTTTGATAAAATATACATAACATAAAATTTACCATTTTAACCATTTTTAAGGGTACAATTCAGTGCATGCATGTTGTTGTGCAACCGTCACCACTACACATTTCTAGAACTTTTTCATCATCCCAAACAAACTCTGTACCCATTAAACTGTAACTCCCCATTATCTCCTCCCCTCAGCCCCAGGTAATCCCTATTAGTCTTTCTGTCTCTAGGAATTTAACTATTCTAAGTACCTCACATAAGTGGAATTGTATAATGTGTGTCCTTTTGTGTCTGGCTTATCTCACAACATAATGTTTTCGAAGTTCATCCGTGTTGTAGCATGTATCAGAACTTCATTCCTTTTTATGGCTGAATAATATTCCACTGTATGGATATACCACATTTTGTTTATCCATTCATTTGTTGAAGTATATTTTGATTATTTCTACCTTTTGGCCATTGTGAATAATGCTGCTGTAACCACTGGTGTACAAATATCTGAACAGAGGAACCTTGTTATCTAGCATTCTCCATGGTCTGGAACAACGCTGGGGCATAATAGGTGTCCAACTAAATATTTGTTCTGTGCATCCTTGCCTATATATATGCTATATCCTCTGCATAGAAGCCCTTCTCCTTATTCTTGGAGAAACTTTTTATTCTTCTAGGCACACATTTCATCTTCCCCAGGAAGCCTTTCCAGACAGACAGACAGACACACACACACACACACACACACACAAACACACGTCACTCTCTTCCCAGTGCTATTATTGTGATCCATGTATGATTTAGGAAGAGGTTTCAATTGCAGCCATGCACTATGTTGTAATTTATTTGATTGTATATCTGTCTCCACAGCTAGATGATAAATCTCTTGTGGGCAGGAATGCTGTCTTCATCATCTCTATGGCCCCCAAGTCTAGAGCAGTGCCTGGGACAGAGTAGATTCTTAGTGTTTGATGAATGAGTGAGCGAATGAATAAATGAATGACTCCCTTACATCTTCCCTAGTCTTCGTTGTATATCCAGCAACATTAGTTAATACTTTAGCTACCCTTTCCCTGAGTTGTTTTTGTCACTTTGGGGCTTGTTTACATAAAAGCAAAAGGGAGAGAGTTTACTGTCCCAGGTCAGGAGGACATCAGAGAGATGGTGTGACTATACCTGGTGTGCTTGGACTGTCCCCATCTATACCTGTTGTCCCAGCATCAAGTTTAATAGTGTCCCCTTTCACTTTGTAAGTGTCCTAGTTTGGATAATAAATTATATGACCATCCTACAGGGAGGAAAAACAACTTTTACTAACCCGTTGGATGGGAAGTGGTACCTTCCACCCAAGGGCAGTAGGGCCTGCCCCCTCGGCCTTACCACGTCAGCGTGCTCCTCTCCCTCAGGCTGCGATTCGCTTGAGTTTTTCAGAGGCCACAGAAAGGTGCTCTGGGCATGCACACCAGGCCAATAATGCCAGGGAATCAATGTCCCCCAGGAGCAGCCCTCAACCAGCGACAGAAGGGGACTGTGTATCATGGCCTGTCATCCTCACCCCTCGGACGGGAGAGAGCCAGGTGTGTGCTCCACACCATTTCCCGGAATTTCCCCATAAGATTATGCTCCGGTCACCCACAGTAGTAGCTGCTTAATATGACACCTTTGTCGGCTTCCCGGTCCCTGCTGCACTTCTTCAGTGTTTCCTGCTCTTGCTAAATGAACTCCTTGCCCTTGAATTCTTGCCTCAGGGCTTGCTTCTGGGGGAACGAGCCACTGAGCTGCCTACTTCCTCTTCCGGGCCTGAGGAGCCTTGTTAGTATCAACTTCCTTTGCACCCCTTTCCATGCACCCCATTCTCAGCCAATCCTCTCCCCCACAAACCTCAGCCCTTCACCTGCCCAGGCCTGTTCCTCCCTCCCCAGCTGCCAGTGCTGGGCTGAGTCACCAGTACGTTGGGGTGGACCTGGGTTCGGGTGGCTGAGGTCTCCTGTTGGCCATGCCCACACTCTGGACCCTAATGTCTTTCTGGGTTTTCTTTTTTTCTTTCTTACTTTTTTAAAAGAGAAAATATTATTAAATTTTCTGTTTTGGATTGATTCCTTTTTTATTGAAGTATAGTTGGTTTGTAATGTTTCAGGTGTACAGCAAAGTGATTCAGTTGTGTGTGTGTGTGTGTATACATATATACACACATATATATAATACATATACATATTCTTTTTCAGATTCTTTTCCATTATAGGTTATTAGAAGATATTGAATATAGTTTCCTGTGCTATACAGTATGTCCTTGTTTTTTATCTATTTTATATATAGTAGTGTATATCTGTTAATCCCAAATTGCCCATTTATCCCTCCCCTACTTTCCCCTTTGGTAACCATAACTTTGTTTTCTATGTCTGAGAGTCTATTTCTGTTTTGTAAATAAGTTTATTTGTATCATTTTTTTTAGATTCCACATATAAGTGATATCATATTATATTTGTCTTTGTCTGACTTTACTTAGTATGATAATCTCTTAGGTCCATCCGTATTGCAGCAAATGACATTCTTTCTTTCTTTTTTATGGCTGAGTAATATTCCATTGTATATATGTGCACCACATCTTTATCCATTCATCTGTGGATGAACTTTTAGGTTGCTTCCATGTCTTGGCTATTGTAAACAGTGCTGCCGTGAACATGGGGTGCATGTATCTTTTCAAATTAGCATTTTTGTCTTTTCTGGATATATGTCCAGGAGTGGGATTGCTGGATCATATGGTAGTTCTATTTTGGTTTTTTAAGGAACCTCCATACTGTTCTCCATAGTGGCTGCACCAATTTACATTCCCACCAACAGGGTAGGAATGTTCCCTTTTCTTTCTTTTTGGGTTTTCTAATCAGATGCTGCTGTGTCAAATTCCAATAGCAGTTCAGTAGCCTTCTGATGATCCATTCCTGGATCTGACTACAAGTGTCCACCTCTTCATCCATTCAAAAAGGAGCAGAGGCCACAGGAATGGTCAGAGGAAAGGAAACTGCCATTCCTGGGGTCCCCAGTTAATATGTACCAGGCTCCATGTGAGTATGGCCTTACAACAATTGTAAGAAATAGGGGCTTCCCTGGTGGCGCAGAGGTTGAGAGTCCGCCTGCCGATGCAGGGGGCACGGGTTCGTGACCCAGTCCGGGAAGATCCCACATGCCGCGGAGCGGCTGGGCCCATGAGCCATGGCCGCTGAGCCTGTGCGTCCGGAGCCTGTGCTCTGCAACGGGAGAGGCCACAACAGTGAGAGGCCCGCGTAACGCAAAAAAAAAAAAAAAAAAAAAAAAAAACAGAAGTAAATAGGATTTTCATCTTTTTAGAACCAAAGATTTTTATCCACAATAAAAGAAATGATCATCGTAGAAATTTTGGAAAATATGAAAAAAAGAAAAACATCACCCATAATTATTCCATCCACAAACTACCTTCAATATAGTAGTGGTTGTTTTCCTCCTGACCCTTTATTCATGGGTGTATAATTGGAACCACACCAAGTGAAATCCCTTTTTACTCAATATTAAAATAGAAACATATCTCCCATGTTACTTCATACTTTGCAAACATTAGGACAGAAATGCTTGCTTCTTACTTGTACATTTTATATGGTGGAGTGAGAACATCTACGACATTCCTGAAGGATGGGCACTTTGGTAAGAAATTATTCCAGCAAAGTGAAATCGATAAAAGAGGCAGAGGGAGACCTCGTCTCTTTCTGGCCTCTTTCTCTGAGTTTAAAAAAATCAAGAAGGAACAATAAAATATTATTACTTAGACGTAAAAAAGAAAATACCAAATAATCAGCTAAAGGAGTTGAAAATAGTTGCATCTGGGAAATGGGAATGAGGGGGGTAACTTGTTTTCTCCAGCAAGGCTTGTTGCACTATTTGCCTCTTTAATCTTTGTGTGACTTTGATGAAAATGAAACAACATGAGGCATGATTTATTGACCTAATTGTGAATACAGTTTTTGTCATGAACTTTGTAAACACTGGGGTTTCTTTGTTTCAGTTGGGGTACAGCTGTTTTACAATGTTGTGTTAGTTTCTACCGTACAGCGAAGTGGAGTTCTGTGCTATACAGCAGGCTCTTATTAGTAAACATCGTTTTTATTTATTTATTTATGGCTGTGTTGGGTCTTGTTTCTGTGCGAGGGCTTTCTCTAGTTGCGGCAAGCGGGGGCACTCTTCATCGCGGTGCGCGGCCTGTCTTGTTGCGGAGCACAGGCTCCAGATGCGCAGGCTCAGTAGTTGTGGCTCACGGGCCTAGTTGCTCTGCGGCATGTGGGATCTTCCCAGACCAGGACTCGAACCCGTGTCCCCTGCACTGGCAGGCAGATTCTCAACCACTGCGCCACCAGGGAAGCCCTAAACCTTATTTTTAATGGCAGTATATTATCCCATTCTGTGGTTATACTACAATTTATTTATCTATTTCCCTGTTATTGAATATGTCATTTGCTTTCAAATTATATTTAGATAGTAATGTTGGGATGAACAACCCTGTGCAGAAAGCTTTTTCTGTATTTGCGATTTTCTTTGTGGGAAAATAAGAGAGCTCTTAGTATAGGCGAATGCTCATTTCCCCATGCCCTAACCAGCTTTGATTAAATTTCCTCTAAAAAATCTCAGTTAAATAATAAGTGAAAAAATCATTTTTCCCTTTTCAACAGTTGATGAAATGGAAACTTAAGAGATCTCCAACTTGCCTCAGCATGTGCAAGGTTTAGAAGCGGTGGAGCTGGCTTTTAAGCCTGGTCTGTCTGACTGCCAAGTCCTCATATGCACCACATCTGGCCTGGGAGAAAGAACTAGTTGTCAGGAGAGCTGGATTCTAGTCCAACCTTTTCCATTGACTAGCTACTGCTCTTTTAGTCTCAATTTCCTTGTCTGTAAAACATGGGTGCCCCACCTACCCATCCATCTTCTCAGAGCTATAAGGACCAGAAAAGATAACGAATAGGAAGGCTCTGGAGATTCTAGAATGTTCCATTGATTACAGACTTCAAAAAGGCATGAGCTCTGCCTTCTTTTTGCTCCCAAATATAAATCTAGATCTCCTGTTTATTTAACATTCACATATGGCAGTTACTGTAGGTTAAGTGCTTTATATGGGTTATTTCATTTAATCCTCCTAACAGCCCAACAGGCTAGATATTATTGTTTCTGTTGTAGAAATGAAAAATTGAGACTGTATCCCATAGCCAGTAAATGATGGAGATGACTTTGAATCCAGGAGACCTGACTCCAGAGTTTGAGCTCTTATTGTTTCAAAACATAGTTTTTATTATTATTCAGGTATGATGAGGCCAACAGACCGGGAGACGATCGCTGTTGAAAAGATAGTTTGTTACAGTTTTCAAGGGGGCACTCCACACCATGCAGGGCCACACAGGAAGCCCCAGGATTGGTCAGAAGGCAAAGGAGTGAGGGGAAAGCATGGGAAAGAGCCTTTATTGCAATTTTCCTGGGAAGGAATGGGTGAAACAGGGTAAGCAGGCCACACGGGTTGACTAGTTTGAGTAATTTCAGGGACCTCACAGGTGTAGGGACTGCCCCTAGTTGCCTGGTACCTGGCCCTGGGGGATTATGGCAGGAGATAGTGGCTCAACCTGTGAGAGCTCCATGAAGGAGGTAGTAGGCAGCTCTGGGCTCTGGGTTGGTAGGTTTGCATATGATAGGCACACTCACAGGGGAGTTATTTGCTGTCTCTAGGAATCAGCTAGTCCCGGGAGAGTCACTCTCTGCAGGATCAGCTGGGCCCCATGTGCCAGAGCATCAAGAATAGAGAAGATAAGAAAATATAGTTAATATACTTATGCATTAAACTGGGCTGCCTTGTGCACTGCTCTTGCATAGCTGGGGCGATTATCATCATCATCAGGAACCGTCACCACAATAACAATGATGTCCCATCCTTTTCCTAAGGTAAGGTCCATGAGGATAGGGGCCATGTAGCACCCAGCACATGGTAGCTCTCAGGAGGGATTTGTTAAATGAGTGAGTGAGTGAATGAATGGTCCCACGCCTGCCAAGCCTGGACCTTCATGCACTGAGGGGGACACATAGGTGTAGATCCTCAATAAATATCTTATTTTCTTCATCAGGTAAGAAAGAGGGCGATGGGGAGAATACCAGGGAAAAGAGATGCTCAACAGCCTTATTAGCCAGGATCTAGAACTATGTGCTCGTGGAGAGTTCTTCCCAGAGGAATCTAGATAGTTTGCAGATTTTGTACAGTGAAGATCTGAGGAATGCTGCAGGGACTCCTGACTACGTCTTCAGGAAGCATCTGGTGACTCCTCACCTGACTAGTAATCTGATTTTAATCCTCTCTCTCCAGGGGCCAAATGTCTGTCTTATTCAGACAGAGAGTGTTCTCTCTTATTCAGGAGAATAAGTGTTCTCTCTTATTCAGGCAGAGTGTGTTCTCTCCCTGAGAGAACACACTCAGGGAATGCTGGCTTCTTTTTCTTCCTTACATTTCTGCCCTCATCACCAAGGTCATCCCAAGCATCTTTAGTCATTTACATTCATTCATACACTTAAGAGCACTTACTGTGAGCAGTGGTTTGGAGTGGTCTTATTTATAACTTACAATTGTCTTCAAGGAGGACCTGTGACAACAGAGTCCTGCTTAATACAATTCAACCATTTGTCAGAATTGGGGATTCTAAGAATTGGCAGGTGGAAAGCTAAATACGGCTTTGGGGTAGGACTCCGAGTCCTAAGAGAATTTTATGCTGCTGTATCGTGCAAGCAACACTGACAGACTGGAGGAGTGTTTTCATGCTATAAGTGGAATTAGAAAGAGGACTCCCTGCCCTCAAGGAGTTGACAAAGGATACAAAGCAATAGAAACAAGAAGACAGACCCACAGCACTTAATATAGTTAACATGAAGGGACAAATACATTTTAAGGGGACCATTGACAAAGGATATATGCAAACAGCAGAACAATATAGCATACATGAGATTCTGAGCCCAAGCAGCTTGGCCTCCCATCCCATCTCTTCATGCCAGTGGGAATGTCTGACCCTTCTCCCCGTCTCCTCTCCCTGTCTAGCCCATTGGACAGGCACTAACTATAGAAGCTATTTCTTCAGAGAAGATAAGAACCAATGACTGTGCAAAATTAGAAGGGCTGGGAAGTAGGAAAGAAAGATAAGGCTTCAACCCAGGGGAGGAACAGAAAGCCTCACCCCTTATCCAGAGGCTGTCTTGTCCACTTCCTTTCCCAGCCCCATTCTGAAAACATCTCTCCACATTTATTCAGGGATGCCTGTTTCCATGGTTACCGGGAGACAGATGCTTTTTTGAATCTGGTATGTAAAGAGCTCTTCCAATTTGGAATCCGACATGGAACAGGTGGCTATTTTTAGCCACATGCTGCTAATACATGCTTTAGGGAAGTCAGCTCTTTGCCTTGTACTTAAACATCACCTTTCTCCACACTCCCCCATTTCACTGCCTAAGTGGCTTGAAGCATTTATAGGAATTTTTATTTACCACTACTACAATGTGAAAGACACAAAAAGATCCCAAGATTCAGGCCATAAATGCTATAGTTCAGGCTCAGAACACCCATCAGAAAGCCAACACCAGCCCTGGGCAGCATGTGTCAGCTCTCTCTTTGAGACGGAGGGCCTGCCCTCTCCAGGGCCACTCTTGGAGTGTTGAGTCATCACTTGATGCTCAGGATGGCTGCCACCACCTTGCTCAGGGACATTTGTACTTGTCTCATCCTCCATTTGGGTAAATTCTTCATTTCATGTGCCTGAATCTGTGCTATTATTTGTAAAATGATACTTCAGATACCGTGTTTATCCCATGCATGTGTGAAGGCAGCCTGGTCTAATGATGAGTCATAGACTTCCCCACCCACCTCCAAGTTAGTTTGACATTGAAGCCCTTACATGATGTGGCCTCAGTTATCTCCCTAAACTTACTTCTCAAATCTCTCAACTCCGTGCTTGAAATCCCCAGAACATTCTTCAAACATGCAATGTACTGCCACCGGAAATTCTCACATGGTTTTCAATGCCCGCATCAAACTCGACATGCCCGAGAATTCCTCCCTGTGCCATCTCTCCTTACCTCCTAGTTAAAAGCATAAAAGCATTTCTTCCCTCCTATAGGTTCTCATATTTCATAAGTAAATGTATAAGAGCTTGAAGCATTGCACACACCTCCTGGTGTTATGTTATTTGGGCATTTCTTAACTTCTTCGTTACCACTGGAAGGTTCATGAAGCCAGAGAGAGCAGTTTTTCTCCATGTTTGAATCTCTAGTGGCTAATTCAATGCTTTGCCCATAGTAGAGGCTCAGGAAGTATTTGTGGAATGGAATTGTTATACAAAAGTCTTGAGACCATGTTTCTAGTATAACTTCTGCCACTGACCTTGAACATAAAGTTTTCCAGATCTCAGGTTCCATGTAAGAAAGGAATGATAATACATATTTCATTTCTCTCACAACTTTATCATTAGAACCAAACTAGCTTTGTCTTATAAATGGTACCTTCTCAGATGAAAACGTATATCCCCCAGAAATAATAAAAAAGAGAAGAGTGAGGAAATACTATAGTAATACTGGAACTATTTATACACTAGAGCTATAGAAAACACCAGAGCAATTCCAAGCAGGCTACCCAAGAAGAGGAATAAGGAAAAGTGGGGGTGAGGTGGGGGACAAAGAGGAGGGTGAGAAGGAAGGAAGGGCAGGAGGGGATACATGTGAGAACATAGTGTGCTCACCAGCCATACACGGTCCGCTGGGGCCAAAGAGTGGCAGAGCAGAAATAGCTACTGATAGGAATGACTGTGTGGGGTCTTGAGAGGCAGAGCTCAGATCCACTTTCTTGTGTGCTGGCCAGGACTTTGTTGGAGATGGGGATTTCCCAGCCGATACGCAGGTAAACCAGAAGAAAAACGGCCCCAGGCCAAAGCAGAAGAATCAGCCAGAGATGGAGCCCAGAAATCTAAATGTTAGTGATAACCACAGAGAACTTTAACTCAGATATACTCTGGTCATTCTTTGAGAAACACTGAGCCAGATAAGACAAATGAAAACTTAGAAGCATATTGGTTAACTATTGATGGAACCAAGAACCCAGAAGTAGGAAGTGGCAATAGAAGTAAAGCATTGCATAACGCCTGAGAAGCAAGGAAGGGACAAACAAGGCAAATCTAAGAGAAAAGTCAAAAAGACTTGAAGCAGAAAGGCATCAGCACAAGGTTTGGTAAAGCAGGACTGAAAGCAGATACAGAGCAAATGGCATGAATATGAGGAAGGCTAAAGAGACAATTTTCATGCTGGTTGATTTTAATTTTTCGAGGATGAAGATGAAGAGAGAAATTCATTATTTATCAGGGACCTGGCTTTACTCCTGGATTCAAGGATGACAGTCATGCAGGGAAAGGTTTTCTTGGAGCTCTGGACCAGTAGACACTACTGACCCTGAGACCCGCAGAAATGATAACCAAGGAGAGAAATAGAGGCAATGTGAGACAGAATAGTCAATGAGATTCAAATGAATAAATGGTGCAATAATGGACAAGTAATGAACAAGTCAGATGGGCGAGAGCCCAGGGGGTCAGCATGGGCTCAGGGCAGTAATCTCAGGACCATGGATAGCTCTGTGCTGGCCCTGTGTCTGGGACAAGAGTGGCCTTTTAACCCATTGCTACAGTGATTAGCCTCACTGCCTGGGTTCCATTTTGGATGTGTTAAAAAGATCTGTTCACCCAATTAAGGTATAAGACTTTAGATCTAAGGAATATTTGCCATCTAGCTGGTGGCCTTTGATAGCTATTCAGAGATATTATAGAATGTAGAGAGAAAGAGGAACTTGGAATCAAGAGCCTGGAATCGGGAGACCTAGGTTTTGCTTCCAGCATTGCCAACTTGCTAGGTGTGTGGCTTTAGTGAAGTCAAGCTTGATGAAGCTCAGTTTTCTCTTAGGCAAAATGGGGTTCATGAGGTTTTCCCTACTTCCTATAAAGACCTACAGGGAAAATCAAATGAGATTATGCATGCAAAAGCACGTTTAGACTGTAAAACCCTAGTTAAATATGTATAGTTGCTGTAATTAGCTTCCTACAAAATGAATACAGAGGTTCCACAGGAACTCTATAGTGTCAGGAGACAGGGGTGTTAAGCTAAAGGTGTATTAGAGCCCAACATCTCCAGAAGTAGAGGTAAGACTGTGAGAGGAATGTGGAGTTTCAAAAGCTATGGGAGCTGGTTGGAAAGATGAACAAATGTGAAAGAGAAAGTAAAAGAGTGAAAGGGAAAGTAAAAGGACAGACTTGCAAATATTCATGACTTTCCCAAAAAGAGCAAAAGGAAAAGGTTGGTTATTTTATATCAGTTTACAGGTAATACCTGAAACAAGCTCAAATATCAAATAGGTGAAATAAATTTATTAAAAATTCAAACCCATTTCAATAATATCAAATCTCCTTCTGCAATATGTAAAAACAAAAACACCTCTGTAGCAAAACTGAATCTCTTTTTTATTATTTTTTAAAGCCTTCATTTTAATCTTATTACAAAAGTAATATATGATGATTATAGAAAAGTAATCAGAAGAAATAAACCCCAAAGATATTGGGTTGGCCAAAAAGTTCATTCGGACTTTTTTTTTTAATATAAATTTTTTATTTATTTATGGCTGCATTCGGTCTTCGTTTCCGCATGCGGGCTTTCTCAAGTTGCGGCGAGCAGGGGCTACTCTTGGTTGCGGTACTCAGGCTTCTTATTGCAGTGGCTTCTCTTGTTGCGCAGCGTGGACTCTAGGCGTGTGGGCTTCAGTAGTTGTGGCACATGGGCTCAGTAGTTGTGGCTTGTGGGCTCTAGAGCGCAGGCTCAGTAGTTGTGGCGCACAGGCTCAGTTGCTCAGTGGCATGTGGGATCTTCCTGGACTAGGACTCGAACCCCGTGTCCCCTGCATTGGCAGGCGGATTCTTAACCACTGAGCCTTCAGGTAAGCCCGATTCGGACTTTTCTGTAGCACCCTATGGAAAAACCTGAACGAACTTTTTGGCCAACCCAATAATATTAAAAATATTCTCAATCCTACCCACCCGAAGGTAATCTTGCAAACATTCTTCTAATTCTTCTGTGCATATTGAAGGAACTAAGTTCACTCACCTTTTTTAAAAAACAAATATGGGCTCATCTTCATGCCATTTTGCAATGTCTTATTAAATAACCATTAAATAACCATGTCAGGAATATATTGTTGTATAGGAACAATAAATAAATTTGAGCAGCAATTTTAATGGCTACATATAATATTTATTGTAAAAGTATATCATATTTATTTAACTATTCCTTTATTTTTGGATAGTTAGACTGTTTCCAACATTTCTTTACTGCATACTGTGACATAAGGAGTTGATGTCAAGGTTAAACCTGTGGATTCCAGTGACAAGACTTCTAAGTTCAGCTCCCAGATTCCTTGCATGTTGACTCTATACCTTTGGGAAAGTTAATCTCTTTAAGGCTCAGTTTCTTCATCTGTGGAATGAGTTTAATAAGATACATACACTAAAACTTGTTGTTAGAATTAAGTGAAATGATATATTTTAAACATTTTATACAATACCTGGCACATAATAGATACATACTAATAATGATAACAGTATTGTTAAAGTCCTTATAGCTGATCTCTGTATTCATCCTTAATTATTTCTATAAACTTTCAGAATTAGAATTTTTTTTATCGAAGGAAGAACATATCTATTTCAGGACAATGCCATATTTTAAATAGAGAAGAATTCAGTTGTCATGAGGAAGAGGGACAGCCAGATGTTAAAAAGTAATATATGGATGGAAAGATTTTGGACTCTGTGCTATTAAACTAAGAGTAAGCATATCCTAGAAGCAGTGATCCTACATCTTGGAAAATATCTTACAGAAATAATTGCATGAATATATATGTACAATTATATTCATTGCGGTATTATTTATGATAGCAAAAAACTGAAAATCTAATTATCTCATTTTTAGGAGATTGATTAGATATATTATGGTACATCCATACAATTGAATATTATGCAGCCATTAAAAAGAATAAGGTAGGGCTTCCCTGGTGGTGCAGTGATTGAGAGCCCACCTGCCAATGCACGGGACGTGGTTTCGAGCCCTGGTCCAGGAAGATCCCACATGCCACGGAGCAGCTGGGCCCGTGCGCCACAGCTGCTGAGCCTGCGCTCTGGAGCCTGCGAACCACAACTACTGAGCCCACGAGCCACAACTACTGAGCCCACATGCCACAACTATGGAAGCCCGCGTGCCTAGAGCCCGTGCTCCACAATAAGAGAAGCCACCGCAATGAGAAGCCTGTGCACCACAACGAAGAGTAGCACCCACTTGCTGCAACTAGAGAAAGTCTGGGAGCAGCAGTGAAGACCCAGTGCAGCCAAAAATAAATAAATAAAATAAATAAATTTATTTTAAAAAAAGGAATAAGGTAAAGGTTCATATATGAACTTTGCAATCGGTTCCTGATATAATCTTATGGGGGAAAGTGGAGTAACAGAGAGGAAGCATAGCATGATCGTAACTTATGTGATAATTTTTAAGGATGCAGAATTTAAGGCTCGTTAGTTATGTGTACTAGCAACGGAACAAAGCTAGCTAATGCATATTAAAAGTATTTGAACACTATAAGTGCTACAGTAGCTTCATTATCCCAATAATCTGACATAAACTTACTGAAAGAAAAGTGAGAGAGAAATGGCTAATAAAAAGGACAGGATAATCATGAAATAAAGGTTATTACAAAACAAAAGTCATCTCTTTTCCAATCATAGAAGTCCAGGTCTTAAAGCAGTAAAGGTGCTTGAGAAGTTATCTTATCCATCACTTTGCCTTACGGTAAAGTATTTTTATCCTTTTATGAAAATGGAAAAGCAGAGGTGCACAGAGCCAAGTGAATGAGCCAAAGTCACATGGCTTAAGGAAGTGGGGTGATGACCAAGATTCTCTCTCCTGATCAAAATGGAATTCTCAAAATCTTGGAAACTTGGCAAGATCAAATAGAGCATATGCAAATTCCTATTGGAACAGGAAGAAAGTAGGGAAGGGATCTATGAAAGGGATCATTAAGGGGAGAGGAGACTTGCTCCCTCTTCAAGAGGCCATGAAGAAATAGGACATGTTAAAAATATATTTAAAAAATGTTCAAAGGGAGGCACCAAGCCAGGGACTTTAAATAAGAGAATAACTCTCCTCTCGCTCAGGAGTGGTCAGTGTAGAGTATGCTTCCCCTGTAAAGGTGAAGAAAGAGGAACAGAAATAGCAAACATCAAAGAACAAACGAGGGAAGTTTCCATAAACAGGGTCATGGAGATGAGTGAATATAGAGAAGGTTAATCAAGAAAAAGAACAAAGAGAAAGATGGCAAGTGGCACATAGGAGGGAAAGGTCCAGAATGTATCTGCCTTCCAAGAGCTGCAAGTCGTCACAAGAGACATCATTGTTCAAGGTAGCAGCAGCCGTCAGGCTGAGGAGAGGGGCCATGCTCCAGAGTCCTGTAACCTTACTGCTGAGGACCACACAATTTCCCACAAATGTACAGAAGTACGGAAAAACGGTAAAATGACCAAAGGGTGCGGCCAAATGGTGTCAATTTACTTTAATGTACAGCTATTGGGAAGGAAATCAATTGTTCAAGGAAAGAACGCTGGTGAAAACTTGGGATGAACAGAGAATCTCTGCGGCCTTCCTATCCTTAGAGTTTCCACATCTCTGCTCCAGCTCGGCTGGCTTCTCCCCACTTCTTTGCCTAGGAGGGCCATTAGCAGCACCTTGCCTATCTTCAGAGCATGAATTTTTCTCTTTGTGCAAAGAGAAACAATTGACACCTTTCAAGTGAAACGTATAAAGAAGACCAAGAATATTTGAGAAAAGGAAACCCAATCCTCTTTCCCCCAATGCTCACAAATGCAGTAATTTATCAACATAGGTAACTAAAGTTTAGTTTAATGAGCATGCGATATCCTAGTATCTACAGCTCAACTTAACTCCATCTTGTCACATCTTCCTGAAATACAATCAGGAGTTGGTCAGTCCGAGTGTTATTCTGCGAATCCATTGTTCTACACTATGTCTTGGGCCTAGTCTCAAAAGGGTCACATTGGCCATCTTCCAAGGAGCCTCTTGTCTGTAAATTAGCTCTTGCATGAGAGACAAATTTCTCATCCTCTACTAAAGCTCACAGCCCCTGAGTGAAGAGAATGCTGTCTGTTTCAGGCCCAGAATCACCTAAGTGTTTCACTGTGCAAATAGACAACTCTTCCCACATCCCCTGACGTTTCGAGGAACCCCATTCTCAGGGGATAGTTATTAAAACAAAAAAAGTTTAATACCTCTGCTCTTATATAAGCTAGGATTACAATCAACACCAAAAAAAAAAAAAAAAAAGAGAGAGCCAACTATGGCATAAACAAATAGGAGATTCACATTTCAAGTAGTGGAGATGTAGGTGGGTCGGGGAAGCAGTTGCTCAATCATTCCACTGGGGACTTGGGCACTTTCTTTCCTTTCCTCCATCTTTGGCCTCCCGGCTTACATGTTCTGGCTTGTTGCCTCATGGTTGCAACCATGACGTTGTAGCCTTGCATCCATGTTTAAGGCAGTAAGAAGAAGAAATGATGAAGTCGGGGAGGGATCAATTGGGAGATTGGAATTGACATATACACACTACTATATATAAAATAGATAACTAATAAGGACCTTCTGCATAACACAGGGAACTCTACTCAATACTCTGTAATGGCCTATGTGGGAAAAGAGTCTAAAAAAAAGTAGATATATGTATAAATGATTCACTTTGCTGTACACCTGAAACTAACACAACATTGTAAATCAAATGTATCCCAATAAAAATTTTTTAAAAAGAAAAGAAGCAATGAAGGGCTTTCTCCTTACAAGTCTTTCTTTTCACTCAGGAAGCTAAGACTTCTCCAGTGGACTTTCACCTACATTTCATGGACCAGACTGCATTACATGTCACTGCCGCTGTAAGGAAGCTGGGAAATGGAGAACTGTGCCTTTACCTCTGCACTGGGAAAGGAACAAGATAAGGTAATTTAAAATGAATACTGATGAGCTATTGAATGATATCTGTCATAATTACTCCTTTGGCTCTTCAGCACCCAAGGTCCCTATTCTTTTACATATTCTCACCCTCCATTGCCAAGGAAGAAAGCCCAAAGTCTCTTCCAGTTCAAAGTCCACGATCTCTGGTCACTGTGCAGAGCTCCCCACTTCCCCACTGGAAGTCCCAGACAGCTCTTAACTTTAAAACGTCTTCTGCTGGCTGCCCCAGAACAAATTCAATGACCCACCTTAGCCTTGAGGGCTTAAGAAAGAAATCTCAACAAGGAAATAGATCTTTATACAGTAGATGCTGGTGTTCTAAGGATAAGGACATTTAAAATGCTCCCTCAGTTTTTTAAGATGAAAAAGTTCTGGAGATTGGTTGCACAACAATTTGAAATATACTTAGCACACTTAAAAATGGTTAAGTGATAAATTTTATATTTGTGTTTTATTACAATTTTTTTAAAAAGCTCCTTAGGAAGCTACAGGACATTTTTTAAAGTAGGACAAAACATAGTATGCTATGAATGCCTTATCAGTAATAATTGTGTCAGTTTGTCATGTTTTAGTTAGGAAGGCACTTTTATACTCTTTCCATTTTATCCTTACAACCATGTTGATTGATGGGTAGAGAAGATTTTCATTATCCTCATTTTATGCACATGCAAAATGAGATCATAATAAACGTCTGCCCAAGGAGGCAGAAGCTGTGATTAAACATAGGTCTTGTGATTCCACAGTTAAGTGTTCTCACAATACTGCACTCTTAGTGAGAAAAGAGGGGAAAGTGCGATGGAGGGCTTAGGAACTGATATTTATAGGCATCCATTCCATGCCAGGCACGAGGCTCTGTGGTACCCAGGCATCATTACCTCTTTAAGCCTCAGTCATATGAGGTCAGTTCTCCTAGTATCCTGATTTACAGTTAGAGAACTGAGGTTCAGAGAGGTTAAATAACTTTCTCAAGGTCACCTGGCTAGTAATGGAAGCGTTGGATTCAAGACAGTATAAGATTTAGGAGCAGAAGGCAGCTGCAGGGAGAGGATGTACGTAGGAGGTGATTCAGCAGCACCTATTTTTGTGCCTCTAATTGTCCTCTGGTCAGGAAAGAATTTGAAGACAGTTGGCTAAATAAGTGTGGGAGGAGGAGGTAAGGGGCAAGCCACAGGTGCAAAGAACAAACCTTTTTCCGAAGGTAAGTGGAAAAGGGAACAAAGGATTACAATCTTGGGGATGTAGACAGGAAAGCAAAATTGCAAAAACCCAAAATAATGGTGTCAAGAGAACTGGCCAGAAGAGGAAAGACTACTTTAGAAAAAACAGAAAAAGGTGAAAGGATTTTTTTTTTTTTTTGCATGTGCTGCATTTATTAGAAAGCGATAGACAGTGTTTGTGGAAATTATGTGGGTTGGGCGGGGAAAATTATAAATACATTTGACATTAGCTAGTTTTTAAACAATTTTAAATGCTGAGGGATCCAGTGAGATAATGCATGGGAAATGCTTAAATTATAAAGTGTTATACAAAAGTAGAGTGGTACTTATTATTGTATGAGTGTATTTATAATAAAACTGGAAAGGCGAAGAAAAGCCAGGCCAAGGACCAGTGCTGATGCTTCACTGGGCTCTGCCAGGCTCTCATTGTGCTTGTCTGGTCCAGGAGGCTCCTCTTTATCTCAGTGAATTGCAGCCTCTGCTCCACCTCTGGCGCTGAGCGTTGATGTGGTCCAGGTGTTCAACAGCTGGCCCACATTTGCCCCAGGTGGTAGTATCTGAGGAATCAGTTGATCCATGTCTATGTATCGTTTGGGTTTTGCAAAATCCCATCACGAGCCTGAAAGACCAAAGTCATCTCATAGGACTCCCCCAGATTGGCTGGAAGACTAGCATCGTGTGTTGGAGAAGTGGGTTCTGGAAATGCAGGGGGAGGGGGAGAGAAGACCTGGAAAGGAGGAGGCATCTTACGTTTGTAGGGAAGGCACTCTTTCCTTTCCTGAGGGTTTCTAAAGGATACCCTTGGCTTCGTGGCCATAGCTCTCTCACAGACCCTGCTGTTCTTCAGGTGGCACTGGTCATACCCCCTTTTCCCTTTTCTCATCTAACTCCGCTCCTCTCTTTTACTTTCCTCCCTCACTTTTCTTCTCTTGCTCTTTTCTGCTGGCCAATGAACATTTCCAGACTAGATAACGTGGGGCTGAGAGACGGGCTAAGATGGGAGTTTTTTTGAAAGATGAACTATTCTTAAACCAGATGCCACAGGCAGACAGCCTCTCCTACCGCCTGGGGAATCGGGCTGTGTGAGCAGAGTCCAGGGTAGCAGGGGGATTTTTGCAGGAGCCATTCAATGATCCCTTCATTACAATAAAACCCATCAGTTTCCCTCCCTCCATACGAGCCTTCGGGAGCCCCACGCTGGGAGAGACAGTCCTGCAGCGAGGGTGTGTGTTTTCTGCTCCATCTCACCTAATGTGCTCAGAGCTGCTTGCTCCTGGCTCTGGGATCTGTTCGGCTTTTGAAGAGGCTAATTGTTCTGGAGACTGAAGGTTTAAAGGAGTGATTCTCAGTATTTTTGTTTCCAAGAGCCTCTCCCTAAACATTTGCTTTTGAAAGATTTGGTCTCCAAGCAATTAAATGACTTTTTTTTTAATGACCCATTAAGATGACTGTGTTTCTCCATGTTCTAATTAATCATAGATGAATGTGTTTGCCAGTCAGGCTTCTGAGGAGCACAGCACTCGGTGTCCCCGAGCGGGTAGGTGCAATGCAGCCGTGTGCAGCTCCAGTTGACATTTCAGACCTTTGAGGTCTGATGACTGATAAATGTGTTTCTCCCCCTTGGCTTCCCGAAACGTTTGAACACCCTTGGAGACCCAAGACACCCAGTCTACCTTCCTGCGGAACACTGCTTTGAAGTTCAGAAGGTGACGATTAAGGTGACAGATGAGGGGGACACTCAGGACCAAGAAACCTGGCCTTTGAAGGAGCACGTAGGAAAGAATAGATGCCCCAGGAATAGGGAGGGAGGAGTGCCGCCTGCGAGAGAAGGAGGAGCTCTGGACGGGGTGGATCCAGGTTTGATGGAGTTTGAAGCTCATGTCATTTGGGGGATCCTCTCAAAAGTAAAGACTATAAAATCACAAATACAAAAGTATGTACTGGACCTTGAGGGGTCCTGCAGGTTTAGGTTTACAAGCTTCCCAGAAAATCTGCTCTGGCCAGTGGAAGGCTTCCTTCTGGGGCTCAAACTCTGCTCAGGCAACCATGGGAGCTAATGCTATGTAGTTCCCTGGTCCGCCCAATTGGCCCTTTCCCAGGAATCGCAGCAGTGGTCATCTGGTTTGACACCTTGACCCTGAACCGACCCCCTGACCCTTGGCTCAGTGTGTATGACACCCTCATAGGTTTTCAACAAATGTTCTGAGAGCATCTATCTACATTATGCCAAGAATTGGGGTATAAAACCAAATAAGCCAGACTCAGCCCCCAAGGACAAAACATGGTAATAGTGGTGCAAACATCAAAACTAATGTTTAAGATGGAGGTTGGTGAGGCGTGTTTGGTGTGTGCACAAGTGTCTCTGGAAGCACCCCAGAAGGGGTGGTTAACTCTGCCTGGGATGCAAGGAGAGAAGTTAAACACCTGGACAGTCTAGAAAGATGAAGTGCACCAAGCAAACCTTTATTTACTCCCTACTGCGCTAATATCAACACGTACATATACTTTCTTCATATTTCCTACAAAAATGGAATTATACTGGGGAGCCTAGGAGTGAAACAGATCTGGGTTTCCATCTCAGCTTGGCTACTCATTAGCTGTATGGTACTGGGGCAAGGTTTGTAAATATTTTGCAAAGCCTTACCTGAAAATAGGAACAATAATAATATTCAGAAGGTTGTTCTGAAATAAGACAAGGAATAGAAGGACGAGAGCGGTCACATAATGAGCACAAACAGCCTTGCACCTACATCTTTGCACAACTGAGAAAGTATTTCTGTGGTATTAGTTTCATGAACTGAAACTGTTGAGACTGGAGTCGCCTGTTTAAGTTTGTCACAGATATTGCCAATTGCCTTCCAGGTGGGACGCGCCACTTAAAATTCCCACCAGGGATTAATGAGGTTTTCCCATCTACGTGTCAATACTAGGTACTATCAATCTTGGAAATGTTTTCCATGAAGGCTTTATTGGAACAAAAAAAAATAAGGAAATCCAAAGAAGAAGGTAGGGAGGCATAAGAAAATACATCAGAGGGTTCAAGAAGTCCTAGGAAGGAGAGGGAAGTCAAGGGCAGAGGGCTAACTGGCCCGTGTGCAGACAGACTCTTGCCTACTCTGCTCTGGTCCCAGAAGGATGAGGATACTCCAGGGTCAAACCCCAGGAGTGACCCTCTGCCCTGGGTAGTGGGTCCCCAGGACTAAGGGCAGTACTGGGATAATTCCAGAAGCATTCATTGCCCAGGGTCTCAGGATCGGAGCCCATGACACTAGGCCACATTGCCTGTTCTTTTTGAGGGAGGCCCGTGGCAAAAGTCTTCCCCAAACCTCTGAAGTTTCAACCTAGGGCCATAGCAGACAAACCAGCAATTTCAAAACCACATTTTGAGAACACCAGTCTGTGGCATAGCTTTCCTCTGAGGGGGTTCCATAAATAGTAGAGAAGTTCAGAATCTAAGTTCAGAAACTTTTCTAGAATAGCTCTCGTGCCATCGTTTGGTCTCAGAGGCTCTCTAAGGCAGGAGAAGTTGCTGTGGACAGAATGCCTGTAATTCATATAGACTTGCATTAAAATCTCTAGCTCCGCCACTTACTAGCTAGCTGACTTCATTTTATTTTGTCTTATTTTTTAGCTGTGTGACTTTAAATTTAGTTACTTCATTTGAAAAATGGGGATAATATCTTCCCCTAGAGGGAGAATCTTCTTGTGAAGATTACATAATAAAATCTATGTCAGGGGCTGGGCTCATTAACTAATGTGCATTCCCTTTTCCCCTAATCCTGAGTCTGTGACTGTGCCGCAAACACACCTGGACTAGATTTTATGTGAGGCAGCTTAGTGTGTTTGAGTTGGACTTTTTGTAGAGTTAAAAAAAAAAATATATCGTTGCCCCAGTATCTACTCTCCTAAAGCACTGCTTGTATTGAAAGATCACTTGTGACAAATCTGTGAATATGATAAAGCAAAAAACTATTGAATCATATACTTTAGGTGAGTGAATTGTATTGTATATGAAAAACATCACAAAAAAATTGTTAAAAGAAGATTATTTGTGGAGGTTAGTTTTTTTTTTAAAAAGTAGTTGTGTATTCAGTATTTTATTTATTTATTTTAGGCTGTGTTGGGTCTTTGTTTCTGTGTGAGGACTTTCTCTAGTTGCGGCAAGCAGGGGCCACTCTTCATCGCGGTGCGCGGGCCCTCTCACTATCGCGGCCTCTCTTGTTGCGGAGCACAGGCTCCAGACGCGCAGGCTCAGCGGTTGTGGCTCACGGGCCCAGCCGCTCCGCGGCATGTGGGATCTTCCCAGACCAGGGCTTGAACCCGTGTTCCCTACCTCGGCAGGCAGATTCTCAACCACTGCGCCACCAGGGAAGCCCGAGGTTAGTTTTCTGTTAGCAAATTATTTGGCTGCAAAGGACCAATGAGAATGGAATGTAATTACACATCAAAATATCAATCTTTGTGCTTTTCTTGTCTATACTTTCTCAGTCTTAATCCTCCTCAAGGAGGAGGATTGTAATTTGGGGGATAATTAGGACTGCTCAAACAAGAACGTAAAGGGAAAAAAGCCAATGTTTGTTTATTTTTTTTTTTACTTCCAAATTTAATATTTTTGAAAACCAAGTAATTCTATCCGTACAACAAGAGTTTTGTTGAAAGAAGGAAAGGTGCGTGACATCGAAGAGGGCAGCCCTGAAGGAAACAAGATGGAGAGTTTATGCTCAGCACTGACTGGGAGGGGCATGGGGGGAGACCAGACCACCCCGCTTGGGCCCCTGGCCCCCGGAAGACCAGACAATTTCCCCTGGGCTGGGAGCTGGCTGGGAGGGAGATGAGCAGGAGAAGACCAGTGGCTGGGCTGGAGGGGTGGTCCTGCTGGATTCACGGAGAAGGGTGGAATCAGCAGTGACCCAGTGGTCTTCTCCATTGACAGGGGCTGCACACTCCCAAAGACCACGCCTGCAGGCCGCCATCACCACTGGGGTGCGCACAGCCTGTTGAATGTGCTGAAGGACGGCATGGGTGCAAGTCACTGCCCATCAGGGTCTTTTCTCCATAGCTGCCTGCTTGTCACCTGTGGATGTGATAAGTGACACTTGTCCACACCCCAGGATTTTGCTGAGCCCCATCCCCACTGCCCCAACTGCCTGAGGGTGTCACTCCCTTTTCAATGGCCCCAGGCGCAGAGAGGGGATCCTGTAAGCATTGACCAAGCATATCCTGCAGGCAGAGCCCTGCCCTGCCTGTCTTCCGGCAGCAACTGAAGCTCCACAGCCATGCATTGTCCCCCATTGAGTGCTTTTCCTAAGTATTCTGTGTGGGAGTCCTTAGTTATGGTTGGGTTCTTTTTATCTTTTTTTTTTTTTTTAAGCTCAACTCCTACTCTGTCCAATTCTTGCATCAGCTACTGCTCTGCTCCCTGGCACCAAATGTGAAGCATGAAGAACCCATTCAGCTCACTTTCTGAATCATTTGACACTTTCCAGACTCTCTAGCCTAAGGGTAGCCAAGAGGAGGAGAAGGCACAAGAATGCGACCCATATATGATCTGTCACCTCTGAATTTACTTTGTCGGGAATGTTTCCAGCTTGAAGAGTGAAAGAGTCGAAAGGGAGGACAGGCAAGGATAAGATTCTTGTTTTCCAAAAGGAAGAAGACAACGTGCCCGGGGACAGGGGAGATGAAATCACTCAGCCTCTCCCCAAAGCCCCACTCGGAGCAGTGCCCCTCTCCCAAAAAACCTTCGCAAGAGAGTGTTGAGATTAAGATCAGGGAAGATAAACAACTCAGCAGGGATCCAGGCTGAGCTGAGTTTGGTGCTGGCATTATTGTCCAAGTCAGACCCTGGCTTACCCAGCTGAGACAAGCCTTGAATTTTAAAATTCTGGTAAGGCTTTGTTGTGATTATTTCCAGAGAAAGAAAAAGATGAAGGGAGGCAGGATTGCTTAAAATGTTCTTTCTTCACCCCAGAAAATGTCCCCTGATGTTGGAATGGGACTGAGCTAAAAGCAAAATCCTGAATATACAACACCCCGGATGAGAAAGGGTAGAGACGGAATACCTTAATGACAATTCATGTGCAGAGAATTTGGGGGCATTACCTGAGTGTCCAGAAGGAGTGTTGAAGCTTCAGAAGGGCGTGTGCAATTCAGGCCTGGATTTTTGTTAAAGGTTAGGACCTGGAGTATGGAGATGGCTCTTCTGTGCTCCTCACTAGTTGGACCATGTCTGAAGTGCTGGGTTGAGTTTTGATAAAGGAGGCCTTCCAGTTGCAGACACCTTTAACTCATTGTCACTGCCAGCTCTTCCCATTGCCCCATCCTGGGCGGTATCCCCAGATCCAGAGCTAATCTGAAGTGAGGCAGAGTGGTGGACATCTACCAGCTATGCTTCCCCAGATCCACCCTCATATTCTTCCGGGAAACCACCCTCCATCATCCTCTGCCTCACATGGTTAGACATCCACCTCTTTCCAGAAATGTGCACATGACTCAATTCTGGGGTTGTTGTTTTTTTTATAGAATTCTTAGGAAACATAAATTCATTTTCAGCTGAATTTGAAGCTGGGAGGAAGTGAATGAAAGCTTCTAGAAGCTACCACTCGGAAACATCAGCCTGAGAGGAACATCAACTTAGAGATGAGAGGTAAAGTCACCTAGATACAACAGTTCCTGAAGGAGAAGCTGCCCTCAGTATCAGTACTTTGCAGTTATATGAACCTTTGTGCTTAAGGCAAAGATGAGTTTGGTGCCTGCCCTTCCAAGCAAAGGAATCCTCATAATACAGACAAGGGAGGGACAGGTCAACAGCTTTGGCCCTACCTTCTGTTGAAGCTCAGAATTAAATAACAGTTCTTGACTCGGACTGCTGCTCTAGCTTCCTCCCTGCACCTCCTGTATGTCAATCACATCCAGGACCCAGTATCCCCTAGGCCTGTGGCTTAGGAACCTCCAGTTGCAGGTGACCCCTTCCTCCTTCCATGTTATCCCAGTCAGTATCACTGGACTTGTTCTTTGATTCTGACTCTGTGGCCTAGACTCCCAGGTTGTTCTGGATTCTCTGGTCCGGGGCTCTGTCTGCCTGTTTGGACTTCCCAGAGTTGGCGTTTACTTGACCAGGGTCTGAATATACCGTGAACCTTGAACACTCTTCATCTGCCCCTGAGGTGCCTCCCTACATCCAGGTCCATTCTTTATCCCAAGAAGAAGGATCTTGAGCCATGAAGACTTAGATATACCCCTAATATATACCCCTAAGACACTTAACTCCAGTGTGAATCAGACACACACCCAAATGGGAACCTCAAAGGAGACCCACCAGGATGGCAAGGAATCTGGAAACCAGGTCCTTAAAGTCAGATGCAATGAAGTTGTGGCATTTGGCCTGAAAAAGAGCTTAAAGGGGAGACGTGCTGTCTTTCTGCAAATGTTTATAGGACTGTCATCTAGGACTAGAGCCAATGGATGAATGTCCCAGGGAGGTGAATCTGAGGTCATTATAAAGAATTACTTTGGATTATTTTTATGCACTTGAGAATTGCCCTTGACTTTAGCAGGAACATCTTTAACATCCTAGTCATCTCTCAAATGCCAATCCCTGTGTAGGTGAGTGAATTCCTCACTCACTTGTGGATGAATTCCTGGGAATGGCATCTGGGAATTGTCTGGACAGGGTGGGGAGAGCTTGGTGACCTTCATGGAGAACATCCACTGCCCAGAGCTGGAGCAAACTCCTGGACCTCAGGAATCTAGGAGTAGGAATCACTGCCCATGAACCCAGCTCAATTGCAGGGAGCTGAAGTATTTCCTCACTGAGGGACAAAGGCGAGCGCTCCCTGTGCGAAAATCAGGAGGCAGCTATGTTCATAAGGCTGGTGGGAAACGGCGGCCCAAGTTGAATAATGGTAAATCTATCAAAACCAAACGGACACAGCTCACATCCTGTGGGCAATACACATGCACAGGTGAAACTTTGTGAGGTTTTAAAGGGAACTTTATGAGTTTTGAGGGGGCCTTAGTATAAACCGAAACCAGCCACGGAAAAATAATATAATGGAAAGCAATATCTGAAAATTCTGTCACTGTTACCAAACCGAAGAAACTGTTCTCAAGGAGGAGAAAGATATGCTAGACATCACGTCTCTCCCATGAGTCTGTTGAGGTAGACTGTCTTACCAGCACCATTTTTAACTCTTTGAGAGCAAAGGCTATTAAAGATCTCCCATTTCCCATATGGCACCTCATACAACATAGATGCACATATGTGCATATACACACACAGGAAATATTTCTAAAAGATGGGTAATAACGTTGGTGAGTTCTTCCGTAGGAAGTCCCTGCTGTTCTGGGGACGTGTGTGTGTCACAGGCAGGAAACTTGAACTCTGAGTGTTAAGAAGCTTGCCCAACGTCACACAGTGAATAAATAGCTGAACCCCGATTGCAATTCATGTCTGTCTGTCCCTAGACCCCATGTCCTTTGAACCACAGCCATGGTTGCCAGGCTTTTGGGTTTCATCAACCAATGCAGTTTCAAAAACACTCAAGAGAACACTGATTGGGTTGCCAACATTTTATTCAGAGGATATTGTTAAGAAATGAGAAAGTTATATTAACAATGGGCAGAAAGACAGGACGTGATCTCAGAATAAAAAGAAAAAATTGAGCATTACAAAATACTCCATGCCTTAATGTGCGCGCCTTTGTGTGTGTGTGCACCTGTAAAAACATTGTCATTAATGAGCACAAGACTGGCTCTTGGAACCACTACTCTCTGCCGCATTTTACCTTCTTTATCTCTGCGGCACCTGGCACGACGTCCTGCACAAAGTAGGTGCTTAAGACTTGCTGTTGAATGACGAACATTATTTGCTCTTTTCTGTTTGATCCTCTGGAAAACCCTCCGTGATGCAGGTTCTTAGCAGGGTCCCAGACCTAGATAACTTGTTTCATCTCGCTTCACTTTGTAGTTATGGCTTAGTAAAACCCGGACTTTGCCACCACCTTCCCTTCTTCTCCCCTCTATAGAGGCAAGGTTTCTCCTTTTGGCAGACTCTCTCAATACAACTTCATTTCTTTTCACTAAAGAGATTCCATCACTACCCCTCTGGCCTAGACTCTCATCCTCAGAGCTTCTTTAAGGAATAGGGTCAAGGAGGTCTGTCCATCTCTAAGAGGTGAATGGGCACCTTGGCCTGGTGGTTCTGCGGTTCACGAGTGCTATTCTCTTGTCCGAGTTCTTCTACTGAGTGACCTTAGGAAATTCTCTTCTCTTCTTTGGACCTCGGTTTTTTCATGTACAAAATGAGGGGGACTGGGCCAAAGCATCTTAAAGGGTGCTTCCAATCTTGGCAATCTGCACCTCTTTTCCATCTGGCTGATTACAGCTCCTTCCACATCAGGGCTCCTTTTGTTTGAGAAAATCTGGAATTTGGGGATGGATTCAATGACAAGCTGGCTCTTGAAGAAGGTTCTGTAATATGATCGCGCAGCTGTTTAGTGATTCTACATGAGTATACAATCACTTCGGGGTGGAATGTCAAAGTTTACCAGACATTATCTTGGACGAATTCTCCTTTTTCCATGAGACCAAAGCGTTATCCTCAAAAGCATTACTAATTGTGCACATCCACCAGATGCTGGGAGGCCCTTGCTGGGAAGCACAGGACCCAGGCCGGGGGTCAGCCACCTCACTCGGGTTTCTCCTTCTCTGCGTTTCCACTGGAGGGCCTGGCAGGAAGCCAGACTGTGCCCTGGAATAAATGACTTGTCAAGTCACCAGCCATAGCCCCGGGAGGTGCTCTCACACCCACTCGGCCTTTCATTTATCTTTACAGCAGTAAAACCAGCTCTCCTAGAAGCCGAGCTCAGGGAGGGAAAGGTTAAGTTACAGGGCCCAAGTTTTAAAAAAAATTTTTTTTTTGAAAAGACTTCCTTGCCCTTTAATTTTAGAACAGTTACTCTCTGGCACCCCTCAGAACAGGGCTATCTGGATGTCATCTAGAAGCAGAGAAGAAAAGGAGAGGGCTAGCAAACTGGGCTGCCTGCTGGATCGACTTTGGTTGCTTTCTCACATGCAGATCAAAAGCCTCGGGAGCAGTTAACCCTCAGCAAGGGAGTGACACCTACCAATGGAGAGGATTTAGCAAAAGCGAGCAAGCACTGCACGCAAATACTTTACATTTATCAGCTGGAGATTTCTGGTCACCTCTGTAAATACCCTGAAGGTGAGCTTTGGCTCCACTCTGAAAACATACCTGGGAACTATTAGCCATCTTAACCTGCAGGGGTAAAGTACCCGAGACTCTTGGGATCGTGCAGTAACCTCTTCTCAATCGAGATAACGGTGAGGGGAGGGGATCAGGTCTGCATGATCTCTTTCTCCTTGGTGTTACCTCGATGATGCTCTGTATTTTAATCTCTGATGATTGGTACAAGACCTAGAGTAAAAATAGAAAATGAAAGTCTTGGAGAAGAGGCAAGACTGAGAAGAGATACAATGAGTCATATGTCCAAACAAGAAATATTGGGGAGGTCAGCATGAGAAAGAGTTGACTCAGGAAAGGTCTTCCGGGAGTGATCACGAAAGAAGTTTGGAGAGCGAGCGAGAGCATGGAGAGCCTCAGAGAAGTTGACTTGGGGAAGAGACACCTCGAACTAGGAACACACCTCTAAGAAGTGTCTGTGATAGGGAGGGCAGGGAAGAGCACTGCTCGAGGGGCCCGGGGACCTTCTGAAGTCAGGGCCAGCCTGACCTCTACTGAGGCCCCGAGAACCCAGAGAAAAGGCTCCCCACTCGCGCAGCAGCCGAGGAAGTGGGGGGGAGCCAGTCTAAAGGCAGCTGGGTGGACAAGAGGGAGGGAGGGGATCTGATAAGGTGTTGGGTGGGATTTAGTGGGGCTCTAACCAGCAAGACGAGTCCAGGCCATCTAAGAGTGAGTGCTTTTGACCCATTACAAAAGTTACAGAGAAAGAGTCAAGAAATTGAAAAGGCAGAGGAGAGCCTTCTATTTGGGGACCTCCTGGGCCATCCCACCACCAACCAGGTGAGCCACAGAGGCTGTTCTCTTCCTTCTGTTGACCAATTCCTCCCATATCTGTGAATACAAAAGTGCATCAGCATCAGAGAATTGGAGACCAATCCTGCCTTCTCATTTTACCAGTGAAGATACCTAAGGTCATCTCAAGAGCTGGTGGTAGAGCCCCGGTTGGAGCCAAGGTCTCCTCCTTCCCAAGCCCCAATGCCCTCCCCTCCTCCATCATTTTCTGGCCCCCAGAAGGTGTGCATCTCTATGCCTGATTTTTGGAATCTAAGTGTCTCGTAGCGTCTGTCTCTCCGCCCCAGAGATCCTCCCATCTTGGCCTCTTGCATGTGAAACTGTGCCTCCTGCTGTAGGTAGCACACCTGTGCCCCTGGGCTCACACGTAGGTGGCAGCCTCTGCCGGCGGCCATGGGCCTGTCTGCTGCTGCCTTTCATGGCCAGCTCAGGGGCCCCTCCTGGACTCCTCAGGGTTGTGGACTTTTGCTCTCAGGCCCACATGTTTCCCACCTCATTTCAGGGCAGGCACGTGTGTGATTCCTCAGGAGGGGTCAGTGTGTGGATGTGCATGGAGCAGGGGAGCAGGCAGGTGGCCACTAAGGACTGTCCCCAGTGTCCTGCACATGTACAGACACACAGATGGGAGAGATGATCACGTGCAGGTCTGTGGGTAACATATATTTGAGCGCTGGTTACTTTCTGCCCTAGTCCAACAATGAACAAGGACTTCCCTGGTGGCACAGTGGTTAAGAATCTGCCTGCCATGCAGGGGACACGGGTTTGAGCTCTGGTCCGGGAAGATCCCACATGCTGCGGAGCAACTAAGTGTGTGCCACAACTACTGAGCCTGCGCTCTAGAGCCCGCGAGCCACAACTACCGAGCCCGCATGCCTAGAGCCCGTGCTCCACAACAAAGAAGCCACCACAGTGAGAAGCCCGCGCACCGCAGCGAAGACCCAAGGCAGCCAATAAATAATTAAATAAGTAAGCAAGCACTTTTTTTTTTTTTTTTTTGCGGTACGTGGGCCTCTCACTGTCGTGGCCTCTCCCGTTGCGGAGCACAGGCTCTGGACGCGCAGGCTCAGCGGCCATGGCTCACGGGCCCAGCCGCTCTGCCACATGTGGGATCTTCCCGGACCGGGGCACGAACCCACGTACCCTGTATCGGAAGGCGGACTCTCAACCACTGCGCCACCAGGGAAGCCCAGCAAGCACATTTTTTTAAAAAAAAAAGAACAATGAAACTCTCCCATTACTGAGAATGTGAATATCCTCGGCTTCTGATTGTGGGTTTACTGCTTAAGCCCAAAGCTTCTGTCATTGTGTTTGAGAACCAGTTAAAGGTTAAGAGAATCCATTCAATGGGGGGTCCAAAAGGTCGTTGAAAACGGGTTCCATTAACCAAGATCCCATACGCATCCATGCAGAAAAGTAGAAGTGAGACTTAGGGACCAGAAGAGCGGCTCCGCAGAGGAGCTGGCTTCTGTCTGAGGGGATGTGAGCTGTCAGATCCTCTGCTCTGGAGCACCACAGGCTCCCAGGTGGCACTGAGCTAGGATGGAATCGAGGCTGGAAGTTGGACTGCAGGAAATGGTCTTTCTCCGGGACTCTCGTGTGGGCTTGGCAGAATCTCTCCATACCAGAGGCCCCAGCTTTGTTCTTTCAAAGGTGAACGACTCACATTCTCTCACCGAGACCCTCTAGGTGCTATTTATTCCTTTGAAACCAAAACGAACTTATCAAACACCTGTTCTGAGCCAGGCACGGTGGTTGAGTTTCTGGGGATGCGAAGATAAGCCAAGCAGGATCCGTGGCCTCACAGAACTTAGAAGAAGGTCAAGAGAAGCCGGACTTCCTTTAATCTGGGAAGTTTTAAAGTGTATTTCCAAAAATCCTTCCCCTGCATTGCTGAGAAGTCTGCTCCCCAACAAGTCTGGGTGCAGGTGGCTTTCCTTTGTACAGTCCCTACTAAGCGGCTACCTGAGCCAGGGGCTGGGCTGAGGTTGCTCCTGACCCCGGGGGCCACTGGGCATCTGATGCTCTGGGCCTCTTTTGGAGGAGTCAGGTGGGGACGTGTCTGTGCCTCAGCACATCCTTAGCATCCCATAGGGAGGTGCAGGATGCTTCCCTCCATTTCTATCCACAGCTTTCCTTAATGTCAGTGATGGGGTATTGAATGGACCCCCAGGGAGGCTTTAAACGTTGAAAGCCAGTCCCAGCCAGGGCCCCCACCGGATGGGGAGAGAGCATGGGAGGAAGCAAAAGTGCTTGTGTTAACAGAATGTCATTTCCCAGCATGATTCAGACCCCGACGCCGAGGCAGGAAAAGGAGAGCAAAGCCTTCCCATCCATCATGTCGGACACAGTTATTTTTAGAGCACACACCGTCTCGGCACTGGGCTCCGAGGGCCCTGCCGTGGAAGGAAATGAGACTGGGCTGATAGAGTCAGTCAAGAGTGGAGATCTTGCAGGAGTGCGTGCGTGCATGCGTGTGTGTGTGTGTGTGTGTGTGTGTGTGTGTGTGTGTGTGTGTGTGTTGGAAAAAGTGGACAGGTGGGCAGGCAGCCTTCTTCCCAAAGTGCACCCCTGAGCCTGGCCCCTTATGTGAACACGAAGAGGGAAACTGAGCGTGGAGGTAATCTTGGGGCAGTGGATGCGGGGGTGTTGTTAGGGAGAAGAAAGGCCCTCAGCTCAGAAAGCCCGCCTGCCCAGCCTGGTCGGGGTCTGACCTGCCCTTTCATACATATACAGGAACTGCCCTCCCCCCCACCCCCGCCCAGGTGGAGGGCAAAGCAGCATGTGTCCTAGACTCGGCAGGATGTTGGCAGCCTGTAGGTGCCCTTGGCTTTGCTATCACAGCCTTGAAAACATCTGGCCAGTGTGAAGGTTTCCAAGCCCAGATGAAGGACAGGGCATCTGGAGCCTCTGCACTGGCATCTAGGAAATAGATTCTGCCCCAGTCAGCACCTAGTGCCCATTTTTCTAATATGCAAAGCCTCACCTGGGCATAGAGAGAGATCCCTTTTTGCAAGGGACAGAGAAGAGGCTTCCCTTCATTTTCACTCGTTTCTGGCACCTTCCCTCCAGCTGAAGAGAAGTGGAGGCCTGTCTCAACCTCAGCCCTGAGGCAAGGTTGGGCCCAGATGTGGCCCCAGACGATCTCTGTTCCCAGTTCCTCTTCGTCTCTCCTTTCATCTTAAATATCCTGCCCTCCTGACTTCCACCTCTGCAGAGCTCTCGGCCCTGAGAGAGACATGTCAGCTGGCTGTCCTGATCCTGACTAACGTGAACAGCCTGGGATGAGGCTACCTCTCCCTTCCTTCTTTCCACAGGCCTCTCCAGATGCACTGTGCCGTCCACGTAAATGTCGTTTACACTTCGTGGGCCTTGCAGGGACTCAGAGTTGATTCACTTTCCAGTAATAGCTCAGATGTCCCTGAGGTTCTGGCCAGTTTTGAGCCTTCTTACTGGCAGAGAGGGTTCAGCTGACTTCCTGAACAGCCATTGGATGGCTTCCCATAGCCAAGGCTGCTGGAGAAAACATCCCACCACGGCAAAGTCCCTGTTGCTGTGTCCTCCCGGGAAATCAGGGAAGGCTCACGGCAAGGCTTGAGGGAACCACCAGCACGTTGTATGCAGGAATCTCTCTGCTGCCCCCTGAGAGCACCCAGGAGATGGAGGCGATATCTGCTTTGTGCCATGACCTGGGGTGGTAAGAGGGTGGGGAGGAATAAGGGGGGAGACAGCTAGTTCAGTTATTTTTACCTGTATCTTTTCCTCTGAGGAGTTATCATCAAGAAGTACCGTCCAGTTGGTAATTTAGCAGGAAAAATGCACTTGACTCTGTTCAAGAACCATCAGGATCCCCTGTACAGATAAGCAGGCAGGTGAAGAGGTAGCAGGACTACCTTGGAAGCCAGGTGCCCCAATCCCAGCTCTGCCACCAATTTACATCCACTGTGACCTGGACTTCATTTTTCCTGTCCATAAAATTATTTATGATTACGCGAGAACTGCAGTGCTTCCCACCTCAAGCTGTGCTGGGAAAAGCAAGGAATAATGTTGATAAAGCACCCATCCCCCTACGCCACCAAATCAGGCTTTTTATAAGTGATGCTCAGATGACCTCATCTGAAAGCTTCTGTGTGTGCTGGGGGCTTGGACCAGAGCGGGATGAGTCAGATGCCAGCCCACTTCTTTTCCAAGGACCTGAAACCAACCAACTTCTACTTTTCTTTCCTTTGAACCCTGTGTATGGTCGTGCTTGAAAGTCCGGGGAGGGGTAGGCTGTTAGTCCAGCTCCATCGTGAGCTTTGTGATATGGGAGGCAGAGGTGCCACTGTGTGCTCCATTCTCTCCTCTAAACCTTTTCCCCTTTTGTCTTTGGCTTTGCTCTGGTACTTTCAAAACCCACTACCTACTTCCCCATAATGTTCTTCTCCGTCTTTCTTTTTTTCATCTTTCCAGTCCTTCTCCCTGGTAACTGTTTGACCTTTTCCCTCTGATCTCTCCGTCTTCCCATTCTTCCTTCTTCTTGATGATCTGGTGGCTAACAAAACTGGGGAGATACACAGCGTTACACACACAGCGAGCTGGGATCACCTTTCCCTGACTGCAGCAATCTTCACGATACTGCAGTGCCAGGTGTGGGGTTCCTGGGGGGCCGACAGAGGAGACATTGCAGTTGATGCTCTGCAGGGTCTGGAGCTGAAAGAACTGCATCATTAAGACATTGACTTAACAAATTGCAGTTGCTAGGCAGAGCCTCCAACCGGAGAAGAGACCTCAGCCTGCAGTGCTGACTGTGAGAGTTCCTATTTCTGCTCACCTTCTTTCCTCCTCATATACCTGAGTTAGCCGTGGGGTTCTTTGGTCATAAGGACAGCAAAGGAGTTCCAGAGACACAGGACATTGGCAGCATTCCAGAATAATCTGGCACTCTCCTCTTGCTGCCATTCACAATAAGATTTATTTTAGAGGAAATTTGCAAATAATTTCCAGCCTCAAAGACTGGTATCACTTTCTCTGAGCCCAAGAAACTCTCCAGGTTGAAAAATCCACGAAATTGGCATGCTTCACTGCAAGCTCAGCACTGATAACTTCTTAGTGGGTGGGTGGATGCAATTGTAAAGGATTGTTGGAATAACTAGAGGCTGCATCTAGATACATTGATCTGCAGATTAAAAGGCTCTTGCGTTATTCCCAGTTCCACCTCTGACATCCCACATGGCCCTAAACATTGTTTCCTTTTTCTGTGTCTTGGTTTCCATATTTACAAGATAGGCTTGTAACAAGGAGAAACCAATACATAATTGGAAAAAAAGGAAAATGCTGTGTAAATAATATTAGAGATTCCCCTGCTGTTAGCTTGACAGCAGTTCACTTAGAAGGTTCAAGATCCTTTTGATCTGAGATGAGAGGGACCAGCTGCGGAGAGATGGAGTCTGATTTAATCCAGAGTTAACTTTCCGGAAGATCTTTGTAGATAATTTGTGATGCTTCTTTGTAGTCTAAATGTAGGACAAAGGTGGAGAATATGATCTGCGGCGTCGCTAACAACCGCAAACTATCCTTTCTGATCAAACCATTTTCTTCTTTCTGTCTCGTTTACATTTCCCACGTAGGTCATTCTGTAAAGACTCAAGCAATCATTCCTTCTGAACAGGTACTTCTGACCTCACAAAGGCCATTCAGTCTATATATTTTAGTAATAGTAAGAAATGATAGCTCAATATACCAGAGGCTATACGAAATTCAGAACGGAAAGTATTTCCAGCATGTGTGACTCCCTACTTCAAGGGATGTTAAGATAACATGGCTCAGGGAACCAATATGAAGAAGGGCTGGCTGGGGGGCAGAGGGTCACAAATCGTACCTACTGGACCACATACAACTGTCTCCCGGCCGTCCTCCCTCACGTCTCCACGGCCAGATTGGAGCAGCCTGTGGAAAAAATTCCTGTCTATTTTCAGAAACAGATAAAAGCATTCAGATTATGCAGTGCAAATCTCAGCCTGAAAGCAGCTGGAAAAATCTGTTCCTTGCCACTGTCACTGACCCCCCGACCCCTTCAAGTAATGACATTCAGGCCTGCTTCCCCTCCTCTCTCCTCACCCCTACCAGTACAGACTGACCCTTCCACTGCACATCTGCTCCTTGTCTGCACTGTCAGAGCATTCAGGCCTCGGAGAACTGGAGACAATGGAATTGAAGTTGATAAAAAAAAAAATCAGGGCTTCCCTGGTTGCTCAGTGGTTAAGAATCCACCTGCCAATGCAGGGACACGGGTTCGAGCCCTGGTCCGAGGTGCCACATGCCACGGAGCAACTGAGCCCATGCACCACAACTGCTGAGCCTGCGCTCTAGAGTCCGCGAGCCACAACTACTGAGCCCGTGAGCCACAACTACTGAGCCTGCGCTCTAGAGCCCTGTGCTCTGCAACAAGAGAAGCAACGATAACGAGAAGCCTGCTCACTGCAATGAAGAGTAGCCCCTGCTTGCCTCAACTAGAGAAAGCCCATGCACAGCAACGAAGACCCAACACAGCCCAAAATAAAAACAAACAAACAAATAAATTTATTTTTAAAAAGTTAACAGCTGGTTCAAGGAGAAGTCAGTGTTAAATCCATGTTTCTTTTTATCGGGATTTTTGGGGAGCATATTTACAGCACTGCCTGGTCCCCGACTCCTTCCCCAGGTGTCAAAGTGCAGGAGCCCCAGTCTCAGGCAGGCGCACTGGCCTCATGTGCTAACAAGTTCCCCCCAGGGGAGAACAATATTCTATCCTGAGCGAAAATGCCTGAGACCAGATGTCTCTGTGTCCTGATCTCCCGCAAGTATATGAGGCTTGGGAACACTGAATAGTTCATCAAACTGGATCTCTTGCAGGGGATTATTCCTGGCTTTAGGGAAAAGCCTGTGCAGAGATGCCTCCACTGTCCAGCGCACTCTCGTTTTCAGTGAATCAGTTATGCTCTGAAGATATGCAATTGTAAACACAATAAACCGGCCTTATGCTTAGTGCATCGGGGAGCAAGTATCAGTTTTCCACATTTGGGAGGACCATTCTGCTAGCCTTTCGCCTGGGAAGTGTGGGGGGTCTCAGGGATCCACACTGAAATCTTCTTTCCTTCTGGAACGCTTGGCGCTTAGCCCTCTGCGCTGAATAATTCATTAGGCACCAAACTCCTCCTACAAGAGCACTTGTCTTGAGAGCTTGTTCTCCCACTTCCACTCGGAGCAATGGGTTCACAATCCAAATAGAAGCCAAAGAGAGCAGCTGCTAGACGAGCCAGATGGGGTGACTCTTCCCGAGGGAACGGCATGGGCCTCTCGTTGTTTCCTCCTCCCTGAGTTCCCCCTCTGGATGCACCGGAGGGCAGGCAGGCCTGGAATGAAGGAGCCACCATTCAAGCAAGAGCCTTTTCAAGAGGGAAGGAGGACTCAGCCATCTCGCAGATGGATGGAGCCAGTCGTTACAGCCAAGAGGGGCTCTCGGATTGGACAAACAGGGCAGAAGCAGGGCAGCTGCCAGATAGGTTCCAGGTGCTTGGACAACCACAGGGGGGATGTGGAGAGAGCAAGGGAACCTGGGGGACCCTGCTAAACCCCGCCAAGGCTCAAGCTCCACATTTCTGTTTCTCTGTCTTTCCATCAGAGGCTCGTATTCTGCAAGGCAAGAACCAAGGATCAAAGTGGACATGGTTGTGATGTTTAACAAAAAGCACTGGTAGATAGGGAGTTTGGGATGGACATGTACACACTGCTATATTTTAAATGGATAACCAACCAGGACTTATTGCACAGCACAGGGAACTCTGCTCCATATTATGTAACAATATGGGAAGAGAATTTGAAAAAGAATAGGTACATATATATGTATAACTGAATCACTGCTGTACATCTGAAACTAACACCACATTGTTAATCACCTGTACTCCAATATAAAATAAAAAGTTTTAAAAAATGTTTTTTAATTGAAAAAAAATCAGTGGCAGAATACTAGGAGAGAAAAACCATAGCTCAAATCATACCGTCTAGTATGTCTTTGAATGCTTTATACAGCCCCAGGCCTTTACTCAACAGGGTCCCTCTGCCTAGAATGTACCACCTTCTCTGCTTGTCAAACTCCTACTCATCCTTAAAAACCCAGTTCGAATATCTTCCCTTCTGCAAAGCTTTCCAATATTCCTTCAGGCAATATAAATCACTTCTTTCCTTGTATTCCAGCAGAACCATCTCTCTCCACTGTGATGCTTATTGTCTTCTGATTTGTGTGCTAGTTAGCGAAGTATGCATCTGCGTCCTCCAACAGGGTGTGAGCACCTTGAGGACAGAGCCTGTGTTTTATTCATATTTTTTTCCACCCACTCCCACAACCTAGCATAAAAAGTGCTTGTCAAATTGAATCATATCACTTATGGTCACCGTGAAGTCCCAAAAGCCAGCTTAAATCCACAGCAGTGATGTGTAAGAGACCCTCCTCATTCTTTCCATTCTTTTTTTTTCTTTTGAGATAAAATTTACATAACATAAAAGTCACTATTTTAATAATCACTTTAAAGTGTATAGTTCAGTGGTTTTTAGTATATTCGCAATGTTGTGAAACTATCACCACTAACTCCAAACATCTTATCATCCCCAAAAGAGACCCCATGACAATTAAATAATCACTTCCTATCGTCTCCTCCCCCAGCCCCAGGGAACCACACTAATCTACTTTCATCTCTATGGACTTGCCTGTTCTGGACATTTTATACAAATGAAATCATACAGTTTGTGGCCTTGTGTATCTGGCTTCTTTCATGATGATATTTTCAAGGTTCATCCATGTCGTAGCATGTGTCAGTTCATTTTGTTTATCCAGTCGTCAGTTGATGAACATTTGGATCGTTTCTACTTTTTAGCTCTTATGAATAATGCTGCATGAATATTAGTTTACGTTTCTGTGTAGACATATGTTTTCTATGAGAGGAATTGGTGGGTCATATGGTAACTCTACATTTAACATTTTGAGGAATTGCCAAGCTTTTCCAAAGCAACTGCACCATTTTGCAGTCCCACCAGCAACAGATGAGGGCTCTAATTTCTTCACATCCCTGTCAGTACTTATTATTTTCTCTCTCTTTGCTGTTGTTTTGTTTTGCTTTTGTTTTTTATTATAGCCGTCCTAGTGGGTGTGAAATGCTTCTTGTTGTGGTTTTGAACTGCATTCTCTCTAATGACTGGTGAGGTTGAGCACTCTGTCAGGTGCTTACTGGCCGTTTGTAGATCTCCTTTGACGGAATGTCTATTCAAGTCCTTTACTCATTTTAAAAGTGGGTTGTTTATCTTTTTTTTTAATTGAGTCGTAAGAGTTCTTTGTACATTCTGGATACTAGACGCTTATCAGATATGTGACTTAAAACTATTTTCTCTCATTCTGTGGGTTGTCTTTTCAGTGTCTTGATGGTGGCCTTTGATGCACAAAAGCTTTTTATTTTGCTTAAGTCCAAATTTTTTCCTTTTGTTGTTTGTGCTTTTGGTGTCATATCTAAGAGACCATTGCCTAATCCAAGGTCCTGAAGATTTATACCCATATTTCCTTCTAAGAGTTTTCTAGTTTTAGCTCTTATATTTGTCTTTGATTTATTTTTAGTTAGGTTTTATATCTGATAGGATATCCAAATTCATCCTGTTGCATGTGGTTAGCGATCTGTCCACAAACCAGTTGTTCAAAAGACTATTCTTTCCCTACTGAATAGCCTTCACACTCTTGTTGGAAGTCAATTCCTCATTCATATTTTACACTGCTACTTTCTTGAACTCATCTCTTGAAATAAGGTCATTTGTTCATTCCTGAGATATAAAAAACTCGACAATACCAAGATTTGTTTTAAAAAAATATATAACAATTGCATCAACCTGACTTCCCCCTTCACACCTCAGAATCCATCCAAGTTAACAGCATCCAAGTTTGCTCATTTTCACGAGTGGAAACCACATGGACTTTTAAACTAATAATGTAAAACAAAGGTAGTTGGAAAGTAAATCTCATGGGTTGATTTTTGGTAAGCAGAGCACATGACCGATAAGAGGAGGTGCGCTGACTTTACAGCCCTCCGTAAATGGGTGCATCTTGTTAGAATCTGTCATAAATTAAGCAAAAAGGAGAGTCATCCCTTGCCTGGAAACGGTTACTTAACACTAACAGTGGAAGCAGCGTCACAGAGAATTCTTTCCCCTCCCTACCCCTGCCTCAGTCCAGGGATAGACAGGGGGCTAAAGGCTGGTGGAGTAGCTGTGGAAAATGTAAACATAGGGTTAGAGATGAAGACGTAGTAAAGGCAAGGACTCTCGGGGAGAATAGAGAAGTAAAGGAGAGGAGAACAGAGAGTGAAAGGGTGGGCCAAAGACTGGGGTTCCCAAGTGTGATGTTCGAGAGAAGGGCTTCTCTAGCATATCTGGATGATTAAAAAGGAGTGGATCCTGTCTCTGACACTAACAGAGCTTGCTTTTTTAAAAAGGAGCATGGAGCTGAAAAGTAGTTCTCATCATGCTTACCATGCCTGCTGTCATTCAGACTGCGCTTACCTCATGCTGTTGCCTCTGTCTTAAGTATCCCTCACTTCCCCCCACCCCACCCTACCCGATCCCACCTCGCCCTTCTTTGTCTAGCTAACCCTGAATCACGCCATCTCTGAATTTCCAGATTGGGCCAGCACACTCTTTATATTTCTCAGATGTCAGACTTGGGACTTAGCATACTTATATGGGGAAAATTTTGGCTTAATATCTGTCTTCCCACTGGATATCAAGCTCCCTGAGACCAGGGGCCATGTCTTATCTTTGTAAGCCACAGCCCTAAGAAGGGGACTAGAAAGTGGAAGGGGAGAGGAATGAAGGAAAGCACTTACTTCCCACTGGTATTCTCTTTCAGCCGTTCCAAGCTAATTGCTGATGCTGAAACTATGTACTTATCAGCTAGTCTGCACCTTCCTCTAACTCTAATGAAACAGCTGAGCACGTTACAAGGGGGTAGATGCGTGTGTTGTTCTCAGTGGGCACTGAGGGGCCAATAGGGATGCTACTCTAGAATAGAAAGGGGAAATCTGGGAGCGGTTGTGATTGGAAGAAAACATTTCCTTCCTTGCTTTCTGCCAGGATAGTGTTGACACAAACAGCTGCATCAGAAGCCACTAGGCAGCCAGGAATTTGGAGTTTTCCCTGTAGTAGAGTTAGGGCTGGGCAATGGGGGATGTGTCTGTAAGGAGCAGTCAAAGTAGAAGTAGCAAGAGCTGGGAGAGGAATTTAAGTTCAAACCAACATGGGGAGGTTTTTTCTTCTTTTTAATATTTTTTCCAAATTAAAAACCAATACAGCAAAATTAAGGAAACATTTTTTATTTTAAAAAGTCACAATCTTGGGCTTCCCTGGTAGCACAGTGGTTAAGAATCCGCCTGCCAATGCAGGGGACACAGGTTCAAGCCCTGCTCCGGGAAGATCCCACATGCCGCAGAGCAACTAAGCCCGTGCGCCACAACTACTGAGCTTGCGCTCTAGAGCCCACGACTTACAACTACTGAGCCCACGTGCCACAACTACTGAGCCCACGTGCCACAACTACTGAGCCCACGTGCCACAACTACTGAAGCCTGCATGCCTAAAGTCCGTGCTCCGCAACAAGAGAAGCCACCGCAATGAGAAGCCCGCGCACTGCAGCGAGGAGTGGCCCCCCACTTGCAGCAACTAGAGAAAAAAAGAAAAGCCCACGCACAGCAACGAAGACCCAACACAGCCAGAAATAAATTAAAAAAATAAAGTTATTAAAAAATAGGAAATAAAATAAAATAAAAAGTCACAATCTTAATACCCTAATACAAATATTTTCATACTTTTGCATATTTTCTTCTTGTTTTGTTAAAACAGATCAATCCTACATAAATTGTAATTATTATATTGATATCATATTAAATTTCATATTCCCACTTTTGTCATTTTATCATAAACATTTTCTATACATCAACTTTTTTTTTTTCTTTTTTTTTTTTTTTTTTGCCGTACGCGGGCCTCTTACTGTTGTGGCCTCTCCCGTTGCGGAGCACAGGCTCCAGACGCGCAGGCTCAGTGGCCATGGCTCACGGGCCCAGCCGCTCCGCAGCATGTGGGATCCTCCCGGATCGGGGCACGAACCCGCGTCCGATGCATCGGCAGGCGGACTCTCAACCACTGTGCCACCAGGGAAGCCCTTGGATTATTTTTTTTATTAAAAAAATCAATTTTTACCTCTCTTTGCTGGGTGATTGAGTCACACATAGGAGTCTTTTACACTATCACCTCCAGAATATCTCAATTCGTTCCTACCTTCCTTTCTTGTCATGTACTTTTGAGAAGTGTGAGAAGTTGAAACAATAGACTATGAGAGTTGGGAAGTTTCCAGACTACTTGCACACAGGCATGGTCTCATTTTAGTCCTCACAGCATCCCCAGGAGGCAGGCGCTCTCTTTGAGTGGAGGAAGGAAAAGCTCAGAGAGTTTCACTACCTGACCAGGGTCACACAGCTTGGAATTGTGGTTCAGACCTGGCTCATCTGGTTCTAAGTTCAGCATTCTTTTTCTTTCTTTCTTTTTTAAAAGCATAGATTTTACAGATCTAAGGTTTCGTGCCTTAGTTATCTAGGCCGTACAGCTTGTGAGCCAGTCAATATTTGCAGGCCGAAGGCTGACAGGGTGAGATGTTTAGAAGGAACATTCTGGCAGATCACCCGCAATAAGATCAGAAAGACACGGCACAGTGCCCCACCCAGAGCTAATTCTGACCACAGCACAGGCTGTGGGTACAGACACATGACAGGGTTGAGGGAAACCAGACACCCAGTCTGATACACGGCACACCGGGGCGTGGGGAGGGCACCCAGAGCCAGAGCCCTCATCATGGAGATTGCAGACTGAAGGGAAGCCGCAGCGGTGGGCTTGAACTTGAGCACAGAAGAACTCTTTTTAAACATAGGCCTTGAGCTGACCACAGGGGTCACAGGCAGAAAGGCAAACAGAGCCAGGACTATAAATAGCAGCTGCGGCTGGAAAGCAAAAGACAGGCCTGACCTGCGCGTAGTATAGAAGGGACCCTGGGCAACGCATCAGTCTCACCGCGTGCTCCTTCCCCCTGCGTGAGCGCCCCTTCCCCAACAGACATCCCCATCGTCTACAGAGGGAGGCTGCGCAGCAGCACTGTGCGCCTGGATCGAGTTCTCCAGTCCAGCCTTAAAGAGTTAAAACTTAAAATGGCAAATCAGCCTGAGATTTGGGGACAGGGCTCTTCTGAGTCCGTCCCTCAGGAGGCTGTGAGCTGATCCTTTATTTATGCTGGGTTGTCTGTCTTTGTTCAGTTCTGTCTGCTTCACCAGATTGGAAATGGTTTGCTGGAAAAAATTATGGTGCTGTCTAACATGATGTAACAAGATGTCATCTTCTAACTCCAACGCATAAAATGGATTTACAGGAAGGAGGAGGGAAAAAAAACAAAGCCCCAGGGAGCTCTTGACTCAGATAAAAACCACTGGGTTTTGTTTGTGAATGTCAACAAGCTGCATGTTATTTTACTTAGAAGAACATGAGAACAGACTGGCGTTTCAGGGGAAAGCAGAAGATATGTGCTCTCCAGCCCAGGGGAAAAGTTTGCTGAGAAAACTTAAACTCATATTCATTTCACATGGCACACATAGACAAACATACCACAAACCCTACATACAAATCACACAGACACACAAAACGTGCCACAAATACCACACACACACACACACACACACACACACACAAATATCGCCCTCGCCGTCTAAACCTCACCCAGACACAACACAGTCACCATCCATACACATCAGCACACATCCTCCAAAATCACCCCAATGATTTCACCTCAAAAGCAAACACCCATTATTTTTAATTAAGAATTCTATAATTCCTGTACCACTGGGCCATGAGTGTGAGCATAGATTCGATTCTGGGTCTAAGCTTTCCTAATGAACATCTGCAAGTATTACAGAGGTCTTTTTTATGAGGAAGCATAATGGAAAAGACAAAGTGGAAAAGGGTCAAAGGTTTTTTGGTTCTTCTTAAATATACAATGCTTCTAGAAAGGCACATTCCAACCCAAAGTTAATACAGTGCAGGGAAGTAACATGAGTAGGAAAGGATATGATAGCGTTCCTCGGTCATTTGTGTTTCTGAGAACACCAGTGCCTTATTTCTGCATTCAAAGCAGAAAGTTCTGGGGTGGCCTCTGGGGACTGTCTACAAACACACACACACACACACACACACACACACACACACACACACACACACACACACACACACACCCCGACATAGAAGGCAAGGGACTCATAGGGCAACCAGTGGTCCTTTTTCCCTTTGGTCCTTCCTTACCCATCAGTAAGCTGAAGACAGTGTTGGTAAAATGTCATGTATCAAGAAGTGAAGTTAAAACAATCGAATGAGTTGTATGCATTTCCACTGTTCTGGGAAAAACTAAGTGGATATGCACGTATGAGCTATGAAATACACATAATGTAATTTCATGAATACACATGAGAGTTAAATGCTCTTGTACTTAAAACTGGCATCGCACAACATAAAGATGAATGGTAAAATTCATGCAGATACTTTTGAAATGATAATTTCCTTGGAATGACATTAAATAGGACATAAAAAGTGCCATGACAAGTCAAGGCAGAGACTGCAGGAAAAAAAAGCAAAAACTTTGTAATTTTGTACCTCTCACGGCACTTTTTTCCTGCCATTTGAACAAGAGGCCCCACAAATAACATAGCCCTGATTGTAAGTCTCCCTCACTAAATGTAGAACTCTGGTAAATCACAAGTGAAACCATCTGAGTACAGTGAGAGGCACATGTGGGTCCCAGTCCCAAAACAAATGGGCTAGAAAGCCCTCCAGGTGTGATGGCCATGCCTTTAGGGAAGAATAAGCCAATCCTTGAGTTAGCCCCGACAGATGTGAAGTCCTCTTCTTCTAAAATCCTCAGCCAGGGCTTCCCTGGTGGCACAGTGGCTAAGAATCCACCTGCCAATGGAGGGGACATGGGTTCAAGCCCTGGTCCGGGAAGATTCCACATGCTGCGGAGCAACTAGGCCCGTGCACCACAACTACTGAGCCTGTGCTCTAGAGCCCACGAGCCACAACTGCTGAGCCTGCGTGCCACAACTACTGAAGCCTGTGTGCCTAGAGCCCGTGCTCCACAACAAGAGAAACCACTGCAATGAGAAGCCCACGCACTACAACGAAGAATAGCCCCCGCTCACCACAACTAGAGAAAGCGCATGCACAACAACGATGACCCAACGCAGCCAAATAAATTAATTAATTAATTTTTTAAAAAGACCTCATTTAAAAGAAAAATAAAATAAAGCCTCAGCTAGATAGGATGGGACCTGCGCCGGGAGATACAATGACCTAAGAGCACTACCTAAGAAATGTGAAAAGAGTGAATCTAGTGAATCCGAGACCTCTGTGTTCAAGACACTGTGCTGAAATGGAATCATCTGATGCAGATGCAAAAGCTGTGAATTAGCTAACCAAAAGCTGTTTCCTCTCTGACTAGCCTGGGCAGATGTTCATTCTGGATTCAGCTCTTCCACGGCAATTGCTAAGGGTGCCAAGACACCGAGTCAAGCTGATAGCCTCCTAGCATCCGAGCTTCAGCGTTCCCCCTCCAGCTGCGGGTGAAATACTGAGTTGCCAATAATGAGAATTTACCCTGTGCTTCTCCCCTCACCGGGTCACAGTAGGCCAGGGCTTGAGGCTTGAACAGTGTTACTTTACATAACACAAGGTTGGCGGGCTGATTGAAGGAAAGGAGCTGATGAAGAAGTGACCAAGATAAAACCTCAAAAGCAGGATCTGTGGGGCCAGTGGATTCTTAATGCAACTGTGAGCTCCAGAGAGCTCAGGGCTCCTTTGTTTCAATTCAACTGAACATTTATTGAGCACCTACTGTATACCTAGCCCAAACCAATAGGGAAATTTATAACATTTTTTTTACTAGGAAAAATAAGTTGATATGGAGAAGTAGAAGATTATAAGCAGTAGTGAGCTTAATGGATAAGGTACAGGCTCTTGATATCATTGTCAGATCTGCCATTCCCCATATGCTTAGTGTTGGGCAAACTAAACCTCAATTTCCTCATCTATACAATGGGGATGATGATAGTGTTTTCTTTATAGTATCGAGATAAAGATTACATAAGGTGTTAGATTTAAAGCTCTTAGCCCAGTGGAACCATAGTGCTCAATATCTGTTTGGATGGTGATGATGGTGATGATTGTGGTGATGATGATGAGACGCCAATGCTGACGACGATGACGAAAGGAGGAGGAGGTCCTTGATTTTCTGTGAAACGTGGGGGAAGTGTCTGTTTGCAAATGTATCTTTCCTAACCTTAAGTCATTCACTGGTTATGGGGATGCTGAACTGATGATCCTGGAATGGGACAGCAGTGTGTTGACTGAGAGCAGAATACGGAAGACAGGATTAGAAGCATGGGGTCCAGGCCTTGCGTAGGAAAGCCATGTCCAGCATCTAGCCAGGAGTCCAACAAAGACCTAGCTGAAGAGGGTGTCAGGGTCAGAACCTGGAAAATACCAAGTGAGATGTGTATGGAGTTCAAGTCTGTGTGCAATCTCACGGGTTCAATTTCCAGAGATTAAAAAGGACAGTTTTAAAATTCTACACTACTGAGGTTGATCAAGCAATTGCTCAGTGCCCTTGGGAACTGCAAAGCTCTGGGATCTCAGAAGCTGAGGTCCTCTGTGGTATTTGGGAGGGCTGTCATTGATTCCTCTGAGTCACCCCGGCTTCTGGGTCCCCACATGGGTTCACAGACCTAGTGATAAAGGACAACAGAGTTCTTTTCTGGAAAAGTACCAAGACCCCTGAATGCTTCCAATTTTCCAATGTCTTATCCCTTGTTCAAACTACCCGTTCTGACCCTTTGTCTTTCTTCATCCTGCTTTGTGTAACTGGATTTCCTATTTGGTTCACACATTTTCCCCTTTATTCCATCGAATTGGTTTATATTTCTTTGCCTTGCACCACATCTGCCTTTGCCAACCATAGTAACTAAATAAAATGAATCTTGTTTTATTTGATCGTTTTGTCCTGTATTATTGCCTTTGTTGTTACTCTACGACTAGGAAACTTGGATATGATACCTTGGTTGTCGGCATCCAAAAGTAATAAAATGTTGCTCTCTCAAACCTCTTTCCGGTCGTTCATCACCAGCAGTCTCTTCCTACCTTGAAACATTTGGTTTTATTGCTCCCCTTTATTTCCTGCTTAGGCTAATCCATGTTCTGCTGGTGCCAGTTTTCCTCTTGCCCCTCAGACCCAATCTTCAAAGCCATTGTCATCTCAGACTCTGATATGTGAGTCACAAGGTTATTGCTTTTCTGAGCTCCTATCTTTCTGGCAGAGACCCTCAATGAGCTGCAATATTTTGCTTGCAATTTCCCCATGTCCCCACCAGCCTTTATCTCCATGGCCCAGCCCAGGCAATAACTGCTCTGCCTCCTTTATCTAGATCCAGAGCTGTCTGTCTCATGCAGAGAACACTCCTGCACATGTCATCTGATTCCTCCATCTCTTCATCACTTTAGAATTGCCCTTGTCTATGTTCAGCTCCCTGTGTTCAGATTCTCTCTTATAGGATTTTTTTTCCTTTGGTTTTTGTATGCTTCAAAGTCCGATGAATCAGGAGAAAACTGTTTGGTTATTTACATATCAGTTCATATAATAGAGAAATTCCATAGCTTGTTTTCATTCACTCTCTTCTCTGATGTGATTTTCAGAAACAATGCTTGAATGCTTTTGTTTTTCACACTTGAAATCTGCCAGCATCCCACCCTGCCTTCTTCTATGTACTCCTTCCAATCTAACACCATCTCTTGGGTCCTGAGAGCTAAATACCAGATAGCATCTGTGAAGTAATTGTATCACATCAAAACTCAATGTTCCAATTCTATCTTCTTGTCCCCATGAACACAGATTGGAACTCTCCATTTCTCTAAATCAAATCGAAGTAATGGTAAATTTTGGTAGCCCCCAAACATGACTCTCTCCTTTGGAGTGTCTGGGTGCCGGGGTGCGAGGTGCACTTCCTGTGTAGTGGCAACTTTGAGGGGCAACAGTGTGCTGGCCTGTTCACACGCACTCCATAGAGAGCTCGTCTTCAGTATGAAAAGTGTCTGTGTCCAGGACTCCCTGAAGCTCATTTTACTCAGTTTGTCTCCTCGTCTTATTTGGAGGAGTGACCCTGGAGTACAGGAGGTGATCTGTGGAGTTAAAATGAGACTAGGTGGACTTCCCTGGTGGTCCAGTGGTTAAGACTCTGCACTTCCAATGCAGGAGGCGCGAGTTCGATCCCTGGTCAGGAAACTAGGATCCCACATGCTGTGTGGTACAGCCAAAAAAATAAATAAATAAAATAAAAAATAATATAAAATGAGACTAGGAAGTGATCCCCAGGGTTAGGTGTTTTGAGGTCCCACATAGACTTCATTAGCAAGGATGGAGGTTCTCTTTTTGTCCCCCAGAATAAAAAAATAACATTATTAAGTCTGCCATCTTCAAGGAACCAAAAAGAAGGAGAAAAAGGAGAGGAGTTGGGAAAGAGAAAGGAAGAAAGAGAGGAAGGAAGGAAGAAAGAAGGAAAGAGAGAAAGAAAGAAAGAGAGAGAGAGAGGAAGGAAGGAAGGAAAGGAAGGAAGAAAGGAAGGGAGAAAAGGAAGGAAGAAAGAAGAATGATAAAGGAAGGAGAGAAAGAGAAAAAGAAAGAAAAAAATTGTCAAAGAAAGAAACTACCTCTCTACATTGCAGCCCCCGGCCCCGAATCCCAAGTCAAGCCACCCATCCCCCATGCAGGCAATACAAGCCTAGATGGACTGATCTATAGGTTCTTTTGAAGCTGTTTTTTGCTTCAATTCCTTGAACCTCTCTTCCACTTGTTATCTCATCTAAGAAAGCTGGAGCTAGATGAAGGGATGGGTATATTTGGTGATATTCTGCCCTAATAAAGCTTAATTTTGAGTGTTTAGATGATGGTTATACACATAGAATTTGGCCTTAAAATTATAAAAGTAACATAAAATGAGTCTAGAGCCACCATTTATTGGCTGTGCAATTTGGAGCAAGTCACTTAACCTCTCTGATTCTCAATTTCGTCATCTGTGAAATGGGAATAATGATAGTAGCAACTTGGTAAGATTTTCTAAGATTTAAATTAAATAATCCACAGTTCTTGGCCCATGGTAAGTTCTTAGAAAATGCTATCTATTGATCTAACTATATTTCAAAACCATCAGAGAATAAAGAGAAAAACAATTCCAACCAAATGCAGTTGGTCAGATTTTATAATATTGGTTTTGTAATATTTCCTGCTATGCATCTTTCCAATGCTCCACTCTCTCTCTCTTTTATTTTTTTAACATAATCATATAATTTGGTACCCTACATCATTCCATTTAACATTACAATAAGAATTTTTCATTGTCACTACATAGACTTCATAACATATGGTTGGAGTTTAGGGACACAAACTGATTAAACACAAACCATTTTAACCTCTCAGTGCTTCCACATCAGATGAGAAAACCCCATCCACCAGAATGTGAGGGCACCTGTCAGACTCCACAGCGGGCAGATAAGTAATACCAGCCCAGGCAGCTCTGTGGCTCAGCCCCACGCCCTCCCAGAAGAGCAGCCAGACCTTCCCCATTTGTCTTTCCACTCCAACCTTCATAGAGTAGACACTGCGTTAGCATCTCAGAATAAAAAAAAACTAAATCGACTCCACCCCTGCCCTCGGGAGCACATAGTCTCCTTGACAAGAAAATAAAGGGTGAAATACAGGAGGTTTGCCACTCTACCAGAATTGTCATAGGAGGCTGTGAGTGCAGGTGAAGGCTCACCTAGCTCCGACCGGGGAGGCTGGGGCAAGCTTCCTGGAGGAGCTGCACTTTTGACTTCTTATTGTTCATCTCTTTGGCTGATATCATAATCCCCTCCTTGCCGTCTTCTGACCATTTTTTCACTTCCCTTCACTCCCTTCTGTCCCTTTGGCCTTCTGGCCCTCTGCTGTCCACATTGCTTTCCCCAGCTCCAGCTTCCCTTAGTGTCTCTCCATCATCCCCTCCTCGTGTTTGGCCAGGCTCCGTCAAGTACAGACTTGGCAGGAAGTCACCTGGACAAGGGAGCATCCAGTTCAGTTCGCTCAACTAATGTTTTCAGATTTCTTCTAGACACAAGGCTCTGTGCAAGGGGCTCTTTGGGCATGGAGGGATATAGAGATCAGGAAATGAAATGGTTCCCTGATTGGGAGGATCATTTGGTTCAAGGGGGTAGAACGGTAGAAAGTAGCATAGAAGGAGTTGAAAACTGTAACAGCCAGCCAGACTGTGACCTTGCTTTGGTGAAGATATAAACAAGAGGTAATGGGAACACGATACAGAAACTCATGGATAAACCTGGTTGGGGGTGGGATAGGTGGAGGTTAATGAAGCTTACCTAAGAGGGAGATAGAAGACTGTTATATATCTGAGTTTTGGAGAATGTGTAGGATTTTATAAACTGGAGAATACAGAGGGAAGACATTCCAGAAATAAAGACCTAGAAGTAAATGGTGTTGTGCAGAGAAGTGTTCATTAGTACTGCTGGAATATAAAACACATCTGGTAATCACAGGAGATGAGACACCTGTCAGCCACCAGATGTTCACCTTCTAGGCTATAGCTCAAAGAATCCTTCTTTAGACACAAATAACAGCCCCAGAAACCTCCAGAAATTGATCATTGAGATCCCACTGTGCTAGTGAAATGTCTGACTTGCCCCATCAATAAAAGGGAATTCCTCCACTATTCAACCCCTACCATCCCTCAAAGTTTCCAACAGCTTTTTACCACACTCTTAAACATCTACAGACAACCAAGAATCACCTGACATTTGGGGAAAGTCCCAACATAAAAATGACCAACTCAACAAACAGAAAAAAGAACTCAGAAGAAAAAGAGATAATTCAGGGAATAGGGGGAAAAATATAAAAAGAGATATGAAAAGATATTTTATCTATAAAACAAGAATAGAATTAAATGAGGACCATAGCAGAACAAAAGATAGTTCTTTGAAACAGGTATAAGAAAATTTAATAGAAATTGGAAAATAAAGTTAAAAAAATCTTTCAGAAAATTGAACAAATAGTTAAGGAGATAATGAAATGTAAGGAAAAAAAATGAATTTCTGGGACTTCCCTGGTGGTCCAGTGGGTAAGACTCCACACTCCCAATGCAGGGGGCCTGGGTTCAATTCGTGGTTGGGGCACTAGATCCCACATGCATGCCACAACTAAGAGGGCCACATGCCACAACTAAGAAGTCTGCATGTTGCTACTAAAAGATCCCACATGCCGTAACTAAGACCCCGCACAGCCATAAATAAACAAATAGATAGATTTTTTTTAAAATGTGAACTTCAGCCAGGAGGTCTGATAAAAGAATTCTGATATTAAATCTGATAATAAGAATTTCAGTAAATACGTTGGCCAGATTTAGCAAATAAAAACACAGGCTGCCCAGTTAATTTTGAATATCAGAATTTCAGATGAACAACAAATAATTATTTACAGTAAATATGTCCCAAATGTCACATGGAACATATTTACACTAAAAATATTATACAGAACTTTCTTTTTTTTTTGGCTGCGTTGGGTCTTCGTTGCTGCGTGTGGGCTTTCTCTAGTTGCGGTGAGTGGGGGCTACTCTTCATTGCAGCGCACGGGCTTCTCATTTTGGTGGCTTCTCTTGCTGCAGATTATGGACTCTAGGTGAGCAGGCATCAGTAGTTGCAGCACATGGGCTCAGTAGTTGTGGCATGCAGGCCCTAGAACATGCGGGCTTCAGTAGTTGCAGCGCGTGGCCTCAGTAGTTGTGGAGCACGGGCTTAGTTGCTCCACAGCATGTGGGATCTTCCCGGCCCAGGGGTTGAACCCGTGTCCCCTGCATTGGCAGGCAGATTCTTAACCACTGCACCACCAGGGAAGTCCCACAGAACATATTTATACTAAAAAATTATTTGTGGATTATCTGGAATTCAAATTTAATTCTGTATCTTATCTGGCAACACTACCAGTAAAGAGGGAACAAATAAATTAAAAGGAAGGAAATTATTAAATAATTTGATAAAATTCTTTATGACTGAATAATATAAATGTCCAGATTAAAAGATCCCATTGAGTTGGGAAAAATGAATTTTAAAAGACCCACAGGATGGCGTTTTATTTCTCAGCACCAAATGGGGAAACTAAAATATAATTGATAAAATTTTCAAAATTTGGTGAGAAAATTATTTTCATCCTAGAATTCTATAATTAGGCAAGTGTGAGGGCAGAATAAAGATATGTTAAGAAATTCAAAAATTCAGAAAGCTTACCTCCCATATACGCTTTTTTAGGAAGTTACTAAAAGGTGTACTCCACCAAATTCAAAAGTAAACCAAGAAAAATTAAAACAGGACACAGGAAACAGTCTGTCCACCTCAGAACATTAGCCAGAAGAAAACACAGGGGGAGGGCTACGTGGTAGGTTTATTCTGAATCCAGGAAATGGAGGACTCTTAGAGGAGATCATCAGTACAAAAGTAGACCTGATAGAGTGGCTAATAAGTTAGATAATGTGATGGAGTATAAAAAGAGAATTAGAGATTTGTCTGTGGAAAATTATAAAAAGGAAAAGTGAGGCAATTATAAACTCAAGAAAAACCACAGAGCTGTTCAAAAACAAATTTTTTTCAGTATACTACTTGGTTCCGTGTGATTATGTAAATACTGATTGATTGTTGATAATACTGAAAATAGAAGTAGGAGGTTCAGATGAAGGGAGTAGAGAGATAAAAATGTAAAATCCTCAAGGGTCAGAAGACTTAATATTTTAAGGTGTTGATTCTTCCCAAATTGTACAGATTCAACGTAATTCCAATCAGAATCACAACAGAATTGCCTGTAGAAATTGACAAGCTGAATTTTTTAAAAATTTATTTATTTACTTTTGACTGCGTTGGGTCTTCATTGCTGCACGCAGGCTTTCTCTAGTTGCGGCGAGCGGGGGCTACTCTTCATTGTGGTGCGTGGGCTTCTTATTGCGTTGGCTTCTCTTGTTGCAGAGCATGGGCTCTAGGCAGGCAGGCTTCAGTAGTTGTGGCATGTGGGCTCAGTAGTTGTGGCTCGTGGGCTCTAGAGTGCAGGCTCAGTAGTTGTGGCACACAGGCTTAGTTGCTCTGCGGCATGTGGGATCTTCCCGGACCAGGGCTTGAACCCGTGTCCCCTGCATTGGCAGGCGGATTCTTAACCACTGTGCCACCAGGGAAGTCCTGACAAGCTGATTTTAATGGAAACGCAAAGGTCCTGGAAAAACCCAAACAACTTTGAAGAAAGAACAGAGTTAGATGACTAATTTCGATTGTGGTGATGGTTTTGTCAATACAAATAATCAATAAACAATCTATAATAGAAAGAGAAGAGTTTTATGTGAGCCAAACTGAGGACTACAGTCCAGGAGACACAGAATCAAGAAGCTGAGGACTTCCCTGGTGGTGCAGTGGTTAAGAATCCGCCTGCCAATGCAGGGGACACGGGTTCGAGCCCTGGTCCGGGAAGATCCCACATGCCACGGAGCAACTAAGCCCGTGCGCCACAATTACTGAAGCCTGTGCGCCTGGAGCCCGTGCTCCGCAACAAGAGAAGCCACCGCAATGAGAAGCCCGCACCCCGCAAGGAAGAGTAGCCCCCGCTCGCCGCAACTAGAGAAAGCCCATGTGCAGCAATGAAGACCCAACGCAGCCAAAAATAAAGAAAAAAGAAAAAGAAGCACTTGAATTGTGTTCTGCCAGACTACAAAGTGGGGGAGGTTTATAGTACAGGCAAAATCCACAAAGTTACATGAGTAGTTTGTCAAGAATTAGGATTGGAGCTGGTAAGAAGTAAGGGTGCTTGTTAAGCAAGGATTGGTTGGGATCCTAAATGGCTGCATAGTTACAAAGGGAGACTTTGACATCATAAGGTTGCAACTGGTAGCTACTAGCAGGTATTGTCTTGGAAAGAGCTGGTGGTGTCCTTGAGTTTGATACAGTTCGGAAAATTCAAGTTCCCAGTGACACAGGAGTGTGTCTGAAACCACGTCCACAAATGGCCACCAGGCTCCATTTTGAATGCCTGAACCACAATTACTCCATTTTGATTTTTAAACGCATTCTTTTCGTTAATGGTTAAAACAGATGTACAATGTGTATTTGACAGGCCATAAGACAGCCTGTTCTGGTTAGCATAAAATTCAAGCCAAATCATGTATAAGTCAGAATGACTTCCCCATCCCTCAGTATGTGAAAATTTCTTCCATCAGTTTCATCGATGGACCTGTGTCAAAATTTATCAAATTGTACACTTTGAATATGCAATTTATTGTATGTCTATTATACCTCAATAAAATGTTTACAAATTACAAATAAATCCTCTTCTACACAAAAAGGAGACAGCTATAAAGGGGCCAGGAAATAATAATATAAGCATAATACTTAGAAATATGGAGTTAAATGCCAGAAGAACCGCTCCTCTCCAAAAAAAAAAAAAAAAAAAAAGTTAGATGTAGCTGCCTTTGGTAGCCAGAGCTGGAGCAGAGGCGGTAGGGAATCAGTGGGGAGTAGAAGCAAGTGACTGATGCTTTCCATTATGAGCCTTTTGGTTCTGTTTGATTTTTAAACAATGTGCAGGTAGTACTTGCTTTTGCCAAATATCAGAAGAGAACATTTTAAACAAGAAAGTCTATAATTAGAGTATGACAGCTTTTTGCCACTCTGGGTGGCATTTTGGTGAGCGGACCGTGAAGAATGGCGTCAGGAAGCAAGGGAGCCCAGTTCAGAGGCTCCTGCGGTAATCCTGGTGAGAAGGATGAATTAGAAGCCATCTGAACTTAACCGCTCCTTGTCTGATGTGTGATGGGAGCGATACCTCCTGTCTTCTTCCTCAGTCTGACTCCTATCAGTCCCCCTGCAAGCCTCCATGCCCACCCCACTCCGGTCATCATGCTTCTCATCCTGAGGCACAGCTTTCAGAAGAGGTGCCCGAGGTGTGTGCACATGTGGGCCCTTGACAGAGGAGCACCATGCGATCAGGGGACCAGGTCCCAAGGCAGGGGGAAGGGGCTTCTCAGGATGCTGTCAGCCAGCTACATCGCCGCCACAACCTGAAACCTAGCCTAGATTCATTCTTTACACAAATACGTGCTACAGGCCTGCTACCTCACCCAGTCCAGGGAGGGCCAGTGCCTGTAATCTAATTTCTGGATGCTGATGCTGGAAGCCAGGACATTTTCACAGCGTTTCTGCCAGTTACCCATAGTCTCTCTTAATCAAATTCTTCCCTTCCTTTGAATTCCTACATTCCTTTCTTGTCTGTACTGTTGACATTGGCCGTAGCAATGGAATTTTCCAGTTTCATAGAAACTGTAGCAACTTTAAGGTTATGGCTACTCAGTAAACTCTTTGTTTCCATTATAGCCTGAGCCCTGGAGCCCTTGAGGAAACAAACATTTTATGAGATGTAGGGTTTCTGTCTGAGCAGACACCGCTGGTCAAAGCACAGATCACCACTGCATCGGTTAGCCAGAAAAGCCCTCCCCCTTGCCGACCGATTTGGGTTGTTTTGACTGAGGTCGCTCACTTTGTAAATAACTGTAAGCAACTAATGACCAAAGAAGTGGATCCTTGGGGGTGGGGATTAATAATAGCTCAAGATGACCATTTAAGGCAGCGAGGCATTGTTAAGTGAACACAGCAGGTTACAAATCACTAAGTACAAGATGATCCCGTTTCTCTAAGTATGTACTCGTGTGTGCACGTGTGTGTGCACGCATACACAAAACTAGGAACATTAAACAGTGATCCTCTAAGACTGAGGGATTTATGAAAGGTTTTCTTAATTTTTGCTTGCCTGTTTTTTTTCCAGTTTTTTTCAAATGAACATGCGTTATTTTGTAATAATAAGAAAAACAAGTTATTTAAAAACATAAATAAAAACAGCAAGATCCTGGGCAAACACCATATGTTTTGTCTGAATTGGCAGTACCCTGGCATGAAGGGCCAAGGCCTGGCTTGGCTGGCGGGGTGCCTAAAGAGCAGTGGGTGGGAGGGCAAACGCTTCTCCCGTGTGGCATCAGGGGACATCCAAATGGAGGAGCCAGCAGGTTCACGGCCCTTTCAGGAAACCAAGTCCACAGCCATCAGATGGGTGGCCAGGGAGTTGACAGAACAAAAGAGACAGAGGCAATATTAAAACTGTACTCAAAGGCAGAAATCCAGGCACATTCATTTGTTCATCCACTGAGCACCCACTTTGGGCCAGCACTGTGCTGAGAACCAGGGAACTGGGAGCAAAGGCAAGCAAGGACTCCCCGGGGAGGCAGGCCTTACTGCTCAAGGCTTGCTGGGATGTGGGTCAGCCAGCATGGCTTCTAGATCCCCAAGAAGAATAGCCATGTTGGGCTCCAACTAAGGGGAATGGAAACAACTCCACTGCAGTGGGAGATCTCCTTCCCACTCGGACCCCTCCTTCAAGGCTCTAACCCAAGCAGTTTCTGCATTAATCCACATGTTTCCAGGTTTGATAGAAAAACCAGCTGGCTAGGATGACTGTTATGTTTGACTTCTAAAAATTTCTTAAAGCTATGCAATACAAATACGCACTGTCACATACATTAGCTTCACAATGATGTTGTGAATAGGATAAAGCAGGTACTATTGTCACAAGAGAGTAAACTGAGGCTTAGAAAAACAGAACTGCCCACATTTACATAGTAGTAGGGTGAGGGTGGCTCTGATATGTTTTTTCCAAAGCTTGTAAGCAATTAACTCAATTCTGACACTATATACTTGGAGATAGCATCAGATCCCACAGCTTAAGGGCTCAGTCTTACCAAAGTGCCCCCCATTTCAGAGGCCAATCGCTAATCACATGTCCATGTTGTTACTTGCGCTAAAGTAACTTGTGCAACTGGCTATATATTGGAGATTCCCATGACCCCCTCCCCTCCATGGGTTCAGTTAATTTACTGGAGTGGTTCACAGAACCCAGAGAAAATTTTTACTTACTAGATTCCCAGTTTAGTAGGTCAAGAAAAGGGTGTAACTCGAGAACAGCCAGATGGAGGAGATGCATAAGGCAAGGTATGTGGGAGCGGGTGTGGCGCTTCCATGTTCGCTGAGTGTTACTCTCCCCACATCTCCACGTACCCATGAACCCAGAAGTTCTCCAAACCCCATCCTTCTGGATTCTATGGAGGCTTCATTACATAGGTACGATTGATTAAATCAATGGCCATTGGTGGTTGGAATCAATCTCCACCTCCTCTCCTTTCCCCGGAGGTCGAGGGGCGTCCGGCACTGAAAGTTCCAACCCTCTAGTCACAGGGCTGGTTCTCCTGGCAGGCGGCCCCCAACCTTAGGTTACCTAGGGGCTTTCCAAAATCACCGCATTAACATAACAGAAGACACCTTTATAGCTCTCAGCACTTAGGAAGTTCAAAATGTTTAGGAGTGGTGCCAGAAATGGGGAAGAAGACCAAGTACATGCATCTTATTATAAATCATCATACTACAACTGAGGACATGGTCTTTTGGCCTTCAGTCCAATACTCTTTCCACATACTATTTCATACTTATTTGTTCATTTATGTATTTATCTGTCCAACAAACATTTATTGCGTACCTACTACATGGGAGGCACCATGCTAAGTACCGGGGATTCAGATACAGTCATTGACTCAGCTGTGCTACTTCAGGCCTGTCACTGTGCTATTGCAGGTGTGTTCAGAAACTCAGGCACGGGCCCCAAGAATTACACTCCAGCCTCTGACCTAGGTCGATGATTCTCAATCTTGAATGCACTTAGAATTGCCTGGGGAGCTTTAAAAAAATATCAGTGCCTAGGCCCCCTCCCGCACCAATACAACTATCATTTCTGCTGGCTCCCCAGGTGATTCTGACATGTGACCAACGTGTAGAACTACAGTTCTTGGGAGTAAGCACAAAGCATGACCGTTTCAGCTACTTTATGGGAAGCAGCAGCTGCAAACACCTGTGAACCGACTGATTCTAACAGGGCTCTTCTGAACTCTGGTCTTGCACTGCCTGAGCTCAGACATTCCGCTTTTGTCATCATATGCTCTCTGAGGGGTGGGAATCGAGTTGGGTGTGGTGGGTGATGACTCTGTAATAGATTGGTCCAGGAGAGCTAGTGTTCTGGGCAGCAGTCAGAGGCCCCGATCCGTGCCTCAACCTCATGCTGGAGAGAACTTGCTCTAAATATAAGGGCTTGGGGACTTCCCTGGCGGTCCAGTGGTTAAGATGCCTCGCTTCCACTGCAGGGGCCATGGGTTCAGTCCCTGGTTGGGGAACTAAGATCCCACAAGCCGTGTGGCGTTGCCAAAGAAAAATAAATAAATATAAGGGGTTGACTTAGCCCTCCATCACCATGACTATTTTCTGTGTTTTTGTTATGCAAGTAGAGGTATATGGTAGAAGAAGGAACTGAGAAGAACTAGATGGGGCACAGAGGATCTTATCCAATCTCATGCTTTAACTAGCTAGGATATTGAATCCTAGAGAGGGGAAAGGACTTGAAACAATTAGGGAACGATGCAAAACAGGACATGATTCAGTGCCAAAATCTGGCTGCAGGCCAAAATTGCCTACTCTCAGGGCTTTTGAGGACTAATGGTCCGTCATGGGTCGTGGTGTACTAGCACTTTCTTTCTAGGTTGATTGACGTTCACATTTTCATCTCGCCTGAAGCATTTAGCTGGAGCAAATTCACAAGCCAAATGAGGTAAAGTTGGACAGGAGAGGAAGAAGAGAAAAGCAGTGTGCATCTGCTAAGGATCTATTGCATGTGCCCGCACCTCATAACAGCTCCGCAAGGCAGAAACTATTACTCTCGTTTACAAATGAGGAAAGAGTAGCACAGAGGAGTTAAGCTAATTTGCCGCAAATCATGGAGTTGATCAGGGGCAGTGGAACTTAACTGTGCCAGGCTCTCTCTACTATATTTACCACTTATGAAACCATGACTATAAACCTTAAATTCACTTTATATTGGTAGCTTGCCTGCAGGTCTATGAACTGGACAGTACTTTATGGTGACAAACTGAGGGTTGCAGCATCTGCTATTCTCTCCCTTCTTTTCTTTCTCATCGTACTTTTGATTTATTTGTTTCTTTTTCCCTAATTTGATTGATGTGACCAACATAAGCTGAATATGATCATCTAACACACATGGCCTTGGGTTGGAGAAGTAGATAGAAAGGTAAAGAAATAGGAAATGAATCCAAGGTGAACCTTACAATCTGAATCAGAAGCCTAGGACAGCCCCACCAAGGATACGGCAACCAATGAAGAATTCCAGTGGAAATTGGAAATGTGGATCCTTTTTTTTTAAGACATTTTCAATTTATCTAGGAATAAAAGATGCCGGCTTCTAAATATACACACACACAAAATTAAATAAATGAGGGAAACATGGGTACATTTTCTTCTTTTGGGGAAACCCTGGAAAGAGGTTTGGGTTTCTTGGCCAGCTGGAAGTACCGTTCTGTTTTATTTCACCACTTTGGACCAAGTGTGGTACATCAGTCAAAAGGGCTTTGTGACCTTGGGCACAACAATCATCATTTGTACCACTGTTTATAACGATGGGGCGGCTTCCACATGCTTGCCTCCTCTTGCTTGTTCATGAGCATTGGCTCCCATCACCAGGCAAACACACCAGCCTAGATTTCTGAGAGACCTGAATAACACACTTATGTCTGATCCTGTGTGTTGATTTGCATGCTAGAGTCTGAGACGTTTCTGGCTGAGAATACCTGAAGGCAAGACCTATTTACTACCTGTTGGCTCCATCTGTCATTTTTCTTAGATACCTTTCTCTCTCTCTCGTGGAGCACATGGTAATTTTCAAGTTCTGTAAACTATCAATAGAATCTGCTCCAGGATACTCAAAAACTTTGGCTAAAAGGAGAAAGGGAAGGAACTGGACATTTATTAAGCATCTAACCATGGATTCACAGCCTTAAGGGGCAAGTATTATCATCCCAAATATAGAGAAAAGAGGAAAAAGGAAAGGACACTCTATCACAGGCACAGATTTTCGGCATCAGATGAACTGACCTGGGTGTGCATCTTGGTTACACCACCGCCTAGCTCGGTAAACTTGGCCAAAGTCCCTGAGCCTCAGGGGTTTTTTCTCATTTACTTTTTTTTTTACAGCTTTATTGAGGTATAACGGACATACAGCTTACTGTGTGTATTTATTTAAAGTGTACAATTTGTTAAGTTTTGATAGAGGTATGGTATACCCACGGAAACATCACCCGATCAAGATAATCACAACCATCACCCCCAAAAGTTTTCTCCTGCTCCTCTGTAGGCCCCCATTTCTATTCTTCTCCACCCTCGTCCCCAGCAACCACTGAGCTGCTTTCTGCCAGAGTGGGGTAGACAAAAACAACAGCCCCCCCCCAAAGATGTCCATGTCCTAATCCCCCAAATGTGCGAATATATTACATTAAAGGCAAAGGGACTTGGCAGAGGACATTCTCCTGGGCCCAATGTAACCACAAGGGAAAGAGGGAGGGAGGCAGGAGGGTCAGAGTCAAAGAAGGAGATGTGACGATGGAAGCAGGGATTGGAGTCAGTGAGAGATTTGAAGACGATACATTGCTGGCTGTGAAAGTGGAAGAAGGAGGGACTTCCCTGGCGGTCCAGTGGTTAAGACTCAGCGCTTCCACTGCAGGGGACGCGGGCTTGATCCCTGGTCAGGGAACTAAGATCCCACAGGCTGTGCAGCACGGCCAAAAAGAATTTTAAAAGTATCATCATTAGAAAGTGAAAGAAGGGGCTTCCCTGGTGGCGCAGTGGTTGAGAGTCCGCCTGCTGATGCAGGGGACGTGGGTTCGTGCCCCGGTCCAGGAAGATCCCACATGCCGCGGAGGGGTTGGGCCCGTGAGCCATGGCCACTGAGCCTGCGCGTCTGGAGCCTGTGCTCCGCGGCGGGAGAGGCCACAGCAGTGAGAGGCCCGCGTACCGCAAAAAAAACAACTAGAAAACCATAAATCATTTAGGTAGTAATAATCTGGCCAACTATCCAGTATCCTAATCTCAATGGGCCTTTACTCTGTTCTACTTACCGCACATGTACCATAGTGGATTTATAAATTGGAGGTTTTATTATCAAAAGACCTTGCTACAGGGCTTCCCTGGTGGCGCAGTGGTTGAGAGTCCGCCTGCCGATGCGGGGGATGCGGGTTCGTGCCCCGGTCCGGGAGGATCCCACATGCCGCGGAGCGGCTGGGCCCGTGAGCCGTGGCCGCTGAGCCTGCGCGTCCGGAGCCTGTGCTCCGCAACGGGAGAGGCCACAACTGTGAGAGGCCCGCGTACCGCAAAAAAAAAAAAAAAAAAAAAAAAGTGGAAGAAGGAGCCACAAGCCAAGGAATTCAGGTGGCCTTTAAAAGCTGGAAGAAGCAAGGAGATGGATCCTCGCTTAGACCTTCCAGAAGAATGCAGCATGCACCATGATTTCAGCTCGGTGAAACCCACTGTGCAAGGCTGAATGATGAGCCTCAAAAACACCCAGTGCTAATTCTTGCAACCTATGAATGTTACCTTACATGGCAAAAGGGACTCAGAAATTACAACTAAATTAAGAATTCTGAGATGAGAAGGTCATCCTGGATTCTTTGTGTGGGCCTTAAATGTAATCACAAGTATCCATAAAGGAGAAAGGCAGAGATTTTACTATGGAAAAGAAGGTGATACTGGAAGCAGAGATTGGCCTGATGTGTATGAAGGTAGAGGAAGGGGCCAAAAACCAAGACAGTCACTAGAAGCTGAAAAAGGTAAGGAAATGAATTCTCCCCTCAGAGCCTCCAGAAGGGACCAGCACCTCCAGTAAAATTGATTTTGGACTTCTGACCTCTAGTAAGAGGATCAATTTGTGTTGTTTCAAGCCACTAAGTTTGTGGAAATTTGTTACAGCAGCAATAGGAAATGAATACACTGAGCCTTAGTGTTTTTTTTTGTTTTGTTTTTTGTTTTTGTTTTTTTTTGCAGTACGCGGGCCTCTCACTGCTGTGGCCTCTCCCGTTGCGGAGCACAGGCTCTGGACGTGCAGACTCAGCGGCCATGGCTCACGGCGGGCCCAGCCGCTCCGCGGCATGTGGGATCTTCCTGGACCGGGGCACGAACCCGTGTCCCCTGCATCGGCAGGCGGACTCTCAACCACTGCGCCACCAGGGAAGCCCCTGAGCCTTAGTTTTTACATCTGTAAAATGAGGACAATATATCATTTCTGGAGCTATAGTAAAATTAAATGATTTAACCAATTTAACTCCATAAAGATAGAGTTATTTTCCTATTATGCCCCTTATTCCTTTTCCCTCAACCCTGAAAGCATGTGGTCTTTGACGTAAGTTACAGTAACGGAGGTGGCCACTCTCAGCATGGAAAGGTTTGTTTGTGCTGTAGGAGCCCTGGTGGGAAGGCTATGGGACATATGAGCCTACTGTGGAGAAGGACAGTAAGACCTGACCAACCGTAGTCCACGGCCAATAAGTTCACAGAGCTTGTCCCTGGGTAGAGAAGGCAAATAGGCAGAAAACCACAAAGGGAAGTAGATTATGGGGAAGGGTTTTGTTTTAAAAGGTAGGTTTTATTATTATCCAGGTAAGGTGAGGCCAACAGATCAGGGGACTGCCGTTGAAAAGATCGTTTGTTACAGTTCCCAAGAGGAGGGGGCACTGCACACCACAGGGTGGCTACATGGGGAAGCACCAGATTCAGTCAGGAGGCGGAAGTGGTGGGAAGAAAATGTGGGCAAAAAGCCTTTACTGTGGTTTCCATGGGAAGGAACAGGAAAGGTGGAATAAGTGGTTTAGGGTTGGTTAGTTTGAACACTTTCAGCAGGCTCTGGGCTATAGGGGCTGTCTCAACTAGTCTGGTACCTGGCCTTGGGGAATTAAGGCAGGGAAAATTGCCTAGAGTGTAGGAGCTGGATGGAAGAGTTGTGAGTGTGTTGAAGGTGGGTGGAGGTGAACTCTAGATGGTTACTTTGCATATAAAAAGCATGCTCCCAGGCATGGAGTTTGCTCTCTCTAGGAATGAGACCCCAGATGCCATAACATCAACAATACAGAAAATAAGAAAATATAGTTAGTACAGTTTTCCGGGTGGCCATCCCAAACAGATTATGTGGACATCAGGGGCGATTCAAAGGAGGTCATAACTAGATGTTGAAAGAATTTGAATTGGGCCTTAAAGTTTATTACTATTTAGAAAAACAACAGAGAAGAGGTAACAGACATTTCTTTTTGGAAGATAGCATAAGTAATTTCTCAGAGAGTGACACTGGGCTGAAGGTTCACCTGCAGCACAGGATGTGACAGACCCTTGTTTGGATACTCAATTTCTATTCCAACCTCCCCCTACAAAACCTAGAAAGTCAGATGCTTGCTTTCCCACATGCTTTATACAGGTGGCCATGTGACTAAGTCCTGGCCAATGGGACAATTGAGGACATTTGTTATGGAGTTTTGGGGAAGGATTTTTCTTCCTTGATTAAAAAAATAAAGCTTCACAAGGAGAACACCTTTTCCTCTGTTTACTGTTTCTTGCCTTTGGATATGACTGTGATGCCTGAAGTTATGGCAACCATCTTGTGGCTATGAGGCAGCAAGCATGAAAACGTAAAGTCAACATACTAAGGAAGGCAGAGCAGAAAGATGGAAAGAACTTGGGTCCTTGTTGTCATCCTTGAGTTACAGAACCAATTTTGAGATTGCCTACCTCTATACTTCAAGTTAAGTAATAATAAATGTCCTTGTGGCTTAAGCCATTGTATCAATAAACTGAGTTTGACGATACTTATAGCTGAAAACATTCTTTACTGATATAGAGGGTTTGTTTTAAATAGTAGTAGGAGAAAGATTTATGTCTATGTTGGATGAGTGGCTAGATTTGCTTCCTGGCATTTTACTGATGAGTGGCATTTGGCTTCCTGGCAATTTCACTAAGTGAAATTTTGGTCCATCAATTTATCAGTTAGGGTTTTGGCAAGAAGCAGAAGGAATGATTAGAGAGAGTTAAAGGGGTGGAATCAGTGGATGATGGAGCACCCTGGGGCTAGAGATAATAAATTAGGCCCTGCCCAGGGGAAAAGGAGTGTCCCAGGACTTAGTGAGAGCTGAGCTGTATGAGAGGAGCTATGTATGGCCTTAGGTGGAGTATGAAGCCACTGCCACCCTCTAATCCCACAGGGAGGCAGTCAAGGGAACAACACCTTGGTCTCTTTCTCAGTCCACCCTGCAGACTCCTTCCAGTGCCGTCCCCTTGGCCGAACGCTGCCGGAGACAAAGGGTCAGGGAGCCAGGAGATGCAAGTTGGACAAATCAGCATAAAATGTGTGTGTGTGTGTATGTGGGAGTGGGGGGGACAGTTAGAAGAGCAAAAAGAGAATAATCAGAATTCAGTTCCACCACTGGTTTGTGTTAATGTAAAACTGTCACTTCTAAGCTACTCATTCTAGCAAGACTCCTAAACTACCAAGGACCCGGCTGCCTTCTCAGGAAATCAAAACCTTTGATTTCAAATACCTTTGAAGTCCGGAATATCACTGGGTAACAAACAGTATGCTAAGTCTCACCCGTAGGGAAACTGTGGGCTAGAAGAAACAAGCAGCTCTAGGCGTCCAGTTAAGCATCTGTGGCCTCTGCTAGCTCTGGGCTGCCTGTTCCTTCCCCTCATTACCACAGAAGAACATCATCCCAGTGTTACTGGAAGCAGCTCACTTGGCTCTTTTCTGGGGTCTGTTATTGAGTCCATGTTTCACCTTATTACTGTCACATTTTGAAGAGGAGGAAGCCATTACACAGGCATAGAGAGTACCCCAGTGATAATAAAAGTGCAATAAGAATAAGGACTTGGGGCTCCCTGATTGTCACAGTGCCTTCCTGAGCACTGCAGAGAGTGCCCTATTAAATGTGATTGTTAAATTGATGGCTCATGAGGTTAAGAAATCCATCAGCTGTGATACTCCGTTGCAGAGGTCAGGGAGGATTCAGAAACTTGTGGGGAAATTACCTTTCTGGGCAGCAGAGTAGGTTAATCCTATCTCTTAGGCTCATAGGCACATCAAAGGGGTTTTTCATTTTTTTTCCCCCAAATTAAAATGGTAACACATACATCTGGCTAAAATCAGTCAGTACTAAAGGGAATACATTGATGTGTCAGTTTAGTGGTGTCCAGTTTCTCTTCCCAGAGGCAACTACAGCAGTGGTTTCTTACAGAGCCTTCCCAGATATTCTAGACATGTACAATCATATATGTATTCTTTTTTTTTTTTTTTTTTTTGCCGCACCGCATGGTATGTGAGCTCTTAGTTCCCCACCCAGGGATCGAACCCATGCCACCTGCCGTGGAAGTGCTGAATCTTAACCACTGGACCGTCAGGGAAGTCCCGAAGAAACTAACATTTACTTAGTATTTATGTTGTGTCTACAGTGGATGCCACCGGTGCCCCACTCAGATGGGGCACTCGTCTCCCTGCTGCTGTGAGCACTGGCAGCTAACGGCTCACAGCTTCCCTCTGGCTCCAGGGATTCCCCTCAGCCAAATAGGAGCTGCCTTGCTCAGCTGGTTATGCACCTCCACCCTTAGGCAGCCTGCAGCCAATAACTGACTGATATAGGAAAATAAGAGCCCGGACTCCCGTCTCGAGGTTGAATAACGCTGTGGTATAATGCATGCTCCAGAGCTTCTGTGAGATCAGGCTGAAGCTATTCTCCCGCTGAGACCAGATTCTTACTTAATTTTTCTCTTGTGCCCTGTACCCTGCTTTTATTACTCTTCTTCTCTTGAGAGCACTTCTTCAAAGAATGATCTATACAAGGGTCCTTGCTTTAGGTGCTGCTTCTAGGAAGCCTCCTTAAGGGAGCTGGTTCTAGGAAAAAGACTCCAAACATGGGATTCTGAAAATAAATCATTTGATGGGAGGATGTCATGAGGATCCACCTGTCACTAGTTACAGGTGGAATATGGATTGTTCCTGATATGCTGTGGTGTGGCAGATTACTTCCGGTGAACCAGGAAAGGATGCAGGTGAAAGAAGATGCTCTAGCTGATGCAGCGTCTCTGGGGTTTGAGAGGTATGGAGCAAATTAGTATCTATAAGGATTGTGGAATTGGGTGACTATTGCTAAGCAAGCAATGTGTGAGAGTCTGAAGGGTTCTTATAGAAGCATCTAAAAAGATTCTCATCATCTGCAGCCGGAGGACACAGAGCTGAAGATCAGACTTAGGGCTTAGCTGTAAGAGTGGCAGACCTTCAGAGAAGGCTGCTTTCTCTGCCTAGGTAAATCTCCAGTGTCAAGGTCAGGGCCTTGATAGGAAAGAAGCAGAACCCTGAGAAGACAAGAGATAACAAGTGCTTGCCAGGTTGTGAGGAAAGGGAGCCCTGGTGCACTGTTGGTGGGAATGTAAACTGGTGCAGCCACTATGGAAAACAGTATGGATATTCCTCAAAAGATTAAAAATAGAACTACCATATGATCCAGCAATCCCACTTCTGGTTATATATCCAAAGGAAATGAAACCGTTATCTCAAAGATATATCTGTATCCCCATGTTCATTGCAGCATTATTTACAATAGCCAAGATATGGAAACAACCTAAGTGTCCACTAACAGTTGAATGGATAAAGAAACTGTCATATATATATATATATATATATATATAAAATGGCTGGAATATTATCCAGCCATAAAAAGAAGGAATCCTACCACTTGCAACAACACAGATGACGGCATAATGCTATGTAAAATAAGCAACACAGAGAAAGACAAATATTGTATGATCTCACTTATAGTGAAATCTAAAATAATCCAACTCATAAAAACGGAGAGTAGATTGGTGGTTGCCAGAGGTTGGGGGAGGGGTGGAGTGGGGAAAACAGGTGAAGGTGGTTGAGAGGGTACAAACTTCCAGTTATAAGATAAATAAGCTCTGGGGATCTAATATACAGCCTGGTGACTATAGTTAACAGTACTGTACTGTATACTTGAAAGTTGCTAAGAGGGTAGATTTTTAAAAATTCTTACCACACACACACAAAGATAACTATGTGTGGTGATAGATGGGCCAACTAACTTTGTGGTCATCATTTTGCAATATATATGTATATCAAATCATCACATTGCACACCTTAAACTTACACAATGTTATATGTCAATTATATCTCAATAAAGCTGGAAAAAACAACCCTTGAGACTTGGGGTTGGGATATCTGAGTAGATGCACTTGAGAATCTTGAACCCTCAATTCCCAGAACCATCTGGGCCTGCAGAAGTGGGTCTCTCTGCCTTGTTGGAAGAAAGAGGCAACCCTTACTTAAAATGGGTCAAGTCTCACCTTGACCTGACCGGGGAAGGTCGGGGGCTATAAAAGAGAGAAAGGATTATATGCCACAGGGGCTGCAGGTGCTGGCTCACAGCAGGGAGATTCTGCCTACGTGTGGAACCTGAGGTACTGGATTAAGGAGACAGAGAATATAAAGCTTGTTTAGGGGAATTTGCCAATAAGAGGCACATTCCCATCACATAGTGTTCAATAACATGGCAAGAGCTCTGGGACCCAGTTCTAATATACTGCTGGCATGGTTCTTGGAAGTTGGGAAAAAACAATGATCACATTAAATAAAGCAGAGATGCCTTGGGACTTCCCTGGCGGTCCAATGGTTAAGACTCCGTGCTTCCACTGCAGGGAGCTCAGGTTTGATCCCTGGTAGGGGAAGTAAGATCCTGCATACCGCACAGTGCGGCTAAAAAAAAAAAAAAAAAAAAAAAGCAGAGATGTCAGAACCGTCATGACAGAATGTGGATGTAGGAATCAAAAAGCTCCAAGAAGCAAGCATGCTAAAATGCATCAACCAAACAAGACTAGAAACCTTTCAGCTGACTGTTTTTCAGGAGGGCCGGGATGACTATCAAGAATGATAGCAAATGTCTGGAAGGGGCACCAGCATCATTGAGCAGCTCAGTGGAGTTTGTCCTCTGCAGACCAGGGCTCATGCTGTCACAGACAGGTTCTTCTAGCAGCAGTGGGGATGACAGGATTCTAGAATAGCAGAGACAAATATGAGAAGCAATGGTGAACTTATTACCATAATGGATAGTAAGGTTGAAGTGGCAACCAGGGGGACTGACCTGACCTATGGCAATGTCTAGTAGAACATGTATTTCTAGGGACAAGATAGATGGGCAGCCAGAAAGGGTACTGCTTAATACATAATAAGAAGAGATTAATAGTAGAAGACTGGGGTCAACATCACTCCAGTAGAAAGTCATAATAACTTGCCTGATTTAAAGACCAGAGCCTGTTCTCAAACCTAGAATGCATGGACCAAAGGAGAGACTGGGTGTCTATAAGGGAGAACCTGGAACGTCAGGGCAAGTGTATACAGATTTTTTTCAGTCCTTCTCCAAATTGATTTATGGTTGTTTCCTTGGATAACCACAGACTGGGAAAAGAGGGATAATCCGATATTTGAGGGATGTTGGATACAGGGTCTAATTTGATGGGGATACCCAGGGGTCCAAAGCACCATCAGGCACTCCTGTTAGAGGAGGGGCATATTGGAGTCAGATAATAAATGGAGTCTTCTGGTCTGTCTCTGAGTGGGTCCACTGGCTCTTCTTACCAACCTGGTGGTTGTTTCCTTGATTCCCAAATGTATGATTGGAATGGATGTACTTAGCAGTTGACAGAATCCTCACATTGCCCCTTGGTCTGTAGAGGAAGAGCTATTGTAGTAGGAGAAGCCAAGTAAAGCCCCTGGAACTGCCTCTCCCCTGCCCCAATGAAGATAGTAAACCAAAACTATCACATCCAGAGGAAGATAACATTCACATAGGACAGAAAACATTCTACTTTTACAGTCTTGCTCCAAGGCTATGTTTACTTTCCTGTTTTCTGTCATAATATATTCCAAAGGGACCCGGACCATCTGGCCATTCCACAGAACATCACGTTAGTCTATCACGGTGAAATATCATGTTACTTGGCCCCGAGGAGCAATAAATGCAAGTAATCTGGATGTCTTGATGAGACACATGCTTTCCAGAGGATGAATAAATCCCATAAAAATTCAGAAGCCTGCTACGTTGACGAAAATTTTAAATGCCAGTTATTACTTTTAACATTTTGAGATAATTTTAGATTGATAGGAGAGACGCAAGAAGAAAACTGAGATTTTCTGCAGGTACTTTACCCAGCTTGCCCTTACGTTAACATCTTATATAAGCACAGAACATATATCAAAACTAAGAAAATAACCTTGGTACAATACTATTATATAAAGCACAGAACTTATGTGGATGGTGAAGTAGACCAATGGTCTAAGGCCTGCAAGGACATTTCCTCCCAAGTAAAGGACAACTTACAGTACCTTGTACCTTCTGCCACTAAGAAAGAATGCTTGGTAGATCTCTTCAGGTTGAGGTGGAAGGTGGCTAGTTTTAAGTAGGGCTCAGATCCATAAAGGACTCAGTAGCAGGTCCAGCCTCAGAGCAAGCAGTCCTGCCATTTGGGCTCTATCACCTGACACATCTCATGATACTAGAAGTATCTGTGGTAGAGAAAAGGCCAAGTGGAGTCTCTGGCAAGACCCAAAAGAAGAGTCACAGTGCGGCCCAATATGGTTCTGGAGAATGGCCATGCCAACTGTGGGAGAGAAACATACACATTTGAAAAGCATCTCTGGGGAATTCCTTGGCAGTCCAGTGGTTAGGACTCAGTGCTTTCACTGCCATAGTCCAGGTTCAATCCATGATCTGTACACTAAGATCCTGCAAGCCATGCAGTGTGGCCAAAAAAAAAAAAAAAAAAGAAAAGCATCTCCTGGCATGCTACTGAGCCCTAATAGAAGCTGAACATCTCATGGGGCATCAAGTGACCATGCAACCCAAACTGCCCATCATGAATCGGATAATAGCAGGCCCAACCACCTCATAAGTGTGGGCAGGCCTAGCAACAATCTTTTCAAATGGAAGTGGTGCATTGGGAATGAGTTTGAGCAGGTTCAGAGGACACACATAAGCTTCATGAATGGATGGCCCAGATCCCGTTTCTCCTACCACTGTTGTACCCACACCTCTTCCTTAATCCATGGGGAGTTCTCTTAACCAGAGGAGGGAGGCGGAAAAGCCTGAGCTTCATTGAAGATTGATAGGTTTGGTCTGTGGATACAAGAGGAAAATGGATTACTGCTTCACTGCAGACCTCCTGAAGGTGAGCATAATTATCCCAATGGGCAGGGTTTAGGCCTGTGTTACTGGTCATCTATTTTGTGTGGGAGAGAATTGGCTCAAGAGAAGGATATACATGGACACCTGGCAGCGGCAAATGGCTTAGATGGCTCGTCAGTGGGTCTGGAAGGAGCAAGCTTGGAAGACTGGAGACAGGAAAACCTGGGGTAGAGACCTAAGGCAGTGAACATAAATTGTGAGAATCTTTGTATCATATGCTAATGATCCCTAAAGAACATTCAACACAGCTTGGCAGAAGAGTTAGGATTAAGGGCAACAAAATACTAAAATCCTTGTAGTATTTTTTTTAAATTTTTATTTATTTATTTATGGCTGTGTGGGTCTTCGTTTCTGTGCGAGGGCTTTCTCTAGTTGTGGCAAGCGGGGGCCACTCTTCATCGCGGTGCGCGGGCCTCTTACTGTCACGGCCTCTCTTGTTGGGGAGCACAGGCTCCAGACGCGCAGGCTCAGTAATTGTGGCTCACGGGCCCAGTTGTTCCGCGGCATGTGGGATCTTCCCAGACCAGGGCTCGAACCCGTGTCCCCTGCATTGGCAGGCAGATTCTCAACCACTGCGCCACCCCTTGTAGTATTTTGTTGAGTGAAGGTGTAACCGAAAGTGGGGTCCAGCTGCTCACCGCTCAAAAGCCAATAAAGAGGCAAGGTTGGTGGAAAGGAAAGTTTGCTTTATTTTGGACGCCAGCAACAGCAGGGGGTGGGGCAGACACCTGTCCAAAGGCCAACTCCCCCCGCCTCCCCCTCCCAACAATCAGGGGGTAAGAGCTTTTATAGACAGAGGCAGGGGGCCCCATGCAGAAACAGCACAGTCAGCTCTGACAGTCATCTTGAAATTAGTCATCGGTGGTCTGACCAGAGTCATCTTGATTGTTTTAAGTACAATTAATCTTTAGTTCCAGGGTCGGTTTGCTCCCACTTCCTTGAGGCCAATTCTCAGAATTGTGGCAGCTTATGTCATGACTACAGTCTGGTCATCATGCACTTAACTTCTTCCATCTGGTGGGGCTTTCAGTATCAGAAAGCTCACAGGTTATGGCTCAGAATATTATCTCTAGCCCTTGAGAAGGAACTAAGGGTCCTTGACTTTGCTTAATGACTAAATTATTATTATTTGGTCTCCTTTGACTGTTTTCCTTTGTTTCTGCATTTTCCCACTTTTCTGATTAAACTTATTCTTTGGCTAAAATTTTTCTACAGAAAAAAGGCAGGTGGAGGACATGGGCGGGGAAGGACCATAGGGTCCTGCTCTGTTTCAGAGGGGGATAGGAGGGTCTGGGTATTTATAACAAGCCTTTCTGAACCTGTGTTTATGCTAGTGAGTTGATTCTGGGAGCATGGAGGCTGGATGTCAGAGAAACCAACCCTGAGATTAGAGGGTTGGAACTTTCAACTCCACCCTTCAACCTCCAGGGAGGGGGTTGAGTTAATCATTAGTGGTCAGTGATTTAATCAATCATGCCTAGGTAATGAAATCTCCATAAAAAACACTGACAACGGGGTTCTGAGAGTTTCCTGGTTGGTGTAATCAGCAAGGTGCTGGGAGGGTGACACACCCAGAGGGAGAATGAAAGCTCTGAGTACCCTCTCCGCAACCCATACCTTGCCCTACGTATCTCTTCCATGTGACTGTTCCTAAGTTGTATCCTTTATAATAAACCTGTAAACGTAAGTAAAGCGTTCTCCTGAGTTCTGTGATCTGTTCTAGCAAATTGGACCCTGAGCAGGGCATTGTGGGATGCCCCGATTTACAGCCAGTTTGTCAGAAGTACCCAAGGCCCAGACTTCCTTTTTTTTCTTTTTTGGCCACACCGCGCAGCATGTGGGATCTTGCTTCCCTGACCAGGGATCGAACCTGCACACCCTGCAGTGGAAGTGTGGAGTCTTAACCACTGGACCACCAGGGACGTCCTGAGACCCAGACTTTCTATTGGTGTCTGAAGTGCAGAGCAGTTTTGTGGAACTAAGCCCTTAACCTGTGGGGTCTGCATTAATTCCAAGCAGTTAGTGTCAAAACTGAATTACATTGCAGGACACCTAGTAGGTGTCCACAGAGAACTGGAGAACTGCTTGGTGTGGAGAAGCCACACATGTGGTGGGTGTCAGAAGCAGTTTGGGTAAAAAAGAGCTAATACCTTCAGACTCCATAGTTTTGACCCTATCCTTCAGGTCCTACCACTCCACCCTCCAGAAAAGCCTAAGGCTAGGAAAGTGAAATAGAGAAGAAACCAGGATGATTCATCAAGTCAGTTAAACTTTATTCAGCATCTGCTGTATTCAAATGTGTGGTGTTCTTTCTCAGTTGGCACTGTTTGTTTTAGGAGTTGCGGAGATGCAAAGATAAACTATTATAATTTCTTATAAAGAAGAGATTATAATCTCTTCTTTCAAAACCCATCTCCAATGCCTTCAGGGTTTTCCCGCTGGCCTCTGACATCAAGAAAGTTAAAAACTTGTAGGGGTTGGGGGAAGAAAAGAATTTAGAGAAGTTTTATATTAGTGATCTTATTTTACAGATAAAAAAGGAGGCCTAAGGTCACAGGGGTAATTGACAGAGTTGGCTTTTGTATTGGTGTTTCCCTCTGTTGTTTATTTTCTAACACAATTTCAGCATATCTTAAAATATTTCAGTATTTCTGAACAAAATTGGAGAGTCTGTGAAGCTGATTTAGAAAAAGAACAAGGGAACTTTTGATTCACAGAGAGCTCTGGAGTATATATATATATATATATATATATATATATATATGTATTTTTTTTTTGTCCGCGACACATGTCTTTCGGGACCTTTGTTCCCTGACCGGGGATTGAACTCAGACCCAGGCAGTGAGAGTGCCAAGTCCTAAACTCTGGACCGCCAGGAAATGCCTATGGAATATAATTTAGCTATACTGAAGCTATGCATCCCAAACCTAGATGTTCATTATCGTTACACTACAAATATATGAGGACAGGAATCTTGTACTTTGAAAAACAATTCATCCCCTTCTGTACCTTGTTGAATAAATGAATAAAACACATAAACATATGTATAGTGGCTAAGTGTGTGATGGGTGGCTATGTTTATTCTTTTTAGGATTTTAATTCAGTGAATCTTTGTTGAAGACTCGCAGGAGGAAGGCATGGTGTAGGAAATGAAAAAAGGTTTAATCACAGTACCCACCATTATGGAGCTTTAGAGTTTAGTAGGTTAGGGGACAGATGTCCCACAGTAGAAAGTGCTGAACGCCTTTTATGAGGGTTATCATGAAAGTACTGCGGATGCTCAGAGGAGGGAAAGTTTCCCTAGGACTGGAGAAGCTGCATGCTAGGGAGAGCTTGGTGCTGCGCGTCAGGAACCTAAGCTCTAGAACGGGTTCTATTACTGATTTGCCCCTGTAGGTTAGGCTTTGTGGACAAAGAATATCACCAGCCATTTCAATAAACAAAGGATGTTGTGGCCATCAAGCCATGAGCCAACACAGTTGCCGCACACCCCCCCCCCCCCCCCCGCACCGTGCACCCTGAGGGAGTTCAGGATGGAAAAAAAACAGGATACTGGCCCTAGACAGTTAAGGTGCATTTCAAAGGAATGATTTTGATGAGCCCAGACTCTGGCGTCTTTCCATAGGTAGAAAAGTGCTAACTTCATTAACTTGAGATGTCTGGTTTTTAATGAACAGTAACCTTTTAAAGTTCCGACTACCTGGTTTTTGTTGCAAAAGCTCCTAAATATCCTGGCTCCTTCCTTACCTCTTCAGCACAGTCCCTCAGAGCGATCTGAGAGGCTGCCTTTTAGGTTTAAGTCCTCAGTATGTTCGTCCAGTAAAACATAATTCTTAATTTTTAGGTTGTGCCTTTCTTGTCAGTCCACAGTTTGTAAATTAAACTCCCCAGATTTCTATTGTCACTTTGAAACTCCAGGGGTTAGAGGGACCATAAGGTTCCCTGGGACAATGCCCTCCGGCATTCTCTATTTCTTATTGTTACTCGCCCCTACACCCCCTCGCTCTGTGGGTCCCTCCTCTCCTGGAGGCGGGCCGGAAATGAGCGTGGTCACTTTAAGGGAGCCCTCAGTGTCGCGCGCCCGGGGAGCCCCAGGCGGGGGAAGCAGGGGCGGGGCTCCGGGGACCTGGGCTTCTCACGCAGCCGGGGACGCCGCTGCCTCAAGGCGCTCGCAGCCAATCAGGATGGAGCCTGCCGGGACGCATTACAAGGGCGACTGGCCCGAAGCCTCCCGCTTCGGGATGAATTAGCGGCGGGTTCTGCACGGAGGTTGTGACCCTCAGGGATTCTCCAGTTCGCCCACGCGCTCCCCACGGTGTCGCGCGTGGTCGTCTGCTAGTCACAGGTGAGAAGCTGGAACCGTCAGGTGGGGTTTACGGCACGGGGAAAATGGCGGCGGCGGCCGGGGAATCCTGGGTCGGCGGAGGGGGAGCAGCCCCATGGGCTCTTCCACCCGAGCCGCGGGCCTCCCTGGGCTGCGGCCCCCTGTAACGGTTACTTGACGGGGAATTGGGGTCACCACGCGGGTGGCGGCGCCGTCGGCTCAGGTGAGAGGAGGCGCGGGGAAGCGACTCCCGGAGGCTAGCGGAGGCGTCGGGGGCCGCGGGGCGGCTCGGGCCGGGTCGACGTGGCCGCGGGAGGAGGAGGGCCAGGTATCTGATAGGTGTTTACAGAAGAGCACCAAGACCTTCCTGCTCCAGATTGGGGAGGGTCCGGGAGCTGCACCGCTGCGAACACAGCCCAGGCTCTGCCGCTGTTAAATCAGATGTGCCAAAGGTCCCAAGTGGCCGCCACGTGCGAGGCTTGGACATGAGCTGTGGAGGGAAAGGGCTGGATCTGGCTTATTTGTGTATGCTCCGGGCGTCTGCCTGTAGGTGCCAGAGTGGCAGTGCCGCAAAAGGAAAGGTAGGCCCTAGCCAGGGGCTGATGTCAAGTCTGATCGTCAAGGTGAATCTGAGCTCCTAGTTGTCCATTTGAAGAGAAGAAATAAAAAGTTCGGGCGCTTAGCTGTTGGGAGAGACGTTTTGCTTCCTGGTATTTCCTTGGTTCCGGTGGGTTCCCCGGGAGCATTGCCTCTGCCTTCGAAGTTCATTAACTCTATTCCATGTGCACTTGGCTGCATGTTAAGACTGCGGATTGACTTTCAGCTGAAGCCCAGGAATGTAATGAAGATAAGTATAGGTGAAGGTGTTAACAGTAATGCAATTTTGTCCATTCATGTAGGTCCCTTATTTGAGCAAAGACCTGTCATGAAGTATAACTAGTTGGGTTAGTTTTTAAAAAACTGTCTTGATGAAAGAGCCCTTCTTGCAAAACTGTTACGTTTTTGAGAGTAAAACAAAAAAATTCATTAAATTTTTTTTTTAAATTCCTGTTGCTACATTGTACTTTGATGTGACAGATAGGTAAATTAAGTGACTTTTGTTTTTGGTAGCAGTCTTAATTTTGTGGAGTGCCTTGTTCTGTTATTGAGAAAGCACAGTGGCACTGCTTGTTTGTTATCAGTAGTTGTCTTTGGACTGCCTGCTATGCATCAGGCACTGTGAAAATGAGGCTTCTCTTACCTATTAATTTGAGCAAATGGTGGTCCGTTTCTTCCCACCAGGTGCTTAGTCTGGCTGTTGCTGATAACCAAGGGTAAACAATGGGGAAAACCCAAAAGAATCTTTCTTCCACACTGCATCTGTGGAGATTCAGTCAGTTTAGTCTGGGGTTGGGGTTAAGTGTAGTTTCTGGTTCTTACTCTGCCACTTAAAATATCTTAGGGGAATCATGACCTCTCTATCAGTACTTTGTCTCGGAAATGGACAAAGTGATTCTCCAAGCAATCTCACTGTGCTGTTGTGGGGAAAAAAAAAAAAGTGTATGTAAAAGGGCTTAAAAAAGTTAAAAGCACTGTGTTGACAGTTGACATTTATTACTATGCATTTGCTCCTCAGGCACTGTTCCAAGAGCCTTTAAGGGCTCACTCACCCAGCAACATTGTGTATCATCTTTGTTTTACACGAGGAAGCTGAGGCACATTGAAGTTTTAAGTTATTTTCCCCAAATTGCAAGACTAGCATTATGATGCCAGACTGTGTTCTTAACCACCATGCATACCATCTTCCTGTATCATGCAGATGTGTTATGTGTAAAGGTGATATATATGGACAGACTTCCAATGAAGTAATTTTGTTTGTGGTCTTTTAGTTGTATAAATAATAACTGTGATTCATTCCCTTGGCATCCAGTAGTGATTTATATGGTGATGACTCCAGTTACTTTGGTTAAGTGGTATATTCATCCCACCTTTGATGCCCATTATTATTATTTTTTTAATTTTTGTTTGTTTTTTTGCGGCCTCTCACTGTTGTGGCCTCTCCCGCTGCAGAGCACAGGCTCCGGATGCGCAGGCTCAGCAGCCATGGCTCACGGGCCCGCGTCATGTGGGATCTTTCCGGACCGGGGCACGAACCCGTGTCCCCTGCATCAGCAGGCGGACTTTCAACTACTGCGCCGCAGGGAAGCCCGATGCCCGTTATTTTTAAAAGTATTTTTAAAAATTAATTTATTTAATTTATTTTTGGCTGCGTTGGGTCTGTTGCTGCACGCGGGCTTTCTCTAGTTGCGGTGAGCTGGGGCTACTCTTCGTTGCGGTGTGCGGGCTTCTCATTGTGGTGGCTTCTCTTGTTGTGGGGCACGGGCTCTAGGCGCACGGGCTTCAGTAGTTGTGGCATGTGGGCTCTAGAGTGCAGGCTCAGTAGTTGTAGCTCACGGGCTTAGTTGCTCCGCGGCCTGTGGGATCTTCCCGGACCAAGGATTGAACCCGTGTCCCCTGCATTGGCAGGTGGATTCTTAACCACTGTGCCACCAGGGAAGTCCCTAAAAGTATTTTAAAGCAAAGAGTCGTTACTAATTTCTAACAGGAAGCACAAATCTATGGTTGAGGAAGGTTTTAGTTTTTTATTAAACTCTTTAAAAGAATACTTTGCTGGGTGACTTTTAAAAGACAACTTGTGTTAGGTTCATTGCTTTGACATATTTGTACTAATTTTTCTAGTGTCTATAGAAAGAAGGTGACATGAATAAAAGTGGCTGGGACATTCATTCTTTCATTGAACCTTCATGGAATTGCCCTGCCAAGTCCTTGGGATGTAAAGATTAATTCCTAATCCTGAGTGAGAAAAACAAATAAGTGATTCACTAATACAGGTGATAAGGACTCAAGTATAGTGGTGGTGGGTACAGAGAGCTGCAGAAACACATACTAGGGCACAGTTACTTCTGCTGGGGTCGTCCTGTGCAAGAAGGGAAGGAGCTGATTGCAGGATAAAGGGAGAAGGGACTTCTAGCCAAAGGAGGAAGCAGTGCAAAATTAGGATGAGAAAGAGGGCATGGGTGCCCAGGTGTCAGGCCAAAATTTTGCAGGAGTTGCTAAGAAAGAAGCCAGGAAAGGTTAGGGCCAGATTGTGAATTCTCAACTAAGAGAGTGACTTTATCCTGTGGGCAGTGGGACCTATAGAAGGATCTTAATCAGATGAGTAACATGATCAACTTTATGCTCTGGAGAGGGGACTTTGGTGGTGACAGGGTCAAAGACAAAATGTAAGGAAGAGACCAGTCAAGGGCAGTTCCCATACTCCAGACCAGAGATGGTGAGGGAGTGAAGCAGGGCATTAACTGTGACAGCAAAGTTCAGAGGCCACCACACATTTGGAAGGCAGAATGGAAGATTGGCTGGGTGTGAAGAATAACTGGATGGGGGAGGGGAGCACCTGCTGAGCTAGTAAAGAGAAGACTAAGCTGTTACATTTGTTCATTTTGGTTTTTTGGTAACTGTGGTTAGAGAAAGGAGATTCTGTTAATTAATTTAGGAAAGAGGATGGAGCAAGGAGTTCTTTGTTACCGGTTTTCTGGAGAATTGTAAACCCTCTGAGGTTGTTGGGTCACATAAGGTGTAATAGAACCTGGCTTAACAGAAGCCTCTAGGCTTTTGATTTCTGAGACTGCAGAACACTTAATTATATCATCAAAGTCAGTAGGGTCTAGTATAAAGTGGCCCATTGGAGGAAAGCCCCTCAAAGGGAGTGGGAAGAATCATCTAAGGTATGTTTGGGGTAAAATGTTAGAATAACAGGTGTTAGAGGGTTTTCCTCACCTTTTTAACAGTATGCTTTTAATGTATTTGTACAGAAGTCATAATACGGAAGTAGTCACAGATGAATCCTCTAGTTGTAAAACTGATTTCCTCTCAGACGTTCATAACACTAAAGTTGTCTATCACCAACAACATAACATGAATGCATTTCAAATCGACTGCAAGGTGAAATTGTAAACCTTACAAAGATGCAGGAATTCATGAATTCAGAGCAAGGTCAGAACCATTCAAACCATAAGCACAAATCAAAGAACTACTGAGTAGAGTAGGCACAGATTTCTTAAAAAAGACTTAAAGCAATGATTGTAACAATGATTGATAAATTTGACTTCGTTAAAATTGAGAATTTCTCTCCACCTAAAGACACCATGAAGAGAATGAAGGGCAAAATACAGACTGGAAGAAGAAATTCTCAATTCATCTCTCTGACCAAGGACTCACATCCAGAATGTATGTGTATTGTGTAAAATTAATAAGAAAAAGACAATTTAATTTAAAAATGCACAAAAGTTTTGAATAGGCACTTTCTAAAAGAGGATCTCTGTGTGGCCATTTCGTGTATAGAAAGGTGTTCAATGTTATTAGTCAATGGAGAGTCACAGGCTCTAGAGCGCAGGCTCAGTAGTTGTGGCACACGGGCTTAGTTGCTCCACGGCATGTGGGATCTTCCCAGGCCAGGGATCGAACCCATGTCCCCTGCATTGGCATGGCAGGCGGATTCTTAACCACTGTGCCACCAGGGAAGCCCTGTGGTAAGTTTTGAAAACAGGAAGTATGAGTCCTCCTACTTTGTTCTTCTTTTTCAAAATTGGGTTGTCTATTCTGGATCCCTTGTAAGTCTTCATGAATTTTAGAATCAGCTTGTAAGTTTCAAGAAAGAAGTCAGCTGTGGATCTGGTAGTCGGTGATTTTTAATACTATATTCATTGAGTTGTACAACCATTACCACAATTAATTTTAGAACATTTTTATCACCTCAAAAAGAAACCCTGTATCCATTAACAGTGACACCTCATGTCCCCTCATCCTCCCACCTTTGACTTAGGCAAGTACTAATCTACTTTCTGCCTGTTCTGGACATTTCCTTTAAGTAGAATCATATAATATGTGGGCTTTTGTGACTGGCTTCTTTCACTTAGCATAATGTTTTAAGTGTTCATCCCTGTTGCAGCATGTAACAGTACTTAATTCCTTTTTATGGCCGAATAATACTCCATTGTGTGGATATGCCACATTTTATTTATCTACTCATCAGTTGATGGACATTCATGTACAAGTTTTTTGTGCAGATGTATGTTGTAATTTTTTTTTTTTTTTTTTTTGGTATATAACTAGGAGTTGAATTTCTGGATAATACGGTATAATTTTTTGAGGAACCATCAGACTTTTCCAGGCTGTACCATTTTACAATCTCATCGCAGCATATGGGGGTTCCCATATTTCTCCATCTTCCCCCAACACTTGTTATTATCTCTTTGATTATAGCCATTCTAGAGAAGTTATAATAAAACATTCTCCTGAGTGTGAGTTGATATTGTGGTTTTGATTTGCATTTCCCTGATGGCAGATGATGTCAAGCATCTTTTCATGTGGTTATCAGGCATTAGTATATTTTCTTTGGAGAAATGTCTATTCAGATCCATTGTCCATTTTTTAATGGGTTATTTGCCTTTTTACTACTGAGTTATAGAAGTTCTGTATATATTCTTCTTATAAGCCCCTTATCATATATATGATTTGCAGAAGTTTTCTTCTATTCCGTAGGTTGTCTTTTCCATTGACATGCAGTTTGCAGTTGCTTTTTTTCTTTGGTATATTTATCTTGTATCTGCACCCTTACTGAACTCACATATTAGGAGGGTCTAGGAGGTTTTTGGATAGATTTCTTGGGATTGTCTATGGAAACCACCATGTCATTTGCAAATAGGGACAGGTTTATTTCTTCTTTCTGTATGGCTTTTATTTCCTTTTCTTGCCTTCTTGCATTGACTAGAATTTTCAGTACTGTGTTGTATAAGAGTGGTGAGAGTGGACATTGTTGTTCTCAATAATAGGGGCAATGCATTGTTCATTTTTTCTTTTAGCATTAGGTGTAATGATGTTTGCTGTATGTTTTTTTATAGTTGCTTGTTATCTAATTGAGGAAGTTCCCCTGTATTCCCTTTTTTTTTTTTTCTGAGAGTTTTACTCATAAACAGGATTGTTTTTTATCAGATAATTTTTTCTGTATAGATTGGTATGATCCTGTGAATATGTATTTTATCAGTTTGTTAATATTGTGGGTTACATTGATTCTTGAATATTCAACTAAGGATTTTTGTGCCTACATTCATGTATTGGTCTATAGTTTTTTTCTTTTGTACTGTCTTTTCCTGGTTTTTTTTTTTTTGGTGGTGCGCGGGCCTCTCACTGTTGCGGCCTCTCCCGTTGCGGAGCACAGGCTCCGGACGCGCAGGCTCAGCGGCCATGGCTCACGGGCCCAGCTGCTCCGCGGCATGTGGGATCTTCCCAGACTGGGGCACGAACCCGTGTCCCCTGCATCGGCAGGCAGACTCTCAACCACTGCGCCATCAGGGAAGCCCTCCTGGGTTTTGCATCAGGGAAGTACTAGCTTCATAAAGTAAGTTGGAAAGTGCTCCTTATTCTTGTGTTTACCAGAAGAGATTGTGTTAATTTTTCTTTAAGCATTTGGTAGAATTCTCTCATCAAACAATCTTAGCCAGGAGATTTCTTTTTCATGAGGTTTTAAATTACGAGTTTAATTTCCTTAATAGTCACAGGGCTATTCAGATTATCTATTTCATCTTGGGTTTGTGTGCTTTCGAGGAATTGGTCCATTGACACATGAAGCAGGGCTCCTCGCTGCTGCTGGGCAGGGGTGGAAGTTTCAGCTCCTCTCTAGGCCTTCACTGATACTACTATGCCTTCTTGCTGTTCTCCACATGGCCTGTACTGACACCACTGGGAGGGGATGGCCTTCTTACCCCTGGAGGGCAGAGAAAGTCCTGACTCTCTACTAGGCCTTGTCTCATACCAGCCTGGTGGAGATGAGAAGGGGAGCCTCCTGACTGTCATGGCAGTAGAAGTCCAGGCTCTCCAGGTGGTCTTCATAGACACTGAGGCAGGGCAAGGGGGAGTCTTACACCTACCTGGCAAGGGAAGAAAGTTCTGCCTTTGATATCATCCCTGCAGGAGTGAGGGTGGGGGGTAAGGGGAGCGAGTAAGGGGGGTAACCTGTAATGTTGAGACACAACAGTACAGCCTGGTGAGAGGGAAAGTTCAGGCTCCCTACTTGGCTTACCTTGTTGTGGGTGGGGATGAGCCACAGTTTTTCCTGTGGTTTTTGGCTGGAGTGCCAGTGGTTATTGTCTGCAAGTCTTCTGTTTTGCTCTGCTGCTCTTTTCTTGGTTTTCTGAAAGAGCAGGAACTTTTTTGTCAGCCCCCATTGGTATTTCTGGATTGCTGGCTGCTTCAGCTTTGTGTCCACGTGATATATATGAGGCAAAAGGAAAACCCAGAGAACTCACTACCATGTTGTTCGACGGGTCCCAAGGTGCCTCCCTAGCTAGTGTGCCTTCTCTCCATGCTCAGTCTTTTTTTTTTTTTTTTTTAATTATTTATTTGGCTGCTCGGGTCTTAGTTGTGGCACGCGGGATCTTTGATCTTCGTTGCGGCAGGCAGGTTTTTCAGTTGTGGCATGTGGGATCTTTAGTTGCGGCATGTGAACTCGTTGTTGCGGCATGCATGTGGGATCTAGTTCCCTGACTAGGAATCGAACCCGGGCCCCGTACATTGGGAGTGCGGAGGCTTAGCCCCTGGACCGCCGGGGAAGTCCCACCTTCAGAGTCTTTTGTTTGTTTCATATATGATGTCCAGGGTTTTTAGTTGCACTTAGCTGGAGCAGTAGGAGCAGTACATCTACTTGATTTTACTGGAGTGGTAGTTGGACTGGGATTGATTTTTCTTATGGAAGAAAAACATAGGGTGGAAATTAAGATGCATATATTGGCCAGTTAGACACTTAAGTTAATTTTGGGTCAGTTACTTGGAAGTGACAATTTAACTATGTCTTTTTTCCTTCAGAGAGTAATTCTCCTTGTCATTGTTCAGTAAAACCAAACCCTCGTTAGTTTTAGATCTCTTAAGAAGCTTGACAATCCAATGAATTAATTTATTTCTGCATTTATATATAAATACATAATAATTCTAAATTTCTGGTTTAGTATGTGAAGAAAACAATTTATTGTAGTGAAAGATTAGTTTTATGGAGGGGACTAACTCAGTTTTTCTAATGGTTGTCAGAGATCTTGAAGCTGTGGATTTTTTTCTAAAAGAAGAAAAAGGCAATGTGCATGGTGGTTAAGAACTATGTAAGGAAAATTTGTGAAAGTCTTGAAATGTACAAAAGGGATTACGGGATGTTTTCATTGGAAACTAGGTGGTCTAAAGCACATTTCCTGGAGATCTAATCTATGGGATCTACAGCTTTTATTATTTTTTGATTTATTTTATAATGTTGTAAGTTGTGAATAACTCACAGCAGTGCAAATTGCTCTTGTCCTTAGACATGCAAATGAATTTTGTTGGTTGGAGGTGCTGTTGATTTCTTTTCCTCTTTTGTGGGGGAAGCAGGTTTTGGATCTATTAAGCACATCCATTTCACCATTCCTGATGCCTGTATGTTTGTGTTCTTTGGATCCACTTTTGAACCAGATGAAACATCTTATTTATTCCATAATTAATTAATGAGTTACATAAAATCATAGACAGGCGTTCATTTTATATTTGTATGGGAGACACAGTGTTGCCTTTTTGTTTGTTTGAATTATCCTTTTAACAGCTTGAACTGTGATGTGCTTGAATCCCACTGTAGCACTTACTGTCATTGTGATTTTCTGTAATACTTACTGCAGCTAGGTAGGTTCTGGTTTTCTCATCCTTGTTTTATAGATAAAGAAAAGGAAGCTTTTAAGAAGTCGTATAACTTGCCAAGAGCTGGAGGTGTTAGAGAACCCAGTGCTTTCTGACTTTTAACCCTTTATGCTCAGCCGACTTCCTTCCTTGCTTGAAATGTTACTGTCTCCCCCAAATCTGGCAACTGTGGACTAAGGAGTACTTTTGCTAGAATACACTTCTATCACATCATTTTTGAGCTTAAGAACTTTCAGCTCTAGATTATTGCAGGATAAAACCCACACTTCTTAGGCAGCCATTCAAGGCTCACCACAGTCCGTCAAGCCCAAACTAACAATAATACTGTCCCAAACTTTATATAGAAGCAAAGCAAACAAACACCTATTGTGTTTCTTGGATGGGCCACCACTCAATGTGCATCTCCAGTGAACTGCACTGGAGATGGAAGATATACCTTCCAGTTCCTTATAAACTATAACTGGGAAGTCAGAATATATTAAAAGACTGTCAGTATAAAAATAGCACATGCTGATCAATGAGCAGTATAGATACTGAAATGCTTTTGGAGTTCAAAAAAGCAGCAGCTTCATGGAGCAGATGTATTTGGAGCTTGGTCTTACCAAGATGGTAGGATTTTGATAATTGTCACATCTGGGGAGAGGACGCTTGTAGTGAGGAAGCTCATGAGTGAAAGGAATGGAGGAGGTTGTTGGACATGTATGGAAAGGTGGTGTTGATGGCAGTGAATAGTTTATGTGGAGGGAACCTTTTCTGAAGGCCAGGGTCTATTCCCTGTCTCAAAACATGTCTTCAAAAGCTGCAGCATGTTTTAACTAACTGAATTTGTGCTAGGTCTCTGTTCTTTGAGACTAGAGTTGTTTGAAATGATCCCAAAACTATTTTAGGACCTACCTAGGTGATAAGGTTGGGTGATCATGTTGGTTAACATTACTTTTAGTAATGCAACATCAGAATAAATACAGTATTTCAAGTAACCAGTCTGAAGGAGATAGCATTCTTTATATTGGGCAAGTTTTGGTAAATATGTATTTTAAAAGGTCTTCTTTTGTACCTGAACTCACTATGTCATTTTATACTCAATCTCCTGTATTCTGTAGGGTTTGAATCATTCCTGACTCGCTAAAGCATAACAGTTTTTTGGTCATCTGGGCTCCCATTTAAAAACAAAACAAGGGACTTTCCTGGTGGTCCAGTGGTTAAGACTCCACGCTCCCAATTCAGGGGGCCTGGGTTCAATCCCAGGTCAGGGAACTAGATCCTGCGTGCCTCAACTAAGAGCCCGCATGCCGCAATGAAGATCCTGAGTGCCGCAACTAAGATCTGGCGCAGCCAAATAAATAAATAAAGGAACATTACATCAATGAATTAAAAAACAAAACAAAACAAAACTTTAATTTTTATTGTGATTTTGTAAATAACATGCATTTTGGAAAATAAAAAATGTATAAAGAACAGTTCAAAATCACATTACTCAGGTAGTCACCCTTGTTTATTAATATTGTACTGCTTTTGTTTATATAGTTGCATATACAATTTTGTAGTTGTACTCTTTTCAGTTAATTTTGTAAGGATTTTCCCATGTCATAAGATTTTTTGGAAAATATAGCTTCTATTAATATGTAAACATATTACAATTATATATGTTTGTTATTTTGTTTTTTCCCTTTAAGTAAAAACAGAATAATTTACTTACTATATTTTAAGTGCTTTTTTCATTTAATGCATCATGGCTAGCTTTCTAAATGACAGCTTATATTGTTGTATTTCATTTTTCACCGGCTACATTGAATTCCATTGTAGACATATACCATCATTTAGCTATTTCTATATTGATGGGCATTTATACTATTTCTAATTTTCACATACAAGTAGAATTTCAGTGAGCATGTGAATTTTTATTTATTTATTTATTTAATTGAAATATCATTGGTTTACAGTATTAGTTTCAGATGTACAACATAGTGATTCAATACTTTTATAGATTATATGCCATTTAAAGTTGCTGTAGGGACTTCCCTGGTGGTCCAGTGGTTAAGACTCTGTGCTTCCACTGCAGGGGACATGGGTTCAATCCCTGGTCAGGGAACTAAGATCCTACATGCCATGCAGCGTGGCCAAAAATAAATGAAGAAAGAAAGGAAGGGAGGGAGGGAAGGAGGGAGGCGGGAGGGAGGGAGGGAGGAAGGAAGGAAGTTAGGAAGTTATTATAAAATATTGGCTCTATTCCCTGTGCTGTACAATATATCCTTGTAGCTTATTTATTTTATACACAATAGTTTATATCTCTTAATCCCCTACCCCTATCTTGCCCCACCTCCCTTCCCTCTCCCCACTGGTAATCAGTAGTGTGTTCTCTACATCTGTAAGTTTGTTTCTGTTTTGTTATATTCATTCATTTCACTTTTTAGATTCCACATGTAAGTGATAACATACAGTATTTATCTTTCTCTGACTTATTTCACTAAGCATAATACCCTCCAGGTCCATCCATGTTGTTGCAAATGGCAAAATTTCATTCTTTTTTAGGGCTGAGCAATACTCCATTTTATATATATTTATATATATATATATATATATCTATGAAAAATACACACCACATCTTCCTTATCCATTCATCTGTTGATGGACACTTAGATTGCTTCTATATCTTAGCTATTGTGTATAGTACTGCAGTAAACATAGGGGTGCATATATCTATTCAAATTAGTGGTTTTGTTTTTTTTTTCTCAGGTAAATACCCAGGAGTGAAATTGCTGGATTGTATTGTATTTCTACTTTTCGTTTTTTGAGGAACCTCCATACTGTTTTCTGTAGTGGCTGCACCAGTTTGCATTCCCACTAGCAGTGTACTATGTTTCCCTTTTCTCCACATCCTTGCCAACATTTGTTATTTGTGTTCTTTTTGATGATAGTCATTCTGACAGGTGTGACGTGATATCTCATTGTGGTTTTGACTTGCATTTCTTGATAATTAACCATGTTGAGTACCTTTTCAGGTGCCTGTTGGTCATCTGTATGTCTTCTTTGGAAAAATGTCTGTTTAGGTCTTCTGCCCATTTTTTAATCGGGTTGTTTGTTTTTTGATATTGAGTTTTATGAGCTGTTTATCTATTTGGATATTAACCCCTTGTCAGTCATATCACTCGCAAATATTTTCTCCCATTCAGTAGGTTGTCTTTTTGTTTTGTTGGTGTTTTTTTGTGTGCAAAAGCTTTTAAGTTTAATTAGGTCCCTTTTGTTTATTTTTGCTTTTGTTTCCTTTGCTTGAGGAGACAGATCCAAAAAAATGTTGCTATGATTTAGGTCAGAGAGTGTTCTGCCTGTTTTCTTCTAGGCGTTTTATGGTTTGCAGTCTTAACGTTTAGTTTTTTAATCCGTTTTGAGTTTATTTTTGTATGTGGTGTGAGAAAATGTTGTAATTTCATTCTTTTACATGTAGCTATCCAGTTTTCTGAGCATCACTTATTGAAGAGACTGTCTCTTCCCCATTGTATAGTCTTGCTTCCTTTGTTGTAGATTAATTGACTGTAATTTTTTTGGTTTATTTCTGGGCTTTCTATTCTGTTCTGTTGATCTATATTTCTGTTTTTGTGCCAGTACCATACCGTTTTGATTACTGTAGTTTTGTAGTATAGTCTGAAGTCAGGGCGCCTGATTCCTCCAGTTCCGTTTTTCTTTCTCAAGATTGCTTTGGCCAGTGGGCATTTTTATACATAAGTTTTTCCCCTCACTTTGATGAGTATTTTTGTAGGATAGATGATTAGAAGAAGAATTATTTGGTACAAATCTATTTGCCTTTTAAATCTTGTCGGCTATGCTGAATTGCTTTTTAAAAGGTCTCTATCAGTTTATATTCTCAGTAATAGTATGTTTAAGAGTCCCTGTGTCCTCATACCCTCACTTTTGCTAGATATTGGGGTGGCCAAAAACTTCGTTTGGGTTTTTCCATAAGATGTTACAGAAAAACCAGAATGAACTTTTTGGCCAACCCAATATTATCCTTGTCAAATATGGAAGGGTAGTAGTTGGAAACCTGACATCACATTGCTTTAATTTGATTTCTTTGTTTTTTAGTGTTTCGTATGTGACTGTTTTCTTTGCTCATTTTTTCTATTGCTATATTCTAATTTTTAATGCTTTCATATTTTACATATAACTGTTTAATTCATCTTGAATTTTGATTTTATGGAATGAAAACTGCTTGATTCTGAAGGAGTTCAAGGGCTGGTGGGCCTTAAAATTATGTGTTGGAAAAATTCAGACAATAAAAATAATTTTTGCTGCTTTTGGAAAGTAGTCCATTTCAAATTCATTTAAAAACTTAGTTTATTATTACCCAATTCTGTAATGTTTGTTGGGGAAATAAGAAAATCCTGCCAACAAAAAGACCCCTCTTTACCAATGTAGAAGGGAGAAAAAACTCGATATATTGGGTATGCATGTGAGATAACATGCATGTAGATAGTTCAGGAGAGACTACAAACTTTGAGTAGAATTTCATTCATCTTTACAGTAAAATAGAGATTTAATGTTTCTTTTATATTTTTGAGAGACAAATGGATGTCCTCTGTGATAGTCTCCTTTACACCTGGTGATAGATTCCTGAGTTAATTTCAGAGGTATGTGTTTATTGTTATGAGAGTCAGAAGGCCTGTGACTTTGCATTGTGAAATCTGGAGACTAAGATTACCTAATTCCTGACCAAAGGGTTTGGTGTATGTTTTTAAGGAGACACACTGTGGTAGGCTGAAAATAGCTTTCCAAAAGAGATCCAAGTCCTGATCTCTGGTAACCTTATATGGCCAAAAGGGTCTTTGCAGATGTGATTAAATTGGAGGTCTTGAGCTGGGGCAGTTAACCCTGGATTATCTGGTTGTATTCTAAATGCAATTAAATATACCCTTTTAAGAGGGAGGCAGAAGGAGATGGTACACACAGAGAAGAGGAGGAGGCAAGGTGACCCACCATGGAGGCAGAGATTAGAGTGATGTGGCCACAAGTCAAGGAATTCTGGCACCATCAGAAGCTGGAGGAGGCAAAGAATGGATTCTCCCCTAAAGCCTCTGAAGGGAGTGTGGCTTGACATCTTGATTTCAGTATTGGCCTACTAATACTGTTTTCAGGCTTTTTGCCTCTAGAACTGTGAAAGAGTACATTTATTACGGTGTTCTAAGCCACCAAGTAATTTGTTATAGCAGCCATGGGGGGGGAAATATGTCACCTCAGGGGAGGAGAGCATTAGCTCTCTCCCCTTGATTAAGAACATTTTCATTTTATTTACCCTTATATTAATTATTGGTAATAACACTTGGCTCTTGCCTTCTCTTTGTTAATGACTATCATTTATTTGTTCCCATGATTGAGTAACAGAGGTTAAAGTTAAATAGGCTACAAAGTGACCTTAAAATAGAAAAGAAAATGTAACCTCAATGGTATTTGTAAAGTTGATGGTGATGTATTTTGACTATTTTTTTTTTAGACCTGAAAAGTAGAATAATTTGTAATCATTTATATCATGAAGTTCTTTTCAGTTTTGCTTTTGGATTGCAGAGAATAAAGTCTGTTTTTCTTACTAGTGAAGCTGTGTGATAGTTACTGGGTACTTATTAACCAGTTTGAATGTTTGATACATTTTTTTTTTCTGCAATGGAAAGAATTTCAAGTTCATAGTAGCATTTTGTTAAAATTTTCCTTACTTTACAAGTTCTAATTTTTTTTCAACCAAGTAGCAGATTATACTTAATGCCATAATTGAACTTATGACTTTTTTCATTGACAAGTAATTTCTTATATTTTTGATGAACTAACCATGTGTAGATTTAGAGTTATTAGAAAATTTATTTTTCCAGTTTTCTGAAAAATTTATTTTCCTTGTTTTATGTTTTTATGTCTTTTTTTAAGAAGATGATTAATCTCTTTTCCCAGTTCTGTGTCTCTTTGAGAATTTTTTGTTTTGTTAGAATTTTCAGGACTCTAACCACACTCATTTTAAAGTTCTGCTTTTTTAGTTTCATAATCATGTAGTTTTATTTTCATTCATATTTCTGTTTTCCTGTTTTCTTTAATAACACTTTTATTTTAAAATCTTAAATTGACTGCTTAGTTTATGTTCTCTTAAGTATTATTATTTTAGACAATGTATATGAGTACAGCTTTGTATGAATTCCATAGCTTTTGATATGCAACATCTTTACATTTTTTCCTTAATATTCTGTTATTGTTTTTAACTTTGGTGGAGGGCTTATTAAAAGTATAGATGCTCTAACTCCACTCTTGATCTATTAAATGAGAATCTCTGGGTGTAGGGCTTAAGCTTCTGTATTTTAAACAAGCTCCCCAGGTAATCTGAGTGCACACCAAATTTGAGAACTACAAGTCTTGTTTATCCTTTAATTTTTAAAAAATTACTGCAGCATTATTTAAGAGTTTAGAAATTTACAGGATTAGGATTCTTTGTTTTGAATTCATTATTAATTATTGGTTTTGTTGTGTTATAATCAGAAAATATGCCCTTTAAATTAATTGAGGTTGCCATTGTGGCTTAACAGACAACTGATTTTTGTAAATAATCTCCACTATGGATACTTGGAAAAAAAAGTTAGGCTATGACATTTGGTTTCTATTAATTAAAAAAAAATTGAGATGGAAATTCACAAATCATAAAATTAACCATTTTAAAGTGAACAAATCAGTGGCATTTAGTACATTCACATTGTTGTGCCACTGCTTCCTCTGTCTAGTTCCAAAGCACTTCATCACCCCAAAAGGAAACCCTGTTACTACCTTTTTCTCCCCAGTCCCTGGCAACCACCAATCAGCTGTCTGTCTCTATGAGTTACCTTTTCTGGATATTTTATATAAATATGTATATAAATATATATATAAATATGTGACCTTTTGTGTCTTGCTGCTTTTACTTAGCATACTGTTATCAAGGTTCATCCATGTTGTAGCACGTATCAGTACTTCATTCCTTTTGTTAAAAAATTTATTTATTTATTTTTGGCTGTGTTGGGTCTTCGTTTCTGTGTGAGGGCTTTCTCTAGTTGCGGCAAGCGGGGGCTACTCTTCATCACTGTGTGCGGCTTCTCATTGTCCTGGCTTCTCTTGCTGTGGAGCACAGGCTCTAGACGCGCAGGCTCAGTAGTTGTGGCTCACGGGCTTAGTTGCTCTGCAGTATGTGGGATCTCCCCGGACCAGAGCTTGAACCCGTGTCCCCTGCATTGGCAGGCAGATTCTTAACCACTGCGCCACCAGGGAAGCCACCCCCCCTTTTTTTTCTTCATTCCTTTTTAAGGCTGAGTAATATTCCCTTGTATGTATATATAATACTACAGTTTGTTTACCCATTCATCCATTGAAGGGCATTTAGGTAGTTTCTACCTTTTGGCTATGGTAAATAGTGCTGTTATAAAAATTAGTGAACAAGTATTTGTGTACCTAGCTCCAGTCCTTCTAGGTATGTACCTAGGAGTGAAAATGCTGGATAATAAAGTAAATCTATGTTTAACTTTTTGAAGTATTGCCAACCTGTTTTCCCAGAGCAGCTGCACCATATTACATTCTCATCAGCAGTGTATGAGGCTTCCAGATTTTCTGCATCTTCACCAATACTTGTTATTTTCCATTTTTTAAATTATAGCCATTCTTGTTGGGTATGTAGTAGTATCTCATTGTGGTGTTGATTTGTGTTTGCCTAATGATAATGACACTGAGCATTTTTTCACGTGCTTATTGACTGTATATCTTTGGAGAAATGTCTGTTTAAGTCCTTTGCTCACTTAAAAAAGCTGTTTGTCTTTTTGTTGTTGAGTTGTAAGAGTTCTTTAATATTCTGCATACTAGACCCTTGATTTGCAAAAGTTTTCTCCCATTATGTGGGTTGTTTTTTCACTTTCTTGATAGTGTTATTTGATGTACAGAAGTTTTAAATTTTGATCAAGTCCAACTCATTTTGTTTTTTGTCTTTTGTTGTGGTTTTAGTGTCATATCTAAGAATCCATTGCCAAATCTAAGGTTGTGAAGATTGACCCATATATTTTCTTCGAAGAGTTTTATAGTTTCAGCTCTTACATTTAGGTCATTGATCCTTTTTGAGTTAATTTTTGTCTGTGGTATAATACAGAGGTCAGTTCATTCTTTTGCATATGGATATCCAGCTGTTCTAGTACCATTTGTTTCAGACTATTCTTTCCCCATTGAATGGTCTTGGCACCCTTGTCAAAAATCAGTTGGCCATAGATGTATGGGTATATTTCTGTATGGGTATATTTCTGGACTCTCACTTTTATTCCATTGATCTGCATGTCTTTTCTTATGCCAGTACCATACTGTTTTGATTATTATAAGCTTTGTGGTAAGTTTTGAAGTTGGGAAGTGTGAGTCTTCCAACTTTGTTCTTTTTTATTACTGTTTGGCTACTTGGGACTCCTTGAAATTCCATATGAATTTGAGGATCAGCTTTTCCATTTCTGCAAAACAGGCTGTTGGAATTTCAAAAGAGATTGCATTAAATCTGTAGTTTATTTTAGGGGGACAACTTTCATTCTTTCACCATTGAGTATGATGTTAGCTGTAGGTTTTTTTTTAAGTGCCCTTATTTTTCTTTTAAATCTTTAAAATTTTTCTAAACGGAGTTAAAATTGCTCAACTTTAAATAGGCTTATTTAAAATGTTTTTGCCAGTTTATGGGAAGTTGTCTCAAAATTGAGAACAGAAGAAATTTTTGTACGGTAATAATTTGGTCCTTACGTGGTCAGGAATATACAGAAAGCGTTTATGGAAAAGGGGAGAAAAGGACACAGGACCTTCAGAGCTTATTGAATCCAGGGTTTTACTCCCTGAACTGTTGCAGTTGACAATTGCATCTACTTCTAAGGCTTCACTTTTTAATATTGGCTTGCAGGAAAACAAACTTTCCCCAGATTGAGCCTTTTAAAATTAAAAATGCTTTTTAATGTGTTAATTTCTTTCTTGGTTTGTAATAAATGTTTATAAATATCAGTAACTTGGTTTTCCTGAGGCCTTTTCTGAGGAGGAAAGAACCATGGACCAATGGCTGCATCAGAAGTTGCTCAGAAAAATGGAAACTCATTTTCTTAGAAAAATGGAAATGCCCCCAGAGTCAGAATGCACACTAATCTTGCATTTGGTAAACTGTCTTATTACTTGTCTTCCTTATAGTTATTTTAGTGGCAGATATGCAAAATATTTTTGATGGACCAGGTCTTAGAAATATATTGCAGAGAGACAGGAGGTGGTTACCTTTCCTAGTCATTTAAGTTATTTTCAGTTTTCCTAAACATTTTTGGGAAAAATATCCAAGAGCCCTGTTAGAATAATTTTGCTTCTTTGCTTCTTTGAGTCTTGCCAGCATTGCTCCCTCCCCCCAACCTTGCCCCCCATATTGTAACGGAATCTTTTGTGCCATGTTTAGCTAATGCATTGAGACTTTTAAGTCACAGAGGTAAGGAAAAATTAGCTGTGGATCAGTGTGTTGCCTAAAACTTTTTGCATTAAACAAACCATAATTATGCCTTTCTCTCCATCCTCTCTGGAGTTTAAAAAATAGTGTAATGATTTGTTGTCTCTGAATATAGTTGATATTTGTGTACAGTATATCTGTGGCCTCACCAATCAATGGAGAGCAGATGTTTTCTCTTGGAAAATAGTTTTCCTGGAATAGAGATTTCTGATTGCTAATTTGTTATATATATGTATACATATGTTTATTTCTGAGACAGTCCTGAACAAGGGCAGGATATATGTGTGTGTGTGTGTGTGTGTGTGTGTGTGTGTGTGTGTATGAGTCAGCTTTCTCCAGAGAAAGAGAACCAGTAGGATATAGAGATATTTATACATATCTCTACCTTAAATATTAAAAATTTAAGTTTGGGCAGAAGACCTAAATAGACATTTCTCCAAAGAAGATATACAGATTGCCAACAAACACATGAAAGAATGCTCAACATCATTAATCATTAGAGAAATGCAAATCAGAACTACAATGAGATATCATCTCACACCAGTCAGAATGGCCATCATCAAAAAATCTAGAAACAATAAATGCTGGAGAGGGTGTGGAGAAAAGGGAACACTCTTGTACTGCTGGTGGGAATGTGAATTGGTACAGCCACTATGGAGAACAGCATGGAGGTTCCTTAAAAAACTACAAATAGAACTACCATATGACCCAGCAATCCCACTACTGGGCATATACCCTGAGAAAACCATAATTCAAAAAGAGTCATGTACCAAAATGTTCATTGCAGCTCTATTTACAATAGCCAGGAGATGGAAACAACCTAAGTGTCCATCATCGGATGAATGGATAAAGAAGATGTGGCACATATATACAGTGGAATATTACTCAGCCATAAAAAGAAACGAAATTGAACTATTATTTGTAATGAGGTGGATAGACCTAGAGTCTGTCCTACAGAGTGAAGTAAGTCAGAAAGAGAAAGACAAATACCGTGTGCTAACACATATATATGGAATTTAAGAAAAAAAAATGTCATGAAGAACTTAGGGGTAAGATAGGAATAAAGACACAGACCTACTAGAGAATGGACTTGAGGATATGGGGAGGGGGAAGGGTAAGCAAGAGAGAGGCATGGACATATATACACTACCAAACGTAAGGTAGATAGCTAGTGAGAAGCAGCCGCATAGCACAGGGAGATCAGCTCGGTGCTTTGTGACCGCCTGGAGGGGTGGGATAGGGAGGGTGGGAGGGAGGGAGACACAAGAGGGAAGAGATATGGGAACATACGTATATGTATAACTGATTCACTTTGTTATAAAGCAGAAACTAACACACCATTGTAAAGCAATTATACTCCAATAAAGATGTAAAAAAAATTTAAGTTTATTTAAAATTTATACATGTTTCTTTTTAATACATTCATATGTATGTATGTATGTATCTATATGTTTAATATGTAACATAATATACATTACATAATATTCCATTCAAATGCTAATCTTATCCTGAAACACCCTCACCGGCACATCCAGAAATAATGTTTAATTTGGGTATTCCATGGCCAGTCAGTTTGACATATAAAATTAGCCATCACAGTGTGCCTCTTACTAGTAAAAGGAATTGAAGTCTATTATGATCCTTTTTATTTTAGTTAGTGTCTTTGGGATAAAGAGAGTGGGTAGAGGGAGAAGCTTAGAAGCCACCTAGTTCTCCTGATGTGGGTCACTTGCATCTGGAACATCTTCTCTGACTCTGTTATCAGTATGTTTCTCATCCTTTACTTCTCTTTATAATTCTCCATGATTATACTCTTGATAATTTATGAAGCTGAACACAGACTTTTGTATTGATTTCTTCTAAAATGAGATAAAAATATACCTACTTTTATGGATGGGAGGTGAACATGGATACGTGCAAAGGGATGGCAAAATTTGAGGACCTTTTATAGAACAGACTACCAAACTTATTTTTTCATCTTCTGCCATGAATTCTGCCATTGAATTGGCCATTATCCTTAGCTGTTTGAACTTCTTAAAGGGGGTCACTGGATGGATAGTGGAGAGGAGTGGCAACAGCTTGTTGTGGCTGCTATTCCTTGGCTTCACCGTTATCCACAGTCTGAATATGGGCTTTGCGGTTCTGAAACCTGATTTTCTTGCTTCATCCGGTGCTCATGACTTCATTCATGCCAACACAACTCAGCAGGATTGATTTTTCAGAAGCCAAAGTTCTGTTTATTAATATACATGGGGAGATGGACCTTTCCAGTCTGATTCATACTCACTGTTGGAGTGTCATTTTGTGTTGATAATCTAAGTGCTGAACAACATCTAAGTACTGAATGGTGTCTTATCAGTGGTAAGAGAGTTGACTAGTTACTCATTAAACGATAATATAATGACTTACAGAAATATAAAAATAAATGTGTTAAGGATTTTATTTAATTCATAATCAATGAGAGAACCGGGCAAATGGTATATAACTGGTTCAAAGGAAAGTGAAAAAAAGTCCCACAAATTTGTATGGAGTAAAGGAATGTTGAAATGGATTGCAAACGGAGACAAAAGCGGTCTGTGGGGGAGGGGGAGCCGATGAGCAGTGAGCGAAGTCGGATGAACCCTCTTCCTGACACGATGACTCTGCATGTCTCTCAGTTACCTACAGTTTATAGATTTGTAAAATTTCACATAGCGGTGGAGTATGATGAGGTCGAAGGGTGTGCTATAAACAGTGCCTAGTTTTCCATGTTTTTTTCCTCTTCGTGAGTGGGAGTTAGAGGATATTCCAGGACTGTTCTTCTGGATCCTCTTGGAGCCTGGTAAACCTTTACAGTGGTACCATCACTCTGTTAATTAATGCGGACATATTAAAATAATTTGGTTTTGTAGTGGGAAGCAGCCGCATAACACAGGGAGATCAGCTCGGTGCTTTGTGACCACCTAGAGGGGTGGGATAGGGAGGGTGGGAGGGGAGACGCAAGAGGGAGGAGGTATGGGGATATATGTATATGTATAGCTGATTCACTTTGTTATACAGCAGAAACTAACACCATTGTAAAGCAATTATACTCCAATAAAGATGTTAAAAAAATAATTTGGTTTTGGATCATTTAAATAATTGGTTATATACAGATCCAGGTTTGAACTTTTTTATAGAAGTTGCTAATTTTCTCTCAGGCACTGGATCTTTTTATGGAAAGCTGGAGGTAACTTGGAGTATGGCTGCAAGGAGCAATAATAAATCATGCTGGTTTTGTATGCTTTTCTCTTATAAACATATAAATATTGAAATTGCTTAAAAATTTTGGGAGCCCTTATTGTGGTGTTGGAAAGAGCCTAAGATTTATAATAATCTGAATTACTTACCCTTATACATATACAAGGACGTGTAAACTATGATTTTATAATCTAACTTCCTTTTAATTCCTTCTGAACATTTTAAAGTATGTTTAAACAAAATAATTTTTAAATTAACATACATGTTTTATACAATTGGGTGTAGTATTTCTCTTAGCCAGAATAAATGTTGAGCGATTCTTTCCTTTTCATGACAGATGACTTTTCCTAATATTGTGATGCCCTCTAGTGAATTCAGCCTTTCAGATAAGAAGTTATGAGAGGCAGTAATCAGTACAATGAAATCTTCAGAGGGAACATTCTAGTAATTAGACCTGTTTTTATATGTCTTGTTGAGAAGGCAAGTTTCTGTTCTAGGAAGTGTTTAAGCAAAGATTTGATAATCTCCCACGAGTCTTATTGTTGAATTAAGTGAAATTGTTCCAGATGACTTCTAAAATCTTCAGCTTCAAGGTTCTAGATTTCATGACTTAACTAGTTTTCAGTTACTGAATACTGAGCATCCACAGTGTTTAGCACTGTCCTGAGGGTTGTGAAGGTTTCAAAGGTAGTGTTAAGGCATGGATGTGACTTCAAGTAACTTTTGTCTCCATCAGTTTGGAGAAAACAATAGTAACTAACCTTTGTTGAACACTTACTCTGTTTCTGAAGCTGCTCAGAACAATTTACCTTAGGTCTTTTAATCCTCACAATCATGAGGTAGGTGCCATCTTTAGTTCTGTTTTACGAGTGTAGAAACTGAGACCCAGAGAGGTTAAATAATTTGTTCAAACTCATGCAGTAAGTGGTGGAACCAGGACCAGCTTGTATAAAATAATAGTGAATAGGTGAAGGTAATTTTTTTAAAAAAATTATTATTTATTTATTTTTGACAGTGTTGGGTTTTCGTTGCTGCGCACGGGCCTTCTCCAGTTGTGGCGAGCGGGGGCCACTCTTCGTTTCGATGCACAGGCCTCTCATTGTGAAGCACGGGCTCTAGGTGCACGGGCTTCAGTAGTTGTAGCACATGGGCTCAGTAGTTGTGGCTTGCGGGCTCTAGAGCACAGGCTCAGTAGTTGTGGTGCATGGGCCCAGTTGCTTTGCAGCATGTGGGATCTTCTGGGACCAGGGCTCGAACCCGTGTCCCCTGCATTGGCAGGCGGACTCTCAACCATTGCGCCACCAGGGAAGTCCGGTAATTTTTAATTGTTTATAGGTCGACAGGTTGTCTATTGGTTGTCTATTTCAAGCTAGCTCAGATTACTTTTGGATACATTATGTTTTCATTGCTACAATTAAGTGTGTGGTTTCATATTCATTTCATTCAGAAAGTGGTAGTTTACTAATTTGGACCTAAATGTTTTAGTCCATTAACAATTTTTTGTCCACAAGATACTTTTGCTTTGTTTCTTAAAGATTTATTATTTATTTATTTAATTTATTTTTGGCTGTGTCAAGTCTTAGTTGTGGCACGAGGGATCTTGTTGCGGTGTGCGGGCTTCTTTCTAGTTGTGGTGTGCGAGTTTTCTCCTCTCAGGTTGTGGCTCACAGGCTCCAGGACGCATGGGCTCTGTAGTTGTGGCACGTGGGTTCCAGAGGACGTGGGCTCTAGCTGACACACGAGCTCAGCTGTGGCGCGTGGACTTAGTTGCCCCACGGCATGTGAAATCTTAGTTCCCTGACCAGGGATCGAACCCTCATCCCCTGCATTGGCAGGCGGATTCTTTACCACTGGACCACCAGGGAAGTCCCTGTAAGATACTTATTTCAGAGACTTATTTGACAGACAGATGATGCAGCCTTACCTTCCTAGTTTACTTTCTGTAAAACATCTATTCTTTGAAGTTTAGAGAATCTGCTGCTCACTCCTATGCTTACGAATTTATTTATGACTTTTGGCTTTCTTTTGGCTTTCAGAGTCATTTACTGTCTTCATTGGATCTTAATGCTACTGTAGCTCTGTCCATTTGGTTTTCATTATCTAGACAAGTAGAAATTGATTTCTCCATTTGTTGGTAAATTAATTTTATCAGATTGGGAATGTTGGCACCCTGGATTTTACCTATTTGTGGTGTACTCAGGTCGTGTTAGTCATACAGAGACAGTATAGGATTCATCTTTGATGTGATTGTTGGAAAGAGAAGGTGAGCCATAGAATATATTATGTTGAGATATATAAGGTAGATTTTTCATGTTTCTGGAAACTTGTCTGGTGTCCATTTATGAAACTCTTTCTTTGCTCCAAATCATTTGTTCCTCATTTGTATTTAATAAGTTACAGATTAATGGTGACCTTAATGGCCTGACTACTCCTTAGGCTCCATCTCTCCCTTACTTCAGTTCTGTGTTTACCTAAAGACTTGTTATCAATGTGCCTCTTTCTTTATTTTTCCATTTAGGGTTCTAAGTGAGAAATAAGAGAGAATGTGAGAAGGAACAGAATAGCAGCTTCCTTAATGGAAGGGGAGATAAAGTGCCCAGCCTAGGATTTTAAAAAGTCTAGAAGGATTGAGCAGGGCTCTAGAGAAGACTATTTCAGTGAAAGTAGGAGCTTAGAAAAATCCCATGTGACTCCATGTGCCTTTTGGCACATCGTAAAAATAGAATAATTACTTTTTAGGGTTTCTTGAGATTTTGTGATCCTCCCCCACCCCGCCAATTTGTTTTCCCTGTTTCTCTTTGTCTTTCTCCTCCCAGAGTTTTTTTCTAGCAGTGAAAATCTCAAAGAGTTATATCAGGGGATGGGAATTATGGGATAAGTTGTGGTCTTGCATTCTGTGTGGCCCAGAATCTGGGAACATAAAGTGAAGCGTTTTGGTGAGAGATTAAAAAAAATGGGTATAAGCTGGTCACATTTGGAAGACAGGGAGGTAGGAGAGGGTCTCCTACAGTTTTTAAGAGTTAATACAATAGATTGGGGTATTAAAATACAGTTTTACAAATCATTCTTCCAAGTTAGGTGTTTATTCATAGTGGTTAAAGACTGTGTTGTTATTAGTGCTATTTTTCAGGCATGTATGAGTGAAGCTGGCTTTTTGTAGGCTGACCTGAAAACCTGATCACTTATGTATCATATAATTTCTGTGAGAAAATGCATTGTGAATTCCAAACAGCTGACTTGCCGCAAGGTTTTGGCATGCTACCTGCTCATAATTTGGGACTCTTGTCTCTGTCCATATTTTGATAGAATTCCCACCTTGGGGCATTTCTAATCTGTGAACCAAAATTTTATTTGACTGTAAATTAGATAAACCTCTGTGGCATAGAGATATGTATGAAAATAGATTACTTTTACCCCAAACATCTTAATCTTATTGAACGCCATAAGTTAAGGAAAATTACATTCATTTTAGAAGTTTATAATGAAGTAACTTTGGTAATTAGAAACTACAATAATATTTGGCAATGCAAAGTGATGGAAAGTAGTGGGTTTAGGATATATTTTGGAAATAACAGTTGACAGGTCTGTTGCTAATTTTTTTGGATTTGGGGGGTTAGGGAAAGGAAAGAATGAACGATGACTCCTAGGTTTCTTGGTAGAGAATCTTGGTGGTTGCTGATACCGTTTACAGAAAAACAAGGGCTGAGTGGCGAGTAGAAGAATGGGGAAGAATAATCATGACATTTATTCTGAATGTGTTCAGTTTGATAGAACTGTTAGACACCCAAGTGTCAGGTAATCAGCTGAATCTGTGAGTTGAGCTCAGAGGAGAAGATTGTGTTGGAGATATATTTTGGAAAGGTCAGCATGAGGATAATGTAGAGGAAGTGGGGAGGAGGAAGAGGATAGAGAGAAGACAACCAATATCTGAGTGATAGGAAGCCCCAGCATTTAGAGGTCTAGTAGAGGAGGAGGAGCCACAAGGAGACCCTGAGACAGGGAGCAATGAGGTCAGAAGAAAACCCGGAAAAGTGGTGTCACAAAAGCCAAGAGAGGCAAGCATTTCAAGGAGGAAGTGGCCATTCACGTGGAATGCTGCCAAGAGGTGGAGTAAAGTGAGGACAGAGGAGTGGCCATTGGATTTGGCAGTGTGAAAATAGATTTTTTTGCTGATGTGGTTTCAGTCGAGTGTTAGAGGCAACAAGCCAGACTGTAGTTGACTGAAGAGGGAGTGGGAAGTGAGGGACTGTGTGTCATTATGATGCATTTCTCTATTGGGTAGATGTTCACTTAATGTTCAAAACCCATTCAGTAAGCTTGGAGGTTTGCATTATCCATAAATGGCTGTAGGAAGTTAGCATTGGCCTTTGCCTCCCAGTAATTTTTCTTTGGTTAGCATTTGATTGTTAATTTAAAAGGTTCTGAATTTCATAGGTGGCTTCCATTTTAGAGTAAAATTGGATGTTCAATCTGTGTTAACTTCTAGAGTTAATATTATATTAAGTTAAAACTTAGAGTATTTACCTTTTCAGGAAAGTAATTATAAGCCTTGAAAATTATGCCAGGACTATTTCATCTTGAAACACTTAGAAATTCATTTTGGTTTTTTGTAATTACAGTGTTTCAGTAAGCAACATCTAAACAGGGATTGCACTTGGCAGTTATGTACATGTTCTTGTTCTAAACTAAGCACTGTTTCTGTGGTTTAGATTTTTCCTTTATAAATAGAATTTTAATCAGTGTAGCTTAAATTTTTTCCAGACATGTTATAATTAGCACTGGCTACAACTTAACCCTAAAATGTGCATAATAAATTTAATAATATTTTATAAGTACTCCTATTAAATGGAAGTAAACAGGAATTATTTGAATATTTAGAAAATTCTCTGGTTTATGTTTTTCTGTTACAGTGTGGAAAGCAAATATGGCTACTTAAAAAGAAGTTGATACATTACCTGCTTGGTCTATCACTGGGAATGATGTTACTTACATTTTGGAGTCAAATTATATTTTGGCGTCACATGGTCTTATATACCATGATAGCTCATTCATATATTCTTCTGAGTATACTATGTATTAATGCAGTTACTGGCAAAAAAAGTATTATTGTAGGATGTACTTGCCAAGTGTGATTGGTCTGCCAGTTCAGGCCCACTGCACTGACCAACACATGGACCTCTTAAAAATTCTAACGACAAGCAATTTGGTTTATAGGAAGTTGTTTGGAGAGTTGTTAAGAAGCACATCTGGGTCTCAGTTTTTTTTTTTTTGTTTTTTTTTTTTTGCGCGGGCCTCTCACCGTTGTGGCCTCTCTCCCGTTGCGGAGCACAGGCTCCGGACGCGCAGGCTCAGTGGCCATGGCTCACGGGCCCAGCTGCTCCGCGGCATGTGGGATCCTCCCGGACCGGGGCACGAACCCGCGTCCCCTGCATCAGCAGGCGGACTCTCAACCACTGCGCCACCAGGGAAGCCCTGGGTCTCAGTTTTTTAATTTCCTAGGTTATCACAAACAAGTCTGAAAAATGATACCGCTAAGAGGACTTAGGAGACATGATGACTTAAATGTAATATGGTATCCTAGAATAGAAGGACATGAGATAAACACTAAGGAAATTTAAATATAGACTGTAGTTACTAAAAATTTGTCAATATTGGTTTATTAATTGTGACAAATGTACTATACCAATGTAAGATGTTAATACTGTGGGAAACTGGGTGTGGGGTATATGGGAATTCTATACTGTCAACACAATTTTTCTGTAAATTTAAAACTTCTGAAATAAAAGTTTATTATGGAAAAAAAAGAACATGTGGGATAGGAGATATTTTTGTAGCCATCATTGGAAAATACAGTCTGCCACACTTTATGACTCTGGTTATGTAAGCTTTGTGGATCTGATTTTCCTTATCTTTAAAATAGGGATATAATAGTGCCTCCCTCCATAGAGCTGTTCTGAGAAGTAAATGAGGTAATGCAAGTGCCTAGCATACTGTCTGACATTGTAAGTGTTCAATAAATGCTATTAAACAGTATGATGACAACTCATTAAAAAATTTTTTTAAATGTCTGCATAAGAAAAAAAGCATATTTGTACATTTTGATTGAGTTGTAAGAAGTGTGGTCTTGCCAAACTGGACCTAATTTAGGGCCTAACCTCTTTGAACCTGAACTACTATATCATCCATCCTAAGTTGATTTTTCTACAGTTTTCTGCAGTCCCTGCCTATAGCAGTTGGAATTGACATCTCTAAAAGTGTGTTTTAAAATCAAATTGCATATTCTTAGAGAATTTGGGGATTCTCAGTTGTCTTAACTTGAATTTAAAACTAAAACCCTTAATGAATTTTTTTTATGTTTTTTTTAAATAACATTTATGACTTAGAAGGGACTTTTACTGTAATCTTTTTAAATATATATTTATTTATTTTTGGCTGCGTTGGGTCTTAGTTGCGGCACGCGGGATCTTTGTTGCAGCATGTGGGCTCAGTAATTGTGGCATGTGGGTTCCAGAGCATGTGGGCTTAGTAGTTGCGGAGCGTGGGCTTAGTTGTCCTGCAGTATGTGGGATCTTAGTTCCCCGACCAGGGATTGAACCCGCATCCCCTGCATTGGAAGGCAGATTCTTAACCACTGGACTGCCAGGGAAGTCCCATACATCTCATTTTTGACCTAATGTATATTACTCTGCTTCTGCTTGATGATCCATCATATTCTCTATAGCAGGCCCGTGTGACTCCTTAATTGGTTTAAAAACTCAAATACGGTTTCCAAGTTTGCAGATTCATTAAGGCTGATCAATAGAATGTGCTAAAGGTTCTGCAGAGATTTCCCAAAAAGGAATTCTAAAAATATAAGCACTGACAGCATGTTGGAGTAAGTAGTGTCGCTTCCCAAGCCAGTCTTTTTGAAGTGTACACATCTCATTTGGAAATAATGACTCTAGTATTTCTTTTTAACTTGAGTTACTTTATGGGACTTCCCATTTTAAATTTCTATAACTCTTAGCTTTCCCATTAACCAATATTATTGTCATTTTAAGATAGTAGTGCTAGAGGAGTATTGTAGGCAAGAGCTGTGTTGTGCAGAATAAAATCCCTAGTGCAGATCTAGTGTCTGTTTCTTTGTCCATAGCTTAGGGGAAAGCTACAGCTTGTCCATACATGCAACAAATCATAGCCATCAAATTTTAATATGACTCACACTGGTATGATCAATGTGTATAGTTTATGAATGTTTGTCTAAATGTGTAACATGTAGTAACATATCTACCAGACATTTTTTAAAAAGTGATTTCATTTTAAAATAATTAAATTGAACAGTTTATCAAATACTGTTTCAGTTTTCCAAATATGTGGTAAATTGAGTTTCAGCGAGCTGAAACTCTTTTTATTTGTATAAATAACTTTTCAGATCTTTTATCATGGTAATGGTGTGTGTGTGTTAAATTTTTTTTTTTTTTTTTTTTGTTAAATTTTTAAAAAGCAGTAACTCTCAGTTAAGCAGAAAATGTTTTAGAACCTGACTAATTAAATTATCCAAACATTACTAGACTGCTATATGGTAAAAATAGTTTTTGATAATTCTACTTTAGGCAGATCTTTCACCAATGAATACTTGAACATTTTCCATGGAAAGCATTATGATAAGAGATACGTACTACTATTGGCAACTATTAACTTTAGAAATTACCAGCAGATGTTTTCCTTGCATGGTTGACTTGGTCACCCCTGAGCTGAATAATTCTAAACTGCCTGGAAAGATGCGTGGCTAACATTTACATGGTGTCTGGAACTTATTGAAACATACATCAGGTTTCCAATAAGCGGAATTTGCACCATTTTTACTTCTCTGACAGCTTTTTCCTCTCTGTTTTTAAGAAGGCATGCTGTGCTGTGTCATCATTTCAAGCCTTGCCATTAGTGGTATATAGGAGAAAAGGTAGAAAAAGTGATTTTTATAGAGCTTTGGTTCTTTTAGAGCCTTGGAATTAGCTTTCTGTCTTTGATAAGCACATACTTCCATTGGTTATAAGGAGTTCCTAAGTGTTCATTTTCTTTAGTGTTTAAATTTAACACTGCTTTATTCCAAATAAAATTCTTACTTTTATCTCAGAGTTGAATGATGGACATTTGAATTTCTCTAGTGAAAAGAGCATTTTACTTTTTATTGCTATTTTTAATGGTAACTAACATTTCCCACTCTAACTCAACCCATAGTAAATAATTAGAAAATTAGTATATTATGCCATTTTTAGATTAAAGGTAGTTATTTTAGGAGAGAAAGTTCTGGGTTAATGCTGTAGCAGATTGTTTTTTAGTTTGCTTATTTACTGCTTTCTTAAACTCCCTTTTTGAGTTTAATATTCGTCTTATATGTTACATGTTTATATAAGAGTTTGAAATTCAGTCCAGAAGAGTCAACTATTTTTTTTCAATCTTTAGGGCACTGTATTTTGAGTATAGTTTATAAATGTAACACATTTTGCTCACTCTTAGGTAACTCTTGTTTTTAATATTTAAATCCTAATGACTAGAACTAATAAATTGTTTTAATTTCCAAAGTAATACAGGTTTGTTAGAAAATATTAAATAATTAAAATTATATAATAAATTGGAAAGTGACAGTAAATCCCCATTGCCTACAGGACATAGACTGAAGCTGTTATAGTCAGGAAAGGGCGTTATCTTAGAAAGAACTGTTGATAGCTTTAATTGCTATGTTGAAAATTAAACAATGAAATTTTAATTTTATGATATCACATTGTATGTAAGTCATAGGAAATTGAATTACAAGTATATAATAATAAAATTAATTTAGCATTATTACCAAGTTATCAACTTGTACTTATTTTTCTTACTTCATTGTAGACTGGTAGAAATTTTGATATATATTGGGATTGGTCTTTAGTTTACATTTGGGAACCATTGACCTAGCCAACCTCATCTTCTCTCACTGCTTTTCAGAATACAGCCAGACTTGTCCTCTCTCTTGGCATACTGCTTAGTTATGACTTGCTTGTTTTTGTTCATGTGGTTCCTTCATTCTTGGTTACATTCTACTTATCCTTCAGGGTTCATTTCAAATCCTACATGTGGCAGAGACTACTAGCTGTGTACCAAAATTTGTTTTTCACCTACCTGAGCCTGGAGCTAGCTCTTGTTTTTCATGTGATTACATTCTAGCCACTGAATGTGAGTAGAAATGATACGCCACAGCTGTCCGTGTTTTTTTTCTCTTCTGCTGGCCAGACACATACCATAAGGTGGAACTAGGGGGATGCTGAGCCGCAATGGAAGCAACTTGGATCCCTGAGTAACTGTATGGAGGAGAGTTATCCACCAACCTGAACTTTCCCCTGTTACCCCGCTACTATTACATATGCAAGAAATAAACTGTATGTTAAGCCATTACATGTTTGGTTCTGTTTGTTACCTCAGTTTCATCTATAATAACACTACTTCCTCTAGGAGGCAGTTTCTGACTATTCCAGTTCACTTAGATTACCATTTTTTTCTCCCCCAATTCTTTGGTACTTATTAGGTATTTGCTAATCTTTAAAATAAAGCATAGATATTGCATCTGCAATGGTGCTAAATTTAGTTAACTTATTTTAGTTTTCTCTGGTTAGACTTTCATTCTAATGGAGAAAAATATTATAAAAATCCTGTAATTTAATAAATTAGAACAAAGATCTCACAAGCTAGTGAAATTTGTAGTAGTGAAGTCACTTCCGTTTCTCTCTTCTCCCTCCCCCTTTCCCTTCTATAAACATGAAACATTTACAACTGTGTCCTGTTCTAGGCTCTGGGGGTACAGCAGTAAATAGATAAAAATTATGCCCTCTTGGAGTTTACAGACAATCAACATGTAAAACATTTAGAATGGTAAATGTCATCAGTAACTGGGGGAAAAAAAGTGTGTTTGTGGGGGGGTGAGGGTGGGGGTGACAGGTGATATGATGCGTGAAGTGTGTGCTGCATGGGGTGGTGTAACAGGTGTAAACTGGGTGGTTAGGGAAGGCCTCTCTGCGAAAGTGACCTTTGGGCTATGACCTGAACCAGGTGAGTAGAAACCATGTGGCTGACTGGAAAAAGAGCTATTAAATAGAGAAGACCACAAGTGCTCTTCAGCCTGAGGTGAGAGTAATGAAAATGTTCTAAAATCAGTTGTGGTGCTTCTCACACTACTCTGTGAATATACTAAAAACCACTGAAAAGTACACTTTAAATGCGTGAATTTTATGGTATGTGAATTATATCTCAGTAAAGCTGTTGAAAACATCAAGCTTTAGAGATTTTCAGCTTCGCCCCAGGGAAATCCCTTTTTTCCCTTACTTCTCTCTTCAGAAATGTTCAGGTTTGTAGTAGTTGTCATTGCCGTGAATCACGTGAATTATGTTCCAGTTAGACCAGATACTGGGAAACACAGTAATCATTACGAATATTAGTGAATTCATGTCAGGTTACTTCGGCCGTAAATTTAAAAAAATTCCAACACTAAAATCCTGTCATGTATATACAGTCTTCTCAACTTGCTGCTAAAGTAACAGTAGATTATTACGCATTTATAACTTGGGAGAGAAAAGGTGATGCTGGCTTCATGCTCAGTAATGACTGATTTGGGATGGAGACTGCGCTGGCTTTGCAGCCACATCCCTCACCAACATGGCGGTTGCCTGAGAGCGTTGACCTTAGATCATGCTTGCTTCTTGTTTCCTTTTAATGTTGATATTCAAAACATCTTGGCTGTCTTAGGCTGCCTCCCTGGATCTTGCTTTTTCAGAATACTACCTTCCATATTTTTCTCTGGAAGTAATTTTTAGCACTCAATAAGTGTTTCCTTCGTACCACAAGTCCACCTAGATCCCACCTACCTAGGCAGCATGGATTTAGATCTGTCTTCCTAGATACTTAAAATTTTAGAGCTAGGTAGAATCTAGAGTTCAGAGTTATGTAAGTAATCCCTGCAAAGCTTGTGTTAGACTCTCAATAATCCTGAATTCCATCATGTGTCTTTTTCCAGTACCATTACTATATTTCCGTAAGGAATAAATAATGCTCCTCCAGGCAGCTTCCCATTGACTCTAAGGAGATTCTTTAGACTCTATTACAGTGTTTAAAGGTATTGACTCTAAATTTGTATTTTATTAAATAAAGCATCAAATCATTTTGTCTCAATATGTAGTTACTCTTTGTCACAGGACCCATTTTCTCTTGTACTGGAAGTTATCAAATGACTTCATTGTAGTTTGGAGTTGAACAGTTTACTTCCACTGTGATTCTAGGCCTGGCTCTGCCACTGACTCACTCTGTGACTTTGGCAAGTAGCTTAATCTGATTAAAGACAGATTTTGTATTTCAGAGGTAGATTTTATAAGCAGGATTTCCCCCCTCCAAGAGAATGGATTTTATGCAGAGATTACAACTCAAAAGGTGTGAGTAAAAGAAAAGCCAATGAATGTAATGTTACCTTTTCTACTTTCCTAGACCTCGTGGGAAGGAAAGGAAGGGGTTTCCACTCCACGAAGAAGTGGAGCTTCACAGCTTCTTACCACACAGGCAAGATGCAGTGGGGAAGGAACCCAGTTCTGTGTCACGTGGTCAAGGAAGAAAGGGTGATTGTGCCTGCAGGTCTTTTGTAAGACGGGTCAGGGAGTGCACTGTGGCCTCGGCCTGGCCTGAAGAGAGCCAGTCAGGGCTCTGAGGGCTGCTTGTGTGCAAGAAACCCGCCGTTACTCTTAGAACGAAAAAGTTGGTCACACTCTTACCTTCCAGATGAAGCATTTGTATCTTAATTTAAACAGGTGCATCTTAATCTAGCTACATCAGCCTGCTTAGTAAATAATAAATATTTACTAAGTATGTACTATGCACCAGTTGCTGCTCCAACCACTTTCCATGTATTAACTCATCAAATTTTCACAACAGCTCCTTTACCTGCTATTGACCTGACTTGGTACTGCTATTACCCCTGTTTTTAAAATCGAGGAAGTTACAGGTTGGAAGTTCACAATTATTAAGTGGCAGAGCTGGGATTCAAACCCATAGCCTGTCTGAGCACAGGCTTCGGTTTAATTAGGGACAAGCCTGATGTTAAAAGGAGTAAGTTTCATTGTAGAGGTCTAGGACTCAAAAAGGAGACTTTCCTGGGAGCCCCTACAGATACCAGTGAATTACTTCTCTGAGTTTCTTTATCTGTAAAATAAAGAGTTTTAAGAAATTAGGCCTTTGAAGTGCTTCCTGTTGGAGAAGTCTTAAGATTTTGAACACAAATTATAATACCTAAATACTTCTTTTCAGTAAATTTAGTACAGCATGAAGATTTTATTATAGATTTAATCTTACCTTGTAGTCATCAATATGTAGTATATACTAAACGCATGGCATTGGGCATTTGCCATGTGTCTAGTGTGAATTGAGATGTGCTGTAGTGTTAAAATACACAGCAGATATCACAAATTTATTATGAAAAAGTTCATGTAAAGTATCTTATTAGTAATCTGTTTAAATTTGATTACATATTGAAATAGTATTTTATATAAGGTTAAATCTATTAAAATTAATTTTATTTATTTTTCTTTATTTTTTAATGTGGCTACTAGAAGATTTCAAATTACATGTGTGGCTCATATTATATTTCTATTGGACAGTACTGTTGTAGAGAGTCCTAAGTGAGAAAAAGATGGTATTTTTCCTATGGGTAGGAAACTAATTTAGTGAAGTAGGCAGGAAAACTATACGTATCTGGTAAATCTAAGTGCATCAATGTTGTCCCCTACTTGGCCTTGGATGAATAATATGTATTTGTTATAATAACTTGAAAATGTTTGATAAAATAAATTAATTGAAAGAATAGATATATTTGTACCATGTATAAGTCAGTAGTATATTTATAGAGCACTTATCATATACCAGGCACTCATCTAAGCACTTTACATATATTGTTAACTCTCTTAATACTGATAGTAATACTATTAGGCAGGTACTGAGGGGGGTGCAGTAAGGTTGAGCTAAGGCCACATAGTATAGTGAATAATAGAGTTCAAGTGTATACCAATTTGGTTACAGAGCCTACACTCTTAACTATTCTTTTGTATTGTCTCTTAAAACTACATGGCCTGGGCTTCCGTGGTGGCGCAGTGGTTGAGAGTCTGCCTGCCGATGCAGGGGACACGGGTTCGTGCCCTGGTCTGGGAAGATCCCACATGCCGCGGAGCGGCTAGGCCTGTGAGCCATGGCCACTGAGCCTGTGCGTCCGGAGGCTGTGCTCCGCAACGGGAGAGGCCACAACAGTGAGAGGCCCGCGTACCGCACATGGCCTTACGATTTGTTATATTTTTGAATCTTATGATTTAGTATGGTAGTATGTGCATGGATATAACCCATGGGATTTTTTTTTTTTAAAGCTTGCCAGGTGTCCTTAGTGTTGGCTTGTATTTATATTTTATTTGTAGATTTATTTTTAAATTCCTAAGAGTGAATAATTTTTGTTTAGCTTCCACTTGAAAGGCTGGTTGTTAATGCCTTAATTTTAGCCTGTTAACTGCATTTGTAGTATTAGTCCATAAATTTTGTATATTATAAAAGTTCTGCCTGGACTTTCAGCGAGAAATGTATATGACCAAATGATAACCAATAAACTTTATAATTTAAATGAGTGGTATCAAGAGGAAATATAGGAATTTGCCATTGGGTTTTCTCTGCTTAGAAGCTATCATTTAGGCATTTAGCCTTAGGAAAGATAACACATGTTTTAAATGTTTTTATTCTCAATGGGGAACTAATACTGTGTCTAGGTTGAGCATACATTAGATATTTATATCACATGTATCACATAAATATATTTAAGTACAACTCTAAAATTAAAAAAAAAATTTTTTTTCTGGCTACCAAATAGGTGTGAGATGCTGTAGATCAGTGGTCCCCAACCTTTTTGGTATCAGGGACCATTTTCTTGGAAGACAGTCTTTCCATGGATGGGGATGGGGTGGGGGAGGATGGTTTCGGGTTGATTCAAGCGCGTTACATTTATTGTGCACTTTATTTCTATTATTATTACATTGTAATATATAAATTATACAACTCACCATAATGCAGAATCAGTGGGAGCCCTGAGCTTGTTTTCTCTTGCCACTCACTGATAGGGTTTTTTTTTGTTGTTGTTGTTATTTATCTATCTATTTATTTTTATTTTTGGCTGCACGTGGACTTTCTTTAGTTGCGGTGAGCAGGGGCTACTCTTCATTGCGGTGTGCAGGCTTCTCATTGTTTTTGTTTTTTGGTTTTTTTTTAATGTCTTTCTTTCTTTATTTATTGGCTGCCTTGGGTCTTCATTGCAGTGCGCAGGCCTCTCATTGTGGTGGCTTCTCTTGTTGCAGAGCATGGGCTCTAGGCATGCGGGCTTCAGTAGTTGTGGCACGTGGGCTCAGTAGTTGTGGCTCATGGGCTCTAGAGTGCAGGCTCAGTAGTTGTGGTGCATGGGGTCAGTTGCTCTGCGGCACGTGGGATCTTCCCAGACCAGGGCTCGAACCTGTGTCCCCTGCATTGGCAGGCAGATTATTAACCACTGCGCCACCAGGGAAGTCCCACTGATAGGGTTTTGATATGAGTCTGCAAGCAATTGATGTATTATGGTCTCTGTGCGGTCAAACTCTCTGCTAATGATACTCTGTATTTGCAGCCGCTGCCCAGTGCTAGCATTACTGCCTCAGCTCCACCTCAGATCATCAGGCATAGATTCGCATAAGAAGTGCACAGCCTAGATCCCTTGCATGTACACTTCACAGTAGGGTTCGCGCTTCTATGAGAATCTAATGCTGCTGCTGATCTGACAGGAGGTGGAGCTCAGGTGGTAATGCGAGCGATGGGGAGCAGCTGTAAACACAGACGAAGCTTCACTTGCTTGCCCACTGCTCAGCTCGTGCTGTGCGGCCTGGTTTCTAACAGGCCACGGTACTGGTCCGAGGCCTGGGGGTTGGGGACCCCTGCTGTAGATGATACAAGAATAGATGTCACAGATCTCTGTCCTATAGAAATAAGACACACATGAAAAAATGAGATAAATACCAGTTCAGTACAATAACACTGTGTACATCATGAACGGACAAATAAATCTTACAGGAATTCTGAGAAAAGGAGGAAACTTTTCAACTAGTAGTTTGGGAAGGGTTGTTGGGAGAGGAGAGAACTGAGCTGGTCTTATAGGATAGGTTGAATTTCCTTAAGTGGAGTGAAGAGGGTATGTGAACAAAAGCTTAGACATGAGGAGGGACACATTGAGCTTAGGGAACAGGAAGAATTCAGCCGTGGCTAGAGTAGAGTGTTAGGAAGATGAAGATTTAGAGAAATTTTCAAAAATTAGTTTGGGCCAGACTGTAGAAGACCTTGAATTCCAGGAGTAGGAATTTGGATTTCTTAAGAAGTTTGGAGTTGAGGGGAGAAAAAATGCTTTGGGTATATGATACTTAATTCTTGAGTTACTGCTTATGTGATGGACATCACTTAATAAGTTATATTCTTGACTTAAAATGCTAGATATTTTTAGTTGTTGGGAACAAGAAATACCGAAGAGCTTGCTTTCTTGGTTGTTAGTCAAATCCAGTGCTTAAAATTAGCTTGTTAGCATCATCTCAGACTTCCTGGTTGGAAGAATTTTGTATCACATAGCAAATACTTGACAGTTGTCTGTTTTTAGAGATGGCAAATCAGGATTTTGCACTGATGGTTAATTTTGTTTATAAATTTCCACCTACTGTAAATTTATGCCCTTATTTACAGGCACACTAAAACTCGGTCTTGTTTTAAAGCTCTGGCTTATCTTGGCCCCACTATCGCATTAGCCCAGCAGCTGTGGGCTGCATTGTTTAACCTGCTGAACTCCATGCTCTTTCTTTATAAAATTGGAAAACTGTCTCTCTCCCAGGGGTGGGGAGGTTGTTCAGTGAGATAAAACAGTTTAAAGAGAATGCTGTAATGTTTGGCACACTATGGAACTATATATTGAGTAAATTTTCTCTCCCTCCTTTCTGACTTTGGAATGGTAGTGAATAGAGGCTTATTGTTTCTTAATTTAAATATAGACTCATGTAACAAAACTTATAAAGAAGTTTGGAAGGCAGTTACTTTTGTAAAGTCTGACTTCGTTGTATAATAACTTGAATTTTTAAAAATGTTGATATGCCAAGAGAACTTACTGACAATTTAAAAAAGATAAATGTGCAGTTGTTTAATTAGAATCTCCATAAAAAGTCAGAACTATTAAAGGACTAAAGTGTTTCTCCCAGGTTATTTCATGAGCTGAAAGCATACTCAGACTGTGGCATTGAAAGGAAATGAAGTCCAGGAGAAATATTCTGAATCAACTGTTTTCTGCATCATGTTGTTAAGGAAATGCAGTTAAACTTTTTTCTAACTTGACATTTTTTTTTCTTTCATTGTTAATCTATGAGTGTTAATGTATGTATAGATTTGTGTAACTCCCACCACAATCAGGAAGCAGAATAGTTCCATCACCCCTCAAAACTCCCTTGTGCTATCTGTTTCTTTAGGGTCACATTCTCTCCCTAACCCCTGGTAACCACTGGTTTGTTTTCCATTTCTTCCCTTACGGACGTATTAGTGAACACTGTCAAATGATAAATATCTTATCAAATATGACAAAATATGAGAAATATCATGTAAGAATGTATACGAAAGTGCTTGGCATATAGAGGCACCAGGACTTAATAAAAATCAGTGTCATATGTAATATTAGGTCAGTAGGTAAAGCTTAACTGGACTCTTCTTTTGAGTTAACTTTGCATAATATTTGATAGCTTTTTTCTCCTTACTCAGAGGCTTTTAGGCTTATTTTTGAAAGGCTTTTTGTTCCACATGGTCTTGATTGCTGGAAGTCTCTGTGTTATCTTTTAACCTCATGTTCCTCATAAGAAACAGTGGGAAATGGTATCGACCTTGAAGGGTTGTTACAGTGATTAAATGTGATGACATATATAAACATACATCTATAAATATAAATACAGTTTTACACCACATGCACACGTGTGTGTGTATGTACATATCTATGTATGTGACCTGACCCACAGTAGGCGTTCTACCAATTAAAAATATATTTTATAAATAATATAGTTTACAGAACTTTGGAATAGGTTGGCAAAGTAATATCATGTCCTCTTGTTATCAGGATTCTCACCCACCCCTCCATCCTCCCCAAAGCTTCTGGAATGGGAAGGTTGATCTTCAAAATATCACCTTTTTGTCTTAATAATTTTTTATAAGTTTTTTTCAGAAATTTATCACCAATTTCTCTGTTTTGCATTGGAGGGGAGAATACTAAGTCTGTTTAACTTTATCTTAATATTTCAGGGTTCATATCACATAGCCATTTCATAAAATGTGAGTTTTGAAATTGATGATTGGGGCATATGGGCTGAATCTTTGCTAACCCCAGGGCTTCCTTTTGAACATGTATTCCTAAGCTTCCACTATAGTAGTGTTTTCTTCTGGCCACTTTAATCTTTTACTTAAAAGTAAAGTACACAGTATTCGATATATATAACATCTTAGGCAGCGGGATATAATTGCTTTCCTGCAAATTTAATTATTTAATCAAATACAGAAGCAGGTTTAGAATTTTTTGTTCTTGTCCACAAATCATCACCTACACGCTATCAGTGTGTTTTGTCTCATTATTAGTGTTCAGCATATTAATAGAGTCAGTAAATTATAAGATTAGAAAGAACCTTTAAAATCTTCTAGTCAGTTAGTTCTTAATTCTGTCTAACCCAAGGCCCCTTTTCATAATAAATATTTTGCAACGCTCTCTTTAGCGTCCAGAAGTGAAATTCATAGTTAATGAACATTTTTACCTACTTAATTAAAATAAACCATTTTAATTACCTAACTGTAATATGAAGGAAAAATAAAAGGAAAATCATTGAAAATATGAGATATGATTATGCTAGAAGACAAAACCGCCCAAAACAAAGAACAACCCAACAGATTTCTAAAATGCTCCTAGGGGGTGGGCTGCCCCGTGGAGAGCCATGAGTTTTCTCATTTCATAAGTAAAGAAAGTAAGGGGTGGGTGTAAAAGGGCAGAAGAGGGTGTGTTGGGTGAGACTTGGTATTACTTTCTCAGAATTACACAAGTGTTGTTAGTAGTAGAGCTTGGACAGGAACTCCAGGTTTTGTGATCTGCCCTGCTGCTCTTGTTGTTTAGTGCTTCTGAAGCTACCCTGGATTCTGAAGGAATCCAACTGGCAATGAGTCCAACGATGCTACTTTAAGTAATCAGTAGGTACAAAATCTTGCTTTTTCTGAACACCCACCAGTGCGATGTCACACATTGTCCCCAGCTACTGTCTCCACCTGCCCAGTCCCCATCTCCTCTTCTATCCCTCAGTAAGCACACAAACGAAAAATCAAAACAAAACTTTTCTAGTTTAGCCCCACTACTATTACTAATCAAGGAAGTCTTCTAGGAGAGCATAGAGCCCTCGTTAGATGCTTCCAAAGCTTTTATTACAGTATCACTCTTATTTGAATTTTTGATTTCCTTGCTTGATTGTAGGTTCCATGAGAATTTTGTAGTCTACCCTATGCGCTTGTGTTGAAGGTGAAAGTATTATTTCCAAAATATAGTAATACTGACACTCAGTGAAGATATGCTGTGTTTATCTTCCAGTCTCAACCCTCTCTGATATTCTGGTGTTTCCAGAGGTGCTTGGAATAGAGCCCAATATGAAGCACCCCCAGCACTAGTCCAGCTTCCTTTTTACTTTCATCCCATTAACTCCCTTAATTTCTTGGAGGAAACATTGTCGCCTGTAACTTTTAGACTGTTGCTTCTGAATTTTACCAGTTATGAAGAATTCTGTCTTAGCTTAACTTTTGATACTTTTGACTTTAGCCTTATACACTGAATTCTTTTCTTAATAAAGATTCCAGGTAATCAAGATCAAAGATCAATTAATGAAGAACTAATACTTCTGTGGTGTTTTGTTAAACATGTGAAAGACATTTTACTCTTTTGTAAATAGTTTTGTTTTAGGTAGAGTGTAATTTACTCTCTTGTGTAGCTGTCTGACTTTGTACTTTTTTCCTCTTGTATTTTTGGACTTCGTGTTTTTACTTAAGTACAACAATTCCATTTCTCATTGTTGACTTCCTGAATATGTGTGGTGAAACTTTCTTTACATTCAGCAGCCATGCCTCATTAATTTAAACCTGGCTTTGCTTTGTTGGTCTCATGGTCACTTTGTTTCTTCTTTATCTTAATGTGTTGTCAGCCATACTTCTCACAACCCCATTTCAGTGCTGCTAACTTAGGGTGCTCATGTTAGTAAATACCTATCACTTTGATACTATTTTGGAGACTCTGGGTGTTTTTCTCCGACCCATCCATGGATTCCTCTTTCTTTTGTAGTCTGGCATTCGTGCTATACAAATGTAACATGGTTTAATTGGAAAGAGCACAGGCTTAGGAGTTAAATGGATGCAAGTTTAAATCCTAGCTCTGTGACCTGTCAGCTGTATAGTCTGGGAATATTTGAATGCTTCTGAGGTCACTTTCTTCAACTGTAAGATGGGTGTACTTTTACCCATTTTTCAGAGTTGTGAGATTAGGAATGTTGTATGTAAAGTACTTTATACAGTCTTTCTTTCTCTCCCATGTCTCTCAACAGTCTCTGAAAAGAGAGGCAGAGTAAACTAGAGGGAGACAGACTGAGAATGAGAAGTCCTGGCCAGCTCTGCCCTTCTATCTCAAAAATTATGTGTTTGTGATGGACTTTATGTGAAGATCACCCGAGGAGTAAGCAAACCACCAGGCAGTCTCACTGAATCTGGGTCTTTATTGCCTCATCTGGAATATGAAGGGTTTGCCTGGGCCACTGGTTTCAAATGATGTCTTTAACATCCCTTAGGACAGAGAGGTCTAGGCAAAGGAGGAGCTGGGGCTGGGGCTGGGGCCAGTCCTTAAGTAGAGCTCTTCTCTGGTTCTGTTTTACATATGAGACTTCTTGGTGAGATTTTTGAATGAAGGATTCAAAAAGTTTGCAAACTGATGGACTAAATTATCTCTAAAGCCCCTTTCAATTCTGACTTTCCATGATAGGTGATTTTATAGACAGTGTGGTTTTTAAATTGAACTTTCAGATATGTCTTTCATAATATTTTATGCATTATACTGTAACTGTGCCCTCAGTGTAGAAAGCCAAACTCTGGATAGCGGTTGTTTGCAGCAAAGTAAGCGTTTATTGCAGGGTACCAAGCAAAGGGAATGGGAGACAAGTCTCAGATCCACTCCCTTGTGGTCTTTGAGTTAGGGATGTTTTAACGGGGATGAACAAAGAAACTGGGATTAATCATCATCTTGTGACATTTCTTAAGTGTGGTTTTGGGGGTCAGGATGTCTCTGATGTACGATTCTCTGGCCAGGTGTTCTCATCTGTAGAAACAACCTGAGTGTACGTTAATGATGATACCTACAACAGCCATTTTAGTACATTAATGGTGTTATTGACGACAGCAGTCTTAGTCATCTAACTCTGGGTGATTAGTGTTCAGTTAGCACAGGATTGAGGTCAGGGGGAACAAGAAAGGGATTGAGGTCAGGGGAGACAAGCAAGTGAATACAATTTTGGATAGAGAGATTAATCATAAACTTGTTAGGGGAACTTAGTTTTAGGGGGGCTTGGTTTCAATACTATTCTGAAAACTACCTCCTCTTGTCTATCAAATAGAGTAGTTACATTTGTAACCCGTGTCCCCTGCATCGGCAGGCGGACTCTCAACCACTGAGCCACCAGGGAAGCCCTGTAAATAACTTTTAAAGTCCTATAAATATCAGTTGCCATTCTTAAGTCTTCATGAGCTTTTGTGACCAAATGAAATCTTTTTATTGGCATTCTTACTAATTTCTCCACCTATGTTTTTATTTACTAATGGTAAGAAAATGCTACATGAAACACTTTAAAATACATGGAAAGAGTTCTAGGATTATTTTCCATCCATTATTTATTTTGATTTTTGCAAGTTTAGGAGGAATAAAGGTCACAAAAGTAAAGTTTTAATAGCAAAGCAGATATTCCAGATATTAACGCTGTTATTATTTGCATAAAATACACTTTTACACATGAACCAAAACTCAGTCATTGTCTTTCAGAATAAGTCAGAAAAAAACATTTTGTACGTTTGTAGCATTCACCCAGAAATCCATGATGTTTATGAATAAAAGCAGTTAATGGATTTCAGTCTGAAATACTTTGAATCAAAAATTATTTGATTTCATTCATATTGTGAGGTATTAAATAAAAATGACATTTTAGATATTTTTAAGACAAGGCCTACTACAAATAAATACAAATAAAATAATTATGGTCTGTAATATTTCTGCCTTGGCCTACAACACTTGGTTGGTTTTTCTGACTTCTTGAAGTTTTTTTCTAGAATAGTGGCTGTATATGATTTATCCTTGGTTCTGCCTCCTTGTCTAGATACTTGTGTTTCATGAAAGAAAATTACGTAGTGTAGTTTCTTAAGAGTTAACGTCTCTAGGATTCCTTTTAACAAAAGACCATTTTAGGCTGTGGTTCAACTATTTCTCTACATCAGTAGTGTCTAACTTTCTTTGAGTTACAAACCCCTCTGATAAAAGTTAGGGATTCTCTCCACAGGGGAAAATATGTATATATATTATATGTATATTATATATATACATATATTTATAAATAACTTAGCCTGCAATTTTAGGGGGTTTATGAACCCTTGAATACATTCTGTGAACCTTCTATGGGTATACTACCCTTTGCTGTGTGAAGAATAGATGGTAAATATTTTCATTTGCTTTTATCTATTATAAGAAAAAATACTATGAATGATAGTTGACTTTATTTTATTTGACAAAATGGTGGCATTTTCACTCAGTTTGTATTAATCTGTAGCTTAGAAGTCTTTTATTAAAGGTAATGACGTGACTATAGATTTTAGAAATAATGTGATCAAGTTGTTTTGTTTTGTGGTATGAAACAGGGAGAAAAACATTGTATTCCTTGTCCAGTCAAATCACTTGATAGATGTTGCCCTGTAACAGTGGTATTTTATGGCTTCCAGTGAATACCAGTAACTTATATTAGAAAAAAACCCCAAAACGATTGATTCAGAATATCAGCTTTTTCATATATGGAAAACATGGGGCCAGTATCTTTAATATTGTATAATTCACATTTTATACTTCTCATTAGTGGTTAACTCTACCTTCAATGTTTCGTTTGTGAGGCACCCTATCCAGTCCCTTCATATAAGAAGTTCTGGCTCTTGATTTTTCCCTTTGAAATAAATGTTGTTGAGATTTTAAAAAAATTATGTAAAAGTAATACCCTTTGTCCACAATTTGGAAAAAAATCAACCATAGTCTCACTATGCAGGGACAGTCATTGGTAACATTTTGATGTATTTCTGTCTGGTCTTTTTTCTGTTCTGTGATTTCATTCTGTCTGCATTTTGGTCCCCTTTGTTCTCTGGCTTCTCTTGTATATACTCTTGTTTCTAATTTCTGAGGTGGCAGTTAGCCTCACAATTTCTCTTTTCCTTCAGCATTCATGAGCTCCAGGGTAGAGTTGGTTAGAGTTATTCATGTCTTGGTAATGTCCCAGCTAATTAACTGTTTTATTTTGAGATATAATTCACATACCATACAATTCAGCCATTTAAAGTGTACAAGGCACAGTGGCTTTTAGACTGTTCAGAGTTGTGTAGCCATCACCACTGTCCAATTTTAGAACCTTTTTTTTAACCCCCAAACGCACTTCATACTCATTAGCAGTCACCCCGTCCACCTGCCTTGAGCCCCAAAGAACCACTAATCTACTTTCTGTCTCTATAGATTTGCCTATTCTGGACACATAAATGAAATCACAGACTGTGTGGACTTTTGTGACTGGCTTCTTTCACCTGGCATGAGTTTTCAAAGTCCATCTGTGTTGCAGCATGTATCAAGTACTTCATTCCTTTGTTTGTTGAATGATATCCACTGATGTTTATACCACTTTTGTTTACCCACTTATCAGATGAAGGAGATTTGGGTTGTTTCCACTTTTTGACTTATGAATTGTGCTTCTGTGAACATTCCTGTATGTTTCTGTGTGGACATATATTTTTATTTCACTTAGGTATATATATCTAGGAGTGGAATTGCTGGGTTATATGGTACCCTATAGTTAACATTTTGAAGACTATAGTAAGTAATTTGAACAGGGAGGGTAGTCTCTTGAATAACAGGTGAGAGGTATAATAGAGTTATACTAACCCATCTTTCTGAAATGATTTCATATAGTTATGTTCCACTCAGTGTGGGTGTGTGTGGTTTTAACTTCTACATCTTACAAGGAAGCCTTGTGTAATAACAGGAAATAGTTGAAATATAGTGAGTGTGCTTGCCATTTATGCAGAAAAATATTGGTGACGTTTTCATTTTTAAAAATATGCTTGCTGTTAATAATTCATATTGTTTGAAACAATTTCAGAGAAACAAAACCCAACAGAAATCCTGAGACTTTGGAAAAACTTCCTTATGCCTAACCAGTCCCTGTGCAGTGTGCATCATAAAGAATAATGTCAAGAAGTCGGCCTCTTTGTCTTTTTTGTCCTAGCTTGACAGAGTACTATTCTTCCTCCAGGCCCAGGCCTGTTTGCATCTTGATTCCTCCTGCATGTTTTAATTGATTGCCTTAGACCTCTAGGATCCCTTTCTAATGGGAAGAACGCTGAGCTGGTAACTGGAGATGGGAGGTCTTCACCTAGTTCCATCATCACTGGGTGTGCCACTGTGAGCAGAGTCAGGTCCCTCAGCTTTTCTGCTTCTCACTTTCTTCATTTGTGTAATGAGACAGTCATCTGTGAAACCAAAAGTTGTTTAAAGCTTGGTGATTTTTTTTTTAATTTACCATTTTATTTATTTTATTACAGTTTTTGGCCATGTCATGCGGCTTGAGGGATCTTAATTCCCTGACCAGGGATTGAACCTGGGCCATGGCAGTGAAAGCACTGAGTCCTGCTCCCTCTCTTCTTACTTTTAAAATTCATTCTTCCCTCTCCATCTAGATGATCTGTCCTAGGAGGGCAAAGACTCTGTTAACAGTAACAAAGAATAGCCTTTGTAATCCCTTGCCCGAAGATGGTTACTGTTTGCTAGTGCAAATATTGTGAGTTTTCAATGACTGCAGAATGACTCTAATTGGTCATATTCTCTGTTTAAATGAGATGATTGAAAAAACTTGGTAAATTTAGGTAGATATTTTAACTTTTTTCTCTCTTTTAAAGAGTATGCTTTGACTAAAGTAGACATGGGTATAGTCAGAAATGAAAATTCTGTTTTTGGTAACTTTAATAACCTTTCTGCTAGAACTTTATCCTTATGAGACTTATATATGTATATATTATTCATGGCCTCATATTTTGTATATAAGAAGAGTGTCAGTAAACTTGCTTGCCTTCTGATAGTCTATGTACCTCCATCACTTAGTACTTTACTTAGACATTTTACTGTCTAGCTGTGTGTCTCTTGAAGGAAAAAGCAAAACATGAGCTTAAACTTCAAGTTAATGGAGGTGAGTGCTGTAAAGTAAATTGAATGGTGGTTTTGAGTGGCCTTTGTTAGGCCAAGGATTCTTAAGGGTGCCAGTGTAGTTTTAGTTTATCTAGGGTGCTTTATCATTCCTATCTCAGTGTATGTTTTGAGTGGTTTTTAATTTGTCTGTAAAAATTTACTTTTAGTTTAAAGTATGGCAAAGAGTAATTTGGCTAAGAGGTATGGGTTATTTCTACCTCAGCATTTAATCATTTAAAAATATATATTTATTTATTCAGCTGCGGTGGGTCTTAGTTGGCGGCACGCAGGATCTTTGTTGCCATGTGTGAGATCTTCATTGCGGCACACGGGATTTAGTTCCCTGACCAGGGATTGAACCCAGCCCCGAGTATTGGGAGTGTGGAGTCTTAACCGCTGGACCACCAGAGAAGTCCCCATTTAATCATTTTTACTCTGATTATGGGATCATGGAACAACTGGCATTAGTAAGCTGACTCTTTTGGCTGTGCCTAAGCTGCTGCTTTTTTCCTTTCTCTTTCCCTCCCTCCCTTTTTTTCCTTCCTGTTTTCCTTTTACTATGTAAGTGGAAATGTTCTCTTTTTAAAACATTATATCAATAGAAAGGTCTGTTCCTTTTTGACCACCATCCTTAGTTGCAGCCTCTTCTGTCTTCACTTAAGCAACCATAATAACATTGGCATGTATCATTCTAGACAGATTTATGTGTATTTACATTTATATATATAAGCCATATAGCATAGGGTTTTTTTGGGGGGAATGTGGTCCCCCCTTCCAAAAATGGTATCATATTCTTTTTCACTTAGCAATACCTCTTGGAGAGCTGTTCATTTTAAAAATATAGCTCATTCTTTCCAGCTGGGTAGTATTTCATAATGCTGAAAGTACCACGGTTTATTTAGCCCTTCTCTCATCAGTGGACATCCACGTTTCCGATTTTTGTTGTTGTCATTACAGACAAGGCTACAATGAAACATCTTTGTACTTACAATTGAGTATTTCTCAGGGGTAGATACTGAGAAAGCATTCCTGATGTTAGGCGTTCAAAATTATAATAGCTACTTATCTGTTTGCCCCCTAAAGTTTATACTCCCCTCCAGCTATGAAGACAAAGATACTACCAAATGATTTTTAGAATATCAAAGGCAAGACTTAGACGTTTTTGTCAGTCTTTGAGAAGAAATAGTGTTTTGTTGTTTCACTTTTGCATTTTCCAGAAAATAGTGAGGTTGAACTTTGTTTATTGGCTTGACCATTTGTATTTTCTTCCTATAAACTGCATATATTGAATTGGATTACTTATAAAGTATCCAGTTTAAATGATAACTTTGGGGGTAAATATTGTTGAAATATACATATAGAAAAGTGCATAAACCACAAATATACAGCTCAGTGAATTTTCATAAAGTGAATACGCCATGTGTAACGAGCATCCAAATAAGAAACAGAGTGTTGTCCAAGCCCTCGAAGCCCCCTGGTGCCCCTTGCAGTTACTCTTCCTGCTCTGCACCTCCCAGGATAACTATTATCCTTCTAATATTATAAATTAGTTTCTATGCTTTTGAATGTTAGATAAATAGAATTATACAGTATATACTCTCTGCTTCTTCCTCAGTATTAACTTTTGAATACATCTTAAGTAAAAGAATTGTATCAGTGTAGAGATCTGTGAATATTTATACAGATAATTTCTTCTCTCACTAAATTTCAATAGATAAGTAGTGTCATTTTATATAACCCCAAATGTCTGTATACAGTTCTAAGAACTCAGGGTAGACTCCCCCACCAGGGAATTAACAGACTTGTTTACTGAATTCCAGTTGATAGTTGAAAGTTCTTTCTTCATTTTTGGGTAGAGCTAAGGTTTGACCGTATTCTACTCTTTAGCTGTCCTGTTGTGTTTTGTCAGAATTTGTAAACTGGTTTTATTTCTTCTGAGTGCTCTGTAACTAGAATGCTGCTTAACCTTTTACTTTCTTTTTGTATCTGGGAAAGTATTATTCTCTCGTGCTGCTTCAGGAAGAATGAAACCATATAGTTTGTCCCTTTCCTGTTATTGTCTGTTGGTTTCCCAAACAGGTGCCAGAGCACCTTTAAACATTTTCCTTTTAGCTTCCCCTGGTTGCATTATAAGTGCTTAATTGATAAGCAGAGGTGTTTTAAGTTCTGTCTTTTTGGTTTATTTTTTGTTACTTGTTTCTTTTGGCGATTTGCTTATAAAGGAGTATCCTTTTTTGTCTTCAGAATACCTAGAACATGAACTGTTAAATACAGATTTCTAGTGGTTTCCTGACACTATGCTTTAGTAGAGACCTAGTTTCTTTTTTTTTTTTAATTAATAAAATGTGTAAACATAAATAAGGTCACTATAGGTGACAATGTTTAAATTTATTTATTTGTTTATATTTGGCTGCTTTGGGTCTTTGTTGCTGTGCACAGGCTTTCTCTAGTTGTGGTGAGTGGGGACTACTCTTCGTTACGGTACCCGGGCTTCTCACTGTGGTGGCTTCTCTTGTTGTGTGGAGCATGGGCTCTAGGCGCACGGGCTTCAGTAGTTGCGGTTTGCGGGCTCAGTAGTTGTGGTTCACGGGCTTAGTTGCTCCGTGGCATGTGGGATCTTCATGGATCAGGGATCGAACCCGTGTCCCCTGCATTCGCAGGGGGATTCTTAACCACTGGGCCACAGGGAAGTCCTAAATTTATTTTTAATTAATAGTCTGCTTCCTAAAAGAATTTAAAGTGATTTACAATGAAAGACATATGGCAATAATGCCAATAAGAATAAAACTATAAGATTGTAAGAGGAGAAACAGATAATAATAACCATAATCTTTGCTTCTAAAATTGGATGTTAAATTTAGCTTTGAGGCTCTGTCTTTCGGGACTTGAAAGGAAAACAAATACAGTTGTCATTGGGGAATAAAGAAGCACACCATTTCATCAGTCGACAGATGTGTTTATGTTATTAAATTCCAAAAAATGAAGACATGTTCATTAAAATCAGGTCATGCAAATTAACATGCATCCAGGGATTTAAAAATGTATTGGTGGATTTAAAAGAAATTAATCAGCTTATAAACATTTCACTTATGTTTGCGAAAAAACTAAATCAGTGCAATTGTATAAGTGAAGTATTCACCTAGTTTACAAAATTAGAACGTAAAGAGCATTTGCTTAAACTATTTAAATAGTTAACAGTTAATTTCTTTCAGTTTGTGGAATAATCTCAGTAATCAGGCTATGATTGTTTTAGCTGACTGTTAAAACGTTTTCATTTTCATTGTGAAGCGATATTTTGCAATAACTATTATTATATATCTTATATATGCAGTGATTGACATTAGTGGTCGCGCTCTCATCTTATGTATTTGATTTTGTCACTTGAATCAGGATCAACATGTTGCTTATTTATTTTGGAGCAGTCTTAGAAAAATTATAAACTTGTCGCATTTATTTGTCTCCACTGATTCCCAAGGACTGCTTTTTCTGGCAGAGTATTTGATTAGGGATTATAACAAAGAGAGATCATCCTAACCTGAATTAATGTGTTCTTAAAATTTTTATAATTAAGATATCTTTAATTGTAAATTGTATGTTTATTCTTTGTAAAATTAGGTAATATAGAAATACATGAATTAACAAGTGAAAGCTGTGTTTTTTCTATTTCTACCTTGGATGGTAATCCCTAAAACCGTTTTTGTTGCTGTTGCTAATGTAGCATATAATTAGAAGAGTGTATGATATACAGCGTGTGTGCAGATTGGCAAAAATTGCCGCTGATAGAATAGTCCAAAAGTCATTGTTGGTGAACATATAAATAGCCACCATACTTAAGAAATAGAATATTACCAGTACCTTTAGAAGCCTCCTGTGTGCCCCACCACGACAGCTAGTATCCTTTTATGTTGATTGTTCTTTTACTTTAAAATTTTACCTATCTATGTATCCCTATACAATTTATGTATTTATTTATTGAGAACTTGAGAAGTCAGCGTAATCTATCAAACACTGCCGCCATCAGATAGATGAAGGCTTCTACAGGTACAGAGTCTCTGGGTGATAGTCAGACCTCAGCTTCCCAGAGGATTCACCAGATAGATCCTTCTTTAGGGGAAGGCAGTGGGCAGGTTCATGCATAAATAAGTCCTGGAAAACTACTGTGGAGGGCTCACCACAGTCAGGACTCTGCAGGTGTTGACTCTCTGGTAGGAATAATGCTTCTAAATTCACCATGCCCTCCCACCACCTCTCAGGAGTAGGTCAGAGCAGAGTACTTAGGATAGATAAAATGAGTGTCATCAGCTGATCTGGCAGCTGTGTATGGAAGAGAGAAAAGGAATTTTACTAGCACATGTTCAAGAAGCCAAGTACAGATTAGAATCTGTGCCAGCTTTACCTGGGCATTCTGTTCTTGGCTCAGAAAAAGATGGTTTGTTTAGCAGCAAGGATTTTGATGATACAGCTTTCAAAGAGTCTTTCTCTTGAGTCACCCTCCCCCAGTTTGTTTAGATTGGATGCCTTCTCTGTTTTATGCATGACTGTCACCCTGGGATCTCCCTTCATGATCATTTTGGAGGTACTCACATGTGTTGGATCTCTTGTTTCCTGTATTTCAAGTCTCCGTCAGTCTTGTTTACTCTTTTGTTTTAGCAGAGCCCGTTTTCCAATAGCTTCTTGAAAAAAGATTGTATGGGAGGTGACTTTGAGACCTTGCGATAGTGTTTTTACTATCCTTACACTTGATTGAAAGAGTGACTGGATGGAATAATTTTCTTGAGAATTTTGTAGGCATTGTTCTGTTTTCATCTTGCTTCTGGTATTGCTGCCGAGTCCAAATCCAGTCTAATTTTTGATCCTTTACATGTGACCCATTTTCATCCCCTCCAGACGTTTTGTAGAATGTCCATCATTTCCTGTGTTCGGAAAGTTACAGCGACGTGCCCTGGTGAGCATTTGTTTTCATCCATTATCCTAGCTTTCAGTAGGCTCTGTTAATGTGGAGTGTCATGTCTTCCTGTTCTGGGGAGTTTCTATGAATTATTTTGTTGCTGATTTCCTCCCCTCCAGTTTCTCACTACTTTCTTTTTGAGGCTTATACGATTTGCCTATGAGACCTCTGTCTTGGTCCTCCAATATTCTTTCTACTTTCCATCTCTTCATCTTCTGCTTGACTTTTGGGGGGATTTCTTCAGCTTTATTGTCTAACTCTTCTGTTGAGTGTTTCATTTTTGCTAATGTTTTTACTAAACATTTGCTGTGTTTTAAACTTACAGTAGCTCTCATTGTCTGAATTCTCTGAATGTTTCCATTCTTCATTTTATTTAAAATTTTTTTCCCCACAAGTACCTACCAGATGCAGTATTTCTTGTCTTTCTGAAAATGTTAAAGATAGTTTTTTTCTCCCTGAATAGTTTCTTTCAAGTATACTTTTTTCTATTTGTTTTGGTATCTAATGTCATGTTAAAGTGTTTTCCTCAGATGTCTCATAATCTACGCACAGTAAAAAATAGGGGACTTACAAAGAAGCTTGCATACTGGTGAGGGTTATATGAACTTTGGGCTTCACTGCAGGGTGATTAGCTGGAATTTTTATTACAGCTAATAAAAAGGGAACCACCAGTGTTTCTATATTTTCATCTTTCCTCATGGTCTGGTCAGACTCCTCAGAGAAGTGTGCTCCAGTAAGTCAGCATAGAGCTGTGCTATTCATATTCAATACAGTAGCCACGTGTGGCTATTTAAATTTTTTATTTGTTTTTTGTTTTGTCTTGTTTTATTTATTTATTTTACATCTTTATTGGAGTATAATTGCTTTACAATGGTGTGTTAGTTTCTGCTTTATAACAAAGTGAATCAGTTATACATATACATATGTTCCCATATCTCTTCCCTCTTGCGTCTCCCTCCCTCCCACCCTCCCTATCCCACCCCTCCAGGTGGTCACAAAGCACAGAGCTGATCTCTCTGTGCTCTGCGGCTGCTTCCCACTAGCTATCTGTTTTACGTTTGGTAGTGTATGTATGTCCATGCCTCTCTCCCGCTTTGTCACAGCTTACCCTTCCCCCTCCCCATATCCTCAAGTCCATTCTCTAGTAGGTCTGTATCTTTATTCCTGTCTTACCCCTAGGTTCTTCATGACATTTTTTTCCCTTAAATTCCATATATATGTGTTAGCATACGGTATTTGTTTTTCTCTTTCTGACTTACTTCACTCTGTATGACAGACTCTAGGTCTATCCACCTCATTACAAATAGCTCAATTTCGTTTCTTTTTATGGTTGAGTAATATTCCACTGTATATACGTGCCACATCTTCTTTATCCATTCATCCGATGATGGACACTTAGGTTGTTTCCATCTCCGGGCTATTGTAAATAGAGCTGCAGTGAACATTTTGGTACATGACTCTTTTTGAATTTTGGTTTTCTCAGGGTATATGCCCAGTAGTGGGATTGCTGGGTCATATGGTAGTTCTGTTTTTAGTTTTTTAAGGAACCTCCATACTGTTCTCCATAGTGGCTGTAACAGTTCACATTCCCACCAGCAGTCCAAGAGTGTTCCCTTTTCTCCACACCCTCTCCAGCATTTAAATTTAAATACCATTAAATTAATAATTCAGTTCTCCAGTTGAACTAGCCAAATTTCAAGGGCCCAGTGGCCACATGTAGTTAATGGCAGCCATGTTGGACAGCACAGCTATTGAACATTTCCATCATTGCAGAAAGGTTTATTGGAGTGCACTGGACTAGGACTAAAATCTTGTTGCAGTCATTTGAAAGGTCAGTGAGGGAAGAATTTGTGGGGTCTCAGCATTCACGATTCAGTGGGTATATGGTTACTTAACCCCACAGAGCAGTTACTGCCCTCAGCTGTGTGTCCCCACAGCCCAGAAACTCTGTTTTACTTTCTCAGATAAGACAAAGGCTGAAACAATATGCTTAACTCTTCATATTACTTTTATAACTCAGTATTTACTTTTTGGCCTTTAAGTCTTACTGGTCCCAGTTCTGGATTCTCCATTGCATTTTCCAGGAATGCCCCTGGTAATAGGTCTTTTTTTTTTTTTTTTTGCTGTACGCGGGCCGCTCACTGTTGTGGCCTCTCCCATTGCGGAGCACAGGCTTCGGACGTGCAGGCTCAGCGGTCATGGTTCACGGGCCCAGCCGCTCCACGGCATGTGGGATCTTCCCGGACCGGGGCACGAACCCGTGTCCCCTGCATCGGCAGGCGGACTCTCAACCACTGCGCCACCAGGGAAGCCCGGTAATAGGTTCTTTATCTCACCTCTCTCAGTATAAACAGTGTTAGGGACTTTTCATTAAGTGAACCAAGTCCCATAGTTCTTCACCTGTAAATACCACTGATATAATTAATATATTATTTTTGAGGCTTTTGTTTAAATTGGAGGAGAGTGTTTTGTAAAGTGACTATTTTAGGACACATTTGACATTATCAAGGTTTATAGCAAGGTCTTTTTTTTTTGCGGTATGCGGGCCTCTCACTGTTGTGGCCTCTCCCGTTGCGGAGCACAGTCTCCGGACGCGCAGGCTCAGTGGCCATGGCTCACGGGCCCAGCCGCTCCGCGGCATGTGGGATCCTCCCGGACCGGGGCACGAAGCCGTGTCCCCTGAATCGGCAGGCGGACTCTCAACCACTGTGCCACCAGGGAAGCCCTATAGCAAGGTTTTTTGATAATAAAACCTCCAATTTATAAATCCACTATGGTACATGTGCGGTAAGTAGAACAGAGTAAAGGCCCATTGAGATTAGGATACTGGATAGTTGGCCAGATTATTACTACCTAAATGATTTGTGGGTTTTTTTTTTTTTGCGGCATGCGGGCCCCTCACTGCTGTGGCCCGTCCCGCCGCGGAGCACAGGCTCGGGACGCGCAAGCCCAGCGGCCATGGCCCACGGGCCCAGCCGCTCCACGGCATGCAGGATCCTCCTGGACCGGGGCACGAACCCGTGTCCCCTGCATCGGCAGGCGGACTCCCAACCACTGTGCCACCAGGGAACCCCTGATTTGTTTTTTTGACACTAGTTTTTCAATATTCAAATTTCAACATTGAGTTTCATCAAAGTTACAGATTACTTACATGTCATAAACCTTTGGGTTGTTCATGAATATGAATCTGTAGGTGTTAAGTATGTAAATACCGAGAGCCTTTTGTAAAGTGCCTGGCAAATATTAGGTGCTCAAAATTTGAGGGAATTGTTCCTGACTTCCTCACCTGTGAGCATCCTGGTTAAGTGGCGTGGTTACGATCATCAGGCTGTTGAGAGGTGGAACTGGATCAGGTGCTCCTGGTTCACAGACTTCTTTGATACCAGCATCTGTCAATGCTGGATTTTTGCTGACAGTCTCATGCACCGTTTTAGAGGGCAGAGAAGCTCTTTGCTCTTAATCAGTATACAGGTTGGTTTTATTGAGTCCAGGCTTATCTACACCATGTCACTTTTGACATTTATTCTAAAACATGAGTCATACGCCTTAGGTTTTTTCCCACCCATGGTGACATGCTGAAGGTGGTATTCTTGTCTATCCTGCCCTGGGTGTGTGCACTTTGTCTTTAGGACCAGGGTCTTCTTGATTTCTTGCAGCTCCCCGATGTGTACCCTATACCTCATTAATACATAATGAGTTACAGTTCCTTGTTTAAGCCATGCTGTTTCAAATTTCTGTGACTCTACATGTTCTTTTTGTTTGTTTTTTGTTTTAAATTTATTTATTTATTTGTTTTTATTTTTGGCTGTGTTGGGTCTTCGTTGCTGTGCGCCGGCCTTCTCTAGTTGCAGCTAGCTGGCGCTACTCTTCGTTGTGGTGCGCGGGCTTCTCATTGTCGTGGCTTCTCTTATTGCGGAGCATGGGCTCTAGGCACGTGGGCTTCAGTAGTTGTGGCTCACGGGCTCTAGAGTGCAGGCTTAGTAGTTGTGGAGCACTGGCTTAGTTGCTCTGCGGCATGTGGGATCTTCCCGGACCAGGGTTTGAACCCGTGTCTCCTGCATTGGCAGGCGGATTCTTAACCACTGTGCCACCAGGGAAGCCCTACATGTTTTTTTTTATTGTCTGGAGTAATCTCTCCTCTCCTGCAATTTCTCATCCTCTAAGTGTCTAACAGCTTCTTTAATCCCTTTTAGCAGAGCTCATCTTGCCTTGGTTTGACCTATCCTTAACACCTGTTACATACCTCTATTACAGTATGTATCATACCAAACTGCAGTCGTTCCTTAGCACACTTAGCTTCCCTCCTAGACTATGAGAGCAATGCTTGTTAATACTTGAATTGTTATGTGAATTTAAAAACTAAGGAAATTTTATGAAGTAAAACGTCTTTCCTTCCTGAGCAAGGAACTGTAAGTATCCCTAATAGATTCCCTTAATCCTTGTCAGGGAGTATCCTCCTACATTGTCATACTCTAGGAATAATATATGCAACTGAGTAAGAGTCCAGGTGGGCTCTGTTTTGGTTCCTGCCTTTGCTTGGCATTGTAGTCATTGGAACCACAGATGGTTAGACAAGGGCAAGCATCAGAATCAGAATCAGATTATGAGCTAGGAAGTTAGTGGGTAAGAGATCTTAACTCATTGTGAAGGGACAGTGGTCTTAAGGGGAAAAGTTCCTGGGTTACACTGAAGTAGGCATAGCTTTTTAAGAAGATCTACAGTTTAGTTCTATGTATCTGTACTCGGCAATAAAATGGCTATGCCATTTTAAAACCATGATTATTTCTTTTCCAAATGGCTTTTATTTTTTGAGAACGCTATCAGTATTATACAAAGAATGCACAGAAATATTAAATTACAGTGTTTGTGATTACCTTTGCAGTGATGTGGCCCTTACTTTAAAGGATTTTAAAAGATTAGGTGGTTCATTTACCAGTTATTTAACCAGATTTCTTTCCAGCAGAAGCTGGCAACCCCCATCCTCAGCTCTCCCCAAGTTTTTGTATGCTATATGTTAAGTACTAGGGAGTGTTAAGAAAAGACGTTAGATTTCCTCACTAAGTTCCTATAAACTTCACTAACATTCAGAATAATTTTTGCATGAGATATTAAAAATTTGGTTTAGATTTATGACATCTTGATTTTGTATAGTGTTTAAAGTGTGTGTGTTTAATTACAAAAGAAGTATGTGCTTGAAAAAGAATATAATGTTGAATTTTAGACTGAGCATGGACTCTGACACCAAATTACCTGGATTCAAATCCCAGCTCTGCCATTTACTAGCTGTATAATCTTGAGCATATTACTTAACTACTTTGTGCCTCAGTATCCTTATATATAAAGTGTGGGGTAATGAAAATATCTACACCATGGGATTATTGTATTAAACAGGTTCACACATTTAAAGTATATGAAACAGTGCCTGGCGTATTCTAAAAGCTTGACATAGTTTAGATGTCATTATAATTGAAATAATGCAGACGTGTAGAATTCCCCAGATCATAAGAGCTTAATGAATATTCTATCAGATTTCATCTCACATAGCATAATCTTTTTAATTTAGTTCTTAATCTGCATACAGTAAAAATCAGTAAATATACGTTTTCTGAGCTTCAACAAATGCATAGTCTTGTAACCATCACTGCAATTGGGAAATAGAACAGTTTCCTCAACCCCTAAAACTTCCCTTGTGCTGCTCCTTCACAGTCAAGCACTCCCCCTACCCCTAACCTTTTGACAACCACTGATCTGTTCCCTCCGTATACTTCTGCCTTTTCCAGAATGTCATATAAATGAAAACATACAGTTAAAAAGAAATCATGCCTTTTGAGCCTGGCTTCCTTCACTCAGCATAATGCATTTGACGTTAACCCCGGATGTTGCATGTATCAGTCATATGTTTTTTCACTGCTGAGTAGTATTCTTTTCTATGGATATATTAGAATGTGTTTATCCCCTCACCCGTGACTGACATTTGGGTTGTTTCTAGTTTTTTGCAATTATGAATAATCCTGCTGAAAACAATTGTGTGCAGGTTTGTGTGTCAACGTAAGTTTTCAATTTGTCCTGGATGTTCAGTAGTGGGATTGCTGGGTTATATCGTAAATGTACATTTAATATTTTAAGAAACTGTAAAGCTGTTTTCCAAAGTGGCCATACCATTTTGTATTCCCACCAGCAACACGTGTGAGTTCTGGTTGCTCTGCATCCTTACCAGCACTTGGTTTAGCCAGTTTTTGGTTTTTTAAAATTTTATTTATTCTAAATAAGTGTGTAGTAGCATAATTCTTAACCAAGTTTTCTATCAAATCCTTGAGACTTGGAAGAAGAGAGAGAACAGGGCTAGATTAAATGCAGAGTTCATAAGGAGGGGCTGGAGAGACTGTTAGGTTTGTAAGAGCTTGGTATGTCTGTCATGTTCACTGTTGTATCCCCAAATAACTGGCACTGGGCCTGACACACAGTAGGAATCTCTTTGCATGTTTATTGAATCACTGTACACATGATTGAGAGGTTAGGGAAGAAACAGGAGTAGGATGGAAAAGTAATTTTAGATGAGACTTGGTTTGAGTAATCCCAGTGTATTCACGTGACACATCTCTTAACTCTTCTGGTCCTTAGCTTCATCACTGTAAACTGAAAAGATTCTGTTAGATGATAGCTAAGCTCCTTTAACTATAATTTTTTTCCTTTTAATGACATCGAATGAGAAGTAGTTCAGTAAGTGAGGAAGAAGCATGTCAGAGCCTTTGATGGGGAAGTAGTTGTATATGGATGTAATGTGAAGTATAGCCCTTCAGGGAGTTGAGGGGTGAGTATCTAAACAGAGAGCTAGCTAATGACAGAAACGAACAGTAGATTTAAAAAAAGGTAGTTACAGGGGGGTTTTCAAATCGAGTAGTAGCATTGCAGGGATATTTTGGGGGCAGGGGTTATGAAAGGAAATAGGGGTTGAGAATACTAAATTTAGCAGCTCTTTTTAAATTATTACTTTAGACTGGAGAGAAGTGGCCTATAGTGTCTTTTAATGCAAAGAGGAGGAGCTGAGCCTCAGAGAAAGCAAAGCCAAGGCTGTGTAGCACTACAGACCATCCTGGGCCCTGTGTGAGCAAATTGTTTGGCTACTGTTTTCCAGTGTGCTTTTTCTGCACCCTCACTCCCTCAACCCGCTTCTTAGAAGTTCCGATCTAGAGTTTAGCAGAAAGCCAGTTCTTAGCAGATACTTGTTCTGTTTGTACTTTGAAGGATTTTGTGTATAACACTGTCAAGTATTGGTAGAGATTTAAAAATATACCAAATATGCAGAAAAACTTGATTCGGCGTAAGAGACTTGACCTGTTTTGTTTGTCTGACTGACATTTTTTAAAGCACCATGACATTTGAAATTTTATTTCTTTTTCCTGTTGTGATTCTTTTCAAATATTCAGAGGTCTTAATTGCTGAAATACCTTTTTTTAAAAACATTTATTTTACTTATTTTATTTTTGGCTGCGCTGGGTCTTCATTGCTGCGCGCGGGCTTTCTCTAGTTGCGGCAAGCGGGGTCTCCTCTTTGTTGCAGTGCGCGGGCTTCTCATTGTGGTGGCTTCTCTTGTTGCGGAGCATGGGCTCTAGGTGCACTGGCTTCAGTAGTTGTGGCACGCAGGCTCAGTAGTAGTGGTGCATGGGCTTAGTTGCTCCGTGGCATGTGGGATCTTCCTGGACCAGGGCTCGAACCTGTGTCCCCCGCGTTGGCAGGTGGACTCCTAACCACTGCGCAACCAGGGAAGCCCTGAAATACCTTTTTTTAATATATAAATTTTAAGGCCATTATTGTTTTCATGGTTTTAATGTTTCCCACGGTTTTATTATCCTGAGGCAAACCATGTTTTTGCTCTAATAGAGTTTAGGTTGTAAAATCAAATGTTTGATTATTCATTTTAGACTGTGCTTCCAACAGTTTATTTTTAAAACATCAATATTTTGTTCATCTGGTTATGAGGACCCTCAAAAGTAATCCATTGGCAAATAATTAAGAAAGTGAGTGAGGAGTCTGACTTCTACTTAACCTTTCAGCTCATAAAGACCAAATGCCCAAAGATATTACTTTTAGGTTCTAATGTAAAGAATTAATATTTCTAGATTTAACAAATTCTTTTTTAGTGCACTCTGTAAAATTGCCATCACTTTCAGGCACAGTCACCCTTAGGAAGCTGTTCTGCAGTTCTTAGTCCATTAAATCTACTTGTTAGACCTGTAGGTCATGTAAGAGATAAAAAAAAAAACGAACTCTGGAATATTTTAAAATTTTGCATTGGATAACGTCTTGGAAAAGAAAATATACAGTTTTATGTTAATACTAATAAGCAGAACAAAAAGCAAGGCTTTTTAAACAGCTTTTTTCTTTTTTGGGGGAAGTCAGTTGAGAGTATCTCTTTTTTTTCTTTATTTCAATTTAAAAAAAAGAGAAAAGTTGATTTATGATGTGTTAGTTTCTGCTATACAGCAGAGTGATTCAGTTATACATATATGTATTCTTTTTCATATTCTTTTCCATTATGGTTTATTACAGAATATTGACTTTAATTCCCTGTGCTATACAGCAAGACGTTGTTTACCTTGTTGTTGTACTGCTAATCCAAAACTCCTACCGCTTCCCTCCCCCACCCCCTTTCCCCTTTGGTAAACATAAGTTTGTTTTCTATGACTGAGTCTGTTTCTGTTTCATAAATAAGTTCATTTGTGTCATGTTTTAGATTCCAGGTATAAGTGATAGCATATGGTATTTGTCTTTCTCTTTCTGATTTACTTCACTTAGTATGATAATCTCTAGGTCCATCCATGTTGCTGTAAATGGCATTATTTCATTACTTTTTATGGCTGAGTAGTACTCCATTTTGTATATATAACTCATCTTCTTTGTCTGTTCATCTGTCAGTGGACATTTAGGTTGCTTCTGTGTCTTGACTGTTGTAAATAGTACTACTGTGAACACTGAGGTGCACATATCTTTTCGGATTTTGGTTTTCTCTGGATAAATGCCCAGGAGTGGGATTGCTTGATCATATGGTAGCTCTATTTTTAGTTTCTGAAGGAACCTCCATACTGTTTTCCATGATGGCTGCACCAATTTACATTCCACCAACAGTGTAGGAAGGTTCTCTTTTCTCCACATGCTCTCCAGCATTTGTTTCAGTGGCCATTCTGACCAGTGTGAGGTACCTCATTGTAGTTTTGATTTGTATTTCTCTAATAATTAGTGATGTTGAGCATCTTTTCATGTGCCTATTGAGAATCTGTATGTCTTCTTTGGAGAAGTATTTATTTAGGTTTTCTGCCCATTTTTTGATTGGGTTGTTTTTTTGTTATTGAATTGTATGAGCTGTTTGTATATTTTGGTAATTAAGGCCTTGTCAGTCAAATTGTTGGCAGATATTTTCTCCCATTTGTAGGTTGTCTTTTCGTTTGTTTGTGGTTTCCTTTGCAATGTAAAAGCTTATAGGTTTGATTAGTTCCCATTTGTTTATTTTTGCTTTTATTTCTGTTGCCTTGGGAGACTGACCTAAGGAAACATTGCTAAGTCAGGGAATGTTTTGCCTGTGTTCTCTTCTAGGAGTTTTATGGTGTCATGTCCTATATTTAATCCATTTTGAGTTTATATTTGTGTATGATGTGAGGGTATGTTCTAACTTCATTGATTAACGTGTGGCTGTCCAGCTTTCCCAGCACCACTTGCTGAAGAGATTGTTTTTTCTCCATTGTATATTTTTGCTTGCATTGTCAAAGATTTTTGTTTTTTGTTTTTTTTGGCTGCGCCACCTGGCATGCAGAACCTTAGTTCCCCAGCCAGGGATCCAATCTGTGCCCCCTGCAGTGGAAGCACAGAGTCCTAGCCACTGGAACATCAGGGATTTCCTGTCGAAGATTAATTGACCATAGGTGTGTGGGTTTATTTCTGGGCTCTGTATTCTGTTCCATTGATAAATATATCTGTTTTGGGGGAGAGTATCCATTTCTAATGTTCTGACTTTGTTAGACCTGTAGATCACGTAAGAGGGCATTCAAGCTCATATTCTTCGTCAGGGCCTATTCTGTAGCCCTATAATTAAAGATTATTACATGTATCATTCTGAAATTGAATTTGGACAGTTACAGTAACAAAATATGTCGATTTTTTTTGTGTCTTTCAGAATCATGGTGTCATGGAGAGGGATATACTTTATACTCACTCTGTTTTGGGGAAGCTTTTTTGGAAGCATTTTCATGCTGGGTCCCTTTTTACCTTTGATGTTTATAAACCCATCTTGGTATCGCTGGATCAACAACCGCCTTGTGGCAACCTGGCTCACGCTACCTGTGGTAAGTTAAACAGCAGAGAAAGAGACCATACCAAAGTGGCCTAGCCTATTGATTTGTATTTTGTTAGAGTCAGATTTAGTCAAATATTAGAAGAAACATATTCGTGTTACATAAGAAGCACATTAGTTTTTGTATTTCCCCCTTTAAATGAAAGAGAGAAATGAAGTAATTCATGTCCTTGAAATAAAATATGTATTTAAGGGCTATATTCCAAAATTGAGTTTCTTCCATATTCCTAATGAATTTTATTTTCCTTCATTGGGGTATACTTTCGTAAAATGCAAAAATCTAAAGATGCAGACTGAAGAGTTTTTACATTGTTAATTTTATATTACGTTTCCGTTTATTGTATTTATTTATTTGTTTCTATTTATTTATTTTATTTTTGGCTGCATTGGGTCTTTGTTGCTGCGTGCAGGTTTTCTCTGGTTGTGGCAAGCGGGGGCTACTCTTCATCGTGTTGTGCGGGCTTCTCATTGCGGTGGCTTCTCGTTGTGGAGCACGAGCCTTAGGCACATGGGCTTCAGTAGTTGTGGCACGCAGGCTCAGTAGTTGTGGTTCACAGGCTCTAGAATGCAGGCTCAGTAGTTGTGGCACACGGGCTTAGTTGCTCTGCAGCCTGTGGGATCTTGCCAGACCAGGGCTTGAACCCATGTCCCCTGCATTGGCAGGAGGATTCTTAACCACTGCACCACCAGGGAGCCCTATTCTATTTTATTTTGTATTTCTCAATGCTGCTTCTTTTTTTTTTTTTTTGGGGTCTTATTTATTTATTTAATATACATGTATCTATTCTTTTTCAAATTCTTTTCCCATTTAGGTTATTACAGACTATTGAGCAGAGTTCCCTGTGCTATACAGTAGGTCCTTGTTGGTTATCTCTTTTAAATATAATGTATGTATATGTCAATCCCAAACTCCCAGTTTATCCTCTCCCCCCCACTCCTTCCCCTTTGGTAACCATAAATTTGTGAGTGTGTTTCTGGATAAGTGCATTTGTATCTTTTTTTTTTTTTTAAGATTCCGCATACAAGCAATATCATATGATATTTGTCTTTCTCTGTCTGACTTACTTCACTTAGTATGATAATCTCCAGGTCTATCCATGTTGTTGCAAATGGCATTATTTCATTCTTTTTAATGGCAGAGTAATATTCCATTGTATGTATGTACCACATCTTTATCCATTAATCGGTCAATGGACATTAGGTTGCTTCCATGTCTTGCCTATCATAAACAGTGCTGCAATGAACATTGGGGTGCATGTATGCTTTTGAACCATAGTTTTATCCAGATATATGCCCAGGAGTGGGATTGCTGGATCATATGGTAGTTCTGTTTTTAGTTTTCTAAGGACGCTCCATACTGTTTTCCATAGTGGCTCTAACAATTTACATTCCCGCTAACAGTGTAGGAGGCTTCCATTTTCTCCACACCCTCTCCATCATTTATTGTTTGTAGACTTTTTGATGATGGCCATTCTGATCGGTGTGACGTGATATCTCATTGTAGTTTTGATTTGCATTTCTCTAATAATTAGCAATGTTGAGCATCTTTTCATGTGCCTCTTGGCCATCTGTATGTCTTCTTTGGAAAAATATTTAGGTCTTCTAACCATTTTTTGATTGGGTTGTTTGTCTTATTGATATTGAGCTGCACGAGCTGTTTGTAAATTTTGGAGATTAATCACTTGTCGGTCGCATTGTTTGCAAATATTTTCTCCCATTCTGTGGGGTGTCTTTTTGTTTATGGTTTCCCCTGCCGTGAAAAAGCTTTTGAGTTTAAATAGGTCCCATTAGTTTATTTTTATTTCCATTACCCTAGCAGATGGATTGAAAAAGATCTTGCTGTATTTTATGTCAAAAAGTGTCCTTGCTATGTTTTCCACTAAGAGTTTTACAGTATCGGGTCTTTTTAGGTCTTTCATTCATTTTGAGTTTATTTTTGTGTCTGGTGTATGAGAATGTTCTAGTATCATTCTTTTACAGGTAGCTGTACAGTTTTCCCAGCCCCATTTATTGAAGAGGCTGACTTTCTTCTTGTATAGTCTTTCCTCCTTTGTCGTAGATTAGTTGACCATAGATGTGTGGGTTTATTTCTGGGCTTTCCATCCTGTTCCATTGATGTATATATCTGTTTTTGTGCCAGTACCATACTGTTTTGATGACTGTAGCTTTGTAGTATAATATGAAGTCAGGGAGCCTGTTTCCTCCATCTCTGTTTTTCTTTCTCAGGATTGCTTTGGCTATTTGGGGTCTTTTGTGTCTCCATACAAATTAAAAAAAATTTGTTCCAGTTCTGTGGAAAATGCCATTGATAATTTGATAGGGATTACATTGAATCTGTAGATTGCCTTGAGTAGTATAGTCATTTTGACACTATTGACTCATCCAACCCAAGAACATGGTATATCCTTCTATATATTTGTGTCTTTAATTTCTTTCATCAGTGTCTTATGGTTTTCAGAGTACAGGTCTTTTGTCTCCTTAGGTAGGTTTATTCCTCAGTATTTTATTCTTCTTGATGTGACAGTAAATGGGATTGTTTCTTCAACTTCTCTTTCTGATCTTTCATTGTTAGTGTATAGAAATGTAACAGATTTCTGTGCATTAATTTTGTATCCTGCAACTTTACCAAATTCATTGACTAGCTCTAGTAGTTTTCTGGTAGCATCTTTAGGATTCTCTATGTATAGGATCATGTCGTCTACAAACAGTGACAGTCTTACTACTTCTTTTCCAATTTAGACTGCTTTTATTTCTTTTTCTTCTCTGATTGCCATGGCTAGGACTTCCAAAACTATGTTGAATAAAAGTGGTGAGAATGGACATTGTTGTGTTCTTCCTGATCTTAGAGGAAATGCTTTCAGCTTTTCACCGTAGAGTTTGATGTTAGCTGTACATTTGTCATATGTGGCCTTTATTGTGTTGAGGTTAGTTCCTTCTATACTGACTTCCTGGAGAGTTTTTTTTATCATAAATGGTGTTGAATTTGTCAAGAGCTTTTTCTTCATCTGTTGAGATGATCATATGTTTGTTTTGCGGTACGCGGGCCTCTCACTATTGTGGCCTCTCCCATTGTGGAGCACAGGCTCCGGACGCACAGGCTCAGCGGCCATGGCTCATGGGCCCAGCCGCTCCGCGGCATGTGGGATCTTCCCGGACCGGGGCACGAACCTGTGTCCCCTGCATCGGCAGGTGGACTCTCAACCACTGCGCCACCAGGGAAGCCCGATCATATGGTTTTAATCTTCAGTTTGTTGATGTGGTGTATTACACTGATTGATTTGCAGATATTGAAAAATTCTTGCATCCTCTGAGATAAGTCCCACTTGATTGTGGTGTATGATCCTCTTAATGTATTGTTGGATTTGGTTTGTTAGTGTTTTGTTGCACATTTTCGCATCTGTGTTCATCAGTGTTGTTGGCCTGTAATTTTCTTTTTTTGTGGTATCTTTGGTTTTGGTATCAGGGTGATGGTGGCCTCATAGAATGAGTTTGGGAGTGTTTGTTCCTCTGCATTTTTTGGGAATAGTTCAAGAAGGATAGGTGTTAACTCTTTTCTAAATGTTTGATAGAATTTTCCTATGAAGCCATCTAGTCCTGGACTTTTGTTTGTTCTAGTTTTTTAATCACAGTTTCAATTTCAGTACTTGTGACTGGTCAGTTCATAGTTTCTGATTCTTCCTGGTCAGTTCATAGTTTCTAATTCTTCCTGGTTCAGTCTTGAGAGATTGTACCTTTCTGAGAGTTTGTCCATTTCTTCCAAGGTTGCCCATTTTATTGGCATACAGTTGTTTATAGTATAGTCTCATATGAAATTTTGTATTTCTGTGGTGTCTTTCGCAAATTCTTCTTTTTCATTTCTAATCTTACTGATTTGAGCCCTCTCTTGTTCTCTTGATGAGACTGGCTAAAGGTGTATCAATTTTGTTTATCTTTTCAATGAACCAGCTTTTAGTTTCATTGTTCTTTTTTATCATTTTCTTCATCTCTATTTCATTCATTTCTGCTCTGATCTTTATGATTTCTTTCCTTCTTCCAACTTTGGGTTTTGTTTGCTCTTCTTTCTCTAGTTGCTTTAGGTGTAAGGTTAGGTTGTTTATTTGGGATTTTTCTTGTTTCCTGGGGTAAGACTGTATTGCTATAAACTTCCGTCTTAGAACTGCTTTTGCTGTGTCCCACGGTTTTGGATCATAATGCTTTCATTTTCATTTGTCTCCAGGTATTTTTTGATTTCCTCTTCGATATCTTCAGTGAGATCCATTGGTTGTTTAGTAGCATATTGTTTAGCCACCACATGTTTGTGTTTTTTAAAGTTTTTTTCTTGTAGTTAATTTCTAATATCATAGCGTTGTGGTCGGAAAAGATGCTTGATATGATTTCAGTTCTTTTAAATTTACCAAGGCTCACTTTGTGGCCCAGCATGTGATCAGTCCTGGAGAATGTTCCATGTGCAATTGAGAAGAATGTGTATTCTGCTGCTTTTGGATGGAATGTTCGATAAATATCACTTACGTCCATCTCCTCTAGTGTGTCTTTTAAGTCCTGTGTTTCCTTACTGATTTTCTGTCTGGATGACCTGTTCATTGTTAAAAGTGGGGTGTTAGAGTCCCCCACTATTATTGTGTTACTGTCGATTTCTCCTTTTATGACTGTTAGCATTTGCCTTATATATTGAGGTGCTCCTATGTTGGGTGCATATATACTTGTAATTGTTATTTCTTCTCGGATGGATCCCTTCATCATTATGTAGTGTACTTCTTTGTCTCTTGTAACAGTCTTTATTTTAAAGTCTTTTTGTCTGATATGAGTATTGGTACTCCAGCTTTCTTTTGATTTCCATTTGCATGGAATACCTTCTTCCATCCCCTTTCTTTCAGTCTGTATGTGTCCCTAGATCTGAAGTGGGTCTCTTGTAGACAGGAAATATATGGGTCTTGTTTTTGTATCCATTCAGCCTTTGTCTTTTGGTTGGAGCATTTAAGCCATTTACATTTAAGGTAATTATCTATATGTATGTTCCTGTTACCATTTTCTTTATTGTTTTGGGTTTGTCTTTGTAGGTCTGTTTCTTCTCTTGTGTTTCTTGCCTAGAGATGTTCCTTTAGCATTTGTTGTAAAGCTGGTTTGGTGGTGCTTATTAATTCTCTTAGCTTTTGCTTGTCTGTAAAGCTTTTGATTTCTCTGTTGAATATGAATGCGATCCTTGCTGGGTAGAGTAATCTTGTTTGTAGGTTTTTCCCTTTCATCACTTTAAACATATCCTGCCACTCCCTTCTGGCCTGCATAGTTTCTGCTGAAAAATCACCTGATAACCTTATGGGGATTCCCTTGTATGTTATTTGTTGCTTTTCCCTTGTTGCTTTTAATATTTTTTCTTTGTATTTAATTTTTGACAGTCTTTTGGTTGAGGTATTTAATCCATTTAAGTTTAAGGTAATTACCAATATGTATGTTCTTACTGCAATGTTGTTTTTTGGTTTTGTAGGTCTTTTTTCATCCCTTCCTCTTTTGTTCTCTTCTCTTAGGCTTTTATGACTAATTTTAGTGTTGTGTTTGGATTCCTTTTTCTTTTTTGTGTGCGTATCTATTGTAGATTTTTGGTGTGTGTTTACCATGAGGTTTTGAATAGCACTCTGTATATAAAAAGCATTGTTTTAATTTGCTGGTCTTTTCATTTCAAATGCATTTTCAATAGCCTATATTTGTACTGTCATCTTCTCATGATTGCTGGGTTTGATATCATATTTGTGTGTGGATGATTTCCTACCTTTACTTCATGTTTGCCTTTACCGTTGAGGTTTTCCACTCGTAATCTTCTTGTTTTTAGTTGTGGCTTTTTCTTTTCCAGCTAGAGAGGTTCCTTCAGCATTTGTTGCAAAGGTGGTCTGGTGTTGCTGAATTCTCTTAGCTTTTGTTTGTCTGTAAAGCTTTTGATTTCTGTTGCATCTGATTGAGAGCCTTGTTGGGTAGAGTATTCTTGGTTGTAGGTTCTTCCCTTTCATCACTTAAAATACTGTATATCATGTCACTCCCTTCTGACCTGCAGAGTTTCTGCTGAAAAATCAGCTGATAACCTTACAGGGTTCCCTTGTACGTTACTTGTTGCTTTTCTCTTGTTGCTTTTTTTTTTTTTTTCCGGTACACGGGCCTCTCACTGCTGCAGCCTCTCCCGTTGCGGAGCACAGCCTCCGGACGCGCAGGCCCAGTGGCCATGGCTCACGGGCCTAGCCGCTCTGTGGCATGTGGGATCCTCCCGGACCGGGGCACGAACCCGCGTCCCCACATCGGCAGGAGGACTCTCAACCACTGCGCCACCAGGGAAGCCCCTTTTGTTGCTTTTTATATTTTTTGTCTTTAATTTTTGTCAGTGTGATTACTATGTGTTCCTCCTTGGGCTTATCTTTGTGCTTCCTGGACTCAGGTGACTGTTTCCTTTCCCAAGTTAGGGAAGTTTTCATATATTATCTATTCAAATATTTTCTCAGGCCCTTTCTCTCTCTCTTCTCCTTCTGGGATCCCTGTAATGCGAATGTTGGTGCATTTAATATTGTCCCAGAGGCCTTTTAGACTGTTCTCATCTGTCCTCATTTCTTTTTATTCCTTTTTCTTTATTCTGTTCCACGGCAGTGATTTCCACCATTCTGTCTTCCAGCTCATTTATCTGTTATTCTGCCTCATTTATCCTGCTATTGATTCTTTGTAGCATTTTTTTTTTTTTTTTTTTGCTGTACGCAGGCCCCTCACTGTTGTGGCCTGTCCTGTTGCGGAGCACAGGCTCCGGACACGCAGGCTCAGGGGCCATGGCTCACGGGCCTAGCCACTCCGCAGCATGTGGGATCTTCCCGGACCGGGGCACGAACCTGTGTGCCCTGCATTGGCAGGCGGACTCTCAACCACTGCGCCACCAGGGAAGCCCCTTTGTAGTGTATTTTTTATTTCAGTTATTGTTCATCTGTGTGTTTATTCTTTATTTCTCCTAGGTCTTTGTTAAATATTTCTTGCATCGTCTAGATCTGTGCCTCCATTCTTTTTCTGAGATCTTGGATCATCTTTACTATCATTGCTCTGAATTCTTTTCAGGTAGATTGCCTATCTCCACTTCACTTTGTTTTTCTTCCGGGATTTTATCTTGTTCCTTCATCTGGGACATATTCCTCTCTCATCCCATTTTGTCTAACTTTCTGTGATTGCAGTTTCCATTCTTGCTCTACTGTCTGCCCCCTGGTGGATGATGCTGTCTGAGAGGCTTATGCAGGTTTCCGGGTGGGATTGACTGGTTCCTGCACACTGGTGGGTGGAGCTGTGTCTTGTCCTTCTGGTGGGCAGGTCTGTGTCAGGGGGTGTGTTTATCTGGCAGCTGTGTGCTCAGGAAGACTTTAACTAGCCTGTCTCCTGATGGGTGGGGCTGCATCTCCGCCTGCCCCCCCCTTGTTTGTTTGGCTTAAGGTGTCCTATCACTGGAGCCTACAAGCTGTTGGTAGGGCCAGGTCTTGGTCATAAAATGGCGGCCTCCAGGAGGGCTCACGTCAATGAGTACTCCCCAGAACTATCGCCACCAGTGTTTTTGTACCCCCGGTGAGCCACAGTGTGTCCCCTCCTTTGCAGGAGACCCTCTAATACCAGCAGGTAGGTCTGGCCCAGGCTCTTATGAGGTCACTGCTTTTTTCCCTGGGTCCTGGTGCACACGAGACCTTGTGTGAGCCCTCCAAGAGTGGAATTTCTGTTTCCCCCAGCCCTGTGGAATCCCTCCTTTCAAACCCTGCTGGCCTTCAAAGCTGGATTCTCTGGGGGCTCCTTCTCCTTTTGCCAGACCCACAGGCTGGGGAGCCTGATGTGGGGCTCAGAATTTTCACTCCTGTGAGAGAACTTCTGTGGTATAGTTATTTTCCAATTTGTGGGTTGCCCACCCAGCAGGTATGGGATTTGATTTTATCGTGTTTCCGCCCGTTCTACTGTCTCGTTGTTGCTTCTTTGTCTTTAGATGTAGGATATCTTTTTTGGTAGGTTCGAGTGTTTTTTTTTTTTGGCTGATGATTGTTCAGCAGTTAGTCGTGGTTTTGGTGTTTTTGTAAGAAGAAGTGCACTCATGTTCTTGTACTTCGCCGTCTTGTCTCCACCTCCTCCATTTATTTTATAAAATGATAAAAATTAAGATTCAGATAACAGACTTTTTAAAACTTGTGACATTGATGTGATCAAGTCTCCCCAGTAACCACAGAATTTAGGAATGATGTGATTTTCTGTCTGTGGGCTGGGTTGAAAATGTGTGAGGTAAAAGTGCATACAAAAGTATAGTAAATTCTTGGAACAGCTAGATATTTGCTACGAGGTCTGTGCATACTGCTCTGAGCACACGTCCCTCTGACCCTGAGAGCTGGTTACTCCTTATAGGTTTCCAGTCTATACTTCTCCCTTCTCTGGCACTGAACTGGTTTCAGCCCTTTGTTGTTGCTTAAGAGCAGTGCCTTCTGCAAAAATGAAGCGTTGTGCAAGCAGCCTCCTTTACCTTGAATGGGTCATATTTCCTGAGAGTGTTCTGTTCCTTCTTTTCCCTGAGCAACACCTGGGACTTAATTTTACTGGGTTTATTGACCTGTCTTGGTGGAGGTGGTGAGTATAATACCTGAAAAGGAGAAGAAGGAGGGAATACTCTTCCTTCACTTGTCGAAGGGTCTTCTCTACCTGTTACTTTTGAATGGGTTGTCTTTTTCCCCTCAGGCAGACTGCCATTGTTGTGTTTGTAGAGAGGAAAGTATCAATGCTGATGCTATAGACCCCTCAGGTGGAGGTTGATAGGGAAAGATTTCCAGAAACAGTGGTTGGTGGGGGAGTACCTACCTTGATAGAGTAGACGTTTCTCAAAAGTTCCCTGTAAATTGAATTTTAATAAATTGTTTACAGTGCACTCTCCTTCTCATATTTTAAAAAGAAATCCTGTGATGAATAATTTTACAGATTATATTCCTCCCTTGTTACAAGGTTAATTAAAAATATTTTATTCAGGCATATCTTTTATGAAATGTGATATTGTTAAACTAAAAGTAGTCTCCTCCTCCTTCTCATTTTCTTTTCTCTATTTGTACTTAAAGCTGACTTTTGTACAGGCACAAACTAAAGGGATTGTAACCTACTGGTAGATAAATACCTGTGGAAAGGTATGGCATATTTAATTCAGCTATAAGGAGAAGAATTAGGAGGTTTTGTTAAAAGGAAAAATCAAACTAAAAACCGAAGGGTAATGATGATCATAGCTATTGACCACTTACGTGGCAGATGTTATGCTAAGTGCTTTAATAAGACAGCTGCATTTTAGGTGCCACCATTATCCCCATTTTACAGAAGAGGAAATGGAAGTTTTGAGAAATTTAATAATTTGCCCAAGTTCACATGCATAAGCAAATTATTTAAACAGAGTTGAGATTAAACCCAGTTTGTCTGCTGCCATTAGAGCTTTAGGTGATAAGAAAACCTTCAAGTGTTGGTCAGAGTCACCTGGCACCTTAACCAATTTAGGTGGTAAGAAACTCATTGGCACCTCATGATTGTTTCTAAAGAAGAAGGTTTGGAGTTCTTTTCAAGCCAGGGGAATACCTGACTTTGGGGGGGATGGGAATCTGAGAAACCAGCAACTTGTAATAAAATCAGTTTCATTAGTGAGATGATTCGCTTGCAGTGGAAGAGGAAAGTTGGCAAGAAATAGAAAGCCTTTTCTTTTTCTAGAGAAACCAAAGACATAGGTTGCTGAAATACCTGGAACAAGGAGCTTATTAGTAAATACTCATTGGATGAGTGGACAAACATAAAGAAGTTTCAGGGTCAAACTATCTCAAACTTTAGTATCAAGAATTGTGCAGTATTCTCTATTTGTTGAAAGAAAAATTTATATATATATGTTTATATTTTTATAAATGTTATAAAATCATGCCTTTAGGGATTACATAGTGTATCGTGTGTCACAGTCCACCTAGAGTAATTTTACTACGTATAAAATGTAAGAGCCTTGTAACAGTGTGGTGCATTTATTCTCACATTCTTTGTGCTGTTATTGTCATATTGCATCTACTTACACAGTAAACTCTGTAGAACAGTGTTTTATCTAAATATCATCCATTTACAGTGTTTTTTGTTTTTTGGCTGCGTTGGGTCTTCAGTGCTACACGCGGGCTTTCTCTAGTTGTGGCAAGCTGGGGCTACCTTTCGTTGTGGTGCGTGGGCTTCTCACTCTGGTGGCTTCTCTTGTTGCAGAGCACAGGCTCTAGGCGCACAGGTTTCAGTAGTTGTGACGTGTGGGCCCAGTAGTTACGGAGTGCAGGCTCAGTAGTTGTGGCACACGGGCTTAGCTGCTCTGCAGCATGTGGGATTTTCCTGGAGCAGGGATCGACCCCATGTTCCCTGCATTGGCAGGAGGATTCTTAACCACTGTGCCACCAGGGAAGTCCCACAGTGTTCTTTATTCTTCCTGTATGGTATAGTTTCTATCTAGTGACATTTCCCGTCAGCCTGAAGAACTTACTTAAGCTTTTCTTGTAGTGAGGGCTCCTGTAGATGGATTCTGTTTTTATTTAATTAAAAATTTAAGTTTGCCTCTGTTTTTGAAGGCTAATGTTGCTGGCATTTCTGGGATGACTCCCCCTGCGGGGCTCCCCACCCCCCACTTTGAAGTTCCCTGTCTTATGTTCCTCTTGAAGTTCTCCATTGTTTTTGATAAAAACTTAGCTATCATACGTGTTGTTGCTTCCCTTTATGTAATGTGTCATTTTCCTCTGGCTGCTTTAAAGATTTCTCTTTGTTTTTTAGCAGTTTGATTATGATATGCTTAGGTATAGTTTTCTTTATTTTGCCATGTTCCATTGGACGTCTTAGATCTGTAGCTTTGTTTTTGTCCAGATTGGGAAATTTGGGGCCATTATTTCTTTACATATTTTTTTCTGCCCCGTTTACTCTCTTTTAGCCTTTTGTGTCCACAATTATATGTATGTTAGATTGCTTAGATTGTTACACAGGTCACCAGGTTCACTGTGACCCTCTGTTTTGCCATCTCTAATCTGTTTTGTTTACACAGTGGATTTCGATTTAAAATACTGTAAAGTTCTAGAACTTACATTGGGTTCTTTTATGGGTTTCACTACTTTCTTGAGATTCCTCAAGTTGTAATTATACTGACTATATTTTCCTGTAAGTCAGCTGGGTAGTTAAGCGTGGTGCCACTTACTGTTAGAGCCCTCATCCTCTTTTTATTTTTCCTGTAGGAAATACTTTGCATTGAATATTTGCATAATTCCTACATTATTAGTATATATCCTCCTTATCTTTCAGGCAAAATTTCTTTCTCTTAATAGAAGGATGTTTTGTGTTGTAACTTGTGTTTATTGAAAAAGTAGCAGCAGGATCCCTGTACACTCATTTATTTATTATTTATTAACTCTTAAGTGTCGACCATCCTAGCATATGACCTCTGTCCTTGTGGAGATAGATAATAGTTCTCTACCTAAACTGTCTTTCTAGTTGTAGATTTACACAACTTGACTAGTTTCTTTTCTGGCTTTCATTTGACTGAAAGACTACTTCCTTTGTTAGAGGACAGAAGTTGACTTTCCAGGCCATGACTTTTTAGAGTTAGATTTTTAAATCAGCTTTAAAGATATGAAGCCCAGTGTTTTGTTGCAGCCATCAAACGTATGATTTAATGTAAAATATTCATTTTGTGGTATTGTTTCAATCACCATTACTCATTTATTTATAAAGCATTTCTCCATGAAATATTTATATTAAGTGAAATAAGCATATTGTTCAGTTACATAAAATTAACCATCACTAGGAGCTATTTCTAATAAGTCATCTACAAACTGTTATATAATTCTATTTATAGTCATTATAAAATCGGAGACATTTTGTTTTGAAAGTTATAAATTTTCAAGTCATTTACATAACTTTAAGGTTTTTATTTCGTCATCTGTACAATAAGGAGTAGATGATCTTTTGAGATCCATTCCAGAGTCAGCAATGTGTATCTGATTCTAAAGCAAACATTTAGAGGTAAATTATTATTTTTTTAATAACAGTCATATGTTGCTGCTACACTTCGTTTTCTTTAATGTGATAAATTTTCCACAGTGTATGACTTTTTGATTATAAATTACATGTTTTTGGCTGAATCTCTCCACCAAAACCGTAAGAGTTTTGAGTATTTTCTTGAGTTACTACCTTGGTAGTATGCTTTCCAGGGTCTAAATCAATCTAGTTTCTTTGGAAAGCCAATATAAGCAGACTGCTTATTCGTACAGGTATTAGAAACAGAATTTTGGTTTCACTGTTGGCCTTCCCACTTTCTAGTCATTGGAACTTGGCTAAACTACTTAGCTTCTCTAAACTTCTCTTCCTTCATCTGTTTAAAAATAAATAAAGGAGTTCTAATACCGCCTACCACAGAGTTATTGTGATGACTAGATGAGATAATGAACATAGCCTTTCCAAAGTAAGCAGTAAATGTTTGCTACTATAAAAGTTTTAGGGGGTAGGCTAAACTACATTATCAAAGAAAGTTCAACACATAGTGGCTGGAAAAAGGCAGAACTTTATTCACCCTCAAGTCCAGGTTGACAGGTTAGCTTTGTTCCCTGATGTCACTCAGGGACTCCGATTCCTTCCACCCAGCCTGGCATAATATCCTCTTCTATATGGTCAAAACTGTTCACTACCCCTTCTTTCCCCCACTCAGCAGGAAGTGGGGAGGGAAGGAAGTCCAGAGCAAGTGCTTTCCCTTTAGACCAGTGAATTACAAGTTGTACATAATCTCTCTTGCTCACCCCATTGGTGAGAACAGCTTAAAGCTGTAACAGAATCTGGGAACTGTAGTCTTTTTTTCTGACAGCCATGTACACAATTAAAATCTATTACTCTGGAAGAAATGGACAAATTAACTGGACAAATTCTGCCATAGCTGCTCCTACTACTGTTACTACTAGTACCAATACTGTTACAGCAGAATTATGTCATATATCTATTTACCTTCTACAGCTTCACTTACGTGTACTAGGGTGGATATGGGGAGAGTGGAGAGATGAGACTGAATGTTTGAAATGTGAGTGGTCCGGTGCTGAATATGATTCTTGTGTTTAAAACAATATGCAAACCAATAATTTCATCTGATGGTCAGTTGGAGAAATCTGGTCCAACATTTAGAAAAAACAGGCTGAGCTGGTCTTACTGATGTGTGCTGGTCTCTTGTAGGTACTTTCCTATGAGATATTCAAGGGTAATTTCAGCTATTCCTGACTTTTGCCTTCTTACCTGTCGTCAGAGCTTATCATATAGGCAAGATTCAACCACCACTGTAGTGTTAAATTGGTGTATATTTGCAAAAACTTCTGTTACTCAACTTTTTAACTCACTGGCTTACTCACCAGTAGTGGCATATCGAGCAGAGAGTCATTCAGTTAGAAAGTTATAGAAGTTGAATCCCTTGTAGCGAGGTTATAGAAAGTTGATGTTCTAGTTTTGAGAAAGTGAACACCTCTGTTAAAAGAAATGGAGGAAAAACTGTCAGGGTGTCTTTTATATCTTTTATTTCATACCTTCATAAGGTGCTAATGGAGTTTTTATTTTGAAGCAAATAGTACAGCAGATCATTTTTTATTCAGAAGGAATTTAGCTTTCTCTCCCCATAGGTGTACTTTATTTTAAGCAATCCCAACCAGTTAAAAATCATTTTTCAGTAAAAATAAATTAGGGTAAATGCATTTAGACTAATTATTGCTTCACAAAAATGGTCACAAATGAACTTTTCTTTTGTAAGCTTCACCTGTTCCTTAAAATGATTTCATTGGCAAGATTTTTCTTATCTTACTATTTTTAACTCGCACATTTTCTGTTAAATGAGGTACCACAATAAAAATCATTTAGAATCTTAGAGTTAGATGAGACTTAGAGGTCACCTAGTCTAACTTACCTGTGTGTCTGAGAATCCTTTCCTGAAGTCTGCAAAGGACTTCTAGTCTGCAATTCAGTCTCCCTTGGAACATTTTTGTAATGAGGAGTACATATCCTTGTTCATTTAACTTTTGAATGGTTCTGTTCAGCATAATCAATAGTGTCAGGTCAAACTTTGCTTGTGCCCAGAGCAGTTTTTCCTTCTGAAAATTCTGAGTCTTTCCAACAGTGTTTGTTAGCTAATTACTGAGATTATTAGAACTGTCCTTTCACCATAAATCATGTCGTAGGAATCCAGCAGGCATTTTCTAACTCCCCATCTAGGACACATGTCTCTTCCACAGCTTGCTGATTCCATTCCCATCCTAGAACACAACAGGTGTTCAACAAACATAGATTACTGAATATAATTTCCGTCTAGACTGCTGCCCTTAAGAAAGGGGGTCTCAGTCTTTGATGAATGATTTGGGATTGATGAATGACTTGGGATTGCACGTCTTTAAATAGCTAAGGATTTGAGGAGCCGGGCCTAAGCTTAGTCTGAAAAGCCAAGGCAGACTTGGAGATGAGGAACGTCATAGATCTTTCTTACATCAGACTAAGTAAAGATCCACTGGAGTAATAAATAAGAACATGGGGCATGATGGCAAAACTGATTGTCTGTGATCATGAGGGGACCCATTCATCTTTGTTTTCATACACACTTGGAGGTAGTAAATAGTGGTATATAAAAGATCCTCAGAAATTACTTCTGTATTTCTAATTCTAGGCGAGATCTTTGACCAGTTAAGTAAAAGTCATGAGAATTATCACTCTTGGTTCAGTTTAAGACATAAAACATTATAAAGATTAGTTTCTTACTGCTAAAACTGTTATTTTCTGTACTAGAAACAAACAGAACAAATATGAGAAACATGAGAATAGTGTCTTTTTTTTTTTTTAAACAGTTTTTGATCTGGAATATTTGAATTCTGGCGTTCTTTACAGGCATTACAACTTTATTTCTGTAGTGTATTTGTTATTCTGCTTTTGCAGGAGCTGTAAATAACGTTGACTGGGTATGTCTTATCTGGTATTAAAAATGATTAATGTGAACTAGAGATCTAGGCTGCCCAGAAGATTATATATAACTTTCAGGCACATTCTGATAGAGTGCTGGATGGCAGGGAGGAGAATACTTCATGATATGCTCCTCTACAGTCTAGGATTTTTTTTTTTGACATTCACTATAACGAAAGGCTAACGATTGTTTTGGGATTCATAGGAAACATGTATTAGAAATTACACATGTAAGGTTAGAGTTGGTGTTTGTTTGGGAATTATAGGCTTAAGATTTTTAACTGTTTTCTATAGTACAACATACAATTAGTAGTCAGCTGCCTCTTTCTACCAGTTAAAGGAAGGGTTCCTTGCATTTCAGTTCTTTGCAAAATCTGAAAAGTATATCATATTTGGAATGCAGAGTGGGGTTGATCTAAACTAACCTTGGATGGTGACTTCAGACTTGTCATCTGGGCCAAGACATATAAATTCAGTGATTCACTTTGGTAGTTGACAGCCCTTTACACTTTAAGTGGAAAAATGGTTATTTCTTGCTGTGGGTCCAAGTCTAGAGGGCTCCTCCCTGATCCTCTCCCTCCTGAACTCTCTTCTACATTGGAACTTAAGTTCCCAGACTTTGGAGTGGGATGGGGGTGGATTATAACTATTGGAGTGGTTATGGACGCTTTTGAAAATTTGACGAAAACCGCAGGCATTTTGTAGCTACTTTAGCCCAAATGATCATGTTGTACATCTTAACCCTCTGACTCTGTAATACTGTGGACATAATAACAAACACATATCTAACTTGTTTTTAAAGCTAATATTCCTTTTAACTTGTTTTTTTCTTGGTCCTATTTGAGGTCCTATTGTTCTTTTGTATTATACTTTTTAAAAATATACTGAAAATTAATAAAACATAAAGGCACTTTAATAATTTTAAAGTGTAACTATCAGCCAAATCAAGAAGTAGGAAATGGTCAGCAAGCCCCCTAGCTTCCCAGTCGCAACACCTTCCTATTTAGTAGAAGTAGCTACTGTCCTGACTTGTTAGTTATTTCCTTGCTTTTCTTTTTAATTTTACCACTTGTATTTTTACCATCTGTATATTTATCCCTAGAATATCTTAGTTACTGTCTGTTTCAGAAAGATTTATATATGGACACTTAATGTATATATTCTTGTTTGTTTTTTTTCTCTCAACATTATGCTTGTATGTTGTCCATGTTGCTGTAGATATCCATAGTTCATTTGTTTTCATTGTTGTATCATATTCCATTGCATAACTGTACCACAGTTTCTTTGCTATACTTTGATCAAGGTTTTCATAATATTGCCAGAGAACTTTAGATTTTCTTGTCTTTTGTCTGCTGTGGACCAGTTTTCTCTCCATTAGTCAAATATTTATTAACTAGTAAATTAGTTACATGTAAATTATTCAAAAATTTAAATGGGCATTGAAATCAGTATTAATATGTTATTGTTCTTTCAAGAACTTCAGTCTGTAATTTATTTTCTTCTAAATATTTCATATATACTTTATGCCTGGCCATCAGAAAAGTTAATTAAGCAAATTTGGCAAATATTTGATCTTCTATGTGTCAAGCACTGTTGTAGGTACTGGGGCTGCAGCACTTTAGTAAATATACATTCTTTATATATTTAAAAAATAAACAGATATGTGTATTTGTTTAAAACAAATCTTAGTACAGAAAGGTATAAAATGAAAAATTTGACTCTCTGTTCCCTCAGTCCTATGTTCAGTATTAAATTTCTTGACTATTCTTTTTATTAAAAAATTTAAAAATCTTATATGTGTATAACCTGAAAAAATTACACAGTGGAAACTTTTTGTATGCCTTTTGTACTTTTTCTTTTTGTCTTAATAACCCATCTTGAAGATTTCAATGAAAGTTAGCATTTTTAAATTAGGGAGCTGCCAGAAACTTAAATTAGTAGAACTGAAAATAGAAACAGTGCCTTCATGTTCTTCCAGATTAACTTTTCTTAATTTATTATAGAAGCAAGAATAACATGCTTTTGCCTTATTAGAAATCAGATTTATTTATAGGACATGATAAAATTTACCTATGGAAAATCATAACTTTAAATTGTTAAGTATCTGTATTGCTTTTTCTGTAGGCATTGCTGGAGACCATGTTTGGTGTAAAAGTGATTATAACAGGTGATGCATTTGTTCCTGGAGAAAGAAGTGTCATTATCATGAATCATCGGACAAGAATGGACTGGATGTTCCTGTGGAATTGTCTGATGAGATACAGCTACCTCAGATTAGAGAAAATTTGCCTCAAAGCCACTCTCAAACGGGTTCCAGGATTTGGTAGGCTATTCACAAATTATTATAAGTTGTTCATTTATTTTATATGTGATGTACTCACTCTAAAACTACAGAATAACTTACTAAACTCCACTTAAGTATTAAAGCCTTTTCCACTTTTTTCCCTCCCTAGCCAAAAACAATCAGTTTTTTTTTTTCCTTAGGGGATTATAGATTATTTTAATCCTTTTTCGGAAACATCTTACGTTGAAAGAATAAACTATTCACAAGGAAGTAGATATGGTCCCAGAAGGACCAAAAATTTGAAGAATATGAATTAATAGTTCAGTAACTTTTTATTACATGTCATACTTGTGGTAATTTAGACCAGAAAGTGCTCTGTGCTGATAAGGTACTTGAAAGGAACTGATTCATTCACATTTTAATAAATAGTAATTGAATAACCATTGGTTCCAAGCGTTATACCAGGTGCCGGTGTTTTCTGAACTTACCTAATCCATCGCTTTTTTTTTTTTAAAGGCTTTTCACTGTCCTTGTTTTATACTATAATATTAAAATTCCTAGAAATGTTTATTTTCCATAGTTAGGAAAGCAGCATGTTCACTGAGTGGTGGATAAGTAGGGATATGTCAACATTGCATGTTAAATCTTAATTGATCTCCACTCTGTAATATGAAGTAGGGGTGAGGAACAGACTAAAAATATATTCAGACCAGTTATTCACATATGAGTGGATGAAGCACCCACTATACTCCCTGACAGCCTCATCCATTAAATCTGTACTTCTTTGGTTTCCTATGTAATATTTCTTATTTGAATTCTTTGCTCTCTAAACCATGTGCCTATCAGTGTACTGAAATTGTGTAGGATTTGTGAGGGCAAAGGGCAGGCATTGTCCTTAGGATAGACTAGTAAGAAGTACTGCATGTTTGTGTTTTAGTTGCCTTCATGCTAATAGTTTTATCTTTCTCTTTGTCACTTGCACAGTATTGTGCTCTCAGGATAGTCAGATTCCTTAAATGGCAACTGACTTTCCCTAGAGCAAACATCCCCATAGAACCAGCAGGAAGCTGCAAGGCATTTTATGACCTAGAATTCATATAGCATCACATCTACAGTACATTATTAGTGGAAGCCATCACTGTCCTTAAGGAGTCTAGGGGAGGGAGCATAGACTTCACCTCTCAATGGCAGAAATGGCAAAGATATTATAGTATTTAAAAACTGCCACATTCCTAAAAAGACTGATCAAAAATGATAATGTCTTGTGTATCATTCCTGATTCTACATAAAATAAAGTAACAGAATATTAAGAACATTATGTGAATGAGCTTGAAAATATATATGAAATCAACAAATTACAACTGACAAAATACGATAATAATGAAAACAAATGAAAAAATTAAAACAGCTTCGTGTCTAATAAAGAGATTGAATCCATAATTAAGAGCCTTCCTACAAAGGTTTTTGGAGGACAATGGCAGCTGCCTGATCTTCCTCATCTTTAAAAAAACAAAAAACATCCAATCAACAAGCAGAGGAAGTAAAACCACATATCACTCATCTCTTCAGCATGACCAGGAGACAAGGCATTTAGAAGGTTCTGGTATTTATTAAGTAGAGAAGTCTAAAAGAGTTCTTTCTACCCTCCCATCATTGCAAACCTGTGGGTTCTGAGAGTGGGTAGAGACTTAAGAGAGGCATGGAAAACTTTTAGAGGAAGCACAGACAAAAGCATCGCCAGAAAAATTAAAGTCCAACACTAAATGCCAAAATACTGAGCACAGGTCTGGACATAGTAGTTCACAGCACAAGATATAAGGAAGTGATTAGAAAGACAGTGGGACCTGAAGATGCCTCAGAGAAGTATTGCTTCTGAGGGAGAATCAGATATATAGAGAAGGGCTAGCTTCCCTTAGAAGTGTGGTAGTGAAGGAAAACAAGGAAATTAAAAATCCTGCAGGAATAAAAAGAGAAGCAAGAAATAACAGTCTTTGCTTACCCCACCCCCAAAATTATACAGCAAAACCCAATAACCATAAAAGGTTTTTAAATTCATAAAAGAAACTTAAGTGGAGGACAGAACTGAAAAGCCAAAAAATGTACACCATAACACTCCAAACTGAATGGATTATCATTAACTAAGCATTTGGGGATATTAAAAAAAAGATACTTTTGGGTGAGAAATACAATGAACAGTAATAGACAAGAAAACAAGGAGAAATATAAGTCAGTTGAATCCAAGGAAAAAAAAGAACAAAAAGGCAAAATCATGTCAGAAATGAAGAGCGAATTATGAAATATCCAAGAGGAAAATAATAGAGTAAAATGAAAAGAGCAATACAAGAAAACAGAAAATGACTCAACAGTGAAAAGCTGAAAGCATTTCCTCTAAGATGAAGAACAGGACAAGGATGTCTACTCTCAGCCACTTTTTTTTTGTTGGCCATGCCATGCAGCTCGTGGGATCTTAGTTCCCTGGCCAGGGATTGAACCTTGGCCACAGCAGTGAAAGCGCCGAGTCCTAACCCCTGGACCACCATGGAATTCCCACACTCTTGCCACTTTTATTCAACATAGTCTTGGAAGTCCTAGCCACAGCAATCAGAGAAGAAAAAGAAATAAAAGAAATCCAGATTGGAAAAGAAGAAGTAAGACTGTTTGCAGAAGTAGTCACTGTTTGCAGATGAAATGGTACTATACATAGAGAATCCTAAAGATGCTACCAGAATCAATAGTGTCAAAATGACTATTCTACCCAAGGCAATCTACAGATTTAGTGCAATCCCTATTAAATTATCAATGGCATTTTCCACAGAACTAGAACAAAAAATTTTTAAAATTTGTATGGAAATACAAAAGACCTCGAATAGCCAAAGCAATCCTGAGAAAGAAAAACAGAGATGGAGGAACCATGCTCCCTGACCCTAGACCATACTACAAAGCTCCAGTCATCAAAACAGTATGGTACTGGCACAAAAACAGATATATACATCAATGGAACAGGATGGAAAGCCCAGAAATAAACCCACACATATGTCTATGGTCAATTAATCTACGACAAAGGAGGCAAGACTGTACAATGAAGAAAAGTCAGTTTCTTCAATAAGTGGTGCTGGTAAAACTGGACAACTACATGTAAAAGAATGAAACTAGAACATTCTCTAATGCCAGACACAAAAATAAACTCAAAATGAGTCAAAGACCTAAATATAAGATGCGATACTATAAAACTCTTAGAGGAAAACATAGGAAGAACACGCTTTGACATAAAACACAGCAAGGTCTTTTTCAATCCATCTGCTAGGGTAATGGAAATAAAAACAAAAATAAACTAATGGGACCTAATTAAACTCAAAAGCTTTTTCACAGCAGAGGAAACCATAAATGAAACAAAAAGAAACCCCACAGAATGGGAGAAAATATTTGCAAACAATGCGACCGACAAGGGATTAATCTCCAAAATTTACAGGCAGCTCATGCAGCTCAATATTGATAAAACAAACAACCCAATCACAAAATGGGCAGAAGACCTAAATAAATATTTCTCCAAAGAAGACATACACATGGCCAAAAGGCACATGAAAAGATGCCCAACATCACTAATTATTAGAGAAATGCAAATCAAAACTACAATAAGATATCACATCACACCGATCAGAATGGCCATCATCAAAAAGTCTACAAACAATAAATGATGGAGAGGCTGTGGAGAAAAGGGAATCCTCCTACACTGTTGGTGGGAATGTAAATTGGTACATCCACTATGGAGAAAACAGTAAAAATAGAACTGCCATATCATCCAGCAATCCCACTCCTGGGCATATATCCAGAGAAAACCATAATCTGAAAAGATACAGGCACCTCAGTGTTCACAGTAGCCACGACATGGAAGCAACCTAAATGTCCATTGATAAAGAAGATGTGGTACATACATACAATGGAATATTACTCAGCCATAAAAAAGAATGAAATAATGCCATTTGCAGCAACATGGATGGACCTAGAGAGTATCATACTAAGTGAAGTAAGTCAGAGAAAGACAAATATCATATGTTATCATTTACGTGTGGAATCTTAAATTATACAAATGAAGTTATTTACAAACCAGACTTACAGATGTCGAAAACAAACTTAAGGTTAGCAAAGGGGAAACGTGTGGGATGGGGAGGGATAAATCAGGAGCTTGTGATTAACACACACAAACTACTATATATAAGATAGATAACCAACAAGGACCTACTGTATAGCACAGAGAACTATACTCAATATTTTATAATAACCTGTAAGGGAAAAGAATCTGAAAAAGAATGAACATATGTATATGTATAACTGAATCACTTTGCTGCACACTTGAACCTAGCATGACATTGCAAATCGACTATACTCCAACACAATTTTAAAAAACCAAAAGAAAATAGAGAATGAAAAGGAGAAAAAAAGAAAAAAAATTGTCAGAAAGAAAGTAGTTGAAATCGAACCTAGTTAGAGGAGTTCTAACATCTGTATAATTGGAGCCTCTAAAAAAGACAGTCAAAACAATGTAACTTAAATATTACAAGGGTGATATTTAAAAGTACGACCCAAGAAGAATCTTGTGTGTAAAAGACGACTGAATTCCCTGGGTGGCGCACTGGTTAAGAATCCACCTGCCAGTGCAGGGGACATGGGTTTGAGCCCTGGTCCGGGAAGATCCCACATGCTGAGGAGCAACCAAGCCCTTGCACCACAACTACTGAGCCTGCACTCTAGAGCCCGTGAGCCACAACTACTGAGCCTGCGCTCTAGAGCCCATAAGCCACAACTACTGAGCCCGCGCACCACAACTACTGAAGGCCACCCACCTAGAGCCCGTGCTTCGCTACAACCCACCGCAATGAGAAGCCCACACACCACAATGAAGAGTAGCCCCCACTTGCTGCAACTAGAGAAAGCCTGTGCACAGCAACAAAGACCCAACACAGCCAAAAGTAAATAAATAAAAATAAATTTATTTTATAAATAAATAAATAAATAAATAAAAGACAACTGGAGGACTTCCCTGGTAGCACACTGGTTAAGAATCTGCCTGCCACTGCAGGGGACGCATGTTCAATCCCTGGTCTGGGAAGATCCCACATGCCGTGGAGCAACTAAGCCTATGAGTCACAACTCCTGAAACTGCGTGCCAAAACTACTGAAGCCCACATGCCTAGAGCCCATGCTCCACAACAAGAGAAGCCACTGCAATGAGAAGCCCGTGCACTGCAACAGAGTAGCCCCCACTCGCCGCAACTAGAGAAAGCCCGCGCTCATCAACAAAGACCCAACACAACCAAAAATAAATGAATAAATTATTTTAAAAAAAATAGTTCATAAAAAAAAAGATGACTGGAAAGGCAGTTCCAACATGAAGGTATGAGGAGCTCTGTAGACCCACTTCCCAGGAAAACTGGTGAAAATTCTGAAGTAACAGCCATTTAAAGTCTCCAGAAATGGTCCGAAGAACATACAGCAAATGAAGAAACATTTACTCAAGAAAATCTATACCAAGGCTCATCGAGAACAACGATAATCTGTGGTATTTGAAACAAGACACACTTGTTTCCTCCCACCTCCCTGTTCAGCCAGACAGAAACTCTGCTCCAGACTAGTGCAGCCAGGAACACAGGGCAACCCACAATCAGGAGGAATCTGACAACTCTGAGCATCTCCCTCAGGAGTGGAGGTTTTGAACCCCACATCTAGTAGCACCCCAACTTTTAACACCTGCACCTGAGAGATGAGCCTTCAAAACATCTAGCTTTGAAAGCCAGTGGAGACCCATAGGATATAGCAAACTGAGAAATAGTTTTTAAAGGGCCCCGCACACTTATGTGGCTATACTCCGGGACCCAGTGCAGAGGCAGCTGAATGAAAAGCCCCCAGTCTTTCTGTGAAGGACGGCTATTTGCTTATATTCCTTGCTGTGGTCGGAGGGGCAGGCTTCTCATTAAACACACATCTAAGGGCAGACTGTAATCTAGAAACCTTGGGGGTGGGGATATCACTCTCCCTCTGGCCCACGTCTGGTCACCAGTGTCTCCGAGAAAGGAGCTTGTATACTTGTCTGGCACTCTGACTTTTGTGGCTGTCACCCAGAAAACACATCCCTTGATAACCTGGCTCTTGTAGCCAGTGGGCTTGTGTTTGGGGGGAGGGGGGAGGTCAATGGGACAGCAGCAAATAAAGAAAGAATTCTTAGAGCCAACCATTACTCTAGAGCTTATTTAGCATGGAGGGAGGAGACATAAAAGCCCATCTCCAAGTCTTCTCCTGAAAGAACTATATTTACATACTTTAAAAGCGGCTGCCTGAGGGTTTGACTTCCAATTGGCCTGAATCAAGGTGCTGAGATCCTCCCCCGACACTGGCATAGCCATCCTCAACTACTGGGAGCCACTAAAAATAAAGTAGGCTGCTCGGACAATCACAAAGCTTTAAGAGACAGCCAAGAACTAGAGCAGGGTTGAATGATAAGGTTCATCTCCTATAGGAGGACTCTCCTACAAGCCTGGGAGAGGTGGGTATTATATCTAATGCATAGAAACCAACACAGAGAGTCAAGGGAAATTAAGAAACACAGGAATATATTCCAAATTACAGAACAAGATAAAACTTTAGGGAAAGATGTTAATGAACTGGAGACAGGTAATTAACCTGGTGGTAAAGAGGTCAAAATTACAGTCCTAAAGATGCTCATTGGGCTCAGGAGAACAATGCATGAAAAGTTTAACAAAGAGATAGAAAATATAAGAAGTCACAGAGCTGAAGAATACAATAACTGAACTGAAAACAGAGAGTTTAATGGTTTAAGCAGTAGAAAAGGGTCAGTGAACTTGAAGACAGGGCAGTAGAACATAACCAATCAAAGCAGCAAACATAAAAACTGGAAAACATTGACGATAACTTAAGGGAATTATGGGACAACATCAAGTGGTCCTGCATTTACATTATAGAGGTCCCAGAAGAAGAGAAAAAGAAAGGGGCAGAAAACTTATTTGAAGACACAACGGCCAAAAGTACCTCAGCCTGGGGAAGGAAACAGATATCCAGATCCAGGAAGCCCAGAGAATTCCAAATAAGATGAACTTAAAGAGCCTCACACCAAGACACATAATTAACTCATTATTGACAGGGGATTTTTGCAAAAATTAATGCCTGTGGCCAGTGATTTCTATTTTGGTCAGCCAAAAATTAATTGTTATTTCACTAACACTTTGTGGGTTATTACATTCAATAGTTACACCTGACACACCTGTAAAATCTTCTAATTTTCATGAAATGTTGTCTTCAATCCACTCTTCTATAGAAGCAAAGGAGAATTCTCCAGCACTGAGTTTCATTTTCACTTTCTGTATCAGAATCAATCACTAAGGTTTTTTGTCTTTTTGTTGGTCTAATATTCACATTGTCTGAATCAGAACGATATTCTGAAGAATTATCTTCTGAGACACTAGTATGTCACTCAGACAATCAGAGAAAGTATCTGCATAGAATTCACCAAAAAATTCTTCTGCACTCAGAATTTTGCGATACGTCATTTTTGAAAATTTTACGTTTATAATATACACAAGGTTGGAACAAAAACCTAACGGAGCAAAATGTGAATGATATTGACAATCACAAGTTGTATAATGAACCCTTGATCAATTTTAAGCTCTAACAACTTTGCACAGTGATGTTAATTGTATCACTCTCTAAAAACATACTGATACGTCTCCTTTCAATAACATTCAGGTAACAAAAGATGTATTAATATGTCTCCAGTCAATAATGTGTTAAAGTGTCAAAATTTAAAGATATAAAGAGCATTTTCAAAGCAGCAAAAGGAAAACAACTTGTTACATACAATGGAACCCCATAAGATTATCAGCATATTTTTCAGAAGAACCTTTGCAGACCAGACGGGAGTAGCATGCTATATTCAAAGTGCTGAAAGAAAAAAACTGCCAGTCAAGAAAACTGTATCTGGCAAAGTTGTCCTTCAGAGTTGAAGGAGAGAGAGAGGTTTGTGGACAAGCAAAAGCTCAAGGAGTCCATCTCCTCTAGAATGGCCTTACAAAGAAATGTTAAAGGGACTTCTTTAAGCTGAAAAGAAAAGGTGCTAATTAGAACTGGGAAACATGAACGTATAAATATCCTTGGTAAATATAAATATATAGTAAAATTCAGAATAATGTTGTAAAGGTTGTGGGTTAATCACTTCTAAAGCTAGAATAAAGTTTAAAAGACAAAAGTATTAAAAATAACTATAGCTACAATAATTTTTAAGGGATACAGAAGATAAAAAGCTGTAAACTGTGACCTCAAAAACATAACATGGTGGGGGAGTAGTAAAAATGTACAGCCTTAGAATGTGTCTCAACTTAAGTTGTTATCAACTTAAAACAACTGTTATACATTATTTTATGTCTCATGGTAACCACAAAGGAAAAAACTGTAGCAGATGCACAAATGATAGAGAAAAAGGAATCTAAGCCCACCACTACAGAAAATCACAAAGGAAGAGAGCAAGAGAGGAAGAAAGGAACAAAGGAATTACAAAACAGCCACAAAACAATTAGCCAAATGGCAGTAAGTACATAGCTATCAATAATTACTTTAAATGTAAATGGATTAAATACTTCAATTGGAAGACAAAAGTGGCTGATGAATTAAACATAAACAAGACCTATCTTTATGGTGTCTATAAGAGACCTACCTCAGGTCTAAGGACACACACAGACTGAAAGTGAAGGGATGGAAAAAGATATTCCATGCAAATGGAAACCAAAAGAAAGCTGAGTTAGCTGTATTTCATATCAGACAAAATAGATTTTAAGACAAAGTCTGTGATAAAAGACAAAGAAGGTCATTATATAATGATGAAGGGGTCAATCCAACAAGAGTATATAACATATGTAAATATTTATGCACCTAATAAAGGAGCACCTAAATACATAAATGTTAACAAACCTAAAGGGAACAGCAATTCAGTAATAGTAGAGGACTTTAATATCCCATTTTCATCAATAGATGATTATCCAGACAAAATCAATAAGGAAACATTGGCCTTAAGTCCAGTTGGTCTGACATATAGTTTAATAGACATATATAGAACACTGTATCCCAAAGCAGCAAAATGCACATTCTTCTCAGGCTCACATGGAATATTCTCCAGGATAGATCATATGTTAGGCCTCAAAACAAGTTTTATTGCATTTAAGAAGGTTGAAATCATGTCAAGGAATCTTTTCTGATCACAATGTTATGAAACTAGAAATCAGTTACAAGAAAAAAATCTGGAAAACTCAAGTATGCGGAGGCTAAATAACATACTACTGAACAACCAGTGGGTCAAAGAAGAAATCGAAAGAGAAATCAAAAAATACCTTGAAACAGATGGAAATGGAAATACAACACACCAAAACTTATGAGATGCAGCGAAAGTAATTCTAAAAGGGGACTTCAATAAACAGCCTATCTTTATACATCAAGGAACTAGAAAAAGAAGACTAAATAAGGCTCAAAGTTAGAAGGAAGGAAATAAATGAAAGAGAAATTGAAAAGACAATAGGAAAGATCAGTGAAACTAAGTTGGTTTTTTGACGAGATAAAGGAAACTGACAAAGCTTTAGCTAGATTCACCAAGAAAAAAAGAGAGGACACAAATAAAGCGGAAATGAAAGGGTAGATGCACAACTGATACCACAGAAATATGAAGAATCATGGGAGATTGCTATGAACAATTATATGCCAGTAAATTGGACAACCTGAAAGAAATGGATAAATTCCTAGAAACATATGACCTAGGAATCATGAAGAAATAGAAAGTCTGAACAGACCCATTACTAGTAAGGAGATTGAATCAGTAATCATAAAACCCCCAACAAACAAAAGTCCAAAACCAGATGGCTTCAGTGGTGAATTGTACCCAGCATTTAAAGAACTAATACTAATCCTTCTCAATCTCTTCCCAAAAATAGAAGATGGGACTTCCCTGGTAATCCAGTGGTTAAGACTCTGTGTTTCCAATGCAGGGGGCACAGGTTCGATCCCTGGTCAGGGAACTAAGATCCCACATGCCATGCAGTACAGCCAAGAAAAGAAGAAGGAAACATAAAATAGAAGAGAAGGGAACACTTCGAAAGTCATTTTATGAGGCCAGCATTACCCCAATACCAAAACCAAACAAAGATGCCACAAGAAAATTAGAGGCCAATATCCCTGATGAACATAGATGTAAAAATCCTCAACAAAATGTTAGCAAACCAAATTCAGCAGTTCACTAAAAAGATAATACACTATGATCAAGTGGGATTTGTCCTAGGGATGCAAAAATTGTTCAACATCTGCAAGTCAATGAGACATACTGCATTGATAAAAGGAAGGATAAAAATTATCTGATCATCTCCATAGATGCAACAACAACAAAGCATTTGACAAAACTTAACGTCCATTGGTACTAAAACTTCCAGCAAGGTGGGTATGGAGGGAATGTATTTCAATATATTAAAGGCCATATATGAGAGGCCCACAGCTAACATCAGACTTAATGGTGATGGAAAGCTGAAAGCTTCTTTTCTAAGTTCAGGAATAAGACAAGGATGCCGATGCGCTCGACTCTTATTCAACATTATATTGGAAGTTCTAGCCAGAGCAATTAGGCAAAATTAGATAGATTACATACATAGCATCCAAATTGGAAAAAAAGAAGTAAAACCATCGCTATTTGCAAATGACGTGATATTATATATAGAAAGCTATGAAGACTCCAGCAAAAAACAGTTAGAACTAATAAATGAATTCAGTGAGGTTGCATAATACAAAATTAATATACAAAAATCTGTTGTGTTGCTATATACTAATAACAAACTAAACGGAAAGAGGAATTAAGAAAACAATCCCATTTACAATGGCACCAGAGAATAAAATAGGAATAAAGGAGGTGAAATACTTGTACCCTGAAAATTATACAGTATCAATGAAAGAAGCTGAAGTAGACAAATAAGATATTTGTGCTCATATCTGAAAGGAAAGATATTCTGTGTTCATGGATTGGAAGAATTAGTATTGTTTAAAAGTCCATACTGTCCAAAGCAATCTATAGATCCAGTGCTATCCCTATCAAAATTCCAATGGCATTTTTTGATAGAAATAGAACAAACAGCCCTAAAATTTGTATGAAACCACAAAGACTCAGAATACCCAAAGCAGTCTGGAGAAAGAAGAACAAAGCTAGAGATATAATGTTCCCTGATTTCAGACTAGTTACAAAACTGTAGTAATCAGAACAGTATGGCATTGGCATAAAAACAGACACATAGATCAGTACAAAAGAATACAGAGCCCAGAAATAAACCCACACATATATGGTCAATTAATTTATGACAAAAGAGCCAAGAGTATATAATAAAGAAGGGATAGTCTTTTCAATAAATGGTGTTTGTTGTGAAAACTGGACTACTATATTGCACTGTACACAAAAATTAACTCAAAATGGATTAATGACCTGAACATAAGACCTGAAACCTTAAAAATCCTAGAAGAAAAAATAGGTGGCAAGCTTCTTGACATTGGTCCTGGTGATGACTTTTTTTGGATTTGGTACCAAAAGCAAAGGAAACAAAAGCAAAGATAAAGTGGTACTGTATCAAACTGAAAATCTTCTGCACAACAGAGGAAACCATCAACAAGATGAAAAGGCAACCTATGGAATGGGAGAAAATATTTGCAAATCATATATTTGACAAAGGGTTAATATCCAAAATATATGAAGAACTCATATAACTCAACAGCAAAATAACAATCTAATTAAAAAATGAGCAGAGGAGATCAATGGACATTTTTCCAAAGGTGACATACAAATGGCCAACAGGTGCATGAAAAGGTGCTCAACAGCACTAATCATCAGGAAAATGCAAATCAAAACTATGAGATACCACATCACACCTGTTAGAATGGCTACTGTCAAAAAGCTGAGCAATAACAACTGTTGGTGAGGCTATAGAGAAAAGGGAACGCTTGTGCATTGTTGGTAGGAATGTACATTGGTGTAGAAGCTGTGGAAAACAATATGGAGGTTCCCCCAAAATTAAAAATAGAACTACCACCATATGATCTGGTAATTCTGCTTCTGGGTATTTATTGGAGGAAAACAAAAGCACTAACTTGAAAAGATATCTGCACCCCCATGTTCATTGCAGCATTATTTACAATAACCAAGACATGGAAACAACTTGTGTCCATTGGTAGATGAATGGATAAAGAAAATGGTAAATATAGACAATGGAATATTACTCAGCTATAAAAAAAGGATATCCTATAATTTATATCACCTGGATGGACTTTGAGGGCATCATGCTAAGTGAAAAGTCAGATAGAGAAAAACAAATACGACATGCTTTCACTTATTTGTGAAGTCTCCCATAATAAAAAACCCAATAGAATAAGATAAAATAAAATTCCCCAAAAACACAACTGAATAGATACAGAGAGGCCAGGATTTGGGGGTGGGCAAAATGGGTGAAGTTGCTCAGAAGGCACAAAATTCCAGTCATAAAATAAATAAGTTATGCAGATGTAATGTACAGCATGGTGACTATAGTTAATAATACTCTTATATATTTGAAAGTTGCTGAGAGTAGATGTTAAAAGTTCTGATAAGGAGAATATTTGTAACTCTGTGGTGATAGATATTAACTTAGACATACGGTGGTCATTTCATGACATGTACATATATGGAATCATTTTGTTGTACACCTAAAACTAATGTAATATTATGCATCAGTTACATCTCAACTTAAAAAAGAAGTAGTACAGCTTTATTGGGTGGTGTGAGGATTAAATTAAATGCCAGTAGAGTGTTATTTGCTGCTGCCTGTTATTTCTGTAGTTCTCTTTGGGACATCCACCCTCCCACCTTTTGCCTTACAGAGATCCATATTAGACCTCTGGTTTTTCTAGTGTCTCACAGACCCATGTTCTCTTTCCCTGATCACCTAATCTTTACTTCCTCCTATTCTGCAATGGTATACTCATTTTTTTTATAAATTTATGTATTTTTATTTATGTATTTTTGGCTGTGTTGGGTCTTTGTTGCTGCGCGCGGTCTTTCTCTAGTTGCAGTAAGCAGGGGCTACTACTCTTCGTTGCAGTGCGTGGGCTTCTCACTGCGGTGGCTTCTCTTGTTGCAGAGCACGGGCGCTAGGCGCGCTGGCTTCAGTAGTTGTGGCTCGCGGGCTCTAGAGCTCAGGCTCGGTAGTTGAGGTGCACGGGCTTAGTTGTTCCACGGCAACTGGTCTTCCCGGACCAGGGCTTGAACCCGTGTCCCCTGCATTGGCAGGCGGATTCTTAACCACTGCACCACCAGGGAAGCCCCTATACTCATTTTTAACATTGTTAAAACTGTCTTCTCTCTTGTTTGAGTTTCTGTGTAAGTATTTCATTCTTAGCTTTCCCATTTTCTTTTCCCAAAAGATATAAGCTCCTTACAGTGTCTCTCACCATTGTAGGCTCTTAAAGTATTTGTAGACTTGATAGGATTTCATAAAAATGCAAACCATTAATGAGAACAGATTTTGGATTGAAGAAAAAAACCGATTTTAGAACCTTTAAAGTGAATAAGTGCAAAGTAAATTAAGCAAGGCAAAAGTGTAGGCAGGAAAAATAAAACAGAATGTGTTTGCAAATGGAGTATTAATGTTGGAGTTTGCAGGGGAAAATGAAAGAAAGGGAAGAGAATGGATGTGTCCTATTGGTCAGCTCTATCCTGCTTCAGACTATGCCAGACTTAGCTTGTTGACACTTGCCATGACTTTAGGGTGTATTTAATGTTTCTATGTATAATTATTTCTAAATAAATGTTTGCTTACCAGAGTTTGGAATATAATTATCTGGTTTCCTTAGTTCATTTACGAATGATCAAAGGGAAATAATATTATATATCTGTAGTGCCAGTTTGGAGAATGGATGAGAATTTAGAATTTGAAAGTTTTTTCTTAAAGTATGGAAGTAACAGACTTACCTAACAGGCTAGGAAAGAAACCATTAAGAGTGTTTAGATTCCAGTACACATTGTAAAGAGTTTTGGTAAGCTGAGCTAGCTAAACTGTTTAGAGTCTGCTAAGGTATGTGAACTTAGATGTTAAGGAAAAAATGTCTGATAGATTTCAACTATTTACAATGATGGTTTAGACATAGGTTTTTATTTTTAGTCAACTTCATAACCACTTAGTAACAACGCAGGAAATATGAAACCCAGAGGTGTCATGAAAAGTCCATTTGCCTAGTGTTTTTGTACCAGGAAATTCGTGTGCCATCTGGCCCACCCAGCTCATGGCTCCTTGGTTTTTCTGGATCATTAGTTAATCACACTTGAGTGGCAAAAGGGTTGGAGGCTTTTAGAAAGCACAAAAAGAGGAGTAAACATTAAATGGATAGTGATTTAAAAAGTTGCCAAGTCGTGGATTGAACTAAACTCTCCCTGACATATACGTCCTGATTTTAAAGTAGATTGTCATATAATCCTACTGTTCTCAAACTGCACCATAAGGTAGTGGTGAAAACTAGGAACAACCACAAATTGTGAAATATATCTAGATTGTTCCAGAATGATATCAGGGACAAGAAAGAAGTAACAGCATGGCCTCTGATGAATGCTTTTATCCACTCTCAGTTTGTTCAAGGCATGCAAAGTCTGAGTGTATCCTTACAGGCTCCTGTGGTGGTCCTGTTTTAGCTGGATAATTGAAACTGGGTCAGAGGCTTTTCCTAAGTCCGGCCTCCCTGAGAATAACCTGTCTCCCAAAATACTAAAATTTTTTTGGTCAAATCTGATCTATAGAAATAACTGGAATTTAAAAAATATGCCTTTGGCATTTTATAAGCATTCTTCTCTTTTTAAAGACCATGAATAAAAACTACTGGGTTAAAATCTATTGTATACCTTGCCCAATACACTGGAGAAACAGTGGTTATAGCGCATGCTGCTGTTACACATGAACATGCTGCAAAACAAGCATCATACATTAGTTGGAAAGATAATCCATTTTATGTGGTCAAAATTTCAGTTTTAACTGTATTTAATGTATAAGTGTTAGATGTAAATGCATTTAAAGATATTTCTCACACAGTTTTAAGAATCACTAAATTTACTGAAGTCACCTTAATTTTATTAACTATTATATAGTAAGTACAAAGAATGGATAATTTCCTATTTGAGATATTTACAGTTTATAATACCCAACTTTATCTTCGGTGAGAGGGAAAACTCTCCCTCTCCTACCCAGCTTCCTCCTACTTAAAATGGACATTCATTAAAACTAGAACCGTCTTTAAGCCATGAATGTCTTTGACACCATTCAATTTGGTGGACCCTTTTAAAATTTAACAACACTTCATGCTGCTCTCCTATTTTACAACTCAGAGGATAAGATGAATACATTTCTATATTGAAGTAAGACTCTCCTCAAGAGTCGGTATCAGTAACACCCCATTCCTACCAGTTTCTTTGGTATCTCTGAGGCGTCAGTTTTACTACCTGCGTCAGCTAAGTGAGGAATTACTAGTTACTAGTCACCCTGAGTAACAGCTGCTTGAGATTTCCTGGAAGGAATCTTTACAGCAGGGGTCCCCAACCCCCAAGCCGAGGACGGGTACCAGTGTGCAGTCTGTTAGTAACCGGACCGCACAGCAGGAGGTGAGCAGCGGGTGAGCGAGCCAAGCTTCATCTGCCACTCCCCACCGGTCTCATTGCCGCCTAAACCATCACCCCCTCCCCGCCGCCCCTGTCCGTGGAAAAATTGTCTTGCACGAAACCGGTCCCTGGTGCCAAAAAGGTTGGGGACCGCTACTCTACAGCACATATATTTGACACTCCCTCTGTGACCTATCTTCAAAGGCGGCTTTTAGTCAAGGATTCCTAGCTACTTAATTACTAAACTGTAGTTCTTACTTACAGCAAATTTTCTTGTCACCTGGCCACAAGAGACTGATTATTTTATTGCTTCCTACTGTAAGTCATGGAAGGTTTCACAGCACCCTTCTTTCCTGTGTTGTTGCATTTGTTACTAAATACCTAAAGGCCAGAGAGGATGTTTTACTATTTTTAACAATGTATTTCTATGATACACACATCCCATGACAGAGAATGAAAATACCTCATATTGCCGTCCTCAGCCTCCTATCAGCCAGTCCCACCAAAGGGACCTAATAGGGAGACTCCTTGTTAGAAGGCTCTGGGAAGGATTTTCCTCCTTAATAAGAGGTTCATGAAGGGACAATGCCTCTCCTTTCCTACTTTGGGACATTATTGTGAGAGTACATCATACTTGGAGCTCCTGCAATCATCTTGCATCCAAGAGGATGGCCAAATAGAATGTGAGGGCCTGGCTTCTGAACCAGCCTTGGGGCCAGACTACATTTTATGTGAGACACATACACCCAGAGGGTTTATATGACTTTCAGATTGGTATTCTGTTATTTATAGCCCAAAGGATCCTGATACATACAGCTTCTTTCCCACATTTCACCAATCTATAAAGAAAAGTATGCAACGATTGATGTAGTCATTCAGTAAATGTTATTATAATGGCTATCGTGAATTAAGATTTTTATGAAAACTGTCAGAAGAAATATAGTAGACAGTATATTAAAATGTTTTAGTTCTATGGCTAGATGTCACATACAACTCTGTGTATTTTCAGATACATACAGATCGTTTTCATCTTAGCTACTACTGCTAGTTGAAAAATAAGTTTTTGTCCTTGTTGATTTTGTAGTTTCAGTTGCCAGGTTGCTTGGCTGAGATGAGTTTGATGCTTTTTTTTTTTTCTTTCTTTTTGCCAGGGAGGGAGGGAAACCCATTGGGAACAAAGGTTTATTTTAGTTAAGTCATATGCCAGGCAGTATACCAGGATTATACTTCTTTCTAGAACTACATTGAGAACTAAGTAATTTTTTATGATTGTACTGAGATCTAAGTAACTTAAACGAAGCTTTTGTTTTGACTGTGTTAGCTGAGTTGTTAACAAAGCTCAAGTTCTGAGCTGTGTGGAAGTTGACAGATTCTTTGGTTGGGAGACATGGTTCTGGGCTTTAAGGTTATTCAGTCAGTTACTTACTGGAGTTATACTGCGGTTGTTTACCTAAATTGGATATCCTGTTGATGTGCACCATCTCTAATACCTCAGTCAGCTGCACTGCTGCAGGCTGCGAGGCATTCCAGATGTGAGCTGGGAAGCATATTTTGACTCTAGGCCTTTCAGTACCCTCATTTGTACTGAAAATTGAAGAATTTCTTTGCCTAAATTAATAAGTAGATTCTAAAAACTACCTAAAATCCATGTTTTTATAACAGGGCAATTTTAGGAGAAAGAAGTAAAAGAATTTGGGGGGAGCTTTAGGGTTTTCTGTCCACTTTGCATTTAGTAGAGAAGCACAAATAAAGTCAGTCTTAAAATGATCAATTTGAGCCAACTTTGAAAAGGGTGTTTTACAATAATAGTAAAAAAAAAATAGGAGAGATGGACCCAATGTACTTTATAGTTTGTTTTTCAACCTTAATTTCAAGAGATAACTTGATTCTAGCGCCTTCAGTTTTCCTTTCACTTGTGGCTAAATAAGTACCTATAAATTGTAATGATATTTTTAAAGAGAAAGGCAACATTGTAATACTGGGGAAAAATTGAATTAGCTGTTGTATTTATTATATATGTCATTGTTAAGGGAGTTTACGAAACCCAGTGTGGCCTTTTTTCCCTTGTTTATTCTTGTCCTTAAATCTTATGGGAATTATTTTCCTTATGCTTGAAGTCAGATATTTCTGTGAGTCATTGTGTAATGAATACCAGGCAGGGACATATCATGTAGCCAAGATTTAACATGTCCTTCCACAATAAAAATAATGTCCCAACTATATCTTAGAAATGTGGTTACTGATAATCTTCAACTATTACAATCAAATAAACGGCATAGTAAGTGAATCCCAAGTAAGAACACCTAGGTCTTTGATTTTAGAATGCAAAATAGCTGTTATTCATGTATTTTTAAATTAAACAGTAGTTTGCATTAACATTAGATGTTCTTAAATACCTTTTTATATGGAATAATTTTAGATGTATTGAATATTTGCAAAGACAGTACAGAAAATTTTCCTATTTTCACCCATCTTCCCCTGATGTTAACCTCTTACACAGCTGTGGAACATTTGTCAAAACAAAAGATTAACATGGGTACAATACTATTAACTGAACTACAGACTTTATTTAGATTTCACCAGTGTTTCCACTAATGTCCTTTTTCTGTTCTGGGATCCAATTGAGGATCTCTTTTTTTTTTTTTTTAAAGTCACCATGTCTCTGTAGTCTTCCTCCATTGTGTGGCAGTCTGTCTTTATTTTAGTGCTTTTGAAGAGAACTGGTCGGATATTTTGTAGAATGTCCCTCATTTTGAGTTTGTTTTGCATTTGCTTTTCATGACATTTTCTCATGATTAGTTTTGGGTTTTGGGAAAAAGCCCCACGGATATGAAGTGACTTTCTCATCTCATCAGGAGGGTTCATGATATCAACCTGGCTTATCATGAGTGATGTTAATTGTAATCATTTGGTTAAGGTGGTGTCTGCCAGGGTTCTGCACCACAAAGTTAATGTTTTCTCCTCTCTCTCTGTATTTTATTCAGTAGGGCTGGTTGTGGGCAGGGGGAATTAAGCTTCACCTCCTTGGAGTGGGGAGCATCTACATATTTTATTTGCAATTCTGTGAAGGTTTGTCCCTTCTCAGTCATTTAATTATGCCAATATGAACTTATCAATATTTATTTTATTCTTTGGGTTATAATCCAGTACTATTGTTATTTATTTTGTTGCTGAAGTTGTTCGAGCTTTGGCCATTGGGAGTTTTTGCAGGTTGGCTCTTAACGTCCTTTTGGGTCCCCATATTTCTTTTTTTCTTTTAATCATTTTCTTATTTTCTGGTGGTACAAGATTCTTGTATTTTTCCCTGCCCCAGCCCTAGGCTCAGCATTTTCCTAAGGAACCCTAGTTCCTTTGATTAAAGCAAGGTGTTAGAAACTACGATCTGGGCACTGACTGTGCTCTGTATAGTTTTCTATTACTGCTTGTACCATGAATGGAGTCACCTTAAACCACACATATTTATCATCTCACAGTTCTGGAGGTCAGAAGTCTGATGTGGGGCTCATTCGGCTAAAATCAAGGCATTTGCAGGACCAAATCCTTTCTGTTAGGCTCCTGTGGAGAGTCTGTTTCCTTGACATTTCCAGTTTCTATTGGTCACCCACATTCTTTGGCTCCTGCCTCCTTTCCTCCATCTTTAAGGCCAGCAAGAACCAGCTGAGTCCTCCTCACATAGCCTCACTCTGACACTGAGTCTTTCCCTGCCTCCATCTTCCACCTTTAAGGACCTTTATGATTACACTGGCCCCCCCAGGCTAATCCAGGATAATCTCCCTATTTTAAATTCAGCAGATTAGCAACCGTAATTCTTCTTTGCCATGTAAGGTATTCACACTTCTGGGAATTAGGATGTGGATATCTTTTGTGGGGGCATTATTCTGCCAACCACATGCTGGTGGCTACTGCCTCTCTCAGTGTATAGAGCTAGTAATATATGTAGCTTAGGAATCAGTTGTGCAACAGGAACAGATATCTCAGATGGCACTTCATCTGTAATACTGATTAAATGGTAAATCTCACATAGTATGAAAAACAGGTTTTTGGTTCCACCATAGGGTAAAACCCCGAAACTGTAATCATAACCAAGAAATTGCATCTTGCCAACCAAAAGCCATCAATAAATAGGTATTTCTTCAGTGTCAAGCAAGACTTTCTACTCTCTGCAGGTAGATATAATCATCTCTTTGTGGAGTCTAGTGAAATTTGCAGTAAGGGTGGTTTTATCCATTTTGTGGTTTTTCAAATTTGAAATTATATTTAGAATTGAGTTTCCTTTAGGATATTATTTAATTGTCTGCTCATATTTTATACTTTGATTTCTGTCTTGTATTTTCAGCACAAGCACATTTGAAACCTAATGATACAGGCATGTTCTAAAAGGATTATTACAGGAAAAAGTCATAGAATTGATTATCTGCCTCCTCTCAATGTTTTTAAAAGCCAGAGCCTCATGTAAGTTAATCATCTTAGACGAGGGATATAGAGAGCATTACCTAATTTCAAATGTGAGTTCAAAGAAGACAGAGCTTCCCTAACTTGGTGTAGCATTTTGCTAAATGCTGACATAGGTTGAAATTCTGAGAAATAGAACTTACTTGTTCTGGATTCATTTGTATAACCATTGTTATGCACAACCACACAGTCAGCAAACATAGTATTTGCTTATGATTGTTGTGATACGAGTTTATGTAAAATTTGCATCTGTTCATATTATCACTCATTTTCATTTAATAGAGGCCTATGGGTAACATTCCCTTGGTTGTATCCACACCCTCTATTCAGGATTGAAAATATGTTGAAGAGAACAGTTTGTTTTATCTCTTGCACATTGCTTTTTGTTTCTGGTATTGCATTCATAGTCCCAAAGTAAATACCGTAATGAATTAATAAGTACCTGGACAACAATGATGAATTAATCTATTTTTGAAGTTCAGTTTTTAGTACAATAGGTGAGTAGTATAGATATTTTTATGATTCTCTTAACTACAGTTGACCCTTGAACACAGGTTTGAACTGCATGGGTCCATTTACCTGTGGGTTTTTTTTGCAATAAACACGTACTACAGTACCATACAATTTGTGGTTGGTTGATTCGTGGATGCATAACCATGGATATGGAGGGGATGATTGTAAAGTTATAAGTGGATTTTAGGCTGTGCTTGGGGGTAGGCACCCCTAACCCCCATGTTGACCAGGGGTTAACTGTATATTCATCTACACTAAAATGAAAAAAGGATGAATAGATAAAGAAGATGTGGCACATATATACAATGGAATATTACTCAGCCATGAAAAGGAATGAAATTGGGTCATTTGTAGAGACGTGGATGGACCTAGAGACTGTCATACAGAGTGAAGTAAGGTCAGAAAGAGAAAAACGTATGTTGTGTATTAGCACATATATGTGGAATCTAGAAGAATGGTACAGATGAATCGGTTTGCAAGGCAGAAATAGAGACACAGATGTAGAGAACAAACATATGGACACGAAGGGGGGAAGTGGTGGTGGGGTGATGATGGGATGAATTGGGAGACTGGGATTGACATATATACACTAATATGTATAAAATGGATAACTAATAAGAACCTGCTGTATAAAAAATAAAATTAAACTTAAAAAAAACAAAAAAAGGAAAAAGAAAATGCTGAAAAGGGCTTACTTTTTATGGAGAAAGAATGCATGTTAAAAATACACTCAAGTAAATTGGTTGGGTTTTCCTTTTTCCTAGCCAACTCTAAAATTTGATAAAAGAAAATTTAAACCAAGGAAAACCAGGTTCTAAAATTATGGAATACCTCTGGACAATAGAGTATGCTTAGAGATTACTCCTTTCTGCTTTGAGAATGCAGTGCTGGTAACGTAAATGGGATTTTTGAAAGTAGATGGTGGTAACAGACCCATGCCAGCATCCACAGAATCTATTTTTATAAACCTGCCAGGCTCTCAGTACTTGTCTGAGAAATTCAGGTGATAGACAGAATGTCCTCCAATGGAAAAAGTATAAAACAGGCAAGTTATATAGACTAATTTCAAATGACAGGATCAGTTGCACTGTCATTTATCAGCCCATAGACTTATGAAATAAATGTCCTAAAACTGTATGAGGACCTCAAGAATGTTAAGAAAAATCTGGATATTGCTTTAAACGTGAATAACATGTGTACTGATGGCAATGAAATGAGAAGAAAAAGACTCACGAGGTCTTCCTGTGGTTTTTATGAGAGGGAGAAAACATTTAAGCTAAAGGGAGTAAAACAGATTCAAAAGCATTAGTGATGTATAATGTATAAATGGAACATGAAAAGGCAAAGCACAAAGGGGAAGAATCATCACATCTTCAGAGGAGAGGTCCAAGAGGCTGACTGATTTAGTCATTTTACTTCCCTTTCTGGGATTTCTGAAACATATACATAATATTTGAAAAGTTTTATGACACAGTCCTATGGGTTTTCCTACTGCTCCCTCCCCCCAAGGGAGCAACAGATATTCTCACTTGGAATGGAGAAATACACTCAACCTGTCAGTATTGTTCAGTCTAGAACATCCTTTACAAATATGAGGACAATGCAGAATTAACATTTGAGAAAAATACACAGCTTTAAAGAAAGTCTAGGAATAAACTCTCTGAGGAATAGACATTTCTCTGAGGAGAATTTATACTGTGTTTAACTGATACCCTTAGAGAGATTCAAGTATGTATTGCAAAGAGGCTGTTCAGTACAGTGGTTAAAAACATCGGCTTTGGAGCCAGACTGCCTGCATTTGAAACCTGATTTTACCACTTACTAGTTCTCTGAGTTCTCAGTGTGCCTTAGTTTCTTCATCCATAAGATAGGAATAATAATTTTACCTAGTTCATAAATTTGTCTTGATAACTAATTGAATTAATGAAAAATGCTTAGAACAGTACTAGGCACATAGTAACCATTCAATAAACATTTTTTAAAAATTACTCCTCTTTGTACTTGTCATAGCTTATTATAGTTTTTGCTATTTGTCCATAAAATTTGACAATTAAACAGTTGATTGCTGAAATAAACTCAATTAGTAGACTAGAAACAGCTAAAGATCAAATTAATGAGTTAGATGACTAAGCTAAAAGATTTTCCTTAAACACAGCATCAAATGAAGGGAGATAAAAAGTATGAGAGGACAAAACCAGAAGTTTTAACATCTATCTAAGAGAAGTTCTAAATAGAAAGTCTGAGAGAATGAAGAAGAGAAAAAGTAGTGTTTTCTTAAATAATGGAAGGAATATTCCCAAAGTTAAAGAGACTCATATTGGAAGAGTGTACCAACTGCTGAGCAGAATTAATGAAAAAGTTGCATACTGGTGAAGTCTCACAAAACCAAAGATAAAGAGAAAATAAAGCTTCCAGAGGGGAAAAAAATTATCTGCAGAAATCAGATTGATATCAGACTTCTATAAGAAGATTGTGGGAAAAACAGCTTTGAAATTCCGAGGGGAAACTGATTTAAAATCTCAAGTTCTGTTTTAAGCCAAGCTAGCCTCCAAAATTGAGAACAACCAAAAAAAAAACATTTCGTAAATGCAAAAACTCAAACATTTTTTTGAAACAAGTTCCTTAAGGAGGACTAACAGAAGGACATAGGATATAAGAAACAATGATAAGAAGAGAAGCCAACAGACTTAACCCGAGTCAAGTCTAAATAATTAAAATCGTTCTGTGAAGCATAAGGAATAGTAGTAGTAATAATAATAGCAATTTGGAGGAACTATTGGATGATTTCTACAAATCTTGGAAGAGGGACAAGAGGAAAAGCATAATTTTTTGTTTGGGGGAAGATTATTAACTCAAAGTTGATAGAATTATTTAAGTTTAAATGTTTGTAAAAATAGAAAGGTGAAAAAATTTTAAGCATGAGCTTTAAAATAATAAAATAGAGTTTATAATTTCCAAAACACTAGCGTAGGGCTGGGCAATTGTGAATGGGAACTTTTTTGGTTACATTTTTATGTTCCTTGATGCAATATCCTTGGTATTATTGTAACTTCTTAATCATAATGACAATAACTATTACTTATTGAATACTTTGTGCTAAATAATCTTAATTTATTTCTTACAACAACTCCTATCAGGTAAATACTGTTGCAGCATTATGCTTATTTTTACGTTTGGGGTCAATAAGGGACAAAGGCTTAAAGCTGAACAGCTGGTTTATGGTGGAACTATGATTCTAACCCAGGCAATTTCATTCCAGAGTTATACCACCTACAAACTGCACTGTGGATGTAGGTGTCCTCAGGTAAAAGAGGAGACATGTAAGAGGGGGCAGGTGCGGGATCAATTCCAGTACAGGTGGATATGACTGACAATAAATACAGTGGGTGAGCAGCAACTGGACACATTATCAGCAAGACCTATACTAACGTGTGGATTATTTGGGAATATGCTTATTTATATTTGTAGAATACAGTATTCTAGTTTGGACTTAATTCAAACCAAATAAAGTCCTACAGATTTTAAAATCATGATTTAATGATAATTTTATATATTCTTAGGGTACTACTCTATTTACTAAATGATAATAGCTATTATTTTAGTTGTGTTTTTAAGAAACTACCACTCATCCCCTCTAGCTGAACTAATAAAAGTATATTGTAAAGATACACATGACAATAAGGGAGATGGACTCTTCTGGGATATCCAAGAGGTGAACCCAAAGACTGGCCAGCCATTGTGGAAGGCTGTCTTTTGTTCTTGATCACAGTCAGCTTATGTGCCTCAAGAGCAGTTGTTTAGGTCTTCACTACAGTGTGCTACCTTTACTTTGCCTCAGGTGCTACTGTCTCTGTTATCTGCTTTTTTTGTCCATCCATTTGGTCTTATATATACCAGCTTGTTTTCTCCATGGTCCCAGGTAAAATTCCTGAGAGAGAACATTTGGCCAAGACAGTTACTGTGTATGGGCCAAGGGTTTCATGCTTCATGGACTATTGAATAGACTATTCATTGTCCGCCTTAAGTCAGATATTTACCACAGTAGTTCTAGTCATTTCTGGCCAGGGAGGGATGCCAGCTGGGAAAAATCTGGCTCGTCTAGAGCTGCCTCTTCAGTAGCAAGGTTGAATTCGCCTTAGAGAAAGGGAATGTGATCACAGCGTATGCTCTAATTAATGTGTTTAGTAGTCATTGCGTATTTTCTTTTTAAAATAACTCTAAAGAAGAGATTACATTGAAAACAGCAATTGGATTTAGAGATCGAGTAGTACAGAAAGGGAAATAGTAAAGACAATGCTCGTATACATGGCTTGAGAACAATCCCGTGCTTACTGCTTTGTAAGCCTGATAACACATAGTCATATATCTCTTGTAGGTAACTTGGTTAAAATATCTGTTTAAGTTAGGATTGTTAACTTTGGATGAGTTACTGATAGATATTAAGGAAGTTTTTCTCCTTGGTATTTTAATAGCTAGGTTTTGCTTGAAAAGAGGTTTTTGAGAATTTTGCAAATTCCAGAATTTAACAGACTCCTTTAAGAATATTCTCTGGTATATCTGTTATTTAATCCAAGATCAGTGCTGAATTTAAGGTATATCATGAGATGCTTATTATGAAAGTAAATAATTTATAGTAAAACTCTGAAATATTATATTCAGAAATATGTGGATATTGGTATTAAAATTATACATAAATACTTGTTAAATTGATTCTAGGTTGGGCCATGCAGGCTGCTGCCTATATCTTCATTCATAGGAAATGGAAGGATGATAAGAGCCATTTTGAAGACATGATTGATTATTTTTGTGATATCCATGAACCACTTCAACTCCTCATATTCCCAGAAGGGACTGATCTCACAGGTAAGGTACCCTTGGTTTGGATCACAGAATTTTAAAACATGAAGGAACTCCAAAATTAGCTATCTAGTCTAAACTTCTCAGTCCTCAGATGAAGCAACTGAATACCAACAAGATTATTGGCCCATCCCTGGGGTCACTCAGTTAGTCAGCAGCACATCAGAACCCAGAACTCCTGGTTTCCAGCCCATAGAGTTTATAATGGGCAACTCCAAGAGGTATTATTTATACTTGCCATCTTAGAGCTTTATATTTTAAGTCTTGGTATATACTTTAAATATCAGCCTTTTACTTTATATTGTTTGTATATAACCACAAAAAACCTCAAGTAGCCAAAACAATCTTGAGAGAGAAGAACAAAGCCTAGTTTTAAAATATCTATTCACTGTCCTCTTCCAAGATCCGTATTTATCCATTAGACCCTTTTTTTTCAACTTCTTTCTTATAAGAAAAGGATCTGGGCTTCCCTGGTGGTACAGTGGTTAAGAATCCGCCTGCCAATGCAGGGGACACAGGTTCAAGCCCTGGTCCGGGAAGATCCCACATGCTGCGGAGCAACTAAGCCTGTGGCGCCACAAGTACTGAGCCTGCGCTCTAGAGCCCACGAGCCACAACTGCTGAGCCCATGTGCCACAACTACTGAAGCCTGCACGCCTAGAGCCTGTGCTCCACAACAAGAGAAGCCACTGCAATGAGAAGCCCGTGCACCGCAATGAAGAGTAGCCCCTGCTCGCCGCAACTAGAGAAAGCCTGTGCGCAGCAACAAAGACCCAACACAGCCAAAAACAAATCAAGTAATTAATTTTTTTTAAAAAAGGATCTAATAGTAACCATTTTCACTTGTTGATTTAAGTTAGTACGTTGCCTTTTTCCTGTTTTTTGTTTTTTAATAATTTATTTATTTTACTTATTTTTGGCTGCGTTGGGTCTTCGTTGGTGTGCACAGGCCTTCTCTAGTTGTGGAGAGTGTGGGCCACTCTTCGTTGCGGCGCGCATGCTTATTGTGGTGGCTTCTCTTGTTGTGGAGCACGGGCTCCAGACTCACAGGCCTCAGTAGTTGTGGCACACGAGCTTAGTTGCTCTGCGGTATGTGGGATCCTCCTGGACCAGGGCTCGAACCCGTGTCTCCTGCATTGGCAGGCAGATTCTTAACCACTGCACCACCAGGGAAGCCCCTTTCCTGGTATTTTTAAAGCCTTATCTCTAATATAAGCTGGAAGGGCTTGCCCTTTTCCTAAAGAAAATTCAGCCATCGTTGAGTTGTAGAGGGGACACAGGAGAATATATCTAGGACTTCTCTATCTTCCCAGTTACCAAATTACACAGGCCAAGAATGCCAGTGGATCTCAAGGAATTCTTTTTTTTTTGCGGCACGCGGGCCTCTCACTGTTGTGGCCTCTCCCGTGGTGGAGCACAGGCTCCGGACGCGCAGGCTCAGCGGCCATGGCTCACGGGCCCAGCCGCTCCGCGGCATGTGGGATCCTCCCGGACCGGGGCACGAACCTGTGTCCCCTGCATCGGCAGGCGGACTCAACCACTGCGCCACCAGGGAAGCCCTCAAGGAATTCTTTAAAAGATTAAAAACAAAATGCAGTCTTTCATTCTTACTAAATCAGTGGTCTTCACATCTTTTTTGAACCACAGGTCATTTCTGCAGGTGAAGCCTTCTATTGCAGTCTAGGATTTCTAAGACGGAGAGAAGAACTGCTCTGGTTGATGAATATTGGTGGGGGAGGGAGTAAGCTACAACAGGAAGTAGTTTTATAGAATCCTTCAACTCAAAAGAGCAAAATTCAAAAGCTTTAGTACCCTGGTTACTTTAAGAAAAATACAGCAGAATTTGAGAAGGGCCCAGTGTATAAACGTCTGCTGTACAAGGGAAGACAGACTGAAGCAGGTTAGAACTGAAATCTAAAACTCACAGATAGTACGGAGAGATCCCTGTGAACTTGTCTTCTAAATCCTCAATACTAGATCGAGGCAGCTAAGAGCTACCAAGAAAGGCAACCCTTAGAACCTGAGAGGAGAACAAGTAAATGAACAATCTAATTCACTCTGTGGACATAGTAATTTATGGAACCCAGTACCCCAAAAAAGAGTGCAAGATGGAAAATACAAATTACACAACTACTTAAGTAGGTGAATGGGTGACTAAACTGTAATATGTTAATCGGGAAATTAAAGTATTTTGGGAAACATTTACCATTAATACCAAGGAAGAGATCTTTGACTAATGTATGACAGATTGGAACTGAGCTAAATGAAGCATGGCAATTTTTATATACTACTATTATGTACTAAATTATACTTACTGTATATGTTTGATTTTTGTAGTTAAAATTCTAATAGTAGTTGGGTCACAGAAGGTAATACTGAGTGTAATATTGGCTGCATATTGTTTAAGTTTGAAAATATATTGTAAGTTGTAAGTTGATTGATTCCCAGAACTGAACTATCATTAGGAAATTTCAATGGACAGACAGCCATATTTACATTTTTTAATCCTTGGAATGTATAATACTTAAATTTGAGTATTGAAATATCATCTGTGTTAGAGTATAGAAAGTCATTTACTGAAATGATAGATTTTGTGAATGCCAAAATGTACACTAAAGAGTGGCAACTGTGGAAGTTATTTAGTAATTAAAAGCTAATGGGATAAAAGCTCATGGGTTGCTGTTACTTTGGTACATCAGTATTAAAATGTTCATACATTAGACCTTCAGAGTTTATAAAGTAGATATTTAAAACTTTTCAGTCTGTATTTTCAAGTGTCTTTTTTAGGTGATGAACTTAACATCTAGATGAATATTTTCAGGGTCCAGAGTACTTATTATTACATAATGTAGTTGAATATTTTTAAAGTTAAAACAGTATTTACATTTTAAGGCCAACTTGCAAAAGCCAGACTATTTGCGAGATAGAGGAAATAAATAGACTGATCTTGAAGTTAAAAAAAAAAATTTTTTTTAAACAGTATTTTACAAATAGTTTTGAGTTGGGATATGATTTTTTTTTTTTAAGTAGGCTAGCAAAATACCTGTGGTTTGAAAATGTATCTGTTAACTCAAAGGTGTTTTTAGCTACCACAGTTAACTTTACAGTTGGGTTTTTAAGCCCAAAGAGAATGTTTTATGATCCTCTTTAAGTTGTGAATCCAACTTGTTTGCACATTTTCAAATTAGTACGTTTAAATTAACTTTATATTCTATTTTCATATATTATTGTTGTTTATAACTTTTTTTTTTGCTTATGCAAGTAATATATGTTATTTTGGGGAAATTTATAAACATAGAAGGGAGCACAAATATTACTCTAATCCCACTGCCCATAAAGAAGCACTATTCTAATTTTGTTCCATTGTTTTTGGGTCATTTGGTCACACGTGCATGTGCGCACACACACATACACGTATACATACACACATCCATAGGCATATATATGTGCACACATACACATAATTTTAAAATTGGAAAACCAGAACTACACTTTTCTTTGTACCTAATATTGTATTCTCTCACATCATTAGTCAAGGTTGTCCAGAAAAACAGAACCGTGTGTGTGTGTGTGTGTGTGTGTGTGTGTGTGTGTTCACATGTGTGTGTGGAGAGAGAGAGAGGGAGAGAAAAAGAGATAATGGGTGGGGGGTGGCAAATTTATTTTAAGGAAATTAAGGATTCTGGAGGGTGGCAAGTCAGAAATATACAGGGTATGTCAACAGGCTGTGACCCCAGGGAAGAGTTGCAGTTTGGGTCCAAAGGCAGTCTGCTGGCAGAATTCTTTTTTGCTTGAGGAGATTAGTCTTTTTCTCTTAAGACCTTCAACTTACTGGATGAGGCCCACCCACATTATGCAGGATAGTCTGCTTTACTCAAAGTCTACTGATTTAAATATTAATCTCATCAAAAAACACTTTCACAGAAACATCTAGAATAACGTTTGACCAATATCTGGGTACTTTGGCCTAGTCAGTTTGACACATAAAATTAACCATCACAGTTGGTATATTATGATTTCCTGTTTTGTTTTAAGAAAGGAAAGCTTTTCTAGGTTTTAATAATTATATAATATTACATGCAATTAAACACCCTTGTATGTAAAACTTATTCATTTAATAGATATATGAGTGCCTGGAGATTTATATACAAAAAAGTCTCTTCATGAGACTTTTCATGAAGCTTACTTTCTAATGAGGAAAAACAGATTAAAAACTAGTAATAAAAATATGTCTGGTATTCATAAATGCTGTACAGAAAAGCAAGATAAGGAGAGAGAGAGAGAGAGGAAGAGTAATAAAAGATGGGGACATAGGGTGCTGTTTTATATAAGGTGGTTTGAGGAGGCCCCTTAAGTTCTTATTTAAGGAGAGACTAAATGAACAAAGCAGAAAATCATGCAGATGTCTGGGTAGAAGGCATTCTGGGTAGAGGGAAGAACCATTGCACAGACTCTGAGGTGGGAATATGCCTGGCTGGTTTGAGAACATCCGAGCAGCCAGTAGTCTCACTGGAGTGGTAGGCGTGCTGGCATTGGAGTGTTACAGGGAGCAGGCTAACGAGATAGGAGGTTGTGGTGAGAAAGTAGGGTGCTAGTCTGTCAGTCCTAATAATCACAGTCTGGGGGTGGGTAGATAAAGTGGGGATGGAGGGGAAAATCTGCATCTCTGATCTGTGATTATTTCTTACTTCCCACATTGTGCCCCTGTGCCTTTTAGAACTACTTCCACCTGTATTCACATTCTACAACAGCTTTCAGTTTTGTCTTCAGATCCCCCAAGTCTGTGACCAACTGGAAGAGCAAACTGAAGAGTAGTTAACTACTCTTCTTTGTGGTGTCTCTGGGATTCCCAATCGCATGTAAGGTCCTGCCAGTTGTCTATAAAATACTGTTCTGTAGTCCCATGCCCAGAATATTCCCCTCAAGTGAATATGAGAGGAGCTTATTACTTTTCTTGTTTAGAGCTTTTACTTTTGACTTGCTGGAGATCTGTTTAATTTTCTGACGCAGTTTATAGGAGTGTTCTTTGAATATTTTAGTGTCGTGGAATCCATCTATAGTTTTTTGAGATTTTGAGGATTCTGTGGTCTTAAATTTACTCCTCGGAAAGTAGTATTTTTACATATAGGTTTTTTCCTGGTGACTTGGAATGGTCTATAAATTTCAGGATGCCGCTGAGGATTGCAGGTTCTAACGTCTGCTGTCATCAGAAGGTATTTCATGATCTCCCCCAGCAGCTAAGGCCAAATTTCTGAACACTTTACTTTTTCCAAATGTAATTGCTAAATAATGGGTTTGGTTCTTCTTGGAACTTATAAAGTTACCTCATGGAATGGAAAAAGAAGATTTTGCCAACGATTGGAACATATACTTGACTCAGTAACTATATTCAGCCAAACCACGTTCAGATGTTTGTACATGGTGTGCTGATCATGTGCCCATTCTGTCGTGGAGTGGTGTTGGTTAGTAATGTCAGTGTGCTCTGTGCCTGAGCAGCGCAGATATTTCACTTTGCACTGAAGCCCTAAATTATTGGGTTAAAAAAATGTTGACCTATTTGGCAAATTGTTAGTTATTTCTTCTGGATGTCTAGATCCTTATGTATTATTACTATTTTGGTTTTACTTTATTTCATCTTTATATTTTAGTATTTCAATTTTTATTATGTAATGACTATTTTATGAAAATTTTAGTTATTAGTATTTTATTTGTATTTCAGTTTTCATTGTATATTGACTATTTTATGAAATCTCTTAAAGAATTTTAAGGATTTGAATATGAATTTATAAACTGCTATAAAACATCTATTAATACCTTATTATAAAATTTCCGAAATTCCAATTAAGTAGGTAACTCTGGGATCTTTGTTAGGGATTTACTGAAGTATTTCTATCTTATCATTTGATTCAGTATATTAATTACAGAAACATTAACTGCCATTTTTATCAAAGAAATTCTGCACCATTTCCTTACCTCACTTATCTTTATTTTATGGCTTCTAATGGCCTATTGTTTTGTTTAGAAAATAGCACGGCTCGAAGTAATGAATTTGCTGAAAAGAATGGACTTCAGAAATATGAGTACGTCTTACATCCAAGGACTACAGGCTTTACTTTTGTAGTAGACCGTCTAAGAGAAGGTAAGCACCCATCTCAAAGTGTACTTTTTTATATAAGTGGAAGAAATTGCTAAACTTCACATATAACTCTGTTGAATTTACAAAGCACTTTTTCATACTTTATCTCAAGAAATGAGATACTGTATTCTTATGCTAACTTGACCCCATGCACTAAAATGTTTTATTATGTATTCTTTAGAAATATAAAAGAATCTTTGTCAAAAACAAAACATTTTTTCTCCTTTTTTGGAATAGACAGAAAATAATACATACAGTTAGACTATCATTCCATTTTTAAATGCTTCTCAAAGCAGCAAAACTGTCTTGAAAGTATCTTATCACTTATAATATAGTTATTCATAGCTTAAAAAATATTTTTACATTCATTATTCCACCCACTGCAACAAGTGATTCCGGTTGGTAGGAAGGCAAGTACTGCTACCTGTATTTTGTTGTTAAATAGAAGCGGCATCCAGGGTTGTTCATAAATTTTCATAGATCACGGATGGAACCTTGTTCTTCTGCTTCCTACTCTGTGGCTCACACTACCCCCTTCCCACCCCCACGTCCTCTAGAGCCGTGCCTGTTGAAGGGCATCTGGAGCCAAGGTGATTGCATTGACCATATCACACCCATTTAAATGTTTACATTTTGATATTTTTATGAAAAAAAACAGTTGGACATTTTGTTATAGCTGCATATGTAAATACTTATATATTCATACACACATGTATGTACAAATGGATAACAGACATATGGATATATACGAAAAAGGAACTATTCAGAAACATGCTGAAGTGTTATTAATTTTACAAGAACAAGTCAAAGCCCAGAGTCACCTAGCAGAAGAAAAATCTTGTTTGCATGTTTCTGCTCTCCACTCTGATTTCTACCAAACCATATTGTATAAAGGTGACATCTGTGACAAATTATCACCTTCATTTGACAATTGTTATGTTGCCATAAAACTGCTTGTGCCTAACATGAAAGGCCTTGAAACATTATATAAGAAAAGGTATAAATTTCTTACTTCTTACCCTAATTGGCATCACTATTGTTCCCTTAGGGTTTAATGTACTTTAAGATGTAAAGTATAACCTCATTTAGTGAACCCTGCCAAAACGAAGCATCTTTACAACTAAGTACTCATGATATAAAAGAAATGCATAGTCAATCCAAAATCACATTACTATTAGTTCACATAGTAAACTAAAAATATTGTCCCTGTTAGTTTGGCTTGCTTTTGGAATTCGGTGGTTATAACTAACATGAAATGGAAACATGGGCTTTATGGTCATATTGTGTATGAATAGTGAGTGTCCATCTACCCATAGAAGCTCATGGAGAACACAGTTCTTTATGCCTATGGAATAGGACGGGGGGTACCAAGACATTAAAACAGGGATGCTGCTGCTTTTTGTTTTTTTGTTTTTCTTCCCCAAAACATGGTACCACTTACTGTGGCATTCAATTTAGACTCTCCCTTCTCATTCAACAATATGTTTTTTATTTTCTAACAATCTGATATTTTATAGTATTTAATGATTACTTTAAAAGTATTTCTGACATCATGGAACATGCTGTTGGAACACATCTTTTGCTAATAAAGCTCTTTTTAATTGCAGGCAGGATAGTTGAGAGATTATTTTATAGTGGATGAGGATATAACTACAGAGCTCTCTGTTCTGAAATCTGGAAAATATTTTAGTAGCAAACTGATTTATAACTTTGGGGAACATGTATTCCTTAGTCATCACTCAGAGTACTAGTCAACAACTACAGTATGTCATTTTTCCTGCCAGAAGTGGCAACTGATTTTTCCCCCTTCTCTGTATCAGTAAAGAAAGAAACACAGATGACTTCATTTGCTTCAGCTAAAAAAAGTTAGATGACTCCATTTACTTCAGTTAGAAAAGTAGAATGGGTCTTATACACTATGATAATAATAGAAACAAGAAATATGATGACAATAATTATAATAGTAACAGCAGCTAACGTTTACTGAGCATTTACTGAGTACCAGGCATTAAGCTAAGTGTTCTGTATGTGTAAGGTCAGTTAACCCTCACAACAACTGTCCTGGTAGTTACCAGTATTTAACTTGTAGAGCAAAACTGAAGCAGAAATTGAAGAATCAGCTCAAAGTTATTGGAACATGGTTTGTCTGACTGAATAACCTGTGTTCTTTCTACTGTAATATGATGGCTCATATATTTATAGTGTGATTTTAGTTAAAGCACCTTTGTAATAATAGTGAGCTGGATGGTTTTCTTCAAGGAAAATATTTTAAAAGAAAGAAGAGGCTAAATGGCCAGATCATGGAGGGATGGGAGTCACAAGGGAAGTGGTTATGATGCTGCCTGAGACGACAGGGAGAGCAGGCACAGTCATCTAGTCAGAGTATCATTTTAGGAAAGAAACCTAAGACTCAGAAAGGGCCCAGTACAACTTCCTGATCTTTTCTGGGATCTACTTTTGTTTATCAATTAAGTGAAAAAGAAGCTTGCTCTTAAAACAAATGGCCATTATAAATAAATATTCCAATGGAAGCCTGGAGACCACATATTAAAACCAATTACTGAAGAAATGTATGAGGACAAGATGGCAGAGTAGAAGGACTTGAGCTCACCTCCTCTCACTAAAACACCAAAATCATAACTAACTGCTGAACAGCCATCAACAAAAAAGACTCAGACCTACCAAAAAAGATATTCTACACCCAAAGACAAAGAAGAAGCCACAAGGTGGTAGGAGGGGTGCTTTCATGATATAATGAAATCCCATACCCACCAGATGTGTGACCCACAGGCTGGAAAATAATTATATCACAGAGGTTCTCCCACAGGAGTGAGAGTTGGGAGCCCTATGTCAGGCTCCCCAGCCTGGGATATGGCATCACGAGGAGGAGCCCCCAGAGCATTTGGCTTTGAAGGCCAGCGGGGCTTGAGTGCAAGAGCTCCACAGGACTGGAGGAAACAGAGACTCCACTCTTTGAGGGCATACACAAGGTTTCACAGGCACAGGGACCAGGGCAAAGCGGTGACTCCATAAGAGCCTGGGCCAGACCTACCTGTGGGTCTTCGAGGGTCTCCTGGGGAGATGGGGGGTTGGCTGTGGCTCACTGTGGGCAAGGACACTGATGGTGGATGCCCCAGGGAATACTCATCAGCATGAGTTCTCCTGGAGATTGCCATTTTGGCACTGAGACCTGGCCCCACCCAACAGCCTGCAAGCTCCAGTGATTGGATGCCACAGGCCAAACAACCAACAGGGTAAGCCCCACCCATCAGGAGACAGGTTGCCTAAAGTTGTCCTGAGCCAACAGCCACCTGTAAACATACCCCTTGACATGGCCCTGCCCTCCAGAGGGACAAGACCCAGCTCTACACACCAGGGAAGTGTGCAGAAGCCCCTGGACTAACCTCACTCACCAGGGGCAGAAACCAGAACCAAGAAGAATTACAGTCCTGCAGCCTGAGGAGTGGAGACCACAAACACAGAAAAGTTAGACAGAATGAGGTGGCAGAGAAATACGTTCTAGACGAAGGACTAAGATAAAACCCCAGAAGAACAACCAGGTGAAGTGGAGATAGGCAAGATAAAACCCCAGAAGAACCCCAGAAGATAGGCAATCTACCTGACAAAGAATTCAGTGTAATGATGGTAAAGAGGATCTGAGATCTCAGAAAAAAGAATGGAGGCACAGCACACAGCGGATACAAAAATGTTTAATAAAGAGCTAGAAGCTTTAAAGAACAGAGATGAACAGTATAATAACTGAAATGAAAAATACACTAGACAGAAGCAATAGCAGAATAAATGAGGCAGAAAAATGAATAAGTGAGCTGGAGGACAGATTGGTGGAAACCACTGCTGTGGGACAGAAAAAAGAGTGAAAAGAAATGAGGACAGTCTCAGAGACCTCTGGGACAACATTAAACACATCAACATTCACATTATAGGGGTCCCAGAAGGAGAAGAGAGAGAGAAAGGGCCTGAGAAAATATTTGAAGAGATAACAGCTGAAAACTTCCCTAAACATGGGAAAGGAAACAGTCACCCGAGTCCAGGAAGCACAGAGAGCGCATACAGGATAAACCCAAGGAGGAACATACCAAGACTCATGGTAATCAAACTGACAAAAATTAATGACAAAGAAAAAATATTAAAAGCAACAAGAGAAAAGCAATAAATAAATACAAGGGAACTGCCATAAGGTTATCAACTGAATTTTTAGCAGAAACTGTGTAGGCCAGAAGGGAGTGGTGTGATGTACAATATTTTTTTTTTTTTTTTTTTTTGCTGTATGCGGGCCTCTCACTGTTGTGGCCTCTCCCCTTGCAGAGCACAGGCTCTGGACGCGCAGGCTCAGCGGCCATGGCTCACGGGCCCAGCTGCTCCGCTGCATGTGGGATCCTCCCAGACCAGGGCACGAACCCGTGTCCCCTGCATCGGCAGGCAGACTCTCAACCACTGCGCCACCAGGGAAGTCCATATACAATATTTTAAGTGATGAAAGGGAAGAACCTACAACCAAGAATATACTACTCAGCAAGGCTGTCATTCAGATTTGACAGAGAAATCAAAAGCTTTACAGACAAGCAAAAGCTAAGCAAATTCAGCACCACCAGACCACCTTTGCAGCAAATGCTAAAGGAATCTCTCTAGCTGGAAAAGAAAAGGCCACAACTACAAACAAAATTACAAATGAGAAAGCTCACCGGTAAAGGCAAATATACAGTAAAGGTAGGAAATCATCCACACACAAATATGATATCAAAACCAGCAACTGTGAGAAGAGGAGAGTATAAGTGCAGGATGTTGGAAATGCATTTGAAATTAAGAGGCCAGTAGCTTAAAATAATCATGTGTGTGTATATACACACACACATATATATGTGTGTGTATATATGTATACATATATATGTGTGTGTGTATATATACACATATATGTGTGTGTGTGTGTATATATATATATATATATTTAGAGAGAGAGAGAGAGACTGCTATATCAAAACCTCATGGGAGCTGCAAACCAAAAATCTATAATAGATACACACACAAGAAAGAAAAAGCACCCAGAGACAACACTAAAGAAAGTCATCAAATCACAAAAGCAGAAAACAAAAGAGGAAGGGAAGAAAAACCACCCCCACCAAAAAGAAAACAAATCCAGAACAATTAGCAAGCTGGCATTAAGAATATACATATCGATAATTACCTTAAATGCAAATGGATTAAATCCTCCAACCAGAAGACATAGTCTGGCTGAATGGATACAAAAACAAGACCCATATATATGCTGTCCACAAGAGACCCGCTTTAGATCTAGGGACACATACAGATTGAAAGTGAGGGGGTGGAAAAAGATATTCCATGCAAATGGAAATCAAATGAAAGCTGGAGTAGCAATACTCATATCAGATAAATAGACTTTAAAGACTGTTACACGAGACAAAGAAGGACACTACATAATGAACAAGGGATCAATCCGAGAAGAAGATATAACAATTATATATGCACCCAACATAGGAGTACCTCAGTATGTAAGGCAAATACTAACAGCCATAAAAGGAGAAATCAACAGTAACACAATAATAGTGGGGGACTTTAACACCCCACTTACATCAAGGGACAGGTCAGACAGAAAATCAGTAAGAAAATGGGCCTTAAGTGATACATTAGACCAGATGGACTTAATTGATACAAATTAACTTATTTACAAAACAGAAGAAGACTCACAGACTTCAAAAGCCAACTTATGGTTACCAAAGGGGAAAGGTGGGGTGGGGAGGGATAAATTAGGAGGTTGGGATTAACACATACACACTACTATATATAAAATAGATAATTAACAAGGACCTACTATATAGCACAGGGAACTCTACTCAATGTGTAACAACCTATACGGGAAAAGAACCTGAAAAAGAATGGATATATGTATCCATTGGATATGTATATACAAAGAATGGATATATGTATAACTGAATCACTTTGCTCTACATTTGAAGCTAACACAACATTGTAAATCAACTAAACTCTAATATAAAATAAAAATTAAACTTAAAAAACCCAATTATCATTAGGTAACATCTTTACTGCTCACTCATGTCTGTAACTGAATTCACTATTTCTGATATTAATAGCACAAGTTCAGGCAGATGAGAAATTCAAGACATCAAGAAGTTAAGGATAAGAAGTCCTAATGGGAAACACTGAATAAGAGAAAATGTAAAACAAAGAAAGTAGTTTCTGAGCGTCTCTTTAGAATTTATTTCACCGAGATTAAGAACATTTAGAAAACACACACTTAACCTGAAATATAACACCCATTATATAACATTATACAGATGTGTTGTTCTTGTAATAATAATGGTAAAAAGTTTTCCCTGAGTACCTTGATTTCCATCATTTTTGTACTTGCTCTTATACATTTACTAGATCATAACCTTCTTAAGGATATGGATTGTCCTGCCCATAATGGAGACTAAATCAGTATTAGTTGAGGTTAATATTTTCTTTTGTCTGAAAAGATAAGCACAGTGTCCTTACCATCTTCCCAGAGCAATGTATATTACACTGATCAGTATCTGTCATGGAAGATTTATTTCATATGTACCTCTAATCACAGGACATTTCAATATGTGATTATATAACCTTTTTCAGTACTAAGATTAACCCAAACCCAAAAGGAAGTTGCTAACTTAGAGAAAAGAAGGTTTTACATAAGAAAGTGTTTTGGTTTTTAGTTATACAGCTTTAAGAAATTTATCACACAATTGAAGAATTTTAACTTAATGCCCCAAAATTTAGTTATAGTCATTATCATCTCTGCTGCTGTATTATTTTTAACAGTAGTAGCTTTATTCTTCTTTGATTTTAAATAAGTAATGATTTGGTCCAACCATTATTTGGTTCTGTTATATGCTTTGTAAGCCAGTTACTGAATTGTAACCGTGCAATAATTACCTTCACCATTAGGTGGCACAAGTGTGCACATTTGCGATAACTTGAAATTAGGTTAAAGTAGTTGGGAGTGAGGGGTCAAACACTCCATGGAATATGACCTTGCCTTCAAGAAGTTTATCATCTTCCTGGATAGATAAGAACAGTACTCATGAAAATATCTAAAAAATAATATGACAGTATAATTACATGCCAAGTTTTGTGGTACACAGTGTAAAATATTATGCTTAATTACATTACACAATCACAGGTGTGTTCAGTAAAGAGAGATCATGTAGTGTTGAAATACTCAAGTAGGGCTTCTTCAAGAAGCTGAAAAATCATAAGAAGTCCACAGACCCCCCAAAACACACCACCAGATGTGGACCTGCCCACCAGAAAGACAAGATCCAGCCTCATCCACCAGAACACAGGCACTAGTACCCTCCACCAGGAAGCCTACACAACCCACTGAACCAACTTTAGCCACTGGGGACAGACATCAAAAACAACGGGAACTACAAACCTGCAGCCTGCAAAAAGGAGACCCCAAACACAGTGAGATAAGCAAAATGAGAAGACAGAAAAACACACAGCAGATGAAGGAGCAAGATAAAAACCCACCAGACCTAACAAATGAAGAGGAAATAAGCAGTCTACCTGAAAAAGAATTCAGAATAATGATAGTAAAGATGATCCAACATCTTGGAAATACAATAGAAAAAATGCAAGAAACATTTAACAAGGACCTAGAAGAACTAAAGATGAAACAAGCAATGATGAACAACACAATAAATGAAATAAAAAATACTCTAGATGGGATCAATAGCAGAATAACTGAGGCAGAAGAACAGATAAGTGACCTGGAAGATAAAATAGTGGAAATAACTACTGCAGAGAATAAAGAAAAAACAATGAAAAGAACTGAGGACAGTCTCAGAGACCTCTGGGATAACATTAAACGCACCAACATTCGAATTATAGGGGTTCCAAAAGAAGAAGAGAAAAAGAAAGGGACTGAGAAAATATTTGAAGAGATTATAATTGAAAACTTCCCTAATATGGGAAAGGAAATAGTTAATCAAGTCCAGGAAGCACAGAGAGTCCCATACAGGATAAATCAAAGGAGAAATACGCTAAGACACATATTAATCAAACTGTCAAAAATTAAATACAAAGAAAACATATTAAAAGCAGCAAGGGAAAAGCAACAATTAACATACAAGGGACTACCCATAAGGTTAACGGCTGATCTTTCAGCAGAAACACTGCAAGCCAGAGGGGTGTGGCAGGACATATTTAAAGTGATGAAAGGGAAAAACCTACATCCAAGATTACTCTACCCAGCAAGAATCTCATTCACATTCGACAGAGAAATTAAAACCCTTACAGACAAGCAAAAGCTAAGAGAATTCAGCACCACCAAGCCAGCTTTACAGCAAATGCTAAAGGAACTTCTCTAGGCAGGACACAAGAGAAGGAAAAGACCTACGATAACAAACCCAAAACAATTAAGAAAATGGGAATAGGAACATACATATCAGTAATTACCTTAAATGCAAATGGACTAAATGCTCCCACCAAAAGACACAGATTGGCTGAATGGATACAAAAAGAAGACCCATCTATATGCTGTCTACAAGAGACCCACTTCAGACCTAGAGACACATACAGACTGAAAGTAAGGGGATGGAAAAAGATACTCCATGCAAATGGAAATCAAAAGAAAGCTGGAGTAGCAATTCTCATATCAGACAAAATAGACTTTAAAATAAAGACTATTACAAGAGACAAAGAAGGACACTACATAATGATCATGGGATCGATCCAAGAAGAAGATATAATGATTGTAAATATTTTTGCACCCAACATAGGAGCACCTCAATACATAAGGCAAATACTAACATCCATAAAAGGGGAAATTGACAGTAACAAATTCATAGTAGGGCACTTTAACACCCCACTTTCACCAATAGACAGATCATCCAAAATGAAAATAAATAAGGAAACACAAGCTTTAAATGATACATTAAACAAGATGCACTTAATTGATATTTATAGGACATTCCATCCAAAAACAACAGAATACACATTTTTCTCAAGTGCTCATGGAACATTCTCCAGGATAGATCATATCTTGGGTCACAAATCAAGCCTTGGTAAATTTAAGAATATTGAAATTGTATCAAATATCTTTTCCGACCACAATGCTATGAGACTAGATATCAATTACAGGAAAAGATCTGTAAAAAATACAAACACATGGAGGCTAAACAATACACTACTTAACAACGAAGTGATCACTGAAGAAATCAAAGAGGAAATCAGAAAATACCTAGAAACAAATGAGAATGGAGACATGACAACCCAAAACCTATGGGATGCAGCAAAACCAGTTCTAAGAGGGAAGTTTATAGCAATACAATCCTACCTTAAGAAACAGGAGGGCTTCCCTGGTGGCACAGTGGTTGAGAGTCTGCCTGCCGATGCAGGGGACACGGGTTCGTGCCCTGGTCCGGGAGGATCCTACATGCCGCGGAACGGCTGGGCCCGTGAGCCATGGCTGCTGAGCCTGTGCGTCGGGAGCCTGTGCTCCGCAATGGGAGAGGCCACAACGGTGAGAGGCCCGCATATGGCAAAAAAAAAAAAAAAAAGAAACAGGAAACATCTCGAATAAACAACCTAACCTTGCACCTAAAGCAATTAGAGAAAGAAGAACAAGAAAACCCCAAAGTTAGCAGAAGGAAAGAAATCATAAAAATCAGATCAGAAATAAATGAAAAAGAAATGAAGGAAACGATAGCAAAGATCAATAAAACTAAAAGCTGGTTCTTTGAGAAGATAAACAAAATTGATAAACCATTAGCCAGACTTATCACTAAAAAAAGGGAGAAGACTCAATAGAATTAGAAGTGAAAAAGGAAAAGTAACAACTGACACTACAGAAATACAAAAGATCATGAGAGATTACTACAAGCAACTCTATGCCAATAAAATGGACAACCTGGAAGAAATGGACAAATTCTTAGAAATGCACAACCTGCCAGGACTGAACCAGGAAGAAATAGAAAATATGAAGAGACCAGTCACAAGCACTGAAATTGAAACGGTGATTAAAAATCTTCCAACAAACAAAAGCCCAGGACCAGATGGCTTCACAGGCGAATTCTATCAAACATTTAGAGAAGAGCTAACACCTATCCTTCTCAAATTCTTCCAAAATATAGCAGAGGGAGGAACACTCCCAAACTCATTCTCTGAGGCCACCATCACCTTGATACCAAAACCAGACAAGGATGTCACAAAGAAAGAAAACTACAGGCCAATATCACTGATGAACATAGATGCAAAAATCCTCAACAAAATACTAGCAAACAGAATCCAACAGCACATTAAAAGGATCATACCCCATGATCAAGTGGGGTTTATTCCAGGAATGCAAGGATTCTTCAATATACGCAAATCGATCAATGTGATACACCATATTAACAAATTGAAGGAGAAAAACCCTATGATCATCTCAATAGATGCAGAGAAAGCTTTCGACAAAATTCATTACAAATTGAAGGAGAAAAACCCTATGATCATCTCAATAGATGCAGAGAAAGCTTTCGACAAAATTCAACACCCATTTATGATAAAAACCCTGCAGAAAGTAGGCATAGAGGGAACTTTCCTCAACATAATAAAGGCCATATATGGCAAACCCACAGCCAACATCGTCCTCAATGGTGAAAAACTGAAAGCATTTGCACTAAGATCAGGAACAAGACAAGGTTGCCCACTCTCACCAGTCTTATTCAACATGGTTTTGGAAGTTTTAGCCACAGCAATCAGAGAAGAAAAGGAAATAAAAGGAATCCAAATCAGAAAAGAAGAAGTAAAGCTGTCACTGTTTGCAGATGACATGATACTATATATAGAGAGTCCTAAAGATGCTACCAGAAAACTACTAGAGCTAATCAATGAATTTGGTAAAGTAGCAGGTTACAAAATTAATGCACAGAAATCTCTGGCATTCCTATACACTAATGATGAAAAATCTGAAAGTGAAATCAAGAAAACACTCCCATTTACCATTGCAACAAAAAGAATAAAATATATAGGAATAAACCTACCTAAGGAGACAAAAGATCTATATGCAGAAAATGATAAGACACTGATGAAACAAATTAAAGATGATACAAATAGATAGAGAGATATACCATGTTCTTGGGTTGGAAGAATCAACATTGTGAAAATGACTCTACTACCCAAAGCAATCTACAGATTCAATGCAATCCCTATCAAACTACCACTGGCATTTTTCACAGAACTAGAACAAAAAATTTCACAGTTTGTATGGAAACACAAAAGACCCCGAATAGCCAAAGCAATCTTGAGAACGAAAAACGGAGCTGGAGGAATCAGGCTCCCTGACTTCAGACTATACTACAAAGCTACAGTAATCAAGACAGTATGGTACTGGCACAAAAACAGAAAGATAGATCAATGGAACAGGATAGAAAGCCCAGAGATAAACCCACACACATATGGTCACCTTATGTTTGATAAAGGAGGCAGGAATGTACAGTGGAGAAAGGACAGCCTCTTCAATAAGTGGTGCTGGGAAGACTGGACAGGTACATGTAAAAGTTTGACATTAGATCACTCCCTAACACCATACACAAAAATAAACTCAAAATGGATTAAAGACCTAAATGTAAGGCCAGAAACTATCAAACTCTTAGAGGAAAACATAGGCAGAACACTCTATGACATAAATCACAGCAAGATCCTTTTGACCCACCTCCTAGAGAAATGGAAATAAAAGCAAAAATAAACAAATGGGACCTAATGAAACTTGAAAGCTTTTGCACAGCAAAGGAAACCATAAACAAGACCAAAAGACAACCCTCAGAATGGGAGAAAATATTTGCAAATGAAGCAACTGACAAAGGATTAATCTCCAAAATTTATAAGCTGCTCATTTAGCTCAATAACAAAAAAACAAACAACCCAATCCAAAAATGGGCAGAAGACCTAAATAGACATTTCTCCAAAGAAGATATACAGACTGCCAACAAACACATGAAAGAATGCTCAACATCATTAATCATTAGAGAAATGCAAATCAAAACTACAATGAGATACCATCTCACACCAGTCAGAATGGCCATCATCAAAAAATCTAGAAACAATAAATGCTGGAGAGGGTGTGGAGAAAAAGGAACACTCTTGAACTGCTGGTGGGAATGTGAATTGGTTCACCCACTATGGAGAACAGTATGGAGGTTCCTTAAAAAACTACAAATAGAACTACCATATGACCCAGCAATCCCACTACTGGGCATATACCCAGAGAAAACCATAATTCAAAAAGAGTCATGTACCAAAATGTTCATTGCAGCTCTATTTACAATAGCCAGGAGATGGAAACAACCTAAGTGTCCATCGTTGGATGAATGGATAAAGAAGATGTGGCACGTATATACAGTGGAATATTACTCAACCATAAAAAGAAACGAAATTGAGCTATTTGTAATGAGGTGGATAGACCTAGAGTCTGTCATACAGAGTGAAGTAAATCAGAAAGAGAAAAACAAATACCGTATGCTAACACATATATATGGCATTTAAGGGAAAAAAATGTCATGAATAACCTAGGGGTAAGACAGGAATAAAGACAGACCTACTAGAGAATAGACTTGAGGATATGGGGAGGGGGAAGGGTAAGCTGTGACAAAGCGAGAGAGAGGCATGGACATATATACACTACCAAATGTAAGGTAGATAGCTAGTGGGTAGCAGCCGCATAACAGGGATATCAGCTCGGTGCTTTGTGACTGCCTGGAGGGTTGGGATAGGGAGGGTGGGAGGGAGGGAGATGCAAGAGGGAAGAGAGATGGGGCCATATCTATATGTATAACTGATTCACTTTGTTATAAAGCAGAAACACACCATTGTAAAGCAATTATACTCCAATAAAGATGTAAAAAAAAAGAAGCTGAATTTCCCTTGGACCTTAGAGACTATATGTAATTTGGATAGGCAGGACAAATAAGGACGGCTGAGAACAGGAAAGGAAGAGTACAAGAAAGGGCAGTGTTTGGTCAGCTAAGGCAAAACCAGTCTGACTGAGCTGAAGACCTGGCTTTAAAGTAACAGACAATATTTAAGAAGGTTGTGTGATGCCATTATTGTTGAAGGACTTAATTCCTACCCCCAGAGAGTTTTTATTTTTTCCATTTCTCGATCAAGTCACTCAAGCAAATAGCTCACTTGGGACAGATCTTGCCACTGTATTCAGTGAAGAAAGTCATGACAGCCTTAATGAAAAATGATAGAAGCCCTATATTCTGTCCAGAAAAACAACCATCTAACGTTTATCAAGTACCTGCCTTGTGCCAGGCACTGAACTGTTCACATGTTGCTGCCCATGCAGTAGAATTACCCAGGGAGCTTTTAAAAACGTAGATACTCGGGTCCAGGCTCAGACCTGCTGAATCAAAGTCTGGTGGTGGCTCCTGGGCTCATAGCTACCCCACTAGCTACTTTCTTACAGATCTCTTAGTTCTCATAACTGTGCTAGGTGGTGGTTTGCCCTGTGCTACACCCGAGGAGACTGGCTCAGTTAACAGCTTGTCCGGGGTCACACAGCTGCTGAGTGGAGGTACCATGATCTATACTCAGGTCTCTTTGATGCCAAAGCCCATGTTCTTCCTGCTATGTAAGAAGTTAGCAGTTTTTCTATTCCAGATGCTACAAAAATGCCATCTTTGTAGGGGTTTTTTCTCTCTTACCTAGATCTCTCCCTGGTATCCTTGGCTGTACTGTGTGTTTTGCTTAAATGGAAAAATAAATCAAGATTTCCTTTTTGTAAGCATCTCTCTTTTTTTTTGCCTGGTTCCTATATTTACCAGTTCTTCCTTTATTTCTCTAATCCTTAAAACAAAACTCAAACTATCTGTCCTTTCAAATTGTGGTTCTATCTTTTCTTTCTTTTTGCCAACAACTCTCAAACTAGCCTGATGACTTGATTTTCTCAATATTAGCTCTCTTCCTATTAAAAAAAAAGTTTTTATTTTAAAAAAAAAGTTGGAAAATTAATTACAAAGAAGAAAATGGCACCCATGGTCTTGTCAGGCACTTCTCAAATATCCAGTGCCTTTTGAGTCTTGTGTTTTTCCATGTTTTATTTTAAAAATTGGGTCAAATTCTATTTTGTTTTGTAAAAATTTTTTTCCCAACTTACTATAATGTGCATTTTTCACCATCGTTACATAATTTTTTATGATGCGTTAATGTATGCTTGGTGCTTCATCAGATAGAGGTGCCACAGTTTATTTAATTAGGCCTCTATTATTAAAAATTAAAATGGTTTCCAGCTTTCTGCTCTTATAAATAATGCGAAAGTATGTGTAAATCTCTAATTATTTCCCTAGGATATATTTCCAAATCTAATTACTGAGTCCAGGGTATATTTTTTAAAGTTCTTATAAAATGTTAGTCTTATGCCCTGCCCCATTTCATTTGGTCACCAAATTCTATGATATTGCCTTGGAAGCATGTCTTAGAGAAACTTCCTTTATTTCTGCAATGGCCCCATTCGATGGGATCCCATTACTTCTCCTTTTCACGCTTCCTTGCTTTCTCACTGGAGTGCCTCTTGTTTCTTCTTTGCTAATCCATACTGCACACAGCTAACAGTCAGTCTTCATAAAGTACCACTCTAATGTAATTGTGTGTATGTTTGTTTGTTCAGAAAATGCTTCTCGGGCACATATGTTATTTGACTTGCTGAGATATTGCCAGTACCAAGACACACCCAATTCCCTTGAATATCATCAAGTTTAGGAAATATTAAAATGCATTATCATAAGAGATACAAATAGAAAGTAACTTAAGCACATAAAGAAAGGCTAGGCTTTTTTTACTTAAAGTGACACTGAAGAGGTGGCACATGAGCTGAGAATTAAAGAATAATTAGGCATTTTCCAGGGAGAAAAGACATTTAAATATGTGCATTACTTCCGTATTCCTTGGTGAAGACTTTATAACATGGTTCCAATCTACTTTTAAAATCTTACCACTAATGCAGTATGAGCCAACCTATTTGAATTAATGGACTATTCCTGACTGTGCCTTATGCTTTCTGAATTTTGCCTCTGGTTATATCTGTCCAGGCTAAAACCTGCAAGGCTTTGCTCTTTTCTTTAATCTCCAAATGCTGTTTTTCCTTTAATGATCTTCTTCTAAGAGTCCATTCTCATTTCCCCCAGCTGGCAGACATCTGGACTGACTATCTTTTTCTTCTCTAATAGGACTTGGCACAGATCTTATATTAATAGCCATTTTAATATACTTTACCTCTTACCTTCCTAAAAGGACAGCAACAGCCATGTCACCTAAGCCATTAAGAACAAAGATTTTATTTTTAAATCTAATGAATACCTTTCCATTCTTACTTATTTTCCTCTTAGCAACATTTGGCACTGTTGATTCTTCTTGAAATATGCTCTCCCTTTGGCTTGTCATTTTTTCTCCTACTTCTCTGGCCACTTCTCAAGACTTTTTTGCAGGTTCTTCAGTCCTCTCTATGTTCCTCACAAGACTCTCCCAGGCTCCTTTGTTCTCTCACTCCACACATTCTCCCTGGGACATGTCATTCAGGTTGGTGGCTCAAATGATCATCCATGTGCTCATGACTCCTAATTCTAAACCCTTGGTCCAAAAGCCCTTTCTTACTTCAGAGCCATATATGTGATTTTTGCCACTTGGAGGTTCTGCAGGCACTTCAGTATGTTCAGAATTGAATTTGTCATTCCCCCTAAATTGCTTTTCCTCCTATATTCCTCACACCACAGAGTCATTACCATCATTATCAATCAAGCCTTCTTCTAAATGAATGTGACAGCACACTAAATTAGGCACTCAGGCCCTGGAGTCCAAAGACCTGGGTTAGAATCCTGGCTTCACTAGGACTAGGAGTGTGGCTGGCTAGATTCCTTTCCCTCATTAAACCTCATTTTCATCTTCTGTAAAATAGGAGTAATAATAGTGCTTACTTTCTATGATTTTATAGGACTCTTCTGAGGATTCAGTATAGTCAGGCACAGAAAGCACTTAGCACAGGGCCTGGAAAACAGCAAGCGCTCAATAAATGTTACAGTGCAAATCTGATTGATTGTGTCAGCACCCGGCAAAACCTTCTGGGTTTCACAATGCTCCAAGGTTAAATCTACTTCTTTAACATGATTTGCCAGGCCCACTGTGCCCTGGTCCTTGCTTACCTCTCTGGCCTATCTGCTGTCTCCTTAGTTACACCACTTATCCCAGACATACTGAACTGCTTTCCTTGCCCAGAGTGTACTGTACTCTGAGCCTTCCCCACTATAGCAGAACTTCTACTCAGCCTGGAGGTCACAGCTTAGATAATAGTTCATTTGGGAAGCCTTCCCAGCTATCTTCGTCTTCTGTGTTCCCTATGTGAATGCTTTTCCTACTATATTTGCCCTATATAAATGTTTTTCCTATGGTATTATCACTTGTTTAATTATCCATTTTGTCCATAACTCTCAGTTTCCTGACCATAAGCATCAAGTCAGGTCCACTGACAGTTTTTATCCCAGCCTTCAGCAGAGACCTGGCATATAAAAGATGCTCTTTAAATTTTTTGAACCAATCAGCTGCTTGATTGCTGTAATTTTATACCCTGCTATGTTCCAATAAAGATTTAAAGTGCCAAACATAAATATGTATGTACAATAACAGCAGCACCACAACATAAGGAAAAAAAATTAAGGTAAAGGGATGAATTTAATAGACAGGTTATATGTTACAAGGTTATTGTATACATAAGACATATGATATAAGCTCTATATTCCTATAAAATATAGGTCTATAAATTGGTCCTGAGCTTTCTGGCATCTTCTATATAAGGGAACTGAATGGTATCATTGACAAGGGCCATAAGATTAAAGAAAACCACATGCTCGGAAAAAGCATGACCATTTCTGAAGGACTTGAGAGAAAGATCTTTGGTTCCTCACAGAGGACATTGTGCACTGTCGTGCCCAGCAGCCTCACAGCATCTTTAATGTTAACTGTTCCACGTAGCCTCAGAGCGCTTGCCCACATGGGCTAATGGCAGAAGGAGAAAGAGTAGTTCAGTAAAAACAGCCTCATAAGAGCTCCAAACATTGTCTTAACTCTAAAGGTGTGGAGAGACTGCATGTCCTTCAAATCATTCTCCACAAATGGTATTTTACTCACTGAGCTTTGGATGAGAATTGGTTTGTACAGATTTTGGTTACTCTTCATAAAGCATCTATTGTGCAGATATTTTGTATCACGAGCTAAGTACAGGTCCAAGGGCTTTACTCGTAGGTGGAAATGGGTATAGGCTTCTCTTAGGGAAGTTGAGCCTGCTGAGATTTTAACTCAGGAACTAAAGGTGACTTTACCTCTGAACTGAGGGTGGCCAGTGTGGCCTGCAGAAAACAATTGAGATTCATGTGTTTTTGTTTGCAGTACTTAACAGAATGGTGCCTTGCGCATGGTCAGCAGACCACTGCCCAAAGCTCAGTCCCTGTCTGTGTGGCCTTTCTCACCTTGTTTCTGGCTGTAACTCCATGTCCTCTGTTCTAGCCAGGTCGAACATGCTTTTCTCATGCTATTCCTTTTCCTGAACTGTTCCCAGTCATCTGGGTAGCTCCTGTTGGTCCTTCAAGACAGTTCAAATGCCCTTTACATTTCAGACAATCTCTTGACCAGGTTCTTAGGGTTCTTTCTTCTTACTCTCATCATACTCCATGCGTTTGTCAATCACTTTTTTCATATTTTCTGTAATCAGTGATTTTTTTTTTCTTTTTTGGTCCATCTCTTACTCGGACTCTGAGCTCCTTTAGGGTAGGTACTGTGTTTTGTTGATTTTTATAGCTGAGGTCCTAGTGTCATGAGTATTACAGGTACTCAGTATAGATTTGTACAAATTTTTGTAGCTGCTGTTTTCAGCATCTCACACACATGCACTTGTGATTAGTAATGCCCCCTACCACCTTCAGTATCCACTGTAGGATACATGTAAGGCTGATTTCCGCGCCCCCCAGATTATCTATACTATTAGAAGGGACATACGGAAGCATATTATTTGCAACTTACATGAACAAGCTTTTGGCATTTGATCATGTAAAAATCAGCATGGAATTGTGGTTCTTAAATGTTTCCCCGTTTATTAGTATTTCTACTCAGCGAGTTTCAGCTTCTGAGATAGTCCTGAGAAGACAGTCATTGCAGCCTTGTGCTTCTCTGTACCACTTGACTTCAGTAGGAGAAAAATCTTGTTCTGGGGGTATGTACTATGTCTCTAACACCGGCCAGCTATAATAAATGCCGACTAGTGTGAAAGGTGAGCCTCAGTGATGAGTTCATGTCTTATGGCACCATTAATAAAAATCCTCAAAATACATATTCTCCAATTGGTGAGATTACCATTTTCACAAATGAGTGAAAATTATATACAAGTTGTATTTTACTCATTCAAAATGCCTAAGTATTGATACTGTTATAATGTTTATATTATTTTCTTAAGAGTAGTACACTGAAAAATGCTGATAACTGTTGACACTTACAAAATATGTTTATTTTAAAATTTAGAATTGTGGAAGAAGCTTTGTAAGTAAAATTTGTGGAATTGTCTTCGAGTGATAACTTTCTGTAGGCTGTATACTGACTGTAAAGAATATTGTTACATACATTAAACCCTTCTTTCAGTTTTTCCCTCTGAAAGCATTAGTGAGACAGCTGAACCAACAGCAGAGAATGCTGGCAGCTCTGCCATAATGGTGTTATCTCACCGAGTGGCAGCTAAGCACTAAATCTTTATGTCCTTATAATGTTGTTTTGAAGCAAAATAAGAGTTTCAGTGCATGTGCACAACGTATGTAACAATATCATACTTCAGCTTCCTGTTCATATGAAAATCAAAGTTTATTCTCACCAAAGCTGAGAATGTTGGCCTGAATCTAACTGCTGTGGACACTTTAATCCAGAAATTCATCTGAACAGGAAATTATGCCTGCCTTTTTGTTTTATATAGTATATAATTTCATTGTGGATGTATCATTTTTCTTTTCTGGGCTTGTCCTAAAAGCCTTACAGCTTTAACTTGTTTCTCCTTTTTTCTGAGCATGTGTCCCATTTCCATATTTTTAAAGGTTATGCCCTTTCTCTTTTAGCTTTATAGATTTTTTTCTTATTCAAAATAGTTTTTCTATATTTTTTCCAGTTGCTAGGACCTTTTCTCGTCTTGATTTTGTTTTTAAATAAACTGATGTTTGTTTTGAGTATTGCAAAGGTATTGTTAAAACAATACTGACCTTGCTGGTGTGTGTGAGTGTGTGCTTATGCATGTGCACATGCAAACCAAGTTCATGTGCCCTCACTTTTTAAAGATAGATTCTGATCAGAAATCAGTGCCACAGGAACATGAAACTAAATATAGAAGTTATTTGCTTATTAATGTTGAAAATTATCTGAATAGCTTTCTAAATGAAAGAATTTTTTCCATTTTATTTTGCATGATTATATAAAATAATTATATTTACATTTACTATTATATATTTTATAATATAAGCATCCCTGTATTTATCATTTGATTTCTAAGAGCGCCCAAATGTACTTTGTCATAGAATCTGGACTGAGCAGAACAAGTCCTGGGCAGTTATCCTAAGTTGGCCTTTCTATGCTACATGAAATGTAAGATGTTGAAAGTATGTTAGTAACTTTCTAATTCACCTGCTTTCTCATAACAAAGTTATGTAGGAAAGGAAAGCACACGTGTTCTCAATAGCTTTCATTCTCTCTGCACCTAAGTACTGCATTTGACCACATGGAGCAAATTGCAGGTATTCTCCTTGTAAGAATACTGACTTGTCAGAGCATGCCTGTACATACAACGTGCCTATTTTAGTGTGTTTATTTTGTGATAATTAGTAACTTAATACATAATAATTTTCATTGTGACTTAGTCTTTCATAAGGAATAATAATTGAAAGAGAAATTAAATATAACCACTAACGTACATTTATTTCTTAATCTTTGTTTTATCAAGTGCCTTTTCCAGGCATAGTCTCATTTGAATGTAGAAAACAGCAATCTACAATGTGTTGGATTGTCTTCATTCTAATACTTTACATGAATAAAAGTTGCCGTCATAAATCTTTGAACAGCAAGTGTCCTGTTTGAGCTCTTCTTGTCTTTGTTGTTCTCTGTTGCTCATGTTACATGCCTGTTTGTGGTGACTAAGATACTCCTCACAAATACTTGAGTACTGTTAAGTAAACAGCTGTCTGTAATTCCTTGTTATTTATTATATAGAACACACTTTAAGAGAATCTACAGTGTGTGGTTATTTGTAGACTTAAACAACAAGCCTTTGATACAGTGAGGGTGCTACATAATTTTTAGATGTTAAATATGAGAAATTTGTGTTGAGAGTTGTCTTATCTGTACGTTAACAACTGTTTGCTTTGATAGATATTACCTCCCCAAACTCTGCATTCTTTGGCTTAATCTTGCATTGTATAAATGTAGTCTGAAAATAGTTTGGGGTTCCATGTGGAAATTTTGACAAAACTTTTGAGACTGCTGTACAAAAGTTTTAAAATTCTGTATTCATAGTTTATTTATGATTTACATCTTTCCCATTTCCTCATAGATTTGAAATGGCCTTTAGCAGAAGATAAAATAAGAAAAACATGGCTCACGGTGTCAAAGCCAGGTATTAAAGTATGTGTGTGCATAGGGCTTGAGGGGAAGACGTATTATTATCCAAGCGAAGAAAAACTGCTTCAGTCAAACATAAACCTTAGCAGTGACCTTCTTAGAAGTCAAGGCATAAGGAGTCTTCCTAGATTTTACTCATTGCACTAAGCTCTTGGTGATTTACAATGGTGATGAGCTAGTTTATAGCAGAAAAGGAAGTATTAGTCAATGTCTTTTCTGGGCACGGTTATCACTGCTCTTGGGTAGGAGATCTGACTGAGTTCGGTTAACTAGCACTCCTCAAAGCTGGACAACAAACTATTCCTATTTTTGCAGACTGCTGTTAGTTGTTATTATAAAAGATCTGCCACTTGGCCCTGATATGCTTCCAGTCAGGAGAGGCACTTCGCACTGTTGGTGTGAGTACATGGAAATTACTTTGAACATTCTTTTCTGGGTCAGGGGATTTACTTGCTTTCATCCAGAACAGAATTTTAACAACCACAATACATTCATAATAGTAATCCAAGCAAAGTTTCCAAATAGTTTACGAATTAATCTTTGTTAACGAAATTATTAATAACCTTTCTGATCAGTAAAAATATCATTAATATGTTGGTTCCAATATTAGTTTCCTTAATAATTCAAGTAGACTGTAGCTGCCTCTTATGTTACTAAATCAGTCGTAATGAAGGCTTATAGTTTAATACCTTAGGGATGGTTATTGGTGAGAACTGAAATTAGGCAGGATTTGATGGGAAATACTGACTTTTGTTTAGACTTGACAGATGAACAGAATTTGGGCAATGGGAAGCATGTCATAAAGTTTGTCCTGTATGCATTAAATTTAAAATTATGATGAAAGGTGTTTGTATTTAGATATTCTAAAGAAAATACCTTTTTTTCTGTAAATGCAAATAATCTGAATCTTAGGTAAAGCCTATTTTTATAGTTAATACTATATGATTAAGGCATGCTGGTGACAGCATGAGAATAAAAAATTGTGATGAACATCTTCGTGTGTTCACATTTGGAAAGTTAGTGTATGATCAAGTACCAATGGAGACCGTATACCAGGCAGAAGAGAAGGGTGGAAGTGAACTGGCAGAGCAAGGGGAGAGTTTAGGGAACCAGGGCTTGAATTAGATCCTGAGGAACAACAGGATTTGATTTGCTAAAGATCTGGGAGAGTACAGTCGGGCTTGGAGATCCAGTGTTGGAGACTGCCCTGACTGGAACCCAAAGTTCATCCTTTTAAGTGGTAAGAGCTAAAGTTAGAGAGGTAGTCTTGGTTGTTGTGAAGTCTCACTTCTAACAAAGTGAAAAATAAAAGGAGTCAGAAATGGTGGGAGTTGTGAAGGTAGTATTTAGGACTATAAATATTCTGGGACTGGTGAGTAAATTGTTCCCTTCTTAGTATTCTAAGAGTTGATTATCTTCCTAAGCAGTTTACTACTTGTTCTCAGATAAAATAAGATCTGTTGGCTTTCCATCACCATAGTCATCCCAAAATAGTCTTTTATTTTGAGATTTCTGTATTAATTATGTTCAATTTAAAGGAAGACTCAGTAAAAGTAATTGCATCTCATGTTTTTTTTACATCTCTTTTGATCCATGAGTGAGGTATTTGCAGAACTGTATGATGGCATATAGTAGGAAAAAAGTATGATTCATCCTAATTACAAAGCTGTTTCCTAAGAAAGAATCATTGGAGAAATATCTTATTTGTGTTTTTACAAATGGTTTTGACTTAAAAAAATCTTGCCTTTTCTGTGTATGGCTGTAAATGGCCATAATTTTATATTGCAGTTTTTTTGTGTGTGTGGGACCATTTACTTAGTGCCTGTCACCCCTAGTGATCTACAGAGTTAGCCATAAAATCTAAGCCCCATCCCCTAATACCTACCCCAAACTTTAATAGCTGTGCCTTAAACCATGTTTTTAACGTTCAAAACCCAGATAGGGAGTCCCTTGATATGTATTGACAAATATTGGTTTCATCTAAATCAATCTTTTTCAGCAGTAGTTGGCCAATTTGCAAGGTTCAATACTCGTGGACTTTGATGGATTCATTTTCTAAAACATTAGCAACTTATCTGAAATTCTAGGTGCCAATAGAATCTTTGGATATAAAGCCTTAGAAGAATCCTCTGGGTACAACACTAGGATGTATTTGTTGACCTTAGAGAGAGTAGTTTCACAGGAATGGGGGTGCCAGAAACCAGATGTGAGTGGAGTGCAGATTGATGTGAGTGAGTGGAGACAGCAAGTTTACATGCTTCCTACAGGGAATTTGCTGATAAAGGAGAAGAGAGAGCTGGAGCAGTCAACAGAAGGGGAAGCCACATCAAGGATACTAGGGGAGTTGAGTGTTTTTAAAGGCTGAGAAAACTTAATAGAGGAAAAGCTGGAAGAGAAATGGATGAATGATGGAGCAAATTTTCTGAGAAATCAGGAGGGGTTAGGAACAGAAACAAACTTAAGGGGATTCCTCATTTTCTAAGGCAGGAAGCAAGGCTGAACTTGAATATATATTTTGGTTTGGGGAGTAAAGGGTGAGAAAGTGAGGGGTGCTCTGATGAAAGGCTCTTCTATCAGGTCAGAGGTTAGGTGGTAATGTGATGATTATGGTAGGGAGGGGAGGGGAGAGAGGTGAATAATGAGAGTTTGGAATAGTTGCTGTGGAAAATGAGAAAAGGAAGCTGATAAAAACAATAAAAAGCATTGCTGAGCTCTCCGACCTCGTGCTACAGGCCCAATCTAACTTCCCACTGTAGCTTTAAACTCCATCCAAAGTGGAGACTCACTTTGCCCTGCACTGACCTCACTCCTTCTCTTCACCTTCTGCAACCGTCTTATGTCTTCTGCCTTTCTTCAAACCTACCTGTTCTCTTATGCCCAGCTCAGGTAGATCATTTCTTGACCTCTTCAGCTGGCAGTGCTATCTATCCCCCTCCAGTCTTCTACAACAGCTGAACCACTCTTAAGAATTGTGTAATTTGCAAATATATTTTATCTTCTTTCCTAGATTGTAGGTTCCTTTGGGGTAAGAATCATGAGTTTGTCAGTGTCTCTGTTTCTCTTTCTCTCTCTGCCTAGGGCAGTGCTCCTGTGTTGTTCAGTAAAAGTGAATGAATAAATTAATGAATGAAGTAAATCCACCAAATTATATAAGAGTGGTGGATGGACCTCTCTATGAACCAGTTCATTTTATTTTGTACTTTAATTAGCTCCTTTGTGGGTGGGTATCTAAAGTGTTGGCCCACACAAATTTAAGACATAGCTAAGTTAGCTAACAGATATAACTAGTCATTTATTGTGTATTAATTAGGAGGATACTGTTGTGGCTTATTGTTAAAGTAAAACTCAGTATTTAGATCCTAATTAATTTGTATTACAGAATTTTATTTGGTATTATTCATTTGAGGAGCTAAACCAGAAGTTTCTCAGATGCTTCTAATTGCCTCTTTTGCCATATGGATATAGAAGTACAAATCGCAATCACAATTCAAATTCCATTTTTATAAACTCCAAGATCATAGGCTTCATTGTTTCATTGAAGTGCAGTAAAAAGTAGTCTTCTGCATCACCACAGCAATAGCAGCATTCCCTACCTGATTGCCATTGCCCCTACCCAAGGCCCAGCAAGTACATACTTGAATTTTTTCCTTATTTCAGCGATACTGGTCCATCCATTTAGATCCAGGTTTTCCTACCTCAACCCCAGCACAGTATCTCGCAAGATACTGCTAAAATGTCACACTCTCACCTTGGGGAAGGGTGGTCAGAACAGATAAAACCTTCAAATTCTAGGTCTGTCTGGGGACATTGTCCAGAGTAGGCCAATGTATTATCAAGTGAAGTGAATATAATGCAGAGGAAGGAGGAAAGGAAATCTTGCCGAAAACTGCCATCATTTCTGTGCCAGTGTCTGCCTATAATGTTAAATTTCCACTCATTGGATTTTTCAGGCTCCTAGGTATTGGTGTACATACCGTATCTGGTGTTTTCTTTGGATAATCACTCAGGATTTTAACTTTGTTTTAGTTTTGTTTTTTTCCCTGCTGAAATATTACATAGAGATATTTGAAATGGGCAAGAAGATGAGAGAAAAAGGATCACTACTAGTTTTGGCCATCTCGTCCATGAAGCTTCCTGCTTCTATCAGCTAGAAATAGTCTCTCCCTTCCCTGAATTTATGTAGCCATTTAACTGTACTTGTATTAAGACAACTCAGTTTTAGCCAGATATGGAAGCAACCTAAGTATCCATCAGCAGATGAATGGATAAAGAAGATGTGGCGCGCACACACACACACTCCCTCCCTCTCTCTCCCTCTCTCTCTCTCTCTCTCTCTCTCTCTCACACACACACACACACACACACACACACACACAATGGAATACTACTCAGCCATAGAAAGAACGAAATAATGCCATTTGCAGCAACGTGGATGCAACTAGAGATTACCATACTAAGTGAAGTCAGAAAGAGAAAGCTGAATACCATATGATATGACTTACATGTGGAATCTAAAACATGACACAAATGAACCTATGAAACAGAAACAGAATCATGGACATAGAGGACAGACTTGTGGTTGCCAAGGGGGAGGGGGTTGGGGGAAGGATGGAGTGGGAGGCTGGGGTTAGCAGATGTAAGCTATTATACAATATATGGAATGGATAAACAACAAGGTCCTACTGTACAGCACAGGAAACTATATTCAATATCCTATGATAAACCATAATGGAAAAGAATATATAAAGAATGCATATATATGTATAACTGAATCACTTTGCTGTACAGCAGTAATTAACACAACATTGTAAATCAACTATACTTCGATTTAAAAAGAAAGAAATTTTGCCATTTACAACAACATGGGTGGGTCTGGAGGATATTATGCTCAGTGAAATAAGTCAGACAGAGAGGGACAGATCCTGTATGTTTTCACTGATATGTGGAATCTAAAAAACAAAACGAATGAATATAATACAAACAGACTCATAGATGCAGGGAACAAACTAGTGGTTATCTGTGGGTGACTAGTGGTAGGGGTAGGGAAAGATGGGGAAGGTGATTAAGAGGTGTAACTTAGGTGTAAAATAAATAAGATATAAGAATATATTGTACAACACAGGGAATATAGCCAAAATTTTATAATAATTTTAAATGGAATAAGTCTATAAAGATATCAAATCACTATATTGTACACCTGAAACTAATGTAACACTGTAAATCAACTCTACTTCAGTTTAAAAAAAGATGCCCCAGTTTGTGTTGCAGTTGCATACATGAACCTCACTTTTCTACACTGTTAGCCTGTTGCCTACTCTGCTCTTGCTCCCCTTTTTTCCCAGCCCTCAATACATATAACCAAAAACAGCTTTGTTGTTTCAGTTGTTAATTATACTGGTTAGCTGATTCATATCTAGAATGGCTTATTTTTAAGAGGGCTTCTTGGTGACTTTAATGAATCCATTCAGGATATCATGTTTTGTAGGTGCAGATGCCACAGTCTTAAAGAAGGTTAAAGAAGATCACTGCTTTCATAGTGTAGAGATTGATGGCATATGGCTACACTCTGACAGTATTCTAGAAGGTTCTCTGGATTTCTCCTTGTAATTGTCTGGTTAATTATTGTCTAAAATTGGTCATAGTTGATGATGCAGCCTAAGGAAAGAAAAAATCTTTCAGTGATGACAATTAGTCTGACTTTTTTCTGCTTTAAGGTTCCTAGACCTCTGTAATGATTAGAATCCATAAGAACTGGGAAAGCTATTCTAGAGCCTGATATTAAGGTCTTGTGTCTTCATTGAGGTCCTTTGCTTCTGAAGCACATCATGAAGTATCAGTGATCTTTCTTTCGAACAACGTTTCTTGATGCCCATGGGAAAGGAAGAACCAATCGCTGTCCTGATAAGGAACCAACATCACTGTATTTTAAAAACTCTAGGCTTCCTTAAATGACATAAATAAAGGTAAAGTGTTAGATATAAGAGTGACTTTGTAACAGCCAAGTTACAATCTCTGTAAGAGAAATATGAGCTAAATAAGAGAAATTACCTCAGTCATCTGTGGGGTGGCTACATTCCTGTTGCCCGCTCAAGTGAAAGCAATTCCTTGTCACCTCTTACTACCTTATGATGTTCTTAATTCACCTCTGACTTAATGCACCTTGGAGTTCAAAAAAATTGTTTTTGATTCTTTTTTGAGCCTTTTGTGTCTAAATACAGCAACTTTTACTCCTCGCACATATCAGTCAATCCATCTCTCCATTCTCTGCCTCAGCCTTCATTTCAGTGTAGAGAGGAGACTTAGCACCTGGCTTAGCCTTCCACTCCATCCCTGGTCCAGCCATCCTCGTAGGTAATTTCATGTATATGATGACACATTGAGCTCAGTTTCTTGATCTCCCCTTATCCATGCTGCTTCATACTTTGAATTTTGTCTTCTGGATTTGCTCTACCTGTTAAATATTAAATTTAAACATCTCATTCTCTGATGACAGTCTCATATTACAACTGTTGGTAAGTTATTCCCCCTGTAGCTGTTCTTTACTCTCGTGAAGATCTCTCTTCCCTAAATGCCTTTATTCTTTTTCCCTATTCATAATCATTCACCTGCCTGCACTCTTTTCTCCAGTCCCAGTTATACTCTGTGGCCCATCCTTTAAACCATATTCTTGCCGGTATCCTCAGCACCTGAGCCTAGTGCCCACTCCTGGTAGAGGTGCAGTCCTGGGTCTCGCCAGCTGACTGCCTTTGCTCTACCTGCACTGGCTTTGAGCTCCACTGGAGAAAATCCCCCAAAGCATTCAGATTACTGCCAAAATAAATTCTTTGTTGCTGTATTAGTTTTCTAGGGCTGCTGTAACAAATTACCACAAACTGGGTTGGCTTAAAACAATAGAAACTTATTCTCTTACGGTCTGGAAGTTAGAAGCCTGAAATCAATGTGTCAGCAGGCACGCTCCCTCTGAAGTCTCTAGGGAAGAATCCTTTCTTGACTCTTCTGGCTTCTAGTGGTTGCCAACAATCCTTGGCATTCCTTGGCTTGTGGCAACATAACTCCAATCTCTGCCTCTGTCTTCATGTGGCCTTCTTCCCTGGGTCTGTCTTCTTCTTACAAGGATCCACTCATCTTGGATTTAGCTCCCGGCCTAATTCAGTACAGCCTTATCACAGTTTAACTAATTACATTTGCAAAGACCCTATTTCCAAATAAGATTACATTCTGAGGTTCCAGTGGACATGGATTTGTGGGGTGGTGGGCGGCGGTGGAGATGGACACTCTCCAACCCCGTATAGTTGCGGATCTCCAAAGAACCCTCAGTGCTGGCTGTTTTTCTGTATTTTCCTGGCCAGTTTTCCTATTCTCTGCAGTAGCAATTTTAAGCCTCCCCTGCCCATCTTCAACACTCCAGCGCCCATCCTCCTGCCCCCATTTCTTTGGCAAAGAAATCAGACACCATCAAACCAGAACTCCCTTCTCTTTCTTCCCTCAGACCTACAGATTAGCTGAATCTATACTCATTGCTTCCTGTTGTAATGAAAGAGCTCATCCTCCTGTCTAAAATTTCATTTCATTTTTTTCCATCTCCACAATGTATCCCATAGCCTTCTGCCCCCTCAGGAAACTTCAATTTAAACTCTGTCCCCTTTCTTTACCATAGCTTTAAACTTGAACTTACTAATGGTTCCTGTCTTCAGCATTTAATGTCATTCAGATGTCTTCAGTCTTTAAAAAGAAAAAGGAAAAAACTGCACAATTGCACAACACTTTTCAATCCCTGCCCCTAGTCCAACTTTCCCTCTACCTCTTTCTTCCCTTCAGATATAAGCTTCTTAGAAGAGCTGGGGACACTGTCACTACGGCCTCACCCCTAATGGCTTCATGAGCTCTGTAGTCAGTCTCCCACCCCCGTGTCCCACTGAACTGGAACTGTCTCCCGTGTCGTAAAACCCAGATCTTGTCCCTTTTTGCCCCATCACCAACACTTGACCCTGATGGACATTTCCTTCTTCTAGAAACATTCCCTGCCTTGAGGGTAGTTTAGGGAGAATTGGGGGCCAGGATAAACTAGATAGAACTAGAAGACTTCTGAGATCTCCCTCAATTCTAGGAAGCTGATGATTTTCTGAGATTTCAAGAATCTTCAGTTCTTTTTGTTTATAAAACTTCTTGGCAATTTGTGGTTATTTAAACATGGTAGTGCTTTAAAAAAAAAATAACGTTGACTACAGAATGCAACATCTTTCTCATGCGGTTACTGTAATTTCAAAGAGATTATTTTTAGTAACTGTATTTGTTATTATAAAATTTCTCAGAAATAGAAAACCCATTAGGGAAACTTTAAATAGAAACTGGCTGTACTGAATTTAAAATTCTAAGATTCAAAGATACAGACTCTGAGGCATTAAGTTATCTTTTGACGTTCTGAAGCCTGAAATGTCCTCTTGTAAGAATATAAGGTGTTTATATGTATAAAAACAGGCTTCTTATCTAATTTAATTTTACAGAGAGTAGGATGACAAATAATATAAGAGAAAATGGAAACTAAATGGTATGAGTTAAAACTTGAAGTTTATAATCTCCTCCCTTTCCTAACAATATCTATAGTATGAAGAACTCAGCTGTTTACAGCAAAGTTTTTTTTTTGGAACAGTTCTCCCTTTAGACAAATAGTTTGACTCTTGATTTGAATTAAATCAAGTTGCTCCACTTGATTTTAATTCAAGAACAATGTTTAAAAGATAATTCCAAACGTCCCCAAGTCTTCCTGGCCTAAAGATGCAGATGAGTTTGGGTTAATATCAAAAAGTCCCATCTTGGAGCCCCTCCTGCATGGCTGCTGAACCTCATCGTCTCTGTCCAAGTGTCTACCAAGAATTTCCAAGTCTTGCTGTCTCATGGGCTCTGACCTTCTGGTAGAAGTTCTCCCTGCAGTCCATGGGCATGAGACACTGTGTTACTGCCTTGGGCATGGCCGCATGTCTCCCCAAGTTGCCAGCTCCCCAAGGGCCAGGCAGCCCTGTATTCTCTCATCCTGACAGAAGTCCCTCTAGGAAGGAGTTCCTTGAACTTTTAATCAGAATCTTCTCTTTCCCTGGGACTCAGTCCTTGGGGAAAAGCACCTTGCCCTCCTCTTCTGCCCTCCTTTTTACCAGTTTCTGCTCCTGTGTCTGGGCCCCAGACATCCTCCTAAGAGGGTCTCTTTACTCTGCCCTACCATTTATGCACATAGAGGTGGGGAGGGGGCAGGAAAGCGGATGCAAAGTCATATGGAGTTGCTGGTACAGCTGTTGGGAGCCAGAGCTCCGGGATTCTGAGGCTTCAGACTTTCCCCTTACCTTTCAGTCTCTGCCCCTTCCCCCTCAATTTTGTCCAGCTGTAGCAAATTAATAAAACATCCAATGAAAGCCAGTCAAAACTTTTAGAAGTCTTCAAAAGTTGTTAAAATGTTTTCCTTTCCAATCTGAATTGCTACAAACTTGATAGTTAAACAAGATTTTGATAAACAGTACATTTTGTAAATTCTGCAAATTGGTTGTTTAGCAAATTGGCCTGCTTTCCAGTTTATCAGATATTAAATCTCAGTTAGGTTCACTTGGAACTTCCTACTGCCATAGCCCTTTCATGACAGTGAACTTCAGAACACTTAAAAAAACATTATGTCTTCAAATTCCACATTTAGTTTTATTGAGAACAAAATGTTGTCATCTCTCTGGGGTTTATAGTTGGTGTATGCAACACAGTACCAAGAGGTCTTCTAGGATATCACGTTCTTTGCAACAGAGCTGGGTGCTGACCTTGCTTTTATTTATTTTTAATTGGATGAATTGAGGAAGGGGTGGTACTGGAATCTGTATTTATCCTAAGCCTGGAGAATCACTGTGAGGGGTGCCATGTTGAGGAGAAAAAAGTAGAGAAAGGGGATAGTGTATTGCCAGCTACTAAAGATTTAAATTAAGACATACAGCTGAATAAGATTATATTTTTCTCCTGTTCACCTAATTCCCAAATTATAAAACTATTGAAATTGGATGTCTGTTCTTTAAGCACTAGTATTATTAGAGTGAATTAAGTTTATGTATTACACTGTAGAAATGAAAGCAACAAAACAAACCACAGATTTGTATACCCGTAGATAGATAAACTGTAAATAAAAGCTATTTTATTTTTGTTATTCAAAGCATATCAGTGTATCCTACTATAAAGGGATGAACTTCCACCCACTGGTTTTGTAGTTCCCTTTGGGTCTGCTATTGATTGTACAAGCTTTTTGTCTTTGACGAATGTTTAGCAACAGGCAAGGATGCTTTCTGGCTGTTTGTCCAGCATTTGAGAAGGATCCCTTGGAATAAATCCCAGCATCCAAGAGGTGATTCAGTCTAAGTTCTTCTGCCTTCTGTATGGCCTTTTCCATTTTATTTTATTGAATTGTTTGTTTTGAAACAGGGATGATAATTATGTTTCCTCATGGTGAGAGTTCAAGGACATCCACCTTCAGCTCTGCCCTTCTGGTGTATTTGATTTCACTCATATAGTCATTCTATTCCTAGAGTATCCAGAGAAGATTCTTGGAACCTGATTTGTCTATAAGAATTCTGGATGCTTCTGCTTAGGAAGAGCCTTCATCCAAACTCCTAGTAATTCTAGAATATTTGTGGGTGAAGAAGATGTGGCTTAAAACATCACTTAAAATAGTTTTTGTCGGCTATTCACTTTAAGCTTCTACCACTGATCTTAAAATACTCTAACTAGGGCTTTTGAGAGATTGCTTTTTAGATAGGAAAAAAGGTAGTTGCTTAGGTATCTGTTAGCTGAAACAGTTTTATAGGTGGCAAGGAAATCACTTGACTTCTAAAAAGAAGTGAAGAATGCCTTAGAAAGAATAAGATTTGATTTGCCCTACCAAGAAGCAATAAATCTATTTATTAGCCATTCAGTGTGATGGTGGATCTAATATATATTCTGGGAGTGATGAGGCATGGCTCCTACACAGCAGAGGGAAAATAATAGGCAAATTACAAATTTGGAATGGAAATTTGACATTAAAACAGATCATCTTATGTTTCACTGCTTGAAACTCAGAGTTTTGGGAACTAATTATCTAGCAGCAGGTAGTAACATGGGAATGTTAAAAATACATAGAAAACTCAGATACTTGAGCATGCAAAAGGGCCAGGTCAGTGTATTTTTACACAAATAAAACAAGTTCAAGGTTGCCAAATATCATACTAAAACAAGAAAGAACGGTAAGTACCTATAAACCAACAAGGATGTGCCTAACTAAGGCTCATTCACGTGCCAGCCATTACTTTTCCAGATATCACTAATGAAATACACTGTATGATTTGTAACATCAAAGCATGCTGTGATGATACAAGTTTAATGTTCTAAAATGTTCTCTTCTTTTCAGTCCTTTAACTTAGAGGTAAATTTGGGTAGCTGATATGCAGTTTGCTTTGCATTTGTCAATCAGCAGATAAAAGGGTGCTACTTTCACAGGTTAGGGCATTGTAAAAACAGTTTGTATAACTAAAATTGTGTGTATTACAACTATAGAAGAAAAAAATGTTACTTTTCCAAACTAGAGTGTGATGATCAACCTGCTAAACTATCCTCATCACATTTGTAAAATGAAGATATCTGCCTTTTAGGATTATTGTCAGCAACAAATGACATAATCTCTGTAAAGAATTTAGCTCAGTACTTGGGCCACACTTATGTGTTCCATAAACACATCATAATTATTACTAATTAGCCATTCAGGTACAGATTGCAGCACCTGAGCTTTGAGTTTAGCATTGAATTCAGAAGTAGACTATTTATGTTGCATCCTTTAAGGTGAAAACATGAAAGTCTTTTTGGAACTTTTTTTTTTTTTTTTTGCGGTACGTGGGCCTCTCACTGTTGTGGCCTCTCCCATTGCGGAGCACAGGCTCCGGACGCGCAGGCTCAGCGGCCATGGCTCACAGGCCCAGCGGCCATGGCTCACAGGCCCAGCCACTCCACGGCATGTGGGATCTTCCCGAACCGGGGCACGAACCCGTGTCCCCTGCATCGGCAGGCAGACTCTCAACCACTGCACCACCAGGGAAGCCCCACCCATTTCTTAGTACTGAATTCCTCCCATCTTTTATCTATTTTCTTTTAGGTACTTTCCTGTAATATATTATTACTGGTGTACAGCAAGCTCTCCTGACCTTCTTCCTTCTTGTCTGGTTTCCTATTCCTTGTCTTTTTCTTAGGCCCACTCTCTTCCTGATTCTTAGAGTAGACCCAGAATTTTTCTTCTCTTAAGTTTTCATCATTCATTCCAATCACTGTTGTATTGAGTACAGTTATGTGCCAGCTCTAACTTGCGCTACACTGGTACCTCCCCCTTATCTTCATTCTGCTAAACTTGAATTCTCAGTGCCTCCTGAACACATTGTGCTCATGCTCAGCTGGAACATTTGCCCTTGTTTGCAATGCCGTTCTTACCCGTCCATCAAGACTCAGCTACTCTCAGCTTTTGCTGACCTTAATAAGGTACATTTAAAAATAATATGTTAGGAAGGTTTATTTATATCAAGGTGATATTTATACTAGTGTTTTCAAATAATAGGCCTGCATAGTTTTCCAGAAGAGAGCCTGAATTTTGGGATTCTAAGTTTGAATATGGTATGCTATCACTTTTCAAATATTTTTACTACATGCCAAGAACTGTTGTAGTATTTCTGGGCGATTTTTCAACACTAAAGTTCCTCTGTGAGTGAAGATAATTATTGAAGTGGTAAAACAACCAAAGCAGAACACTAACTTTACTTCAGTATATTATTTCTTTTGGTTAAAGACCAATAAGACCAAGATTGTGGGTTTAATCCCATGTGGGCCAGTTAACTTCCCACCAACAAATACTTTTCAGTATTCACATGAATATGACTAGTTTAGCACAAACCCATTTATCATGGTCAGTGCTGCAAGCTTCATATTCCAAGGTTAGCACATGCAGAAAATAATACATTTTAATGGAAGCATTTAAGTTATTTGGCAAGGTTTCTGTTTGCTTTTTTTTTTCAGTGCAATGCCAAAAACATACCAACAAAGTGAAATAAACATTGCATGTAAGTTCTTTATAAATAGTATAATTCAGTTGGTGTATCATATAAATAAAAAATTCAAAAATGCAGAAGAAAGGAATAGCATAAATTTGGGAACAAGACAGACTTGGGGCCAACTCCAACAGTGGGCTATTAGGGCGAATATAGTGATGGGGCGGATGGGGCAGCTCGTTAGGTTGGGATCCACCCAGCTTCCTTCTCAAAAGGCTTTCCAGTGCTAGGCTGCAGTAGTTAGATTTAATCAAGTAGACAAATAGAAAACCCATAGGGTTTTTACCAGGAAATAATGGGCTGATAAGTGTGTACGAGAGAGATTATCTTTGCAGCTATGTTAACAGTACAGCAGAGTAGATTACTGAGCTTTTAAAACGACAAACACTTTCTGCTACCGTGGATCGTACTGGATCTTACCAGCAGCTTGGAAAATGCCCCTCAGAAGAGTGTATAGTTCATTCCTTCTGCACTAGAAAACCAGGTCCAGTATTTGAACCCCAAGAGATACCTTCTCAAGGCTCTCTTTAATTCATGAAGCCAGCCTTTAGGAAAATGGCTAAAGAGGTGAGGCTTCTGTTAGAGGCTCACCTCTTCCCTTCTGTGCTCCTCATCCTGGACTGAGATCCTGCTCATCTTCCACCATCTTAGGCTTCTACCTGGACACACAGGCATTAGGGGATTGTTCTAAACTCTGGACTTGTCCAAAATCATTAGTTCTGTGTCTCATTTAAGAGCTTTTCACAACCTGTTAGTCTAATCAGTTGTTTCTCCCGAATGCCTTTCTTTTTCTTCCTTTCTATGTATCATGCACATTCAGTAACGGAGAGCTTTTGTTTTAATGATCTGAAATACAGGAGTGATTCTAATGGCGGAAAGCTTAAGCACCATGGCCATCTACTTGGGAGGCTTTGTGGGCACACTGATCCTTGAATGGTGCTCTTTCAATCACATTAACTCAGCCCTTGTTTCCCATCCCTTGTCTTTAGATTGATCACATTTAAATTTAGAGGAAGATGAGATCTCTAGAAATGGAGACTACAACTTTCTTTCCGAGACAGTAAAACATAATAACTTAGAACATTTCAATGAGGAAGGAATTGAGCTAGAATCATAATTCCATGTCTTCCTAGCTGTGTGACCTTGCTGATTTATTTAACATTTTATTAGTAAATGAGGGTCATAAAGCTTTACCTAACACACTGTGCTGCTTCAGTGAAATAAAATATATATAAGAAGCTTAGCACTAACATATAATGCAAATTATATAAGAAACAAAATACGTAAGAAATAGTATCTGACACAGAGTAAACACTCAAAAAACTATTTCCTGAAAGTTGTAGTCTTTGGTACAGGGAGTAAATCATCAAAGAAATTATTCAAGAAATGATCCCAGATTTTTCTAGAAAGATGAATGTCTAGATTGAGAGAGCCCAGTGAGTGCGCAAGATAATGAAAGGAAAACACCTACCACAAATCATAATCATTATTAAATTTCAGAATACCAGCAACAAAACAAATATCCTAAAAGCTTCGAAAGAGGGGAAATAACATTCAAAAGATCAAAAATTAGAATGGCATCACAATTGCCCAAAGCAACACTGGTAGAAAAAATAGAGAAAGTCCTTTAATCTTTTGGAGGAAAATCGTTTCCAACTAAGAATTCTGAATATAGCTGAATTCTCCATCAAGTGTGAGGACAGAATAGGTGTTGTCAAAAATTTAATATCTCAAAGTTTACCTCTCATGCACCTTTCTTAGGGTGTTAAGGGAGGATGAATTCTAACAAAATAAAGAAGTAAACCAAAAAAGATAAAGATAGAAGATTCAGGAAACAAGGAAAACAGCCTAGGAAGGGAATCCCCAGGATGATGGTGAAGGAAGATCCAGGATGGTAGCTGCACAGCAGACCTTGAAGACTACAGTCCTGATCAAAGCAGAAGCATGGAGGGTTCCACGAAGAACGTCTCCAAGAGGATGAAACTGATAGACTGCCTGGTGTGTGTGAATGGAAGGAGATTTGTACTTCTGGCTAAGTTTGGGGATGAACTAATGGCAGGTCTCTAGAAAATTAAGCAAAGGGAAAAATAAGGCCGTTATTAACTCCAGGGAAAATGATTAGTAGCACAGGAAAAAAATGTAATAGTTACTATACAACTACATTGTGAATATCTGCCTTGTTTTTTAAAGTAAACACCATTGACCTTATCAATATTATGATATAACTGTATTAGGGCCATGGAGGAAGGGAGGAATGGGGAGAAATGCTACAAGAAATGCTACAAAAATCCTCATTTTTCATAGTAGGAAGTTGATAGATAACAGGAAAAATATTAAAAAACTTAGGAAATATCAGCATAGGCATTTTACGTAGCTATATGGAGGTAAACATGAGAATAAACAGCTTAAAATGTTTGAAATGATTATCTTTGGGGAGTGGCATTACAGGTTAGGGAGGAACTGGGCAGGTGATCGCTTTTTATATTGACTAGAAGCCACGATCATTACTAATGCTCATCAGTATGGTTCTCCTCTCACTCCATATGTGTCCAAGCTCCCTTCCAGCTAGTCAGGACCATAGGACCAGCTCCGGCCTAGATAGAGCTGAAGAGGTGTGTGTCGTTTCCGGGCTACAACCCTGCGACAATTCGGATTCTCCTTCCCAGGCCTCAGCAACCCGCAAGGGACAAGGACAGACAGGAGTGTATTCAGTAGTCTGGAAATCTTTCCTCTGTTCTTTAGAATTGTGACTTCTTAGCTTAGAGAAGACTAAGAGAAGATTAGGCAAACTTTTCTGGAGAGGGCCAGATAGTAAACATTGTAGGCTGTGCAGGCCACAGTTTCTTTTGCAACTGCTTATCTCTGCTGTTGTGGTGCAAGTGAATAAGGGTCTGTGTTCCACTAAAACTTTATTTATGGACACTGAAATTTGAATTTGATGACTTTCATGTGTCATAAAATATGTTCTTTCGATTTTTTCCCCAACCATTTAAAAATGAAAAAAACATTCTTAGCTCACAGGCTGCACAAACAGAGGTAGAATTGGCCAACCCCTGCTCTAAATATTCAAAGAATTGTTACTCACAAAAGCTAATAGTGATCTCAGGTGGCCTTGGCCAGCAGCGGCTTGAAGCAGGGTTTCAGTTCCCAGCCAGAGACTGAAGTCAGGCCGGGGCAGTGCGAGCACTGAATCCTAGCCGCTAGACCACCAGGGCCCAGTGGCCAGTGACAAGGCTCTGGCCCTTCAGCTTTGCAGAAAAGAATTCCCACAACGATGGAAAGTAGTGAAACATGTAAAGTGTTTATTAGGAGGAAAAAGAGTACAGTATGTGGGGAAAGGCACACGGGCAGACTCAGAGAGAGAGTAGTGCCCTCGTGGTAGTTTCAGTCACTTATATGGGGCATTTCTTCCGGGTTTCCTTTGGCCAGTCATTTTGATTTACCTGGTTCTGAGTCTGTATTTGGTATATCTCAGGATCCTCCCGTGTGTGTCCATGCATCTCTCAGCCAAGACGGATTACAGCGAAGAGGCCTATGGGTAGCCTTGACATCACTCCCCTTTTGACCTCCATGGAGCTTTCTAGTCGGCAAGGTCTCCTTGACTTTGAGAATGAGAAATATATGGTCTCTTATCTGGGCAGGGCCCAGCCTCCTCTCTCAGTTGTCCAGCTATTTTCATCTTGGAGTATTGGTCCACAGGGAATGAACTCCAGCTGTTCACCCTGGGGGGGCCTATCTATCTCCTGACTCAATAGTATCATACTGTTTGTTTTTAGGAGACAGAACTAAAACTGAGAAGTAGGAGTCCACAGGGAATCAATTTCAGTCTCAAATTTCCTCACATAATGAGAGCATTTCTAAAAATTAGAGCTGCCTACAATGAAAAAGGCTGCCCCAAGGTGTCCCTGTGCTTGAAAGTTTCACCCAGAGGTGGGAAGGCCCACTTGGTGTCCATGCACCCCTTTCATTCTTATATTTCATGGCCCTGTAAGAGGATTAAGAGGAATCATTCTGATAAAGCTGTTTTAATGTTTTCCAAAGTACAGTCACTTCCCACTGCTTTTAGGACAGTGCTTAGAAAAAATTAGACTAGAGCGTGTGTGTGAGGGGTGAGGGTGGGGGAGGCCATAAGTATTTTAAATTAAGCATTTGTGGTGCCAGGGTTTGCAAAGACGACTTGCTAGCTTAAACATGTTTGCACACAGCAGTATTTTCTAATTTAAATTCAATCCATCTCCAAACAGCCCTAGCCTAGACTAGCTGAAGGTATAAACTTCATTTTCATCTCATTAGGCCACCTGGAAGCTGCAGTCAGTGAGTAGTCTTGAAGTCAATAGTCTGTCTGCTTCATTAAAATGTTAATTTCATGGCTTTAATTCTCTTTGTAAAATGTACCACTGCAGGACACTATATGCGGATTTATTCTAAAGCAGATCAATTTGCATGTCACATTTTAGTATATTTATTTCTCCAGATTTCTCTGTGTATTGCTATTTTTAGGAATTGCTTTCATGTTTAAAAAAGTGTTTAAACATCTAAGATATTTAAGGCAATTTCAGCCTAGCAAAATTAATTTTTAAATAATTCTGAAAGCTACTTTCCTCATCAGTGACATAAATCCCACTTCTTGGAGTGAAATATACATCCCTTTTTTCCCCCTATGGCTCTGAATCTCCACCTTTAAAGAAAGATTCAATAGCAGTTTTGGTGAACAGTCAGAATGAATCTAGATAGTGCCAGGTAGCAAAATGGATGAGCAAAACCTTTTGTCATATGAAGTCTTCTCAATTATCTTTTATGTTTTGAAAGTGCCAATTTAAATACCAAGTTCACATTTTTACTCCTCAAAATCTTGAGTTCTGACTGATTTCCCACAAGGGAACGTTAATCAAGAGATAACCAAGAGGCTGCTGCTGCACTGACAAAAACTACGGTCCCCCTCGCAGTCAGTGCCCCAAACCAGTAATCAGAATGACTGCACTACACAAATGCAGATGACAGTGCTGTAGGGCCTAGACCCTTGTGGGTATCTTGGACTCTTCCTTACACACATGTGCCAGTACCTTTACATCTTGCTGATTTTCCTCATAACTATTTTCTCCTTTAGGTCTCCCTTGCAGACTTCCTTTCCTTTTCTGATCTCCAATGGAAAGACCATTCCCCAACGTTCTGTCCTCTGCTGTCAGCTCTTTTCTCATTATAGTCTCTCCCTTAGAATATACCTCCATGCTGTGACTACCACTATCATCTGTTTGCTTATGATTCTCAAATTTATGCTTCTGACTAACCTGTCTCCTGAGGTCTGACCTACCTGGATCTCCAGTAGGTAGAGACACTTTATCTAGAAGTGTCTCTATCACCCCAAATATAATATTTCTAATACCAAACTACTTACTTTCTTCTCAGCTTCTCCATTTCTGTTCATCACTGCCACCATTTTTATGTATTCATCAAGCCAGAAGTATTCTGGGAGATGGCCCACAAGGATTTAATGTAGAAACTAGAAGAATAGTTCATCTCTTCCTTTTGATGAATGCCCCAAATTTATCTTGTACTAGGCCCACTGAATAGAGTTAAGTACTTCTTAGCCCAAGCATACCCGTAAGAGTCTCTTCCCATTAACAATGACCCAGTGAAATTACAGTTCTCTCTCAGTCATGTACCTTCAACTTCCACTATGGCCACCATGCAGAGATTTATGTTACTCATCTTTAGGCATGGAGGATGGGGGGTTACTTTGATCAAGAGTTTCCAAATCATTTGAAGTTTTTATTGAAATGAACATAATTCCCAGACAGTCCTGAAATTACTCTGTTCTCAAGCTTCATAAGATAAAAGGTAACTCTAAATAAAATAAAATTCAAAAAAAAAAAGATAAAAGATAGCTCAAGTCATCACCCCAGGGCTATTGGCTGCTTATGGGCTATAAATAGACCTGCCTTAGTGACTTTTTAAAATAGTTTAGCAAGTGGCATTCCACTTTGTGTTTCTTGGATAAGTAGCTCGTGCAACTCTTTTCTCAGCTACATGACTGAGGATCAGGTACAACTGGGCTTATAATTCAGATCCAGTGAGAAAAGCAAGCACCCAATTTTCTGTCCAGTCTTGATACCATCATCACTAATTGTCTCAGGTGACTGGGATATATAAGTCATAAGTTTAAAGCCACGTAAGTTTAAAGTCACTGTTTTAAGATATTATTTAAAATCTCGTATTGATACTTGAATGAAAATGATTATTAACAAGGCTAAGACATTTTTATTAAGCCAGTTATGATAGTTAATTATCACTCACTCAGCAGATATTTATTGAATGTCTATAATGAGACAGCATCGAACTAAGTGCTATATGACATACAAAGACATTGTTAATACTCAGACATTACTCTTGAGGAACCTGTACAATCTAGTAAAATTTCTGACTGAGTTGGTGAGTTAAAAAAAAAAATTGTAAGAACTACAAGATTAAAAGCTTTCTGCTTCCATATAATTCAGAGATCAAGAATGATTTTTCAGGGACACACACACACACACACACACACACACACACACACAAGAGTAGGAACAGCTTAGTTTGACATTGAAACCGACTTTGACCTTGGAGCTCGGGGCAGGATACAACATACACACACAGAGTTAAGTGATCTCTAATAAGCTGCATCCACAGCAGTACATGAGAGAAATATACTAAGTCAGCCTTAGAATGACTGAGCTTTTTTTCTAGACTGAAAGATACCAGAATATAAGTTTAGCCTTCATTTTAAATGTGCAAGCTAGCGAGTCTTATTGAATGTATTTTGCTATCAAGTTGCCTTTCCGAACTTCCTCGGTGTGGGCAATATTTTTGTATATATACTATGGTTAAGAAAGGTGGAGGCCAAATCTACAGAGAGATTTGAAGACAGTCAAGTCAGAGAGACCCAAAGTCATACTGTGACTCCAGCTGAGCCAGGTGTAGAGTATTTCTATTTCTTTAGAGAGAAAAGGAAATATTGCCCCAAGAGTCACTGATGGATTTTCATGAGAATGATGGATAGTAGCAGCACCATAGAGATCAAACTACAGACAGAGATGAATGAACCACAAGAGAATATTCATTTATATGGTCATCCTACTCACTTATAAACCTTCAGTTTTCTCTGCTAGGCTGGATGTAAGAGATACTTTACTAAAACGAGGTTTATTCATATTAAGTAGCAAATTTACTCATAACAATGTACATTCACTGGAATAAAAGATAACCTAGGGGCTTCCCTGGTGGCGCAGTGGTTAAAAATCTGCCTGCCAATACAGGAGACACGGGTTCGAGCCCTGGTCCTGGAAGATTCCACATGCCGTGGAGCAGCTAAGCCCATGCGCCACAACTACTGAGCCTGCGCTCTAGAGCCGTGAGCCACAACTACTGAGCTTGTGTGCTACAACTACTGAAGCCTGCGTGCCTAGAGCCTGTGCTCCGCAACAAGAGAAGCCACTGCAATGAGAAGCCTGCTCACCGCGACGAAGAGTAGTGCCCGCTCACCACAACTAGAGAAAGCCCACGCGCAGCAGCAAAGACCCAATGCAGCCAAAAATAAAATAAATAAAAACATTAAAAAGATAACCTAGTTTACCCTAGGAATGTGATAGATCATACCATTTCTCACTTTATTACAGGTCAATGAAGGGAACCATTTTAAAGTTCACATAGGAGCCCCTAATTCTTTCGAATAGAATTAGGTATTCATAATCATACCTAGAAGAGTAATGGAAAACTTTTCCATTTCAGAAACACAGGCAAGAAAATATACCATAGCCCAGTCCTTTTCCATTGGCCACGTTCTCAATTAGAACAGTGTGTTTCTTCCGCTCTGGGTAAATGTTGATTAATTGATGTTTTGTTTGTAATGTGTTTCAGAAATGGAAAGAATTTCAGTTATATTTGCAGTGTAATAAAATTAAGATATTTAAGTTGTCTAAAAGGCTTTTGCTGCCAAACAACTTTTTGAGAGACGTTTAAAAAGGTAATGTAAAGACCAATTATATTTTTCTAGATCTTAACTTTTAAAAATATGCTTATTGAGAATACCAAAGTACAATTTGGGGGCCTGCGCTCCAGTCCTGTTATGAAATGGAAAGAGCTAACTAAAGCTAGGAGGCAGGAAACCTAGCTTCTAAATTTAGTCCTTTTATTCTGCCAAACTCTAAGCTTCGTCCTTGTATTCAGCCAAACTCTAAGCCTCTTTGAAAAATTATTTAATCTCTCTGATCTTCAGTTTACCAAACTGAAAATGAGAAATCCTGAACTGCCTCCCTATATTAAATTCTTGACCCTAACCCCAGGGCTTTAGAATCAGATTGACCTAGGTTAAAACCATCACCTTGTCCCTTACTGGCTTTGTAACCGTGTACAAATTACTTAACCTGGGTCTCAATACCCACTTCACGGGGTTATTGTGAGTATCAAATAAGGTATGAGGAAGTACATAGCCTACTGTTTGCATTTAGTTTCTTTCTTTTATTTTCTTAGGTTTCATAATACAGAGGAATCATTTTTCTAACAGGTACCTGTATGAATAGTAGATCCAAAGCAATGTGGAGAATACAGAGAGAGAAAGACATGCAGCCTGCCCTTGAGTATATAATCTAATCCGAGAAATATGATTTTGACAAAAACAGTTTAAACTAGAAAAATGGTAAGTGCTATAAGAGAAGTTCACAGAAAGAGCTGTGGAATTTAGAGAAGGGAGACAATATATACGTTATCATCAGATCCCAGAGTTCAGATGACTGGGAGAAAATAAAACATAACCTTTGAATGTTATGAGATGTTATCATCTAGTGATAACAACCCACGGTGATGTGTACATTGGAAGTGGATGTTGCCCATCCACGTTGCATCAGTTTGTATTAAAAAGATAGTGGATGTTGATAAGCTTCACTGAGAAGGGAGCATCATCACTTCTGAAGTATTCATGCCAAAATGCATAACGTGGATTAAATCATGAGGAAACATGAGACAAACCAAATTGAGAGACCTTCCAGAAAATAATTGTCAACATTGGTTCCTGGATTGGATCCTGAACCAGAAAAAGGACAACAGTGGAAAAATTGGAAAAGTTTGGGTAAAATTTGATCAACAGATTAGCTAATAGTAAAGTATCAATGTTAATCTGGTTTTATTTATTGTACTATAGTTGTATAAGATACTAACACTTGGGGAGGGTGGGTGAAGTTTACTGGAAGTCATTTTAGTACTTTGCAACATTTTTTATAAACCTAAAATTATTCAAAGTAAAATTTTAGAAAAAGAGAATAGATCCTCATATAAATCCTTTGCAGATGAAGATAGCTCAAGTAAAGATCTGTTTTAGATTCAGATGTGAGAATTAAAGGGGAGCTGAGCTGAGCAGTCACAGCAAAGCTGTTCCTAAATTTTAAAATATTTTGACAGGTTTCAGTTGACTCACAACCCAAAACGAAAACGTTGCACATAAAAACCAGAGATCTAAATAATCGCATCTCAGAATTTGTAGTACTCCAGTTTAGAATAAGGTTTACTGGCCAAGATAAACCATCCCCTCCCCTCCGCCATCCCATGATGTGTATTAAAATTACAGTGTTCCATGGCAGTGGGGATTGAGCTTTAAATCCTGCTTCAAAAATGCTGTTAGCTCTTCCCTTCTAAATTTGCGATTATTTGAGTAGATAGGATAGCTAATTTAGATTCTTTAATTGGGGGGGCCTGATTTGTGTTTTCTACTGTCCATTAATTACTTAAAAGCACTTATTACTTAATGCAGACCTGGGGTTCAGAGAATTGAGTTAATCATACTCCTTAGTTTATAGGACATCGTTGTTGGTCTTGAGCAAAGCTTCTCTTTTGTCTTTATTGTTTTTTATTTATTCCACTTTTTTTCCTGTACCCTACTCCTATTCCTTCCTCCTTCCATAGGTATTCTGATACATGGAATGTGTATCCTTTTGCTTCTATTGTTCCTATAAAATTTTTGGTGTGTTTTGTATTCCTGCATTTTTAAGTTTACACAAATTAGACTGTTTAATATCTCATCGTTTCTTGCTTTTTCACTTAGCATTTTGCTTTTAAAATACATTCATGTTTGTTAACCAAAATTTTAGAAAAGGGGACTTGATTGAAATAAGAAGGTGTTTATGTGAGGTTTATTAGGACTGCAGCCCAGGAGCTACAGATTCAAGAAGCACTTGAATTGTGTTCTGCCAGACTACAAAATGGGGGAGGTTTATAAAGGCAAAAACCACAAGGTTACAGTTACATGAATTGTTTATCGAGAATTATAATTGGAGCTGGCAAGAAGTAAGGATGCTTGTTAAGTAAGGATTGGTTGGGATCCAAAATGGTTGCATAGTTACAGGGAGAGACCTTGAGACCATAGTGGTGCAGCTGGCAGGTGTTGTTCTGAATGTGATTGGTGGTATCCTTGGGTCTTGTACGGTTCAAAGAAAGTTCAAGTTCTCAGTGGTGCAGAGGCATGTCTGAGACCAGATCCTAGTGGCTGCCTGATTCCATTCTTGAATGCCTGAATTATGATTCCTCCATTATAATTTCAGTTTGTCATCATGCTGTTAAACGTGTATCTAATCCTTGGCTTCTGACTGCTGTCTTCTTCGTGGTGTGTCCCTTCCACATCTCAGTTATTGAGGCTCCCAAACACAGACATCCAAGGTAGCCTCCAACTCTCACCATCACAGAAGCACTGCTGTTATGCTCTCTTTTGTAGCCATGTGGTACATGTCTGCGAGTATGAATTGCTGAGGCAGAGGATTAGGTAGCCTTAATTTGACTAGATCCACATTGCTCTCCAAAATGGTTACTCCCCTCTAAACTCACTCTGGCAGTGCTTGAGGGTACCTGTACCCTCTCACTCCTACCAGCATTTGGTATTATCCAGCTTTCTACTTTCTGCCAGTCAGATATGTGTACGGTAGTACCTTATTGGTGTTTTGTTTGCATTTGTCTGATTACAGAGGATTTTCACGTGCCAATTAGGTTTCTGCATTTCCTTTTCTATGTTTATATCTTCTGTTTTCCTATTGAGATTCCTATAGTGACTTATTGATTTGTACTAGTTCTTTTTGTGTTATAGATATTAATCCCTTGTTCAGTTTTAAATATTGCAAATATGTCCTTATTCAATTACATATTCATTGAACAGAAACACTTAATGTAATCAAACTCATGAAAAATTTTTTGCCATATAATTTATGCTCTTGAAGTTTATTTTTAATAAAACCTTTCTTGCCACTTGATCAGAAAAATAGTCTCCATTTTCTTATGTTAAATATATAACTACCTCTTACATTTAAATTTTTGTCATCTCAAGCCCTCCTTTATTTATTTATTTATTTGTTTATTTTTGGCTGTGTTGGGTCTTCGTTGCTGCACGCGGGCTTTTCTGTAGTTGCGATGAGCGGGGGCTACCCTTTGTTGTGGTGCACGGGCTTCTCATTGTGGTGGCTCCTCTTGTTGCGGAGCATGGGCTCTAGGCACACGGGCTTCAGTAGTTGTGGCACATGGGCTCTAGAGTGCAGGCTCAGTAGTTGTGGCGCACAGGCTTAGTTGCTCCGCGGCATGCGGGATCTTCCTGGACCAGGGCTCGAACCCGTGTCCCCTGCATTGGCAGGCGGATTCTTAACCACTGCGGCACCAGGAAAGCGCTCAAGTCCTCCTTTAAATGTGTTGTTGTTGAGGACACAGTTTTATTTTTCTCCAGCACTATGTATTAAGCAACCTGTCATTCCCTCATTGATTTGTGATGTCATCTTTGTTGTACATTAAGTTCCCATATATCCATGAGAATGGCTTTGAACTCTATTCTCTATTGCATTAGTCTTTTCTTTTTTGAGGCATCTGATGTTTGTTGTTCTGTAACTACTTGATTCTTTTAGAATGTAAAATGCCGTTTCTTCTAAATTTCAAGGAATTGGTTCATGCATATGTTAAACCAGAATATTCTTCTTGCTTTCAGAACTGTTTAGGCATTTCAGCCCACAGTGATCTTGTCCTTCTCTGAACTCATAGTACTCATTTTCCATGACACTCACTTTACTTCTCTTTAAAATTTTGTATTAACTTTTATTAATTTCCCTTGTTATTACTTAACTTTTCACATGATTATATCTTATATTTCCACGTCTTTGAGTCTTCCATAGTAGCTGTAGCTAGCACAGGATCTGCAATCGTCATCATAGCCATGATTTACTGAGCACTTACTAGACTTTTCATCAGTACCTTTGATTTGATGGATGTATGTCTTAACTGAATTGTAAGCACATAAGGACAATGACTGACTTAAAGGATGTAGGACAGACATCCAGTTTCTAGATGTACTAATTGAACACAGTCATATCTTCTGCAGCAGGACTTTTTTCCCCCCAATCATTAAACTTTGTGTTACATCTGAATCTCTCCATGTTGAAAAAAAAAGTTTTAATTTACCTATTTTTTCTTTCCCTTTGTATTTTCAGTAATTGCATTTTACTGTTTTCCTTAATGAACCAAGAGAAAAGCAGTTGTGGTAAATAAATCATGTGCAGGGGAAAGCAATATATTATAATTAGGATTCCATTATCATTTAATTAGGCATTCCATTACTGAATTGGTGTCTCTGGCTTCCCCTGGTCTCTAATTCTGAAACAAATTCTTCTTTGTGGACAAATATTAGCCTGTAATAATTAGAGGATTCATCTATGCTAAGGCTTTTTATTAAATCTCTTTCTGATTAAGATAGCTCCCCAAGTACAGACTGATTTAATTTAATATGATTTATCCACTTGTATATCAAGGTCTGGTGGAAAGTGTTTTTAACACCAGAGCATTAGGAATATTAAGATCATCTTTATATTCACAGACCTTTCAGGTATTTAAGACCTTGCTGTTTGAATAGTTCTATAAACCAAGGTCTGATGTCACTGCTAAATTCAAGAATGTCACAAGTGCTGTAACAGCCTGTCATTGAAAACAGGAGACTTAGTCTGTTTCAAATTAAAATACTGACCTTATATATTCTTATGTTCCTTTGGTTTGGGAATCAGTTTTCATCCCAACTAGTTGGTTCACCACATTAAATATGTCTTTTCTGTTTTACCAGAAGTTCAGTTTTAATAGAAACAAGCATTGTAGATAAATACTCTGAAATGAGGGCCTCCACGGACATGAGTGTAACTTGGCCTTTTTTTTTTTAAACTCCTTGGACTTGACCATTATTGCGTCCTCACCCTTTACTTTCTTTCTGCTTTTCCTCTATTTTTCATTGATGGACATTTAATAGATACTGAAATTAATTTTGCTTGGGGTCTTTTTTCTTCTTTCTTAATCAGCTTTCCCCCAACATTCCTCCCTTACTTTATTCAAGTCTGGCCTCACCACTTGCTCTTATAACCTTGTCTAACCCTTTTGTCCAGCTTTTTTTGTTGTTGTTGTTCTTTTAGCCCTTCCTCTTCCCCATTATGTGTGCAAGAGAAAGTTTACATTGCTGTCTCCATGTGAATGTGACTAAAGCTATGTGAATTAACTATATGAAGCCAAAGCATATATTCTCATTTGCTGCAGCCAGAAAAACCCCTGAAAATACTGTCCCTTTTTTGTTATATCAAGAAAGTCCATTATGAAGCAAACTAAATGATGTGTTCTGATCATAATTTAGCTCCAGTTTCTGGAAATCCCAGGGAGGGGAGGGGTGAATGGGTGTGTGTGTTTGTGTGCACACATGTTCTCAGTTGAGTAGGAGAGGGCGGGCGGACCATGAGGGCAGAAGGAAAGGCAGTCCAGCGTCCTGTGACTTCCGAGTTCCCATTTCCTGCCAAGCCCTTTGATTACCAGCTCCCTGAGAGTTGCTGACTCTTCCTTTTCCCTCTCCATCACCCTCCTCTGCCCCTTGTGAACTATTCTGTTTGGAAACAGTGGTTTGGTAGGAACCTGAGTCAGTAGGGCAAAAGCTGATAGAAGGTGCTTTGGAGTCAGGACTGGAAGTGGAGGGATCTCAGACCAAGTCAGGCTAAGATTCTTAACGGGTCTGGGCGTGGTGTGAAGGACTCTAAGCAACTTGTCTGGTCAGTGGGGGGAGGTGGTTGATGAACTCGTTAGCAGGCCACATGAAATAATAGGATGAAATACTGTGGTCATTTGCAGAAGAGACCCCCCTGGGAAGAGGTCAAAGTAGAAATAGTGTGTCATGTAAGTAAGGCAGCAATTACTGTATTCAGAGTAATGTCTGCACTGATGGAAATGCCAGCTCTGCGAGATTTTTTTCAAGCAAGTGAGAACCCTATGTGTCTCATGGACAGAAAGAAAAATAGCACAGTAGAGAAATTACAAGGTTTTCTTTGAGGAGATTGGTGGTTCGCTTTAAAGACATGTTTTTGGAGTTGATGAGGAAACGAATGCTTCTACTGTAATTCTTCAATTAAGGAAGAGGCAACATTCCAGCAGGCTTAATGAAGTATCTTTTGTTGATAGAGAGAAATGATACAGAAAGCACTCAGTATTGCATTACATAATTTCAGGAAAGAATTTCAGTTTAAATATAGCATTATATACTTAGCATTGTCAAATATGCCATAAACTAGAAAATATTCATCTGGGGGTTTGAAGGTAGTGGGAGAGGGGGAATATCAAACTCACTCAGCTCTATGCACATTGAATAGACCCCTAGCTTCCTACCCTTGTGGCAGCCTGTAGATGTCCTAATGTTGGTCAGTTAGCTCCCTTGCCCTACTCTTACTGCCCCACACGTGTGACCTTGATTCCCAGTACATCACCTGAAACCTTTTATCATCTCAGGTTGCCCAAAACCCGTGAAGAATACTGGTGCTTTAACAATAATATAGCAGTGTTTGCACAAATAGAGTTAGAGAATGGCAGAAGCGCAGAGTATCTGAGGCTTAAGTTAACAAAGAATGTCTGATGCTCACAGAAGAACAAAAGCATAAACCCCTGTCTTCCTTCTCTCCTCAGGTCTGGAGGATCATTAATCACAATTACTGTCGAGTGACAGCCTCCCAGTACCTCTTTCTCCTGCAGGCTGTTAGCAAAGGCTCTATTCTCAGGTACTCTTCCTGGCAGAAATATACCACAGAGGGAGGCTCAGCTCAGTTTCCCTTTTTCTGCTCATTCAATGTATTCAGTAAACAGCTATTTCCCGAGCACACTGAAGAAGCACTGGGGATATGCCAGTGAGTAAAAGCGACAAAATTACTACCCTGTGGTGCTTTCATTTTAGCAGGAGGAAAACGGGCGGTAAACAAGTAAGTAAAACATATAGTATGTCTGATGATGAGGCCTATAGAGGAAAAATAAATCAGGGAAGAGGAAAGCCTGCTATCTTAAATAGGGTCCTTGGGGCCTCCCTGAAAAGGCGAATTTGGGGGAAGAACATCTCAGGTGGAGAAACAGCTCGGGTCCTGGGAGTGTGCGTGGTGTGTTCAAAGGAGAACACAGAACTCAGTGAGGCGGGAGCAGCTAGTCTGGTGGGCAGTAGAAGAAAACGAGGGCTGAAGGGTAGCAGGTTGCCAGGTGAGTGTAGGATTTTGGCGTTTTCCCTGCATGAGATGGGGTGAGGAGACCAAGGTGGGTTATAATGTAGTGAGTAACATTCTGAAAGGATTACTCTGGCTGCTGTGCTGAAATGAATCTGTAGGAGGGAGGGTGGCCAGAGAAACCAGTTAGAAAGATATTTGCAATAATCCGGGTGGGAGGTGGTAGCTTGAGGTAAAATTGGGGAGGTGGCGAGAGCTGGCTAGACTCTGCATCTATTTAAAGTAGAGCCAATAGAACCTTGTGATGGAACGCATGTGGAGTATATGAGAGAGAGAGGAAGCAAGGATGACTTCAGGCTTCTTGGTCTGAACTGGAGGAAGGACAATTTTGCCTTTAATTGAGACAGAGATGGTGGGAAGCACAGGTTTGCAGGGAGAGACCAAGAAGAAGTTCCATTGGGGCCATGTTAAACTTGAGATACTAATTAGACATCCAAGGGGAGATGCCAAGTTAGTAGTCAGATATATGAGTCTGCAAGGGAAAGAGGCAGGCTGGAGGTACAGATTTGGGAGGCATCAGCACATATTTGGTACTTAAAGCTTTAAGACTGGAAGAGATCACCTCGGGAATGAGTGCAGATAAACTAATAAAATCCAAGACTTGAGAGTGATCAGTGAGTCAGGAAAAGCACCAAGAGAGTAATATTGGAAGGAAATAAGGTAAAATAGTTTTTCAAGGAGGAAGAGAGTCATTGGATTTGGTTTTTTTTGAAGGTCACTGATGACTTTGATGAGAACAGTTTTGGTGGAGTGGTGAGGGCAAAGCTTAACGGGCATAGGTCCAAGAGAGAGATGAGAGAGGATTGAAGATGGTGAGTATAGACAAAGCAAGATGTTTAGCTATGTAGGTGAGCAGAGAAGTGAGCAGTAGTTAGGAGGACACGTGGCAAGAGGGAATGACGGGAGGAATTATACCCATGTTGATAGGCAAGACAGGAGTGATTGGTTATTGCTGGAGAAATATCATCATCAAATATCACTGGAGTAGACAGGATGATAGAGCACACAGGTGGAGGGAATTGGCACTAAACAGGAGTATGGACAGGTCATCCATATAAAGAAGAGTAGGCAGAGTATATGGACTTACATGCAAGTAGGTGGGTAGATGGGGTGGTAAGAGCTTGTAGAAGTTTCTTATGATTTATTTTCTCAGAGAAATAGGATGAGAATGAGGGATGATGAGGAACTGTAGTGGAGGTTTAAAAGAAAAACAAAGGCATGAAATACTCAAATCTGGGCAGCTGGGACACAGAATGGACTAAAGAAATAGGTATGATTGCCAAGAAGTAGAGGGCCAAGTTTTGGCTAATAATCACAAATTTACCAAGGACTCCCACTAGCCTCCATTCCCAGCCAAAAAATCAAATACTCCCCCCAAAGCACGTACCCATCCAGTAGGCTCAAGTGAGTCTCTGGGTGAGGAGGAGGCAGCAAAAGGAAAAACCTCCAGTAGCCAGAGGGGTTATGTAGGTGTGTGAAGTGAAAGGGAGTGCAAAACCTTAGGAACCGAGCATTCAAATCCAGTTTCATTTATTGGCTCTGTGGAGCTATGGTGGGAAATTTTTACCAGGGAAAGGTAAATTATACGTCAGGAGGACTAAATCAGATTTCTTTCTGGTTATGTCTTAAGACTGGTTGCATGGTTAAGACTTCTTGAAATCTACTCATATCCAAGTATGGATCATCTTGTTTATAAAGTACTGAAATGAGACCCTTCCCTGTTCAGTAAAGGGGGAGAGAGCACTAGATGACAGAGCAGGAGCCTCTGGACGCGCAGAGGGAGAGTAGTGACCACCTCTCCGTCAGCCTTCTGCGCAGTTCTGCCCAGGCCCGGCCTGGTCTACAGCCACTGTGTGTGAGTAACTCAAAGCGGTGCGAGGTAATCTCAACGCAAGTGTCCCACCTTCTGTGCCGCTGAGGAGGTGCTGCTGTTGAGTTGCTGTGGCACGTGAGGGGATTGGTGCTCTGTTTTGGGTGGTGGCAGAGGGAGTACCTGGCCGGGGGTGATGGTTACAATGGGTATGTTAAACCAGTTCCCAAATGTTTTATAAGTTTCTGTGTCGTGGTGTTGGTTAAAAGCAGAAATAAATCCTCCAAAATCTGAATGATTAAACAGATTAGATGCTATACTGTTTTAATATTGAAGGGTACAAGGGTGTGTGTTTGTGTGCTTTGATTGATGAACCTGAAGCCCTGCTCCCACTGTGGTGATCTAATATATTAGAGAGCTCTGCTTCTAAAATATTGGTCTCAAGACACATTGTCTCCCACTTGTCTTGTCATCTTTATTCTTTTCTGTGTCAATCCTAATTGATTTGTAACTGCTTCAGAATTATGTTGATTCAACCCTTTCCTTTCTAGATAGTAGCAAGAAAACATTTCAGATATTTGTGACCCTGAAAGAAATTAGGGTGGTAGAAATTTTTAAATGTCAGGTTGCACTAAGCGTAATTTCTTAATTAGGGAATTATATTAGCCAAGAAAGGGGAAAAGGTGCAAAACAATAATGCAAAGCTTATTGATATGTCAGTGTTTATTTGAATGAATAGGAAAATGTTGTTTCCAATAAAATGCTAATACCAAAAAAATCATTAAAATTAGTGCATGTGAATAAATTTTGGACTTGTTTCAAACTTTAAATACTGTGTTTTCTAACATTTTGGTTTGATGAGAATCCAACCAGCATAAATAAAGCTCTATTTGGACTATAGCAGATATTACAGATTTGTTATATCACTTAAGTATTTTAGAGTTCATATTTGAAAAGCTTTAAAAAACAACAACTTGTAGAGGTACAGTCTACTTGCCTTAAAGTGCAAGTACATTTTAACTGTACAATTAGATACGTTCTGATAAATGCACAGTCACATAACTACCACCATAATCAAACTACAGAACATCCCATCACCCCTAAAAGTTCTCATATGACCCCATTTGCAGTCAGACCTCTCCTCTGAACCCCCCAGTCCCTAGAAACTGCTCATCTGCTGTCCCTATAGTTTTGCCTTTTCTAGATTTTTATATAAATGGAATTAAATGGTATGGAGTTAACTGTATCTGGCTTCTTTCACTTAGCATAATGCCTTTAAGTTTCGTCCATATTGTTTTATGTATCAGTTTATTCCTTTTTATGGCTGAGTCGTATTCCACTGTATGGAATATGCCACAATTTGTTTACCCATTCATGGATTGATAGATATTTGGGTTGCTTACAGTTTTAGAATATTATGTATAAAATTGCTACAAACATTTGCATAAAAGAATTTGCTTATGTTTTCTTGGGTAAATACCTAGGAGTGTGATTAGTGGGCCATTGCGAAACTCTTTTCCAAAGTGGCTGTACTAGCTTACATTCCCATCAGCAGTGTGGCAGACAGAGTTCCAGTTGTTTGGCATCCTCATCAAAACTTGATATTGTCAGTTTTTTTAATTCTAGCCATTCCGTTAAGTATGTAGTGGTATCTTACTGTGGTTTCAGTTTGTATTTCCCTAATAACTAAAGATGTTAGGCATCTTTTCCTGGATTAACCTGCTTTTCATATAACTTCTTTGGAATTGGTTTGCAGTTATTTTCTCCCAATCTGTGGCTTGCCTTTTCATTTCCTTCATATTGTCTTATGCAGAGTCAAGGTGTTTAATTTTGATGAAGTACAATTTCTCCATTGTTTCCTTTCTTGTTTTTGTTCTCTGTGACCTATCTAAGAAATGTTGCCTAGCCCAGGTCACAAAGATTTTCCTTTATGTTTTCCTACAGAAGTTATATAGTTTTAGTACTTACATTTAGGCCCACAATCCATTTTGAGTTAATTTTTGTGTATGGTATGAAGTAAGCATCAAATTCGTTTCTTTGCCTTTACATGTAGATATCCAGTTGTTCCATTACAATTTATTGCAAAGACCATCTTTTCTCCATTGAATCAGGCAACTTTGTTGAAAATGAATTGGCAGTATAAGTATGAATCGTTCCTGGACTCTGTTCTGTTCCACTGAGCGATACTTCTAGCCCTCCGCCAGCACCACACTGTTTTGATTACTTGAACCTTTAGAAAGAGTCCTTAAGTTAGCTAGTGTAAGGCCCCCAACTTTGTTCTTCTTTTTCAAAGTTGTTTTGTTATTCTAGTTACTTTGCATATCTATATAAAATTTAGAATCAGTTAACTTATACACAGCATACTAGGAGCTTTGATTAAGATTGCTTTGAATCTGTAGATCAGTTTGGAGGACAAATATCCTCTTAACAATAGTGAATCTTCCAATCTATGAACATCGTACAACCATAAGTTGTTTTATTGTGCCTTGCTTTATTGCACTTCACAGGTACTGCGTTTTTTTTTTTTTTACAGATTGAAGGTTTGTGGCAACCCTGTGTTGTCAGATAATGGTTGGCATTTTTTAGCAATAAAGTATTTTTTAATTAGGCATGTACATTTTTTTAGACATAATGCTATTGCACACCTAATAGACTACAGTATAGTGTAAACATAACTTTCATACGCACTTAGAAACCCCAAAATTTGTGACTCACTTTATTGTGATACTCCCTTCATTGTAGTAGTCTGGAACCGAACCTGCAATATCTCCAAGGTATGCTTGTAATCTCTCCAATTATTTAGGTCTTTCAAATTTCTCTCAGTAATGTTTGTAGTTTGCAGTCTTGCACATATTTTGTTAAATTTACCCCCAAATGTTTTATATTGTTGATGATAAAGTAAATGATATTCTTTAAAATTTGAATTTCTAACTGTTCATTAGTATACAAAAATAAGTTTATTTTTATATTGAACTTGTATTCTGCAACCTTGCTAAATCCACTTATTATTCCAGTAGCTTTTTGATAGTCTATCAAATTGTCTGTAAATAAAAGGCAGTTTTACTTTTTCCTTTTCAATCTGTATGCCTTTTCTTTCTTTTTCTTGCCTGTTATAATGACTAGAACCTCTAATACCATGTGTCTGGTAATAAATGCTAACATATTAATGTAGTACAGATCTTACCTAACCTCTTGTTAAGCATCTCTGTTCTAGTGAGCTGCTAAGAACAGGAAAAAAGATGAGAGCAACTGGTTTTTATCATACGTTAACCTTATGTCTTTATATACTCCTTTAAACACTTTATATACTACTTTAAAACTTAAAAAAAAAAAACCTGCTATTAAGTGTAGCCTCAGCTGCCTGAGTACTGGTGTTAAAAAGTAGTAATAAGAAACTTACTATCCCACATGGCTCTAAGATTCAGACCAGAGCTCTCTCTTCAGCCTTCAGGGTTCAGACCACCAGACTTTCTGCTCCCCTGGCATTAGTCAGTAAACCTCTGTTAGATGCCTGCAGCCTTGCTCACTTCCAGTCCTCGCTCCTCCCTGCCCGCCAGTCCCACTGAGGAAGTTTTCTACAAATATGAAACTGTACTTAAGTATTCTAGTACTAATAAAAAGGGAACTTTACTCATGCACCTATTTTGTTTTTTTCTTTCTCCTTTCCTCTTCTTTTACTAGTATATAAAGAAATGAGACTGAGAAACTAGGTTGAATTTGGAGGTCAAGAATGCCACTCTTTCCAATCCAGCCCAGATATACAACTATGACACTGGGCATGCCAAATACACAAGAATGATTTTAGTGGTAAACGTAGAAGCCACCAGGTTTTCAGGCAAAACTACAGCGTTGGAAGAGTTGGGGTTTGCCTTCTTCCTTTTAAAATTTCTCTTGTTAATGCTAGCTGTATTGTTCCCTCTTGCTGTCTCAGTTATCTGAAATCATATCCAGCAAGATCCCTCTCCAGTACCCCAAAGCGGGGAATAAACTCTTATCAATACCCTATTCAAAATCTCACACTATGTGAGCACAACTATGGCAGTTACTGTTCTAATTAAGTAAGTCACTATGTAATGAGAATTAGAGCAAATTGTTTTTATCTTAATTGTAAAATAATTTTAATAGACAACATTCATCAACCACTTACTAGGATGATCTCATATAATCCTCCCAGAGGTGTATGTTTCCCAAGCCACACATTAACAAGGAGTGGAACTAGACGACGAACCCACAGTCTTATCTGATTCTAAGAACCCAGCTCTTAAACACAACTCCTCACAGTCTCCTCTGCTTAGAACCATCCTTATAACCTAATGTTTTCCAAAATGTGGCCCTCCAACCCTCTGCATCAGAGCAGAATCTCCTGGAGTGCCTGTTAAAATGTAGATTCCTTGATCTCACCCATACATGCTAAATGAGGATCTCTGGGAATGAGGTCCAGGACTCTTCATTTTCATTTAGTTCCCCAGGTGATTCTTAGGCCACTGAAGGTTGAGAACCACTGTCACAGCCTCTCCTTCTCAACTAAGGAACAGATCTCAGCAGTTTGTAGGAACTGCCATAAAATGGTAGCTCTGCATGCTCCATAAGAACCTGTAGTCAACCTCTTCAGATAAATTTAGAAAACAAACTCTTCGTTTTCCATACAGCCGTCTCTAACAGTTAGGTGCCCTTGCTCTTTATTCTCAAAATGCCACTTGATAACTCAAGAGTACAACAAATCTCTAGAAGAAATGTCCTTCCCCAAAATAATGCCTCAAAAAAGAAGCAGTCCTTGACATTCGATATTTCTTAATGTATATTGTTTTAGTTTCCTAGGCTGCCATTAAAAATCACCACAGACACACATTTCCCACTGGCTGAATGTAGGGAGGCACAGGCGGGAGCCAGAGCCAGGGGTCTTGTATTGCGCTGCTGCGAGTGCGGAGCCCTCTCCAAGTCCTGCCTGGATACAGGAGAGAGGATAGTCAAAAACAAGAGTTGGGACAGATGGTAAAATGGAGTGATGAAACTACAATGGAAAATCTCAGTCTGGAGAGGTCCTAGGGAAGACAGATTCTCAGAACTGTATAGCAGGGAATAGGGAAAAGAACTGTAATAAGTTGGACTTTGTCTGTTTTTGTTGGGACGTGGACTTAAAAAGGAAGCAGAATGATTTAGCCATGTGGATGACAGGGTCTTGGTGCTCTGGCCGGGTGTCGGGCCTGAGCCTCTGAGGTGGGAGTGCTGAGTTCAGGACATTGGTCCACCAGAGACCTCCCGGCACAACGTAATATCAAACGGCCAAAGATTTCCCAGACATTTCCATCCTAACGCTAAGACCCAGCTCCACCCAACGACCAGCAAGCTACAGTGCTGGACACCCTATGCCAAACAACTAGCAAGACAGGAACACAACCCCACCCATTAGCAGAGAGGCTGCCTAAAATCATACTAAGTTCACAGACACCCCAAAACACACCACCGGACACAATCCTGCCCACCAGAAAGACAAGATTCAGCCTCATCCACCAAAACACAGGGACCAGTCCCCTCCACCAGGAAGCCTACACAACCCACTGAACCAACCTTAGCCACTGGGGGGCAGACACCAAAAACAACGGGAACTACAAACCTGCAGCCTGCACAAAGGAAACCCCAAACACAATAAGTTAAGCAAAATGAGAAGACAGAGAAATACACAGCAGATGAAGAGCAAGGTAAAAACCCACCACACCAAACAAATGAAGAGGAAATACACAGTCTACCTGAAAAAGAATTCAGAGTAATGATAGTAAAGATGATCCAAAATCTTGGAAATAGAATGGAGAAAATAAAAGAAACGTTTAATAAGGACCTGGAAGAACTATAGAGCAAGCAAACAATGATGAATAACACAATAAATGAAATTTAAAATTCTCTAGAGGGAATCAATAGCAGATAACTGAGGGAGAAGAACAGATAAGGGACCTGGAAGATAAAATAGTGGAAATGACTACCGCAGAGCAGAATAAAGAAAAAAGAATGAAAAGAATTGAGAGTCTCAGAGGCGTCTGGGACAACATTAAACATACCAACATTCAAATTATATGGGTCCCAGAAGAAGAAGAGAAAAATAAAGGGACTGACAAAATATTTCAGGAGATTATAGTTGAAATCTTCCCTAATACAGGAAAGGAAATAGTCAATCAAGTCCAGAAAGAGCAGAGAGTCCCATACAGGATAAATCCAAGGAGAAACACTCCAAGACACATACTAATCAAACTATCAAAAGTTAAATACAAAGAAAAAATACTAAAAGTACCAAGGGAAAAGCAACAAATATCATACAAGGGAATCCCCATAAGGTTAACAGCTGATGGTTCAGCAGATACTCTGAAAAACCAGAAGGGAGTGGCAGGATATATTTAAAATGATGAAAGGGAAAAACCTACAACCAAGATTACTGTACCCAGCAAGGATCTCATTCAGATTCAGTGAAGAAATTAAAACATTTACAGACAAGCAAAAGCTAAGAGAATTCAGCACCACCAAACCAGCTTTACATCAAATGCCAAAGGAACTTCTCCAGGCAAGAAACACAAGAGAAGGAAAAGACCTACAATAACAAACCCAAAACAATTAAGAAAATGGTAATAGGATCACACATATCAATAACTACCTTAAATGTAAATGGATTAAATACTCCAACCAAGAGACATAGACTGGCTGAATGGATACAAAAACAAGACCCATATATGTGCTGCCTACAAGAGACCAACTTCAGAAATAGGGACACGTACAGACTGAAAGTGAGGGGATGGAAAAAGATTCTCCATGCAAATGCAAATCAAAAGAAAGCTGGAGTAGCAATACTCATATCACATAAAATAGACTTTAAAGAATGTTACAAGAGACAAGGAAGGAGAACACTACATAATGATCAAGGGATCAATCCAAGAAGATATAACAATTATAAATATATATGCGCCCAACATAGGAGCACCTCAATACATAAGGCAAATACTAACAGCTATAAAAGGGCAAATTGACAGTAACACAGTAATAGTAGGGGACTTTAACACCCCACTTTCACCAATGGACAGATCATCCAAAATGAAAATAAATAAGGAAACACAAGCTTTAAATGATGCATTAAACAAGATGGACTTAATTGATGTTTATAGGACATTCCATCCAAAAACAACAGAATACACTTTCTTCTCAAGTGCTCAACAAATATTCCCCAGGATAGATCACATCTTGGGTCACAAATCAAGCCTTGGTAAATTTAAGAAAACTGAAATCATATCAAGTATCTTTTCCAACCACAACACTATGAGGCTAGATATCAAGTACAGGAAAAAATCTGTAAAAAGTAAAAAAACATGGAGGCAAAACAATACACTACTAAATAAGCAAGAGATCACTGAAGAAGTCAAAGTGGAAATCAAAAAATACCTAGAAACAAATGACAATGAAAACACGACGACCCAAAACCTATGGAATGCAGCAAAAGCAGTTCTAAGAGGGAAGTTTATAGCAATACAATCCTACCTCAAGAAACAAGAAACATCTCAAATAAACAACATAACCTTACACCTAAAGCAATTAGAGAAAGAAGAACAAAAAACCCCAAAGTTAGCAGAAGAAAAGAAATAAAGATCAGATCAGAAATAAATGAAAAAGAAATGAAGGAAACTATAGCAAAGATCAATAAAACTAAAAGCTGGTTCTTTTGAGAAGATAAACAAAATTGATAAACCATTAGCCAGACTCATCAAGAAAAAAAGGGAGAAGACTCAATAGAATTAGAAATGAAAACAGAGAAGTAACAAATGACACTGCAGAAATACAAAGGTTCATTAGAGATTATTACAAGCGACTATATGCCAATAAAATGGACAACCAGGAAGAAATGGACAAATTCTTAGATAAGCACAACCTTCCGAGACTGAACCAGGAATAAATAGAAAATATGAAGAGACCAATCACAAGCACTGAAATTGAAACGGTTATTAAAAATCTTCCAACAAGCAAAAGCCTAGGACCAGATGGCTTCACAGGCAAATTCTGTCAAACATTTAGAGAAGAGCTAACACCTATCCTTCTCAAACTCTTCCAAAATACAGCAGAGGGAGAAACACTCCCAAACTCATTCTACGAGGCCACCATCACCCTGATACCAAAACCAGACAAAGACATCACAAAAAAAGAAAACTACATGCCAATATCACTGATGAACATAGATGCAAAAATCCTCAACAAAATACTAGCAAAGAGAGTCCAACAGAACATGAAAAGGATCATACACCATGATCAAGTGGGGTTTATCCCAGGGATGGAAGGATTCTTCAATATACACAATTCAATCAATGTGATACACCATATTAACAAATTGAAGGAGAAAAACCATATGATCATATCAATAGATGCAGAAAAAGTCTGACAAAATTCAACACTCACTTATGATAAAACCCTCCAGAAAGTAGGCATAGAGGGAACTTACCTCAACATGATAAAGGCCATATACAACAAACCCACAGGCTACATCATTCTCAATGGTGAAAAACTGAAACCATTTCCACTAAAATGAGGAACACAAGGTTGCCCACTCTCACCACTGTTATTCAACCTATTTTTGCAAGTTTTCACTACAGCAATCAGAGAAGAAAAAGAAATAAAAAGAATCCAAATCGGCAAAGAAGTAAAACTGTCACTGTTTGCAGATGACATGATACTGTATGTAGAGAGTCCTAAAGATGCTACCAGAAAACTACTAGAGCTAATCAATGAATTTGGTAAAGTAGGAGGATACAAAATTAATGCACGGAAATCTCCTGCATTCCTATACACTAATAATGAAAAATGTGAAAGAGGAATTAAGGAAACAGTCCCACTTACCATTGCACAAAAAGAATAAAATACCTAGGAATAAACCTACCTAAGGAGACAAAAGACCTGTATGCAGAAAACTATAAGACATAGATAAAAGAAATTAAAGATGATACAAACAGATGGAGAGATACACCATGTTCTTGGATTGGAAGAAACAACATTGTGAAAATGACTATACTATCCAAAGATTCAGTGTAATCCCTATCAAACTATGAATGACATTTTTCACAGAACTAGAACAAAAAATTTCACAGTTTGTATGGAAACACAAAAGACCCCGAATAGCCAAAGCAATCTTGAGAAAGAAAAACGGAGCTGGAGCAATCAGGCCCCCTGACTTCAGACTATACTACAAAGCTACAGTAATCAAGACAGTATGGTACTGGCACAAAAACAGAAAGATAGATCAATGGAACAGGATAGAAAGCCCAGAGATAAACCCACAGACATATGGTCACCTTATCGTTGATAAAGTAGGCAAGAATATACAATGGAGAAAAGACAGCCTCTTCAATAAGTGGTGCTGGGAAAAGTGGACAGCTCCATGCTAAAGAATGAAATTAGAACATTCCCTAACACCATGCACAAATATAAACTCAAAATGGATTAAAGACCTAAATGTTTGGCCAGGCAGTATAAAACTCGTAGAGGAAAACATAGGCAGAACACTGTATGACATAAATCACAGCAAGGTCCTTTTTGACCCACCTCCTAGAGAAAAGGAAATAAAAATAAACAGTGGGACCTAATAAAACTTAAAATCTTTTGCACAGCAAAGGAAACCATAAACAAGACAAAAAGACAGCCCTCAGAATGGGAGAAAGTATTTTCAAATGAAGCAACTGACAAAGGATTAATCTCCAAAATTATAAGCAGCTCATGCAGCTCAATATCAAAAAAAACAAACAGCCCAATCCAAAAATGGGCAGAAGACCTAAATAGACATTTCCCCAAAGAAAATATACAGATTGCCAACAAACACATGAAAGGATGCTCAACATCACCAATCATTAGAGAAATGCAAATCAAAACTACAGTGAGGTATCACCCCACACCAGTCAGAATGGCCATCATCAAAAAATCTACAAACAATAAATGCTGGAGAGGGTGTGGGGAAAAGGGAACCCTCTTGCACTGTTGGTGGGAATCTAAATTGATACAGCCACTATGGAGAACAGTATGGAGGTTCCTTAAAAAACTAAAAATAGAACTACCATACAACCCAGCAATCCCACTACTGGGCATATACCCTGAGAAAACCATAATTCAAAAAGAGACATACACCACAATGTTCACTGCAGCACTGTTTACAATAGCCAGGATACAGAAGCAACCTAAGTGTCCATCAACAGATGAATGGATAAAGAAGATATGTAACATACATACAGTGGAATATTACTCAGCCATAAAAAGAAACGAAATTGAGTTATTTGTAGTGAGGTGGATGGACCTAGAGACTGTCATACAGAATGAAATAAGTCAAAAAGAGAAAAACAAATACTGTATGCTAACATATATATATGGAATCTAAAATGATAATAAAAATTAAAAATAAAATGGTCCTGAAGAACCTAGGGGTAGGACAGGAATAAAGACGCAGACGTAGAGAATGGACTTGAGGACACAGGGAGATGGGAAGGGTATGCTGGGACGAAGTGAGAGAGTGGCATGGACTTATATATACTATCAAATGTAAAACAGGTAGCTAGTGGGAAGCAGCCACATAGCACAGGGAGATCAGGTTGGTGCTTTGTGTCCATCTAGAGGGGTGGGATAGGGAGGGTGGGAGGGAGATGCAAGAGGGAGGAGATATGGGGATATATGTATATATATAGCTGATTCACTTTGTTATACAGCAGAAACTAACACACCATTGTAAAGCAACTATACTCCAATAAAGATGTTAAAAAAAAAAGTCACAAATTTGATGGCTTAAAAAAAAAAAGTTTATTATCTCATAGTTTTGGTGGCCAGAAGTCTGAAATCAAAGGTACTGGCAGGGCCACACCCTCTCCCAGAGTTCTAAGGGAGAATCCTTCCTTGCCTCTGCCAGCTAGTTACCTCCTGGCATTCCTTAGCTTGAGGTTACATAACTCTTCCCTAGTATCTTTACATGATCCCCTTTTCTATCTTATAAGGACATTCCCATTGGATTTAAGGCCCACATTAATCCACTATGATCTCATCTCAATCCTTAACCTTAATTACATCTTCAAGGACCCCTTCCGAGGATAAAGAAGACGTGGCACATATATACAATGGAATATTACTCAGCCATAAAAAGAAAAAAAATTGAGTTATTTGTAGTGAGGTGGATGGACCTAGAGTCTGTCATACAGAATGAAGTCAGAAAGAGAAAAATACTATATGCTAACACATATATATGGAATCTAAAGAAAAAAAACAAAATCGTCATGAAGAACCTAGGGGCAGGAGAGGAATGAAGACACAGACCTATTAGAGAATGGACTTAAGGACACGGGGAGGGTAAGCTGGGACAAAGTGAGAGAGTGGCATCGACATATATACACTACCAAATGTAAAACCTATAGCTAGTGGGAAGCAGCTGCATGGCACAAGGAGATCAGCTCGGTGCTTTGTGACCACCTAGAGGGGTGGGATAGGGAGGGTGGGAGGGAGGGAGACGCAAGAAGGAAGAGATATTGGGATATATGTATATGTATAGCTGATTCACTTTGTTATGAAGCAGAAACTAACACACCATTGTAAAGAAATTATATTCCAATAAAGATGTTAAAAAAAAAAGGACCCTTTCTGAATTAGGTCATATTCTGAAGTTTTGGTGGATGTAAATTTTGGGGAAGACACTATTCAACCCACTACATATACTTACTTACTTCTCTAATTGTTATTCTGCCAGCTTAAATTTCAGGTTAGGTAGCTATTCATCCAGATGTTAACTCTGCTTATGTTTCTGAATTTAAACAAAGTCCAGTTATTACTCAAGTGACTCTGTTTTTATGCCGAGTCATAGGAAGTGATCCCTGGATAGAAGCACTTTTCTCTCTCTACTCCCTATCTCCTAATGACTATCTGCAAAGAAATCATCTGCTCTTTGACACTTTATTTACTGCAGTGGTCCCATCCTGATTCCTCCTCTCTGCAGCTCAGATGTAGCAGTTGTTTACTAAACTGTTGGGCTAGATCATCAGCACTGACCTCTGCTTTCTGATGAAACTTGACAAAGTTTAGTAGAAAATGAACTCACCTTAATATCTTCCTCTACCCCCACCCCCCCCCCAGTCTCTATTGATGCTTTGGGGAGTGTTGTTTTGAGAAGTTTGTCAGCACTGAAGAATTTCTGGTTGATGTTTGGGAAATATTTAGAAGAATCTTTGATCCTGTCTAAGAAATAAAATACACAGAACAGTGTTACATAAAACATTCCGTCTCTTGCATCAGCAGTTGATTCTAGACTCCTCAGGATGCAAGAAAATGAGTTTTTTGCCTGGAACATACAGCAGGCCAGAACTTTTTAAATCCAGGAATTTAAGAAGTCTATAAATGACTATAAAAAGTAAGTCTATAAATGTAGATGGCAACCTGTATGGCATTCTGATCATTTACAAAGGTTGAGAGTATTTGGATTAGTTTCCAGTTTGGTGTAATGTTAGTGTCTGTCTTTGAGCTTTATCCACAAATAGTAAAAAAAAAAGAGGAAAGAAGGGAGGGAGGGAGGGAAGGAAGGAAAAGAGAAAGAAAAGAGGGAGGGAGGGAAGGGAGGGAGGGAGGAAGGAAGGAAGGAAAAAGAAAGTACAAAAAGGAAAAGAAAGTACTGAAAGAAAAAGCAGGAAAGTGTAACCTCTTTCGGTCAGAAGTATCAAAATGGTATATGATGTTATCAGTATGCCTGCTCTGTTCTTTGAAACACATCTTTCTGAACTACATAAGGCCATTTTCTTTTTCTTATTTTATTTTAAACTTCAAAAGATACTCTAAATGCTGTAAGAATAGAGCCTACTGTTCCTTTTCCATCTTGGAAGAACCTGAGACGTTTGTCCTTCAGTTGAGCTCCACACAGTCTGATTCTTTATCCTTTCAGTAGAAAAGAAGTCACAGTCCCATTAAATTATCCCTCTTCCCAGTAGTGGACCTTTCACAGAAGTGAAGTGAAGACCTGCACTGAGAATTCACTGTTGATCGGAAGTTTTGAATATTTCCTGTGCTGACCCATTTTCTTTACTAGCACCACTGCTGCTGCACTTTGTACTTTACCTTACAGGATTCATTAAAACAACGTAAGAAGATAAGGAAGAATGAATTACGACTATTTCTACTAAAGAGTACAGAAGCCATAAAGTATGTTCCCTGGTAGAATATTTAATTTGGTCATTTGGGGGAACAGAGTATGAGCAGATGGTGGTAGAGGGAAAAAATAGAAACACAGCCTTCAGAACACACATAATCCTGCTCAGAAATATCTCCCCACATGCCTTCCATCGACCAGAGGGTCTTTTGGATTAATAAGGCCCTACTGTACAAGGTGTGCAGCCATGGTTGACTCAGTCCTGGTTGATGAAGAAAACCTTGTTGTAGTAAGATCCTCAGTCCCATCAGGCTGAGGTCAGTTTACTGAGTGGGAATTCTGACTTCTGAGTGACTGAAAGCAAGGTAATTCTTGGGTCATCTAAGGAGAAGGCTAGCCAGGAGGTGTGGCGCAAGCCTAACTAAGGCAGTTTGACAGCCATCTTGAGACTGACTCATGTGGGTCCTAATGCAGAGCCCAGGGCCACGGGAAGGACAAAACTGTCACCTGCACTCAGACACCCTCACTTCTCCTCTATCTTCTACTTAACTCTTGAAGACAGCAACTTGCCCTCCACCCATTAATAATACCCCATCCTCAGCCAAATTACCTTTCCCTCTCAAAGGAGACAAGGATGAAATTGCAGAGAACTCTCTCTGTGTTATATGCAGAATCACGTACAAAATAAAGCTACAAAGTAGTAATGTTAGGCTTTGATTTGGGGGCATACTTTTTACTAGTTTAAGCTGTATTTTTATTACTATAAATTGTTTTGTTTTGGTTTTGGGTTTTTTTGCGGTACGCGGGCCTCTCACTGTTGTGGGCTCTCCCGTTGTGGAGCGCAGGCTCCGGACATGCAGGCTTAGCGGCCATGGCTCACAGGCCCAGCCGCTCCGCGGCATGTGGGATCTTCCCGGACCAGGGCACAAACCCGTGTCCCCTGCATCAACAGGCGGACTCTCAACCACTGCGCCACCAGGGAAGCCCATTCACCATAAATTTTTTAGATTTACAAGATTCTAAGACATTCCACTCTGGTTTAGATAGCTGCCACGTAGTGGACGGTAGGGCCTAGCTTGTGGTTTGGTGGATCAGTCAATCAAGCTTTATCCCAGGAGTATATAACAGAAATGTATACAAGATTTAATCATTTATACTTTGTATAAACTATAGCAAAACTCTGTTAATAGAATATGTGCATGATGAAAATAACACAGTGCAAGATGGAAAGAAACTTGAAAAACACCAAGATCTTTCATTTGCATAGAATTGACGCCCTTACTAAGTACAGTAGACTGCCTTTACAGCCTGGCTGACAGATACCTTTTGTTTCTTCTAGCCCTCCAAGGGAAACGTTATTCCCAGATTGCAGATAAAGAGCCTAAGGCCCAGGGAGGTTAAGTAACTTGTTCAAGGTCACGTGGCTAATAAGACTGTGGGTACAAACCAGGTCAGTCTGACTCCTTTTCTTAATGTGCAGCTCTTAGAAGGTAGAGCAGCATAGTGGAAAGGCTTTGTAGTCGTTAGACACAAGTGGCTAACTAACTGTGATCTTCAGCAAGTGACAACTTCCTTGTGCCACAGTTTCCACAACTGCAAAAGAGGGATAGCACCACAAGGGTGGTTACATATCTAAAAGTGACTGTCCTGATAAACTCCACAAGGGAGGGATCTTCCTTTTGTCCACCAGTGTACCCCAAATGCCTGCAGATTTTGGTACTACAGCCAGTACCTGTTCCATTGAGAACTTGTTGAATTAATAATGCCTGGCACTTAGTAGGCATTCAGTACATGGCAATGTCCAAGTGCATCATTAGTCATCTTCAAGCCTAACCTCAAAGCACAGAGAATATAATAATGTGCTGTCTCCAATCTCATTTAATTCAAACACCAGCAAATTAGCAGAGTATGCATATGCGGACACTTCTAATCTTTTAATCCAGTATTGATTCATGTCCATGGGTTTTGGAACATCTAAACAAATTTGTTGAATCCAACAGTAACATAAATTATATTTTGTCATTGCTCTTGTTTCTTTACATTGAATTTTGAATGTCTTCTCTAAACATCATTTCAGCACATCTTTGTCTTTTAAAGAGTAATGAAAACAAAGTATGAATTTTTGAAAGAACAGGCAAAAAAATAAGTCTGTGTCATCAATGACACAATCTACAGATGCGCCATTGTAAGCGGCAGTTACGCTTAGTAGGTCCTGGGAGTGAAAACAATTTGGAACTAGAACTCTTTGTCCCTTTCCCTTCATAGCATATTGTGTTATTTTATTCATTGCTGTCTATGTTTGCTTTGTAAATTCTGCACTAAAATCCCGGGAGCTGAGGAGACAAGGTGCATGAGCTATGTTGGACTGCCTATAAAATTAGCACCCATGCTCTTTGTCCTTATTACATAGCAACAATAGCTTGCATTTCTGTTGAAAATAGAGTGAATAATGATATTTTATGATTTTTGAAGTGAACACATTTTCAGCAAGCAAATCTGAAGTATAATATATAGTACATATACACACGGATCTTCTGCTGTGGTTTGTGTATAGCATCACGTGTAGATCCACGTTTTCGTAATTCTTTTAATCTCTTCCATATTTGTGATTCTGTTTCGTTTGCTGTGATCTTAAACGTGTATGCTCTTTTTCCCTTAATCATCTTCATAGAGTTTAATATTTTATTCATCTCGTCAAATAACTAGCTTTTGCATTTGTTTATTCTTTCACTATTTCTTACTTTTGTTTCATTAATTGTTGCTTTTCATCTTTAGTAATTTTCTCTTCCTGTTTCCCTTTGGATTCTTTTTCTTTTCTTTTTCTTTTTTCCAATTTCCAAGATAAGTAATTTATCTTGGAAATAAATTTTTTTTTTTTTTTTGCGGTACGCGGGCCTCTCACTGTTGTGGCCTCTCCTGTTGCGGAGCACAGGCTCCGGACGCACAGGCTCAGCGGCCATGGCTCACGGGCCCAGCCGCTCCACGGCATGTGGGATCTTCCCGGACCGGGGCACGAACCCGTGTCCCCTACATCGGCAGGCAGACTCTCAACCACTGCGCCACCAGGGAAGCCCTATTTTTCCTTTTTAATAATGAAGCATTTATTATTGAGTACAGCCTTTACCATATCCCACTGATTCTCTTTTTCATTCTTTTTTAAGTAGTTCATGATGTTTCTTTTGATTTCATCTTACATCCCAGAGTTAACATCCCAGAACACTTTTAGTTATTATATTTTGTTGTTTATTTTTATTTTTATAAAAATAAAATCTTGATGTGAGAATGTAACTTATCTTGATGTGAGAATGTAACTTATAAAATGTAAGTTTTTATAAAATGTGTTTTAATCCTCTTGCCACCAAGTGAATGATCAAACATCAAAGTGTTCCAGGGATCCTACCCCCTTTAAAATATTTCTGAGGGACATATGGGTTTGTATAAGTCTATTAAATCAAACTTATCAGTAGTTTCAATTCCTTTATTTAATTAATTTTTATCTACTGGAGTTGTCCTATTATGAAAGATACTGAAGCCTACATTGTAATTTTATTATTTTTCAATTTCTCTTTGCATTTCCAATATTTTTCCTTTTAATATTTAGCTACTACTTTAGTTCATACAGATGTTCGACCAGTATTTTCTTTTTTTAAAAAAATACATATATATTTGATCCTATCCATAGATGCTGAAAAGAGATTTGATAAACTTAAGGCATTCCTAATAAAAATTAGAACAAAACAGAAGTTAACTATTTAAATATAATACTCTGTTACCAAAACTCAATAGTATCTCATATGCTGAAGCATTAAAACCCACATTTTGGTTAAAGTCAGAACTATGCTTTTTATTATTAAGCAAATGCTAGTGAAAGCACTAAGAAAAGACCATAAAGATGAGAAAATTCAACATAAAGCTGTGTTTTTGCTGCTGATAGAAAATCTAGAAAGTCAAAAAGAGTCCAGTCAAAAAATCAAGCAGACTTAAAATTTGTTAGTATGGCTACATATGAGATAAATACACAACAACTGATTTTCTCTATTCTAAGCAGTGATTGCCTACAAGCAGAAGTAGGAACACATATTCCATTCACCATAATGAAAAAAATTATGAAATTATTTAGGAATAAATTTTCAAAGAAAGCCACAGAAGTTATGTGAAGAAAACTGAAGTCTTATTGGAAGAGAAAATAAGATTTGAGCACATGGAAACTCATACTTTTTTCTTGAAAAGACAATATAAAAGTGTCAGTTCTTTCACAAGTATAATGTAAATATCACGCAAATGCAATTTTGGGATAAGTCGAGAGGGGGGTGTTTTTGTGTGTGTTAGAATTAAGTTAAATACTCTTAAATGTATATTGCAAAATCGGTGCCAGCAGGAGCCCAATATCGTGTGAAAAAGAAAACAGCCAGACTTGCCTTATTCGATATTAAGTCACTAAGGGAAGCAGGAATAAACACAGATTAATGGAGCAGAAGAGAGAAGGGAGACTGGATATCTATATATTTGAGAATGTAATATATGACCAAGTTGGTATTTCAAAACAGTGGGGAAAAAAGGAGTTATTTAATAAAGGATGCTAGAAAAATGAATGTCTTGAAAGAAAGTAAAGCTAGATTATAAAATTAAATGAAAAATGTTTTTCATCTTGTAGAAAAATATAAAATATACATACAGTCTAGGGGCAGGGAAGACAAAAAACAGGAATCCAAAAGCTGTAACCGAAAAAGAAATGAATTTGTATAGACATAGACACGCACATGCACGCACACATGAGTATTGGATAGATGCCATAAACAAAGGCGATAGTGGATTTATAAAAATTTGCAACAGGGCTTCCCTGGTGGCACAGTGGTTGAGAGTCCGCCTGCCGATGCAGGGGACACGGGTTCGTGCCCCGGTCTGGGAATATCCCACATGCTGCGGAGCGGCTGGGCCCGTGAGCCATGGCCGCTGAGTCTGCACGTCCGGAGCCTGTGCTCCGCAACAGGAGAGGCCACAACAGTGAGAGGCCCGCGTACCGCCAAAAAAAAAAAAAAATTTGCAACAAAGAATACGGAGTATTAACAATCCATGATAAAGAAGGAGCGTTGCAAGTTGACTAGAAAGAGAGAAACAGCCCATAGGAACTAGATAAAGGATGTGGAGCTGCATTCACAGAGCAGCAAATCCAACAAAATAAACTCACTAGTGGCCAGGGAAACACTAGTAGCCTGATGACCAAAAATAGTGTAAAAGATTTAAAGCATGTACAGTATAAAGAGGTCTTACAAATCTGTAAGATGACAACTAACTGAGTTTCCAAAACAGGTAGGAATAGTCCCAATGTATATCCAGTGAACTTGTTTTATCTAATCAAAGACATACAAATTAAAACAAAAATGACATACTTTGGCAACTTTCTAAAAATAGCAATCCCAAGCATTAGTAGAAGTGTGAAAAAGAAAGTACCACCATACATTTCTTGCGTGTTTATTAAATTGACCTTTGCAGGGGTCAGTTTCCCATAGGTAGCAAAAAGCCTGTTAAAGTATTCATGTTCTTTCATCCAGCAATTTAACTTATTGGAATTTATCCTAGAAAATCCTTATCGTTAATTACAAAGGTATCTATTTAAATATTGATAGATATTTAAATATTGTTTATGTGAAAACAACTTAAATACCTGAAAACAAAGTAATTTTTAATATATATATAAAATCAAATATTATACATCTGTAAAGTGACATATTAGAAAATCTTTAATGGCATAGATGGGAAATGCATGAACAAAGTTATAAAGCAGTGTATACGGTATGATCTTATTTTTGAAAGTTTATCTTTTTTCAAAGAACATGTTTTATATACACGTGTGTATATGTGTGTATCTGGCCTCAGCAAGTGCTGTATTGTTATTCACATCTTGCCTTTGATGTTCTAATAATGCACCAGTACTGTCGAATTATGGAAAATGTCAACAGGTTTCCACTCTACCTAGAAAATAAAACTTGTGCTGAAGATCCAGAGAACCAATGCCCATCCGAAGAGAGATTCGTAACTGAAAAGATTCATGCGTTTACACATGGAAACACGAAAGTTCAATAGATTTAGGATAGGAAAGTGAAAATATATGTCCCAAAATTAATGTGTAAGACCTGAAATCAGGTTGGATAAGCAAGATTGTTCACAAGGATACCATTTTTAGCTTCACCTTTCAGCTGAAATTTGCTTTTTAAGCACAGGATGGTTCTTTCTTAGAAAAAGAGTAGGCACTAACTTTGACTTATTAAAAAAACAACAGCAACAACAATATGGGACAAGAGACCAATGATCCTAGAGCACAAATCATCAGTTTCTAATTCTGAATACCTCAGAGGATTTAATATCTATGCTGAGCTCAAAATGTCTAAGGAATGAGTTAGTAGGGATGGAGAAGAATATGTATCAGGAGATGAATTGGGACCTACCCCTAGAGCCAAGGTCAATCCCCTAAACAGCTTTGCTTCTATACCGTGGGGGAGGAGTGGACTGCATTTTAGACAGCAGAACTCAGTGTCACTACAACAGACTTGTCTCTCTCCCAAGGAAGAGGAAATCTAGAGAAAGGATGGTAAAGGGTAGCAGCCTAAACCGAACCTCTCTTCAGGTGCTGTAGGTGATCCTCCCACCTGGAGGAAGAACAATCACAATGAGAGTCTGAGCACGTACCACCTGCCAGGCACTTCTCTAAGCATCCTGCAGTCCTGTTTCCAACTGATCTTCACAAAACCCTATGAGAGTCGCTACTGTTATCATCTACATTTACAGATGAGGCTTCTAGTGAACTTGGCAAGCCATAGAGCTGATAAGAGGCAGAGCTGGAAGCCACCTGACTCCACCTTTTGTTCCATATGCATCCAACTTGTACGGAAGGAAAGATGAATAATGTCCCTAGTAGGAAACAGTAGTGTTTTCTCTAACAAAGAAAATGGTACTGTTTGAGCCTTAATACCAGTTGATTTTAGGTGATTCATGCATGCCCTATTATTTTGAAACTGAAAGTGTCTTCTTTATTGGTATTTTTCATCTAAATATATCCAAATCTGTCCACTCAAAGCTGTTCTTCAAAGTGTACTGACTAGTGCCAATTTGTCATGCTTATTATTAGCCATGTACTATTACATGTCAGTGTCAAAGTGGCACAGTGAATGACTTTTTAGTTATTAACTCCAACTTTTATTCTATTGGGTTTTTTTTAATTAATCTGAAAAATAGTGCACAAAACCAGCGGCCTCAGCATTTTCTTTTAACACACATACATCTTAGATCACAAGCTGCTTTATCAAAAACTATCTAATAGGGCTTCCCTGGTGGCACAGTGGTTGAGAGTCCGCCTGCCGATGCAGGGGACACGGGTCTGTGCCCCGGTCCGGGAGGATCCCACATGCCGCGGAGCAGCTGGGCCCGTGAGCCATGGCCGCTGGGCCTGTGCATCCGGAGCCTGTGCTCCGCAACGGGAGAGGCCACAACAGTGAGAGGCCCGCATACCGCAAAAAAAAAAAAAAAAAAAAAAAACTATCTAATACATGTAGTTAGATTTATGGATCTAGCTCTAATAGAAAATAAACTTATTTGTAATTTTTTTTAAAGCAGGCATTAAAATGATATCCAAACTATATTTTTGTATATTCTGCATACATTTGATTATGGAAGGGGGAAGGAAAAGACATTTCAGTTGTTATCAGCTCCATTAAAGATCACTTTGGATTAAAAAGAAACAAAAAAGCTTACATTTCTATTATTCTGCCACTGAACTATATAATTGAATCTGGGCAAACGGGGATTTCTTCACTCCGTTCTTTCATTTTAAACATACAAATGTGTAAAGACTTGGCCCTCCTCCATTCCTGGTGAGTAGGGCTCTACTAATAATCATATACCCAAGTTGATTTGCATACTGAAAAGTCTGTTGTTTTCATACCAGAAAATTTAAAGATAGTTTAACTCCTTTGTAATTGCAGGAACTTATCTTTTCTTAATCCATTATGCATTATTTTAGCTATTATAAATTGGTAAATGAAATAGAGGCACATCTCAACTTCTGAGTATCCATTTCATTATTGTCACTTACGTATGAACCAAGTTCTGCAAGCCTGCCAACCCCTGGCCTGCTACCTTCTGGGAGGAAGCTAACTTGTCTGGTAGTAAGGGTTCCCCTGGGCTAGAGGCCCCAGGGCCAAGAGATCTTGATACGATGGTTTGAAAAGTAAGCTCTTTTCTCAGCAGTCAAGAGTTGTATGTGGCTTTGTGCTGTCTGGAGACATTTACTAACTATAAAGTTTAAAAATTGTCAAGACACTGCCAGGTATAAAAGCCTCTCTCCATTTCCGCCTCTCTTGCTCTGGCCCTAATGCCTTTCTGAGTCTGTGATGCTTGAAGACCCAGCTCCAGGAAAGGAGTGACAAGATACAACCTGTCTTTTCTTCTCCTTCTTCCCAGTTCTCACTTTTTCACCTTACTGTCTTTTTTAGCTTCTAATGTTACGATGTCGCTCTTGTTTATAATACAGATAGTGTTTTAATTATGTTGAAGTCCATCATTCCAGAGCTCTAAATTCCAAGCAAGCAGCTTATTAGAAACTTTGGGAACACTGCCTTTCTGTAAGGTAACACCCAACAGCCCCACCGAAGATGGCTGTAATTCTTTCAGAACCAAGAATTCACAGAACCAAGTTGAAAAAAATCCACTAGAGCAGGTCAGTCTCATTAACTGAATATAGAAGTTGTAGCAGATGCTCACATTTAAGAACTTTTCCATGTGCCAGTCCTATGCAAAGAGCCTTGCGTACATTAGTTCACAAAATTGTTATAAGAGCCTCATGCAGAAGGAATTATAATTCCCTCCTCTATTTTTAGATGAGAAGATAGGTGGTCTATAGATATGGGTTAAATACGCATTTCTGGAACCTCTTTAAGTGCAGGACATTATGTCAGGTACTAAGGTTCTAAAGAGGCAAAGACACGGTCCTGCCCCTTAGATTTTTATGTTTCCCTGGGACAGTGGGTTCCTGTGAGGTTCTAGTACTGTAGTGCAGGATGGCAGGTAAGTGCCCAGAAGAGCACATCAGCACATATGCCTTAAGCACTCATAGAGGGCAAGACCACTTGGCCTGAATATGTAAAGAAAACTCTGCTTAGAACCCTTAGAATTTGAGCTGGTCTTTGAAGAAAATTGAGATAAAATATTTCAGGGAAAGAACCTGAAATATTTGAGGCAGAGCAATGTTCTTGGCCATTTTGTGAAATAATAATTTGAATATATGCCTTGAGTAGAAGACATGAGGTCCATAATTGGCATCTTCAGGGCCCAAGAGAGGAGTGCCCTGGATAGTGGTATAAAGAAGATACTTGAATGCAGTATTTCCCCCACTAACCATGCCGGCATCTGTGGACTAACAGAAGCTAAAGTTAGGTTAGAGCCTAACATGCTAACATTATGATGCAGTAGCGCTTACTATGTAGCAGATCTCGTTTTGTCTTTTTACATATATTATTTAACCCTTGCAACAGCCCTGGGAGGTGGTTTTTAGATACAGGAACTAAGTAAGTCACAGAGAGATTCATTCATTCACTTACTAAGAGGCAGAACTAGGATTTGAACCCAGGCAGTCTGCTTTCACAGCCCTCATGCTCTGTACTGCAGGGGATCTAGAATTTTTTCACAAAACATTTCTGTCAGTGGTACCGTCTGTCTCAAAACTTGCCATTTCTATATTGAACAGACACGTGTGCATGTAGACATACACCGCTACCCTACAGGTTGTCAAGAAGAATGCAGAAAGGGGCAGTTTAGCTTCTTACTAGTAGAATATATACCACTTTGCTACCAGTTTGTAATGATACACGGCTGTATTTGCTTGATAAGCATTAAGAACCGCCTAGAGGAGAAGGCTGGGACAGGTGAGCTGCGGGAACTGGTGTAGAGTGACTGAGTAGCAAGATGGTGGGGGTTGCATGGGGAAGGAGAGAGTCCCAGGCTGTGGACCACTGAGGCTGATGGGCCTGTAACCCTGACTGAGGAGAAGGGCTGGGCAGAAGGCGGAGGCAGAAATGCTGACTGCAGAGGAGTTGTTGGGGTTTTTTGTTGTTTTTTATTATCACTATGGCTGATACTTTTTTGTTTTGAATTTTACTTTATTTTTTTATACAGCAGGTTCTTATTAGTCATCCATTTTACACACATCCATGTATACATGTCAATCCCAATCTCCCAATTCATCCCACCACCACCACCCCACCGCTTTCTCCCCTTGGTGTCCATACGTGTTCTCTATCTGTGTTTCTATTTCTGCCCTACAAACCAGTTCATCTGTACCATTTTTCTACATTCCACATATATGCATTAGTATACGATATTTGTTTTTCTCTTTCTGACTTACTTCACTCTGTATGACAGTCTCAGGTCCATCCACGGCTCTCCAAATGACCCAGTTTCATTCCTTTTTATGGCTGAGTAATATTCTATTGTATATATGTACCACATCTTCTTTATCCATTCATCTGTCGATGGGCATTTAGGTTGCTTCCATGACCTGGCTATTGTAAATAGTGCTGCAATGAACACTGGGGTGCATGTGTCTTTTTGAATTATGATTTTCTCTGGGTATATGCCCAGTAGTGGGATTGCTGGGTCATATGGTAATTCTATTTTTAGTTTTTTAAGGAACCTCCATACTGTTCTCCATAGTGGCTGAATCAGTTTACATTCCCACCAACAGTGCAGGAGGGTTCCCTTTTCTCCACACCCTCTCCAGCATTTGTTGTTTGTAGATTTTCTGATGGTGCCCATTTTAACTGGTGTGAGATGATACCTCACTGTAGTTTTGATTTTCATTTCTCTAATAGTGATGTTGAGCAGCTTTTCATGTGCTTCTTGGCCATCTGTATGTCTTCTTTGGAGAAATGTCTATTTAAGTCTTCTGCCCATTTTTGGATTAGGTTTTTTTTTTAATATTGAGCTGCATGAGCTGCTTGTATATTTGGAGATTAATCCTTTGTCCATTGATTCGTTTACAGATATTTTCTCCCATTGTGAGGGTTGTCTTTTCACCTTGTTTGTAGTTTCCTTTGCTTTGCAAAAGCTTTGAAGTTTCATTAGGTCCCATTTGTTTATTTTTGTTTTTATTTCCATTACTTGAGGAGGTGGATCAAAAAAGATCTTACTGTGATTTATGTCAAAGAGTGTTCTTCCTATGTTTTCCTCTAAGAGTCTTATAGTGTCCGGTCTTACATTTAGATCTCTAATCCATTTTGAGTTTATTTTTGTATGGTGTTAGGGAGTGTTCTAATTTCATTCTTTTACATATAGCTGTCCAGTTTTCCCAGCACCACTTATTGAAGAGACTGTCTTTTCTCCATTGTATATCCTTGCCTCCTTTGTCATAGATTAGGTGACCATAGGTGTGTGGGTTTATCTCTGGGCCTTCTATCCTGTTCCATTGATTTATATTTCTGTTATTGTGCCAGTACCATATTATCTCGATTGCTGTAGCTTTGTAGTATAGTCTGAAGTCAGGGAGTCTGATTCTTCCAGCTCAAGACTGATTTGGCTATTCAGGGGTCTTTTGTGTCTCCATACAAATTTTAAGATTTTTTGTTCTAGTTCTTTAAAAACATGCCACTGGTAATTTGATAGGGATTGCACTGAATCTGTAGATTGCTTTGGGTAGTATAGACCTTTTCACAATATTGATTCTTCCAATCCAAGAACGTGATATATCTCTCCATCTGTTTGTGTCATCTTTGATTTCTGTCATCAGTGTCTTTACCTCCTTAGGAAGGTTTATTCCTAGTTATTTTATTCTGTTTGTTGCAGTGGTAAATGGGACTGTTTCCTTGATTTCTCTGTCTGATCTTTCGTTGTTAGTGAAGAGGAATGCAAGAGATTTCTTTGAATTTTGTATCCTGCAACTTTACCAAATTCATTGATTAGCTCTAGTAGTTTTCTGGTGGCATTCTTAGGATTCTCTATGTATACTATCATGTCACCTGCAAACAATGACAGTTTTACTTCTTCTTTTCAAATTCGTATTCCTTTTATTTCTTTTTCTTCTCTGACTGCCATGGCTAGGACTTCCAAAACTATGTTGAATAATAGTGGTGAGAGTGGACATCCTTGTCTTGTTCCTGATCTTAGTGGAAATGCTTTCAGTTTTTCACCACTGAGAATGATGTTTGCTGTGGGTTTGTCATATATGGCCTTTATTATGTTGAGGTAGGTTCCCTCTTTGCCCACTTTCTGGAGAGTTTTTATCATAAATGGGTGTTGAATTTTGTCAAAAGCTTTTTCTCCATCTATTGAGATGATCATATGGTTTTTATTCTTCACTTTGTTAATATGGTGTATCACATTGATTGATCTGCGTATATTGAAGAATCCTTGCATCCCTGGGATAAATCCCACTTGATCATAGTGTATGATCTTTTTAATGTTTTGTTGGATTCTGTTTGCTAGTATTTTGTTGAGGATTTTTGCATCTATATTCATCAGTGATATTGGTCTGTAATTTTCCTTTTTTGTAGTATCTTTGTCTGGTTTTGGTATCAGGGTGATGGTGGCCTCATAGAATGCGTTTGGGAGTGTTCCTTCCTCTGCAGTTTTTTATAAGAGTTTGAGAAGGATGGGTGTTACCTCTTCTCTAAATGTTCGACAGAATTCGCCTCTGAAGCCATCTATCTGGTCCTGGACTTTTGTTTGTTGGAGGATTTTTAATCACAGTTTCAATTTCAGTGCTTCTGATTGGTCTGTTCATATTTTCTATTTCTTCCTGGTTCAGTCTTGGAAGGAGATACCTTTCTAAGAATTTGTCCATTTCTTCCAGGTTGTCCATTTTATTGGCATAGAGTTGCTGTAGTAGCCTCTTAGGATGCTTTTTATTTCTGCAGTGTCTGTTGTAACGTCTCCTTTTTCATTTCAAATTCTATTGAGTCCTCTCCCTCTTTTTCTTCATGGGTCTGGCTAAAGGTTTATCAATTTTGTTTATTTTCTCAAAGAACCAGCTTTTAGTTTTATTGATCTTTGCTATTATTTCCTTCGTTTCTGTTTCATTTATTTCTGCTCTGATCTTTATTATTTCTTTCCTTCTACTAACTTTGGGTTTTGTTTGTTCTTCTTTCTCTGGTTCCTTTAGGTGTAAGGTTGGATCATTTGAGATTTTTCTTGTTTCTTGAGGTCGGCTTGTATTGCTATAAACTTCCCTCTTAGAACTGCTTTTGCTGTATCCCATAGGTTTTGGATCATTATGTGTTCGTTGTCATTTGTCTCTAGGTATTTTTTGATTTCCTCTTTGATTTCTTCAGTGATCTCTTGGTTACTTAGTAACGTATTGTTTAGCCTCCATGTGTTTGTGTATTTTATGTTTTTTTCCTTGTAACTGATTTCTAATCTCATAGCATTGTGGTCAGAAAAGATGCTTGATATGATTTTAATTTTCTTAAATTTACTGAGGCTTGATTTGTGACTCAAGATGTGATCTATCCTGGAGAATATTGTGTGCACTTGAGAAGAAAGCGTGATCTGCTGTTTTTGGATGGTATGTCCTATAAATATCAATTAAATCTATCTGGCCTATTGTGCCATTTAAAGCTTGTGTTTCCTTATTAATTTTCTGTTTGGATGATCTGTCCGTTGGTGTAAGTGAGGTGTTAAAGTCCCCCACTATTATTGTGTTACTGTCAATTTCCTCTTTTATAGCTGTTAGCAGTTGCCTTATGTATTGTGGTGCTCCTTTGTTGGGTGCAAATGTATTTATAATTGTTACATCTTCTCCTTGGATTGATCCCTTGATTATGTAGTGTCCTTCCTTGTTTCATGTAACATTCTTTATTTTAAGGTCTGTTTTATCTGATATGTGCATTGCTACTCCAGCTTCCTTTTGATTTCCATTTGCATGGAATATCTTTTTCCATCCCCTCACTTTCCGTCTGTTTGTGTCCCTAAGTCTGAAGTGGGTCTCTTATAGACAGCATATATATGGGTCTTGTTTTTGTATCCATTCAGCGAGCCTGTGTCTTTTGGTTGGAGCATTTAATCCATTCACGTTTAAGGTAATTATCGACATGTATGTTCCTATTACCATTTTCTTAATTGTTATGGGTTCTTTTTTGTAGGTCCTTTTCTTCTCTTGTGTTTCCCACTTAGAGTAAGTTCCTTTAGCATTTGTTGTAGACCTGGTTTGGTGGTGCTGAATTCTCTTAGCTTTTTCTTGTCTGTAAAGTTTTTGATTTCTCCATCGAATGTCAATGAGATCCTTGCCAGGTGGAGTAATCTTGGTTGTAGGTTCTTCCCTTTCATCACTTTAAATATGTCGTGCCACTCCCTTTTGGCTTGTAGGGTTTCTGCTGAGAAATCAGCTGTTAACCTTATGGGAGTTCCCTTGTATGTTGTCATTTTTCCCTTGTTGCTTTCAATAATTGTTCTTTGTCTTTTACTTTTGTCAGTTTGATTACCATGTGTCTCGGCATGTTTCTTCTTGGGTTTATCCTGCCTGGGACTCTCTGTGCTTCCTGGACTGTGGCTATTTCATTTCCCACATTAGGGAAGTTTTCAACTATAATCTCTTCAAATATTTTCTCAGGCCCTTTCTCTTTTTCTTCTCCTTCTGGGACCCCTCTAATGCGAAGGTTGTGTTTAATGTTGTCCTAGAGGTCTCTCAGGCTGTCTTCATTTCTTTTCATTCTTTTTTCTTTATTCTGTTCCACAGCAGTGAATTCCACCATTTTGTCTTCTGGGTCACTTATCCGTTCTTCTGCCTCAGTTATTCTGCTATTGATTCCTTCTAGTGTATTTTTCACTTCAGTTATTGTATTGTTCATCTTTGTTCTTTAATTCTTCTAGGTCTTTGTTAAACATTTCTTGCATCTTCTCAATCTTTGCCTCCAAGGTCCTGGATCATTCTTTTTCCGAGGTCCTGGATCATCTTCACTATCATTATTCTGAATTCTTTTTCTGGAATGTTGCCCATCTCTACTTCATTTGGTTGTTTTTCTGGGGTTTTGTCTTGTTCCTTCATCTGGTACAGAGTACTCTGCCTTTTCATTTTGTCTGTCTTTCTGTGAATGTGGTTTTCCTTCCACAGGCTGCAGAATTGTAGTTGTTCTTGCTTCTGCTGTCCGCCCTCTCACAGAGGAGTTTTGAAAGTAAATGTGAACTCAGTTCTGAATCAGAAGCCAGGTGGCATAACATGTGACAAGAGGTGAAGACATGTCTTTTCCCTCATTGAGAGAGAAAGTGGGGAAAGGGTAGATGAAGTGGAGGTAAGACAGCTAGAACAAGGATTATGTCTCTGGTTGGTGGGCATAAAGAAACAGGCTCTGAGGTCTGCAGGTGGAGGGAGCACTAAAATATCAAACTCACTTGTCAAGGAAAAGTTTCATCTGTGATGGAGCAGGGTAGTCGTGATTGATGCTAAATTGACAAAAGGCTGCTCAATTTTTAATGCAGGTGAGTTAATAGGTAAGACACATTATATTACCTTCTTAGTGGATACATCACGCTCAGTGTAGCAGTGAAAGAGTTGGTCTTTGCATGCTTGATCAGATGGCCCACCTTCTAGCACGTAAATTCCTGCTACAGCACACCAGGCCATGGTCAACCAGTCTTTTCTCAGATGGTGAACACATCACCTCTTGACAGCTGTGAAAAAGCTTTTCCCTGTGGCTTCTAACCACAGGACCAAGTTCCCTCCTCTGGAGCCGAATGGCTTGGGCCCAGTCTCTCTTCTAGGACTTCAGACGCAAGTGCAGTGGAGTTGCCTCTACCAGCCTTGCACTGCCTCCTCTACTCCCATGTCAACAGTGCACAGGGTCCCTAAAGGACTGTCCCTCTGGTTTTGAACCTAAACCTTGTTGATATAGGTATTCTCATTTTTTTATGACATAGCTCTTATTAAGGGCTGAGTATTTTATAACACAGTTATGAAACCAGATTGAAACCTGGTCCTTTCTCTAAGGTAAATCACAGAGTAGAGGAGAGGGACAGTATATATTTATAGAGGTTCAGTAATGGTTCAGTAGTAAGGGTAAACATGGTGAGCTAAGGTGGGGAAGTTGCTTCATATCTTTACTGTTCTTAATATTGAGGTAAAATTTGAATAGAGTGAAATGCACAGATCTTAAATGTACCATTTGATGTAATCCACACCCTAATCAAGATATAGAATAGTCCTGCCCCCCAAGATATAGTCCCTGCCCCCCTGAAAATTACCTCATGCTCCCTTCCAATCAGTTCCCTCTCCCACAGGCAACTACTGTTCTGATTTCCGCCACCACAGATTAATTTCGCGTACCTCATATGGTTCTGTGATTGCAAATTTCACATCAAAAGTCTCTCACTGCAGATAAGTTGATATGGAAGAAAGCAACGTTCAGAGACTATGCCTCAACATGCTGTGTGCCCTTGGGCAGAAACCTTAACCTCCCTGGGCCTCGTTACAGGGTTCCATAGGGGATCCTCTTGATTCCTTAAAGATCCAACTCCGCTCACATTTTTAATCTCAAAACTGCCACCCCCCCACCGCAGTCCGTTCAAGAACCCGGAGCAGAAACAAACCTCGGGCTCATTCCACCCTCTCCAGTTGAGCATTCTGTCAGGTCAGTTCTTCCTTGTGATTTTTTTGGACATGTCACTTACTTTAGTCCCTACCTCCTCTTCATCTCTTGCCTTGTAATGACCAATCAAATTACTTTTCCGACCTCTCTTGCCCCTGGTCCTCCCCAGACTATTCTTATTACTGCCCCCAAGCTAATCCCTGATAAAATGAAACAAATTCTGGCCGCTTTTCTATTTAAAATCCTTAAGTGGTTCTCCACCATTTAAGGTGCTTCTCTGTCACCTACAGACTTGAGTTCCAATTCTCAAGTTTGACAATGAGGCCTTAACCGAATGCCTCCAGCCTGTGTTTAGTGCCCTCAGCTCCCCAGTGTTCTCTGCTGGGAGGCTCACCCTGCCATCGCTCTCCTGCTTCCCCAGCTCCCTCCCCATTTCCACAGGCCCCTGTTAGGGCACTGCACTTGCCGTCCCCCTGATTCTGCTGTGAGCTCTGCAGTGAGGTTAGGGACCGTATTTTATTCACTTCTCTATCTCCAGCATCTGGCATATGACTTTGCCGACAACACTTAACCCCAAAGTAACTAAATCATGAGATTTCTAAGGATGGTGCTGCACTGGGTCAGGGTCTTATTCAGACTTCACATTGATGTTTCTAGAAATAAAAAAATCATGTGGAAGTTTTCATGCATGTCTGACCACTTCATCAAGTCTGATTCTTTCATTCCAGTAGCTTTCGTGATAATATTGGGTTAATGGTGAGCAAGTTTTTTATTTGGAGAGAGGGTGTATTTATTATTGATAGGAGGTCTCGAAACAGTGAGTCCTGCTGGTGTAAAAGAGCTGTCTGTGCTCTAATTCCTGTCTCAAATCTAACTTAATGTGCTTATTCGTTTAGTTCTACAATGGCAGATTACCGTTTCTACAGATGAAGGTAATTTCTTTCTAAAGGTCTTTGTGGTAATTAGCAAGCAGATAACAAACTAAAAATGACTGGTAAATGCTGACCCAACAGCATAGGAACACGAGTATTTACAGCCCTTGTTTGTTCATCTTGGTTCACTTGGTCCTGGTTTTGTGAATCAGCATTGCTGTCTGAATTGATCTTTACTCCATCTGTATTTTTATCTTTTCCAAAACCTAGGTAAGAACCTGGATGCCGTCCATGACATCACGGTGGCATACCCTCACAACATTCCCCAGACAGAGAGGCACCTCCTCCTTGGGGACTTTCCTAAGGAGATCCACTTCCACGTCCACCGATACCCAGTGGACACCCTCCCAACATCCAAGGAGGACCTCCAGCTCTGGTGCCGCAAGCGGTGGGAAGAGAAGGAGGAGAGGCTGCGCTCCTTCTATCAAGGGCAGAAGAACTTTTGCTTTACGGGGCAGACTGTCATTCCACCTTGCAAGTCTGAGCTCAGGGTCCGTGTGGTCAAATTGCTCTCCATACTGTACTGGACCCTGTTCGGCCCTGCCGTGTGCCTGCTCATCTATCTGTACAGCCTCGTTCGGTGGTATTTTATAATCATCATTGTCATCTTCGTGCTGCAGGAGAGAATATTTGGTGGACTGGAGATCATCGAACTTGCATGTTACCGTCTTTTACACAAACAGCCACATTTAAATGCAGAGAAAAAGGAGTAAGATCGTAAGGTTCACAGTGTAAAAGCCTAGGGGATATTTTGGATAAGCTTTTGTAAACCGAGATGCTTTTTTGCATGACTATGTCAAATATTTCTTACTATCGTCATTATTTGTTAAAGATATTTTGCACTTAGTTTTGTGGGAAAATATTGCTACACACACGATTTTTTTTTTTTTTTTTTTTTAAATCTCTGAATGTAATTTCAACACTGTGTAGCAGGGAGCGATCGCTGTGAAATAACTTGGGCCAGAGTATTAGTAAACAATCATCAGGCTGTTAGCAGACAAGGTACACACAGATCTTCTTAGAGGCCCAATCCTGCTTCCTAACAAACTCCCCAGACAGGAGGCAGATCTGGGGCTCCTGGGCACTGGCCCACATCAAGTGCTGGCACCTGACGGTGGAGGTGAGGGCCCTTCCTCCTGGCTCCCTCTCGGCCCTGTCCCCGCACTCCTTTCTATGCCAGTCAAACCCTTGCATCCTTCCTCAAGACCAGAAAACAGAAACCCCTTGTCCTTAAGCTGAACAGACATTTTAATAGGAAGCCCTTCATTACTCATGAAATCTTGGCATTTAGCCGTGCACTGACCTAGACGTCACAAGACCACCGGTGCCCTTTTCTCACGTGGAAAATAAGAGCTGGACAAGTCTCAGGGAGCAACCACAGGCTCTCCACTCAGAAACCTTAGTTTGAATTTTTAAAACCAGGAATTCATACAGTTTAGTTCTTCACTTCTGTGTAACCTTGTTTAGTGCCGGTTTCTTTACAGCTTGTTAGCAGGTGTAGCTTTTCTGCATCATAAACGGTATACATCAAGTCACTTACCTTTTAAAGGAAAGCGTAGGAGAACGTTCTCTTATTGCCATCAGAAACACTTGAAGCTGTGTCTTGGTTGAAATATTTCTTTAAAACCTGCCACAAAAAGGAAGGTTATGTATTTTCTACTTGTGCATGGGTGTCAACTTCTGCCACTAAATCAACAGCAGCACTTGCAGACAGGGCTGTAATGGTTTAACCTAAATTATTCAATCCTTGTAGCCTTGACAAGTTTTATTCTTAAAACCAAAATGGTCACACAAGTGAATCCTTTTTTAATGATAGTGAGGGATCTCTCTTTTTTAGTCCCAGGTTTCCTCTTTCATTAGTAAAACCCACATTTTACCAATTGTTCACCTAAATATTCCTGTTATTTGGAGTCAATGGAAAATTCAGCAAGTCAACAGCACCAATCTCCTTCTGCGGCAAAAAAGAAATGTGTGGTCATTGTTTCCACTCCGCTGGGGCCCTGCAGGTACGTTTTTTTTTTTTTGGTCCTAATGGGAATGCCGGTCAGAGCAGCAGAAAATATGGGGCAATTGAAAGTCTTTACTGGGCTTCCCTGGTGGCGCAGTGGTTGACAGTCCACCGCCAATGCAGGGGACATGGGTTCGTGCCCCGGTCCGGGAGGATTCCACATGCCGCGGAGCGGCTGGGCCCGTGAGCCATGGCCGCTGAGCCTGCGCGTCCGGAGCCTGTGCTCCACAACGGGAGAGGCCACAACAGTGAGAGGCCCGCGAAAAAAGTCTTTACTGTTAAAAAACCTGTCCGCTTATTCCTGCCTTGAACCAGCTTCAAACACTGTTTCTAGCTTTGTGTACTCTTGGCACGAGTGCCTTCTCCTTAATTACATCTCCTTTGTGCTGGACGGTGATTTCCGCCGGCAGTGGAAACCGGCATCGCTGTGACAGGCAAGCACGCTGTGAGCTAGACTTACCCAGCAGACTCTTCTTTCAGAAAGCCACCGCAGCATTCATGTTGGCACCATCTTCACTGGAAGAGAACTAACTAGTGCCTCTGCTGCAGAGCCCAACCTGTATTTAACTACTCTCCCAAGGCTGTTTTTAATCCCGCCGGGGCTACTAATTAGTTGCCGGGGCTACTAATTAGTTATTATGCACATCTGCTCCAGACCCAGCTTCCTTGGTTTCTAAGGTGGTTATTTTTTTAACCTTTTTTTCCCCCCTTTAATAAAAGACGTTTCTAATTTAGGTCTCTCTCAGACTTCTGGTTATATTTGGAAATAAGAAATAGTTTAACAATCAGGATTGCATTTGTCCTGGGTCAGAGAGAAACGCTGAGTTTTCTACTCCACAGGTGTTTGTAATGTAGCCGGGCTGCCCTTCCTCCAACTGCTCAAGGCTCCTTGGTTCAGGGTCTGGCGTTAATGGCGAGTCCTCTAGAACCCTATGAAACCTGTAAAAGGGGAACTCTTTCTTTTTAAAACATGTTTTCTTTTGACCGTAAAAAACATGTTTAAGATAAAATGCAAACTCTTTTTTAGTACCCTGAATTCATAAGCACTGAAACTGAGACATTGTACTTCTAAGAATTAGAAATAACTTCAAAAAGAAAAATGTTGCCCTTTTTGGTCTCTGGTGTGGTTTTTTTTGTTTGTTTGTTTTGTTTGCAGTAAGGCTTCTTTTAAAATTGAAATCATTTGTGTTTTCCTACACAACTTTTTCTTCTCTTATTTAAAGAAATACACTGTCCATGATTTGGACTCTAAAATTGATAGGTCAGGTAGAGGTTAATGCAGTTACAGTACCGTGCTTGGCCTCAGCTGTGACCCCTTCCCATCTCCCAGTCTGGCTCTGGACTCAGCAGCCGCCTGTCTGGCAGCATCTGGACTCTCACCAGTCCATCCAGAGGAGACTCAGTGGAGTTAGAAATGTTTACAGTGCTGTATGTCCATTTGTTACATCTTTACCATTCAGACAAGACTTAAATAAAGCAAGTGTGGTTTACATGGGACATGAACCATTATACTTAAAATAGGAACCTACAAGGAAGGGCACTGATTAGGTCACAAGTTTTCCCACCAGGCCTCTGATGAAACAAGCCAAAGTCATTGTAAAATTCAGTAGAAGAACATGGTAAAAGACTAAAAGAAATGTCAGAGCCCATAATTTAAAGTTCTTAATAAAATCCTTGTTAGGCTACTAAAACACAGACGGGGAGAAATCCCAGCTTCCACTTGAGTCACTTTGAAATTAGTTACGTCCATAGCCCCACGTCAGACCTCGTCCATCAGCAGCCGACTGAACTCGCCGGGAGGGGAGACGTTCCCATCTCACTCGGGCTTCAAGCTCGGCCTGACCACGCTGCCCTCGTGCACTTTTATAACGGAGACTAATGGAGGGAGCCTGTTGGTATTAAATTGTTTACATTTCTTTATATAAATAATGTGCTTTCAGTGCCTTAGTTACGGGTCCCTTTCTTTCTCTTGTTCCAAGAATTCTGCAATGTGTCTCTTAGATAAAAGTCTCTTTTTGCTATTCACTGGGAGAAAAATGGTTTCTAAAACACTGGTCACTGTGGTCAATACTACCTTGTGAGGACATCTGGGAAAGAGAGCTTTATGTGGAGGTAGCGGTTGCCTCAGGGCTATTGTTTATGTTGCAGAAATGCTCTTGTCACATGATAAGCTTCAGATTAGACATGGCCCTAAAGTTGTCTTGTGCTGACCTTAAATTCTTATTTCAGGAGAGAATCTTGGTTTAGGTAATTCATTTTTTAAAAGATCATGTGCAAAAACACTACGTTTTAAAAATAACTCACAGAATGGCCTTAGTTTTTTATGTCCGCTGGTATCTTTGTGAGTTGTGTTCTCTGTAGTATACATCCCAGAATAAAGTGGAGTGAATTCAATAGTTTACACGTGTGTTGGGTTTCTGTTTTTTGCAGGAATGACTGGAGGCTATATTGTTATTGTATTATAACATGTGGTATTGAGGAAGAGCTGACCAGTTAGGACTCTCTTTCACAGATGTTTAAAACATAACGCCAAAGCAAAAAGGGAATATACCACCTTCATCACTGAAAAAGTCCAGGGGCCGCAGCTGAATTCACGGTTCAGTGAATGTCATCAGAACTTGGTTTTCCCCCATCTCAGTTCAGCCTGAGGGCAGTGTGGTCGTTGCACAAGGGAGGGGGTCTCATGGGAAATATCCACACCACTAGCTGTAAGAGGTAAACAGGGCTCTATGCACACCCCTCCCCCACTGTCAGGGAATACAGGACTAGGAAGGCAATTCTTGGACCAAAGCTTGACAAATGCATGAAAATACACTTAGCAAACAGACACGCACAAAAATCATGGGACCTAAGGGTAGCAGGATATGCCGCCCCAGAATATGAGTGTAGGAGTTCAGGACATGCCACCCCAAATATACCACTTTGGAATATTGATTATTGTCAGCTGTAGGCACTTGAGAAACAGCAAATGCAGGGAAGGGCTGTCTCTGAACTCTCCTTTTCTGCCTGAAGACAGATCCTCCAAAAGGAACTCAACTGCCATAAATCCCCTCCCTGGGAGTTTCATCAGCCAGAGGGGATTGACTCTTGTCACAGGAAAGGAGACTTCACACCCACACACTTTGCCACAAAAGGCCATACCCACCCCCCATCTATTCCAAGGGTCCATTCATCTTTCCTAAAAAACATTCACTATCCCCTAAGAGGGCTACTTTCTTCCTCCCCTTTTCCATTAAGATGGTATTTCAGGGGCTTCCCAGGTGGCGCAGTGGTTGAGAGTCCGCCTGCCGATGCAGGGGACGCGGGTTCGTGCCCCGGTCCGGGAAGATCCCACATGCCGCGGAGCGGCTGGGCCCGTGAGCCATGGCCGCTGAGCCTGCGCGTCCGGAGCCTGTGCTCCGCAACGGGAGAGGCCACAACAGTGAGAGGCCCGCGTACCAAAAAAAAAAAAAAAAAAAAAAAAAGATGGTATTTCAGGCCTGGATTCTAAGCCACCTGAAAGAGTTACTCATTTTTCCCTGGGTATCTTCATAAATACATGAGGGATACATGCTAATAAATGTTTGACTGTTCTCCTCTTGTTAATCTGGCTAATATTACTGGAGTCTCAGGCAAGAACTCAGAAGGGCAGAGGGAAAATGATTTTCCTCCCCTACAGAACCTAAGCTCTGCAGTGCCCCATTCTGTCTTCGGGTTCGCCAACGAACGAATCTTTCATTTGCTTGAAAGATCCACTCTGAGGGGAGCCCCCAATGTCACTCTCTGGGAAGGGGGCGTGAGGGACCAGAAGAATGGGTTTCCAGGACTGGGCCATGGGGCTGGTGGGATTTCTATATTCTGTTCAGGCAAAGGGGAGAGGACAGCATAGTCTTTCTAGTCACCCATGTGCTTCCACATCACTCATTTCACTGATAAACTATGTCAAGGGCTTCAGCAGCTCCCTGCGAAGGGTGGGTTTTCAATGAGGTACTTCAAATGCCAGCTAGTAAGCCCTAGGATGTCACAGAGTCTAACCTACACTCATACAATGCACTCTTCATGCCAAAATGTTTTTAAAGTAAATGCCTAAAAGACAACTTGCGCTCTCCTGGCTGTGTTGACTTGATTCCCAGGATCCACAGGGTGACTTGAGGCCTGCAGTCACTTCAGCCCTACATCCTCTCAGGTTCAAATCCAGTGGGAAACAGCCAGGGAGACTGCTTCCCCAGTGGCTTAACACAAATCCTAAAGTGGGTTGCAATGCTCATTCCTCAACCACTTACTTGCCTGGAAATAACTAGGTGGCTTGCGTCCCTGGGTTACTCACCACCCCCTGGAGCCAGGGCTGGCGTTTGTTCCCCTGGACCACAGGGACCAAGTGCTGGGGAAGGACGAACTTTCAGAGGGCTGCTGTTGAGAACAGGATAAAATGATGCTGGGTGGCCAGATGTCCACCTCGACTATGAAATTTCCCAAACCGCCCAGTGGAGCCGGGAGCAAATCAGCACAGCTTGCAGAGAGAGTCCCTGACCCTGCACAGTGAGAAACAAAGGAGCTTGGCCGCCTCCTCCCATCAACACCCCGGGGATATTTGGGAATCCAAGGTTCTCCAGAGCTGTACACAGACAACCTCATCAACAATTGGTCCATCTGAATACTTTAATCATTACCTCTACTCAGATCACCCGACTTAAGCAAGACAGTATGGATAACATTTTTCTTCCCGTGGCAAATCTGTTGAAGCACAAATCCTGTAGCTGTCATGTCTCTCCCTGTTGGCTGATGCAGTCCTGCTCCTTCCAGCACTGCAGGCACAGAATCTCAGTGTCGCTCACCCCTCCCTCACCTGCCCTGACAGTCAAGCGGTCACCCCCACCTGCGCCTTCCTCCTCAGGGGCAGCTCCTTCCTACTGCATTAGACCTGGCAAGTCAGCACTACCTACCAGTTCTCCCTGCTCCAGGAGATTGACGCCAATCTCTATCCACGGGACCCAGGTGATCTCCCCACAACCCCAGTTTAATCATGGAACCCTGCGTCTCACCACCCCCAGTGGCTTTCTGCTGATGTCAGGCAGCCCAGACTCGACCTATCCCAGTTCTTCCCAATCCACCCTATCCTTGGGCCCAGGATTGGCCCCGGGTGTGGACCTTTTCACCCCAATGCAACTGGCTGCCTAAAACTCACGTGCCCCCTGCTCTTTCCCACCTTTGCTCATAAAGGTGCTTCCTTCACAGTCCAAATTCTGTCAAATCCCACTTCTTCTCTGAACTGTTTCCTCATCAGTCTAGCTTGAAATGTCCTCCTGTCGTGGTGATATTTCTCTGCAACTCTCGCTTGACCGTATTACATGCTATCTAACGTTATAGTTATTTTTCAGTCTTATCACCTCACCTGGAGTATAAGCTTCTGGAAAGCCAAGATAAGAATGCCTCATATTTCTCTTATCCCGAACAGTATTTAGCCCAGCATCTCACCAATTCCTTTTGCACAATAAATTCTAAACGGCGGTTCCTTGGAAGTCATTCAGAAAGCATCCTGTACTAAACTCAAGCTGGGTGCAGAAATTTACAAATTTAACGTAACAAAAACAAAAATTTGAAATGCAAACCCATCTACCTCTGGGAAATAGCTTTTTTTCTTTTACAAGAATCAAATCATTTTTGATTGATGATATGATTTACCAAAATATATTAGTAACTGAACTCTTAAAAGTAGAAACTTGGCTCAAAATGTGCATACTTAAGAATCTCACCTCCCCCAGCTACACCTGTGGAGGAGAATTTGCCAATACCTAGCATAATTCTTATGCACTTACCTTTGGCCCACAATCCCACTTTCAGAGATCTATCCCCCAAAACACACTGGCCCCCCAAAATTGTAAGATGCATGCACAAAGCTCTTCATTGTAGTTCTGTTGGTGAGAATAAAATACTGGCAACAACCTAAATGTCCATGGTAGGGAATGACTGAATACTCTTTGGTATAATTATATGATTGAGTTCTGTGCAGCTGTACAGAGGCACGAGGGACATCTCCAGACACTGATATAGGACATTTCTCCAATATATTATGTTAAGTGAAAAAAGAAAGATGGAGAACAATGTGTATAGTTATGCTTTTATTGAAGAAGGTGAGGCCATACAGATACACACACATATGCTTAATTTAAAAGCTAATTCATTAAACATAATTTAAAAATATAAATTATAAAAGTAAAATTGTAACATATGGGGGAGGGAGGGAACATGATGGATGAGACTAGGATAGGAACTAGACTTCTTTTATATATCTTATTTTATGCTATATGCTTGACTTTGGAACCAAGTTAATGTTTTACATAATTATAAAATTAAATGAGGGAATTCCCTGACAGTCCAGTGATTAGGACTCAGCACTTCCACTGTGGTGGCCCAGGTTCAATCCCTGGTTGGGGAACTAAGATCCTGTAAGCCACATGGCCAGCCAAAAAAAATTTAAATAGTAAAAGGTAAAAAAATTTAAATGAAAAAGTAAAAGCAATTTCTAAAAATCAAAAGAAGAAAAGATAAAAATCAAAAGGAAAATGAAGCAAATGACCCTAACATATCAAATCAGTGGAATAATTACACAGAGAAATTTTTTCAGGTAATTATAATGTATATCCTTAACGGTATATATTCTCAAGGCAGAAAGAACTTCAAAAAAAATCTTAAATTGTTTTTGTCATCGTATTGTTAGTAATGATATCAGTTTATTTTCTGAAATTATTGCATTTTTTGTAAGATTAGGCATGTAAGTAATTATGATAATGTTGCTAGGACCAAGATCTTCAGTGTAAAAAATATGTAAGTATAGAATTTTTAAAGTTAAAAAAATTCCCCATAATCCTAAATTTGAACTGAAAATAATCAGTATGAATTTATGACGTATTTTGTCTTAAAAAACAAAACAAAACAAGAGCTATTTGGTAGTCCTGTCCATTAAAAATGCTAGAAATATGGGGCTTCCCTGGTGGCGCAGTGGTTGAGAGTCCACCTGCCGATGCAGAGAACGTGGGTTCGTGCCCCGGTCCGGGAAGATCCCGCATGCTGCAGAGCGGCTAGGCCCGTGAGCCATCGTAGCTAAGCCTGTGCGTCCAGAGCCTGTGCTCCACAACGGGAGAGGCCACAACAGTGAGAGGCCCGCATATCGCAAAAACAAATAAAATAAAATAAAAATGCTAGAAATAATGGCCAACCAATAGCAATGAGCAGCCTAGTGCCCAGATAATGGAAAAACATTTTCCATTAAAAAGGAACCAGAGGTTCTTGGACAAATGGCCCAGGACAGGTAGAAGGTAAGCCTGGACACCTTGAAATACCAGAAAGCAAGGAAGCTTTCAAAGACCTCTGAGGTCAGCAATTAGGGCTTAATTTCCAAATATACAAACAGCTCATACAACTCAATAACAAAAAAACAAACAACCCAATCGAAAAATGGGCAGAAGACCTAAATAGACATTACTCCAAAGAAGACAGACAGATGGCCAGTAGGCACATGAAAAGCTGCTCAACATCACTAATTATTAGAGAAATGCAAATCACAACCACAGTGAGGTACCACCCACATCAGTCAGAATGGCCATCATCAAAAAGCCTACAAGTAACAAATGCTGGAGGGAATGTGGAGAAAAGGGAACCCTCCTACACTGTTGGTGGGAATGTATATTGGTGCAGCCACTACAGAAAACAGTATGGAGGTTTCTCAAAAAACTAAAAATAGAGCTACCACATGATCCAGCAATTCCACTCCTGGGCATATATCTGGAGAAAACCATAATTTGGAAAGACACATGCACCCCAGTGTTCATGGCAGCACTATTCACAATAGCCAAGACATGGAAACAACCTAAATGTCCATTGACAGAGGAATGGATAAAGAAGATGCGATATATAGATATAGATATATATATATATATATATACACACACACACACACAATGGAATATTACTCAGCCATAAAAAAGAATGAAATAATGCCATTTGCAGCAACATGGATAGACCTAGGGATTATCATACTAAGTGAAGTAAGTCAGGAAGAGAAAGACAAATAGCATATGATATCACTTACATGTGGAATCTAAAATATGACACAAATGAACATATCTATGAAACAGAAACAGACTCACAGATATAGAGACCAGACCTGTGGTTGCCAAGGGGTGGGGGAGGGATGGATTGGGAGTTTGGGATTAGCAGAGGCAAACTATTATATGCGGGATGGATAAACAAGGTCCTACTGTACAGCACAGGGAACTATATTCAATATCCTGTGATAAACTGTAATGGAAAAGAATATGAAGAAGAATATATATATATGTATAACTGAGTCACTTTTGCTGTACAGCAGAAATGAACACAACATTGTAAATCAACTATATGTCAATAAAATTAAGAACAACAGCAACAACAAAAACCAAAGACTTTTGAGGTCAGGACAGACAGACTCAGGAGCCAACTTAAACAAGCTCCCACTGACCGAAGACGGGCATCTTGAGCATTAGTAGGAACGATAACTGAAACAGCGAAAGACGTCAAGTGTGGTAAAAGCCCGGAGTTAATGATACTCAAAATAAATAAGTAAAAACACACATTGATACATTCGGAAGATGCTAGATAACCAACTCATTACTCTGAAAAGTGGTATCTAGATGAAAAGAATTTAGCATTTAACCTTCCTTTCCTATATGAACGGTACCTCAAGCTAAATAGTTGATGAAGGAAAGTTTCTCTCTGTAGAAGTATTCCAGCTTATAAATGAAACTATAGACTAAAAATGACTTCAGAGTCACATGAATCAACTGCAATGGGTAAATCTTGTTGGGTTCTCCTTTGAGTAAATAAACCATGAAAATAAACTATGAGACAGTCAGTTACACCAAATGGATATTTAATGATATTAAGGAATTATTTTTTAGGTGTGAAATGGTACTGTGATTATGATTTTAAAGAGGTCTTATCCTTTGGGGAACCCGATGAAGTAGTGTGCCGCCTGGGGCTGGGGAGTGGGTGGAGAACGGCTGAGCAGAGCCCGGAGCGGGTGGTCCTGCGTCTCTTGACGGATACGTGAGCCTGCCTCGTCCTAGCCTCTCTAAAGTGTGCACCTGGAGTAATAAAAGGTTAAAAGAAATTGCTTCCTTAAGAGATCTTAGAGTCCACACTTGTCTCAGCTCCCTTGCTGATGACAAGAAGGTACAGGCGTCTGGAGAAAGCTGGGCGCGGAGCGCAGGGGTCCCGTCCGGTCCCAGCTCCCTCGTGGCAGTGGGGCCCTGAGCTCAGCCCGTTCTCTCTGGGTCTGGGCTCAGGGCCGCCTCGGGCCGCACTGCTGCCCCTCAACCTGTCCTGGGCCTTCCGGCCAAAGTGCCTGCTCCTCGGCAGGGCCATGTAGACACGAGACGCGTTGAGATGTCCAGCGCTCTCCCCCCGGCTCCACTCCCCCCCACGAAGATGCCCCTCTGCAAACTCTCCCTCGGAGCCCTTTGCTGTGACTGCCCAGCACCTCTGCTCCCAGAGAGCCAGCAGGGGCACGGACAGCGCCCTCTCTGGCCAGGTTCCTGGGGCGTAGGCTCTGCCTCCACCTCCCCCTGAGGCCAGGGCTCTCCAACCCGGTCACCTGGGACCACCTGCGGAGCTTTCACACCTGCGCCCGGCCCCACCCAGGGGTTCTGATTTAATTGGTAGGTGTGCAGGCTGAGCGGTAGGCACCATCAAGCCTCCCAGGTGGTTCTAACGAGGGGCCAGTGCGTCCACCCTTCCCAGGCCTCACACGGAGGGCGTCCCGTCCCTAGGCTCCCGTGGCCTCATTGGTAAAATGAGCCCTTGGTCTGAGATGTTCTGTATGAGTTATGAGGTGATTTAGTTTAGTAACTATTTACTGCCTACTCACTGCCTGTGGGCCCTGGACTAAGGAGGGAGCAAAAGTAAGGAAGCTTTCTTCTTTGCCCCTTCTGCCCACACACGAGCTTTCCTTCTTTGCAAAACAAAAACAAACTACTGTTTATGAGGTGCCACTTTCCAGGTGTGAAGCCAACCAGACAGAAACGAAGAGGGTCAATAAGAGAGGGCATCCTGCCCAAGACACAGGCCTGTAACTGGCGCCCAAGTCTGGGCGCAGGCAGGGCTGGAGGCACTCCACACATGGTGGGTGAACAGGGGCACCAGCCCTGTGGCCACTCTGTCCACTGCACGGGGCTACGTCAGTGTTGCAGATGGTAGCTGGCACTGCAGCTTCAGAAACTGCTATAAAATGACAAAGGACCGCAGCCCACAAGGGGAATTTTCCATCCCACGGCAGGCTGGAGGAAGGACCCGTGTTCCCTTCACCTCTTTATTCTACAAGATCTGAACTCCAACTGGAAGTCACCATCGGTGACCAGCACTTGCAGGGGACCAAGCAGCAGACTCAGTTTCCCAGTTGGTCCCTGTGTGGGCAGGGGGTGGGCGAGGAAGGGGACAGGCCGCCCGGAGGGTGAGCGCACGTGACAGGGGGAGGTTGGGCCTACAGCCAGATGCCAGCCACACGGGGCTCCGAAGAGGCAGGAGGTCATTCTGAGGAGGAGAGAGGCCTGCAGAGAGCACGCTCTTCCCCACCTGCCCCTGCCGTGGAGACGCCTTCCCATTTCCTGAGGATCCACAGGGCGCGGGGCTGGCTGCCTTGAGGCCGGCCCATGATTCTACACAGGAGACATGGCAACTAAATTACAAAGGGGGATCCCAGGTGGGATCCTGGCAAATTTGAATATGCTCTATAGATCAGTTAATATTCTTGTATCAACGTTCATCTCTTGGGTTGGACGGCTGTCCTCTGGCTGTGTAAGATGGTTAGACCTGGGGGGAGCTGATGAAGTGTCCTTATCAAGACTCTTTGCCCTGAGGTTCCTGCTGCTGAGATGCTCCTTCCCAGATAACACATGGTTTGTTCATTTGGTCCCTTCCTGTCTTTATTCAGACACCCTGAGGCCTGAGATGTCATCAGCTCTTCCACTGCAGGAGACTGTCATTCAACCAAGCCACATGCTCCCCATTCACTTTTCAGGAAACGTCCCCACAATCTTCCTGTTGAGACGGGAAGGCAAATATCAAGGGTGGGAGCAGCCGGGCCATGCGTCATCCTTCTTGGCTGGATGAAAAGAAGGTCAGGGTGTAGGAGCCGTGGGGGGTGCTGAGAATGTCCAAATGGGGGTGATGTCAGGCAGAACAAAAGGCAGCTTCTGCGCATCACTCCTCCCACACAAGCCCGGGGCCAGAAGCAGGCTGGTCAGTGACGAGGCCGATGTCACCCTTTCCCCAGTCATCAGTGGGGGTCAGAGGTACCTGGACACCATGTGACATGCTCTGAGGGCAGGGCGTGCAGGCCTACTGTGCGCCCCTCATTACTCCGTGCGGGGCACATGCCCACTGTAGGGATGGGAAGAGGCCAGACCCTGTCAAAGAATTCTGCAGAAAACTGCTGAAAATCCATTCCCCTTTTACATACACTTTGACTCGGCTCTCACGGCCCTCCATGCTGGAAGGAAGCCGGGCCCTGGGCACTGCCTCCGCTTCTCAGATGTGGAACCTAAGACTCGCTCCAAGTACTTTGCTTACGAACACACCTTGAGGACAGGACCCCAAGTCAGCTTTTTCTAGGGGACCACTAAGCCTCTGCACCATTGCATTTCTTCCCAAGACCCGTCATTGCTGTACGTGAGCAAGTGCTTGGGGTTATGTGGCATGACACTCGGAATGTGGACGTGAGCCTGGATCCAGCCCAGCCGTGTAGGCGCTGAGTCACCTTGGGCATGGCCCTTGATCCTTGTGGGGTTTACGTTGTCATGAAGTACGAGAAAGTGCTTTGCAAGCTGCCTGTTGCTTATTAGTGTCTGTGTGTGGATAGTGATAGGGCCAGTATTCTGTGGCTTGTTGACTATAAATGGCCACGGTACAAACATTTGCTCCATTTACGGAGTGCTTGCTTCACACCAGGCACTGTGCTGTGCATCTTACATGAATTATCCTTTCGAATCCTCCCTCGAGCTCCGCGGGATCGTGCTTGGGTTTTCTACTGCTGTATAACAAACGTCTGAAGCCCTGGAGACTTACAATAACAACCATGTATTGTCTCTCATGATTCTGTGGGTTGCCCAGGCATCTCTTCTGCTTCACGTGGTACTGACCGGGGCTCTGGCTCACTGGAAGGTCCGCAATGGCCTCAGTCACGTGGCTGGCAGGTGGCGCTGGCTGGGAGCTCAGTGGGGCTCTTGGCCGTGGCTTTGTTCTCCTCCATGTGCCTCTCCACGCACCTGCCTGGCCTTCCTCAGCGTGGTGGCTGGGTTCTGTGATGTTCTAAGAGGACAAGCTCCTACAGGCAAGTGCTCACCAGACCCCCACTTGACTCACCCTTGCTAATGTCCCTTTGGCCACAGCTTGTCACCACCCCCAGAGACAGGATGGAAGGGGGCTTCACCAGGGTGGTAGCATGCTACATGGGGGGCCTCCAAACAGGAGTCTACTGCAGAGAGGTACTGCTGCACTCCCTATTTCACAGGTGAGGAAACAGGTTTAGAGGCGTTAAGTGACTTGGCCGAGATGTCAGGGTTACTGGTTGGCAGAGTCAGAGCTGAGATTGGAAAACTTGCCCCTGCTTCCCTCCCTCCTGTGTGGACTGTAAAGGGTGACGCCACCTGCATGCTTCTGTTAGGTCACTGCACCCCCTTTCCTCACCCTGGCACCCTCTCTTCTATTAACCGTGAAATGTTCCCTCTGGAAGCATCTTCCTCTCCCACCTCACAGTGAACTTAGATGCCCTCCCCTCTGTATCTTCCTCCTCAGCTTCCGCCCTGCTTCCCTCACTCCTAGATCAGTGAGGCCATCCTCCTTGGGGAGGACTCAAGATGTTCTCAGAGCCCCCCCGGCCCAGGAGGCAGCAGGGGTTCAGGTTCATCCAAGAGCCGGTTGTGGAGTGACCAGGGCACACAGAGGCTGGACTGCATCCCATCTGGCCCACCGGAGTCCACAGCCCAGGCCCTGCAGCCCGGGAGGCAGCTGGTGCCAGGCCCTGCTCTGCCTCACATGGGCCAATTCACTTTCCCTCATCAGGGCTCCAACAATCACTGCATCAGGATGGAGTTTGAGCTGAACAAGTCCCTTTAAGAACTTCTTCTAGATGCTAGGAGGAGGGAGTGGGAAATTGGTCAAACCTAGTGGGAGAAAAGTAGAAAACTGGGTTTCTCCAAAGTGAGGTCCCTTTGCTCAGAAGAAGGGGATTGGAAAAGATAGAGGGGCGTCTGCACAGCAAAAGCGACAATCAGCAAAATATTATAAAGGCGACCTACAGAATGGGAGAAAATAGTTGGAAACCATCTATCTGATGAGTTAATATCTAAAATATATAAGGAACTCTTATAATAGCAAAAAAACAACCTGATTAAAAAATGGGCAAAGGACTTGAATAGTCATTTTTCCAGAGAAGACACGGAAATGGCCAACAGGCACATGAAAAGATGCTCAACATCACTGATCGTAAGGGGAAATGCAAATCAAAACCATGATGAGCTATCACCTCACACCTGTTGGAATGTCTATCATCAAGAAATAAGGGACTTCCCTGGTGTTCCAGGGGTTAAGACACCGTGCTCCCAATGCAGGGGGCCCGGGTTCGATCCCTGGTCAGGGAGCTAGATCCTGCGTGCCTCCACTAAGAGCCCAAGTGCCGCAACTAAGACCTGGCGCAGCCAAACAAATAAACGAATAAATATTTTTAAAAAGAAGGTAAGTGTGGGCAATGATGTGGAGAAAAGGGAACCCTCTTGCACTGTTGGTGGGAATGTAAGTTGGTGCAGCCACTATGGAAAACAGTGTGGAGGTTCGTCAAAAAATTAAAAATACGACTACCATATGATGCAGCAATCCCACTCCCGGGTATTTATCTGAAGGAAATGAAAACGCTGTCTTAAATATCTGCATTTCCATGTTCATTGAAGCATGATTTACAATAGCTAAGACATGGAAACAACCTACATGTTCATCGATGACTGAATGGATAAAGAAAGTGCGATGTCTACACACAATAGAATATTATTCAGCCATAAAAAAAGAAGGAAATCCTGCCATTTGCAACAACATGGACTGACCTCGAGGGCATTATGCTACAACACAAATACGGTATGTTCTCACTTACATGCAGAATCTAAAAGAGCTGAACTCGTAGAAATAGAGACTAGAATGCTGGTTGCCAGGGGCTGTGTGGAAATAGGGAGATGTTCGTTCAAAGGGTACAAACTCCCAGCTGTATACAAGTAAGATCTGGGGATCGGGACTTCCCTGGTGGCGCAGTGGTTAAGAATCCGTCTGCCAATGCAGGGGACATGGGTTCGAGCCCTGGTCTGGGAAGATCCCACGTGCGACGGAGCAACTAAGCCTGTGTGCCACAACTACTGAGCCTGCGCTCTAGAGCCTGCGAGCCACAACTACTGAGCCTGCATTCCACAACTACTGAAGCCAATGTGCCTAGAGCCCGTGCTCCTCAACAAGAGAAGCCACAGCCATGAGAAGCCCACGCACTGCGACAAAGAGTAGCCCCCACTCGCCGCAACTAGAGAAAAGCCCATGCGCAGCAACGAAGGCCCAACGCAGCCCAAAATAAAGTTAATTAATTAAAAAAAAAGATCTGGGGGTCTAATGCACAGCATGGTGACTGTAATTAACAACTGTATCCTATATTTGAAAGTTGTTAAGAGAGTAGATTTTAAATGCTATCACCACACACACACAATCATAATTATGTGAGTGGATGTATTAACTAACCTTTATTGTAGTAATAATTTTGCAGTGTATACATGTATCTAATCTCATGTTGTACACCTAAAACTTACATAAGTTGTATATCAATAATATCTCAATAAAGCTGGAAAAAAGAAAAGTAGAGGGGCAGACACGATCTGATCAGTGGCTCAGGTCTGCTTGCCCACTCACTCAGTCATCCAGCATTTATCGAGTCTCCTGTGGGCTGGGGTGTGCATGGGGAGGATTTGTTCAGTTTCTACAGCAAAGAAACTGAGGTGCAGAGTGGTAGCGGGGTGGTGGAGGCTGGGCCTTGCACTCCACAGCGGAAGATGTACATTGCATATTGCATGTCTACTGGAGAGTTGTCACGTGGTCTGAGCTACGTGGTGAACAAAGAGATCACACTTGTGCTGCTTGAAGGAGGCGCTTTGGGGTTAAGAGTGGGACTGGAGTGATGAGCTTATGAAGCTCAGGGCAGGCCACTGGACGAAGGCATCTGTCTGCCATGTAAAAGGGAGGACCAGCATCTCACATTCCCCCATCTTCTGCCAAACCTGCTCTGGAATCTCTCCTAGGTTGTTCTGTGGCCTGGTGATTTCACCCACCCTCCTAGCCACCCAACCAACTTTCTGCTATGCATCAAATACTGCAAAGATGTGTGCTCTCAGGCCCCAGATCCCGCCCTCACACCACAGCTGATCTCCACCCCTGTTGGTAGATATTCTGGGGATACATGCTATGGCTAGTATCTCTGAAATTCTGGGCAGCCTTGGAGAATTAAAGGGGGAAAAAAAATACACATTTGCAAAATTTCCCATGATGGACCGAAGACTTCATGGGGTACCGCAGATCCAGTTTCAGTGCCGGCTTCTCTCCCCTCTCCTTCCTCCAGCCAATAACGATAGAAGGTGAAGAGCCCTGTGCTTCCCTTGGAGCCCTAACACTGGTGTTCACAGATTAGCTGATACCGTATGATGAGCTAAGCCTGGCTCTGCATCCCTGCCCTCATTTTCACCCTTGACATTCACCACAACTTGACCTCTGGCGACCAACCGCTCTCTTTCCCACCTGGTCAGTAAAGCTCAAGCTTGAGTTGCCCATCTTCAGCAGAGACTCAAGGTCATTTCAGTCTGAGGGTGGAACTTTGGACTTTTCCGAGGGCAGTGGGCACTGTGGGGGGAGCACAGGCTCTGGGAAGAAGCCAATCTGGGTTCAACCTCACTGTCATCATGGGCCCACTGCTTGAGCCCGGGCAGAGCTCAGGGCTGCTCAGCCTTCCTGAGCCTCAGTTTCCTCAACTGGAAGTTAGGGATGATAATGCCCAGCTCGGGGCCATCACGAGGATGATAAAATGATGGATGTCAAACACACGATAGGTGATAAAAATATATCCCTTCCTGTCCCCACCTTGGTAATTAACATGGGCTCTGGATCTGCCGTCATGCATCTCAGATGTATCCCTACAATTAAACTTTGGAAAGGATGCATTGTAGGTGTCAGTTTGTATCACACATATGCAGTGGTCTCATTTTGACCGTGAGGTGGAATAATTGGCCCTTCTAGAGTGGCCTGCCGTTTTCCAAACTGCATGTCACCTGCATTCAGTGGCCCCTGTGGGAGGACAGCATAGAAGACCCTCTGGTCCTCTGACCCTCTGGTCCAGCCGCTTCATGCACAGATGGGAAGACAGAGCCCCACAGCAGATAAAGGACCTACCTATGTTTATAAATAGTGGCAGAGCTGGACTACCACTCAGCATTTCTGATTCTTGGACACCCTGGTCTCCGGGCAGCCTTTATCTGGGCTTGGAAGAGCTGAATTGATGAGTTCATGTGAAGGGGGACTGAACTCCCAACCCTGGTCTCTTGTTCTTAATGTCAGATGGCCCAGATAATGTCTAACAGACATTTTCTAGATTTATTCTGGCCTCAGGCTTCCCACAAGAGGTCCACACTGTTCCAGCTTGACCCCAAATTTCTGGGGCATGACTTATTTCCTGCCCCCTTTATGCCTCTCCAAAGAGTTTCAGTTCATTCATCCAACAAGCATGAATGGGCTTCTTCTATAATGAGGAACACAGCTAGCGTGCGCTGAGAATTTAGAACATGACAACTGTGCATGTATTTCTCATTGAATCTTTCCAATAATCTGAGTTTGATAAGTATTATCTTCCCTATTTTACTGATAAGGAACCAAGGCTCAGAGGAAAGTAATTTGCTACAGGCCATAGTGCTGGACTGTGCTGTGTCGAACTGGTTAAGCTGGAAGCTACGCTTCCCAGAATTCCCTTCCCTACCTGGCTCCAGGTTATAGGAGACTTGGAAGGTGGAGGCGGAGCAGTGGCCATTATTCTCTGAAGGCTCTCATGGTTGCATATGGTGTTGGACAGATGCAAAGGTATCTAGCAGGTCGCAGCTTGTCCTAATTCTCCTCTGCTTCATGTCTAGCTTGTCACTCTGACTTCTGATCCTCCGGATCAAGACAGGCCCCACGGTCTCAACCAGAAGGTTGACAGTGAGCCCGCAGAGGCGGCAGCTAGACAGAGGCAGCAGTTTTCACTGGACCTCGCTATGCATCCGCTGTCCATCCACCACTCTAGGGGCTCGTTGGCATCGTGGATTTCCGGGCAAGCTCTGACTTGTCCACTTCAGGCAGGCTGAGTGGTGACTCTGAACCTCTGACTCCCCTTCTAGACCTCCATCCCCTCAGATCTTCCCATATGTGTTTAAGGTCAAATTCTTGGAATAAATCTCTTAGGCCCACAATACTCTTAGTGGCTCTGTTGCCCTACCTGAACCCCGACTGACACAGCCACATAACTGGTAAGGGATAGAGCAGAGATCAACCCCAGGTCCCTTGAGCTCTTAACCACTGAGCTAGACCACTGCTCTAGGTGCTGGGCACACAAGTATGACCGAGACTCCTGCCCTGGCTCCTGCCCTCAAGGAGCTTACGGTCTAGCAGGGCATACAGACAAGTTGTTTCAGTTATCCCTTATTCATAACAAACCACCCAACACTTAGTGGCCACAAATAATTATTTTATTCTCTCTCATGATTGTGTTGGTTGCCTGGGCTCAGCACAGCAGTTCTTCTGCTGCACGTGATGTTGGCTGGGGCTGCAGTCCTCTGGGGGCCCGGACACCCAAGTTGACTCACTCACATGGCGGCAGCAGGGAGTGGAGCAGGGCTGTCAACTGGAGGGACTACATGTGGCCTGGCGCTGCAGCTTGGGCTTCTCAAGGAGTGGTGGCTGGATTCCAAGGAATACCTGGAGAGAAGTGTCCCAAGAGGAAAGAAGCAGAAGGTGCCGGTCCTGGCACAGGCTGTTTCCTCAAAGCAGCCACAGGCCCAGCCAGAATCCAAGGAGAGGAGACGTAGGCTCTGACTCTTGATGGGGCGGAAGAAGGCATGTACAGGAAGAGGCAGAATTGCTTGGGGTTGTCTTTGGAGCTCCGCTACCACACATGTCCATCAATCCATGGTAAGGGCTCTTGGAGAGGGTAGGCACGAGCCTGGTGGGATCACAGAGGGGCAGACACAGCTCACGCCCGCAGGGGTTCTAGAGGCAAAAGGAGGTACGGCAATGGGTTCTAGCTGTGTCCTGAGAGGCGAGGAGGCATTTTCCAGGTGGAGACGTGGTGTAGCGGGGTGGAGTAGACAGGGTGGAGACAGGATTCAGCGAGAGGGAAGAGCAAGTCTGTGGAGACTTGCACATTGTTTCAAAGGGCTGCCATGAGGCTCAGAGGCAGTGCAGGAGTTGAAGTGCCTTAGGAAGCACAGCCACAGGAGAGATGCGAGGGGGCAAGTTATGATCATTAGACTGTGATATTGGATCATCTTCGCAAGAAACGTGGGTTTCATAAAGACCTAACTATAAAGAGATCCCGGCACCTTAGGAGACAAAGCCCCAGGGCCTTCAGCCCACACAGCCCCTGGGGTCTCATACCAGACGAGAAAGCCCCTCTGCTGAAGCCCAGACCTCTGGGCACCCAGACCAGCAGGGAAATGGATTCCCCTAAGCTGGGGCAGGACAGAGGCTGGGAGACAGAAGTCGGGCACACTAAGTGCTGACTGGGCTCAAATGGATGTCCAAAATTCATAGCCTAGGACACATCCTGCTTCCCCAAGGTCAGACTGGCATGAACATGGAGCTCTGGGTTCCTCCATAACCCTCCAGGCAGGGACAAGGCTCAGAGCCAGAAGCCAGCGGCCAATGTCTTCTTGGAGCTGGAGAGCTTCCAAGATCCTAGGAAGAGTCGGTTAGGTCTTGACGACAGGAAGGCATCAATTTCACCATGCCGTAGAGGCAAGACCTAACTTAGGAGCTCAGCAGGCCCCGGTCACTGCCAAGGTTGCCATGGGGAAGTGGTCAGCTATGCGCTGAGGCGGCAGGACAGGAAGACCAGTCTAGGCAGAGTTTAAGACTTGAGCAAAAGCCAGTCGATCGCACTGAGCTCTGCGTCCTCACCTGCAAAATGGGGTGAATCTCATTTTCCCACTCTTCAGGGTGGATCAGTGAACATGGTAAACGTGGGCATGGCTTGGAAGCCCTCTACAAATGGAAGGGCTGATCACAAGTCCTGTATGGACAGAAGGGATGTGGAGAGATGCTCAGGAACGAGCCTGGGAATCAGGACCCTTGGTGTCCAGTCTGGGCCCTGCCTCTCGCCTTGAGGTGTGACCTTGAGGCCCTGACCATGGACGGGGGTGAGGGTTGGCACTGGAGGATCTCTGAGCTCTTGCTGCTCTCCCACGCTGGATTCCCACACCGTAAAGCTCCCATATCCCTTTTCTAGCAGGAGTGGAGAGCTCTGAGACATGACCTCTCACATTTCTGGGGGTGGGAGGTGGGGATCCGTTATTGGGCTAAAAGGAGGACAAAGCGGGGTGGGGGGGATTTTCCCTCCTGATCAGCAAATGCACAGAACTCGGGGAGCCCATTGGTATGCTGCACCTGTAGGACTCCTCCACCCCTGCATTACGGATGGGAGCCACTTTTTTTTTTTTTTTTTTGCAGTACGCGGGCCTCTCACTGCTGTGGCCTCTCCCGTTGCGGAGCACAGGCTCCGGACGCACAGGCTCAGCGGCCATGGCTCACGGGCCCAGCCGCTCCGCGGCATGTGGGATCCTCCCGGACCGGGGCACGAACCCGTGTCCCCTGCATCGGCAGGCGGACTCTCAACCACTGCGCCACCAGGGAAGCCCGGGAGCCACTTCTTTATCTCTCTCTTCATCATGTTCTTACACTTCAAGGTTGGTTCCCCCTCTACTTCCTCCTTTCCCCCAGGCTTCTAGCACTCTATCTTCTTTCTTACACACCTCTTAGTGTTCTCCTCCTCCTCTTTGTCTTCTTCTTCATCCTCCCTCATCATTATTAGCAAAAGCCAGAGCCGATGGTGAAACTGGCACCCAGAGAGGGCAGGAGACTTGTCCAAGGGCACACAGCAGCAACTTTTATTGAGCTCCTATTGTGTGCCAGGCATCCTGCTCCCTGGAAATGTCACACCACCTCTTGCCGAGACATTGCCTGTTTCCACCCCAAACATCCTGCAGACAGAACTGTGAGGATGCGGGATGAAGGGAGATTTCTGAAGGCCACTAGGGATGCTGAGAGCATATACTCATAGAGAATTTCCAATTGCCACCTTCCAAACTAGAGAGGTTAAGGCCTTAGCGATAAGAAGATGAAGGACAAGGGGGAAGATGGTTGATGTGAAAAAAAGTCATGAGAGGTATGGTTGGATTGGGTGGGCATGAATTTGTCCACCAGCAGAACCTGAAAAGGAGAGAAAATAAAAGGCTCTTTTTCATGATGGAGAATAAAATTGTGGAGCCCTTTATGCTGTATGGTCAACCAGGCTCACACACTGAATGCTCACAGAAAGTGAGCATTGGCTGTCTGTGAAAAGAAAGGAGGAATGGTGCCTTTCACTTCAGGTCCTCAAGTTGTTTGACAATCATCCCTTGGTATCATTCCAGAAAAAGGTCCAGGCCAGGCCTGCAGTTTTAATTTGTAGCCTGGGTCGCATGGAATTGTAGTGCAGCCCCATACCTGAAAAAGGGGACCTGGCAAAGAATATGTGAACGGCAGGAGGGTGGGGAGGGCTGGCCGATGACGTCCGTGGCTCCTTTGGCTCATGCAATGATCGCGGCAGCGTGCTAACTCTCCCCAAATCTCAGGCACACAGAACTCCACGTGAGGGACAGACCCCAGCATCACTGGCTTCTCTCAGGGTATGGGGGGTTTGTTCTGAAAAGCACATGGTCTCCCTCTGATGTGAATGTTCCACAGGGTTAATCATTCCATCTGAGGTGTTGTGCAAAAGTATGTGGTTGATCACCAAAGCAGCTAATCAAGCCTAGATCATTCTTAGCTTGAAATAAGAAATCTGTGCAGAAAACGGGCTTCCTCTGGCCCGACAGCTGTCGTGCTGGGTGAGTGAGCTCAGGACACATGCGGCTTCTCTTGGGGTAGAACTTTTATTAGCACAGCTGGGAGGCTTATTAAGCAGAAGAACACGGATGCTGTTTGAATCACGGAGCTTTTCCTCATTAGATGTGTGGCCCTGGGTCAAAGTCCAGCCTGATCCGCCAACCTGCCCAAGAACTCTGGCACAAGATGAGGGGTAGGGAATTCAGAATTTATGAATTTGCATAAACCTCCTAGGCTGTATGGGAACTCTTGGGAAGGAGTCTTTGAAGCAAAAGTTAAACCCTCCAATGCCATGATGAAGGATCCCCTCCCACCCCCAACGAAGTCAGCCCTTTAACTTGTGGTGAAGGAGTTTTCCAGAGAAGACGGGATCTCATCACGAGGGTCTGAGGGGGGAGGGGAAGACTTACGCCTCACCCTGTTCATGGTAGTAATTCCCAACTATCAAGGAAGAACTGGATAAATTCTCATGTAGCAAGAGCCTTGATCTTGAGTAGAAGGATGTTAAAACCATCCAGGCAGATGGTTGGTGCCGAAATGGTGTGACTTTTTGTGGGGTTGTGGAGGCTCTGTGGAGATCAGGTGATTATTTGCTTGGAGGGAAAACCTTCCCCTTGGAGCAGAAGGAACTGGCAATGTCAAGGTCAAAGTCAGGAAGGAGGATCCTGGCAGCTGACCATCTCCTGAAGGAGGAAACTGCAGGGCCTTGACCTTAGGGTCAGCACCCTGGTCCCAAGGGATTGGCAGTGTTGACATTCTCAAAGCAGATGCTGCGGATGGGATCTGAGTCCTTCAGTAGCCCACGTCTGGGTTGTGATTCCACGTCAGTAATGAAACGGCCTCTTGGCCCAAAGAAGGAGACCCCGTTTTCATCAGCCAACTCCTCTATTGACCACCAGCTCCTATCTGTGACTATTCAGGGAAGCCCACAAAGCAGGACTCCCACCACCTCCCAAAGACACAAAGCCGTCAGCTGGGCGTGCTTGAGAAGACACCATCTCATGTGCTCCAACTCTGCCCCCGCTATCTTCCTCATTGCCACCCCCTGCCCCGCTCTGCGCCCTGCTTGCCGACGCCCCTCCCCATATCTGCACACGAGGCTCAAACTCACCTGCTGTTCTCCTAGGAGCCCCCCCACCCCAGCTCCTTTCTTGTGGCTTGTAGCACTCGAAGCAATTTGTATGTTTCCTCTCCCCTGATGGACTGCAATGCCTTTCTGAAAAGGACTCTTGGCCTGCACCTTGTCCCCTGCGGAGCTGGGTACCATGCTCTGCCTACAGGAGGAGCGCAAGAGGAGCTTGTTGAATGAGAGATCTGAAAACAGACTCGGAATAAGAGCACTTGCTAGCAGGTGGTGACTCTCCCTTGGCCTATGGATACGACCACCTAGCATAAAGAGCGTCCCCCCCCCGTGTCCATCAAACCTTTCACCTGGTCCTCACAAAAACCCTTCTCATCTAAATGTGAACAAAACGCAGGGGTGCAAGGGGCCCCTGCCGGAGAGCTGACGCGGTGGGAGAACGTGCGGGGCCCAGGGGCTGCACATGGGTGGGAGAGACCACAGGGCCAGGCCTGTAAGTAAGGAGGCAGACAAAGCCGCCTCTTCTCCAGGGCTCTCCGCTTCCCCACGGGGAGCTCCTAAACGCTCAGCTTTGAACTGTCGAGGCCTCGCAGACCCACATCTGGAGGCCATTTCACATCCCGCTCACCTGTGCCGGCCAAGCAGCCCCTCCCCACATCCTCCCCGGGCTGCTCTGGCCCACACTCCCCGCTCCTTGGGGTCCCAGTGAGAAACGGGCCTGGGGGCTTCGTGAACTCCTGTGCTCTCCCACCTGCTCCCTCCCAAGCCACGAAGCCAGCCGTTTCCACAGCAAACAGTCGTAAACAGGCGGAAGGGGACAAGGACTTCAGGCGCCAGGGGAGGTGTGTGCAGTGGCCACACGCTCTGCCAGGGCCCATTTTCATACAGATGTTTTTAGCCATAAACTGGGGGGGGAATGCAAAGCGAGAAGCGGGCCAGGTTACTAAGGACGAGGCCTGCAGAGCGCATTAGGCTGCAGCTCAGAGGGTGACTCAGAGCTTCCTCAGGTGCTCCTCTCCACGCACAACCCGCTGGGCTGGGGCTGAGGGCCGGAGCCCGGGGAAGCGGGGGGCCAGCCCGGGAAGCTATCTGAGGATGCAGACCTGGTCTGACACACGGAATCGCCCCCAGTTCCACAACCCACATGGGGTGGGTACACTTCCTTCAATTCTAATGAGCACACAGTTCCTGAAACATCTCTGGGGTGCCTACCATGTGCAGGTTCTGTGAATCAGACAGTGTCTGCATCTAAGGGTCTCCGATCGTGCAAGGACGACGGAGGTTCACACAACTGGTGACACAGGTCAGAATGTGTCTCGTACCAGGACAGAGGGACAACGTAGTAGGTGGGTGGGATGTGGAGGGGTGTCGAAAGGAAAGCACAGGGCAATGTGGGACCGGTGTCTGTGGGTGACAGGTGAGGCGTGTCCTGGGAGTGGCAAATAGCCGAGTCTCAGAGCGTGGTACAGCTTCGGCCACAAGCAGGGTGAGCAGCTGCTGTGGGAGAAGGCGCTGGATGCATAGGTGGGATCCAGGCCAAGGAAGATCTGCGATGCAGGAATAAGGAAACTGCTCAGGGTTTCAAATGTGGGTTAGTTACCAACTTTTTCATTCATTAATTTATTTATTTTTGGCTGTGTTGGGTCTTCATTGCTGTGTGCGGGCTTCCTCTAGTTGCGGCGCGCGGGTTTCTCATTGCACGGGCTCAGTAGTTGTGGCTCACAGGCTCTAGAGCGCAGGCTCAGTAGTTGTGGCGCACGGGCTTAGTTGCTCCGTGGCATGTGGGATCTTCCCGGACCAGGTCTAGAAGCCGTGTCCCCTGCATTGGCAGGCGGATTCTTAACGACTGTGCCACCAGGAGAGCCCCAACTTTTATAAATTAAGAGGTTTAATAAGCAAATCGGGGTTCTCATGAAAGCCTGGAAGGTCTTGCATTTTGGCACCTTAGGCTACACTTAGCTGTGGCTGGGTGGTGGCCGCCCCTAAGCAGGACAAGCATTCTCCAATCTACCTTCGACCTTAGCCCTCCATGTCGTGGCCTTTTATCAAGTCCCCCTCAGCCTGCTTCCCTCCTTTCTGTCACCTGCTTGCCCTCCACGGGCCTATGAGTGGCCTTCGCTGTAGACCCTGAGGACATGCCATTGGAGGGTGGGGAACTGCTACCCAGACGTGTTTAGGAATATATATTGAGGGGAGTGATGAGAAGTCTGCAGCCCAGAGACAGCGAGGCCAGTGAGGGGTGTCCCAAAAGAGTTCTTGTGGAGGAAAGGGCACAAGAGGAGGAAGAAGCAGGAGGAGGGAAGGAAGGGGGCAGACTGGGCTGGATTAGGTGCTGGCAGTGATGGTAAGGGAGGAGTTGAAGCGAACTCCAGGATTTCAAGACCAGGATTCAGGGCAAAGGTGGAGTAATTCAAGGAGGCAGATGTGCGAGGCAGAGCTAGGCTTCGGGAGAGGATGGGGAGCCCTGCCTGGGTGGTTGGGGTAGGGCAGCCCTGTGCAAATGCGTGGATACGCCAGCCTGGGCTTGGCACGTCACAGGATGAGAGACCCCAATGTGGGACTCCCTGCAGACAGGCGTGCTCAGGCAGCAGCCCACAGAGGTAGGAGGTGGAATTGAGCCATGCTTCCTCACTTCTCCCCTGGCAAGCTCAGCTTCTGCACTGGGAAATTAATCATGACTTGTGCTCTGAGGACCCCTGCCAGGAGGGGACCGTCCCTCCATCAGCACATGCCTGAAAAGATGTGTCACTCAGAGGCCAGAGCCTTGCCCACCTCCATTTTTCAGGCAGGAAGGGAGCAGTGGGCGTGAACAGGCCAGGCTGTGTCTCTCTCTGCCTGAGTCACATGGAATAATTTTGTCTCTCGTTCCTCTGAAGCACTCCTGGGGGACAGGGAAGGGCGGCAGCCGTGAGTCACGTGAGCCCCGGGCAGCAGATGGTGCAGGGCGGTGAGTCACAGCTCTGGGTCTTAATCGGAAGCATATTAGTGACTCAAAGAGAACGTGTCCATAGCTAGGGCTGGGGTGCTCGGCTTGCTGGTGACTGTCCCTCAAACCTTGACAGAGGGGCTGTCACCTGCGGGACTTCTCAGTTCATTCACACCTATTTCCTCCCTGAATCTGTTTCTAAACGTACTTCATTTGTGTGGTTTTTTGGTGACTGTCTGCACCCACCACTGGACTCTGAGAGCAGGGACCGGGTCCTTAGCCTCGAGCCCGTTTAAAATGAATGATTGAATGAACAAATGAATGAGTGGCTCTGACTGCTGTTAAAATTTAGTATAATATCCAAGTGTCGGGGCTTCCCTGGTGGCACAGTGGTTAAGAATCCGCCTGCCAATGCAGGGGATATGGGTTCGAGCCCTGGTCTGGGGAGATCCCACATGCCGTGGAGCAACTAAGCCTGCGAGCCTAGAGCCCGTGCTCTGCAACAAGAGAAGCCACCACAATGAGAAGCCTGCGCACTGCAACGAAGAGTAGCCCCCGCTCTCCGCAACTAGAGAAAGCTCACACGCAGCAACGAAGACCCAATGCAACCAAAAATAAATAAATAAATACATATTAAAAAAGAATATTCAAGTGTGTCTGCATAGCCTATTATATATATATGCTATTTTTCGTATAGAATATCTTTGGAAGAATACGAACTCACAAGACAGTAATAATAAAGCTTGCTTCCTGGACACAGAGGCTGGGGATAGGACTCTGAGGTGATAGGAAATTTCATTTTCCTTTATATTTTTATTTCCTCTCTCTCTCCCTCTCCATTCCGCTCTTATAGTGAGCCCCCCAAAAAACGTTTACAAAGGGGCTCATACTAATCACATTGCTCCACACCTCTCTCTTCCACTGCGTGACAGGTGCAGGACATCTTTCGTGTGTGTCTGCATGGATCTTGCACCCCTGTGGGGCTGCCGTTCCACATCCTGGCCCTCCTGGAGCCTGCTCTCTGTTGGGTGGACTCCATACTTGGGTTTGGGGACGCTGGTGTGACCCCTTGCCTCTTGGGTGTCGTGTCAGGTTCCTGAGGAGACAAAGGCCTGCACGTGACTGGCTGGGATCTAGCCCTTCGATGTGGAGGCATGGGGGAAGTAGTGGAAGCACGGGGGAAGTAGCAGAAGCCAGTGTTATGCCTTACTGAGGACCACAGGCAGAAGGAGGACGCAGTCAGGGCTGAGTGACAGGGGAGGTTTCATGCCTATTGACACCAGTGTAAGGTCTTCTGCCTTCTCCCAATCTTTCTTGAAAGCACTTGGTGGAGGGTCATGGTAAAGAGCATGTGAGTGCTTCAAGACTTAGCAATAGAAACTATCCAAAATTAAATAGGTGAGAATAAAGACTCTACTTTTCAACAGTGCTGGAACGACTGAATATCCATATGTAGAAAACAAACAGACAAACAAACAAAATTCAATCCATACCTTGCACCATATCCACAAATTAACTCAAAACAGATCATAGACCTAAATGTAAAACCTAAAACTATAAAATTCCCAGAAGAAAACTTAGGAGAAAATCTTCGTAAATTTGGGTTAGGCAAAGATTGCTAAAAATACACTAAAAGCACAACCCATGAAAAAAGAATTGATAAACTCGACTTTATCAAAATTAAAAATCTCTGCTCTTCAAAAGATTCTGTTAAGAGACTAGAGACAAACGACGGACTGGAAGAAAATATTTGCAAAACATAGATCTGATAAAGGACTTGTATACAGATTATACAAAGAGCTCTGAAAGCCAATAACAAGAAATCAAAAGACCTAATTTAAAAATAGCCCAAAGTCTTGAACAGACACTTCACCAAAGAAGACACATGGATGGCAAATAAGCACATGAAAAGGCGTTCAGCATCATAAATCATTAGGTAAATGCACATTGAAACAACTACACTGAGATACCACAATACATCTAATAGGATGGCTAAAATTAAAAAGACTGACGGTGTCAGGTTTGGGTGAAAATATGGAAAACATACATTACTGATGGGAATATAAAATAGCACAACCACTTTGGAAAACAGTTTGACCATTCCTTAAAATGTTAACCATACGTCCACTATGTGATTCAACCATTTCACTCCTAGGTGTTTACCAAGAGAAGTGAAAATACACATCCATAATGAAGGCTTGCACACAAATGTGCAGAGCAGCTTTATTTGTGACAAATGTCCATCAACGGGTAAATGGATAAACCAATGAAAGTATATCCATGCAATGGAATACTACTCAGCAACAAAAAATAAACATGGATGAATCCCCAAATAATTATGCTCAATGAAGGAAACCAAACAAGGTAGAGTATATAATTTGATTATATTTACATAAAATTATAGAAAATGCAAACAAATCTATTGTGATAGAAAACAGAGAAGTGAGGATTAGGGAGGGTAAGAAGGAGGAATTGCCAAGTGAAATGAGGAAACTTCGAGGAGCAGCGATGGATATGTTCGCTCTCTTGATTGTGGTGGTGGCCTCATGAGTATATATATGTAAAACTTATCCACTCTTATGCCTTAAGTCTGTGCAGTTAATTGTATGTCAATTATATATCAATAAAACTTTAAAAAACAAAATTAAGTTACATTAAAAAGCAATATATATATGTATCTCTGATGGAAATTAATCTGAATTTATCAATCATGTCACTAAATTGAAATGGATTAAACTTGTTGGTTTAAATAGAAATTGTTGGATTGACTGAAAGAAACAAACAGTATTCTGTTACATCCTGTTGACAAGAAATAGGTAAAAACATGAGGGCTCCAAAGAAACATAAAAAAAATAAGTACTCCAAAGAATAAATGTGAGAGGATGGAAAAATATATACCAGTGAAACACTAGTAAAGAGAAATCTTACACTGTTATAGTACTACCAGAAAAAGTAGACTTAGCCGAAGAGCATGTAAGAGGGGAGGTGACAAATCTGTAGTCATAGTGAGTTATTTTAGCACATCTCTATCATAACTGTTAGATCAAAAAGATAAACAACCAGCAAGGATATAGAGGATTTGAATAACACCGGTAATAAAACTGATTTAAATGGATATATGTAGAATTCTGAACTAAACAATTAGAGAATACATATTCTTCTCAGATACACTCAGAACAAATTACTGTCCTCAATTTATTCCTTCCTTCCTTCCATCTATCCACTCATTCATCCATCTAGCTACATAGAACATTTCCAAAAATTGATTATGTGTGAGCCAATCAAGTCTCAACTACTTTCAAAGGATCAGTATCATACTGACCATACTACCTGACCACAACATAATTTAGAAATCAGGGATGAAAAGACAACGTAAAAATTCTCATGTTCCTGGAAATTAAAATACACACACACACACACACACACTTCACAATAAGTCATGGGTAAATGGATCATAATGAAAATTAGAAAACTTTATGACTGAACTATAGTAAAAATACATCAAAAATTTGTGGAATGCAGCTAAGGTAGAAATTACAGGGGAACCTAATATATCTATATATTAGAAAATTAGGAAGACTGAAAATTAATGAGCTAATATCCAGCTTAAGAAAAAGAACAATAGAATAGGTCCTTCAATAGAGAGGAGAGGGAAAGAAACAATAGAATTAAGAGCAGAAATTAATACAATAGGGCTTCCCTGGTGGCACAGTGGTTGAGAGTCTGCCTGCCCATGCAGTGGACACAGGTTCGTGCCCCGGTCCGGGAAGATCCCACATGCCACGGAGCGGCTGGGCCCGTGAGCCATGGCCGCTGAGCCTGCGCGTCCGGAGCCTGTGCTCCGCAACGGGAGAGGCCACAACAGTGAGAGGCCCACGTACCGCAAAAAAAAAAAAAAAGAAAAAAAGAAATTATACTTCATGACAAAGTTTAGCCTAGAATTTAAAACATGAGTCAATATTAGATAATCAATGTAATTCACTACAGGAACATATGAAAGAGGGAAAGATTTATCTAAATAGATGCAGAAAATATACTTGCTGTGATTCAATACCCATTCATGGTAAAAGTTATTGGCTACCTTGGAGCAAAGGAAATTTCCTTAACTCAACAAACAGTATCCATCCCTAACCTTACGCCAACTTCACACTTAATGGAGAAACATAAGAATGATTCTTGTTAGAATCACAGGTGAGATAAAAGTGCCAGGTCCTGCCCAGGGAAGTGAGGTGAGAAAAAGAAATAAAAGTATAAAGAGTGGACAGGGAGAAACAAAGATGTCATTTTTACAGATAACATGACTCTGTACTGTATATAGAATTGGAGAACAGAAATTATTAGAAACTTCAGCATGGTTTCTTAATATGAAACCAACATATAAATGGAACACAATATTACCTATGTTTACATTCATCAGCAACAGTGAGGAGAAAAGATTATCTTAAAAAAGAGCTAAACCTTACCCAAATAGAGTATTACTGAGGGTAAAGCCAACTGCCCTAATGAACTTTAAATTGTCAGTGACATAACACAATAGAAGTTTCTGTCTTGTTCATGTATTAGTTCAAAGCAGTGGTTGGTGATTCAGAGACTTAGGCTCCTCTCCTTCTGCCTTGTGGGTCCACCCTCCCATAGCACCTCGAAGTCCCCTCCATCCAGCTGGCAGCCAGGGGAGGGGACAGTGGGAGGACACATTCACTTTTCTCATCACATCCCACCAGGAACACCAGTCTCATGGCCTCACTTGGATACCAGGAGGGCTGAGATACTGAGCCTCTGGTTGTGCCGCTGCCTCCAGCAGAAACTTCACATGAAGGAAGGGGGTTACGGACTTGTGCAGGGCAACTATCCATTGTCTGTCACAGATTAAAAAATAAGGTACCTAGAAATAAACCTAACCAAAGCTGTGCAAGACTTTTAGTTTTAAAAAATGTTATTGAAAGGCACCAAAGAGGATACAAGCGGAGAGAAGCACCATGCTCATAGGTGCAAGAAGCCAATAGCCTAACAGTGTTAATTATCTCTGAGTTAATCTATGTTTTCAATACAATCATAATAAAAATCCACCCCCAATTTTTTTTGTGGAAACTGATAACCAATTGTAGACTCTAACTGAATGAACAAAAGACCCAACATCGCAAAGGTACTTGGAAGAGGAAGGAGTGAATTCTTCTGGCCAGATATCAAGACGTAAAGTTATAGTAATTACAGCAGCGTGGTATTAGCACATGGGTAGTCCCATAGTCAGGTGGGAACTTAAGATATTTCAGAAGTGTCATTACAAATACATGGCAAAAGGATGAAAACACTTGGTTAGCTGGATGGAAAAAAATAATATTTTTTGCTACACCAAATATTTCTGCTACACCAAAAGATAATTTCCAGATGGATTAAAGATCTGAATGTGAAAAGCAGAAATTAAAAAGAGGGTTGTAAATTTATATCAAAGTAAACAAGACACAGCACAAACTTTAGAGAAAAGTCGAGAATTTTGACTACATTAAAATCAAACATTTCTGTTGCTCAAAAACACCAAAACCAAAGCAAATATGTTACATATCAGAAGAGGATAATTACCACCCATAAAACTAAGAAAGAATTAATATCCAGAATATATAAAGAACGTCCACAAAGCAATAAGAAAAACATAACACCCCCCCACAGTCAGCAAAAGAGGAAACCCAAATTGCCATAAGCATATAAAAAGTACACAGCCTCTATGTGTTTAGACCAAGGCAAATTAGAACCAGGAGACATTCTTTTGCATCATCAGATTAGCAAAGTTTTAAAATTCTGCCAATACCAAGCATGGGAGAGGATGTGAAGGAAAGACAACTCAAAAACACCAATGGTAGAGGTGTAAAACGATACAAACTTTTTAGAGAGCAATGAGGCACTATTTTATAAAACGGAAGCAGCAAATATGTCCTGACCCAGCAACTCTGTTTCTCAGAGTAGATCCCAAAGAAACTTTGCATGTGGACACAGAAGACATGAACAAGAACATTCCCAGCAGCAGCATAGCAAAAACCTAGAAGCAGCCTAAATGCTCATCACCAGGAGATTGGATAAACTAACCGTGCTTGTTAGCTTACAGCAGTGAAAATGAATTACTGTGCCACTCTAACATGGACGAGGCTTAGAACCACAATGTTGAGTGAAAGGAGCAAATGACAGAGGATTAATATAGAATTTAAAATACGAAAGTTTTACTTTTTTAATAGCTGTACCCCTCCCCAATTAGGTTACCAATAGGGTCAGCAAACTTTTTCTGCAAAAGGCAGATAGAAATATTTTAAGTGGTGCAGACCGCATACAGTCTCCCTTCTTCCCCTCTCCCCTTCTCCCCCCAACCCTTTGTGGAAAGGTCGGGGGAGGAATAAATTGGGAGATTGGGACTGGCATATACACACTACTATATACAAAATAGATAACTAATAAGGACCTGCTGTATAGCGCAGGGAACTCTACTCAATACTCTGTAATGACCTATATGGGAAAAGAATCTAAAAGAGTGGATATATGTATACATATAACTGATTCACTTTGTTGTGCAGCAGAAACCAACACAACATTGTAAATCAACTATATCCCAATAAAATTTTCTTTTAAAAAGCAAATCAAAAGAAAAATCAAACCCATCCTTAGCCTGAGGGCTGTGGTTTGCCGACCCCTGGACTACATCAGCCCCCCTTTCCCGTTGGGTAGCTGGTGTCTCTCAGCGATAACTTGGCCAGATGTCATTTCTCTCCGGCATCTTTGATGACCGAGCAGTCTCATCTCAGTATTTTAGACTCAAATGGATTTATTTTAAAACTCCAAATCAGGCTTAACTGAGAACTCAACTCCCCACCGCTGTGCAGGGGGACGGTGTCTGCAGCCTAGCTGGTTGGAAAAATAGGGAAGGGTCTGCTCGTCACACACTCTGCCTTTTGTTCTCTCTTTGAACTCCATCTCCGCATCCCCTTCAGGCTCTAAACCCCCCAAGACTTACTCTCTGGCCCTCCTGGATGGAGCTCCCTGGGAGGGCAAGGAGATTCTGGATATGTGACTGGCCCATCCTCCTAGGTTGGGAGGGACTGTCCATGGCTTCAATTGGGTTCTGGGTGCTTCTGGCCAATGCTGGTGGTGCTGATGAGGTGATGGTCTCTGCAGAGATGGTGCTCAAGGCTTTCTGGGGCTCCCGGCCGGCACCCACGGTGCCGTATGTAGCTAGGTCCCAGAACCCTCCTGAGGGCAGTGGTGTCTACCTCCAGCCCTGCCAACAATGCACGCTCACAAACCCGGCTCTGGCTCGGGCCTCCATCACTCCCAGTTGCCTCCATTGCTCCTGCCCTCTGCTAACCCCAGTGCTCTGGGGTCTGTGTAGATCCCGGGGTCCTTCTGGACTCTCTGGGGGCAAGAGAATCGGTGTGGGGTAGGCCACCCCATCTTCCTCTCAGACACCCTCAGCCTCTGTCACGTGGAGCCCTCCTGGCAAGGCCTCTGCCTTTGGAAACTTCTAGAGCAGAGGTAGGCACTGCTCTCGGGGGTCAGAGGAACCTGGCAGGCACCCTCTTCTTCCCTGAATCAGACACTTGTTCCCAGGCTGCCCCCGAGCTGGCTTCGGGTCTGCGGCTCAGTGAGTATCTGTCCAGCCTGGGACCAGGCCACCAGCCTCCCTTTGCTGCAGACACTCCGGTGTCCCGGAGTCCCGGACGCTCCCCTCCTCAGGATACAGGGGAGGAGCCTTTCGGCATGAGCTCCGACCTCCGTGCACCCTGCCTTCCCTCCCCGAGGCCTCCGGCACCTTCTGGCACCGCCAGCGGGTAGGATGGGCAGAACTCCAGGTGTTTGGTGGAAGGCAGTCTCTTCTTGAGTCCACAGGGAGGGACTGGCCCCCCGGCGGGTGGATTTCTGAACCCAGAATATGGGATCCTCAGAGCCCCGTAGCCCCAGCTTTGGTGCCTTTGCTGCGACTGAGGAAAAATCGTACTTGGCCTCTTGTTTCCATCCACTGGCGCTCGCTCACTCCGGCGTGCCTGACCCCGCCTTCTTGAGCTGTTCTACCCAGTGGTGTTGGGGGGGGGGTGTGGTCAGCGTATGCAGAGGGAAGGGCACCCCAGGCCCCCAAGCCTGGCTCTGCCACGTATTAACTGACGGATAATAATACCCCCTCAGAGATGCGATTTGAGGATGAAATGAATAAATACTTGTGAAGAGTTTAAAACGATGCCTGGCACAAAGTGAGTGAATTCTAAAAGTCTGCTGTTAATCTCGTCACGTTGAATAAGCCACCTCTCCTCTCTGAGCCTCAGCTCCTGGCCTGTAGAACGAGGCTCTAACACGCCACGGTGGGACTCGAGGATTAGCTGAGAGGCAGCGCCCGAGCCCAGTAAACGCTAGTTCCCTTCTACCTGCCTCGGCTTCTGCTATTGTCAGTTTAGCAAGCCAGGCCTCAGAGCAATAGGGCTTGTCGGGATGAGCGGGAGCTGCTGTCCCTGGAAGGCACTGTGCTAGGCAGGCCGAATCAACATCGGCCGCAGAAGGACCGCGATCCATCTTTGCCTGACTGGAAGCAACAGGACAAAAGCGTTACGGCGCCTGAGTGCCTTCCGTCCACCGGGATGAATCCTGGGCAGCGAGGCACAAGGCTTGGGGTCCATGGACTGTTGTACAATATTTGGCAGGAGCCTGAGGCCTCCCTTGGCCGCTCTGTGTATTGAGGGAGGCAGGTGATGTGAGCCTCCATCTGATTCTGGCCGGTCACTCCCCCTCGACCCCATCCAGTGCCCATTCTCCCTCTCTCTCATTCTAATGCTCTCTCATCAACCTTTCATCTTGATTATAGTTTTTTTTTGGGGGGGGGTTGGGGTTTCTTCTTGCTCATGGCACCAGATTTTGTTATTCTCTGGCCCAGCATATTCATTCCTCCCAGAGGCACTCCTCTGCTCTGCCTGGAGAATGATGATGAAGTGACATCTCCATGGAAACAGATGTTGATCCCACAGTTGCTTAGCGGATGTGCTGCAGGATGATGTAAGCCATGCTCTGGTTTCCCGAGGGGCTCGGTACCCTTTGATGTGTCTGTACTAATGGGGCTGGGGTTTCTTCCCTTGCTTCTACCCTTTTTGTGTAAAAGTAAAAAGCAAAAAGAATGGGAAATGTACCTTCTTTGGGAGGAATGCTTTTGTAAGGAGAGCAAAGTGTTGGGAGTCAGAACTGGGTGTGAATCAGAGGTAAGATGATGAAGGTGACAGGTTGCTGTGGAGAAACAGGCTGGGGGAACCTTGGAAACTGTCCAGAAGGGGATGCTGCTGGCTAAGGAATACTGAACTTTTCCACTCCACTGTAAGGTGCTATAGACCTTTCACCTTGGACAGCCACTGCTCCCACCAGAGCAGCCCTGCTATTTGCCTCGGGCAAGAGCACAAATAGAGGCCACACACCATGCTTCTAAATTATAAACCAAGTCAACAGATTGTTAAATAAAATATATTCTATCTATCTATATATTCTATTCTATCTATATTCTATCAGAGGATATATTCTATCCTCTGACGTTGGCAACTGTACTAGCAGAATAATGCCCACCCCAAAGATGTCCATATCCTTGTCCCCAAAACCTGTAAATATGTAATGTGGCATTAAGGTTGTAGACAGAATTAAAGTTGCCAATAACCTGACTTTATGATTATACATTATATCCTGGATTATCTGTGCGGGTCTAATGTAATCCCCAGGGTCCTTAAAAATGAAAGAGGGGGCAGAAGAGAAGGTCAGGGTGATGAGGTGTGAGAATACTCTACCACCCGTTACTGGTTTTGGAGATGGAAGAGGCCACAGGCCAAGGAATGTTGGTGGCCTCTAGAAGCTGGAAAAGGCAAGGAAACAGATTCTCCCTTAGAGCTTCCAGAAAAGAATGCAGTCCTGTTGACACTCAGTGAGACTTCTGACCGACGCACGAACTCTAAGATAATAGATCTGTGTGGATTTAAACCACTAAGGTTGTGGTAACTTGCTATAGCAGCAATAGGAAACTAATATAATAGTCGTGCCATGATGGCCGTGGGGAGGGGCACAGACAGAGGAGGGCCATAGGGGGTCCTGCTAACTGGTATGGCCGGGAGAGGGGCCTTCTCGCCTGCATCTAAGGGCAGAACTGGTACTATCATAGGAGAAAAAAGAAAATCATTTCCTCCCGTTTCCCTTCTTCAGTAGCCCTTTCAAACCAAGACAAAACAAAGAAAAAGCCCAAACAAACCAAACTAGCCAAAACCTTCACCATAAAGCCAAAGCCAGTTCTCCACTTGGCAGGAGGGAGGAGAGCAGCTCCTCTGTGTTAGAAAAGATGGTGAGGCCTCAGGCCCTATTGGATGCCCTTGCTTATCTGACTTCACCATGAACTAGCCCCAACCTGGTTGTGCCTCAGGGTTTTCCCCTGCGAGATGGGACTCAGAAAGTACACCCAGTCAGGATGACTTCGCCTTTCTTTCCCCTCACCTCTCTTGCAGTTTAGTAAATTGTCTTGCTTAGCTCTGAGGGGTGTGTTCTGAGCAGTCAAGAATAGCAAAGGAATTGGTGGTAAACGTTTTCTCCTCTCTCTGCGGATGTCCCATGTCCTGCAGGTCCAGGGTGCATCCCACCTCCTCCAGGAAGCCCTCCCTGACCTCTGCCATCCATGCTCATCTGCAGCCCTTTCTGGCTGCAGCCCTTTCACAGCCTTGTTTTCTTCTCTGTGAATAGTGACACACTCTGCATATTTAGTATAAACGCATCTGTTCGATGACTGTTTCACGCCTCTAATCCCAAACAGGTGAAGCACAACGCTAGGCACATTGCAGACCTCGCCAAATCACTGTCAGTCAGTTGATTATCAGTTAAAGTATTCAAGGCATAGAACACCTGGTTACAAATTCAAATCAAAGCCTGAAATAATTTGTAACGCGTAGGTTTACCTGCTCTGCTGAGAGCCATGGCTTATTTGACTGCTTGCTTTTATAGCCTCCCGGACTCCTTCCCTGGGTCTCCTTGAATATCTCCACGTAGACTCATCCTTGCTGCAGTCCCTGGGTGGACGCTTTCCTAAGATGGGGAGAATTTAAAGTTCAGTGGCTCGGGGGATTGTCCTGGAGCCAGCCTGGCTAGTCCTTCTCTGGCCTTGATCTCAGGTCTACTAACAGGCTTTATTCTGAAGGCCACATCCTGCCTCCGGCTCCTGTTCTAGTTGCCTCTGGACACCCGGGGCCTTGACACCTGCCCGGCCCACATTCTGTTTCCTCTACGACTCACCCTGGATGGAGTCTGGGGTCCTGCTCCTGAGGCCCTGTGCCCCCTGTGTGACCTTCACGTGTCTCCTGCCGTAGGAATACCTACTGACATGCCTGCCAGGACGCCCACTCCGCACCTCTAGCCAGCTGCCCTGTCATAGCCACCTGCCTGTCCCATCTCCTCTGTACACACTGTGGCTTCCAAACAGGATTGACTACCCTCCTGCGTGCTCTAGGTCTGCCCCCTCAAACCTCACCTTACCTGGTGCTGGTACAGCCTTCAGGTGCAGTCTCTTCCTTGCTTAGCTCTGGCTTACATCTTTATTCATTTATTCATCCACGTAGCCACTCACTCATCCAGCAAATATGTGCTGAAACCCCGCTCCGTGGCAGGCAGTGTGCTGGAGGTTGGACTCTGTGCTCCAAAAACTCACCAGCCTCTGAGCCCGAGGCTTCACACAATGCCCCTCCCCGAGGCTCCACGTGGGGAAAGTCCCTTGAATGATGGTCTGATTGTGGCCACCTGTAGTGCTGTTAATAACAATTAAATTGATAACACAAGGCAGAACAAGAGAGATTAGATTACACTTCTAATCCTGATAGAATTGTTTGGTATAGTAAGAACTCATAGTAATAAACAAACGAAGCCGTAGGAGCTACAGTTAATTTTTAGTTATTTAATTTAACATGTGCCACAAGTCTTTCAAGAAGTCCTGGTTGAGACCTCTTTACATCCAGGAGTCCAAGAGGAATTGTCTTTAGTTAGTTATAGTTCAAGATAACCTGGTGATCCGTGTGAGTGACAGTGAGACAGCTGGGCCCATTTCATAGTGGACACAGTGCTAAGACGTTATTGTTCCTCCACCATGAAGTCAAACTAGAAATCTGAGCGTTAAACATTTTAATACTAAAAGCGTGGCACTAATTACACACTGAAAATTTCTTATTTCTTTTTGCATCCTGAAGCGTATCTATAAGGGCAATATTGGGCTTCAGCTCAATGTTTAACACTTGGCCATTCTACCTCTGGCCAAGATGAGTATTTGCCACAGCTCTAAAAGGATTCCACTGAAGCTTTTATATTTCTTTCCTCCAGATATTTTATCCCAGTTAAAAATAGCATCTCACGCCAGAGCTGAAAACAGGTTTCTCCTCTCTTCCCTTCCTCACTCACTCTGGTTCTCAGCCTCCTCCTGAATCATGGTTGTGGAGCTAGTTCACTGAGATGTCCTGGAGATGCAAGGCAAGAAATCCCACATTGCCTCTGGGGAAACAGTGTCAGCCGGTGCCTGTCCCACTGGTGTCGAACCAGCCCAAGTCAGGTGCTTTTAAACCAGATGGTGCTGCCTCTTTCCCCCTCCCAGGCTTCTTCCGGCGAAGAGGAAGGACCCCAGGTTTTGTCCTGGTTGCGCAAGGAAGCCTGGAGTCGCTCTCCGGTCGCTATTTAGCCACCCAGAGCAGATCCGGAGCCCCGCACTCCACTCCACGCTCTGGGTGGAGGCTGAATGGTCGTGGAACGGTCCATATCGTGTCTGAAAGGAGGCAGAAGAGTGGGCAGCAACAACACCCCACGCTGATGGCAAACACCTGCAGCTCTAAGAGCTCAGCATCCCCACAGAATCACAGTGAACAGGTGGTCCATATTTTCAAGTCAGCCTGGCTTTCAAACGTCCGGTCACTTGCCTGATGAGTTCACGGCATCCCTGTGAGCCAGACCCCTTTTTCATCCGGGGACCAGAAAAAGTCGCAACAGCCAGCAGAGTCACCTTACTGGCTGAGTAAGGACACAGGTCCCTGAGCTAGCTGGAACTGTAACGCCATCAATGACATTCTCTCTACCCTGGGAACCTCCTACAGGAACTTGTACATTACCCCTGTGGCCACACGCATATTCCCTGCCTTCACTATAACTTCCATCTTGTCCCATTTTTTTGTTTGTTTGTTTGCGGTACGCAGGCCTCTTACTGTTGTGGCTTCTCCCGTTGCGGAGCACAGGCTCCGGACGCGCAGGCTCAGTGGCCATGGCTCACGGGCCCAGCTGCTCCGTGGCACGTGGGATCTTCCCGGACCGGGGCACGAACCTGCGTCCCCTGCATCGGCAGGCGGATTCTCAACCACTGCGCCACCAGGGAAGCCCCCCATCTTGTCCCATTTTTGAGAGCAGTTTGCTGTGTTTGTCTGCCCAATGGGCTGCCTTTGTTATAGGTTATAAGCAGTTTCTTTCCAAAGTTTCAAAGCTTCCTTTTTCCTTTGGGATTACATTTTATATTTTCCATGCAATTTGCCTTTCTGGGGGAATGTTCTTGAGGATGAGTAACTTTGGTTTGCCCAGATGGTCTTCCTTTCAACCACTTTCCATATTTTAAGGATCCCTTATTCTTACATTTTTTTCAAAATGGTGTGTTTGATTTGAGATTTTAGGCCGAGACACTGCTTTTTACTGCAAATTCCTGCCCGTATGCTCTTGCTTCATCCTTTGAGGTGACTAGGTGAAATCTGCCGTTAGCTGAGATCATCAGGGCACCGTTTCTCAAAGTAAGATCTGTGTCCACCATCAGTGTGTTCCCTAAAAATGCAAACTGCTGGGTCTGGTTGCAAACACATCGACTAAAAATGTGGGTGGGGCAGGAGGAGGTCCTGGAATCTGCATTTTCCCACAATTGCAGCAGGTGATACTTGTACACGGTAGAGTGTGAGAACCACCATTCCAGCTGAAGGAGTGAGCTTCCTAGATGTCCTCGGAGGCTGCTTTTCACTGCACATCTCCTCAACCCATGGGACCCATGCTGTAAGAAGGACCCCTGTGTTGGGTTTTCTTGCCTGCCCTTGTGGCTTTCAGTAACTTTCATATTGTGCAGAATCCTGATGGCCATTCTGAAGGCAAGCTGTACTATCTTAGTTGGACTCCATGGAGATGAATCTGGCCACAGTGCCTAGGATGGGGCTGAGTGGGCAGAAGAAAGATCGGTGCTTCTCCACATTTCCCAGGTGGAAGCAACAGAAAAAAATGATGACATTTGAATTGCACACCGAGATTAACAGACGAGACTTCCTGAGGCTGCAAGACGCTGGTCTAGAGGCTGCAGCCTCCACAAGCCTGGTCTGGCCGCCCCGAGGGCTGAGGCGATGGAACTCTCAGCACACCTGTTGCCCATTTGTCTGGAGCCCCGCATAGATGTCTGTTGCTCTCATCCAGATAAGAAATGGATGATGGCGGGTAGGAAGAGAGAGGTGGGGATGAAGCAGCAGATGTTAAGGGTGGGAATTTTAGACTTAACCAATTAGGGACGTCCCTGGTGGCGCAGTGATTAAGAATCCACCTGCCAATGCGGGGGACACAGGCTCGATCCCTGTGGAAGATCCCACATGCTGCAGAGCAACTTAGCCCATGCACCACGACTACTGAGCTTGCGCTCTAGAGCCCGCAAGCCACAACTACTGAGCCCTCATGCCACAACTACTGAAGCCCACGTGCCTAGAGCCCGTGCTCTGCAACAAGAGAAGCCACCGCAATGAGAAGCCCACGCACGGCAAGGAAGAGTAGCCCCTGCTCGCTGCAACTAGAGAAAGCCTGCGCACAGCAACGAAGACCCAACGCAGCCAAAAATAAATACATAAAATAAAATAAAATTTAAAAAGCCCAACCAATTAAATGGGGGGAAGATAGAAGGGAAGGCATCAGAAGGCTGTGAGTTCTGAGCCCAGAGGGAAGTGAGGACTTGGACAGAGTAAAGACAGAGCCCGGTCTTATTGCTGCGGGAGCTGTTCCTTTACTTCTCACCTCTCTCCTCCGTGTCCAGGCTGAAATAACATGCTCTTCTCTGGTCATCTGTTCCGCGGGCTCCTAAGATAAACTGGCAGAGAGCGACGCTCTAGGTGTTGGAGCGGACCGCGGCTTTCTCCTCCCCAGCCCCTTCTCTCCTACTAATGATGGGTGAGGGGAGTAGCCTGCATTTCCCCTTTTTTCCCTTGGTCGAGTAAGGCACACACAAGCTATGTACCTTGTTCCATGATTTGCCAGGGCTGAGGCGGGGAGTTTATCTCTGGCCTTTTTCCTTCCTAAATCAACGTTTTGTGTGTTTTTGCGATCACCACTGACACCGCCGTCTCAGCACATTGACTGATGACACATTTGTTCTTTATATTCGGGCGCAGAGGCTCCTAGGCTGCCCAAGGCTCCCGGTGTGAGCAGAGCACTCTGACTCCCTGCAGACCCAAGTCCCGGGGTCTTTTGTGCTCCAACACATCACCAAATTCTTTAGTTCAAAGTGCAACACCCTCTGTGACTTGCACCCCCAAATCCACTTGCTGGTCCTTAATGGCAATGATATGCGGGGTCAGTTTCCAGACAGGGCAGACCCAAGAGACAACGTGGCTTTAAACCCAGGGGTGGATTCTGTTTTACGGAGCCTGAAGTCTATATAATTTCGGAGAGTGTCTTTAGGAAAAACAAAAGAAACATATACTACTTATGCATAATTCACAGAAAACGCGGGACTGTGCAATTGAGGGGCCCTGGAGATTACGCTCCCTTAGCTCCCCAGTCACCTGCCTCTGCTCAGGGCTGTCGATGGCAGGCGAAACCTGGGGTCACTTTTCCCTTCTGCTCTCATCTTGCCTTGCGGAAGTGCAAAATCACAGTATCCTTGCATTTGAAAAAGGCAGTGTCATCCCAAGGCCCCAGAGGCCCCATTATAAATGTCAAGCTAATTACTGGATGATGAGATAATAGCTACAGTGTGTGCCGCCTGGGTCAGCTGCTGCTGCTGCTACCAAAATACCCCGCGGATGCCAAGTGACATATTTGCAAAGATGGGAAGGACTAAACGCTTCAGGCCTGGATGGTGAAAACAAGCTCCCTGGTCGCCTCTGGCAGGGAGACACCTCCGAGGTAGAGGATGGGCAGCGGGGTGGCTGGAAGAAGCTGTGGCAGATGAAAATCTCTTTCCTGGGGAGAGGGTAGCAGCAGAATTTCCTGAGCCTGCGAAGCTCTTTACATGCATTATTTCTTTTCATCCCCCAACCAGCCTTTTAAGGTGGGAGCTATTGTTATCACTAACTGCTAATTAAAAGAAGGACTGATGGGCTTCCCTGGTGGCGCAGTGGTTGAGAGTCCGCCTGCCGATGCAGGGGACACGGGTTCGTGCCCCGGTCCGGGAAGATCCCACATGCTGCAGAGCGGCTGGGCCCGTGAGCCATGGCCGCTGAGCCTGCGCGTCCGGAGCCTGTGCTCTGCAATGGGAGAGGCCACAACAGTGAGAGGCCCGCGTACCGCAAAAAGCAAAAAAACAAAAGAAGAACTGAGGCCACACCACACAGCTAGGAGGTGGTGGAACCAGTATTTGAACCCAGAACTCATGGGGATGACCACCCTGGGCTACGATCTCCTCTCTCTCCTTTTTTTCGTTTTTTTTCCCCACATACACGGGAGGCTTGTGTTTATAAATGACACAAGACCTGCCCACAGGACTTCCCATGGGCGGGACGGTATGAGCAGTTCTGCGGCCAGCAAGGTGAGTCCGTGGCGCTGCCCCTCCGGTCCCCAGTGAGCGCTTTGCAGACGCGCTCTGTGGAAACGCAGGCACTCCACGGAGGTTGCCAGGAAGTGAGGGGTGGGAGGGGAGGGAAGGAGGGCATCTGATGGGGAGTGGTGGGTGGAGCGGTCAGGCAGCTGCAAGAAATGCCCACTTCCAATTCCAGCCAGAGCAGCGCCACCTCCACCTCACGGGCTGGGCTGGGCTTCCTGATAAACTTTGTGTTTGAGCGAAGGTATCTGCACCCCCAAAATGTTACAGGACCACATGAGTCCTCCCAGCCCTGCACCCACCACACTGGCTGTTTGGGTGGGAGGATCTCACCAGGTTCTGCAGGGAAAGCAGATCCCGACCGTCTCTGTTCAGCCAATCCAGTGAGGCTTAGGAACCCTCCCCTGAGCAACATTTTCAAACGCGTTAGACAGAAAACATAAGATTACAGAGGAAACCAACTACACTGAAATACAGTTATCAAAAGATTTTTGAAAACATCAAATTTGCGATCTAGCACCACAGGTGCTTCTTTAACACGTTCAGCAAGATCCAGTGACAGGCCTGTCAACCAGCATAATTCCCAAGCCGTGATGAGCGGAAACAATAATCGAAGATATCTGCAACCAGTACGCTGTGATGGGAAGACGGGATTTCTGCTGGTGGCAAATCACAGACGCAGCTACAACATCTGAGGTCCTCTGCCTACACTCACAACAGCAGAAAATGCTAAGTTCTGGCCAAAGGTTAGCGAAAATAAAGGTGTAAAATTTTTTCCCATCCAAGTGTCCAGACCCTTTGAATTCTGTCCGTGGGCCCCCCAGCCCCTCATGGAAATCCATCAGCACAGCGCACGTCAGACACCTGAGTTTGTAGCCCTAATTATCAGTGTCGGTGAGCTTTTGTGGAGCAGCCGGCACAACGGCCTGGCTCGGTGGAGCTCTTTGGGGCTCGTTCTCTGCTCTAAGTCCTGGTGACCATCAGGGCGGGGGGCGGAGGAGGGGAGGGGCAGCATTTCTCCACATCTCTGCTCACTGGATCGTGATCAGGTGCCTCTGGCCCTGAGACTGTCCTTTAACTGTCCCTCCGCCAAGGAAAGCTGCAAAAGGAGGCCCGCAGCGTTCCATCCTGGGTCCAAGGGCTTTATCCATTGCCCCATGACCAGAACACTCACTCCTGACCCAGCCTGTCCTCATGCGCACACACTGCAAGCTCACTCCCAAGAGGGGGACTCCAGAAGGATCCATCGGGTAGCTCGCTCTGCTGTGTCAAAATAACAGACCGTCTCGGCTGCAAAGACATGGGATTAGGCAGCCTTCAGAGAGCTATTTTGGGACGCGTGGTTTCTTTTCCCTCCCTCTGATGCTTTGTTTCCAGCCTTATTCACAGAATGCCGCGGGGGTCACGGGAGCCGAGGAGAGGGTGGCGCTTTCTCCCCGGCACCTATGGTGGAGCGCGGCGGGTGTAGGGCACGGGGCTCAGCATGCCTCCCCTACTTCTCGGGAAGGAACTGCTAGTTGTTTGCAACATCTCAGAAACCCCAGAGCAGTGGCCACTCACCTCTCAGGTGGCCCCGTGTTTTGGGGGGCTCAGGCTGGAAGATGGAAAAGGGCAGGGCAGGGCCTGGATGAGCCTGGACTGAACCAAGAATGCCAGAGCTGGAAGGGACCCCACAGAGCATGCAGCCCACCCTCCTCATTGCCCAGATAAGGAACCTAAAGCCAGGTCCCAGGGGTCAGGGGCAGAGCCAACACTGGCAGCCCTCAGGCCTCACCTGGCCTGAGCCTCAGGCGGATCTCGCCCTTGAGGGCTCGGTGAACCCCCTGGACTGTGCAGTAGCTCCTGCCACCAAGTCTCTACACAAGAGTACACAGATCTCCTGCCTGCAGACTTTCCCTGTCTCACCTGCCCCTGCCGACTGGAGCGATGCATCTTCCTGCCTTGGTGCCGGAGGTGCGTTCCATCCCTGCCCCAGCACCACCCAGAGCTGGTGCCACTCCCAAGGGTGGCTTTGCCTGAACTGGGCTTGGGGATGAGGGTGGGACCACATCTTGCTCTTTGAAGCCCCAGTGCCGGCCACAAACCTGAGGGTCAAAGTACGTGTTCAGAAAATACTGACCGACTTTATTAGGCGCCAGCTGTGTGCCCTGCACTCTGCACCGTCCAAAGCATAAATGCTTTTAGCCTTTGGCAACTTTATAAGCCAGGAGGAGAAACAAGATACCAACCCTGCCAGGCAGGAGAGGAGCTCACTGAATTGGACACACGAATAAGCAAGATTTGAGGAAACAGAAGAGCAACAAAATGCAAGTATAGTTTCTACTACCTCCAAAGTGAAGCGTGCCCACTGATTCATGTATTCGAATGTGCGGTCACAATGTTGGTCTTCTATTTATATTTATTTTAAGCTTTTTACTTTGCCGTGTTTATATTTTTGGAAAGTTTTAATGTGCATCATATATTTGTGCGTTATTATACAAATAAATTAATTCATGCCATATAATTTAGAAATACACATTTATTGGAGGGCATGCTGAAAGATGTTTTACTGATGAGAGTATTGGATTTAAATGGGTTTAAACTGTGCTGGGTGAGAGCCTTCTGGTGAAGGGAGAAGCAGGAGGGGGTCTGCACCCCCTTCCCCTGACCCCACTCAGCACTCTCACTTCTTCCCAGAAGATGAGGCGTGCCATCTGAGCTCTGGACTAGCCATCTGCTGCTCCAGCCCCTGTCGCCCGGAGCCTCACCCCCCAGGCCTGGGCAGTGAGGGGACGGGGCTCTCAGTCTGCCCTGCCCCCTCACGAGGGCCTCAGCCCTGCCTCCGGGGAGAGGTGCTCCATTGCTGGAATGGGTCTCAGCCCCAGCCGACCTGGAAGAGCAGTTCCGACGTGGGGAATGCGGATGGAATGACTTTCTGTTCAGCTTTCCCAACAAAAACCACTTGGAATTTATGTCCCTGCACACACTGTTCCACGTTTCTGCTCACATTCTTCCCCCTGCTGTCTAGAAGCCTTTAAATTTGCAAACAGCCCTGCTTCGGCCTTTGGGAGGTCAGAGCCATCCATCACCCCCGTGTTTTATTTCCACAGGGATTCTTGAAGTCCCCACGGAGAGCCAGGCTTGGGGACGGGTACCTGCGATTCTAGAGAAAGACGACCGGAATGGGAACAGGGCAGAGACTCTTTTTTTAGGACCTCATTTTAAACTTTGTGCCAGGTACCAGGCTGGGTACCTTGTAATGTAATTGGTCCTCCCGGCAGACTTGGGAGGTACAGATTATCATCTGCAAAATGAGGAAGTTGAAGTGTGGTAGGCTAACATTCCCTGCCTCTGCCTGGGATGTCCATGCTCTAAACCACAAAACCTGTGACTAGGTTCCCATATATGGCAAAGGGGCTTTGCATATGTGATTAAGGATTGGGGATGGGGAGGCTGTCCTGGATTACCCAGAGGGACACAATGTCATCCCAAGTACCCTTATAAGAGGGAGGCAGGAGGGCCAGAGTCAGAAAGATGCAGTGATGGAAGCAGTGGTCCAAGTGATGCAGGGCTCAAGTCAAGGAACGCAGGAAGCCTCTAGATGCTGGAAAAGGCAGGGAACTGGATTCTCCCTTGGAGCCAGGAGCACAGCCCTGCAGACACCTTGATTTTAACCCAGAGAGACTGATTTTGCCACCTTTCCTCAGAACTGTAAGGTGAAAAGTTTGTGTTGTTTAAGGAGCCAAGTTTGTGGTCATTTGTTTCGGCAGCAATAAGAAACGAATACACAAGGCATTACTTTTCCCGAGGCCACAGAGCTGGGGAGTGGCAGAGGTGGGATTTGAACCCAGGTGGGTCTGACTCCACGGGTCCAAAAGATGTTAAGAAAGTTTTCAACGGAGCTCAGAGCTGATAAGCTGAAGGTGCTATTGCTTGGCCAGGTAAGAGAGGTGTCCCAGGCCCGTGGCAGAGTTGGAGGGACAGATGCACTGGACGGAGGGGTCCAGGCTGAGTCAGGAGGTGAGGGGAGTATTAGGTACCGAGAAGCTCACAAGTGCAAAATGGCTCTATCCTTCCTCCTCGAGGACCCACGATGATCTGACAACCCTCTGTTCCTGCAGGGCTTAGGACGCAGGTTCTGCCCCTTCAGTGACCGCAGCTGGCCGAGGCTTCTGCCAACAGACAGGGCTGGGCTGGGCTAGGCTGGGCTGGGGGCAGGGCAGCAGGGCTTCTATGCTCTTATATGTGGAGGCAGGGTGGTCTCCCATGACACTCTCAGAAGAGGCCATGCCCAGCTCTGCCATGACCAACCATGGGACCCTGGATTAATCACTGAATCACTCCTGTCCTCAGTCTCCCCATCTAAAAACTAGGATGACGATACCTACCTCATAGGGCCGCTGGAAGAACTGACTGCACGTGGGTCTAAGGGGAGCTGAGTCTCAGCTGGCATGCAGAGCTGTGGTGGTGACCGTACCTCCCCTTTGTCAAGGGCTGGTAGGTGCCTCTGCTGTACTGGTGGCCAAATGATTTTAATGGTACCCTTGTGTCCAAGTCATGGTCCTTAGCTCCAGCTTCAGCCACCACAGCTGGTGGATATGAGCCCGTGGGGCTGCCCTCCCGTTCTGAGCTTTCACTCCCCTGTAACAGAGAGAAGTGATCTCTCAAGCTCTTCCCTGTGGGGGACATCTGGCGACCTAGCGCCTCTGGCCAGCAGCCCTTGAAGGGCACCTTTGCTCCTGCTACCCTTCCCCTTGTCCAGAATGCTGGGGGATGCTGGGCACAGACCTCCCATCTCGCTCTCCGTCCTGATCGTTGTGGGGCGCACCGGTGCGGGGGTGGGGACGGGGGACAGAGGGGCAGCAGGACAGAGCCAGCAGTGGCAGGCTCTTCAAGTGATTCTTCCCGGATTTGTTTTGAAAGTTTCATTCGGTGACACATCTACCCATGTCGCTATATTTATCTGTGAGAGAGGCAGGATATTTTTGAACGGATGTAATTTCTGGCTCTTTCCCTCCAAGAAAAAAAAAAGTTTCTCATTCCTATTCATGTCTTCCTGCCTCTGCTCCTGCCTCTTCCACACTTCTGTATAAACACACCCATGCACACACACACGCACACAGCAAGGCAGACATTTGGTTCAACAACTGCTATTCTGAGACTCTGTAGCTGACTCAGGCCTAGGTAACGTAATGGATAAACAGACAGAAAGGCGGATAGACTGAGAGAATTGAGAGGAATTGAATAAATGACCAAACCCACAGCGAAGAAATTGTGGGTTTGGGTGCTTATTTTTTTTCTCTTGCAACTTCACTGAACACATGCTTAATAGGAGGAAAACTGACTGAGGGCAAGAGAGAAGGCCCCAGGGGGCACCAGCCAGGGGCTGCAATGAGCAGTTTGCTCTCTGACTTTGATGGAGTTGCCAAGAAGACAGACCAGGCTCACAGCTGACCCAAAGCTGAGTGCGGGCGTGAGAAACCCGAAGCCAAGTTCAGGATGGCAGGGCAAGCTTGAGAAGCAATAAGATGAGCTATTACAAGGATCAACACCTTCAGCTCTGCATTCACAGGAAAATAACCAGCAACCTGCAAATCTCTCCAGGAAGTAAATCAGGGAGGTAGGAGATGGGGAAACAGGACTCAGGCCTCTGTAGCTGTGTCATGCACAGATTCCGGGTGTGAGTGTCAGGCAGCCAAAGTCATGGAGATTTCCTTCTATGTTCCTTCTAGAAGTTTACAATTTTAGGTATTACATTTAGGTACACTTAGAGTCATCTTGAGGTCATTTTTGTATAGGGTGGGACCTATGGCTTAAGGTTTGCCTTTTACTTTTTTTGCATATGGATATTCAATTGTTTCAGCATCATTTATTAAAAAGAGCATCCTTTCTCCATTGAATTGCCTTTGTACTTTTGTGAAAAATCAGTGGACTAAATATGTGGATCTTGGAAATTCCCTGGTGGTCCAGTGGTTAAGACTCTGCACTTCCACTGCAGGTGGCATGGGTTCGATCCCTGGTCGGGGAACTAATATCCCACATGCTGCATGGCGTGGCCCAAAAAAAGAAAAAGAAAAATGTGGATCTATTTCTGGATTCTTTCTTCTGTACCACTGATTGGTGTGTGTATATATATATATATTACACATAAAAATATATTTTATATTATATAAATATATATTACATAAGATACATTTTTTCCAGAAGTATACATACATATAGAATATATATCATATATTTATTTGTATATATTTTATATATTTATACTTATGAACATTAATATAAATACATTATTATACAGTATTATTATTAATATTTATATTTTCCTCCAAAACCACACCAACCTCACTACCGTAGCTTCATAGATAGTTTAGTAAGTCTTGAAATCAGATAAGTCAGTTCCTCCAACTTTCCTCTTTTTTGAAATTGGTTTCGCTATTCAAGCTCCTTTGCCTTCCCATATAAATGTTGGCAGTAGCCCGTTAATTGCTATTAACAGCTTTTGCAGGGAGTTTTATTGGACTGCAGCACACAGATCATCTTGGGGTGAACTGACACAATAACAAGCCCTCACTTTAGGGCTTCTCTTTGCACCTTTGCTCCCTCTTAGGGAACATTTCTCTTCCTGCCCTCGATCATCCCCCAGCGATGGACTGCTGTTAGCTCTTACTCAACACTTGCTAGCCTGTGGTTGGGATGGAGTGGGAGTCGGGAGGCAGCCTCTGCTGTTCTGCTTCAGTTTCAGTCTTAGGCAGGTGCTGTGTCTTGGATGGGGGATAGTTCAGTGATTCTGTCCCTCCCCCATCAGTAGGGGACTTACTGGTCTGCAGGTAGTCTTGCCCCTCACCCCCAGGGTAGAGGGTTTTACTCTTCTCCCAGCTGCCATGGATCCTGTGCCCTAAGGACAACATGGTTGGCTGCCCTTTCCCCAATGGTTATATATTTTTTCCATAAGGGATATGGGGAGAAGGATCTGGGTGGAACTTCATGCTTTTCTAGAAGCACTGTTCCCCCTCCCCAGACCTGAACCAAGAGAGAGGTCTTCCCAGGTCTCTTAACCTCCACCCCTCTTTCTTGTGAGCATCCGGTGTGTTCCATGGAGAAGAGCCTGCAAGCGGGTGTGGATTTCCCTGAAGTCTGCAGCTCCCAAGGGGGCTATACATTCCCACAGGCCCCACATGTGGCCTTTAGTAGTTCATTAAGAAGTTTGGTTGGATTCTTCTTTCCTTCTTGTATGGCATCCAACATCTATAACAGGTAAGCAAGGACCTGTGATCCATCTCTCCTTGGAGGTATCTATTATGCCTTAGATTTCAGCTTAAGTTTTTTGCCTTCCCTCTCAGTTCTCTGATGAGTTCAAGAAAAGGGGTCCTTTTGTAAATGATTTGGCATTTTGGGGGGTAAGGGTGAGAGCAATGCTTTTTGCAGAGTTCTACACCCTAAGTGGGAGCCAAAACTCCAACAGCCTTTTGCATTTAAAAGTCTAAAACCTGGGACTTCCCTGGTGGAGCAGTGGTTAAGAATCCGCCTGCCGATGCAGGGGACACAGGTTCGAGCCCTGGTCCGGGAAGATCCCACATGCCACGGAGCCACTAAGCCCACGCGCCACAACTACGGAGCCTGCGCTCTAGAGCCCATGAGCCACAACTACTGAGCCCACGTGCCGCAACTACTGAAGCCCGCGCGCCTACAGCCCGTGCTCCGCAACAAGAGAAGCCACCGCAATGAGAAGCCCGTGCAACGCAATGAAGAGTAGCCCCCACTCGCGGCAGCTAGAGAAAGCCCGTGCACAGCAACAAAGACCCAACGCAGCCAAAAAATAAATAAATAAATAAATAAAATTTAAAAAGTCTAGAGGCTTACTTTATTGAGCAATGTTAGAAAATCTTTAAAAATAGAATTTGTATCTTGACTTTGGATTCTTAGACAGTACAAATCACCCTATGCATAGTTAAAGCAGGAGACTAATAAAGGTCTTCATTTCTGTCTCATGTGACTAGTTTTCTTTTTGTTCATACATATATCTTTTTAAATTTAAGTGTTGGATAGGATATACTATCACATGGTTCAAAATTGAAAAGGCTGTACATAAAAGTCTCCCTCCTATTCCTATTCCCCCACCACCTAGTTCTCTCTACAGGAAGCCGGTGTTACAGGTTTCTTGTTACCCTTTCAGAACTATTTTACGCAACTATAAGAAAATACCTCTATTCTTTCCCCACTGATTTTTATACAGATGGTAGCATACTCTACACACGGTTCTACTGCCTTGTTATTTCACCTAGCAATGTATGTTTTGGAGATCTTTTTCTGCTCTTTTCTCATTTTAGTGGCTACGGAGGACCCCACTGTATGGGCTACCATTTCTTTAGCCATTCCCCATTGACGGACACTTAGTTTTACTGCCTTTTACACTGTTTACAAACAGTGTTGTAAGGTCATTTACCTTCTTGGCAGAGATGAGCTGTAGCATAAATTCCTGCTCATGGAATTTCTGGGTCTCAGGATATGTGTATTTATATTACAGATATTGCCAAGTTTACACCACATGAAGCTTCTTATCTGCAATGTGTAAGAGTGGCTGTTTCTTACACCTTTGCCAAAACAGAGAGCCTTCCCATCCTTTTGGATCTTTGCCAATATGATCAAGCAAAAATAGTATCTTAGTGCAGTTTTATTTTTAATTTTTAAATTTTTACTTATTTTTTTATACAGCATGTTCTTATTAGTTATCTGTTTATACATATTAGTGTATACATGTCAATCTCAGTCTCCCAATTCACCCCACCACCACCACCACCACTTCCCCACTTGGTGTCCATATGTTTGTTCTTTACACCTGTGTTTCTATTCTGCCCTGCAAACCATTTCATCTGTACCATTTTTCTAGGTTCCACATATATTCGTTAATATATGATACTTGATTTTCTCTTTCTGACTTACTTCATTCCGTATGACAGTCTCTAGATCCATCCACGTCTCTACAAATCTCCCAATTTCATTCCTTTTTATGGCAGAGTAATATTCCTTTGTATATATGTACCACATCTTCTTTGTCCATTTGTCTGTCGATGGGCATTTAGGTTGCTTCCATGACCTGGCTACTGTAAATAGTGCTGCAATGAACATCGGGGTGCATGTGTCTTTTTGAATTATGGTTTTCTCTGGGTACATGTCCAGTAGTGGGATTGCTGGGTCATATGGCAATTCTATTTTTAGTTTTTTAAGGAACCTCCATACTGTTCTCCATAGTGGCTGTATCAATTTACATTCCCACCAACAGTGTAAGAGGGTTCCCTTTTCTCCACATCCTCTCCAGCATTTGTTGTTTGTAAATTTTCTGATGCTGCCCATTCTAACTGGTGTGAGGTGATACCTCATTGTAGTTTTGCTTTGCATTTCTCTAATAATTAGTGATCTTGAGCAGCTTTTCATGTGCTTCTTGGCCACCTGTATGTCTTCTTTGGAGAAATGTCTATTTAGCTCTTCTGCCCATTTTTGCAAAGGGTTGTTTGTTTTTCTAATATTGAGCTGCATGAGCTGTTTATATATTTTGGAGATTAATCCTTTGTCTGTTGATTCATTTGCAAATATTTTCTCCCATTCTGAGGGTTGTCTTTTCATCTTGTCTGTAGCTTCCTTTGCTTTGCAAAAGTTTTAAGTTTCATTAGGTTCTATTTGTTTATTTTTGTTTTTATTTCCATTACTCTAGGAGGTGGATCAAAAAAGATCTTGCTGTGATGTATGTCAAAGAGTGTTCTTCCTATGTTTTCCTCTAAGAGTCTTATAGTGTCCAGTCTTACATTTAGGTCTGTAATCCATTCTGAGTTTATTTTTGTGTATGGTGTTAGGGAGTGTTCTAATTTCATTCTTTTACATGAAGCTGTCCAGTTTTCTCAGCACCACTTATTGAAGAGACTGTCTTTTCTCCATTGTATATCCTTACCCCTTTGTCATAGACTAGTTGACCACAGGTACATGGGTTTATATCTGGGCTTTCTATCCTGTTCCATTGATCTATATTTCTGTTTTTGTACCAGTACCATACTGTCTTGATTACTGTACCTTTGTAGTATAGCCTGAAGTCAGGGAGTCTGATTCCTCCAGCTCCGTTTTTTTCCCCTCAAGACTGCTGTGGCTATTCAGGGTCTTTTGTGTCTCCATACAAATTTTAAGATTTTTTTGTTCTAGTTCTGAAAAAATATCACTGGTAATTTGATAGGAATTGCATTGCATCTGTAGATTGCTTTGGGTAGTATAGACATTTTCACAATATTGATTCTTCCAATGCAAGAACATGGTATATCTCTCCAACTGTGTGTATCATCTTTGATTTCTTTCATCAGTAGGTAGGTTTATTCCTAGGTATTTTATTCTTTTTGTTGAAATGGTGAATGGGAGTGTTTCCTTAATTTCTCTTTCTGAACTTTCATTGTTAGTGTATAGGAATGCAAGAGATTTCTGTGCATTAATTTTGTATCCTGCAACTTTACCAAATTCAGTGATTAGCTCTAGTAGTTTTCTGTTGGCATCTTTAGGATTCTCTATGTATACTATCATGTCATTGGCAAACAGTGACAGTTTTACTTCTTCTTTTCCAATTTGTATTCCTTTTATCTCTTTTTCTTCTCTGATTGCCGTGGCTAGGACTTCCAAAATTATGTTGAACAATAGTGGCGAGAGTGGACATCCTTGTCTTGTTCCTGATCTTAGTGGAAATGCTTTCAGTTTTTCACCACTGAGAATGATGTTTGCTGTGGGTTTGTCATATATGGCCTTTATTATGTTGAGGTAGGTTCCCTCTTTGCCCACTTTCTGGAGAGTTTTTATCATAAATGGGTGTTGAATTTTGTCAAAAGCTTTTTCTCCATCTATTGAGATGATCATATGGTTTTTATTCTTCAGTTTGTTAATATGGTGTATCACATTGGTTGATTTGCGTATATTGAAGAATCCTTGCATCCCTGGGATAAATCCCACTTGATCATGGTGTATGATCTTTTTAATGTGTTGTTGGATTCTGTTTGCTAGTATTTTGTTGAGGATTTTTGCATCTATATTCATCAGCGATATTGGTCTGTAATTTTCCTTTTTTGTAGTATCTTTGTCTGGTTTTGGTATCAGGGTGATGGTAGCCTCATAGAATGAGTTTGGGAGTGTTCCTTCCTCTGCAGTTTTTTATAAGAGTTTGAGAAGGATAGGTGTTAGCTCTTCTCTAAATGTTTGACAGAATTCAGCTGTGAAGCCATCTGGTCCTGGACTTTTGTTTGTTGGAAGGTTTTTAATCACAGTTTCAATTTCATTACTTGTGATTGGTGTGTTCATATTTTCTGTTTCTTCCTGGTTCAGTCTTGGAAGGTTATACCTTTCTAAGAATTTGTCCATTTCTTCCAGGTTGTCCATTTGATTGGCATAGAGTTGCTTGTAGTAGTCTCTTAGGATGCTTTGTATTTCTGCAGTGTCTGTTGTAACTTCTCCTTCTTCGTTTCTAATTTCATTGATTTGAGTCCTCTCCCTCTTTTTCTTGATGAGTCTGGCTAAAGGTTTATCAATTTTGTTTATCTTCTCAAAGAACCAGCTTTCAGTTTTATTGATCTTTGCTATTGTTTTCTTTGTTTCTATTTCATTTATTTCTGCTGTGCTCTTTATTATTTCTTTCCTTCTACTAACTTTGGATTTTATTTGTTCTTCTTTCTCTAGTTCCTTTAGGTGTAAGGTTAGATCGTTTATTTGAGATATTTCTTTTTTCTTGAGATAGGATTGCATTGCTATAAACTTCCCTCTTAGAACTGCTTTTGCTGCATCCCATAGGTTTTGGATCATCGTGTTTTCGTTGTCATTTGTCTCTAGGTATTTTTTGATTTCCTCTTTGATTTCTTCAGTGATCTCTTGGTTATTTAGTAACGTATTGTTTAGCCTCCATGTGTTTGTGTTTTTAACGGCTTTTTCCTTGTAATTGATTTCTAATCTCATAGACATTTTGTTCAGAAAAGATGCTTGATATGACTTCAATTTTCTTAAATTTACCAAGGCTTGATTTGCGACCCAAGGTGTGCTCTATCCTGGAGAATGTCCCGTGTGCACTTGAGAAGAAAGTGTGATCTGCTGTTTTTTGATGGAATGTCCTATAAATATCAATTAAATCTAACTGGTCTATTGTGTCATGTAAAGCTTGTGTTTCCTTATTAATTTTCTGTCTGGATGATCTGTCCATTGGTATAAGTGAGGTGTTAAAGTCCCCCACAATTACTGTGTTACTGTCGATTTCCTCTTTTATAGCTGTTAGCAATTGCCTTATGTATTGAGGTGCTCCTATTTTGGGTGCATATATATTTATAATTGCTATATCGTCTTCTTGGATTGATCCCTTGATCATTATGTAGTGTCCTTCTTTGTCTCTTATAATATTCTTTATTTTAAAGTCTATTTTGTCTGACATGAGTATTGCTACTCCAGCTTTCTTTTGATTTGCAATTGCATGGAATATCTTTTTCCATCCCCTCATTTTCAGTCTGTTTGTGTTCCTAAGTCTGAAGTGGGTCTCTTGTAGACAGCATATATATGGGTCTTGTTTTTGTATCCATTCAGCGAGCCTGTGTCTTTTGGTTGGAGCATTTAATCCATTCATGTTTAAGGTAATTATCGATATGTATGATCCTATTACCATTTTCTTAATTGTTATGGGTTTGTTTTTGTAGGTCCTTTTCTTCTCTTGTGTTTCCCACTTAGAGAAGTTCCTTTAGCATTTGTTGTAGAGCTGGTTTGGTGGTGCTGAATTCTCTTAGCTTTTGCTTGTCTGTAAAGCTTTTGATTTCTCCATCGAATCTGAATGAGATCCTTGTGGGTAGAGTAATCTTGGTTGTAGGTTCTTCCCTTTCATCACTTTAAATATATCATGCCACTCCCTTCTGGCTTGTAGAGTTTCTGCTGAGAAATCAGCTGTTAATGTTATGGGAGTTCCCTTGTATGTTGTCATTTTTCCCTTGTTGCTTTCAATAATTGTTCTTTGTCTTTAATTTTTGTCAATTTGATTACTATGTGTCTTGGCATGTTTCTCCTTGGGTTTACCCTTCCTGGGACTCTCTGTGCTTCCTGGACTTGGGTGGCTATTTCGTTTCCCACGTTAGGGAAGTTTTCAACTATAATCTCTTCAAATATTTTCTCAGGCCCTTTCTCTCTTTCTTCTCCTTCTGGGACCCCTTTAATGCGGATGTGGTTGCATTTAATGTTGTCCTAGAGGTCTCTTAGGCTGTCTTCATTTCTTTTCATTCTTTTTTCTTTATTCTGTTCTGTGGCAGTGAATTCCACCATTCTGTCTTCCAGGTCACTTATCCATTCTTCTGCCTCAGTTATTCTGCTATTGATTCCTTCTAGTGTAGTTTTCATTTCAGTTATTGTATTGTTCATCTCTGTTTGTTTGTTCTTTAATTCTTCTAGGTCTTTGTTAAACGTTTCTTGCATCTTCTCAATCTTTGCCTCCATTCTTTTTCCAAGGTCCTGGCTCATCTTCACTATCATTATTCTGAATTCTTTTTCTGGAAGGTTGCCTATCTCCACTTCATTTACTTGTTTTTCTGGGGTTTTATCTTGTTCCTTTATCTGGTACATAGCCCTCTGCCTTTTCATTTTGTCTATCTTTCTGTGAATGTGGTTTTCCTTCCATAGGCTGCAGAATTGTAGTTCTTCTTGCTTCTGCTGTCTGCCCTCTTTCTGGAGGCAAAATCAATGACATCATCTGCCTTCCAGTGGAATGAGTACTTTGTGATGTACCGGTGTTGCCTATGTGCAAAGTACCTGGGATGAGACTATATCAGAGCCTTTGGATGTGCTTACTGTATCACTTCTTTCTGCGTGGTACTGGCTGACTAGCAGTCTCAGAGCTTAGGTGTGGCTCCTGAAGAGAAGTTAGGGTTCAGAGAAGGTCTGGAGCTGCTGTCTGATATGATAGGTTGTACTCTCAGTGCAGTTTTAATTTGCATCTGTCTTAGTAAGAGTTAAGCTGGATGACCTTACACTGGTGACAGAGACATTTTAATTTCCCTTTCTGTCCTCCTGTGAGGGTGGGGGGAGGGGTGGGATTGAGCCCTCATGTCTCCTCCAGATCCAGCCAACACATCTGTCTTCACTATTTTACCTGTACTGGGGTCCTGCATGAGGTCTGATGATGAGCGAAGTGTTTCTGTTATGTTAAAAGTTGGCAAAGTATTGATTGAATGCCATGTATTTTAATTGTAGGAATAAAGACCCCATATTTTATTCCTTGCCTCCTTATATGCCAGGCTCCTTGGAGGAACTCCAGTGAACAGAGGAGTGAGGACTTCTAGGCTGAGAGAGGAGCTAGATTTCAGACACCTTCAGGAAGACACACTCCTCGGAATACAAGCCACGGCCTCTGTTCTAACACACAGGCTGCCAGCACATGGCGGCTCCGGCTCCAGCCTCTGGGCCACAGTGGAAGCTAACACCACAAAAGTAGCTGGACTAGGGTGGGCAGGGGTCTCCCCAGCAGGAGGCAGCTCGCTTCTGGCCAAGGCTGAGCTTTTGTGCTTTGGGTTAAACAGGCAGGACCCCAGGAAAAGTCTGGAGCCCTCTATCCTGAAGAGTGTGAGGGAGTTTAGTTTTTACTTTTTTTTTCGGTATTGCATGGACAGAGGGAAAGGCAACAGGAATCCATAAAGAGGCCCACACCTGGGGGGAGATAAGGGCACAGCTGTGAGCCCAGAGTGGAGGTGGAAAGTGCAGAGGCAGGGGGTCAGGACGGGGGCTCATATCTCCAGGAGGGAGCTGAACCTCCACAAGGGAGTTTGAGCCAACCCTCCTTAGGGGCAGGGCTCCCTGCTGACTTGCGGGTTATAAAAATACTGTGCCTCAAAGATCCAGTCATTTATCCTGGCTCATGGAGCTGCCCCCTGTACCATCTCTCTGTAAACTCTGCCTGCCTGGGCAGTGCCTGGGACCACCCTGTCTGTCCAGCTGGGCTGGTCCATCCCTGCCAGGGATGCGGGGCTGCCCCACCCCAGCCTGCCTGCCTCCCTGGCCCTGTGCTCCTTCATCTCTCAAGAGCTTGAGCCCCGCACCTGATGGTGGCCACACCAGGCATCTCTCCTGCATTGGGTACACCTTCTCGGAGCTGCAGGTCCTCGGCCTCTCCCCAGCACCAGAACCGTGGCCCTACTGGCAGCCCCAGACCCTGCACAGCCCACAGTGGCTCTCCTGCCATTGCACCACGCAGCCTGTGTGAGGAGCTACTGTGCAGGGGTCCGCGCCTCCTGAGGTGGGAGGGAGAGGAGGGCTGAGGTCGTTACCGAGGGGTGGGGATGGCAGGGAGACACTCTAGGTTAACCACAGCTACCCAGCTCTGATGGCTGGTTAGGTTCCAGCCTCTGCCTTAGGCTCGTTAAATATGTTACCTTCGCACATCCTCATAAGCATCCCTAAAGACTATTTTTATCCCCATTTTTGAGAGGAAGAAACTGAGGCCCTGACTTCAAACAAGAGCATCCCTCTGGGAGTCATGCGGTGTAGAGGGTGGAGGTCCCAGCTTCTCGGCTGTCGACCAGCTGCCCTGTCCAGGCACCGCCAGGCACAGACCCACGCTTCTCCCCGACCTGCTGCCAGTGAGACTCGCAGGAGGGAGAAAAGGAGGTTGACTCTGAGGGACGAGCTGGAGGTCCCCGGTGTGCCCAGCTCAGACCCACTGGGCACCAGGCCCCAGCATGCCACAGGTCTGCACACGTGCATTCCCAGGAATACTTGGGGCCGGAGGGATTAGACGCCACCAGCCGCAAATGCGATCACTGAAGGGTTCAGCCCAAGGAGGATTAGCTGGGGATTTGGAGGAAGTTTCCCACAAATCACCGTGGCTCCTGGAGGTGAAGATTCCTTGGGGACCGGAAGAGGTCCTGTTGGATGAGCAGGATCAGACAGGAGGACATCATGTGCTTGCTTTCCTGGGGTTCCCAGCACCCCCCAGAGAGCCTTGGCCGAGGGGATCCTCCCTGGAGACTGGGCCCTGCAGGAAAGCGTACCTGCTTGGGGTCAGGGCCCTGGCTTCCGGTCCCTTCTCCCCTCCTCGGGCCCCACTGTCCTCAACCACCTGGTGAGGCTCCTGCAACCCACCAGGCCGCCAAGTGCAGCGGGCAGGTGCCCGGGCTGCGTGCAGGGGAGCTTTTGATCATAGGCTCTGCTCCATTATGGATCCTCCTGCCTGAGCCCGTCATTCCTCCCCTGCACGAGGCAGGTGACTGAACCTCCCCCCATATGAACTTACAAGGGTTAAAGGAAGGTGTTTATTAGGCGCCCTCATGCACCCAGCATGGTAAGAGCTCAATAAACAGTCTGTGGTTATTGTCACTCAAGGGTCCCTGACAGCACTCACATCATGAGAGGGCTCTGTTCCATGGCCGCATGCTGCCACCTGGCAGTCACAGGGAGGAAAATGAAACTGACTGAAGAGGGTGAGAGAAATAGCTTGTGGAGTTCTTACCAAGGCACTGACTGTCCTAATGCGTTACATGGATTGTCTCACGTGAGGACGAGATACCTAATAGCTCATATTAAATAAAGTGGTGCTGCTATTTATGTGACCAGAAACATTACCTGTGTCATTCTGCTTAATCTTACAACACCCGTTCAGGTAGGAATTTACTTCCTCCACCAAACAGATAGAGGACGACAAGGTTCAGAGATGTTAAGTAACTCCCCAAGGTCACACAGCAAGTAAACGTTGCAGCTAGAATTGGAACCCTGTTTAGAGCCGATCTCATGCTTGTTTGAGCATCACGTGCTTCCCCCCAGAGAAGCTCTAGATCGTCTCATAGGGGAGGGGGATTGACAGGGAGGACAGGTGTGACCATGGAGGGGGACTCAAAGGGAATCAAGCTCTTTGGTCAGGAGGCAACCACTTTTATCCTGGATCACAGACTGAGGGCAAAGTCACAGCCCTGCAATCTTTGAAGTTATCTAAGCACTTTGCAAACAGGAGTTCCATTTCCACAAAGGTGGGCACAGAAATGGGGATTCAAAAGGCAGAGCCTGGAAGGAAATGCACATCTCTGGGAAGCATGATTAAGGAGACTTCTTCATTTTCATTTTTACACTTTGTATGTGTTTTATCTCTCTCCCAGTGCATTTGAACTACACTGAATAAGACATAATATCACAACAGGAAGGACCTTAGAGATTGTCATGCTCATAGTGGGCACTCAGTAGTGTATTCAGTGAAAGGAGGAAGGAAAGAATCCAGTCTGGGGAAACTGAGGCACAGAGAGCAGGAGAGGTGCTCCCAAGGTCACACAGCTACCACACAGTTGGGTCTAAAATTTGGGTCTCTGGACACCCACCTGTTCTCTTTTCTGTTCCACTGAATGGTGCCCAGAGTGTCCGTAGAGCAGAGGAAGAGGAGGGAGGCCTGTGCGCCAGGCGAGGGCATGGGGAGCAGGTACGGGCTTCAGAGCAGCGGAGCGGCCCGCCAGATTGATGCCTTTTCCAAATAGCCAGTCCCTTCCGGTTCCTTCTGTTCGCTATGAGGTTTATGTGGAGAGAGAGAGAGAGGGAGGGACTGATCTTACAAATCCTAGACCTGGGCCTGTTATCATATCCAGCCCTGGGCCATATTTGCTGTCCTGTCTTCTGATTTATTAACACTTGGCTCAGTCTTGGTCCTTAATTCTTACACCTGTCCCTATGCCCCCAGAGGGCTCCCTGAGGGGGACGATGTGGCCAAGAGGAGCACTGCTCTTCTTCCCGTCAGGGTCCTCCTGGGTCTACACTGAGCTTACGGGGTGATACCTCCGCTCACTCAGCTGCCAGGGACCCTGATGCCTGCCAAACCCTGGGCTAGGCCCTTTTATAACTTACTTAACAATCTCACAACCACATTAAGAGGCAGTAATTTGGGGGACTTCCCTGTGGTCCAGTGGCTAAGACTCCGTGCTTCCGATGCAGGGGCCCCGGTTCAATCCCTGGTCAGGGAAATAGATCCCACATGCTGCAACTAAAGATCCTGCATGCCGCAACTAAAGATCCTGCATGTCGCAACTAAAGATCCCGCATGTCGCAATTAAAGATCCCACATGCCACAACTAAAGATCCCGCATGCCGCAACTAAAGATCCCGCATGTCACAACTAAAGATCCCGCATGCCACAACTGAAGATCCCGCATGCCGCAACTGAAGATCCCGCATGTCGCAACTAAAGATCCCGCATGCCACAACTAAAGATCCCGCATGCCGCAACGAAGACCCGGCGCGGCCAAATAAATAAAGAGGCAGTAGGTTTTTTTCTCTTTTAAATAGACTAGTTTGTAGAGCAATGCTAGGTCCACAGAAAGACTGAGGGGAAAGTATAGGGAGTTCCCATATACCCCGTGCCCACCCACCCCTAACCCCTGCCCCCTGGTGGGAGGCATCCCCCCACCAGAGTGGTACATATGCTAAGATCAAAGAACTACACTGACATGTCGTTATCACCCAGAGTCCACAGTTTATGTTAGGGTTCATTCTTGGTGTTATAGTTCTATGGGTTTATGTCACTGACCCTGTGAGGCCTTTCTGGGACAGACCCCTCACCAGGACAGACTCCTCGCCTATATCCTCTGCTTTAGCTCCTCTCTGAAGGACCTAGATAATAGCATCTGATATACGCTTCCTGAGTTGGTTTATAGATGTTAAAACCCCCACCAAAGGGAAGATGTTAACTACTTGACCATAAGCACGTGGCCCCCAGGCCTCCTGGAGCCTGCCTCTCCCCCAGCAGGGGGTCTGAACCAGGAGCTGGTCCCCCTCCCAAGGCCATGGAGTAAGCTTTGGAGTAAGACCCACACATGCCTGGATTTCAGCTCCGCCCCTGTATCTGTGTGGCCTTGGGCAGACCCCCAGTTTCCTGTCTCCTAGTTGTGGTATTAACCCTTGCAGGCGTGTTTAAGGATCGGAGCATAGTTCCTGGCACGTGGTAGGTGCTCAAAAGCTGGTGGCTCTTATTCCTGCGCCGGATGGGATTGCCTGGCAAGCTCTAGCTCAGAAATACCTCCTGTCCAGAAAATATGCCTAAACGACTGCCAGGCCAGGGGGCCAGGAGTCCTGGAGCCCATCTTCCAATTTTCCAGCTGACAGATAGGAATCAATTCAGCCTCTGTAAGAGCCGTTACAACTTCATCACCCATGAAGCAGATCCATGTGTCCCATTTGATTTTCATTTCAGAAGCCAGGTATCAATACTGACCTTTCCACGGGGCGCTGGGGCTCAGGGGAGCTTGTTAGCGTGAAGTCCCCTCCCCCCGGCGAAGGCCAGGTAGCTTCTCACTTGCCACTTCCAGCCCAGTGGACGGGTTGATGCTTCTTTCTTGGGGCACCGGGATTTCTGGGGAGTTTGTCAAATGCAGATTTCAGCTCCCCCTGCCCATCTATTAAATTGGTACCTACAGAGAAGGCCCAGGAGCCTCTATTTTCACCAGGCTCTTCCAGTGATTCTGGTTTGGGAATCACTGCCTTAGAGGACCCCCAGGGCAGCTGCCACACTGTCGGTCTCTCTCAGGAGGAGAGCCCAAGAAGCAATGCTGGGAAGGTTTATGTGGGTTCATGGAGGAGGAGGGTTGACGGGAGGAGAGCAGGATCTCACTGCCCTTCACCCTTTACGGAGAGAGGCACTGTTAGCTTGCGGTAGGAGACTGGACTCTAGAATCACACACACAGCAGTCAAAACACCAGCCCAGCCACGTATGTTAGCTGCATGTCCTTCTCAGGTTACTTCTAGCTTTCGGTACCCTCTTAACATTAAAATGGGAATTCTAATTATCTATTTCAAGGAATTATGCTTGAGATTATACTAGATTCTTGATGGAAATGCAAGCACAGGGCCTGCCATGGAGTAGGCGTTCTGCGATCAATTTGTTGCTTTCAACTCCAAATTCACCCATCCTTGCCCTGCTTTGTAATACTGCAGTTGGATCTTGTCAACACTTGTCCTTTACCAGAGAGACAGTAGAGGGTGCTAGGGGGACACTGCAAGGCGCACAGAGGAAGAGCTCCCCTTCCTGGCTCCAGTGTGCCTTTTTTCTTCCTGCAATGTGACTGCCAGCGGCATCTAGGCTCTCTCACCCAGTGGGGCTCTCTCAGGGAGTTTTTCTGGCTCCCAGCAGGGGTACCCTCCTGTGCTTTAGCTCCTGGCTGGAGCCGCAGTGAACTTCTCCACCATCCAGTGGGCTGCAGCCACACTCTCTCCCAAGTGGTCTGAATCTCATCCAAGTTCTTCCTTCCATCATTGGGGAATCCCTTATCCTTGGAGGTAGCAGCTCCTTCCAGCATTTCCTATTCCTGTCTTCCTTAGAGTCCTCTATTGCCCCTTTTAGTAGTTAACTACCCTTCACTAGTTAATCATTCTTTGTATTAAATTTTCCCTATTCCAACAGCTGGTATGGTTCTTGTCTCCTGACTGGACCCTGATTAATATAGAGTAGGTGTTTTAAAATGATAGTTCATGTGCTCTCCATCTCCAAAAAAGTATTTTTACATGCTCTCTTTAATAACCAGGGAAAATTTGCCACATACCACCAGAAGCTGTGACAACTCTAGAAATTGCATCCCCAACCTGAATGAATGACTTCCCTCTTCAAGGGGTTCCTGGGTGTTACCACTGTACACTTCTTGGGGACAGTCTAGGGAAGCCATAGGGAGTGATGGTGACATGAACACAGCCACATTGGAAAGCATCACGGTCTTCTGCGGACACCATGCAGCACTCAGAGATTACTCTTGGAGAAAGACGAGTAAATACAGACCGGAAACTAGTGATAAGGGACATGGCTCAAGAGGGAGGAAGCCCAGTTCTTCTAGGGTAAGAATAATGTGATACTCAGGAAAGACCCCAAAACTCAGCCTCTGTGTCTTCAGCCATGCCAAAACATCATGAGTGCCTGGCGGGAGGTTCAGAATCTTCAGCACACAACCCTCGTTCTTTGCAGCTTGTGTGGGTATCAGTACAGGGAGGAAAGTGTATCAAAAAGAACCCATCTACATTGTTCTTTGGGGATACATGAACCCTATGGGTCCCACCAATAGGGCAAGATTCTGGTACCCAAAGTGGACAAGAGCAGGTGAAGTCCTCCCCACACCCAATAGAAAGCTGGCTCAATGAGGTTTCCTTCTGGCTGGTCCTGTTACCTTTTCCCACCTCAGCAACTGGCAGCCGGGACGGAGGTACGCCTTGGATGGAACATCTGTGGTCAATGGTCTGGCTGTCTCAAGGAGGTGGGTGGGTGGCAGGACCGTGCCTGATCACGGGGTGGGTGGGACCCCAGGGTCGTAGTGGTGAACTCGGGGCCATGCCTTCCCAGTAGGGACATCCTGCACACTGCATGGACCTAGGATCCCTGACTACACACCGTAAGTCATGGAAGTCCAGAGAACAAGGCAGTTGGAAGGGAAAGACTTAAGGAGCAAACTCCCTTTTGAAGAAACTGAGGACGGTCAGACAGAGAGGCAGTGGCAAGACTGAGATTACAACGCAGGGCCCTGCATCACTCCCACTCACTGAGGGTTAATGCTGCCCCAGGAAGGACGGGGCTTTCGCAAGTGCCGAGAAGCAGGGCTGGGCTGTGATTAGTGGAGATAGCCACGAGGTGTCACTGTCTCACCACCATCCGTGGCTGCACTGTGGCCTGGATTCCACCCTTCCAGGGCAGTGTCAAAGCTAATGACCAACTCTGGGTGAGAGAAGGGGCACTGTTTTTTCATTCCATGCATAAGGTTTTAAAAAAAATGTTTTAATTGAAATATGGTTGATGTCCAATACTATGTTAATTTTCAGGTAAACTACAAAATGATTTGACATTTGCATACATTATGCAGTGATCACCACGGTAAGTCTAGCAACCATCTGTCCCTACACAAAGTTATTACAATATTATGGACCATATTCCTTATGCTGTAATATACAGCGAAGGGGCTTTTGAAATTTCCATCGCTGAAAAATCATAAAAGGAGTAGCCCCTCCCAGGCTGAGGGAAAAGAGCACCGTTTATTTCTCTAGAGAGCGGGTCCCAGTAAGAGCTCTTGCTGCTGCATTGTTAGGGGCTCTTTCTTCCTGCCTAATTGCTGTCTCTTCATGATGACCGTGGCTTAGAATCCTTAGGCTCTGGCTCCCCAAGTGTGTGCCGTGGAAGGGACCTTAGAGATCTCCAACTTCAGCCCCTTCATTTTAAGGGAAGCCGAGAAAGAGAAGGCCATTCCCAAAGCACACATAGCTGGATGGAGGCAGAACCAGGACTTGAACCTGAGACCCCAGAGGCCTTGCCCAGTGCTCTGTCCACTCCACCGTGCTCCCTGTCTCTACACTACACATGCTCGGCCACTCATTCTCTTAACACTATTGGGCACTTACTCTCAACTATTTTTCTTTTCTTTGTGCCTGAACAGAATTGGAAACTCTTCAAGACATAAGATGACATGGCATGTCAGTGATCCCATCAGAAGGGCACAGCTGGGGGTCAGTTTCCTTCCCTTGGTCAAGAGTATTTACCAACTCAGAATTCTTCTCCATACAAGGACTACTCCTATTTGAGCGAGCTTTACATGAGTAAGATCAAATTCTACCTGGAAGTTGGGGGGTGGGGGGGTGGGGAGAGAGAGAGATGCAGTTTCTAAATGATAACATAGAGTCTTCTGGTAAGTACTGACATAGCTAATAGAGTCAAATAAGTGAAACCTGATTTAGTGACGGAAACAGCGCACCGTGGATACGGGTCTATTCGATTCATGACTACATGCTTAATTTTTATGTCTTCTCTCCTAAATCAAGCCCTTATATATTAACCGCCACGTTCTCCTATCTAGCTTCCTTGAATCAACTCTCTTGCTTCTTATCTTTCCCACACATTTTACTAGATTAATCTACCATAAACTCTACTTTCATCATATCACTCCCTTGTTCGAACAATAAATTGTTATCTTCTAATATAACAAAACAAAACACAAAAGAGTATTTACCAATGTCATCCATTCTTTATGCCAAAAAAGGGAAGACATGAGATGAGAATTCAAAATCAGACAGAGGATGGGGCAATGCTGCAGAGATGGCAGCTCAGATGGCAAGCTCCAGCCAGGCTGGCCGGAGGCTCCTTGCTGAGCCCACACCGGGTACTTGAGTGGGAAGGAACCTTTGGAAGGTGGATGCTTTGAAGCTGCATCAACTGTGACCATCAGGGGGCAGTGTTTTACCACGTCCTGCTCGGTCCAAGAGACTGTTTTCTGAGCACTGAAGAAAGTAAATCTTTTAAGGGAACAGAGGGGTGTTTAAAACAAGAGTCTAAGTGCGGGAAAAAAAGAAAGATGTATCAGTCTGGACTTGAAATTGATCCCTGAATGCAGTCATTCTATTGTTTTTGTCTGTGTCTATTCTTACTCGGCAGTTAAACAGTTGCCACAGCTATGAAGTTGGAGAATTATGTCTCGGTGTGGAGCCCCTTTCACATGGTCCTTCTCCCATGGTCCAGAGTTGTTCACAATCTTAGAAACCCTCTGGGGGCATTCGGGGGTCTCAGAAAGAATGGTCTAGAATCTGGCTAGGGATGCCGCAGCCTGTGCAGCCTCAAGCCCATCCACCTTCCTCCCCACTGTCCTCCACCTGGCTGCAGAGTTGGCTCGCCTGCCCTTTCTGCACCTAACTGCTGATACTCAGGCATCACCCGCTCTGCTGCAGCCCAGTGCCGCAGCTCTACGCATTACTGACCACTCCGTTGGGATATTAAGCACTTTTGGCTTGGCTGGGGGATGGTTAATCAACAACGTTGTCAGAGTGATGGATTCTTCCAGGATTACTGCTTAATTAGCTTGTTTAGAGGTAAAAATCAACTAGGACATCAGCTCTCTGGGAGCTGGAAGGAGGGGAGCAGTGAGCTGGGAGGTGGCGGGGAGGGATCTCAGCCATCCAGGGCAGCAGGCGTGGGGCTGAGAGGGTGGGGGAGGGGTGGCGGGAGGCCTCTGGCCAGAGCAGACCTTAAGCTTGAATTCATCGGGCATTTCATAGCCTTCCTGGTTGCTGCAGCCCAGAGCATTTCCACCATTCAGCGGAGCTGCAAAAGCAGCGAGTCCTGAAAAGTCACCTGAGGGCCACAGCCACCACTTGAGAGCTTTAAAAGAAAAAAGCAGATTCCCAGGTCTAGCACCAGACTTTCCGGATCAGAATTTCTGAAGTTTTTTAGAAAAGCTATTCCTAATTTTTATGCACAATGAAGTTTGAGAGCTACCACTCTGATTGGTGTCGGGCAAGTCAGCATTTCCACTGGCAACAGATTTCAGATGATTGGGTCTATGGCCACCACCCGACCGACGTCCATAGACCCCAGTCTTCCTCCTTCTGTTTTTTTCTTTTTTAACTTTTTATTTTAGGTTGGAGTATAGTTGATTAACATGTTGTGTTAGTTTCAGGTGTGCAGCAAAGTGATTCAGTTATACATATGCATGTATCAATTCTTTTTTTTTAAATAAATTTATTTATTTTTTTTGGGCTGCATTGGGTCTTTGTTGCTGCACATGGGCCTTCTCTAACTGTGGCAAGCGGGGGCTACTCTTTGTTGCGGTGCGCGGGCTTCTCATTGCAGTGGCTTCTCTTGTTGCCAAGCATGGGCTCCAGGCACACGGGCTTCAGTAGTTGTGGCACGCGGGCTCAGTAGTTGTGGCTCGCAGGCTCAGTAGTTGTTGCTCTGCGGCATGTGGGATCTTCCCGGACCAGGGATCGAACCCCTGTTCCCTGTGTTGGCAGGCGGATTCTTAACCACTGCGCCACCAGGGAAGCCCATATGTGTACCTATTCTTTTTCAAATTCTTTTCCCATTTAGGTTGTTACATAATCTCCTGATTTCTGTCTTGTCCTCAGTCTCTCCTGTCTTATTCGTCTGTATTGCTCCCTGCCACGCCTCATTTGTTTGCCCCTGTCTGTCTGAATCATCCTCCCCGCCAGCTCTCCATCTCCATCTGCTTGTCGTTCCCTCTCCCCCCATTTTTCTCTTTCCCCTGTGCTGACTATTGTCTGTTGGCACCTGACACTCTTTATACCCCCTTTCTATACCCTCTTCCATTTGGCAGAGGCTGGAAGCCTCTAGAAGAGTCCCAGATATATTTTAAGTCCCACCGGTGAGATGCACTTATGACCTGAAAGGCAGCAGAGAGGCAGAGCCTTGTTATTCTGCCTCTGGCAGGGTGGGCAGACATGTGGGCTTCAGCGGATGTGAGGTTTTGTCCTGCAAGTCACCTGCTTAGGCCTGCAGGCAGCTGTGACCATTTCTGGCCGCTCCCTGTCGTATCTGGTGAGGGTGGCGGCGGCAGCAGCAGCTTCTTTGTTCTCTGAAAGCTAGTGGTGAACCTGGGAGTTGGTGGTGATTGTGTCTGGCCTGCGCTCCTCCAGCAAACCCAACAATTTTGTGAGCAACTCACTCCCTGTGTTAAATACGTCCTTTTTGATATACCTTGAGTGGTTCCTGCTTTCTCGCCTGATGCTGCCTGATATACTCTCCGTTCCTCCCTTCCGCTTAACCTTTTCTTCTATTCCACACTCCCTGCCCTGTCCCTATTCCCAGCCCCTCCTCCTAACTGGCTATTATATGAAACTGAAAGTTTTAAATGATTAGATTTGGATAAGTTATATTATCTCCATTCTTAATTTAAAACATAGGTGAGTGGAACATTTTTTGAGGTTGGAAAACCCCTCGTTGAACTGAGTTGGCTATATCTGAGGTCCTCCTGGATTCTGTCCTAGTGGGTCAGGGCCCTTGATGGAGCACAGGGGATGGGGGAGGGAAGAGGGAAAGCACAGGCATGCCATGTGCTGCACTGTTCCACTGTAATCCTGCCTCTGTCCCCATTGGGCCTGGAGGTGGCAAGAACCAAGGAACCTATTTCTGTTCTAGGGAGAAGCAAGACTGACGTCACCCCAAACCACTGGGTTTGCACGTAGAGCTGCTCTCTGGGCCTGGGTTTCCCCGGTGTGTGTGTTTGTGTACACACGTGTCCACTCTCACCAGGGTAACCTCCCACTCCGGGGAAGCAGGCCTGTCCTTTGCGTTCCTCCACTTGGGGGCTACTTAGGCCCAGCTGCTGCAGAGGGCACAGTCACTGAGTCAGGGGACTTGGGTTTCAAGGCATGTGGCTGGAGCAGCAAAGTGTGCAGGTGTGTTGGACTTTCTACCTGGAGGTACAGGTGAAGGTCATCTCTGAGTCCTGCCAAAGCAGCCCATTCATTTTTTTGAGCTGTCCGTTGTTTTAAAGCAGAGTCTGTGTTGACCAGTCGGGACCAGCGTTTCGCATGCAGAAAATCTTACCTAAGAGGGCAGTCTGATAGCCCAGGACTTGGGGTCTTCAGGCATTAGCTCTGTCTACCTCTGAAGTCCATGCTGATAACCATGGCCATCTATCCTGGTCAGCCAAGCACAGGGCCAGGAGGCCCAAGCTATGCTGTGTGTCTGGCCCTGCTCTGCTACTGAAATGATTGCAAACACGCCGCAGCAGTTCCTGTGAGAGGCAGGTTAGTTGGCTGTGTGTTTGTTCCTCGTACCGGGACGCATCCACCTCCAAACACTCACTTAGTACCTGAGTATGGGCGTTTGCGTGATGGCGCACCCCTGCCCAGGCCATCAACCTTCTGATGGTTTCTTCTCAGAAAGGTCACACCCTGGCAGTTTCTTGCCCTCCTATTCTCTTGACACACGCATCTGCGAGGATTCCCTCACTGGAGAGATGCTTCTAGGAATGAGTTCTCAAATGTCAGTTCTCCTAAGTGGGGTCTGGCCTGGCCACTCTCTGGAAGCTCTTCTATACTCTGGTGGGGCACGACCTTTTAGAGCTATCTGATGACCATTTTATGGATCATAGGAGTGAGGGAGGCGTCCACCTTGCTGGCTGGATTTCCCCTCCCCCAAAGGTATTTTTCATCCGGAACTAAGATCCGATTTGTCACGGAGTTGAAGACCCTTATTTTGCCACCTGGCTGTGAAACAGGATTCAGATATCGGAGAGTATGACTCATTCTGCAAACACCCAACGGACCGTTCCGATGTCACGCACAGCACCCTGTGGGTGGGCAGACTGAGAAATGATTGGGTTGATGGGAGGGGAACCGAGATGTAGCTTCTCCCCTGCTCTCCCACGAGGGATCATCTTCTGCTTCGTTCTCCTGGGATTCCAGGCTGGGGTTCTGAAGTATTCAGATGACCTGTTCCATGATCGTGCGCTAACCAGAGCTTCACCCAGCTGAGGACCTGGCCCAGGATCCTCGAAGGCGGCTTTGACTGTGCTGCAAGCAGCGCAGGCTTTGCTGTATCACACCTCTGGGGGCAGCACAGCCCAATGGAACAAGGGCCAGATTCCTGAGTGATCACCGGGAATTTGTCTTAGAGAGAGACACAGATGCTCAAATGCAAAAGGTCCGGGGTGAGTAAAGAAGCTTTTCCTTCGAGTGACTACAGAGGCCAGGCCCCATTCCCACAGATGCTGTTCAGGTCCACCAGACAACAGAGGGAGCACCTGTACCACCTACTGGCAAGGCTGGACCAGCTCCATCACACCCATGGCTCCAATGGATGGCAATGTCCCTACTTTATTCTTCAAAATTCCCCAGAGGCACCCTACCCACCTACTCTGCCCTGTCTGAGCACAAACCATAGTCCATTTAGCACCTGAGTGCCTGCAGCAAAGTGGAGGCGAAGTCAGTTCCTCTGACCCCCTGGACAGGATGGAAGGGCTGAGAAGAGGGGCAGCTAGAATAACTACAACTCTGTCCTCTGGTCTAGCTGAGCTCTGGTCTGCTGGCTGTGGACCCCTGGGGAATAGTGGCTTTTCTCGAGGGCTTGTCTCTTGGATTCAAGTGATATCTCTGCATAGACATTTTTTTCTACAACTATAATCAAACATCTTTCCTGCCTACCTGGTAAAGAAGCCACCTCAACTGTTCTTCTCTGTCTCCCTCCTCTTCTCTTGAGTCTTAAACTCTTGTCTCTCAGATTATTTGCTAGTTTGCTTATTTATTTTTCATAACGGTCCAGCCCAAGGTACATAATTAAAAAATTCAAGACATTCATACAAAGCATGAAGAAAAAACAGCAGTCCCCTGCCCCATTCCTACCCAAAATTCCTCTCTCCAAACTCTTTCTTCTGAACTTTACTTCTCAATAATAGTTTATATGGTTACCCCTTGACTTACCAATTTTAAATGGCTACTGACTCCTCATGATGGAAGATGGGGCTGGGTTGCTTCTAACCCCACTTTCATGCCTGTATCTTCTCTCCCTCCATTCTCTATTATGTCACATTTTTTTGTTAAATCAATACTCAATTTTTATTTTATTCTGCTGAGTGAAGAAAAACTCTAGGTTCATATTTCCTTTCTTCTAAGAAGTCTTTGTTCTTCCAGGAGTTAGCAATTACCTCATTTTAAAAATCTGCTTGGGGCTTCCCTGGTGGCGCAGTGGTTGAGAATCTGCCTGCCAATGCAGGGGACACGGGTTCGAGCCCTGGTCTGGGAAGATCCCACATGCCGCGGAGCAACTGGGCCCGTGAGCCACGGCTGCTGAGCCTGCGAGTCCGGAGCCTGTGCTCCGCAACAAGAGAGGCCGCGATAGTGAGAGGCCCCCGCTCGCCACAACTGGAGAAAGCCCTCGCACAGAAACGAAGACCCAACACAGCCAAAAATAAATAAATTAATTAAAAAAAAATCTGCTTGGTCTATGTCATTATCCTAATAATTCTTCCAACCCTCCAGCAGAAATTCAAAATCCTTCGGAACACTATTTTTCTCATGATTAAGCGATTAGATGAAACCACTGGTTCCGTTTTTCCCATAGGTCGCTTCTCCTGCTCCCTGCTGGGCTTCTGGCTCTCTCGTTCAGCTCTGCAGCTCTGGCCTTTGGACTTCCGTAGTGAGTGAAGGATATAGTGCTGGACCTCCCGTTTCCTGGATTCCAAGTCTTTCTCCATCTTCGTTCATGTCCTTGGAGTTTTCATGTTATTGTCCTAGTTGGATACATTTCTCTTTAAAAGCTAGCTCTGGAAAGCTGCACACCCTAGGGGTGAAAGGTGCCTGGTAATCACCAGGTGTATGTTTGCCAAAGGAGGTGGGGAGTTTTCCTAACACCAGAGGCAAATCCAGACTCTCAGCTCTCAGAAAGAATTTCTTTGGTCTGAAGGCTGGAGAGACGGATTTATTAGGATAGAAGCAGACCCACTCTTCTGAAAACTGCTGTTGGTAAATCAGCAGGATCAGGGCCACCGCTGCCCGTATTTCACCCTCATGCAGAGTAGGAGGAGGTGGCCCCTTCCTCCAGACACTTTATTTATGCGTAGTGGGAACTGTTCTAAATGCTAACTTTGTTAGAGTAAGGCACTTTACTGCCATATTGACAGTAGATCAACGTGAATGTAGATGACATCAGCTACACAAACTCTCAGCAGGGTGTGACTTGCAGTGTAGAAACCTCTAGACTCTGAAATCAGTTAAGATCAACATAGCCTCAAGTGTCCAAGGACCATACACCAAAGCACAGAGTATTAGCTTTCTTTAAAGTAAGAATTCAATACTTTTAAATAATTTTAACATAAACATGGCCCCCAGTGTGACAACCGAAGTGTGTGCTTTGTTCAAAAGAAACAGATATGATGAGAGGGGAGGAAGAGGAGTTGTCTGGTCGGTTTTAATATCGTAGTTTACTAAGTTAGAGGAGAGCAGATGGGATGAAGATGAGAGAGAGGAACAGAAATGTTCTCACAATGGGAGGACACCCCAGCTTTCCTGGTGAGTCCAAGGGCAGGTAGAAGCTTCCTGTACACAGTTTGTAGGAAGCAGCCCAGAATGGGTAGACTGGAGAGGGGCTTCACAACCCCAAGTCTCTGGGGAGAAGCTCACATAGCTCATCTGACAAGGCCTTCACTAGTTCCCGTGACTGCTTCCTGGCACGGAGGACCAAATGAGCAAGGTGAGGGAATCCGCCTCTGGATTGAGTGTTGGCCAACAGTGAACCTGGGAGTGATGGGAATCCTGGAAGAAAGTAACTCTGACTTTGTAATAGCAGAGTAAGGGAATGTTGGCCAGAGTTGAAATGTTCCTGAGACTTAGGAAAGCAGATTTCAAAAGAGTGAGAGGATCAATGGGTTAGACAATAGCCTTTATAAAAGAATATAGGTCATGATGTATTGGAGATTATAACAAGATAACGTTAACTATCTGCTCTCCAGTAATCCCAATGGGCAAGAAAATAGAAATAGCTGAAATAGCAGGAAGATGTGGGTCTAAGACAATATTGACAATATTTACAATGTTTACATCCCATTTACAAAAGTTGGGATGAGAACAAAACAAAGGAAGGCACAAACCTGAAAGGACAATTTCTTTCAGTCATTTTGGAAATCGTTACTGAGTGGTTTCTCCACATGCTAAGGAGATAGCAACAAATAAGACATACCTAGGCTTACAGTGTAGCAGGGAATACAGACATCAAGACAGTAATTAAAAGTGTACTGATTTAGCAAACTACAAATACAGGGAAACTTCCTCAACTTGACAAATGGTATCTACAAAAACCCCAGAGCGGGACTTCCCTGGCGGTCCAGTGGTTAAGACTCTGCACTTCGACTGCAGGAGGTGCAGGTTCCATCCCTGGTCAGGGAACTAAGATCCCACATGCTGTGTGGTGCGGCCAAAACAAACAAACAAAAAACAAAACCCACAGCTAACATCATACTTATCGGTGAAAGACTTGGGAGTTCTCTCCCAAGATCAGGAACACAAGAATGTCTGCTTTCTCCACCTCTACTCAGCATTGTACTAGAAGTTGTAGCCAGGACAGTTAGACAAGAAAAGTAAATAAAAGTCATCCAGATTGGAATGGAGAAAATAAAACTATCTCCATTTGCAGATGACATGATTTTATATACATAAAACCTAAGGAATCCCCTAAAAAACTATTAGAACTAAGAAATAAGTTCAGAAAGGTGGCAGAATATACAAAAATCAATTTTACTTCTATACATTAGCAATGAATAAGCTAAGAGTGAAATTATGTATAATAGCATCAAATTGAATAAAATGCTTAGGAGTAAATTTAACAAAGGAAGCGCAGGACTTCTACACTGAAAACCACAAAATATTGTTGAAAGAAACTAAATAAGATCTAAAAATAATGGAGAGACATCTCATGTTCATGGATCAGAAAATGTTATGTTGTGAAGATGGCAATACTCCCCAAATTGATCTACAGATTTATGTGATTGCCAGAAAAATCCCAGCTGCCTTTATTTTCTGCAGAGTTTGTCAAGCTGACCCTAAAATTCATATGTAAATGCAAGGAACTCAGTCACCAAAACAATCTTGAGAAAGAAAACCAAGTTGGAAGACTCACACTTCCTGATTTCAAAACATACTACAAAAGTATAGTAATCAACAGAGTGTGGTACTATCAAAAGGATAGGCATTAAGATAATGGGATAGAATTTAAAGTTCAGGAATAAATCCTTACATTATGATAAACTGGTTTTTGTAAAGGGTGCCAAAACAATAAAATGGGGCAAATAATAGTCTCTTTAATAAATGGTGCTGGGACAACTGGATATACAGGAAAAGAATGAAGTTGGACACGCTACATCACACCATATACAAAAATTACCTCAGAATGGATCAAAGACCTAAATGTAAGAGTTAAACTATAAAACTCTTAGGAGAAAAACATAGGAGTAAATACTTATGATCTTGGGGTAGACAATGATCTCTTAGATACAATACCAAAAGTGTAAGTGACAAAAGAAAAAATAGATAAGCTGGACTTCATCAAAATTAAAAACTCTGAAAATGATATCATCAAGAAACTTAAAAGACAACCTGCAGAATGGGAGAAAATTTTTGCAAATCACATAGATGATAAGGGACTGGTAACTAGAATATATATATAAAGAACTCTTACAACTCAGCAACAAAATGATAAATAACCCAGTTTTAAAAACAGACAAAGGATTTGAACAGACATTTCTCCAAAGAAGATATACAAATGGCTAATAAACAACAAAAAGGTACTCAAAATCATGAGCTATCAGGGAACTGTAAATCAAAACCACAATGAGATATAACGTCATACCCTCCAAGACAGCTATAATAAAAAAGACAACGAAAAGTGTTGGCGAGATGAAGGAAATTGAAGATGATTTAAAGAAATGGAAAGATATCCCATGCTCTTGTATTAGAAGAATTAATATTATTTAAATGACCACACTACCCAAAGCAATCTACAGATTTAATGCAATCCCTATCAAACTACCCAGAACATTTTTTACAGAAGTAGAACAAATAATCCTAAAATTTATATGGAACCACAAAAGACCCCAAATTGCTAAAGCAATCCTGAGAAAAAAGAATAAAGCTGGAGGTATAACCCTTCCAGACTTTAGACAGTACTACAAAGCTACAATAATCAAAACAGCATGTTATTGGCACAAAAACAGACACATAGATCAATGGAACGGAAGAGAGAGCCCAGAAATAAACCCACATACCTATGGTCAATTAACCTATGACAAAGGAGGCAAGGATATACAATGGAGAAAAGACCGGCTCTTCAACAACTAGCACTGGGAAAACTGGACAGCCACATGTAAAACAGTGAGATTAGAACATTCGCTCACATAAAACTCTGAGAAGAGAACACAGCCAGAATACTCTTTGACATAAATCATAGGGAATATTTTCTTGGATCAGTCTCCTAAGGTAAAAGAAATAAAAGCAAAAATAAATGCTTTTGCACAGCAAAGGAAATGAAAAGATAACCTATGGAATGGAAAAAATATTTGCAAATGATGCGAATGACAAGCGGTTAATATCCAAAATATACAAACAGCTCATACAACTCAATATAAAAAATAGGCAGAAGACTTCAATAGACATTTTTCTAAATAAGACATACAGATGACAAATAGGCACATGAAAAGACACTCAACATTGCTAATTATTAGAGAAATGCAAATCAAAACCACAATGAGGTATCACCTCACACCTGTCATAATGGCTATCATGAAAAAGTCTACAAATAACAAATGTTGGAGAGGATGTGGAGAAAAGGGAACCCTTATACACTGTTGGTGGGAATGTAAATTGGTACAGCCACTATGGAGAACAGTATGGAGGTTCCTCAAAAAACTGAAGATAGAACTGTCATATGCTCTAGAAATTCCACTCCTGGGTATATATCTGGAGAAAATGAAAACTCTAACTCAAAAATATTCATGCACTACAATGTTCATAGCAGCACTATTTACAATAGCTGAGACATGGAAGCAATCTAAGTGCCCATCAACAGACGACTGGCTTAAGAAGGTGTGGTATAGATACAATGGAATATTACTCAGCCATAAAAAGAAGGAAATTCTGCCATTTGCAGCCATGTGGATGGACCTAGAGAATATTATGCTTAGTGAAATAAGTCAGACAGAGAAAGACAAACACTCTATGATATTGCTTATATGTGAGCTCTAAAAAATAATATAAATGTATGTATATGCAAAACAGAAACAGACTCACAGACATAGAGTCTGTGGTTACAAACTTGTGGTTACCAAAGGGAAGCAGGAAGTGGGGAGGGACAAATTAGGGGTATGGGATTAACAGGTAAAAACTACTATATACAAAATAGATAAGCAACAAGGATACACTGTATAGTACAAGGAATTATACCCATTATCTTGTAATAACCTATAATGGAATATAATCTGCAAAAATACTGAATCACTATGCTGTACACCTGAAACTAACACAGTATGGTAAATCAAGTATACTTTAATAAAAAAAGTGTTGCCGATAATGTGGACAAATTGGAACTCTCATTTACTGCTGGTAGGAATGTAAAGTGGTGTAGCTGCTTTGGAAAACAGTCTGGCAGTTGCTCAAAATGTTATACATCAAGTCACCACATGATCCAGCAATTCCATTTCTAAGTGTACAAATGAAATGAAAACATACATCCATGCAAAAACTTGTACACAAACATTCATAGCAGGATTATCTACAATAGTCAAAAAGTAGAATCTACCTAAGTGCCCGTCAACTGATGAATGGATGAATAAAAGATGGCATACCTACAAGACGAAAATATTATTTGGCACTAAAAAGGAATGAAGTACTAATACACGCTACCACCTGGATGACCCTTGAAAACATTATGCTAAGTGAAAGAAGCCAACCACAAAAGCCCACATATTGCATGATTCCAATGACATCAAGTGTCCAGAACAGGCAAAGCTATAGATGCAGAAGTAGATTCGTGGCCACCTAGGACTAAAGGGATGAGGCAAAAATAGGACTTGACTGCTAATGAGCATGGAGTTTCTTTTTGTGGTGACGAAAAATGTTCTAAACTTACATTGTAGTGATGGTTGCCGAGCTCTGTGACTATGCTGAAGACCACGGAGCTGTATACCTTAAATGGGTAAGCTGTATGCTATGTGAATTATATCTCAATAAGGCTCTACAAAAAAAAGGAAGGAGTGAGCCACAGCAACAAAACAGTGTTTTGAATGTTAGGACCGGGGAAGTGGTTTACACGAATAAATAACATGGAAACCCAATGGGGCCAAGACATGAAGGATCAAGAATGAGGTAACTAACCCAGGGCTGGGCAGACAGTAAGGGCAAAGGGCAAGGTTGGGAAAAGAATGAAACACCGAAGGAAATAAAGATATCTGATAAGGGGTTAATATCCAAAATATATAAAGAACTCATATGACTCAATAGAAAAAAATCCCAATCTGATTTAAAAACGGGCAGAGGATCTGAATAGACATTTTCCCAAAGAAGACATACAGATGGCCAACAGGCACATGGAAAGATGCTCAACATCACTAATCATCAGGGAAATGCAAATCAAAACCACAATGAAATATCACCTCACACCCGGTAGAATGAGTATCATCAAAAATACAAGTGTTGATGAGGAGGTGGAGAAAGGGAACCTTTGTGCACTGTTGGTGGGAATGTAAATTGGTGCAGCCATTATGGCAAACTGTATGGAGTTTCCTTAAAAAATCTGTAATAGGCTCTGGGTATCTGCTCTCCAGAGGACACTGAACCAACTCCTAGTACCATCGGACACACCCACCACTGGAGTGGGCACAGCATGCCAACTTTTACTTGTGTCAAGGAAGACTGTGAGCTGTGGGTCTTGCCCTCAGAGGAGGGCCTCCCATGACCAGCTGCCTGCACACTGTCCTCTGACTGCCCAGCTGGTGATGTCCCTCTGCCTTGAAGTCTCGCTCAGTCCATCCAAAGTACTCCATGTGAACGATGACCTCATCAAGAGCCCACAACACCGGACAGCAACTCCTAATCATTCAAGACTCAGTTCCTAGGCTGTCTCCTAGAGAGACATCACAACTTCCAGGCCAACTTAGCTGTACCATCATCTTTGCGCGAACTTCTGTGTTAGCTTTCACTACAGAGTATTGCAATTGATCTATTATATTCAGTATTTACATTTCTGTCTCTTTCACTCCATAGCAAGACCCTCCAGGGCAATGACCGAGTTTGATTTCCCTAAAGACCTGTATGTTCAGCTGTCTACGGGAGATCTCCATACGGGTGTCCCACAAGCACATCACCATATCCAAAGCTGAACTCATCCGAACACCCCTTAGTGTCCATAGAGCACCCAAGCCTCTTTCATTGCATCTTGTATATTACAGTGTAGTTTCCTATTACAGAACTATCTCTCCCACTAGACAGAGAGGAACTGAGGGCAGAAACCACACGGATTTCATTTATCTCTGTATCCCTGGAGCCCAGCACAGTGCCTCTCATATAGGTGTTATTCAATAAATGGTCACTTAATTGAAAAAAAATTAATAATAGAACTATCATATGATCCAACAATTCTACTTCTGGGTATTTATCCAAAGAAAATAAAAACACTAACTCGGAAAGATACAGACACCTTCCTGTTCATTGCCGCATTCTTTACAGTAGCCAAGACATAGAAACAACCTACTGATACATGTCCGTCAATAGACGAATGGATAAAGAAAATGTGGTATACATATATACATACAACAGAATATTATTCAGCCATAAAAAAGAAGAAAACCCTGCCATTAGTGACAACATGGATGAACCCTGAGGGCACTAAGCTAAGTGAAATAAGTCTGAGAGAGACAAATACTGTACGATTTCACTTACATGTGGACTCTAACAAAAACCACCGCTGAATTCAGAGATACAGAGAACAAAGTGGTTGCCACTGGTGGGAGGTAAGGGGGTTGGTCAAAATGGGTGAAGGTGGTCCAAAGGTGCAAACCTTCAGTTATAAGATACAGAGGTTTTGGGGCGGTTAACATACAGCATGGTGACTATACTGTGTTGTCGATTTGAAAGATGCTAAGAGAGTAGATTGTAAAAGTTCTCATCACAAGAAAAATAATTGTAACTATGTGAGGTGATAACCAAACTTATCACGGTAATCGTTTCGCAATACATACATACATCAAAGCCTTATGTTGTATGCCTAAAATGAACACAGTGTTAAATATCAATTATATCTCAATAAAAAGAAATTTTAAAAAGAATTCTAAATCCCTCCCTCCTAAACTCCAGGCCACACTCTTTCACGGATGCCCCCTGTTCTACATGACTTGGATGAAATCTGCAGCATTGGCCTTGAAACTCATGGGCCAAGCAGCTGAGCCTTGGCTCACACAGAGAAGGGCTCTGTAATCTCTGGGGAGGCTGCCCCCAGGGAGAGAGTCTCGTGTGCAGTTCCTGGAGGGGAAGATGCATTGTGCCCCTGGGAGGAAATGATTCTAAAGCTATGTCATCTTATCTGGGCTCTGGGGTCTGCTCTCCTCCTGGCTTCAGTTGTACATCACCAGGTTCATCCGGTGAGAAATAAGCATCCTTGTTACAACACAACTTTAAACTAGTCAGCTTAACACAGAGCAGGGCAAATGGTACCCTCTTCCCTTGAAAGATCTCAGTCTAGTCTCATCAACCTTTTCCAGCTAATTCCAACCCAAGCAGGAGGTCTCGGCCCTCTATTACAGCATATCTTCCGCTGCTCCCTGAATAGCCGGGCGCTGAGAGGGACAGCTGAGGTCAACCAGCTGGCTGGGTCAGGAGGCTCTTTCAAAAACTCACTGGGAGTAAGTTTAATGTACAGTGAGCTCATGGGGCTTCCCTGGTGGCACAGTGGTTAGGAATCCACCTGCCAATGCAGGGGACATGGGTTCGAGCCCTGATCCAGGAAGATCCCACATGCTGCGGAGCAACTAAGCCCGTGCGCCACAACTACTGAGCCTGCGCTCTAGAACCCGCAAGCCACAACTACTGAGCCCGCACGCCTACAGCCCGTGCTCTGCAGCAAGAGAAGCCACCGCAATGAGAAGCCGACGCACCGCAACGAAGACCCAACGCAGCCAAAAATAAATAAATTAAAAACAACAGTGAGCTCCACAGGTGTTCCTTAGTTCCCTCCTGGATTTATGACTCCCACACAATCCTCTGCTCTATTAAGCGATTGGAAAAAATAAAATCTGTCTGCCAGGATCCTAAAGCAGGCTTGGCAGCCAGCAATATATAAAGGCAGTAATTGGAGGCGGGGGGCCGGCAGCTTGGCTGGCCTGACAGACTGTTCAATAACCTCAGGGAGAGAAATGCCCCCTGGAATCAGGTGAGGGGAGGTGGCCTGGGGTTGTGCCCTGTCTCTGTGACGGGAAGGTACCTCACCTCCATTTCTGTCAGGGAGAGTCCTTTTCCGTCCTTGGAGAGGTTCTGGAACGCTTCTGGGGTAAAGAGGAGGAGAAGAATCAGGACAGGCCTGGGCCCACGTGCGATGAAAGCCAACGTGGTGATTGTGTGCGAAGCCCTGGAGTGTGCTCGGCCTCCCCTCCATTTCTCTTTCCAGCCAAACCCTACACCCGTGGCTCAGGCTCAGCCCTCAGAACAGCCCCCTGACTGCCCTGCCCCACACGCCCTGCCCCCTGCAGCTTCCTTACACTTTGTACTCTCCACACTCGGCTGTGGGGATGCGGGGCTTGTTGTAGCAGGTATCTCGGGGCACCTCCCTTGTCCAGCTGCGAATTCTCTGGAGCAAGACTGCGCCTCTGGCTTCTCCTTTACCCTCCCAGTAATTAATTAATTGCCTGCCTCAGAGCTGTGGAGTTAGTGCCACACGGCAGGGGCGGTGCAAGGATGTGAGCGTAGGACAGTTCCCACTTCGACCTCAACCACAACAGCTCCATTTAGAGCTATATTGTGGCTTGGGGTTTCACGTGAAATGTCATTTCAAACAAAGGGGTGTGCTGCTAAAAAGTGTCAAAACCTCTGGCCTACGTAGCTGGATTTCTGAGGCCTTGGTGGGGGGGACCTACTGCTCCCACCTACTCGCTGTGTGTGCAATCCTTCAGCAGGGATCAAACCCTTCGTTGCATGACTAAAGAGTAGGTTTAAACCATAAACACAATCTGGAGAGGGGCCGCAGCGATTTAACCTGGTTCCTGAGAGACGTGCTAGTAGGGTGATAAGGAAATGAGCGATCTGGGGTGGGGGAATGTCCTGGGGAGAAAAGGGTGCAGAAGGGAGGTTGGGGACTCCAGGCAACTACACCATCACACAGGCTAACGTTGGCTCTGTCCCTTGGGACGAGCCCAGGCCTGGGGCTGGAGCGCATTCCTGGTCCCCTCCTGTGTCCTTTGTGAAGGTCTCCAGGATGGCCCCGGGATGACACTTGTCATGGCTTCAAGCCGCATCAGGACGCAGACCAGGCTGGGGAAGCTGACCCTGCCTGTGCTGTCGCTATAGCGGAGTCTCATGAGATCCAGCCGCTCATTGGTGACGGGGATCCCTGCAAGGAAGTCTGGGACACAGGGGGAGCCAGTGAGCGGGGAGGAGGTCGGGAGTTGGGGTGGTCCTGTCCTCAGAGCGGAGAGCTCAGGTGGTGGCCTCAGGTGGACGGGAGAGAGCTGCCTCACCCTCTTCGAGTGCTGTGATCGTGCACGTCTAGCTGTGAGCTCCAGGGGGACACTGACCACAGAACCAACTACGGCAGACTGAAAATCAGGGGGGCCTGTGCACCCCGGTGAGCCATCAGAACACTGTAAACCAAACCATCCGTCAAGGGGACAAGCCCGGTGGCCTCTGGGCCCCACACAGCCAGAGACATATTCGGTTTCTCCTGCAGAGCTCATAAAATGTGAATCTGAATGCCTTTAGATAGGGCACGCCTCCGCAGCTTGCATGTTCTCAAACTGCCCCCTCAAATCACATCAGCTCTGTTGCCCCTTTCAGTTACCGGACTGGCCCCTGCCAGCTTTTCAGCCAAATTCCAACTATTCTCTTTCTCCCTTTTATTATTCTGGAGTCAGGAGTGAGGTTCTCCTTTAAAGGTTTCGTCTTTCACTGGCCATTCAGTGGTTCTCAGAGTGGGATTCCCCAGACCAGAAGCTTTGGCTTCACTAGGGAACTTGTCAGAAGCACAAATTCTTGAGCCCCGCCCCAGTCCTTCCGAAGCAGAAACGCTGGGCAGGTGGTGAGGCTCACCAACCTGCACTGTCACAAGCCCCCAGGGGTCCTGACTCAGGCTCAAGTGTGAGAACCACAGCCCTCGGCTGTGAAGTAAGGCGAGGATAGAGGCTGAAGCCGGGTGCGGGCAGCAGCTCAGGTTTCTACCCGCTCAACAGGCTGCGAGCCCCTGGGAGGGAGACCCGTGGAGGCTGCCCTTCCAGCAGGGGACCTGCTGGAGCCTGATTTTACATTGTATTCAGGAAGGTGGCAGTTTCCTGACTTCACCTTTTTGTGAGCCATTTCCCCCATGGGTACAGTGAGGATAACGATTCCTGTCCTTCCCAAGTTCCAGAGCTGTTGAGACAGTCAAATGAGGTGACGTTGTTGCTGAAATATGAAGCATCTGCGCCCTGCGCTGTTATTATCATTCTCCCAGGACTGAAAGCTCTTGCCTCCTTGAAGCAGACAGAGGCCATTTGATTTCACTTCGCCCCAGACCCTCTGTAAAGAGAGCATCAGCCCACCTGTGGGTATTTAACCCTGATGGCCCGGAGGCCGAGATGGAAGCATCTTCAAGGCAAGCTAGATTTCTGGTAGGGGACCAACCATGCGGGGTCATTTCTACACAATTAGAGCTGTGCTGGGGAGAGAAGGCAATCAGGAGAATTAACTGGCAGGCAAGAACTCAGGTGGGGGAGGGTGGAGTCTGCGTCTGGAGGCAGGAGGCTCACAGACCCAGTGGAAAGCAGGGGAGGGCACAAACACTGTTCTCTGCTCTCTCCCCGCCATGCCCGGCACCTACCAGCCTTTTCTACAGCATGCTGGGGGCGAGGGCAACACACACACACACACACACACACACACACACACACACACCAGTCATCACGGCTCAAAGGGTCGCCGGCTTTACCTGTGTCCTTTATGGCCTTCCACAAATCCGAGCTTGGGAAAACTCCAGAGTTCTTCCGGGAGTTTTGGGAAACACTGTGATACGGGAGGAAAAGCAAGAAGCCCGTGTGAGCCCAGTGTCCACCTGGGAGAGGATGCCCTGCGCACTTGGGTGGAGGGAGGTCCCGAGAGATCTCGTTCCCAGCCCTGGAGGCTGCTTCACTAAAACACGAGTGGGCCCAGCTCAGAGGTCGGCAGGGTGCATAGCTGAGGCCGGGGTTGGGGAATGGGCTCTGCTTGATAAAGCTGACTGCCTGGCCGTCAACTGCGGGGCGGCGGGTCCCTCTCCCAGGCCCGCACCTTTCCCCCCGCTCCCCCGACCTGCTCTCCTTCCTCTTCCTCACCCCCTAGACTGGGCTCCTGCCGCCCGGGAGGCTTCCTGCTTTCCAGGGAGGTAGAGAGCTCTCTAGAGGTTGCCTAGGGTGTGGTTAATAGCACAGACGTTACAACCAAACCGCTGAGTATAAATCCCAGCTTGACTATTACCAGCTGTGTAACCTGGGTCAAGTGACCTAACCTTTCTAGGCCTCAGTTTCCCCCTCTGTAGCACAGGGCCAATTACAGTACGTACCTCACAGGTTCGTTGCAAGGAGTAAACGAGCACATCTTTATAAAGCGTTTAGGAGCGCGCCTTGCACGATAGTGAGTGCTATGTAGGCAGCACTGAAGGTACGTGAGAACTGCGCCTGGGACCAGGCACGGCCGTGGTGTGGAGTCACCTGAACGCCCCGATTTTGTACAGGGCGGCTCTCCGTTTGCCCGAGACTTTTCTCCCTCCCCCTAATTCTCACGCGAACCCTCAGGCTCCTCCTGCTTCCCAGGTGAGGACACAGGTGGGTGAGCAACTTGCCTTGAATGGAGCAGGCAGGCACCGCAGGACTGAACCCGGGACTCCTAACGTTGGCCTATGCTCAGCTGCTGCCCAGGAGCTGCTTTAAAGCAAAATACCCCCAAGCAGGTGTGCAGCTGAGGCAGCTCGTGGGAGCCGGTTACTGGGAAATAGCGGCTTGACAACTTTGCTCTGGCCTTAGCTGGCTTTTGTGAGTTCAGAGGCTTAGCCTGTTCTCAATTAGGTACGGACTCATTAATTCAGTCACGCGTTCGTTCGGTCATTTGTTCAGCACTCTTGAGTGCCTTCTGTGTGCTGGACACCGTGGAAGGCCCTGGGGAAAAGGACGAATATGAGGGATCCCTGCCCGGGAGGACCCTGCAATCTAATGGGAGGACTGTCGGCCATTGCAGTGCCTGGTGAGAAAACAAATGACCCCAATCAGGGGTTCGGTGATATAAATAAATAATATGTAAATTGAAAGTGTTTTTATTTTATTGTTGTGGGTTCAAGTGTTAGGAGCTGAAGGGGGACTCGCTGGGTCTTAGGGGGGCGGGCAAGGCCCCCAGGGGAGGCCCCTCAGGGAAGGGGTTTTGGGGCTGGACCCGCAGGCTGGGTGGGCATCAGGCAGGCTCTGAGTGCAGGGACGGGAGGACAAGGAGTCTTAGAGCTGGGGTCCGATGGAGCCAGTGGGATGAGGGAAAGGGCTTCTCCTGGGCCCCAAAGTGGGTCCCGACTCAGAGGATCCTATGTACAGCTGATGAGTTTCAACTTTGTCCTGAGAACAATGGTGAGGCCACACTGAGGCCACAGACCACAGCTGTGATTCTGATGTATGTCCTGGCAGACGGAGGGGAAGGGGGTGAGGGGAACTGGTGGCCTAGGGGCTGCTGCACTGGGCCCGGGGAGCAATGAGGAGAGCAGTGCTAGCTGGCAGTTTTAGCTACAGTCACTGTGACCCGTTTCTCCTCCAGCCTCCTAGAGCGGTTCTCAGCCTGCCACCTGACCGCGCATTGCCTCGTACCTTCTACTGGTGCATGTACAGATCCCCAAGCAAAACAGGGGCCCTCCTTGAGGGTGGGGGTGAGTCTCCTCTCCTTTCATAGCCCTCAACCCTGGTGTAGGATCGGGCTACCCTGTAAACATATGCTAAACCAGACAGAATAAGAGTGTTAGTCAAAAGGGAACACGCAGGTACCTGGCAGTGGACAAGACGGCTCCACAGCCTTGAAAACTCCTCTTGGTCAAGCTGCCTGTTCACCTTCAGCTGGTGGGGAGTTAAGAGTCAAGCAGTCCTTCGTGCAGTGAGCAGAGAGCAGCCCCACCCACCAGCTAGTAACACAGTCAGTCCAGCGTCACCTGGATGTGGCCCTACACCAGCTGGCTCTTGCTGTATCTGAAAGGGACCTGGCTTAGATTTATTTCACAGGGAAAACAATCAATTGGAAGGAGAAGGCGGCCCTGAGAAAGGAGAGCCAACATCACGTGCGCCCAGGGGAAGAGAGCGAGCCCCAAACACAGCCTTCACCAGTTGGGGTGGGGGCCCTGGCAGGGGGGAGTGGGGAGCAGCTGGAGGGAGGAGAGCGCCTTGCAACTCCGGAGGCAGCATGAGAGGTGAGTGCACCCGCCAAGCGTGCGCCAGTGGATGGACCGCGTTCTGTGTATTCAAGTCAGCCCTGGTCACTCCATACGATGGGTTTAATGAAAACTAATGAAAAGAATGGATCTCTGAGAAACTGGAGCGGAGCTGGTGGGTGAGCAACAGGAAGGGTAGAAAAGACCTGTCTGCTTTGCAGGGGTCCTGCAGACATGACCTCCCCTAGGGTTGCCTGCCCCAGGATGTGGGGCTGCCGAGGGCCATTGGACTCATCCGCAGGGATGAGCAGTGTCTCTGGGTGATTCCAAGCCGCAGCCAGCAGAGACAGGGCCTGACCGATGATTTCATCAGGAAGGCCTCTTGTCTGACAATGGCTGGCTTCACATCCCCAGTCGAGTCTTGTTAAGAGTGAAAGAGCCGGGGGACCCGTGTCACCCCAGGGAGACCGTGCACACCCGAGGGAGGAGCTGCAAGGCAGCGGCTGGGGGATACGCCCACGAGGAGCCAGAGGGGAGGTGGGGCGGCAGGGGAGAAACGGCTCAGGGGAGAGCGGAAGTCAGGACGGGAGGCAGGAGACCCGGGGTTGGGTCCCAGCCCCGCCACTTGCGGCCACGGAACGTGGGCAGGTCACTGCACTGTCCCAGCCCAGTCTCATCTGCAAGTGCAGCACGATAGTAATAATGGGGTGTAAGTGCCGCGCAGACCGAAGAGTTTTCTGCAAGGCTGGTGGCTGTTATCTTTATTGAACTGGGGGCTTGCTGAGCAAGGAATTTAAATAGTGAGGACTCCTGCAGTGGTAAGGAGAGGGGTGTAAGGAAGATAGTTCCCACTGGTGCTACAAGGAGGCAGTGAAGGATAATGTTAGAACATAGACTTTGGAGGCTGAAAACTCCAACTTCAAATCCAGACACAAATTCTGACTAGCTGTGGGATCTGGGCTGAACCCTTGTTTCTTCCATTGGATCATGGGACAATACTTCTTATATCACAGGGGTTATTGCAAGAATTATGAGGAAAATGATATATATCAGTACAGTTCTTGGCATGCAGCAGACGCCTGATAGGTGGTAAGTTTTGTTATTGTTGCTGTGGCGATTCTGGAGGGCAAGTTGGTGCAGAATTCCCAGGAGCCCAGGCTCTTTGGTGAGCCCTCAGAACCAAGAAGGAAAATAATGAGGGTGAGAAAAGTGTTCCCCAGTGTCCTAAATAGACCCCTGGGGAAGCCCAAGGAGCAGACAGGCTCTTAGAGCTGCGGGAGGGGGATGACTGCAAAGGATACATCTGTCAGAGCCACAGTGCTCCGGCACTCATGCAAAGAGGATGTGTCCGCTGAGGTCCTGAGGGGGAGAACAGGAAGGACTGAAACGTCAGGGAGGGGGCATAGGACTGGCGTGGCCATGGGGATGGGGTTGGGGCCAGGAGGTCCTTCCTTACCTTCTAGGAATTCCTGGTTGAGAAGGCTCTGAACCTGGGTTCGGAGGGTATCCACCAAGGGGAGAAACGAAGTTGGAGTCCAGTCTGGGTTCTACTCTCGAGCCATGCACCTTGGCGCAAAGTCCTGGATCAATGTCCAGCCCCTGATCCAAACGAGGAAGGGATGCAGGAATCACATTGGTGCCCAGGAGCAGAGGGGCACACCTGCCTGACTGTGAAAGCACTGGGATTTCTGAGCACTTAGTTCCCATCTCACCTTTGTCATGAAGCCTTCCCTCCCTCCCTCCCTCCCTCCCTTTCCTCCCTTCCTTCTCTCCCTCCCTCCCTCCCTCCCTCTCCTCCCTCCCTCCTCCCTCCCCTCTCTCCCTCCCTCCCCTCCCTTCCTCCCTCCCTTTCCTCCCTTCTTTCCCTCCCTCCCTCCCTTCCCTCCCTCCCTCCCTCCCCTCCCTTCCCTTCCTTCCTCCCTCCCTCCCTTCCCTCCCTCCCTCCCTCCTTCCCTCCTTCCCTCCCTCCCTCCCTCCCCTCCCTTCCTCCCTCCCTTTCCTCCCTTCTTTCCCTCCCCCCCTCCCTTCCCTCCCTCCCCCCTTCCCTCCCTCCCGTCCCTCCCTCCCTCCCCTCCCTTCCTCCCTCCCTTTCCTCCCTTCTTTCCCTCCCTCCCTCCCTTCCCTCCCTCCCTCCCCTCCCTCCCCTCCCTCCCTCCCTCCCCTCCCTTCCTCCCTCCCTTTCCTCCCTTCTTTCCCTCCCTCCCTCCCTTCCCTCCCTCCCCCCTTCCCTCCCTTCCCTCCCTCCCCCCTTCCCTCCCTTCCCTCCCTCCCTCCCTTCCCTCCCTTCCCTTCCTTCCTCCCTCCCTCCCTCCCTTCCCTCCCTTCCCTTCCTTCCTCCCTCCCTCCCTCCCTTCCCTCCCTTCCCTTCCTTCCTCCCTCCCTCCCTCCCCTCCCTTCCTCCCTCCCTCCCTTTCCTCCCTTCTTTCCCTCCCTCCCCTCCCTCCCTCCCTCCCCTCCCTCCCCTCCCTCCCTCCCCTCCCTTCCTCCCTCCCTTTCCTCCCTTCTTTCCCTCCCTCCCTCCCTTTCCTCCCTTCTTTCCCTCCCTCCCTCCCTTCCCTCCCTCCCCCCTTCCCTCCCTTCCCTCCCTCCCCCCTTCCCTCCCTTCCCTCCCTCCCCCCTTCCCTCCCTTCCCTCCCTCCCTCCCTTCCCTCCCTTCCCTTCCTTCCTCCCTCCCTCCCTCCCTTCCCTCCCTTCCCTTCCTTCCTCCCTCCCTCCCTCCCCTCCCTTCCTCCCTCCCTTTCCTCCCTTCTTTCCCTCCCTCCCTCCCTTCCCTCCCTCCCTCCCTCCCCTCCCTTCCCTTCCTCCCTCCCTCCCCCCTTCCCTCCCTCCCTCCTTCCCTCCCTCCCTCCCTCCTTCCCTCCTTCCCTCCCTCCCTCCTTCCCTCCCTCCCTCCTTCCCTCCCCTCCCTCCTTCCCTCCCTCCCTCCCTCCCTCCTTCCCTCCCCTCCCTCCCTCCCTCCCTCCCTCCCTCCTTCCCTCCTTCCTTCTTTTTTTTTGGCTGCACAGCATGACTTGCGGGATCTTAGTTCCCTGATCAGGGATTGAACCCGCGCCCTCGGCAGTGAAAGCGTGGAGTCCTAACCACTGGACCACCAGGGGATTCCCATGAAGCATTTCCTGATTGCTCCAGGCCCTGGTGATAACTCCCTCCCTGAACATCTGTAGTGCTGATTATTCCTTACATTTGATACCTGGTGTGGGTCACCTTGCATTTCTCTCTTTATTCATTACTGGGCTGAAAGCTGTGTTTACTTCCCCCACACCATACCCAGCACTTGGGAGCCCCTCAGGAGAAGTATTGTTGAATGAATCAATTCAGCTCTGCAGGTGTGTTCCTCCATCTGCTTCCAGAAAGGAAGTGAGAGAAAACATGACTACTGAGTGTGTGTGTGTGTGTGTGTGTGTGTGTGTGTGTGTGTGTGTGTGTGTGTGTGTGTGTAGATAAAAACACCAGGAATCCAGGCTAGGACAAGTTGCTCTAATTGAGCACATAACTTAGCATTAGTCTTCCCAGCCACAGAAGCAGAAAGGGAGACATCATGGTTTTCCTCGGATAAAAAACGGGAAGCAGCTGAGGTTGAGGGGAGAGAAACTTTCCTGGCCTGAACTTCTGAAGGTGTTAACTGCCTTCACTTTTCTGTTCGGGACACTGACCCCAACAGTTTTATGGGCAGCAGATTCCGTGACGATTTGACAGAGAAGCAGAGCTCTTCTCCATGCAGCTGTTTCCTTCACTCAGCCTGGTAAAAAGCCGAGGGCATGATGGGACATCACCACCCTGGGGAAGCTGTCCCACGGGAGAAGGAGTTGGAGTGAGGGCGCCCGGCAGGTGGCTTTGTAGAGGGGCACTAGGTCAGGAGGAAGGAGGTTCCTCCTTGGGGTCTTCTGAGAACCAGTACCACACAGACAACAGATAAGCAGTCCCCAGGGTGGCCTCACCACCCAGAACACACGGCAAAAGCAGCCCTACAGTTTGTCCTTACTGGAGTCCTTTAGCCGGAAAAATGAGCCCCAGTGATGTCACCAGTGCAACACATCCTGCCAGCATCTGAAATCGGCCCTTAGGTCATCTCTCCAGCGTCTCCCTGGTCGGTCACGTCAGGGAAGTCGGTGTTGTGTGCCCGCCATCAACTGAGTTTCTTCCTCGAAAGAATCGTGGCATCTCACTATGAAGAGCAGTTGCCGTGGTGAGGAGTCACGTGAGAACGTGAGCAGCTGTGGGGCATGGGTCACATCCCCCGCGCTGGACAGCCCCTGACCTGGTCCCTGCACCCAGCAAACACCATAATGTTGGAAGAGATGGGGCTAGGAATGGAGATAAAGGTTGCCTGAACAAAACGCCCAAAGAATCGCACGTCGGCCTCTACACCTCAATGGAAGATGCCTAAGGACTGATGCTTTGCTTTTCTTGGAACATCCTAGGGTATCTGTACATGTTTGCTGATTGAATAAATGATAGATGATGGATGTGGCCTGTCCCAAAGGCTGAGTGTGTCCTTCCTTTTCCCACAGGCGGACCTTGGGTTGTGGTACCACCACCACTACTACGGCTGATAAAGGGGTACAAGAGATTGGGAGACAGGACAGAGTGAGTACATGGACGAGTATTTTGCTCTCAACTTTCTTTTGAGGACACAACCTCTGAGGACAGTTTGCAGGTTGTGCAGAGTGATGCCAGGTTGGCCCTGCTCAAGGGTCTCCACCAAGGGGAGAAGAGAAGTTGGAGTGCAGTCTGGTTCTACTCTCAAGCCACGCACCTTGGCGCAAAGCTCCATCTCTCTTCTATTCTAATTCCTACGAAGGCCTCATGTGGGCTGCCAGTTACCCTCTATGAGAAGACATTTGGTGGTTGTTTGGAAAAGTCCTGATTAGGGAATCTGTACCATTTATCATATGACAAATTATATTTTTTATTTCAGAGGTGCAGGTTCATGGACCACGTTGAGGACTTTGCCACCTGCCCCGGAAGGAAGCTTGGTCTCACGTATCCTAACCGGGTCCTGCTGATCACCTACGGGAAGTAACCTTAGCTAGAGCATCTGCTCTGGGGAAGTGAATCTGTCTTAATTCAGTGCAGACTGATTGAACACCTTCTCTGTGCCAAGGAGAGTGATAGTTATTGGGGACAAGGAATGCATCCGTTGTCATCCCTGCCTTCAGAAGCTCACAGACTGGGGACATTCACCATAGTAGATCCTGTTTTGCATCAAGTGAAGTGCTTTCTGAGTCAGCCCAGATGTGGGCCTGAATCCTGGGCTAGTGTTGATTTCAAGGAGGTTCATACTGAGCTGTTCCCTATTACACGTACCCTCATGCCAGCCACATTCTTCATCTCTCCTTATTTATATCTCTGGGCCCAAGCTACCTGGATAACTTCCCTTTGGCTGCCTCCTGGTTACCAATGCCCTGTTAGCCTTCTGAATGTCTGGCGTCTTCCTGTCCTCGGCCCCTATCTGCCCGAGGTCGGCATGGTACACTCGATCATCTATATGACTTTCCGCTTCCCACACCGACATGACGACTAATGGTAAAAGGCCCATCGTGCAGAGCCCCTGGCAGCTGGGTTTTTTCCTGACAAGTCAAGGAGTTCTTTATAACGGCTTATTAAACCATTAAGAAAATCCCCTGCGCACGTAGGTGGCTTGGCGGGAAGAAGGCTGTTGGTGCTTTCTGAAGCTGGCCAGCTCCTGAGAAGGATGCCAACGTTGGTGGGAGGTGGCAGAAGGGGAGAAGGAAAGATGTCAAGGGGTATTGCCAATTGCTTGTTTAAAGATTTTAAAAGCTCACTCCCCTATAATCAGGCCCTTCCTTTCCAAACTACACTTCACCCCAGATGTCCCCCAGGTGGGGCGCCCCGTCTCTCCAGATCAGTTCTGGACATCCAGGGACAGAGGCTGACACGACCACCCATCAAGTCATCTTCCTCCTCTATCCTGATAAGGACCTGGGAGAGGTTTCCTTCCCTCCGGCTCCTCCATCACCTGTCCTATGTAGGGCCCCTCGCCGTCATGCTAAGTACTGTACCTGCTGAGCGTATCTGTAGAAAATGCTTCGTTGGGAGCCATTTCTGGATGACTTGCCTGGATCTAAGAACAGCCAACATCAGATTTCTGGGGAAGGAGGTGAGGGCCCCAAAACCTTCCACCTGGATCTGAGACAGAGGCTTCATCCAGCAATTGGATCAAACCTTTTTGGGGAATGGGAAAATGGAAATTAGTGGAAGGAAGATGGTTGGGTCCAGCCTGGCCTTCAAGGCCTGGTCTTCTCACCTCATCCCTGCCCCTTTGAGCCATCACCAGCGCATTGTGGTATCTGTGCTTTCATTGGTCAGTGGCGAGGCAAGAAGGAAGGAGATAGAAACTCTTGGGGAGGGGACGGGACCCAGTGAAGTCTGCCAACCAAGCCTTGCCGCACGCTTACCTGCAGTAGTCTGAGGTTGGGATTATCGTCCAGGTTCCTAGAAAATCAGGGGGACAGTGTGACAAGGATGACCAGCTCACTATTCAAAGGAGGCTCACGCTTACATGTGGCAGGCACCCCTGCAGGCATTGGGCATCTATGCCAAGGACACACGTGGAGAGCCCTCAGCACAGCAAGATGTGAAGTGGGCAGCCATGGCAGTCAGCAGACAGACGAGCATCTTGACCTCATGTCCAGTCTTTCGGGTGGCCCTCCCCAGTCTTCAAATCATTTTGTAAACTGTTCCTTTCACAACCAGATATATGTGTATCATAACCCCCATTGCCAGGATGGCAAATAAGATTTGTCTTAGGTTCCAACTCTGAATGGTGGCACAGTGACCATCTGGCATTCTGGACCGAGAAGGCCTCGTCCATGCTCAACGGTAAAGACTGCCATGATTGTAGTGATGCCTGCCTCGGGGCCAAGAGGCATGAGGTGCCCAGCAGGGTCTTCACTGCAGTGAAGACCCTCCACCATCAGACTCTGTCACTCAGACCCATCTCTCACTGTCTCCCTGATGTGCCCCACATTCTGTCCGCATTTCAGACAATTGCCATGCCTGCCACGTACCACCTTCCTGTGTGTATGGACAACATCGCTCATTCTTCAACGAGCCCCATGCTCACCCACTTCCCTGCTTCTGCTCATGTCTTTTTCCTCCACCTGCACTGCCTTCCCCTGGGAAACACTGTTAGGTTTTCCATCAAGGACTAGCTCACATTCCATGTCCCCCAAGAAGCCTTCCTCTGTCCCTCTTGCCAGAAGGGAATCCTCCACTCTGTCCTCCCACATGACCCTGCACTTCCGTCAGGCAATGGCCCCATCCTGTTTGTGGTCTACGTATTGGTTCACAGACTCTGTCGCCTCCACTCTGTGCTGAGCTTCTTGAGAGCGGGGGCCGTGCTGTGTCCCCTGCTAACTGAGTGCGTTGCCGCACAGAATGGTGCAATGTGTTTTTATAAAATTAAGTAGAATAAAACGTTTAGAATCCCAGAAGTTCTGTACCTGTCACTGTCTGGCATCTTTAGGAAGATTCGGAGCAAGAACTCAACTGCTTCTCTGCCTGCGGAGGCGACCACCACATAGGTCCCAGGGCTCAGGCTGAAACACTCTGTAAGGTTGCATGTGGTTTCAGAAACGATGCCCTTCTCAGCAGTTCTGAATTTGGAAAAAAAGGTGGACGGCAATCTCTCTCGGAAATGCTGGAACTGGAAGAGACGTGATGATGGTGAGAAACCCCCTCTGTGCATGGGCCACAGCTACCAGGAGAGACCCCTACCTCCCAGACCTCTCTCCATCCATCAGAACAGCACTACAGGCCCTGAAAAGGGAGACACTGTTTACCCAAAGTCTCGAAATGCAATAGAGTTCAGACTGTTATTTAATATAGATGCTAACACTACAATGAATGAGGGGAATATGATACATGGTTTTACCTCATTAAATCTTACAGCATCCTGGGCTTCTGGGTTTATCTCCCTGCTTATATACAAAGACAAATCATGAAAACTAATGAGACTGTTCCAATACTGAATTAATTCAGTAATTCAAAACATAATTCAGTATTGGAATTTGGAGTCCTTTCTCTCTGGACCCTTTTGCAAAGCACTCCTTGGACCCCTGCAGCACTGCGGGGCTGGAGTCCTTTCGCTCCCTCCATTCCTTCCTTCCAGTAAAGCCCTGAAATGCCTTCTCACTGGAGAATAATAGGCCCTCATCATTCTCCTTTTATTTCAATATTTTCTTGGAGATAAAACAATAAATATCATGTAGTTCCTATTACTGGACGTCACATACATATTACACGATAAAAACCCCTTACTAAATACATTTTCCCCAACACAACTGAGATGGGGATTCCATTTAGAACGGTCACGCAGCATGAAATGACTGCTTGTGAGCTCTGCCTCGGGGGGAAACGAGGAGACGGGGAGAGGGTCTTTTCAAGGGGTGGGAACCAGGCTGGGCTGCAGCTGGGGCTACTGTTGCTGCGTGCATCGGGGCGCTGGGCAGAGCCTCCAAACTGATGCTGCTGACATTATCAGCAGCCCCAGTGTCTCTGGAGCCTGACTTGCTTGGGCCTTTCTAGCAAAAGAAACGATGAGATCAGTTCTTCTCCAGAGTCAGCACTGTTGTGTGTGTGTGTGTGTGTGTGTGTGTGTGTGTGTGTGTGCACACGTGTGCACATGGGGAGGCACTGTGTACAGACGGGTGTGGGCTTTGAGCCTCCTACAATCACAAGACCCGACCCTCTATTTCTAGGGATGCGGCTCAAACCTTTTATTCGATCAAGTCCTCACCTCGTTCTCCAGGTCTGGGAACTAGAACCCTGACTCGTTCCTTGCACCTGACTGCTTCCCTTGAAGCCCTTCCAGAAGTTCTCATTCCATGACTGTTGTGCTGAGAACCAGAGTTGGATCCTAAACCCAGCTCTGTGGCTGGGCTGCCGCTGTGACAGGCAGACCTCCTTGCTGTCTGCTTTCTGCCTGGGGTTCTGTGTATCCCCTGCTCAAGGACCAGCTGTCCCAGCCTCTGTCTCCCTGTTGGGGGACGTCTGGAAGGGCCGGAGGAGCTTCCCTGGACCTGCCAGCAGGCTGCAGTCACCACCCGTTGGCTGTGGCTACATCCTGCTCCCTCCCTCTTCCCTTCCATCCTCGTCCTGGCACATGTACCTCCCCTTGGGCAACAGCCGCATTACAGAGTTCACGTCTAAAGGGGTTTGAGTGCCTGTGAGGTTAGGCTTCCCAAACTCCATCTTTCCTTCTCCATCCTTACCCATATTTTGGTCACCTTTCACCCACGCCAAGCCAGAATATTTACTGGGTGGGGGGGGGAGGGGCAGGTGGTAGTGGGTGGTCGGGAGGGTGGGGAGGGAGGGTGGTGGCGGTGATGTGGCTGTAAGAAGAGTTGGAGGATGTGCCTTGAACTTGCATTTGCATTGCATGCATCCTGGTTGTGGTGGGATTGGGGGCTGACAAAGAATACAGGAGGCTAAAGATCTACCCCCGGCCCCACCAGGGACCCATGAGCCTGTCTCTCATCTTAAAAGGAACAGGCAGCGTCAATCTTATCTATCGGGCCAAATGCTTGAGGATGGTTTCATGGTTGCATTCCCTCTGCAACGTCAAACCAGAGAACAGCTTAAGGGATCCAGCTTTAGACAAGGACAGCTGAAATATTCCCTGCGTTGTTGACCTGTTTGGAAGTTCTAAGCTTGTATCTATTACAGGACATAGCAAGGCTGAATTGGCAGCCACAGAACAGCAAGAGACACGTTGAGGTCAAGGGTGTTGGAAGAGGCATAACAATATGGACAGACGGCAGCAGGGGCGGTGGCCATACCTGATAGTCGATCTGAGGGAAGAGAAGAAAGGCAGGTTCAGGAACCCAAACTAAAACCCAAAGGCGAGCAGATCTGAGAAGGCTGGCTCGGGGCCCTGCGTTCCTTTTTGTTGCACTTTCAGCCTGTTCCCTGGAACACCTGGGAGTGAACAGGGACCATCACTCATTCTCTGTGCAGAGCTGTGACAAAGGAAACCCAACTGCTGTAGGGAGCATGAAGGGGAAAGGAAATTGAAGTGGGAGGAAGGTGTCTGAGAAAAGGAGACTCTCCCTTTCTCATCTCAGCTTGGTTACTCTTCACAGCAGTGATGATAAAATTGGAAGGAAAAGAGACAGTGATGGGAACTGGAGGTAAGACAGAACCTGGATCAAATGTAAATTCCCCAGAGTTGGAGCTCCAAGGAGAAGGAAACTGTTATTCCATCAGACCACTGTAAAGCATGGTGGGAATTTGTTCTAGCATTCCCCTCCTCCCAATCGCTGTACCTCAGTGTTTGTAGGGATGTATGTGTGGGTCTGAATGTGGAAATATCTGTTTCAGTCTGTTCATGTTGCATAAGGAGGCACTGAAGATGCAGTCCCATTTTTAAGCCACTTCATGGTTTGCAAAGTATTTGCATGTAATGTGTTGAGTTGTCACAGAAATCCTAAGCATATGCTAGGCTCCGAAACTGAGGCTTTGCAGTCTCAGTAGCAGAGGTGAGAATAGAGCAAGCTGTGTTGCTTCCTTTGTAATTAATACCCACCACCTCCATGCACTGTCTTCCACAGTTGGCATGGGTTTCAGTTCTATCCTACTGCTGATCCTGGGCTCCGCTTAGGCGTACAGGCCATTTGATTTACCTGGGCAGACTTATCTGGAGATCAGGAATGAGCTGGAAGGGAGGTGGAAAGTTCCAGCCTGGGGGAGGATGGAGCTTATCCATCCTTGCTCTTTTTCTCTGTCCTGTCTTCTCCCTGCCTATTTGTACACCACCTGTGTTTGGTTTGATGCAAGGCAGAGCAGTGCTCCCATAGCAATTGGAGAGCCACAGGCCCATGCCAAGGTTGCAGAAATGTATGCAGCTGTCATGTGGGCAGCGCTGTACCCACGAACACCAGTAGAGCCCTGGAGTCTCAGACAGACTAGCTGTTGGAACAAACATAGCCTGTTTCTCAGCAGAACCATCAAAGGAACCCAAGTGCCTCTTGAGTTGTCAAGGTCTGGACTGTTCTTTGGTGTTTAACTCGATCAGGATCCTGCAAGATCCAGAGGGATCTCCAGGGAGCCTAAGGAGGTCCCAGGTCTGCACGCCCCTTCAGCAAAATGGGCAGCTGAGAACACAAGGCTGCCGTGTTGCTCGGCTCTGGGGCACGAGAATCAGATGAAAATATGAACAGCACCCCCAGTTTTTGTGCATGGGGGGCAGACCTCATACCCTCTCTGGACTTCTGTCTCTCATGAGGAAAGGGAAGAGCTGGCTGAGATATTCTTAGGAGTCCTGTCTGGTTCAGGACTTGAATTGAATTGTTCAATCCCTGCTGGTAGACCAGATGTCTCAGTCCCTTCCTAGCCCTTCCCAACTCCTCTCATTTTGTTCTTCTCAGAGGTGAGATTAGGGGACTCTGAGGATGAGGATCCTCTTAGAAGGTACCTGAATCCGTTGGGATCCTTGGCAGAAAACAATGGAAACTAATCCAGGGTGGGGTGAACAGGAGGTCATTTATGGGAAAGATAAATCAGAGTCAATGGGAAATCGAGAGAATGCAACTCGGAAGGTGGGCAGGAATGAGAAGAGGTGGCTACACAGCTGGACACCATCACAGGATCTGCCTGCATTGCTGCACCAAAGATCTGCTGCAAAGAATCCCTCAGCTGGTCCTAGCTCCTCTAGTTACTTCCTCAAGACTCAGGGCCTAGAGTAACCAAGAACATCCAATTGGACAAGCCTGGGCCACAAGTCTATCCCTTTGCATCCAATGGCTGGGGAGAGGGAATATTTGGCCTCTTTGACTGCTGCAGTGGGAGACCAGGCCTTGCCTTTCACCAAGGTTCCCCCCCACATGGAAAGGGTGTTCATGTGCCTAGTGGTGATGAAAATGACAACTGTCCACTACTGCATCCTTAGGAGATGTTCTTTGATAGTCTCAGCTGGTTTGCAGAACCTCGAAAGTATGGTGCTAAACCCCAACAATTTCTTTTCCACTGATTTCATGCAGCTAGGATGTGGAAATGTGCTCAGAGAGAGCAGGACCCAAAGGGCTCTCCTCCTTCTAGAGCCAGAAACATATTTTTGTTTGAGCTGTGAGCACCACCAGAAAGGCAAGTGCCTATGTCCTGCTGAGAGCCCTGGTCCTGGGACCACAAGTTCTGGTATCGGGCACTCCCCTGTCACCACCCAGCTGCACCTTGGGCAGGTCATTCACGCTGACTTTTGGTTTCCACATCTATAAAAGCAGGAGTACGGGGGTTTTTGAGACAGTGAATGTGAACATGTTTGGAACTCTGAAGTTCTCTATCAGTGAGGCCTTCGTATTAGAGTGAACCACAGCCAGCGCACAGGACTGTTTCAGGACCCAGGAGCCCTGCCTGTCCATGACGGGGCTAAGGCCCTAGTTGTGAATGTTGCCTTAGTCTCAGTGAACATTCCTGGGATCCTTCGTAGAGATGCTGTCAGAGCTCCAGCCACACAAGTGATGGGTGTGTTTGACTGAAGGCTCGAGGGACATCTGGCACCCGGTCCCCAGCTCTGCCATTAACTCTGTGTCACTTCACGTCACTGGGCCTCAGTTTCTTCACCTGTAATATGGGGACAGGGGATCCCAGCATTTGATGGTTGCACGATCTTAGTTATCCATGTTCGTGCAGAGAGGCTGTGGGGTGTATGATTTGAGAACCCTGCACTTTATCTGTGGGATGCATTAAACTATTTGGGAAAGGAGGAGGGAGCACAGGTATCAGATTTTCTTTTGTAACTCCTTTCTTTTGCATGGTATTAAAAAAGAAAAAAAAAAAAGGAATTCCCTGGTCACCTACTCACAGTTAGTGTGTGTGCAGGTGAGTGTGTGTTGGGGGTTGTGCGGCGGGATGGCCCCTTAGGAGCTGAAGGGCTGGCTGAAGAGCCATCAGAGGGAGGGGAGGCTAGGTGGAGAGGAAGACCTGGCCTTGGATAAGTGGCCGAGCAGATGCTCGTAAGCCAACCATGGAGCTTTGACCGATTTTGGTGTAAGCATAAGAGAAAAACGTACCTCCCGGCTGTATACCCAGGATTGTTTTTTCCCTTAAACTCCTCCCAGAGTTTAGCCAATGATTCTCAGACATTTCTGTGTATAAGCAGTCCCTGGGGAGCTCATTACAATACAGATTTTCAGGCTCTGTGTCCATGGAGATCGGGACTCAGAATGTTTGGGGGTGACCCCAGGAATCTGCACTGTTGCAACAGCTGGTCTCGGACCAGACTACTTTTTAAGGAACAAGCATTAGAGCCTGCAGCAGGAAGTGCTGACAAGTGGCAAGGGCAGGAGCTGTGCCCACTGTAACCTCCTTTGTCTCAGGTTTCCCTGCAGATTTACAGAGTTGCACCAACTGAACTCTATCACGCTTTGGGTTTTAGTTCTGAGTCTGCAACTGGGTGAAATCTCCCAGCCTAGCTGGTTGCTTTCTCCAAGGTGTACAGAAATGTCCTCCAAGGGCAAAGCCCGGAAGCATGCTGCCTTACCTTGAACACCTCGGACTTCAGTGGAAATGTCCTGTCTGTTGCCTTTAAATTTTGTGGCAAGACAAAATTGAAGGACACGATGACATTGCTGTTTTCCATGCTTTCTGGCACAGAGAAGATGTACTGCATGTCCCTCTGGGGTCCTGCATGAAAAAGGGCAGTGAGTGGACTTCAGCTCGTCTCTGGCATTCCAGGATGGGACTGTGACCACTTCAGAGAGCCAGTTCAGTGTTGTGATGGTTGTGATGGAATCTCTGGCTTTGGGCTAATAGACCAAGGCCTGGGTCCCATTCCCCACAGTTACTAGTTGTGACACAAGCTTCTTTATTTTGTGAGCCTCAGTCTCCTCCTCTTAAAAATAAGGAGGGAAAGTATAGTTCCTACTTGGTGAAAATGTCTCTTACACTGTAAAGTTGTGGGCTATTTTTATAATAATAAGTGGAATTCCAGAGGCCTCAAGTATGCATTGGTGACAACCATGGAGCCATGAAATGGTGTCAATCCCCCAAGCATCAATGGAGACAGAGGAAGAGAGGCAGAGAGATGGCAATTCATAGAACTCTGCTACCCAAGAGTCCTCACCAAAGCCAGAGGGAGACAACTAACGTGAAAACCATTAGATTCAAATGCATGAGAGATCGGGACTTCCCTGGTGGTCCAGTAGTTAAAAATCCGCCTTCCAACGCAGGGGAGGCGAGTTCAATCCCTGGTCGGGGAACTAAGATCCCACATGTCGCCGGGCAACTAAGCCCACGAGCCATAACTGCTAAGCCCATGCGCCCCAACTACTGAGCCCGTGTGCCACAACTACCGAGCCCACACACCACAACTAGAGAGCCCGCATGCCACAACTACTGAGACTGTGCACCACAGCTAGAGAGGAGCCTGCACACTGCAACAAAGGGCCTGCGTGCTGCAACGAAACACCTGACACAGCCAAAAAAAACAAAACAACACAACCAAATGCATGAGAGATAATGTATGAAAAATAAATGAAGATGAGACAAGCTAGAAATGAATTAATAGACATCAGAAGGTTGGGGTACGATTGGGAAGCTCTGAAAGGGGAATAGGGAGACATAGAGGCCATCTCAGTCATCGGCTTTCTGTGAGGATCAAACGATGACACACTCAAGTGCACTTAGCAGCACAGAGCAGGTGCTCGCCGGCTGCCTCCCTTCCCTCTCTCCCTTGTAAGGAATTACTACAGATGGCACAATGTATAATTTTGGTCAGTTCATCGATCTGCCTAATATCTGGGGGTGCTGGCCCACAGTCAGACAGGTGCAGCTCAGGAAGATGAATCGGTAAACTTGCTGCCCGAGCGACTCGGTGGTTTCTTAGAATCTGTCCATGGTCTCCTGGTGACTAGGTTCTCTGACCAGCAGAGTGAAGAGCCTGCAGGCGTGGGGTCATTCAAGCATACATTCTCGACAGGCTGGTGCCAAGGTGAGGGAATGCACGTGTCGAGGTGCAAACACACCCACACACACAAACACACACGCACAACTATGTTGTTTGTATAGCTTTTCCTATGCAGGATGTGTGAGCACACTCAGGTTCATCTTCAGAGGGTGATATTTACATCAGTTGGGACCATCTTTCATGGAGTGCGTTTCCATGGTCCAGGCTGATTGGAACTTGCTTACATATAAATAGGCAGAAGAAGTTATCTCGGAAATCTTGACATGACATCCTGTTATAAAGAGAGACACATCACTTAATGACTACGGGTTTGTCCCATAACTTCACTGTACCTCTGCCTGTCAACTATAGTATCCGTTGATTTACCACCATCCTACCCAAAGGCCAGAGCCCCATTCTGGTTCCTTCGTGGTCAGATACACTTCTGATGTCTCCAGTGGTTGGAAGGACAAGGACAGAGTCAAATTATGAGTTCTTCAGGTCCCTCTCACGGCCAGCAAGACGACTGCCAGTCTCTTTCTGTCCTGGGTCCTACACACTGCTAAGAAAATCACCTTTCCCTAGGGCCCTTTGCCAAATGCACGGTTGGGGTCTTATCAGAATACAATGGATTCAACACCTAAAATCATACCTGTGATTAAAGTTGCGATACTGGAAATAGTCTTCCTCCTAATTTATATGTGTCCCTCTGATTCTTAATTACTTAGACCCAGTCTCTTTTTCACACATGCTAAATTTTATTTAAGTATGTCATTGAATAAACCAGACAACCCTTCAGAGAAATGTCCATCTTATTCTTTAAGATGTGAGCATAGGGCTGGGGATGTGTTGTAAAACATCTAGTCCTACATAGCTGCTGGGTGATGACACCTGACTAGAGTCAGGGCTGGGAGATTAACCCCCATGTTCCTCTCTTGCGATTCATGCCAGGAAAGACTGTGGCACTCCAGGGCTCCAAAAAAGATGGCAAAAGAAGTTACAGGCATGATAATCATGCATCCTGGTTTCCAGGAAACTGGTGGTTTCAAAGCTTTGGTGCCAATATTCCCTTCTACCATTAACATTTCCTGCGAGTTCTAACATTTCAGAGAGGAAATACCTTTCATGCAAAGAGAGAACACACAATTTCCTTTTCAAAGCTTTGGTGCCTTGGTGGAGAAAATAGCCTCCTTCTACCTAGATCTCTGAAAAGCAAATCTTTATTCTCACAAAAGTTTAGGGAAAAGGGTGGGGATTGAGGGTTTGGGCAATAGTTAAAGATTTAAAATCTAATTTTGAAAAAAGTGTAAGTACCAAAACTCGCCATCATCCTTATTTTCATACAACTGGCTTTTCCATCGGTCGTGGGTTTCCTGCCACTCCAGAGACCTGGGCGTGGAGAGACAGACCATAGGATGAGACTTCCTAGGATGTTTCATCTCAACCACACATGGCCCGACAGGGGCCCTTTGCACAGCCCTCCAATAGTTTCTGGGTGTGAGTGGACCGTGTCGCTCTACCTGGTGATTCTATGCTGATGGCTTCCAAGCTGTCCTCCAGCCCCATCCTCTTTCCTGAGCTTCAGATGAATACATGCTATGGTCCGTTCCTTGTCTCCACCAGAGCCCCACCGTGACCTTGACATCAACGTATCCCAAAATGTACTCATCCTCTGCCTCCTTCTATTGCCCAAGTGAGAACATGAAGGGTTATTCTCTCTCATACCCTCCACGTCCAAGCCATCACCAAATATTAATGATTTATTGATTCTACCTCCTAAACCCCTCTCAAAGCCATCGAATTATTTCCATCCTTATTGCTGTTTTCAAGTTCAAGAACCCTCATCTCCGTCTTGGACTGCTCACTGGTCTCCCGGAACTCAGTCCGGCCCGCTTTCCTGTTCATACTCTACACCTCCAATCAAAACAATCTTTCTAAAACAGAAGTCTGGTTAGGGCATTTCCCTGCTTCAAACACATCAGTGCTGCCCTTTTACTCTCAGGATGAACTTCAAACTCTGAAAGAGAACTTGGCCTCTGCCTACCTCTCCAGGTTTACCCGAGCAGCTCCCTGTCCCCCCGCCCTTGAACTGTACACTCCAGCAATAATGAGCGTCTTCATTTCCTTAGAAATACCTGTCTGTCTGGTGGCAGTGGCAGCACCCAACCCAGACCCACCTTGGCCTTCACCATGATGCTCCCTCTGCCTGGAATACACTTCCTCCTTTCAGTCCTATAACCCAATAACTTTTACTCATCTTTCCTCCTAAAAGGCACTTCTGCTGGGAAACATTCCCTGTCCCCCCTGGGGTGCCCTTCCTTTGAGCCTGCACGGCACACTGTACCACTCCCATCTCAGCACTTAGCACCCTGTGTTACTAGCGCTTGTTTATTTCTTGCTGTCCCCCATTAGACTCCAAGTGTCATGAGATCAGTGACCTTGCTCACCATTATATTATCCGTCACAGGGCTTTAACACAATGCCTTGGCACATAGTAGGATGCCATAAGTTTTTGCTGGCTTAATTAATTAATAATTAATAATTAATTAATTATTAATTATTAATAGTTAAAGCTGTCTACTTCATTGGGATAATGTGTTTCAGAAGCTAGTCCTAGAGTCTGCGGTGAAGGAGGGAGGCCTCACAGGCAGAAGGGAGCATCTGTCACTTCCCAGCCCACTCCTGAAAGTGGAGGCACACCCATAGGCGACGGCCTCCAAGGCACAAAAGTGTAATGAGACCCTTCTCTGGGACTGACTTGCATGGAGGGCCTGGGTCACCTCTGTGCCGGGAGAGCAACACAGGGACCACTCAGGCTTCTGGCTGCAGGCCGAGCCAGTCAGATGTGTTATTGTAAAATGGTAATTTTATAATTAAGTGATAATTACATTTTCTGCAGTGTGTAAGGGAAAATAAATGTAGTGTAAATCAATACACTATTGATTCATGCAAGTTTGTCTTTAAGTGTGTGTGATTGAAATTTCCATTATGGTTGAGATTAGACCACCCGCCCTCCCCATCCGTCTCCACTCCTTAAAACGTAGGGAAGCGGCTTCCCTGGTGGCGCAGTGGTTAAGAATCCTCCTGCCAGTGCAGCGGATACAGTTCGAGCCCTGGTCCGGGAAGATCCCACATGCCGTGGAGCAATGAAGCCCATGTACCAGAACTACTGAGCCTGCGCTCTAGAGCCTGTGAGCCACAACTGCTGAAGCCCCCGTGCCTAGAGCCCGTGCTCCACAAGAGAAGCCACCGCAGTGAGAAGCCCGCACACCACAATGAACAGGAGCCCCCGCTCGCCGCAACTAGAGAAAGCCTGCGCGCAGCAACGAAGACCCAGCACAGTCAAAAATAATTAATTAATTTTAAAAAACGTAGGGAAGAAATCGACCAGTGCACGGAGACAGTGATGATGCGGCCATATCGCTTCCTTCCAGCCCGGTTGCTGGTGGGGAATGGTGAACCTCAGTCCTCAGCCGGGGTACGTGGTCCTCCAGAGTAGGTGTGGCAGGGTCCATCCCCCGTCCCTGCTCTGCCCACCTCTCCTCCCTGCTCAAAGGCCTTTGTGAACCCCCATGCCTGTAGGTACAAATCCAAACCTCTCAGCTGGCACCAGGCTCTCTGGTTCCGGCCCCCGACACGTCTCCCCTAGGTTCCTCTCCCTCAGGCCGGCTTCTTGGCCCTGAACACACTACAGACGTTCCTGGCTCAGCGCAGCAGCCGACACTTCCCGCCTACCTAGGGACGGCTTCCAAAGTGAGTCATACTTTTTTTTTGGTTGAACTCCAGCTCAACCCCATTCAAGAAGCTTTCCCTGAACAGGCCCGCCCATGGGAAGCTTCTCTTCCCTGACCCCTGGGGTCCCTTATTGCCTTCACTGGTCATTTGATCTTTAGCCCGGGGGACGTGGGCAGAACGTCAGCTCACGTGAATTTCTTGCCTCTCCTACTCAAGGGGACTGTGCCTCTGACACCTGCCCTTCCTCCATTCCTACTGCAACAGCCAACCCCGAATCAGGGATTCAGGCTAATCGGATCCCACCCCGCGCCATATTGGGCAGCTTGGGGTGATGACTGGGAAGGGCTGGAAAGGGCCATGGATATCCCCAGGGAGGAAGAAAGGACAGAGGCAACATAAAAGGAGAGAGTGCGGCGGGGAGTAAAAATATTGTCCAGCGGTTCGTGGTTTTGCAATTTCATTCCCCTTCTGTGCGGGAGGAGGGGATTCAGCTGCGCTGTTCTCCAGGGGGCATCTGAGGGAGGTCACACCCAGGTTTATGCTAAGAATTCATGTCTCTCCCTCTCCCTCTCTCTCACATTCCTACCCTCCAGCCCCACCTGTGCAGGCGTCTCGGCTGGCGGGCACCGCCCAGCCTGGGGCATCAGGCTCAGGCAGGGACGGGAGAACTCTGCATTTGCCTCCAGAACACACTTCTCCGTGTATTGATTTTCACCTGCTTGAACGCCATGTATTTCCTTTCAGATCATGTTCTCCCTCGTGCTAAGCTGCCACGGCTGGCCAACGTGTCTCGACTCTTTCCGTGGATCTAACACAGGCCCTCAGAGACCTGCGGGCAGGCTGGGCCTTGCTGGCCGCTGAGAGGAGCCAGTCCCCTGTGGCTGGCCTGCCATCCCTCTCAGGCCTGTCATCTCGTTCTTAGTCAGCAAAGGGGTGGGGACCAGGGATCCGTCCTCCTGGCAGCTGGGAAACACCAGCCCAGCTCTCCGGGAACTACAGACCACACAGCGGGGGCCCCATAGGTCAGCTGGGTCAGCGAGCAACTGCCTGGGACACGGCCAGCAGAGGCATCTGAGACCCACGTAGCTTTGTTCACTCCTACCGCCAGCAAGGCACTGGCTGCTCGCGGGAGTCTGGACCAATAGGGCAGGATGGATGACGCAGGTCGACTGAGTCAAGCAATCAGCCAGATCTTTGCCTCAGCTCCCCAGCTCCCCCTAAGATGAAGTCTTTTCCATCCTGATGACATGGCATCATCTGGATCAGAATCCCATGGGCTCCTTTTATGGAAGGAGACTCCTTCTCTCCATCTCTGTCTGCCAAGTAGAACTTGACTCCTGCCCTACCCTACCCCTCTTTTAATTTCGTACTTATTCTAGGTATATGGGTTCATCGCTCAAGACGGCTTCCTTCTGGAGGACAGACACTGTCTCTTGTCATCTGTATGCATCCCACAGCACGCACCCAGCACAGTGTACTTAGTCCGGAGTACACAGCAGGTGTTTAAATGATGCTTGGTGAATGGCAGCACGGGAGTGTGAGTTTGACTGAAAGTCACACACAGGTGTGAGCTGGACAGACCTGCAGTGAGATCTACCTGATGCCCTCATGGGTCAGAATGCTCTCCAAACACCGGGTCTCCATGAAGGAGAGAGAGAGGTTTTCAAAAGCCGTACCTGTCACTCCAGCACCCTCTCCATTCGCTCTCGCCCCAGGGGTTCCACAGGCGGATAAGATATTCCCAGCCGCTCCTGTACTGAATCTGCAAAGAACAGAAAAGGAAAACTGTCAGTGGTCTCCAGCAAGAGTCAGCAGAAGGGATATGAATGCAGCTGCTTCTCACCTCCAAGGACTAATTTAACTTCTGACCTCATTTGGCTGCAGCAGGAAAAAAAAATCAATGTCTCTGCCTGTGTGGAGTTGGAATGAGACCGAGGAGAAAACGGTCCTTCTTTCTGTGCAGCACCTTGAAGGGCAGGCGCAGCGTCCTCAGTCTGTACGACTGCATCCTAAAACCTGCGCCAGCTGAGACAACAGCAGATAAATAGCACGGATGGTGCCATGGGCTGCAGAGGGGAGATCTTTATGGGTCTCCAGCCTCCTCCATGCCCTGTCACAGCCGGCATCTCTATTCCACTCAAATAGCTGTTTCCTTGCTGGCGGCCCCTTGGGAGCTGTGCTGGGGTCTCCACAGCACTGTCCTGAGCAAGGCCAGTAGGAGGCTGATTTGAGCACGACCAGGACCTTTGAGGCCTGGGAGTGGAGCCCTCCTAGCCTGCGGCCCCGGGGCTGCACCCGGCCCCCCCGGCAGCCTGCCTCTGTCAGCGAGCAGGGCATCCCCGTGGCCTGAACGTTCCTTCCTTGCCCAGGGGATCGCATCATCATCTGTCCCAGATACAGCGGCCGGCACACTTGCTCCTTCAGACCACTGAGGCCAGAGGGCAGGACTGTTTGTTGAAAAGTTACAACAAAACAATCACAACCCTTTGAACTTAAGTTCCTGGATCCAGGAGGCCTCCGCCTGGTGAGAGGAATTAAAGCATGATTGAGTTGTGGCGGCAGTATTGATCTGTGCTAATGTTGTCTGAGGAGACAGAGGCCTGGAGAGGTGAGGAAGGGGCGGACTTGTTCACTGATTCCAGGTCACAGGAGAAAGTCCTGAGTGGAATATTCCCACGTGGAAAAGAAACCCGTGTGTGGAGGCAGGGCTTGGAGACAGGCCTGGCTAAGTGTGTGACGTGCACTACGGCCTACCATCCTCTGAGGCAGATATTCATATAATCTTCGTCTTGCAGAGGAGACTGAGCATCAGAGAGGTTAAGCAACTTTCCCAAGGCCACAGAGTAAGTGGCAGAGGAGGAACTCTGATCCCAGCCACTGTCAGTCTCCAAAGCCCAGGCTCTTAATTTTGGAATTGGGAGTGGATAAAGGATACAGCTGCTCCAGGGCCCAGCTCATTCTCACATGTGGACGAGACCCTGACCTTGCACGTAAACCCTGGGCCAGCACGTGATTACCAGTAGGGCAGAAGGAGCGATGTGGTCAGACAAGGGCCCAAGAACCCAGCTTGGGTATGGTTCTTTTCTTGTCTACTTCTGTCTAGCTGACACTGCAGTGGAAGGTACTCTTTTAATGCCGCATGGGATGGGGGTGCCCCTCTCTGCCCCCCACCAGGCACCCCAGGCTTTGCACACAGTGTATTCTTAACTGCCAGCATGTGACGGAGCCCATGGAACAGGGACGTGAGAAACGGGCGCCTGGTGGCCCAAATAGCTTAATGAGCCAACCTCAGTGCCTAAGGGACAGTCAGGGGCTCAGGCAGGCACAGGGGAGAAGAGTGGCCAGTGCCTGGAAGGGGCTGAGAGCAGGGCTAAATGAGGCATGCAGAGAAACACGTACCCCCTGGCCCCGGGGAGTCACTGACCCAGCTAGGTGCATAGTAAAAAATGCCAATTTCATTTATCTTCCTGTCTGTGTCTCACCCAGAGGGTGGATGAGCAGATTAAAAAGCTCACTGCATTTATGGGCTGGTTTAATCTTAGCACTTGTGGTCAGAGTTATAACCTCCTCTTTCTGCAGGAAGAACCTTTAATCAAGTTCTTGGGCGCTTGTCTGACCGTGTCACTTCTTTTCGACAGTGCTCTGTTGGTGATCACATGGGCCTTGGCCAAGTGCCTCAGGCGTAACCTTCGAGGCTAAGGTCACAGCTGCATCTGAGAATGGGCGGCCTTCTTGCTTCACTCTCCTGGCTGCTGACTGTACCCTGACCCTGGTCAGATCTCTCAGAAAGGGTGCCACTGGGAAGAGGCGATCCAGGTTATCTGTCCAAGGATAATAATTCCTTGAAAGTATTCTCTTGAATGCAAGTTCCAGAGGCAGTTCATTGTTACTCCTAGAAAAAAAAATGGTTTCATGGCTAATGGCAGACTAAATCCAAGCTGTACTTCTATTGTTAATACAGGCCTTCTCAGAGCCTTTAACATGTGAACATCCGAATACTGCTTTCACAGAGCATCGCACCAGGCTGGTGCTCCTTTGAGCACAGGCAAGAGTGGCAAGAATGGCGGGAGTGGACGCAGGACACACGGTCTTCATCACCTACTGTCACAGGAGTGTCCTGTTCAGACTGCTGTGTGTTATAAGAACAACTCAAAGTGTGTGCTGTGGGGGAGGAAGCATCCGGGCTGTGAGCAGAATCGTCACGAGCCCAAACCCCAGCCAAGCCGGCACTTCCACTCCCCAGTTCACCTCCATGACCTTGGCCCTAGGTGTTCACTTGGCTGCTCTATAGGCCGGCAGTCACTGCCATCCCCATGGCCAGCCTCTGCGGGACTCACATTCCACGGCCATCTGGACCTCTGGATACACAAGTCCCTTCTCCCCTGCATTCAGAGGAGAAAGAAAGGCTGTCTCAATGTATGAAGAGGGCCTTGCCAGGAATGGCCAGCACATCACACAGGTACCATGGCTCCTTCCTTCCATGCCCAGCACCGATATCACTCATTGATCACAGCTCTCTTTTTCCAAGTCCGGAAGCAGAGCCCAAGTCTTGTCAACACAGTAATCCAGGCAGCACTGCCTGGATCAAGGCTGGCACACAAGAAAGCTGACTTTCTCTCCCTAACCTAGACTTGTCCACATCCGGGATGGGGAGCTACGGGGAGCAGGATGTCCATCCGTGGCCAGATGTGATGATGGTATTGTCTGTCTCCACTGAGAATTCAGAGAAGGGCAAGGGAGATCCCAGAGGAAGGGCATCTGGGGCCACTGGGACTGGGATCTCTTATGGCTTCCGTTTACCAGGGCCTCTTCCTTGCTTGTGGGAAATGTCATTTGAGCTCCTCACATATTCTGTGATGGAGAATCCGTGATGTCATCCTCATAGGCCAAAGACAAATGCGTTCATTCACTCATGCGAGCGCACTCCTCACCCACTGACCCAGCAGGCATTTATTAGGGGCCTGCTCCCCTCCAGCTGCTGTGCAGAGGAGGCATTTTGGTACTGATTTCCTTAGGCAGGAAGGCGAGAGAGAAAATATTGCCTCTGGTTTTTTTGTTTGTTTGTTTGCTTGCTTTTTTGTTTTGTTTTTTAACATCTTTATTGGAGTATAATTGCTTTACAATGGTGTGTTAGTTTCTGCTTTATAACAAAGTGAATCAGCTATACGTATACATATATCCCCATATCTCTTCCCTCTTGTGTCTCCCTCCCACCTTGCCTCTGTTTTGCAGATTGGAACATTCACCCAAACACAAAACAATGGAGTAACTGGCCTCAGGTCAATGGACAGGAGAGACAGATTGACACGCAGAGAGGGAAGACAGATATGAGAAATAGGCCATAAATAGAAGCTGATACTCTGCGTTCCTCGGCCCATAAATACCTGTGAAAAATGGACCCTGGGGTTTGCGACACTGTCTCTTATGACCTAGAAGACATGATCAGACCTCAGGAGTTGTGAGAACTACAGAGATGGGGGAACATTTGTGGGAAATCATCACAAGGCCAGGAAGTGCTGTCCCTGCACGGCTGTGTGATAAGCATAGATGGGAACTCAGGAGTCGTGGTGTCTGGGCCCAGCCATTTCAAGCAGCTGTCTCACCCTGGCCTTCCCCTCTCGGGTGTCGGCTTCTCATTTACGAATCGAGGAGGCTGGACTTCAGTAGTGTTTTCCAGACCAAATGCTACTGCACACACTGATGATACGCATTTTCGTCCACCCAAAGCTGGTTGCTGCATCACGGGGAAAGACTGGTCCCCAGCAGCCGTCCTCCGCTCATTCATGGGAATAAAGTTCTAGCTGGGCACAGGGCAGCCCAGCGAGATGCTATGTTTCCCAGACAACGTTGGGCCTCAGGGTGGCACACGACTAGGTCCAGACTCATTGGATCTGAGAGAAAATGGTGTGTGCCTTTACTGATACGTGCCTTCCTTAGGGATGTGTAAGTGTCCCTGGCCTCTTTCTCCTCCCCGGCTGGGAAATGAGGGCACCTGAGGCAGCTGCCCTGGGCTCACAGATAGAAGCCCCATGTTGCAGATGGCAGAGCCAGCTACCAGCTCTGGAATCACCTGCCTAGCTGAGAAGTGAACTTGATCTTGTCTGAGCCCCCTGCATTTTCGAGTGTCTTTGTCAGAGCAGTTCAGTTGGTATGTAACAAATAAAACCCTTTTGGGGCAAAATTTTCTCCAAAGTCAATTGGGTAGTTAATTCTGCTTTCTTTTTGGGCTAATCCCCCAGCCTAGTTAGACACTCTGCTGTCTGAGGCCATTCAAGGATAGTAAGATTTCTGGTGGGTCCCTGGGGGATGAGGATACTGGGCACCAGAACTACTGGATGAAGAGAGGGAATGAGGTTGTCCATGATGGGCCTGGACACGGTGGAGGCAAGGGTGATCACTACTTGTTTCAGCTTCTTGGGCTCACCGAGGCAAGTGATTCTGACTCCTGTGTAGGGGAGCAAGAACCCTGGGGCACCGTGTTCACGGAGAGCCTTACCTGCTCAGTGCCAGTCACTGTGTAGGCAGGCCGACTCACCAGCCCGTTTGCCATCCTCGTGGACTCAGTTGTCGGCTTCAAAGGAGAAAAGCAGACCAAGCGTTAAACATTCACACATTCTTCAAAAAGATAGAAAAGCACCATTCAGTCAGCAGCTGGGCTGTGGCCAGATGAAAAGCATCCCTGACTCACGTTGGAACGGCACGTGTTCCTGGATTTCTTTCCTAGAGAGGCAGAGTTTGAAGGCTGTAGGGTGCTTGAGGCCCCAGCATTTCACACCTCAGGAGACCACCCCATGACGGACAGAAGGCCACCAAGTCCTGAGGACGTGGGCTGCTGGCTTCTCCAATTACTTGCTATCAATGAGACACAACACAAGACATAACTTCTGGGCATTTTGTGGGAGTTGGGAAGATCTACCACCTCCAAGCTATGAGGAATTGGGGTTTAAAGTGCATTCTGGTTTCATGTGGCATTTCAGACTAGGGGTGTGTGACTCAAAGCCCACATGGTTAAAGAGGGAAGGAATTGTCCTCAGGGATACGGTGTTGGCTGTCTCAGAACAGACTCAAATAATTTGGAGGGTCATTCAGGCTTTTCAGAATGGGGTACTCTGCCTTTGAGCTGCTGCCTTTAAAGCCAGTGAGAATCAAAGGGCCCCCCGTTCACTCTGGACCCCACTGCTTCCGGTCACAGGGAAGCACTAGGCAAAGGCTTCAGTATCAGACGACAGCGTCTGAACCCCTGCTCAGCCACTCACTGGCTGTGTGGCGGTAAGCAGTTTACTTAGTCTCTCTGAGCCCATTTCTTCTGTAAGTGAATTCTGCGATCCCTATTTCAGATGGAGGGCTATCGTGAGGATTAAATGAAGTGGTGTCAGTAAAGCACAGCATCAGTGCTCCGTGATGGTCACTTGGCCATTCCCCTGAATGGGCCAGTGGCTGAACACTCCTGGGCGAGGAAAGGCTCAAACCAGTGCAGCGAGATTCCTGGTCTACTCACCCCGGCCAGGGTGCTGCAGGTCATCAGGGAGCCTGCCTCGGCTACCATCTTCACCACTGTCATCAGGTCAGACGAGGAGGAACGCAGGCTGATGCTGGTGACCACCCCTCCCGTGAGGTCCACCATCAGGGAGGTAGCCATGGTGCAGGTTGACATAGGACCCATGAAACCTGGGAGGGATAAAGGCAGATCAACCCCTGTGGTGCCTTTGGTGCCCCAGAAAGGGAGGTTGTACCCGGACCTCTGCATATTTCCCAGGAAATGGACTTCCCAACCACCCCCGGGCTACGGCAACCTGCCCACCTTCTGTTCTCCTGGATAAAGAATCTTGCGATATGCCACCATTATCGCTTCCTTCTCCTGGTCTCCTGGGCCTGGGGAGCCCCACAGGTGGCAGCATTGTACAGAGCTTAGGAATGCAGGTGCTGGAGCCACAGGCCAGGGTTGAATCCCAGTCTCACCAGATACTTAGCTGCTTCACCTAGACAAGTTACTTAACCTCCTGGGGCTGGGCTTAGCATAGTGCCTGGCACAAGGGAAGCCTTTAATAAAGACTGGCTATTATTATAATAAGGATCCACTGTTTCAGTATGGAGGTTCCTTAAAAAACTACAAATAGAACTACCATACGACCCAGCAATCCCACTACTGGGCATATACCCTGAGAAAACCATAATTCAAAAAGAGTCATGTACCACAATGTTCACTGCAGCTCTATTTACAATAGCCCGGAGATGGAAACAACCTAAGTGTCCAGCATCGGATGAATGGATAAAGAAGATGTGGCACATATATACAATGGAATATTACTTAGCCATAAAAAGAAACAAAATTGAGTTATCTGTAGTGAGGTGCATGGACCTAGAGTCTGTCATACAGAGTGAAGTAAGTCAGAAAGAGAGAGACAAATACCGTAGGCTAACACATATATATGGAATCTAAGAAAAACAAATGTCATGAAGAACCTAGGGGTAAGACAGGAATAAAGACACAGACCTACTAGAGAATGGACTTGAGGATATGGGGAGGGGGAAGGGTAAGCTGGGACAAAGTGAGAGAGTGGCATGGACATATATACACCACCAAACGTAAGGTAGATAGCTAGTGGGAAGCAGCCACATAGCACAGGGAGATCAGCTAGGTGGTTCGTGACCACCTAGAGGGGTGGGATAGGGAGGGTGGGAGGGTGGAAGACGCAAGAGGGAAGAGATATGGGAACATATGTATATGTATAACTGATTCACTTTGTTATAAAGCAGAAACTAACACACCATTGTAAAGCAATTATACTCCAATAAAGATGTTAAAAAAAAAAAAGGATCCACTGTTTCCTGTTTAACAACAGTGGTAAGTACTGGTTGTGTGCAGGGTACCTTGCTAGGCACTGAGCGTTCAAAGATGGATGAGACCCTGTTCCTGCCCTCCAAGAGCCCACAGTCAACAATTGTGATGCTCGCTGTGGCCATAGGCAGCCTCTATTCTTACTCTGTGTGAAGTTTGACCCAGAATCCCCATTCCCATCCTCAGAACTAACCCACTCCCCCCAGAATCACCAGTGAGGTGATGTCACTGAAGGTAACACAGGTGAGGGTGAGGCTTACATAACACATCCCCAAAGCAAACCACCTAGAACTCTCAGACCTGTTCTCCAAAATGCCTCTTCCGAGACTTCCTTGGTGGTCCAGTGGTTAAGACTCCATGCTCCCAATGCAGGGGGCCCGGCTTCGATCCCTGGTCAGGGAACTAGATCCCGCATGCTCCAAGTAAGAGCCCGCATGCCACAACTAAAGATCCCATATGCCGCAACTAAGAGATCCCGTGTGCCGCAATGAAGATTCCGCATGTGGCAACTAAAGATCCTGAGTGCCACAGCTAAGATCCGGCTCCGCCAAATAAATTTTAAAAATAATAAATATTTTAAAAATGCCTCTTCCCACCCTCCCATGGGGTTTCTGCTTCTGGACCCACACCCTGAGAAATGCCCTGTCTTATTGCCCTATCTTGTCCTCCTCCCAATTCTCCCCCAGTCACCTACTAGACAGTCTCCAGATTCAAGAGCCAATCTGCTCAGCCCAACTGCTGGCCTCCCCTCTCGTGAGCTCTCCTCTCGGGCGGGAGGCTGAGCTTTTCAAGGCCCCCTTTCCTCCTCCGGGGAATGGGCTCTTGTGGTCGTGCTGCCAGGTGAAGCACGCACAGCACATGGAGAGGGTCTGGATTGTGGAGGTGTGCTTGCTGTGAGCACGATCAGGACAGCAAGTCCATGCTCACCTGCTTCTACCGCCAAACTCGTCCACCCCTCCACAGCAGCACTCACCACCCACATGCTCTCCCCTTAGACGGACACGTCGGGTTGCTTTGCCTTCCTTGGGTGTCTATTTGCTGTGAGAGCGCGTGGATCACCTTGGAACAGAGAGGAAGTAACTGGGGGTCCCGGGAAGGCTTCTGAGAGGGGTCACAACCCTGAACTGAGTTTTATCCAGGTCTGGACAGTGGGATGGGCATTCTGGAGAGGAAGAATCAAATCAGGTAGGCTCCGGAGCCGGAAGGGCGTGGTGGAGTGGGGGTGATGACGGACTGACTGGTATTCCCGGGAGAGAGGACGGATTGATCACTCACAAGGAGAACCACTGAAGCAGGGGCCACATGAGGTCAGATTTGTGTTGAGAACTCAAGTTCCTGTCGATGGGGTGAACTGGAAAGGTTCCCATGGGCTCCTAAAATATAGGCAGGGCAAACCCACAACAGCATGGAGCTGAGTCAGGCCAGGCATGAGACCCTGCCTCTTGGTGTCAAAGCTGTCCAGTGGGCGTGTTCCCACACTGCCTGGTCACTCAGGCCTCCGGCCGGGACCTAAGCTTTCCTGTCCCTGACGGGGAAGCAGAGGCCAAGCCCCATACAGGTTGGTAGCCGCAGAAAAGCTCCAGCTGTTGCTTGCTTTCTGGTGACGCAAAACCACGTGGGGGTCAGGCGTGGGTCCACCCTGCTGCTGCCTCTACTGGGCCCGAGGCCTCGGACAAGACCCCTCTCGGTCCTCGGCCCTTCACCTGGATCAGCTCTGGGGCCCCTCAGACACCCCTCTCTCACCATACTTCCACCTCTGCAGTTCTCTCCTCCTGGGGTCCCCCAGAATTCACGTAAACTCACTTCAGCAAATACAGATCAAGCAACCGCTCTCAGCAGGACACCGTCCCAGGCACAAACACCATGGACGGCGTAGAGAGTCTTGTGTTAATGAAAGCAAAGGCCACAGAACCCAAGGGCCATTCTACAGGAACCAGGTGGCAGATGGATCTCAACTCGTTATTAAACTGGTTCTAAGTCTTATCTTTCTGTCTCTCCCTCTCTCTGACCAGGGTTGTCTGGTATTAGACTCTTATCTCTGCAGTGTTTTTAGTCAACTGCAAAGCTTCGATCGTGCCTAGGTAGGTCTCAGCGTCTGACTCACTTGATTTCCCACGTTTTCTGGCTCTGGGTCCTAGATTAAGAGGGCTTTGCTGAGGGTGCTGGAAGATCACCAAGACTAGGGTTCTGGAACCCATTCCAGAGCCCGCCAGCGTGACCTCCCGTGTTGCCACCCCCCGCTTCTGGCTTCCAACAGAGCTTCACTGGAGCCACACCAGGAAAGCGGCTGCTGGCTGTGCCCCGTCACTCCAGGGCCACTGCCTCAGTGTCTACGGGCCTCGTCTGACGGTCTGATGTCATGCACCTCCCACTCTCTGCAGTCACCACAGAGACACCCAACGCAAGGGGAGGGACCCATGGCCAGTGGCCCCCTCTCGGTGTCTTCCACAGCCTCCTCTCGCTGTGTCTCCACGATGCCCACGCAGCCTGTCCCAGCAGCAGCTGGGTGTTTCGACAACGAGCTCTCCCTCTCTGCTTTACAACACGAGCTCACAGAGCCTGCTCATGCTTCAGGGACAAGTCAACTCTTCTTAGCTCCCTTTGCTGCCAGGAAATAGAAGCGGAGGGAAAGAGGGAGAGCACTGTGTTCGCCACACCTGTCACTACGCGTGTCACCTGAACCCAGGAATTCTGAGAGAGCCTTCTTCTCACCCCTCGGCTTCCGCCTCATGTTGGGGAAACGTCTCCATGCCTGGCAGGGACGTGAGAGGGGGAAGGATTCAGATGTCAAATCGGGATCCAAAAAGGATGCTGAAAGGCTATAATTCTGAGCCACAGAGATTCCAGAAAGGATGCTAGGCAGCTTACCAGACCTTGTCTCCCACTCTCCTATTTTATGACCTCTGGGGAAAAGAACCCTGCAAACAAAGATTTTTTTTCCCTCCACATCTGACTCACTTGACCAATTCATTTCTGACTCCCCAGCTGCAAGAATGGTTGAAAGTTTGGGATCCACATGTTCACTCGGTATTGCCTACACCCTTGGAGGGAAAGAGGACCATCTCCACCTGGACAGGTGGGTTCTCTATGCTTGCGCTGTGGTCCCTCTGTGCCAGACACTGAGTTCCAAAGACGCAAAAAGACAAATCATTTTCCTCTAGGACTGACAGTATCAAGAAATGATGGAAAAGCACGTGACAGGGGAGGACAGACCTGATCCCAGCTTGGCCTCAAACACGGTGTGACCTTGGGCAAGTCATTTCACTGCCCCTCCCCACCCCAAGCCTCAGTTTCCTCATCTTTCAAAGAAGGTAGGGTTTGATGCTGACAGAGGCTCCGTCTAGCTCTGATGTGCTGTAATTCTATTTGATTTCCTCCTGCATTCTATAACCCCTTTCTTTGGATGGAGGGGAAAGCTTTTAAATTGCTTTGGAGTTTGAAACATTTTCTCCTGCACTAGATTTCTTCAGGCAGTGGAATGTGGATTCTGGGTCCAGTTTCCCATTTCTTTTCAAGCTGAATGATTGCTTTAGGTCAGCTGTTAACAAAAATCGGGTCAAAGTCATCATTTCATCTGCGAGCTTTCTAATTCTCCAAGTGAACTGCCATGCTCCCCCCTTTCAATAAGGAAAAAAAAAAAGAGGCCCTGGAGTGGTGAGCACTGAATCCACCCCGGAAAGATAATGGCAGTGTTTGCATAAGTAGCTTAGAAGTGAATTAACCTCCCCAAACACATGGATTGCTTCATCCACCTGCCTGTTTTCTGGGCTTCATTCTCAAATGCTAACGACCAGCTCTTCCTGACACTGGAAATGAGCAACAGCTCTAGTTTTGCACAAGCTGGCTCAAAAGAAAGAATGCACGAAAAGAGCCCTTGAGATGTACCTCCAGAAGGACAAGGACTGGGGTAGTCTGCGGGGTCATAACCACTCCTCAGGGCCCAGGACTGGATGGGGCGGGGTCTTCAGTCTTGCCAAATGATGTCACTTGATCAGACGACCAAAAACCTCAGTAGACTCAGGTTAATCGCTTACACCTGCCATCACATCACTCTTCAGAGCCTTGGCTTCCCCACTTGTCATTATGAGGCATTGGTTAGGAAGATCTTTGGGGAACGTGATTCCAGGACACTCTCCACTATTCATTTTTCTCCTGAAATGTGTGGGCCCCTGACCTTTTGTCTCCTAGCATTGGCTTCCAGCTCTGATGTGTCCCTCACTTGTGTAGGTCTTGATGACAGCGACCTCTCACACACACACGTACTCTTGCACACCCTGCCTGAGCCAGCGTGAGCGTCTCTCCCAGTGCCCAGCACAGTGCCTGGATTACGATTAAATGCACCATACACAGCTGTTGAATAAAAGCAACCCAAATTGCCTAAGTGAAACAGGTGACTTGGGGAGTTTATAAGTCCTCGAGCTTGTTAACACCAGAAGGTAGCCCCTGACTCATGGTGTTTGGACCATATAATAATAAACAGCTCCCGCCCTGCCCCCAGTCATAAATGCAATCTCACGGCAGCCACACCAGGTCCCCAAGTGTCCCGCCCGGGTCACTGCTCAAATCACCCCCCCCCCTCATATCTCCTCTCTCTTTTCTGAAATCCTACCCATCCTTCAAGGCCTCGCTCAACGCCACCTCCTCTGTGCAGTCCCAGCTGAGTCTCTGTGAGTCAGAACTGCTGTCTCTCTCCTCTGCCCCTCTCAGCAGACTTTGAACATGATACTACATTTTATTGGGGCCCGTACACCAGCCCTTACAATAATACCGTTGTCAGTGCCTATTTCTGTCCAGCTCTGCCCTGCCCACCCCTCGCCATGTGTCTCTGGGTCCCTCCTCTGGCTCCAGCTGAGCCTTGCGCACAGTGATTATTTATGGAGGATGCCCAGCGAGGGGGCAAAGGCTCTGAAGCTCCCAGGGGCATCGCTTGCATTGAGCAGAGCTGCCAAAAGTCTTAGCGCCGGCTGGTGGGGAGCGTCAGCCGGGGCAAGGGGCTGGGCAGGCAGGGCCAGCATCCAGGCCCTGGGCAGAGGGACGGGCCCATCCTTACTTGGCGTAGGCTTTCTCCAGCAGGCTCGGCCAGAACTCTTGTTTGTTGCGAGGATTAACGAAGTGCTCATTGTTCAGGACAGGTAGGCGCTCGTCAATCACCACTTCCACCCGCTGGCCACACTGCCAGAACTGGAGGAGAGACAGAGGAATATACGCCTTAGTAGAGTTGGGGCAGGAGGGAGGTGCTGGCCCCCCGACCCAGGCCAAAAGATAACCACCTTTGCCACTTAACCACCACAGTGCAACAAGGAAGTCTATCCAGACCAAAATCCCAGCCCAGGTTGGCGCACGGGGGACCGGACTGTCACCTCCACTGACAGGTGAGTCACAGATCAAGTTAATCACGGAAAATACAGCAGGGAGGAAGGAGTCTTGGGCTCCAGCTGGACTTTGTGGCTGACTCCTGCCTCACTTTGGCAAGTCCTTTGTGAGATTCAGGCACACTGAAGACTCTCCGGGTACATCTCGTCTACAAAATGGCAGTAGGGGGAGCAGATGCTGAGTAGCAAAGGAGAATGGGAGATATAGAGTGTTGTGATGGGGAAGGAGAGCCTTTAGGGAGCTGAAGGCTTGAGAGAGGAGGCAGGATTCCAGCAGGTGGCGAGGCGCAGGGAAGGCATCCCAGATGCGGCGGCGACAATGTGGGCGGAAGCCTAAGGGCCGAACGGTGAGGTTGCTCGGGACTGAGCAGTTACAGCCTCACCCTGGCCCTCCTCTCCTCACGTCCAGCTGTCTCTGCCAGCAGAGCAGCCGCCATGAAGCGGGCTGGCACTGTTGCTGCTAAGCGTGCAAATGAACCAGATGCTCCTCTCCAAAACAGAGTGGTTTAATCTTCAGCATTCAACTCTTAATGGTTCACCCGGGGGCATTGCCAAATGAGGATAATTCATAACAAAGCCAGCTTTTTGGAGTTGGTTTGCTGGTCTCTGGATCAGCAACAGGGCTTCTGGCTTCAGGCCTGAGTCTTGACAAGATTCAGGCAAGCCTCCGATAGCTGGGCTTGGAGTAAAGCTGGGTGGATGCAATCCATCATCTGCTCGGTGGTGACAGGGAGACTTGCCCACAGCTGGATGTCCCAGATGTTGGGCTTTTGCATACAGATGAGGATGCACTTTCGAAGCAGGGAGGGAGACCAAGACAGAGATGTCAGTGGAGACAAGACAAAGAAGATGTCCTCGCAGTCTTTAATGACAGTGCACTGGAGCTGGTGTTGCCCCAGCTGTGGATCTGCATCCCGACTGCAGTAAGATGCACAGGAGGGTGAGGCTGGGAGCCAACAGGGATGCTATTACAGTGAGATCGTGAAACCTGTCCGAAGCATCAGGGACGCTAACGCTAGCTCCTTGAAGGAGGATACTAGAAGGACAGGCCCATCTGGATGTGGGGTTTAATTGGATAGCAAAGTGTAGTAGGTGGTATCCAGTCAGTGGAACCGTGCTCCAGTCCTGGTTTTGTTTTTTTGTCCCGAGCAATAGATATTGGATAAGACACTTAATTCTCTGTGATTCAGTTTCCTCATCTGTCAAATGGTGGTAAGAGTAAGAGCTACCTCCTACTGTGATGGGATCAGATGAGTGTGTGAAGGTGAGATCACAGGTTTGAAAGTAAGAACTGTTTCTCGATAGGCTTTTCGTTCAGCACTTAGGTTAGTGCCTGGCACACAGTAGGCCATAAAGAATGAGTGAGTCCTGGCTTGAACGAGATCCTCTTGTTGGTTCTACCCTCACTCACATCTTCCCACACCAGTAATGCTGACCAGACTTGTTCTCCCTATACAAAGGGAACCTCAGATAAGATCATTGTTCCCAAAAAGGATGAAAATGGCCTGACTGGTGGTCAAGAATGAGGCCACCGATCTGTGTTTCCTGGTTCACTGCTCTGGGTGAGGAGGGCTGGCGCCTGGATAATGTCTGCGCCCGTCAAGAAGCTGGCTGGTGCCATTGAGCCAGTACCCAAGTGTCTGAGGGAAACCAGAAGTGTTTTGGGCAAAGCATCCAAGTTGCCCAGGCACTGGGCCCTTTCCAGAGAAGAGTGCCCAAGCTCAGAGTGATGAGATGTACAGAGGTCAGCACTTGTAGCTATTTCTGAGGAACTGTGGGACTATCTTCACCACCCAGAAGGGCAAAGCATGTCCAGCCTGGGCCTCAGTTTGTCCTAACTACCTGTCACCCCACCAACACTTGCACCCCTGAGGTGAGCCCAGACACAGCTAAACACTGCACCCTCTGGCTAACTCCTCAGTGTGACCCTTGGACCAGCAACATCAGCATCATCTGGGAGCTTGTTAGAAGACCTAGCATGCAAATAATTGGACTTCAGGAAGAGAGAACAGGATAAAGGAGGACACCCAGAAAAAAATGGAGGGAAACAGCTGAGCAGAAAAAGGAGGCAGGTCTTCAGAACAAAAGTGCTCACTGAATTCCAGGCAAGATTAATCTTGCCTGGAATTCACGCATCTGGACATTTCTAGAGAAATTTCTGAACCAAGGAGAGAGATCGCCTCATATAAAATTTGAGAGAATATGTTGCATACAAGGTCAAGAGAATAGATTAGCATTGGATTTTTCTTCTGCAACATTGGGGAAGGTACAAGACAATCGAGAAATGTTTACAGATTCTTGAGGAAAAGGAATGTAATCCAAAAATCCTAAACCCAACCGAAATATTGTTAAGTAAGAGCAAATGAAAAATACTCATGTAATCTGAGGAAACTATTCAAGGAACTACTCCTACCAAATGTGGATGAAATTAGAACAAAAATCTTAAGAGGAAATGAAGGCTGAAAGAAACAATGGTGAGTAACGAGTTTTGAATATTCTTTGGACAAGAAATATACTGGTAACGTAGTGAAAATGAAATTGATAGTGAAAGGATGAGCAAGGATATAATAGGGAAATGTAAGTAACAAGAAGCTGGAGTAGCAAGGTGAATATCAGATAAAGAGGAATTCAAGTTCAGAAGCATAAATATAGCAAAGAGGGATATTGTGTAAGGTTTATTGCAACAACTGGAGAGCAAGAACATAAATATTTGGGCACCAAAGAATACAGCAGGAAAAGTATAAAGCCAGAACATGAGGAACCCTCCAAACTATAACTTTGGGGAAGAACTTTAACTCACTTCTTTTAGAATATGACAAATCAAATAGACAAAAAATAAGCCAAGATAGAAGAGATAATTGCAGATTATACAATCTGCAAATCAGGGAGCTTGATTCCATATATCATGGATATATTATCATGGATAATATATACTCTTCTCATATGTCCATGAAGCATCTATAAAAACTGTTGTGGACCTGGCCATGAATAAAACTTTAATAATTTCCCCAAATGTGAGAGTTTATGAATTATATTCTCTGATCATCATCTAATAAGTCTAAAATTCTACAACCAAGAGGTGATCCCCTATAAAACTTAATCAAAACTAAAAACATCATAAAAAAGCTAAAAACATATTAACTTAAAATTAATAAAAGACATTTGATATTAAAATCGATGAATACAGAAAAGATCTGAGAAGGAAAATTTTAGTCTTAAATCTTTTATCATGACGAAAAAAAGAAAGAAGATTAAGTGTATAGTTTCAGAAAACAAAAAACCAATAAAATTGACCAGGAGAAAGTAAATGGGAATTAATAAAAATAAATTGAAATTAATTATATGGAAATCAAAACCTTAAAAGAAAAAGAATAGAAAGAACAATGAAAATTGAAAATTGAGTCATTCAAAAACTAATACGGTAGATTGGTTGGATTAAGAAGAGCTGGATTAAGAAGAAAAGGAAAAATAAAAATATAGTTTAGGATTAATAAAGTTGACTTAATCACAAATTAGAAGAAATAAAATAAATTTTCAGAGAATTATATAAGCAACTTTGGTGCAATAAATTTGGAACCACAGAAGAAACAGTTGGTTCTCTTGGCAAAATATAAATTTCAAGAATTAACTCTAGAAGAAATAAGAGGCCCAAGCAGATCAACAGCTATTGAACACATCAGAAGAGTTTAAGAAATCATATTTAAAAAGGAGATAGAGGGGCTTCCCTGGTGGCGCAGTGGTTGGGCGTCCGCCTTCCGATGCGGGGGACACGGGTTCGTGTCCCAGTCTGGGAGGATCCCGCGTGCCGCGGAGCCGCTGGGCCCGTGAGCCACGGCCGCTGGGCCTGTGTGTCCGGAGCCTGTGCTCTGCAACGGGAGAGGCCACAGCAGTGGGAAGCCCACGTACCGCAAAAATAAATAAATAAATAAATAAATAAATAAATAAAAAGGAGATAGGTCCAGACGATTTAACTATTGCCTATTTTACTTTTAAAGAACAGATAATCAATGATTAACAGCCATTATACAAATTATTTCAGATCAAAGTAAATCTCAATAGGTTCATATTAAAAAGCAAGCATAACTCCATAGTAAAAACAACAAACAATGGGAAGCCAATTCCACATGTGATACAGATGTAAAAATTCGAATAAAATTTTTAGCAAATTTAATCTAACCGTGGATTAAAAGAATGACAAACCAGGAAAGTAAGTCACTAAAACCAAGAGACAGCAGGATTTTGCTCTTGTCACTCTTATTCAAAATTGCAACCTTCTAATTAATGCAACAAGGCAAAAGAGCAAAATAAGCTCTATAAATATTAAAAGAAGAGACAAAATTATCTTTGTGGATAATATTAGATAACTAAAAAAAAATCCAGACACTACTAAAGAAAAAAATTAGAACTAATAAAAGAATTTGGTAAGGCGGCTAGATACAACTTAATATAAAACAAGGAACAGCTTTCCTCTTTTTAGCAACGTCTAGTTAGAAAAATCATTCATATTAGCTACAAACTTGTAAATTATCTGAGAATACATTTACCAAGATGGGTATAGCATGAATATCAAAACATAACTATAACATTTTACTGAAGGGCATAAAACTAGTTCCAAATAAATGGAAAGATATACTGTCTTTTTGGAAAGGAATAACTACAGTAATAAAAGTTTGATTTTTCCAAATTAATACATAAATTTAATGCTGCTCTATTCTGCATCACAGTGGCTTTTCTTTTCTTTTCTTTTTTTTTTGATACGCGGGCCTCTCACCGTTGTGGCCTCTCCCGTTGCGGAGCACAGGCTCCGGACGCGCAGGCTCAGCGGCCATGGCTCACGGGCCCAGCCGCTCCGCGGCATGTGGGATCCTCCCGGACCGGGGCACGAACCCGTGTCCCCTGCATCGGCAGGCGGACTCCCAACCACTGCACCACCAGGGAAGCCCAGCTTTTCTTTTTAAAATAGACACATGATTTAAAAATTCTCATAGAAGAATAAATGTGCAAGAATCACCAAGATAAAATATTTTTGGGGCAAGCATAATGAATAATGAAGGAGGACCTATGCCACCAGATATTACAGCTCATTCTAAAACTACTGTAAGCAAAATAACCAGATATGGCACAGGAATAGACAGACAAAATCTCAATGACGTACAGGGTTCTTGATGAATGACTCTTCTCTTTTGCTGATTGTTTCTGCCATTCTTTATATTTACATGAAAACATTTTAACTCTCATCCTCCCTATGTGTCGTCAGATCATGAGCCAACACAGAGTAACAACACATAAGTGTCTTTTCCACATCTCGGGCTGCCAGACCAACAGAACTTTCACGACGGTCGCCTTCCTGTGCTCACAGAGAATCCCATTTAAGGAGCATCCCAGCAGCACACTTACCGGAAAATGGAAAATCCCTGTATATTGGTATGAAAAGCTTTGGTCCATTAGGATCTTCTGCAGATGCTGTGGGTTCTGTGTCAAGGAGCCCAGTGCTGCCAGGAACCAGCAATCTCCTGGGAGGGGACATAAGCCATGAGAGCTGCCTGGACACAACTGGAAGACCCATCCCATGTACTGCACAGCGTCAGCATACCTCCTTCTGAATAATGCATTTTTTTCTGTCTGAGAGAGGAGAACCAGAAGAAAGATTCATTGGGTTCAGTTCCAAGCAAAATAGAGAAGGTGATGGTAGTGGTTATGGAGATAGTGGTAGTGGTGAAAGGGGTGATGGGGGTAGAGGTGGTGATGGGGTGGAGTAGTGATGGGGTGGTGGTGGTGATGGGAGTGATGGGGGTAGAGGTGGTGATGGGGTGGTGATGGGAGTGATGGGGTGGGGGTGGTGATGGGGTGGAGTAGTGATGAGGTGGAGGTGGTGGGGATGGGAGTGATGGGGTGGGGGTGGTGATGGGGTGGAGTAGTGATAGGGTGGTGGTGGTGGTGATGGGAGTGATGGGGGTGGAGGTGGTGATGGGAGTGATGGGGGGGTGGTGGTGATGGGAGTGATGGGGGTGGGGGTGGTGATGGGGTAGAGGTGGTGATGGTGTGATGGTGGTGATGGGAGTGATGGGGGTAGAGGTGGTGATGGGAGTAATGGTTTTACCGAAATAGCACATACAAAGTATATAGCACAGCCTTGCAGAAGTTCAATTAACGTTTGCTTCCCTGATGCTTCTCTCTACTCAGTGCTCAGATTAAACTCTGTGTCTATTTGCTCCTTTTCTTTGATAATTGCTCTCCCCAAAGGGCTCTGCACACCCGCTACTGAGCCGACTTCCAGGCTGAGGGTCTGGGTGTGAACAGTCCGTCCACAGCAACACCGAGGGTGCCAGCCTTGCCTCCTCAGAAGATGGGGCAGCATTCTGGGGGTCTGGGTGGGCACTGCTCTTGACCCCCCCTACTCTGAGGCTGACTTTGGGCAGCCTGCGTCAATCCAGGGCTGGGAAGGAAGAGGTTGAGTTCTTACCTGCCTCCCCCTGTTGGATGTCGAAACTGCTCACACCTTCCAGGATGAAGTGAGGCTCTGATTTACCCTTCAATAAATCCTTAGAAAAGAGGGAGAAAAGCCATGAGCATCTTTCATTCCTCTATCTCCCAGTGTGCTACCCAAGACATCACTCTCTTTGTCTTTGAGGGGTAGAGGTTACTTCTTTAAACAAGTGTTTAAAATATGAGGTAGGAAAGCTGCCCTCATTCGTCAGGTTTTATTGCTAACAGCAAGGCAGATGTCAAAAGGGTGTAATGTAACTGACCAAATAGGCAATAAATGCATAAGCAATCTGTGCCAAGAGATAAGGACTCAGGATCCTTACATCAAATGATCAGCCATCCTGGTACCAACAGCACTGTTTCATTAGGAGTTTATAAACAACCAAAAAAGAAGAGGATGCATTTACTAGAGGAAACTTTTATAAGCATAACCACGCTTTCCTTGTGAAACGTCATCTCTCAGAAGTCAGTGTAGACATTCTGAGCTCCAGGTTCAAGTCCAGCCATGTGCTGTACAGGACAGAGGATGTGCATTATTCAGGCCTTTGCCCACTCCCTGGCTAACACACAGACGGATTCTGGAAGACCCCAAGCAGCCTCTAGGTTCTCCTCCTACCAGGAGCCCACAGGACTGTCCTGAGCTTCCTCTCTGTGCATCTCTTCCTGGATTTCCATTGTGTGGAGTTGTATAATTTGGTAACTGTTCCTGTATCATTTCTTTTCACATTGACAAATAAGTCCCCAGAGAGCAGGGTGGCAAAGTAGATTCATCTACTCAACAGCCATGAACGTGTGGAGTCCTGTATCTTGTGAGACCTGTCAGCCCTTCGTATACTGCCGGCCAGTTTCCTGGTGGAGCAGCCAAGGGGAAAACAAAGGTGTGCTTGTCTGCAAACAAGTCAGCCAGCCCACCTCACCAGGCCTCCTCCCACCATCTTCTCTGCACATAACCAGCCCTCTCTGATGGCCAGGGCAGGGCGCTCAGGCTCAGGCCCTTGCGATGGAGGCATCCAGCTGACCCTATGCCCTACCCTTGGCTGCTCAGAACCTGGGGTCTCTCCCAACACCAGCAGGAAGGGCAGCTCTCCACAGGGCCCTGGAGGGAGCAACTCTCCCAGTGTCAAAGCAACTTGGGGCACTTCAGTGGCTTTAGCTGTCCCCTCACCTTCTACTGGAAAAGGGAACTCAAGGTCTCAGTGGAGGCTAGCTGGAGATCCTCCACTCAGGGATTAAAGAAGAGGGTGGAGGCCATCAGGTTTTTGGATGGGGTAAAAAAGACAGTGTGGCTCAGCTTTCTAGACCCAGCACAGCTGCAGCTTCTTCGTCATTTACTCCTGGTTTACCCCCATGATGGACAGAGGAGGGGTAGGTGTGCTGAGAGTGATTGAACCGAGCATGGTGTGGAATCCTGCCTGCATTGTTCCCTGGGTGACCTTGAGCAACTTTCTTTACTTTGCTGAACCTCAGTTTCTTCATATGTAAAGTGGGAGTCAAATGAGAAAGCCACGGGTGCCCTGGCTGCTGTTACCAAACCCTCACCGCGGACTAGATGCTTCATTCACGGTGGTCTCCCGACAGACTTGCAAAGCAGGAGTCTGCATTTTACAAAGGAGGAAGGATGTGAAATACTCAGTGTAGCATCAGACAAGGGACCTGTTCAATAAATATTGATCCCCTGTTTCTGTAATATTTGCAAAATTAAGAAGACCACACTCATGGATAAACCCAGCATCTCAAATGCATTCCTTATAAAACGAGAGACAGCTGAATGGATACAAAAACAAGACCCATACATATGCTGTCTACAAGAGACCAACTTCAGACCTAGAGACACATACAGACTGAAAGTAAGGGGATGGAAAAAGATATTCCATGCAAATGGAAACCAAAAGAAAGCTGGAGTAGCAATTCTCATATCAGAAAAAATAGACTTTAAAATAAGGACTATTAGAAGAGACAAAGAAGGACACTACATAATGATCAAGGGATTGATCCAAGAAGAAGATATAACAATTGTAAATATTTATGCACCCAACATAGGAGCACCTCAATACATAAGGCAAATACTAACAGCCATAAAAGGGGAAATCAACAGTAACACATTCATAGTAGGGGACTTTAACACCCCACTTTCACCAATGGACAGATCATCCAAAATGAAAATGAATAAGGAAACACAAGCTTTAAATGATACATTAAACAAGATGGACTTAATTGATATTTATAGGACACTCCATCCAAAAACAACAGAATACACATTTTTCTCAAGTGCTCATGGGACATTCTCTAGGATAGATCATATCTTGGGTCACAAATCAAGCCTTGGTAAATTTAAGAAAATTGAAATTGTATCAAGTATCTTTTCCAACCACAATGCCATGAGACTAGATATCAATTACAGAAAAAGATCTGTAAAAAATACAAACACATGGAGGCTAAACAATACACTACTTAATAACAAAGTGATCAATGAAGAAATCAAAGAGGAAATAAAAAAATACCTAGAAACAAATGACAATGGAGACACAACGACCCAAAACCTATGGGATGCAGCAAAAGCAGTTCTAAGAGGGAAGTTTATAGCAATACAAGCCTACCTTAAGAAGCAGGAAACAACTCGAATAAACAACCTAACCTTGCACCTAAAGCAATTAGAGAAAGAAGAACAAAAAAACCCCAAAGTTAGCTGAAGGAAAGAAATCATTAAAATCAGATCAGAAATAAATGAAAAAGAAATGAAGGAAACAATAGCAAAGATCAATAAAACTAGAAGGTGGTTCTTTGAGTAGATAAACAAAATAGATAAACCATTAGCCATACACATCAAGAAAAAAAGGGAGAAGACTCAAATCAATAGAATTAGAAATGAAAAAGGAGAAGTAACAACTGACACTACAGAAATACAAAAGATCATGAGAGATTACTACAAGCAACTCTATGCCAATAAAGCGGACAACCTGGAAGAAATGGACAAATTCTTAGAAATGCACAACCTGCCAAGACTGAATCAGGAAGAAATAGAAAATATGAACAGACCAATCACAAGCAATGAAATTGAAACTGTGATTAAAAATCTTCCAACAAACAAAAGCCCAGGACCAGACGGCTTCACAGGCAAATTCTGTCAAACATTTAGAGAAGAGCTAACACCTATCCTTCTCAAACTGTTCCAAAATATAGCAGAGGGAGGAACACTCCCAAATTCCTTCTATGAGGCCACCATCACCTTGATACCAAAACCCGACAAGGATGTCACAAAGAAAGAAAACTACAGGCCAATATCACTGATGAACATAGATGCAAAAATCCTCAACAAAATACTAGCAAACAGAATCCAACAGCACATTAAAAGGATCATACACCATGATCAAGTGGGGTTTATTCCAGGAATGCAAGGATTCTTCAATATACGCAAATCAATCAATGTGATACACCATATTAACAAATTGAAGGAGAAAAACCATATTATCATCTCAATAGATGCAGAGAAAGCTTTCGACAAAATTCAACACCCATTTATGATAAAAATCCTCCAGAAAGTAGGCACAGAGGGAACTTTCCTCAACATAATAAAGGCCATATATGACAAACCCACAGCCAACATCGTCCTCAATGGTGAAAAACTGAAAGCATTTCCACTAAGATCAGAAACAAGACAAGGTTGCCCACTCTCACCACTCTTATTCAACATAGTTTTGGAAGTTTTAGCCACAGCAATCAGAGAAGAAAAGGAAATAAAAGGAACCCAAATCGTAAAAGAAGAAGTAAAGCTGTCACTGTTTGCAGATGACATGATACTATACATAGAGAATCCTAAAGATGCTACCAGAAAACTACTAGAGCTAATCAATGAATTTGGTAAAGTAGCAGGATACAAAATTAATGCACGGAAATCTCTGGCATTCCTATACACTAAGGATGAAAAATCTGAAAGTGAAATCAAGAAAACACTCCCATTTACCACTGCAACAAAAAGAATAAACTATCTAGGAATAAACCTACCTAAGGAGACAAAAGACCTGTATGCAGAAAATTATAAGACACTGATGAAAGAAATTAAAGATGATACAAATAGATGGAGAGATATACCATGTTCTTGGATTGGAAGAATCAACATTGTGAAAATGACTCTACTACCCAGAGCAATCTATAGATTCAATGCAATCCCTATCAAACTACCACTGGCATTTTTCACAGAACTAGAACAAAATATTTTGCAATTTGTATGGAAACACAGAAGACCCCGAATAGCCAAAGCAATCTTGAGAACGAAAAACGGAGCTGGAGGAATCAGGCTCCCTGACTTCAGACTATACTACAAAGCTACAGTAATCAAGACAGTATGGTACTGGCACAAAAACAGAAATATAGATCAATGGAACAGGATAGAAAGCCCAGAGATAAACCCACGCACATATGGTCACCTTATCTTTGATGAAGGAGGCAGGAATGTACAGTGGAGAAAGGACAGCCTCTTCAATAAGTGGTGCTGGGAGAACTGGACTGGTACATGTAAAAGTAAGAGATTAGAACACTCCCTAACACCATACACAAAAATAAGCTCAAAATGGATTAAAGACCTAAATGTAAGGCCAGAAACTATCAAACTCTTAGAGGAAAACATAGGCAGAACAATCTATGACATAAATCACAGCAAGATCCTTTTGACCCACCTCCTAGAGAAATGGAAATAAAAACAAAAATAAACAAATGGGACCTAATGAAACTTCAAAGCTTTTGCACAGCAAAGGAAACCATAAACAAGACCAAAAGACAACCCTCAGAATGGGAGAAAATATCTGCAAATGAAGCAACTGACAAAGGATTAATCTCCAAAACTTACAAGCAGCTCATGCAGCTCAATAACAAAAAAACAAACAACTCAATCCAGAAATGGGCAGAAGACCTAAATAGACATTTCTCCAAAGAAGATATACAGACTGCCAACAAACACATGAAAGAATGCTCAACATCATTAATCATTAGAGAAATGCAAATCAAAACTACAATGAGATATCATCTCACACCAGTCAGAATGGCCATCATCAAAAAATCTAGAAACAATAAATGCTGGAGAGGGTGTGGAGAAAAGGGAACCCTCTTGCACTGGTGGTGGGAATGTGAATTGGTTCAGCCACTATGGAGAACAGTATGGAGGTTCCTTAAAAAACTACAAATAGAACTACCGTATGACCCAGCAACCCCACTAGTGGGCATATACCCTGAGAAAACCATAATTCAAAAAGAGTCATGTACCAAAATGTTCATTGCAGCTCTATTTACAATAGCCCAGAGATGGAAACAACCTAAGTGCCCATCATCGGATGAATGGATAAAGAAGATGTGGCACGTATATACTATGGAATATTACTCAGCCATAAAAAGAAACGAAATTGAGCTATTTGTAATGAGGTGGATAGACCTAGAGTCTGTCATACAGAGTGAAGTAAGTCAGGAAGACAAATACCATATGCTAACACATATATATGGAATTTAAGAAAAAAAAATGTCATGAAGAACCTAGGGGTAAGACAGAAATAAAGACACAGACCTACTGGAGAACGGACTTGAGGATATGGGGAGGGGGAAGGGTAAGCTGTGACAAAGCGAGAGAGAGGCATGGACATATATACACTACCAAACGTAAGGTAGATAGCTAGTGGGAAGCAGCTGCATAGCACAGGGATATCAGCTCGGTGCTTTGTGACCGCCTGGAGGGGTGGGAGGGAGGGAGGGAGACGCAAGAGGGAAGAGATATGGGAACATATGTATATGTATAACTGATTCACTTTGTTATAAAGCAGAAACTAACACACCATTGTAAAGCAATTATACCCCAATAAAGATGTTAAAAAAAAAAAAACCGAGAGAGAATAAAAACGTGGATTACACAGTCAACTCTTAGACATTAGAAAGACCAAAAGAGCCTCACAAACATAGGTGGAAAGAAATGATAAACAGAACAACTGGTGAATTACAAAATAGAAACACAGCAAGATCAGTAACGCAAATATTGAATACATTGTATTTGGGGAGAAGGTTTACTTAGGCCCAACCTTTGGCTAATATGCTAGAGAAACCCAAATAAAATTAGAAATAGAAAGGAGGTTTTAGCAGTATAAAAACGTGATGTAAAATTCTATACTAATCAGTTTAAGCATACTGATGATTTTCTGACAAGAATTAACATGGCCAAAATGATCCAAGTTGGTAAATAACCTGAAAATCAATAACCTTGAAACAGTATTTTTAAAAGATCAAAGAATATCTCCCTATTATCTCTGTCAAGGCTTCTAAGCTCAAAATTTTCTTGCTGAATTCTCTCAAACTTTTAGAAAATAATTCCTGTGTCGCTTACAGTTTGTGTTTAAAAAAAGAAAGAATCCTGCAACCGGTTATTTTAAGAAGTCAGCACAGCCTGGATGCCCAACCTGAGAGAGAGAAACACACACACACACACACACACACACACACACACACACACACACACACACACACACACACACATCACATCACAGACTGATTTCATTTACGGAAATATACTGAAATAAATACCCGGCAAATGAATCAACAATAAATTATACAACTAACCCACTACCATTAAGTAGGGTTTGCCATAGAAATGCAGGATGCCAGGATGGTTTCCTATCAGGATATCTAATGGTATAAAATACCATTTACATGGGCCAAAGGAGAAACAATTGCTATCTTTCCAATAAATGCCTTGAAGGCATTTGATAAATGCACAACTTTCTCTGATTTACCAAAATAACAAAATCGAAAATGAAAAAACCCAAAATTTTAGTTAATTAGGAATAGAAAGATACTTTATGAAAATTAAAGGATAATTATTTCAAATCAAAAATCAATTGTCAACATCAAATTTATGGGCAAACACTAGAATTGTGTGCATAAAAGTTAGGTACCAAACTAGCATTTTTTATCTCCTGTCCTGAGCTGCCTGTTCCTTCCTCACTCTGGGCTTTAGAGGGGTCATGGGTGATCCAAAAAGAGCAAAGGTAGGAGGAGACAGAAGTTATACCCAGAAGCATTTCAGTCTGCCGGGCCGACTTTCTGAGACCAGGCCCACAGAGAAAATAGATCAAGATGGTTGGTAGATAAAAATCCCCTGGCTCTGGGCAGGTCCCCTGTCACTAGGTGGGCTGGGCACACCAGGGCAGTTAGAGAATGTGGTAAGACTGGTGATGGGCAGTCTGTACCCCGAGTGTGATTCAGAATCACGCAGGAGCTTCACAGACATGGAGACTGCTGGAGGCCGCCCCCACGACCTGGATTTAGTAGGTCAGATGGAGGTAGAGTTCAGGATCCACACAGCTCCTCAGGTGATTCTGAGGCCCAGCCAGGGCAAGGAGCAGGTTCAGAGAGGTTGAGTGATTTATCCTAGGTCCCACAGGAATCAGGCTGTGCATCAGGCACTCCGCTCCCATAATGCCTTCCCCATGGACCACACTGGCAGGCAGGGTCTTCAGTGTTTTCTGACTCTGTGAGATGGACTGGCCCTTTGAGGTCTCTGCAACATCATCTGTACAGAAGGAAGCTGTGATAGTTCATTTTCTGTGCCAATTTGACTGGCTCATGGGGTACCCAGATTTTTGGCTACACACTATTTCTAAGGAGTGTTAGCATTTGAATCAGTGGACTCAGTAAACAAGATTGCCTCCCCAATATGGATGGACATCATCCAATGTATTGAGGGCTTGAATAGAACAAAACGTAGAGGAAGGGAGAATTCACCCCTTCTCAGCCTGACTGCTGAGCTGGGACATTGGTCTTCTCCTGTCCTGGGACTGGGAATTACATCATCAGCCCCCCTGGTCCTCAGGCCTTCCCACTTGGACTAAACTACACCACCAGCTTCCCTGGGTCTCCAGCTTGCAGATAGCAGATCTTGGGACGCCTCAGCCTCCATAATTATGTGTGCCAATTCTTCATAATAAATAAATCAATAGGATATATCTATATAGCTCCTGTTGGTTATGTCCTGTAGGAGATCTCGACCTCTCCCCTCTCCTCCTCCCTCTTCCCCTCTGCATCCACACCCATAACCCATACCTGAAGTGGTACCAAACAAGGCACTCCCCTGCAGTTGTCTCTGGAGGTGTCCCTTCTAACACGGCATCACTTCCTATGTTTTGGACAGCGATTCCTGTGTTCTTGTCAAAGGCTCCTCATGCCCTCCCCGAGATGGTGTGCTGCTCTTGGATGAGGAAACACCCGGTTTAGCGTGTTGGTCTTCAGACACAGGCCCTTTCAGCCGGTGGCCACAATTCAGGCTGCGCCAGGTGGCAGCGTCACTCCCTTTTCTATTTTTGCTAGAGAACTTTGCTTTATTGGAATCAGAGTTCTTTGGCTCCGTGGCAATTGGCTGTTGGCACGCTCTCTTTCTGTCGCCTTCTGCTACCTGTTGCCTTCACAGCCTACATTCAGAGCGCCACTTTGTTAACCCCTTCCTTTCCGGAATAACTCATGCTGAAACCAAGGTGGATCATTTATAGTAAATCATCCTTTCGGAAACTCTGCTCTGGCTACTTGGAAGATGAACGTCGGTGTCTGGGTAGGCAACACTTCATTCTGGGATGGCCACAGGCCAAAATCCACAGTGGGGCTGGGTGCTGAGTCCCGAACATGTTTTGGGCCCCCAGCCCATTCTTCAGTTGAGAAATGAACATGTTTTTCACTAAAGAATGGGGACAAAGATGAAATTTCAATTCCTCAGTCTGACACAGTGGCAACTCTGCTGTGAAGATCTACGTCTACAATTCTGTGTCTTCCAATATGGTAGCCGCAAGCCATATTGGCAACTTACATTTAAATAAAATAAAATTAAATTAAATTAAATCAAATCTGCAATACCTCAGTCACACTAGCCCATTTCAATTGCTCAATACCAACGTGTGACTAGTGGCTACTGTATTGGCAGAAAGGACATTTCCATCGTTGTAGAAAGTTCTATTGGACAGTGCTGATCTACTGAATGAGGATAATAATATTATTGACCTCATAGGCCTGTTATGGTAATTAAATGAAATGTTGTACGTAAAGTGCTTAGATTAATACCTAGCATAGGTACATGCTTGATAAATGGAATTTGTTATTATTCATGAAATAAAATGTTTAGAAGAAAGTGACCCTAAGTGCCAAATTCAGTTCGGGGAAATATCACGCAGAGCCTCCAGGTATAGGTGTAATTCTCAGCGTTGTCTCCTGCTGAGGCTGGTGTTGCAGGAAACATTGAGGAGGATGAGGAGTTGGATCCTTTCAGTGCCATTTGCTCCAGGCACAGTCACAGGCATTTACAGAACCTGACTGCCTGCTGGTGGGGGGAGGGGAGGGTGTGGGGAGTGGGTTACCAATTCCTCAAACCCAGAAAAGCTGAAGGAGGCAACAGAAGGAGCTTCTACAGCAGCAAAATGGATTAGGGTTAATTGTTAGAGAGAGGGAAGACAAGAAGGAGGAAGAGGTAGGCGAAAGGAGAGAGAGAGAGAGAACATGAACTATGGGATGCGAAGCAACTTTGCTTCCTCATGAGGCGTAGAAAGCTGAGCCTAGTTTCATGCCCCTGACTCTTGCACTGTTGTTGAACCTGCCTAGCCTAGATGAGTACGCGAGGTAGAATGATACCCATGATGGTTTAACAGTTGCCTGGAGTATGAAGCTTTCCCATTACCTAGAAAAGCCTAGAAGGCAGACATGGCCTAAGGAGCCTTGCTGCCACCTCAGCCATTATATAACTGAAGTTTAGGGGATGCCAGTCAGGCCTCTGGTTAGGCACTGAGCAAGCTTTAGATTGGGAGGCAACCTTCTAATAGTGATAGGCAAGAAAATGTGAGAAGAGAGGCACTACGCACGCTCCCTGCCAGGCTACCCTGGCCTCCCCAAATGGTTTCCTCTGACCCACATTTCTCCTTAAAAGTGTTTGCTGAAAATGGCTGAAGACTGAAGCTGAGATGACTGGACAGTGAAAGCCCAAGAAATCCCAGAGGATGGTCCCTGTGGCTGCTACTCTATGCCGTCCCTCCCAAATTAGTCATAGTAACAATAGCTAGTGTTTAGTAAGTGCTTACAATGTGCTAGACAATGTTCTAAGTATTGTCTTCATTCATTCCTTAAAATAATCTTGTTAGGTACTGGTACCATTTTTATCCTCATTCTTTTCACCTATAAAAATGGAAAGAAGGGCAGAAGATAGACAGGGATTGATTCTGTTACCCAGACAAAGTAGGAGATTCTATCGGTGCACAAGGTATTATGAGCAGCAAACAGGAGCCTAAAATACATCACGAGCTTATGATGAAGGCTTACAGGAGGCGACACAGTTGTGGTGTTAGGAATATGTCTCAGAGCCAGACTCCAGGGCTCAAATCCCAGCTCTAACACTTTAGGCCGGTCACTTAATTCTCTGTTTCTGTTTCTCAACTGTAAAATGGGGCTAATAATTGTACCTCCTCATAGAGTTATTATGAGGATTCAGTGAGTCAAAGCACCTAAAGCCAGGCCTGCCATGTGGTCAGCACTATCTAAGTGTTGGCCATTACAGGTAGGATTGCTCCATGCTGGCTGGAGCTTCTCCTTCAAGGCTCTTTTCAGTCGCAGCTGTGAGCTGTGGCAGTTGAGGACGTCACCATGTTTAAGGGGTGAGTACATCAGCTTTCTCCTCCACCATCTTCCTTGGAAAACAGGTCAACTCAAGAATTCTCTATTATACATGTAGAGCTTGAAACCCATTTCAGGTGCCTGTGGACATAATCATTCATTCGCTCACTTATTCATTCACCCAAATCCTAACAGAATCCTGTGGGGCACACAATCCTATGTGAGGAATAGTACCATATGTGGAGTCAGAAACTTTAGTTTAAATCCTGGCTCTTTCCTTCACTAACTGTGTCACATTGTGCAAGTCACATCACCTGTCTGAACCTATTCTCTCATAAAACTGGGAAAGAACATGAGACAAAGTAAGAGAAGACACATGGAAAGCTCTGGAAAATACTATACAAGCGTAAGTGCTGACAGTTGTGATAAGGGATACAAAGAGATATGACATATCCACATATACATTATACAAGAAATGTTGGAATGAAAAATGACCCCCTGGTAGAGCCTTTGGATGGGTAAAAGAAGAACGGGAGTAAAAAGTATCTGGCCCCTGGCTGCCTCTGTTTTGGGTTCCTGGAATGATTCTGTGTGAGTCATTTCATTTCTGTTTGCCTCAGTTTCTCCTGGACCTCAAAAGACATCACAGTTTGAGATGTTGCTGGAATTAGATAATAAAAAACTCTCAACCCTTTCTAAATAAAAATGTTATAAATTCTTTAACACTATAAATATGGTCTCACATCTATTGCTCAGTACCTTGTGAAAAAAAAAAAAAAATTCTAAAAGAACCTCATCTGAAAATAACAAAGGGAGAAAAATATAATCCTTCCAAGCTCTAAATAGAGTTCTCTGCTCAGCTCTCCTTAGAAGTGAAGTCCACAAGTAGGGAGTCATTGTTGGGGACTTACTGTCTCTGGATGGTAAGATGGATTCTAGAAGCTTGAAGCACCCCCATCTTAACGAAGTAGCATCCTAAGCCCCACCTGATCCCCACTCACCCTCCCCTTCCCCAAAGCTACAAATTGGTCCTGAGTTAGGACAGGAGTTGTTACCTCTAGAGTTTCCGTCTTGTTCTCTGTCATCAGAAAATACCTATTCTGTATAACCTAACCTGGCTTTATTGAGTGTGTTGCACAGAGTGCTTGGCATTTCAGTCGCATTCAGTAATGCTTGCTGAAATCATAATCATCAGCTTACTAGACATTAGATTCTCTCCTCTTAGTCTAGGTTCTGCTGGCTGCTTTTGGAAGCATGAACAGGAGGTTTGAGCATCAGGGCCCTCAAAGTGGCCCTTAGCCAGGTCCTTTGCGTCCATGAAAATGATATTATGAGAATGTCCAGTGGGCTGAGAAATTTCCCTTGGAGCTTCATGCCCTGAAACTGAGATAGTTCTAGAAAAAACCAACAGGGCTCACCGGGCTTCAAGGTGGAGTTAGTGGTCGTCTACTGGGGTGGGGGAGTCGGGGGGTTTGAACATTGCCATGAAATACCTCCCTAATTCTACAGCTGATGTTCACAACTCTTTCATAGGTGATCAGCCTTTACAAGATTGAAAATACAAATATACACGACAGAGGCAAGGCAACTGCTGAAATTCATCCTATTATATAAGTGACTGACATGTTATCTTCCCTTTGAGTAAATTCTAATAAGGAAAGAAAAAAGATAAAGACAGTGATACCTGACAGATTAAAGAATGATGAAGACTGACAGAGGCGCTCATTTACGGAGACTGAAGAGACCCCACAGCTGCTACTACAGTCCTCCTACCCATGCGTTCCCATTTTTTATGTGGGAATCCGGAGGCATGTAATCTAGTGACATGCTGTCTTAGAACTGGGGTCCTGCTTCCTGGTACAGGGTCATTCCATCCCACTGTGGATACAACTCTGTAGCTGAGGGACCAGATGAACTTCAGTCTCCTTCCAGTTTGAGTTGGGCCAGCCCTGAAAACCAGGTCTCAGGCCCCTCATTTCAGGGGGAGGCACCATGGGAGGCAGTATGTCAGAGGGTCCAGGAGCTGGGCGCGTCCCTAGAGAGGAGGTTCACTTACCTTTGGCCGCATCCAGCTTAGGCTGGAGAGGTTTTTTCCCTTGAGCAGCTGTAGACCTATGGAATAAGTCTCAGCAGGGAATGCCTCATCCTCACACAGCAGCCCTCTGTTTAGGCAATAATCCCGCAAGGAGTAAAAGTCCTGTTGCCTGAACTTGATGATGGGGGTCTTGGCTAGAAGCTCCTGGTTGTGCGCCATGACTCTTCTTGGAAGAGGTATAAGGTCTTTCCCTTTCAGTGAGAAAAAAGATATTTTTAGGGGTAAGCCGTCAAGTCCTTTGCATCATTAGATGTGAACCCTTGAAAGGCACTCAGATGTCCCCCACTTTTACAAGTGAGGAGACTGAGACCCAGATCAGTGCTATCCCTGGTGACACAGCCAGTTGGTAGGTGAGCCCGGACTACAATCCCAGCATCCTTCCTTCTAGTTCAGTTTTCAGGCTGCTGTACTGAACAGCTTCTCAGGATGCTCTTACGTGCGTGAGAGGCTATTCATACATGAATGAACATTTATTGAGTGCTGACTTTACACCAAGCACTTTTCTGAATGCCGGCAATCCAAAGATAAATATGACACGATCTTTATCCCCTGGGGGCTCATTATCAAGTGGGAAAAATAGATTAGACATTTCAACAACAAGCTCTCATTCAACAGAAACTGTCTAATTAAAAATGTGTACAGAGTCCTGTGGATGGATATAAAGAGGAGAAGCTAGGAACTGCCAAGGAGAGTCTGGGGTGGTTCTCCCACAAGCACTGACGTTGGAATTGGCCTTGAGGGAAGAAGAATTTGCCAGGTGGAGAACTGGCAGGTAGGTTAAGAAAAAAAAAAAAAAAGTCCCTTCAGGTGCCCTGAGTAGCAACTACATGGAGGACCAGGAACTGGATTGGAGAAGTCATGGGTGTTAGAGGGGGTGGGAGGGGCTGGAGAGGCAGTGGAGTGAGGGTTGGGAGTAGAGAGTTTTGGCAGACAAGGCCAGGAAGGTAGGTTGGAAAACTGGACTGCTTTCGTGTTATGCCCTGCAAGCACTGCAGGGCCACTGGAGAGGTGGCTTATGGTCAGATCTGTGTATGGGATCGTGGAGCAAGTTGGAGGCCATACAGCGGGATGGGGAGGGTCTGAGACGGGGCAGAGGCTCGGAGGCTGCTGCGTATTTGTCCACGGGAGAGACAGTGGTAGAGCAGTGGTAGTGAAGATGGTGGAGAGACAGATTCCAGAGTCATTTTTTAGGTCGAACCCATAGGATCCGATGATGAATATAGGGGCGGGAGGTTGAGGATGTGGGGGAGGAAGAAGAGGCAGTGCAGTGAACAATCAAATGAGCTTTGAAGTTTGCTCTCTGCTCTCACCACCTACCCACCGGTTCTGCAATAGTACGTTAGTATTCAAGCCCGTGAACCTATCTCTCCACCTGTATGGATTAATGATACCAATCTCAGAGGGTTTATTGCTGTATTAAATGACATTGGACCTAACAGGCTGAACAGAGTGACTGGCAAACAGCAGCCACTCAGTAAATGTTGGCGTCCTAATTTCTCTAAAGAGCAGTCAAGGTAGCCTGGGTTTTCTTGTCCAGGAAGCCACTGGGGTGTAATTGATGCCATTTACCAAAACATGCATCACATCCTCCATCTGCAAGGCAAGCTGGCTTGGATCTGAATCCTTATCCACACTTACTAGCTGTGGGACTTGAAAAACCTCTTTAGCCCATAAAGTCGTGCTTTTCAATCTTCTTTGACCAGGGTCTATAAAGGTGACACAAAAGACCGGAAGGTCCGTATGTCCTATCCACAACCACTTCACAGCGAAAAAGGAATCAGGTAATGATAAAGAACTGGAGAGGAACATGAAAGAACAACTCATAAAGAAAGAATATGAGCTTACAATCAGGATCTTGGATCACAGAAAAAATGTGCAAACTTAAAAAATAACATAATTTTCTTACGGTTAACATATAATAGTAGTATGTTGCAAATTATTTAGATAACACAAATTCATCGGCAAAATAGCACCAATAAGTATCACTGTACACACATATTTGGAGGGAATGATGCATACAATTATCTAGCAAAAGAGATAAGAATAATTTATATTTGAACTATTAGGTTGGACCATATGAAACTGCCATTTCTATAGGTCAAAAATGGTTGAATATAGTCAGTATCATATGGTTTAATCTAAGGTAAAAGTGATTGAATATGAGCAATTTCCTTTGGTTTAGCCCAGTATGATATATACATTTCTTCAATCTGGCTCTTGGAAAATAACAGGTGAAAATACGTCAGTGTACCTCATCACTCCCTGTAGGGTTAAGAGGAGAACCTACAACAAACTACATAAATAGTGATAAAGCTGAAACAACAGTAAGGTATCGCTCAAGAACAAGAAAATGTTAACAGAAGTTGGCTGCCAACTGAAGACAACGGCAACGACACCTGATAAGGGAGAGTTGTGAAAACCATGGATCCACCATCTGTACACATCCTTAGGGATAGTGGAGTCAATACAACACTGCCAAGCCACCCACCTACAATCATGAGACTGTTATTAAGCAGCTCTTAACTGCAGGTAAAAATGAGTCTGAACAGTTTGGCTTGACTTCTCTATCAGAATCTTGCAAAAGGGCCTTATAATTGGGGATCAGTTCCCAGGCTCATCTGCAGGGCCCTCACTGCCCACCACTGGGCAGTGCACCAGCTGACTTTAGGAATCCCCCTTCTAAGACTCACTTCCCTCCTTTGTGAAATGGAGATGCCATTAAAATGCATGTTATAGAGTTGTTGGAAGACTCAGACAAAACCATGCTTGTCGAATACTTAGCACTGTGACTGGTAAGCAGAAAGCAGTCAGTCGACAGTGGTTATTAGTATAATTAACATTCTTATCATTTTGGCCATGAAAGGATGGTGCAGAAGCCCCACACCCTCTAAGAGGACCTGCTCTTATGAATGACAGGCCAGGCTCAGAGGGGCCTGCAGGGGTGAGGGCCAGGGGTGGGACATCACATCTGTGCCCTCAGCTCAGCTACTGCTCTGAGAGCCCAGAAAGGAAGGAGAAGGCTCTGGGGGACAGGCGGCAGGTCTGGGTGTCCGCTGCTGGAGGAGGTGGTCTGCCGCTTTGCGAAGAAGGAGAATCTTGATGTGGAAAACAGAAGACAGGCTGGAAAGGCAGCCTCCACCTGCACAGACCTCACACCTACTGGGCTCACCTTCTTGCTCTCCAAATTGCTAATGGCTTTCCCAGGGAACAGCCTGTAGACTCACTTTCTCAGGCAGGAAGGGTTTACAGAATTTGACATCTTGCTTGTGTGTGCAGCAGAAAAGGCCAAACAATTTTCCCACCTGTCACTTTGGGGAGGGCTCTTTGGTTTATTTCTTTTCTTCTATGTCCTACTTGCCTCACTTTGCAAAAAAACAAAAAAAAAAAAAAACAAAAAAAAAAAAAACAAAGGCAGGAGAAGACTCTGCTCTCTTGATAAAGAAAGAAAGATAGAAGGTCTACCTGATATTCAGGATAAAAACCAGTCTTGCTGCTGGGGTATCTCTTGGGTCTAGTGAGAAAAATGGCACAGGAGCTAGAAAAATGGCAAAAAGAGTTGACATCAAGTTATTTTTTTTAAATTGAAATATAGTTGATTTACAATATTGTGTTAGATTCAGGTGCACAGCAAAGTGATTCAGTTATACATATTTATATATACATTAGATTCTTTCCCATTATAGGTTATTATAAGACATTGAATACAGTTCCCTGTGCTCTACAGTAAATCCTTGTTGCTTATCTATTTTACATATTATAGTTTGTATCTGTTAATCTCATACTCCTAAATTTATCCCTCCCCCCTCCCTTTCCGCTTTGGTAACCAGCTTGTTTTCCATGTCTGTGAGTCTGTTTCTGTTTTGTATATAGATTCATTTGTATTAATTTGTAGATTCTATGTATAAGTGATATCTTATCACTTAACATTTGTCTTTCTCTTTCTGACTTACTCCACTTAGGATGATATTCTCTAGGTCCATCCATATCGCTGCAAATGGCAATATTTCACCCTTTTTTATGGCTGAGCAATATTCCATTGTATATGTATATATCTTCTTGAACCATCTGTTGATGGGCACTTGGGTTGCTTCCATTTCTTGGCTAATATAAACAGCAGTGCTATAACAGTGGGGTACCTATATCTTTTTGAATTAGAATTTTCATCTTTTCCAGATATCTGCACAGGAGTAAGATTGCCAGATCATACGGTAGCTTTATTTTTAGTTTTTTAAAGAACCTCCATATTGTTTTCCATAGTGGCTGCACCAATTTACATTCCCACCAACAGTGTACAAAGGTTCCCTTTTCTCCACACCCTCTCTAGCATTTATTATTTGTAGACTTTTTGATGATAGCCATTATGACCAGTGTGAGGTGGTACCTCATTGTGGTTTTGATTTGCCTTTGTCTGATAATTAGTGGTATTGAATACCTTTCATGTGCCTGTTGGCCATCTGTATGTCTGCTTTGGAGAAATGTCTACTTAAGTCTTCTGCCCATTTCTTGGTTTTTTTTTTTTTTGATATTGAGTTGTATGCACAGTTTGTATATTTTGGACACTAACTGTTAAAGTTCTTAAGGTGAGAACTGTGTGAGCTAGTGAATCAAGCCTCAGAACTAGGATGAGAAGCAGGTAAGAGGTATATAGTTGGTGGTTCAAGCCTGTTCTTCTGCTCCCATCAGTGCCTATAAAATGAGTTTGATTCAGTCCTTCCCTCTGTCCTCTACTGATATGGGCAACTGTGTTAGTCTGCTCTGGATGCAACAAAATGTCACTGACTGGGGGGCTTAAACAACAGACATTTTCTTCATCACATTTCTGGAGGCGAGAAGTCTAAGATCTGGAAGTCAGCATGGTCCAGTTCTGGTGAAGACTCCCTTCCTGGCTTACAGGCAGCAGCCTTCTTGCTGTGTCCTCACATGGCAGAGAGTGGCAGAGAGAGAGGGAGACTTCTCTCTCTCTCATTTTCTCTTCGTATAAGGCCACAGGCCTACTGGAGTAGGGCCCTAGCCTTATGACCTCGTTTAACCTTAGTTACCTGCATAAACGCCCTTTTTCCAGATACAGTCACATGGAGGGTTAGGGCTTCAAACCCTAATTTTGGGGAAACACAACCAGTCCACAGCAGTGACTAACCCCGGGCTCTACAAACAACTCTCGTGACCCCAGCTGCATATTTCAGGGAGTGTGCGGATCAAAGAGGACCTGGGGGCCTACCAATACTTAGATCTTAGTATCTTTGGTCTGCCAACACCTCGTGCCAGGCCTGGCATGCAGTAGGTATTCTATAAAAATCTTATGAGTGTTGGTGGAATGAATGTCACATGTCAACTATTCTCAAGCATGTTCCGTGGAGAAGTCTCCATGAATAACAAATTATGAGGTCAAACTGTTTTGGAAAATATTTCATATTGAATAGACTTTATGAAGATTCACAAAAGACTCCAAGAAGTCCTTCAATAAAGAAACTAATTTAAGTTTGCTTTCAGTGTTTCAGACATATATAACCAGCAAGTCTTTTTATTGGCAAGTTCTTATTAATGTGTGGAGAAGATGTACAAAAGTTAAAAGACTTCAGAAGAAAAAAAAGCCCCAAAGTTAAATGACTGCAGAAGATCCCAGCTCAAGTCCTTATTCTGCCCCTTATTAGCCATATGAGCCTGAGGAAGTTTTCTAAGCACTTAGAACTTCAGTTTCCTCTTCTGTCAAATGGGTATAATGATACTTTGTTGAATAAAATGAAAAATATGTGGGAAGGGATTTAAATCATGAAGCATTATACAAAGATATTATTTATTTCTCTGACTCCAATAATCTTGTTCTAACCTTTCTTGTATTGCTCCCACTCAGAGATGGATAGTTGTAAGAATACACAGCTGGATGATCCAACTACTTCTGCCTGGACACAGGATTAAGGGCCCCTTCCCCACAGACAAGATGCGCCCCCCTCCCTGAATTGTGTTGGTGTTCTACATGGAAGTTCACAGACTGGGTTATCTTTGGAAATGGAGAAGATAAACATGTATGGGTGTGTGTATAAATGCTCTTAGAAATAACTTTAATATATACCAAGACAATTTCCTGTGAATTTTCCTAATGCTTTTTTTTTTTTTTTTTTGAAGAGTAGTCATCATCCTCTCAAGACAAGTGAGCTTCAGACATATTTAAGAACAGGATTTTTTTCCCCCAGTGGGTCTCTCAGTTAATAGAAATCTTCCTAAGGATGGTTTAACAATAGGTAACCAAACTCTTTAAACCATACAAACCAACACATTCTTTAATTTTTAAATTAGGTCACTTTAGATACATATAAGAGAATATGTAAGCTATATAGGTTATAAAATATCATAATCTCATGAACACCCATGAGCCTACCACCAAGGTTATGAACTTACCAATACTTATGAAGGTACCTATGATTTCCTCCCTGATGCCACTCCCTCACCTCCCCCAGAGGAGGCCAACATCAGAATGTTGTGTTTATCACTCTCTTGCTTTTATTGAAAAAATAGCTTTATCACATATTTATGCATCTCTACATTGCCTTGTTTTAATTTTGCTTGTTTTTCAGCTTTTAAAAGTTACACAGGGGGCTTCCCTGGTGGCGCAGTGGTTGAGAGTCCGCCTGTCGATGCAGGGGACACGGGTTCATGCCCCAGTCTGGGAAGATCCCACATGCTGTGGAGAGGCTAGGCCCGTGAGCCGTGGCCGCTGAGCCTGTGCATCCGGAGCCTGTGCTCCACAATGGGAGAGGCCACGGCAGTGAGAGGCCCTCGTACCACACACAAAAAAAAAAAAAAAAAGAAAGAAAGTAAAGAATAGAACCACAGGGTGACACGTGATGTGATATCAAAAGGTCTGACTTATGTGTAATTGAAGGTCCAGAAGGAAAGGATCAAGATACTAGGGCAGAAAAAGCATTTGAAGAAATAATGGCCCCAAACTCCCCAAATTTGATGATAAATTTATGAATTCAAGAAGCAAGCAAAGTAAGAAAACCATAACTAAACACATCATAATCAAGCTGTTGAAAACTAAAGATAAAGAAAAAATCTTGAAAGAAAGTAGAGAAAAATAACACATTAAATAGAGGGAACAGTGGTGACAATGATGACAAATTTGTCATCAGAAGCCATGGAGGACAGAAAACAGTGGAATAACTTTAAAGCACTGAAAGAAAGAGATGTCAACCTGGAATTCTATATCCAGTGAAGATTTCAAGAATAAAGGTAAAATAAAGACATTTCAGATAAACAAAAACTAAGAGAAATCATGTAGAGACATGCCTCAGAAGAAATGATAAAGGAAGTTCTTTAATTTTTTTTTAATGTAGTGGAAAATTATTTTTTTTCAGTTTTACTGAGATATAATTAACAAACAGCACTGTATAAGTTCAAGTGGTACAGCATAATGACTTGACACACATATACTGCAAAATGATTACCACAAGAGGTTTGGTTAACACTCATCACCTCATATAGTTATAAAAAATGTTTTTTCCTTGTAAGAACTTTTACTATTTGCTCTCTTAGCAACTATCAAGTATACCACACAGCAATGTTAACTACAGTCATCATGTTTTATATTACATCCCCAATACTTACTTATTTTATAACTGTAAGTGTATACCTTTTTACCACCTTTATCCAGTTCCCCCAATCCCATCCCCTGCCTCAGGTAACCACAAATCTGATCTTTTTTCTATGAGTTTGGTTTTATTTATTTTTAGCTTCCACATATAAGTGAGATTATTTCTCTGTCTGACTTATTTCACTTAGCACAATGCCCTCAAGATTCATCCATATTGTCACAAATGGCAGGGTTTCCTTCTTTTTTATGGCTGCAAGATATTTCATTGTAGATATGTACCACATTTTCTTTATCCATTCATCTATCCATGAACACTTAGGTTGCTTTCATGTCTTAGCAATTGTAAATAATGCTGCTATGGGTGTAGCTATCTTTTCAATTTACTGTTTTTTGTTTTCTTTTTTTCATGTTTATTGGAGTTTAATTCCGTTACAATGTTGTGTTAGTTTCTGCTGTATTAACAAAGTGAATCAGCTATATGTATACATATATCCCCATATCCCCTCCCTCTTGCATCTCCCTCCCACCCTCCCTATCCCACCTCTCTAGGTGGTCACAAAGCACCGAGCTGATCCCCCTGTGTTATGCAGTTGCTTCCTACTAGCTATCTTCCCACTACCTAGCTATACATTTGGTAGTGTATATACGTCAATGCTACTCTCTCACTTCCTCCCAGCTTCCCCCTCCCACCCCATGTCCTCAAGTCCATTCTCTATGTCTACATCTTTATTCCTGCCATTCAACTAGGTTCATCAGTACCATTTTTTTTTTTTAGATTCCATATATATGCATTAGCATACGGTATTTGTTTTTCTCTTTCTGACTTACTTCACTCTGTATGACAGACTCTAGGTCCATCCACCTCATTACAAATAACTCAATTTCATTTCTTTTTATGGCTGAGTAATATTTCATTGCATATATTGTATACATATATATAAAGAAGATATATATAAAGAAGATTGTGTCACATCTTCTTCATCCATTCATCCATCGATGGACACTTAGGCTGCTTCCATGTCCTGGCTATTGTAAATAGTGTTGCAATGAATATTGTGGTACATGACTCTTTTTGAGTTATGGTTTTCTCAGGGTATATGCCCAATAGTGGGATTGCTGGGTCATATGGTAGTTCTATTTTTAGTTTTTTAAGGAACCTCCATACTGTTCTCCATAGTGGCAGTATCAATTTACATTCCCACCAACAGTGCAAGAGGGTTCCCTTTTCTCCACACCCTCTCCAGCATTTATTGTTTGTAGATTTTTTGATGATGGCCATTCTGACCGGTGTGAGTTGATACCTCATTGTAGTTTTGATTTGCATTTCTCTAATGATTAGTAATGTTGAGCATCCTTTCATGTATTTGTTGGCAATCTGTATGTCTTCTTAGGAGAAATGTCTATTTAGGTCTTCTGCCCATTTTTGGATTGGGTTGTTTGTTTTACTGATATTGAGCTGCATGAGGTGCTTGTATATTTTGGAGATTAATCCTTGTCCATTGCTTCGTTTGCAGTTATTTTCTCCCATTCTGAGGGTTGTTTTTTTTGTCTTGTTTATGGTTTCCTTCGCTGTCCTTTGTCTTGTTTATGGTTTCCAAAGCATCTTGCTGTGATTTATGTCATAGTGTTCTTCCTATGTGGAAGTTCTTTAATGTGAAGGGCAATGAAATGGAAAACTGAATTTTTGGAAATGGCATATAGTAAATACCTGAATAAACACATAAGACTACCTTTCCTCTTAAATTCTTTAAAATACACACATGTGTTTAAAGCAAAAATTATAACATTGTCAGCAGAGGTTTCAAATGTATGCAGATATAATTCATATGACAACTGTAATGTAAGGAAGAGTAGGAGGGAATTAAAGGGACCTATATGGTTGCAAATTTTCTGTATTTTACAATGAAGTGGTACAATAGAATGTGAAAGGTGAGGTATGTGCATTATAATTCCTAGACAACCACTAACAAAATAGGTAAGTTAAAATGGAATACGAACACATATTCAAATAATCAACAGAAATCAATTAAGGCGGAATAGTGGATAAAACAAACAAAATGGACCTAAATCCAAGCATATTAATAGTTAAATGGTAATTTAATTCCAATAAAAGGCAGAGATTGACAAAACTGATAAAAAAGCAAGACTCAACTATATGCTGCCTATGAAAGACATGCTTTAAATACAAAGGCATAGGGGCCTCCCTGGCAGCCCAGCGGTTAAGACTTCGTGTTTCCAATGCAAGGTGTGCAGTTTCTATCCCTGATCAGGGAACTAAGATCCTACATGCTGCACGGTGCAGCGAAGAAAATTTAAAAAATAAAATAAAATAAAATAAACAGCTGTTTTAAAAAAATACAAAGGCACAAATAATTTGAAAACAAATAGATAAAAAGAAATATACCAGGGCTTCCCTGGTGGTACAGTGGTTGAGAGTCCGCCTGCTGATGCAGGGGACACGGGTTCATGCCCCGGTCTGGGAAAATCCCACATGCCGCGGAGCGGCTGGGCCCGTGAGCCATGGCCGCTGAGCCTGCGCGTCCAGAGCCTGTGCTCCGCAACGGGAGAGGCCACAGCAGTGAGAGGCCCGCATACTGCAAAAAAAAAAAAAAGAAATATACCATACAAACAGTAAGCATAAGAAGGTTGGGATGAACGTTAGTAGATTGATTAGTCAGACTTCATAACAAAGAGTGTTACCAGGGATAAAGTGGGGCATTTAATACTGGTAAAAATACATCAGGAAGAAATAAAATCATAAATGTGTAGGCACCTAATAATAGAACCTGAAAATATATGAACCAAAACTTAAGAGAATTAAAGGAAGAAAGGAACAATCCCACAATTGTACTGAGAGATTTCAGCATGCATTTTTCATTAATTAATAGACAAACTAGACAAAAAAAAGTTAGTGAGAACATAGAATATCTGAATAACACTACCCATCACCTCAATCTAATTGACACATATATTGATACTACACTACATCTATAAACTGCAGTATATACTTTCTTTTCAGATGTATGATACACATTCATCAAAATAGGCAATATGCTGGGCCATAAAACAATATTATTTCCAAGGATTGAATCACATAGGGTATGCTCTAACCGCAATAGAAATAAAATTAGAAATCAATAACAATATTTAAGAAAACCCCCAGTATCCAGAATTAAACACACTTCTAAATAATCATGCGTCAAAGGTGATATCATAAGGGAAATAAGAAAACCTGAAACAAGCAGAAGTAAATAAAGAGCAGAAATTAATAAAGGAGAAAAACAGTAGAGAAAATAAACAAAGCAAAAACTCTTTCTTTGAAAAGATCAACAAAATTGACAAACCCAGAGTCAAACTAGGCAAGGAGAAAAGAGTGAGAACACAAATCACCAATATCATCACTGATAAAAGAGTTATCACCACGTATTTTATAAACATTAGAGATCTAATAAGAGACTACTATGAACAAGTTAATGCCAACAAATTTTGTAAGTTATATGACATGGATAAATTTCTTGAAAAATATAAACTTACCAAAGTTGACCCGAGAAGAATCTGAATAACCCTATATTTGATCAAGAAATTGAATTTGTTATTAAAAGCTTTCCAGGGACTTCCCTGGTGGCACAGTGGTTAAGAATCTGCCTGCCAATGCAGGGGACACGGGTTCAAGCCCTGGTCCGGGAAGATCTCACATGCCGTGGAGCAACTAAGCCCATGCACCACAACTACTGAGCCTGTGCTCTAGACCCCGTGAGCCACAACTACTGAGTCCATGTGCCACAACTACTGAAGCCCGCACACCTAGAGCCTGTGCTCCGCAACAAGAGAAGCCACTGCAATGAGAAGTCCGCGCACCAAAACGAAGAGTGGCCCCCACTTGCCACAACTAGAGAAAGCCCGCACGCAACAATGAAGACCCAACGCAGCCAAAAAAAATCTAAAAAAAAAAAAAACACAAAGCTTTCCAAAAAGAAACCCCCAGACTCAGGTGGTTTTACTAGTGAATTCTATTATACCTTCAATGGAAAAATAGCACTAATCTTGCACGCACTTCTTCAGAAATCAGAGATATTTTATCAGGTCAGCATAACACTAACAACGAAGCCTTATAAAGGAATCCACCCCCACACTGCCCCCCAAGATAATTATGAATCAGAGTCCCATGTGAGCAGAGATGGCAAAGGTCCTTAACAAAATTTTAGGAAACCAAATGTAAAAAAGAAAAAAAAACAAGGATAATACGTCAAGACTAAGCTGGTTTTATTTCAGGAATGTAAGTTTGGTTTAATCCTACAAAAAAAAAAATCAGTGTAATTAGCCATATTAAAAGGCTAAAAAGAAAACCAATAATTGAATTAGGATTATTTGACAAAATTCAACACATACTTATGATAGAAACTTTCGGAGGAGAGTTACCTGAAAGAGTAGGTAATATTCTCAAACTGATGAAGGACATCTATGAAAAATCTACAGCTAAAATCATATTTAATGATGGAAGAATATATATTTTTTCCGCTTATGATCATAATTAAGGCAAGAATGCCTGCTGCCCCCACTTCTATTTCACATTGTACTAGAGGTCCTTGCCAGTTCAATAAGAAAATAAAGAGTAAAAAGATGTGAAAGAAGAAAAAAATGGTCCCTATTTGGTATCTGGATTGTAGAAATGAACTACTAGAATTAATAATTGAATGTAGCAAGGTCACAAGATACAAGCAGCAAACAATAGGAAAACAGTAGCATTCTATTAAAAATACTTGCGGCAAAATCTGACTAAAGACATCCAAGGTCTCTATATCAAAAACTACAAAACATTGCTGTGAGAAATGAAAGACCGAAGTAAATGGAGAGATAGATCAAGTTCATTGCTCAGTATTACAATTCTCTCCAAATTAATCTATGGATTCAATACAATCCCAACCAAAATTCTAGCATTCTCGTCTTTTAGAAATTGACAAGCTGTTTCTAAAATTTAAATCTAAATTCAAAAGACCTAGAATAAGCAAAGAATTTTAGAAAAAGAAAAAATTGGAGGACCTAGCCAACCTGACTTCAATACCTGTTATAAAGCTATAGTATTGGCAAAAAGATGGATGAATAGATCAATGGAGCAGAGTAGAGAATCCAGAAATAGACCCAAACATATATGGTAAATTAATTTTTGACAAGGTTCCAAGGCAATTCAATGGGGACAGAAAGGTCTTTCAAAAACTGATGCTGGAGCAACAGGATATCCATGTGGAAAAAAGATAAACACGAACCCTTACTCCATACCATACACAAAAATCCCGTCAAAATGATCACAAACCTAAAGATAAAACTTAAAATTATAGCACTTTTGGAAGAAAACATAGAAAATATTTGAGATCTTGGGGTAGGTAAATGTGTCTTTGATAGAACACAAAAATGAGCCTTAAAAGAAAAAACAATGGATAAATTAAACTTCACGAAAAGTGTGAAAGACACCATTAACAAAAAAGCAAACCATGGACCAGGAGAAAATATTCATACGTAGCACATGAATTAGGCAAAGGACTTGTATCCAGAATATATAAAGAACTCCTATAAATCAATAATAAGAGGAAGACCACTGATTCAAAATGGTCAAAAGATTTGAGCATTTTACCAAGAAATATATAAAAATAGGCAATAACCAACATGAAAAAATGTTCCACTTTTTTTTTTTTTTTTTTGCAGTACACAGGCCTCTCACTACTGTGGCCTCTCCCGTTGTGGAGCACAGGCTCCGGACGCGCAGGCTCAGCGGCCATGGCTCACGGGCCCAGCCGCTCCGCGGCATGTGGGATCCTCCCAGGCCGGGGCAGGAACCCGTGTCCCCTGCATCGGCAGGCGGACTCTCAACCACTGTGCCACCAGGGAAGCCCTGTTCCACTTCTTAAGTCGTCAGTGAAATGGAAATTAACACCACAATGAGATACCCCCACACAGGCAGTAAAAAAACTACAATTAAAAATACTGACTACAGGCTTCCCTGGTGGCGCAGTGGTTGAGAGTCCGCCTGCCGATGCAGCGGACACGGGTTCCTGCCCCGGTCTGGGAGGATCCCACATGTCGCGGAGCGGCTGGGCCCGTGAGCCATGGCCACTGAGCCTGCGCGTCCAGAGCCTGTGCTCCGCAACGGGAGAGGCCACAACAGTGAGAGCCCCGCGTACCGCAAAAAAAAAAAAAAAAAGAATACTGACTACACTAAGCATTGGTAAGGCAATGGAACAGCTAGAACTTTCATTTACTACTGGTGCATATGGGAAATGGCACGACCACCGAGTACCAGTGGTTTAGCTTTTGCATATATTCAACTTCACTAAATATGCCACAGTATTTTCCAAGATTGTATCAATTTATAATCTCGCCAGCAATGTAAAAGAGTTCCCACTGCTCTATCTCCTCGCTAACATTTGGTATTGGCAGGATTCTTATTTGTATGCATCTGGTGGGTGTAAAGTGGTAACTCCTTGCAGTCTTCATTTATGTCTCCTTGAAATTACTGATAAGACTGAGCATCTTTCAATATGTATAGTCTTCATTCACATTCCCCCTTGTATGAAATGAATACTCATATCTTATGCCCATTTGTCTATGTTATCTTTTCCTTATGGACTTGTAGGAATTCTTTATTTACTCTGGATATTCATATTTTGTTGGTCGTATGTGTCCTAAGCATCTTCTCCCAGTCTGTGGCTTATCTTTTTACTTCCTTTACAATGTGTTTGGATGAACAGAGATATTCTTCACTTTATACAAATATAAATGTGCTATGAATCTTTTCTTAGAAGTTTCATTTTTATAAATTGAGCCAAATGTTAATTTTTATGGGAACTTAATGTAAGAAACTTTGTGATTCTCTTTTTATAAACAGAAGGCTTATTTGTAATTTACACATTCATTCCCCCAAAGCATTGGTTAAAATTTTTTATAGCTCTATAATAATATTTTTAAGAAGTATAATATGCATAGCAAACTTCTGAAATGGACTTGCAAAGAAACACTGAGTACTTAGGAAATGATGTGTGTATTTCTAGAAGCAAATATAGCCTTACCAAAATCAGTTACTTAACTTTCCTGCTCTTTTTTTTCCTGATTCTAAAAATAGAGTTCCAACTCCAGATGAACAGGAGAATGCCATATATATGGTCATATGTATTGATTTATATAAATACAGATAGATAAAATATCTTGATTTTTAAAAAGTGTTTGATAAAATCACCCTTTATTCCTTACATATAAGATGGTAAAAACCAAACAAGACCACTAGACTGGGTAGGTTATATCCTACAGTATTTTACATAAGTACAGTGTAGAGTAGCAGAGTAAAGTAAAATATAGTAAATATAATTCACAGTTTGAACCAGAGATCATAGATGAATGATTCTGGATTACCTTGGAATCATCATACTGTAATAGTCACAGAACTCTGTCCTTTGCACTAACATTTTTAATCTTGGTCCTGGATGAAGATGTTGAAATGAAAATGAAGTTACTTTTCAACGCTTTCATCATTTTTTTTTTTTTTCGGTACGCGGGCCTCTCACTGTTGTGGCCTCTCCCGTTGCGGAGCACAGGCTCCGGACGCGCAGGCTCAGCGGCCATGGCTCACGGGCCCAGCCACTCCGCAGCATGTGGGATCTTCCCGGACCGGGGCGTGAACCCGTGTCCCCTGCATCGGCAGGCGGACTCTCAACCACTGCGCCACCATGGAAGCCCCATCATTTTTAATGATAGAAAGAAAACAAGAACAATTAACCACGCAGATGGCAAAATCCAAATTCTAAAGGACCTCAAAACCAGCAAGATGGAATTTAACCAAAGGAACCGCAAATCTGTCTTCACATTTAAAAGTTAACTGTGCAAGTGAATAGTGAGTGGGTTCTACCTTGGCTAAATTTCATTTCAGAAATATTTTGTGTGGCTTACTTGACTTCCTGTTTTAAATGAGGCAATGTGGTGAAAGACTTGACACAATCTGAACTGCTATCACAGTAGTAAGGGGCTGCTCTAGACAGGATAGCTCCAGCCCCCTGTACAAAGCTGCTCTTGACACCACACGGACGTCTAACCCACCCTGTTCAGTTCTAGGGGCCACATTTCAAGAGGTACATCAACAACCTCAGTGGTGTCCAGAGACGGTATTAGAGTAGCATAGGGCTGCTTGCAAGGATGGTTTACTGGCACACGGTTATAGCCACCGGGAAAACGTGATGACTTTTTCTAATTGGCACAAACATGCCATCAGCTGAGCATGCAAGGAACCTAGAGATTACTTCCTGGGAAATTGGAAATCTAGAAACGTTTATAGGGAGAAAGACAGACTGAAAGACTTACGATGACTGTCAGAGCCAGTCCCGTAGTCCTGATCCCCAGCCCGCTACAATAATCCCCGTCTGAGACAGCATGGATTTAAGCACCTCTGGTCCCACAGTTGGGCTCCTCCTTGCTGTTTCTCTAACCCCCAAGGTAATACTGCCTTTTGGAAAACTGGGCTTTGCCTTGTCTCTTAAAAAAAAAAAAAAAGACATCCTGGAAAGGTGGTCAAGAGCATGTGGAATCAGGCTGGAACTTTGGTTCAAATCCAGATGTGGCTTAGTGACTGACTGACTGAGCAATGCCAAGCCCTTAATATCTCTGAGCCTCCTTTTCTTTCCTTTTCTTTTCTTTTTTTTTTTTTTTTGCGGTACGCGGGCCTCTCACTGCTGTGGCCTCTCCCGTTGCGGAGCACAGGCTCCGGACGCACAGGCTCAGTGGCCATGGCTCACGGGCCCAGCTGCTCCGCGGCACGTGGGATCTTCCTGGACTGGGGCACGAACCCATGTCCCCTGCATCGGCAGGCGGGCTCTCAACCACTCCGCCACCAGGGAAGCCCTGAGCCTCCTTTTCTTACGTATAAAATGCAATGGAGGTGGTGGTAATAAAACCAGCCTTTTAGCACTAGGTGGGTATTAAAGGAGAAGCTTCTTGTAAAGAGCTTGGCATGGAACATAACGAAGTCTAGGTAGGTAGGTCTCGTGACCATCACCCTGTCAGGATCTCCCCAGGTGCCCACTGCCCTGTCCCTGTGACAGGTGGGGCACCCCAGGTACTGGCCAGTTACTCCTGGACTTCCAACAGTAGGTCTCCTCAGGTCCCCAAAGTTGAGTCCAATAGAGTAGCCACTTAAAATACGGTAAATGCAACTAAGGAACTGAATTTTAAGTTTTATTTAATTTTAATTAATTTACATTTAAATTTAAATACCCATACATGGCTAGCGGCCACCTTATTGGACAGAGCCGAGAGTAAGAGCTGCTAACGGCAGCAATGACCACAGAACCAGGAGGGCCCTGAGCACCCCTCAGTGGAGACAGTCAAGCTGAGGTTGGATGATTATTAAAGGGGGGGTGCAGAAGTATCCCTGAGTTAGATCCTTTCACTTTGACCTGCTGGGGTTCTCTGCACTCAACTGCTTTTCTTCAACATGATATATTTGCCACCAAACCACCCAGTTGCTTTCTGTCAGTGACACGATAGGACAGACCTCACAGTGACAGGTGCAAGGCTTGCCCTGGTGACCCGGCCTCCAGGCTGAGCTTAGAACATCCCAGCCAAAAAGAGGGATTCTCTTTGCATTTTGTTTTCAATCCGCTAAGAAACAGGAAGCAGCGTTCAACTGTTCCCTGCCAGGGAGTGATGCACACCGCACTCTCCTGGCTGGTGTTTTCCAGAACAATGGAAATAAATCTGATGTAATGTAGCAGAACACGACAAGGGACAGTTTTCCCCTTAACAAATACTCATTTGAAATGGTGCCCACACCCTGCACGAGGAGTGATCTATTTCCCACAACAGTGTTCCAGCAAAACCCATTACTAATTCCACAACTCAAATTAAAACTAACAGAGCTTGAAGGCTGGGGCTAATGTGCTCTCTGCCGACAAGAAGCGAGGAAGGGTGGGGGGAGGGGACCGGCGCATTTCAGGCGAATGTGTTTAATTACACTGTTTAACGCATTGAGAATAATTTAGCCACCCGAGTGGAGAAAATAAGGCACTTAACTTCTCTCTGGAGGAAAAAAGCCCCGTGCAAACCACTCTCAGCTGTGTGATACCTCGCACACCTCAGGGTTTTGGGGGCGGAGAGAGAGAGGAAGAGAGAGAGGGAGGGAAGGTAAGGAGAGACAAAGAGAGGGGAGAGGGAGGGAGATAGGGAATTTTGTGCCTGTGCAAATCTACTGTGAGTTGGGAGTTCACATGACTATTTCTCAAGGAGAGCTGGTACGCGGTGGTGTAAAGGTGAGAATGAACACATATTTTAGGTTTTAAAATGGAACTTAACACCTAGACCAGTGCTTTCCCTGGGTTACTCTCCCACTTCAGAATCATCTCAGTGAGGTTCCCTGCCTTGGTGGCCTGAAAGCCATGAGTGAGGTTTGTGGCCCCCCAAAAGGCAGTCCTCAGAGGAAGACTACCCAGGGCTCTCTTTGCAGAAGGGGAAACTGAGGCTTAAGATCAAACAAGAGGTGTTTGGACAGTGCTTGGCGTGGACAGCTGTCCAGCCCCCAGCTTCAAGGCTGATGCCCTGGCCTGGACGCAAAGCTTGTCCTATCTCTGCCGAGGGGCACCTTACCGTCTGTTTCATTAGGGTTGAGAGGGGTCTGAGAGGATCCCTGATCCAAGGGCCACGGGAGAGGGAGTAATGAGAGAAGTCTCTCACGTGGCTTCAGATACAGAGTGCCGCAGCGCCCCGATGGGGAACAGGTGCCAGAGAAGTGAGTGCTCAGAACAGAACTATCCATGGCCTGCCAGTGACTCTGGGTTCAGGGCCAGGCCGACTGCCAAGGAGATGAACAGCCTGGAAAGAGAGGCAAAAAGCAGAAACCGCTTTGCATGGGCCACAGACGATGCAACCCTACACTGCTCTCTCTGCTGGCCTGGCCATGTGCACCCAGCCTCTTTGGGGACTCACGGCCTAAGGGAGCTCAGGGATCTCAGCTGATGGGTCCCTCCCAGGCACCCTATGGAGTAACAGAGAGAACGCCTGCCTGGCAGAAAGGAGTCTGCTCTGCTCCACTAAATTTGTGAGCCGTGCCTCTCCTCGGGCCTCAGGTTCCCCGTTTGGAACACTGAGCGAGCTGGATTTACTCTTCCAAGTGCTTTTCAGCTGTAATGCTCTGTGTTTCTGGAACTGAGAACGTGAGTTCTTACGCACCCTACGTGATACTGTTGAGCAGGCGGTGAAGCAGGAATACAGTATTCCTTTCAGTTAGGTTCGCCATGGGCAAACACAAAAAATCAAAACGTCTTGGCATGAAATGATTCTCCTTACCAACCCCAGCGTGCTTTGGTATGTGTCACTCAATTACAGAAGAGGCCTAGAGAGTTCCTGAGTAGACAGTCAATGTATTCCGAGGACAAGGCAGAGCGTTCTTTCTGGGTTCCATAATTACATGTGTCCCAGAAACACCGTGTAATATTCGGTATGATCTTGGATTTCTGGGCATATTTTCCCCCCCATCTATAAAGAGAGGATATACTTCCCATTTAGCTAATTCAAGCTCCCTCTTAAGCAAATTAGGGGGATTTAGGAAGTTGGGGCCTGTCATGTATCAAATGATAATCTGGTCTTAAGAGCTACTATTTCCAAGCCATCCTCCCCAGATCGCTCCAGACGGCTCACTTCCCAGCGGCAGGAACCAGAGAGGCCTAGGCAAGCACTGCGCCCACTGAGTTGAGGGCCTTTTAAATGATTTCTTTGGAAGGCGATACCGCATTTAGACAATCAGTGTATTCTTAAACGATTTCCTCTTGGCCTATCTTCTTAGGTTTTCAATGAAATGAGACAAAGAGAAAGAAAATGGATGAAAAAGAGAGACAGGGACAAAGACCCAGAGAGATGGGGGCAGAGAGACAAAGACAGAGCCAGCCAGCCAGCAGAGACGGAGATGGTGATGAAGAGAGTGGGAGGAACAAGAGGCCCAAGATATGGAGAAGGACAAGCCCACTAATAGAGAGCAACCATGTGCATCCGTGTGCAATGCAGCATACGACTGCGCTGAAATCACATGCAAACATCACCATGCTTTCTCACCCCTCAGACGTGAGCACTTGAGGCACACCTGGGAAACAGATGTGCAACGGCTGAGACTCCCTGGTGGAGCTCTCTGAAGTTCCCTCCTGCTGTGACAGAGCCACGTGTGGAGATCCAGGGGATCACCCAGGGGAGAGAAAAAGACGGACACCAGCAGTTGGACCTCTGGCCAGGTTACCTCGGGCATCCCGGTCTGTACCCGGCCACCTCTGGGCAATCTCAGGCCTGTGGAGGCCACAGAGGTGAGTGGGCAGAGCCTTGGACTGGAGCCTGCTTCTGGCTCTGCCAGTGTCCAGTCCTCACTGTGGTGTGAGGATGCGGGTGGGGAGAGAGGTACACTCGCACCAGCACCCAAGCACTGTAAGGGAGAGACTCGCTTTTCTGACCAGCTCAGGGACATAAGATGATGGTATGTCCCCAAAAGGCCCAGGCCAAACTACTTGGTCTGAGACTTTTCTGAAAGCAGGCTTCCATCCAAGTGGATGGAGTCATGCTTGTGGGGTTGGGGACAGGGCACGGGTCAGCAAAAGGGGAGAAGTCTTTTTGAAAATAAGAGTTTTCTGAGGGCCCTGGTGGTGCAGTGGTTAAGAATCCGCCTGCCAATGCAGGGGACACGGGTTCGATCCCTGGTCCGAGAAGATCTCACATGCCATGGAGCAACGAAGCCCATGCGCCATAACTACTGAGCCTGCGCTCTAGAGCCACAACTACTGAGCCCACGCGCCTAGAGCCCGTGCTCCGCAGCAAGTGAAGCCACCGCAATGAGAAGCCCGCGCACCGCAACGAAGAGCAGCTCCCACTCGCCGCAGCTAGAGAAAGCCTGTGCACAGCAACGAAGACCCAAGGCAGCCAAATAAATAAATAAATATTTTAAAAATTAAAAAAAAAAGCTTTCTGAATTAATTATGTTGAAGAGCATCACAAAAGAGAATGAACTTAGAACACGATCCTGTGTGTGAGCATGTGTATAAATATGTGTATGAGCGGGTGAGTGAAGCAGTTTTGAAAAGCAGGTTGAGGGGGGTTTTAAGCCTCTCAGGACTCCCATGCTCTTTTCTTCATTCTTAAGAAGCAGAGACAGTAGGAAGAGAGAGGAGCAGAAATGGCCTAGGAGCCGCTGCCTGCAGGGGGGGCCAGAGGGGAGGTGGTGGGAACGACAGGCCAGGTGGGAGAGGGACCACGCCTCCATCCCTCCAGCGGAAGACGGAATGCAGACGCTGCCACAGGAAACCTCGGCCTCCCTTCTGCTGCCTGGGCTGCAGGCCAGAACAGGTGAGGGGGGCAGCTGAGTCCTGTGCCCATCTGGAGGAAGTGACCCGGTTGAGGAGGTAGCCAGGGTCCTCAAACAGCATCAGAGGGAGACAGCGTCTGGATCGGGACAGACTGCGAGGCATGTGCCCGCGTCCTAGCAGCTGGCCCATCCTGAACGCCTCTGACCTGAAGCTCTCCCCCCAGCAACGCCATCTGAACGTTTCTTCACTTTGGCTCCTGAAGAGAAGCCGAACATTTCAGACATGGAGCGTTATGACGTAGCTCTGCTGGTTGGCAGCCTCTTCTCGTTAAGGATTAGACTGGGGAGAAAACAGGACATTTGGCTAAGAGACCCAGGGAACGAGTCCTGTGACCTCTCCTACCTCAGGCACTTGAGAACCAATTGGATCCAGATGTGAGTCGTCGCTGTGCCTCCAGAGGGCAGATGTGTGGTCTGTCCGGATGGAGACAAGCCCCCAGGGTCTCTAGTCCCCAGGCTGTGATGGGGTCTGGCTCAATTCTCTGAGCTGTGTGGGAATTCTTGGTCAGGCTGGATCCACAGGCATGGCAGGGCAGACCTAGCCAGTGATCAGAGGGCAGAGTACTGCCCAAGGGACCACTCTTCCAGAGAGAAGTCAAAGTTCTTGGCCACTTGCAGTTTTAAAGGTCCCTTGTGGCCGATGTGGCACAGTGAGAACGTTAACCCCACTGCTGCAGCTCTCTACCAGCCCAGGGACTCAGAGGCAGTCCATCACCAGGGTCATTACCCTTAGTACACAGTACTTCTCTCATCTTAGAAAAATTCTACCAGAGGGGGCGGCAGTGGGGGCGGCAGTGGGGCAAGTCTTCACTTCCACATCATCGCTTCAAAATTTGCATTTGTTTATTAGCTAAATAGGTCATCTCTGAGGCAGCTCAGGAGCTGGATGAGATGACCTTCAGCTGCCTTTCAACATGATCCTCACAGATTACAATGGTTTGGAAGGCTCCTTAGGGATCACCTTATTCAACTACCTTAATAATTAAGATGAGGAAATTGTGTTTGGCCGAGATTTCCTGGTTTTTTATTGGGAGAACCAGTTTTGCAGACCAGTGAGCACGCATGGTAGAGAAGAGCTTTCTGAGAATTCAGGGATAGAGACAGAGAGAGATCGAACCCAGGGCCACTAGGGTCCCAAGCAGTGCTCCCGACCGGTGTTGAGTATGGGAATTGCTGATGCATTCGGTTCAACCAGTTTCTTTTCTTGCCTTCTCAGAGCCTTTTATGTATATCTGAGCCATGACTCTCCAAAGAGGGGAAGGTAGGAGGCAACATTCACCCACATGTTTGATCACAGAAATTTTATATCAAGGAGCTCCCAGCAACAGTTCCTAGAAGTAGTGTTCCATGTATCCTGCTTGTCCAAGAGATAGAGTCCCCAAAGGTAGCAGAAAAAAAAAAAATCAACATTCTGCTCTCGATTCTGCTCTGCTCTTTTGCACAGCTGTAGCCTTTCTTACTATCACAGGATGCTCTGCCTTATAAAGGTTTGGGAAAGTGGAGGATGTACTCAGGCTGACCTCTTCCAAACACTGAGGAGAGATGGGATAGACCTGAGGACGCTTTCATGGTTGTCTCATGGGAGAAAGGGGGAGGTGACTCCCTAAGATCAGGAAACATTAGTGCCTTGCACAGTGTCCTGCAAATAATAATAATTTGATCCGTATCGGACTAATCTTATGTGCTGTCTCAGGTCCTCTTGGTCTCACCTGTCTCTGGGTCTCTTACCCCTCTTTGGGGGGTTTTCTTTGACCCCAGGAAAAGAAGTGGCTCTTCTCACCACTTCTGGACTCAGATGAGGTGCCGAGCCACAAGGAGAAGGATCTGGATTTCCCAGTGGCTGCCAAGGGGCCACATGGCACAAGCCAGAGGTTCAGAAGCACGAATTCCCCACGGGGCAAACTTTGAGCAATGAGAGATGGGAGACAGGAGGGAGCCCACATGTAAATTTCCTCTCCAGCCTCTCTCGTGTGGACTCTTCCAAGACACAGCATTTCTGCAAAGCTAGTCCACAGGTGTCCTGCTTTAGCCAAGTAGCTGGCTATATCTCTATGTGAAGAGAGGTGGGTGACACATCATCTTATATTGCTTCCCATCCTTCTCTCCCCATTTCTCATTTCCCTCACTCTCACTGCCCTGGTACTGCAACTCCCAGGGAGGCATTAGCACTTAAGCTTTGCCTCAAGCTTTGTTTTGTAGAGAACCCAGGCTCAAATAATGTCAATAGTAACTACTAAAATGTTTTGAACACCTACCATGTGCCAGGCACTGCTAAGTACTTTACATATATTATCTCATTGAATCTAATTTATTGTTACATTCTAGTGATGAGGAAACTGGGACTCAGAGAGGTTATGTAACATGCCCAGATGATAGTATCAGACAGCACACATGGTAGCATCCAGCGCAGTGCTAGACATAGAGTAAGCCCTCAGGGTCAGTAGGTGGATCATTAATTTGTATATTTCTCACCAGCACCTTTTCTTCTAAGGCATTCTTTCCAGTGAAATCACTCACTAAATTCTACCAGTCAAGAAATCAAAGAGGAAATCAGAATATATGCAAGATCAAAGGAAAGTGGAAGCACGACACTCCAAAAATCTATGGGATGCAGCAGAAGCAGTTCTAAGAGCGAGGTTCATAGCGATACAGGCCTTTCTCAAGAAACAAGAATATCGCGAACAACCTATTGATAACTTACCACCTAAAAGAATTAGAGAAAGAACAAAGTCAGCAGAAGGAAGGAAATAATAAAGATCAGAGAGGAAATAAACAGATAAAAAAGACAACAGAAAAGATCAATGACACCGAGAGCTGTTTTTTTTAAAGATAAACAAAATTGCTAAACCTTTAGCCAGGCTCACTAATTAGAAAAGACAGGACCCAAATAAACAAAATAAGAAATGAAAGAAGAGAATTAATAACTGATACTGGAGAAATACAAAAAGTCATAAGAAAATACTATGAACTATGAAATACTGTTCTATATGCCATCAAAGTGGACAACCTAGAAGAAATGGACAAGTTTCTAGAAACAAACAGCATGCCAGGAATAATATAACTCTTAGTCATTTGCATCTTGCTTAGTAGCAAATGGCTCACCAGGTACCTTTCTTATTCCATCTACAAATTGGGAATAATAAGTTTATGTTACATATAACTCTTGCTTATCACACAATTGGTAGATTATTATATTCTCAACAACCAATGTGCTAACTAGAGTCCTCCTGCAGCTATCACCCACAAGAACAAAAATTAGGTCCAGTTGGGTACAAGTGGGCCAATTCAAGAGAACTGCTGACTGAATATTCAGGTAATGCCATCTGGGGGTCATCAAAGTTCTGTTTCTGTCCCAGGACAAACAGGGTAGTTGGCAGGTCATAACTTAACTGTAACTGCAGAGGAAAAATGTCTGCATTCATTCTAATCTGGTCAGCTTGGGTTCAAACAAAATAGCTGTGGCTCTGTCTCCCCAAGTACAGAATCACATCTCAGATTCCACAACATTTGTAGCCATGGAGGCACACTGACCAGGAAGCAGCTCTAGGGGTATAGGAACCACCTGAATCTCTGCAGTGGTGTTGACCAGCCTGGACCAGCCAGGATTAACACAGGTTTTTCAACTTGGTATAATTATTAATCTAGATCATTAGAAAACAAAAGGCAAGCCCTGGGCCCCGTTCCTCCAGCAAACATTAAACACCGACTATGTGTCAGAAACTATACAATGGTGAACAAAGACATGGTTCCTGCCATCAGGGTATCCCTTATGACAATGTAGCCCTCCAGGTTGTAACTAAATGAGCAGAAAGCCAAGGTGACGCAGTGATTAAGAGATCCTCTCACTGTATGAAGTGTGCAAAGTTTAGGTTATCTTCTCTTAGGGAGTCAACTCACCCTTTGCCCTAGTTTTTTTTAAAACTTGTACTTGGGCCCTTTGCATCAGAAACACCCACTTTTCAGAGCTACTGAATCCATATCTCTGGGGGTGGAGGTTTCGATCTACAGAATTAAGACTGTCCCTGAAGCATTTCTGTGCTCACTAAAGTCTGGAGCACTGTCTTGGTCCGAAGCCCTGGGAGGTCACCACTCACATCCTACCTGTTGCAGAGGCAGGTGGTTTGATGGAGCCTAGTCAGCAGGATTCCTGTGGGGAGCAGCAGCAGCTCTGCGGCGGGATGGAGAGTGGCATAGGAGACTGGTGGTGGAGGACCGCGGCAGTCCCTCTGGAGAAAAGGCAGGCTGAGAGCCCCACGGCGCAGGCGTCTGCTTGCTTCGTCCCCTCAGGCTCTTCCTCATACAGGCACAGCAGTTACCTCCCCACCATAGTTAAACAATGACTCCAGCCTGGCGCCTGGTGCCTCCCTCCCGGAGACAGGATATTGGATTTAATTGCAAAACTTCCCCAAAGATGCTCCACCCTAAGCCTCTCTCCACCGGATCCCACCTCACTTCCTGGAGCCCCGAGCTTTCGACTTCTTGGCTGCCTGAGTTGTGGTCGTCCGCTTTGTTTTTTACTTCAGCAACTTCTCCTTCAGAGGAAGTGCTGAGCCAGGGAAGTGTCCTTCCTTGGCGCCTCATTCCCACACCGGAAGCGCCTTCACCAGGTGTTGCGCGTCAAGATCAGATGCTCAAAGTAAATCACACCACCTGGGCTTTCTGCAGGAAGAAGATCTTTCTACAAATATAAATGGCAGACCCCACGAACCCTTGGCCATGGAGAGCCCTGGGGAAGGTCTCCGCATCGTCCCTGCTTAACGGATCAAGGAGAAAGGGATGAGGCGGGTAAAGCAGGCGCTTCCTGACTCCAGACTCCCGATAGCATGGCTCACCCTACGCAATAGGTGTTGACTGAAAAAAAATGCACAACCTAAAAGCTGAGAATTATTAGGACTTCAAGCCCAGGAGGCAGCCTCTCACATAGATCTGAGGGACGGCTCTGAAGAGGTAACGGAGGAGCCAGGATACACAGGAGTTTTTGCAACAAACACCAGGTAGTTGGAATATCAAAAGGTTACTGTTATTTAAAGAAAAGCAGACATCTCAAGTTAAGGAATTTAGCGCTTTTCTGTGTATGGGAAGATGCAAGAGCCTGGACTCACTGAAATCATTCCTATGATACGCACCTTAGCTATCTACAGCCAGTATCCTGTGCTTTCCCATCCTGAGTCCCCTGGGGGGTGGGCGTGCTGCAGTGCCTGAGGGCTTGGCAGTGGGCAGCCCTGTTTGTCTCCATCCTGAGTTCCCTCAGGGCTCACCAGCGGGGGCTGCTTTAGGGGCTGATGGTTGCAACATCCGTTGTCTGCTGATATGGCAGGCAACATTTTTCATTCACAGCCTAAAAGAGGGAAACGTCGTCTCTACCCATGAGTCATGGGAGTGATGGAGGGTGGGGAGCCTGCCAAGAGAAGAGGGTGGTGATGTAGTCCAGGCAAGGGTGAGCACAGTGAGAAAGTACAAATGCCAAGTGGACAGCTTGAGGAATTTGCATGAAGTAAGACCCAAATCACCAGCACCCAGATAAAGAGACAACATTACCAGTACCCCAAAGCCCACTTGGGACCCCCCCTTCCCATCACTATCCTCCAGGATAGCCCCAAGGCAAACTATCCCCAGCCCCCCCGCAGTGCATTTTGATAAGCTCCATCCTCTTCCTCATTTTTAAGAAAACAGATTCAGTGTTTCGTCCATTATACCCCAATAAAGCTGAGAAAGAAAACCAAAAGGAAAAAACCAAAAAAAGGAAAAAAAAAGAAAACAAATTCATTGTTGATTTAGGGGATTAAATCAAATGTCCCTGCAAAATATGACAAAGGAGACAAGTGTGGTAGGGCAAACAGGTGTATAGAGTATTTGCCATGTAATCAAATGGCTCAGCTAACAGATTTCACGTGTTTTTACATTCCTTTCTGGGTGGAAAACGTCGTCAACAAAGTGAGATGATTTTTTTTAGTGCCAAGCAGTGTGAAGTACAGGCTCACACCGCTTCGGTGCTGTGCTGGGGGCTGCATTCTGGATGAATTAGGCAAGTCATGTTCTTAGACTCAGAGCAGTAGGTGACAAATCTAACAGTATCTTCAAGAGAAGCATTAGAAACACTCAAGTTTTCAAACCAAAATGTCCCGGCGCTACCACTTACTTATCGTGGAATTTTGGACAAGCAACTTAACGCTAAGCCTGTTTCCTTAACTCCAAAATAGCGATGATAACTGAATCTAACTCATCAGCCATTATGAGAATAATAAAAAAAAAAGCAAAGGCAGGTGAATTGCTTACTATTAAGTCTGACACATAGTAATGATGCAACAAAGGGCGGCTATTATTTAGTAAAGCCAGACAGTACTTGGCTGGTGGAGTTTAGGAGAACTACGTCAGAGAGGCTGGGACTTCTAAGGTGGAAACCATGGACTCTTTTGGGAAGGATAGAGGTGAGGCCCCGGCTAGGGAAGTAGAGCCTTACACTGTTGGAGAGAAAGTCTGGAAAGGGAAATGAAACTTGTCTTCATTCACTTCTTAAAATTCTGTTTCAGTAACAAGTAAATCTAACCTAATTGTCCATCAACAGAGGAACGGATAAAGAAGATGTGGTACATACATACAACATAGGGCTTTTTTACAGCCATAAAAAAGAATGAAATAATGCCATTTGCAGCAACATGGATGGACCTAGAGATTGTCATACTGAGTGAAGTCAGACGGAGAAAGACAAATATCATATGATATCCCCTTATATATAAAATCTAAAAAAAGGGTACAAACGAATTTATTTACGAAACAGAAGTAGAGTCACTGATGTAGAAAACAAACTTACGGTTACCAGGGGTAAGGGTGGGGGAGGGATAAATTAGACGATTGGGATTGACATATACACACTACTATATATAACACTGATAACTAATAAGGGCCTACTGCATAGCACAGGGAACTCTACTCAGTACTCTGTAATGGCCTATATAGGAAAAGAATCTAAAGAAGAGTGGATATATGTATAATTGATTCACTTTGCTGCACTGCAGAAACTAACATTGTAAATCAACTATATTCCAATAAAAATTTAAAAACAAACAAACAAAAAATAAACAAACCAAAACCAAGTAAATCCACATAAGTATGGCCTGAAGAAACCCACAGAGACCGGCATGATGTGTTTGTTTCTGGTGTTGCCACGTGTTGCTGACCTGAGAAAGACAGAGGCATCGGGCTAAGTAGAAAGGAGCTCTGCTACCAAAGTGGAAACCTTCGTAATGAGGGGGCTGAAAGGAGACGGACCCCTTTCCCTGCCTTCTGATGTGGTGGCCATGGTGAAGGGAAACTGGGGAAACCCACATCTTGCTTGTGTGGAAGGAGCAGGAAGCCAGCACCCTGAGAGACGTGTGTCTGTGTTGGGGCAGGGTCCCTGGGCGCTGCTCTGGCCCTCTCAACGTTCCAGCATCCCTCAGGGTAAGCTCCGTTGTTGGACGCCCAGTTCCACAGAAACACAGTCTAAGGGTGGTCACTGTCATTGCAGCCTGAGGAGGACACATGGACCAGAACTGTCCTGAGACTACACTATGGGTGAGGGGACAGGATAGAGGACTGTTATTGCTGCTTCCTTCTTGGGTTACATCCCCAGTAAAGAAGTCCTCAGAAACTGGAGGCAAGAAGGCCTAGGTCAACCAACACACGTGGGTGGATTAGGGAGGATTAGTCAGCTTACTCCCTGCTTTCATTCCTGAGCTACCCCAGGGGACTGTGGAAAACTCTCCCTTCTTCCTGAAAGGTGACAAATGGGGTGGAGTAGGAACAAGTACAGATAAGAAGGGTTCAAAGTTGGTGCAGAGTGGCTTGAGACGAAGGGCATTGGGAAACACTGCACTTGCCCAGAAAGGTCAGTGACTGACCTTGGAGGTGAGCAGACCTCAGGGAGGAAGAGGCAGTGTGCCCAGGACAAAGGATGACAAGCGGGTTCTTTCAGGGACTGGGAATCCTACGAACCTGGTGGCAGCGTCAACCCAAACTCACGTGGGGCTACGGCGGGCTTGCTTAATTTTGAGTCATTTGCCTGAAAAGAGGCTCTCAGTGCTGATGGCAGAGAGCTCCAGGGAACCTCTAAGAAAACGATCCTGCAGAGCCTGGTTAAGCCAGTGCAGCTTCTGCCTATGGATTTCTAGGCTTCCCCATCTGTCTCCCAATGTAATGGACAAGAAAGCTAATTAAAAAGGATGCCTATGCTCATTGTGGAGACAGAAAGAAAGGGATGAAGAGGCTGTCTCCATCTAAGCCAGTCTTGGGGTGACAAAAGGAACTACGACAGAGCAGATAAATGAATCCCCATGAGAAAAGAAGAGAGAGCAGGGGGGAGCCTTGGAGAAAAAAGAAAGGGGAAACCCTGGGTCTGAACCAGCAGAAAATCTGCACTGTGCTCCTTCTGGGGCTGCAAACTGTCCACTGACACCCTCTCTATGAAAGGTAATCAAAGTAATTTCATTATTATGGATGTGGCACCCTCACAAAGTAACTAAATGAGGACGTTAAACTGCCCAGAACCGTGTATAAGGAGTCCACAGAAGTGCCTCATGAAGATCGGACTTCAGTCAAGCTCAGATATACCAGTTTTGACGCCCGAAAGCCAAGATGGGAGGTCAAAGAAATAGTTGTGCCTCTTTTTTTTTTTTTGTGGTACGCGGGCCGCTCACTGTTGGGGCCTCTCCCGTTGCGGAGCACAGGCTCCGGACGCGCAGGCTCAGCGGCCATGGCTCACGGGCCCAGCCGCTCCGCGGCACGTGGGATCTTCCCGGACTGGGGCACGAACCCGTGTCCCCTGCATCGGCAGGCGGACTCTCAACCACTGCGCCACCAGGGAAGCCCAGTTGTGCCTCTTTGATGAGAAGATGCTGCTGGGGGGTGTGGTGCGTACAAGCCTATGGATATCTATTTTTATCCACCTCAGGGCCACACTTAATCTCGAGAGGGCGCTCATTAGACAGCGGCCGAGCCTGCAGAGAAGTACAGGGTGCTCAGTGGCCAATCTGCCTCCGGACAATCAAGCTTTATTCATTTCTTGTTTGCTCGTCATGTTAACCGTTTATTATGCAAAACTGGCGATTCAGTTGCAGAATGCCAAAAAAAAATATTTGGGACCATTCACAAGCCGTGTTTACCATAGTTGCTAAAAGGATAAAAAAAAACTAGAAAGAATTTGCTGAAGAGGATTCTCAGGCTCTGCTCAGCTCGTCACTGGCAGGCCGATCTTGTCCTCCAGGAACCTGACTGCCTACTCCAGTGTGCGTTAGAAAACAAGCAGCCGGCCAGCACTCCTTTGCTGCAGAGAAAGCAAAGCTTTCATATCAGCAAACTGGTGCCTAAGAGAAAGTTCCCTGGAAGTGAGCTCTCAGGAGCAGTTCTCAAACTCAGGTGCACGAGATTCGCTGGAGGGAGTGGGGTGTGTTTAAATGTGGGTTTCCAGGCCTCGCTCCAGAGATTCCTATTTAGTGGTTTGGGGTAGGGCCAGAGAAGCCACAGGTTTGACAGGCATCTCAGGGTTTGGATTAGGATCGGGCATTGAGAGTAAATCCCTGTAGTAGCCTGGCTGGGGCTGGTCCCCTGCTTAGAAAAAGCAACCCCCTCATCCCATGCACGCATGGGCCCTGCTGAGACATTGGTGCTGTCAGAGGGGCCTTCCAGCCGTCACAGGGTCAGGAGGTGGGGCTCCCCTCTGTGAGCTCAGCCTGGGGCCCAGGAAGTGGTGAGTCAGGGTTCGCTGAGCAGGGGGCAAAGTGAACTTGCAGAGTAGATTTTAGGGGACGTCATTAGCCTTCCCTGCCTGCCCACCTCTGTTAGCCAAATGATCCTCCATCCTGCCCATGCATTAGAATCACCTGGGAAGATTAAAAACATGCTTAAGCCTGGGCCCTACCCCTGATCAGTCAAGTCACAGCCTTGAGTAAGGGTGCTCCTGGCAATGATATATTTGAAAAGATCCTCAGGTGAGTCTGGCATGCAGCCAGGATTGAGAACCACGGGTTTAGTCTCTTCTTACCTCCTGGGTCCCTTCTCTTCTGTCTCCCTTATGGGTTGGGGCACTTCTAATAGTTCAGCGCTCAGACCACACCTTCTGGCTGCCTAAAGGCCCCTGTTCTGCCATCCCATCCAGGCCTGCCCTTTCTCAGAGCACCTGTGCATCCCCTAAGCACACTCCTCTCTTCCCGGTGCTGGGGGAGTATGCCAGGCTTCAGGAGTCCTAGAGGGAAGATGTGCATTTCGATATCCCCTTCGTTCACAGTGTATCAATGACTAATGGTTTAATGGTCTCAGGGCAAGTTCCAGAGAAACAGACTCTAAGAGATTTGTGTACACAAGGTTTACTGGGGACTGTTGCTGGGATCACTGCTTGCCAGGTAAGGGAATGAAGGAAGAAGTACGGATAGAGGGAGGTTATGGATAGAAGTAAATGGATAGAGGCCATTGCAGCAAAGGTCTCAGCTGACCCCACTGGCAGGTCTAGACTCTGGATGGCCCTTCAGAATTATCCTACTTTACTGGCAAGAGGGCAAGTCCTTTAAATCCCCCAGGTGGACCAGTAATGGGATGCAGGCTGCCTTTGGGGAGGCATGACCTCGGATGAGGTGATTCTCTTCAGTCAAGGGCAATTCAGGGAAATGTCTGGAGAGGGACTCAGTTGAGAACCATCAATTGTTAACATGCCCAGAAGGAGGGGAATGACATTCAGGACCAAATGTCTCAGTCCTGAACCAGGGTCTACCTGCCACACCACATCATCCACTATACCAACCATACCCAGGGTCTTTATTTTTTGAGAGAAGGCTGCCAATATAAGAGCATACTAGTTAGTTTCCTCAAGGAAGGGAGGCTTCTCAGTGACCTTGAGAGGCAACTTGAGTGTGGCATAAAAACTTTGAATTTAGATTGGAATCTCAGCATGGCCCCTTTCTTATCTCGGGCAACACCTAAAATCTCTAGGTCTGCATTCATTTGTCTTTAAAGTGGGGCTGATGAATGAGTACCTTGTGGAGTCTCTGAGATTAAATGTAATGGGTGGTGGGGGAAGGATAAATTGGGAGACTGGGATTGACATATACAAACTACTATTTATAAAACTGATAACTAATAAGGACCTACGATATAGCACAGGGAACTCTACTCAATACTCTATAAGGACCTATGTGGGAAAAGAATCTAAAAAAGAGAGGATATATGTATATGTATAACTGGGTCACTTTGCTGTACACCTGAAACTAATATAACATTGTAAATCAACTATACGCCAATAAAAATTTAGAAAGCAAGAAAGCAAGCAAGCAAGAAGTGTAATAGGTGGGCAAGGATCTGGGGCAATGGAGTATGTGTGAACTGAGCCTTGCCCACCTGGGCTCTCTCTCCCCATCTCTGACCCCACAGGACATTTAGGACAAGACTTAGGAGCCACTTGTCTCCAGTTCATGCTGCCGGTCCTGGTGGCTGAGATGCTGAGAGAACACTGGTAATGTCCCTGGAGGGACTGTTGCCCCATGTTTGGTCCTAGACCTCCTTGATTCTCAGATCCCCACTTCTCTCACTGGAGTACCAAGCAGTACGTTGACTAATTTTCCTTTAACCGGTGGCCTGGCAAGAGGGGGCTTACAATTTGCGAAGAGAGTTAGAATGGTAAAGAAGACCCCCCAACCCTCCCGGACCTGAAGAAATCCCAAAGTCAGTGTGGAGGACAACCACCAGTGGAGCCGAAGAATTGACTCAAACTGGATTTCTGCTTCATCAATGGGTTGCCAGTCTCCCAGATAATATTCATTATGAAGTTGATTAGCAACCAGCCTTAGCAAAATGCTATGAGACTATCAAATGGAAAAAAAAAGTGAGGCTCAAAATAATATATTCAATAAGATTTCAACTATGTTAAACAATGGTTCAGGAAAATTCTGGTAGCAAGAATGCCAAGATGTCACATAACTGCCTCTGTACGGCAAGATCGTGGCTGATTGCTTTCATGCCGTCTTTACATGTTTCTATAGTTTTAATCTTTTCCACAACAAGCAGGGGGTAGGGAAAGAAAACTGAAAATGCACTCCCACCAGGGGAACGCACATGCCGACGTTTCCCACTGGTTTCCCCCACGGGTGACAACGGGCCTGCAAGGGGCGTGCAAAGCTGGATGTCCATCTTACTTTCACAGGCTCAGATGTCTGTATGAGGAGATGTTAGCAAGGCAGAAACTTGTGGTAATACGTGCTTGGAGTTTGGCTGCTGAATGTTTTTGGGGTACCTCATGCTTAGCTGCAGGCTGCCTGCTGTGTGGGGTGGGTTTCCCAGCCCTCACAGGATAATTTTGTCACCGAGGACAACATTTGTAGTTCTGCATGAGCAAATCTCTTTGTGGGATAGAGAGGGAGACTGCAGCTCAGGTATTAGGGCCGAGGTGGAAGTGTGAGAAGGCTGGTATACCAGATGTCTGAGGGAATTGGACGCTGTAAGTAGAACTGAAGGGCATTTGGAGGGAGCATTTGGTGGGAGCAAGCTTTGATGGACCCTGGTAAGTCCCATCTGTCTTCAAAACATATACTCCGGGCGTCCCTGGTGGCGCAGTGGTTGAGAGTCCGCCTGCCGATGCAGGGGACATGGGTTAGTTAGTCTCTGATAGTCCACTGCTCATCCAGTTCTTCTAAGCCTTGCCGTGGGACCTTTGGGGCAAGCCGGTTGAGCTTGATTCCTTAGTTAAGCACTTGGGAGCTTCTTGGGGTCTGTGAATGACACCTGCCTTTAAAATTCAAGAAGGAACAGAAGCAAGTCCAAACCTGATTTTATTTTATGACTCAGGCCTGAATTCTTCTCCAAAGAGGAAATGCAGATGGCCAACAGGCACATGAAAAGATGCTCAACATGGCTCATCATCAGGGAAATGCAAATCAAACCCACAATGAGATATTGCCTCACACCTGTCAGAATGTCTATCATCAAAAAGAACACAAATAATAAATGTTGGCAAGAATGTGGAGAAAAGGGAAACTTCCTACACTGCTGGTGAAATATAATGGTAAATTGGAGCAGCCACTGTGGAAAACAGTGTGGATATTTCTCAAAAAACTAAGATAGAACTACCATAGGACCCAACAATTCCACTACTGGGCATATGTCCTAAAAAAACAAAAACACTAATTCAAAAAGATACATGCACCCCAATGTTCATAGCAGTGTTATTTACAATTGCCAAGGTATGGAAGCAACCTCAGCGTCTATCAACAGATAAATGGATAAAGAAAATATGATATATATGTACACACACACACACACACACACACACACACACACACACAATGGAATACTACTCAGCCATAAAAAAAGAACGAAGTTTTGCATTTGCAGCAACATGTATGGAATTGGAGGGCATTATGCTAAGTGAAGTAAGTCAGGCAGAGAAAGCCAAGTACCGTATGGTCTCACTTACATGTGGGATCTAGAAAATAGGACAAACTAGTGAATACTGTATAACAAGAAGCAGACTCACAGATACAGAGAACAAACTAATGGTTACCAGTGGGGCGAGAGAACGGGGAGGGGAATATAGGGGTAGGGGATTAAAAGAAAGGGTTATAATGGGATTATATGAAATCATGTTTGTGAAACTTTTGAAACTCATAAAGCACTATAGAATTTAAAGAATCTTTTGTTTAATTAAAAAAAAAAAGCCCTGGGGATATAAGGTACAGCATGGCGACAATAGTTAGTAATACTGCATTGTATATTTGAAAGTTGCTGAGAGAGTAGATCTGAAAAGGTCTCATCATAAGGAAAAAAAATTGTAAATATGTGCGGTGATGGATGTTAACTAGACTTACTGTGGTGATTATTTTGCAATATATATGAATATTGAATCATTATGTTGTACCCCTGAAAAACATATAATATTATATATCAATTTTATCTCAGAGAAAGAGGCCTGGAATAGATCTTCTTGAGTACCTTCAGAGGGAACACGGCCCTGTTCACAACTTGATCTCTGACTTCTAGTCTTCAGAACAGTGAGGAAATAAATTTCTGATGTTTAAGCCAACTCAGTTTGTGATACTTCTTTACAGCAAATCCTGGCAAATTAATACAGAAGGTTTGGCAGAGAAGGACTTACAACATTAGCCCTATTGGATAGAAGAGGAAAATCTATGAATTCAGTCATCTATGCCAACCCTGTACCTCATGACCGTTAACAGTGAGACTGGAAACTCACAGACAAGCTAGATTATTTGCTGCAAAGTTGGAAACTCCGCTGATCACTCAAGGACCTAAGAAACTAGATACTGTCTGTGGTTTGGTACAGCCACACACAACACGTCCATCAGGAGATTGCCCTGGCTCCACAGAAGGTGCCTGACTCTGGACCAGAACAGGAGAGCTCAGGTCTGGGTCATGAAATAAAATGTTTGGTCTTGCTTCTGTTCCTTCTTCAATTTCAAAGGCAAGCATCAGTCACAGACCCGATAAGCTGCCAAGTGCCGTTAACTAAGGAATCAAGCTATATTGGCTTGACCCAATGACCAGGTGTGTCAGCATGAAAGCCTGGAGACGGGCTTAACACACTTTGACATAAACCACAGCAAGATCCTTTTTGACCCACCTCTGAGAGTAACGGAAATAAAAAAAATAAATAAACAAATGGGACTTAATTAAACTTAGAAGCTTTTGCACAGCAAAGGAAACCATAAACAAGACAAAAAGACAACCCTCAGAATGGGAGAAAATCTTTGCAAATGAAACAATAGACAAAGGATTAATCTCCAAACTATACAAACAGCTCATGCAGCTCAATATCAAAAAAACAAACAATCCAATTAAAAAATGGACGGAAGACCTAAATAGACATTTCACCAAGGAAGACATACAGATGGCCAAGAGGCACATGAAAAGATGCTCAACATCACTAATTATTGGACAAATGCAAATCAAAACTACAATGAGGTATCACCTCACGCCAGTCAGAATGGCCATTATCCAAAAATCTATAAAAAATAAATGCTGGAAAGGGTGTGGTGAAAAGGGAACCCTCCTGCACTGTTGCTGGGAATGTAAATTGATACAACCACTATGGAAAACAGTATAGAGGTTCCTTAAAAAACTAAAAATAGAACTACCATATGACCCAACAATCCCACTACGGGGCATATACCCTGAGAAAACCATAATTCAAAAAGAGACATGTACCACAATGTCCATTGCAGCACTATTTACAATAGCCAGGACATGGAAGCAACCTGAGTGTCCATCGACAGATGAATGGATAAAGAAGATGTGGCACATATATACAATGGAATATTACTCAGCCATAAAAAGAAATGAAATTGAGTTATTTGTGGTGAGGTGGATGGACCTAGAGTCTGTCATACAGAGTGAAGTAAGTCAGAAGGAGAAAAACAAATACCGTATGCTAATGCATATATATGGAATCTAAAAAAAAAAAAAAAGTGGCACTGATAAACCTAATTGAACGGCAGGAATAAAGATGTAGACATAGAGAATGGACTTGAGGACATGGGGTGGGAAGGGGAAGCTGGAGTGAAGCGAGAGTAGCATCGACATATATACACTACCAAACGTAAAATAGATAGCTAGTGGGAAGCAGCCGCATAGCACAGGGAGATCAGCTCGGTGCTTTGCGATGACCTAGAGGAGTGGGATAGGGAGGATGGGAGGGAGGCTCAAGAGGGAGGGGATATGGGTGTATTTGGTGTACAACAGAAACTAACACAGTATGGTGAAGCAATTATACTCCAATAAAGATCTATTAAAAAAAAGAGGCAGGTGATGAATAAAATGCAAGAAATATCATTCCTTTCCCATTGTTAATCAAAGTTTTCCTTGAATCCCTTCAGTTCAGCACCTGAATTCTTTTTTTTTTTTTTTTTTTTTTGCGGTACGCAGGCCTCTCACTGTTGTGGCCTCTCCCGTTGCAGAGCACAGGCTCCGGACGCACAGGCTCAGCGGCCATGGCTCACGGGCCCAGCTGCTCCGCGGCATGTGAGATCTTCCCGGACTGGGGCATGAACCCGTGTCCCCTGAATCAGCAAGCGGACTCTCAACCACTGGCCACCAGGGAAGGCCCTGAATTCTTTTTTTTTCAGTAAGAAGGGAGGTGTAGGGACGCATGGCTGTCAGAGATGCTGTCTGGCCAGGACCAGTCTTGGAAACAAGGGGGTCAGACCAAGAGTGCTTTCTCTCCTTTCTTTCTTTACCTTGTACGTTGCATTGGAGCTCACAAAGCAGTGAGGGGCCCCTGGATTAGAAATTACCTTTTTCTCAGATATCTCTGTTTCTAGGAATGTGGCATGAAATTCTAATCGGTCGACACCTTGTCAAGTACACTGATTTGGCTGGAAAAATGCCGTACCATCATTATGGTGCAAGATTTATCTCTAATAATTAAAAAGAAACTTGGAACTTGAAGGTGTAACTGCCTGAGGATGCAACTGTGTATAAGGCAATGCAAAACTCTGAAAGAACCCTGGCCTAGAAAATGGGAGATGAAAGAGATTAGCCATTTTGAAAGTATATTTTTCTTAAAAGAATCAGTGGTACTGTTTCTTCAAATAATTATCAAAGAATTACAAAGAGATAATATACCCATTCTTAAGAAATTCACTGTCTAAGGGGAAAAGTCTATCACAAGACTACTCTTACTAAGAAAACAGCTTAAGATTTGAAAGCAGACACACCCTAGGGACTTCACTGGTAGTCCAGTGGTTGAGACTTAGCCTTCCAATGTAGGGGTATGTGTTTAATCTCTGGTCGGGGAATTAAGATCCCACATGCCTCAGGGGCAAAAAACCAAACATAAAACAGAAGCAATATTGTAACAAATTTAATACTTTAAAAGTGGTCCACATTAAAAAAAAATCTTAAGAAAAAAATAAATAAAAATAAAGCAGACACACCCTGTTCCTGAGAAATGCTTATGTATTAATAGAGGTGTGTATATACTTTGAGTCTGGTTCACTATTTAGATAAATGTTCACTCCTCAGATAACCATACTGATCACAGCGGGACCTGCCAACAGTTTGATCTCAGGTTCCTGGCTGAACCTGAGATACAATTGGCTGTGATATGGGACCAAGGGAATTTGTCTTAGTTTCAAATTTTTATGTGAGACTGTACCTTCTAGAAGATTTCATATCAAGGATGTTTTAAAGAGCTGTGATCTAAACCCTTCTGAAGGAAGCTTATTTTATTTTATTTTACCTTGGTATTTTATTTTATTTGAAAAGATTAAGTAAGATTTTGCTAGGTTGAATTTGGATATCGCTTGGAATCCTGCCTCTTATGATAGAGATATAGTAGGCAGATTTCCCTATGGGCAATAGTTCATTTCTGAAACTTGTTTTAAAATGTGTTTTTAATCTAGTTGGTTCCTTGGGAGAATGATATGCAGACAGTAAGATATAGCACTGGTTGACATGCAGGCAATCTCCTTCTAAATGTCAGACTATCTGCTTTTGTGATGATTCCATGTGTTTGGGGTTGTCCACACGTATAATCCCTTACATGGGCAATCAAAGATCACTTTGTTTTGGAGAACACTAATTTGAAGAGAGTTTGTAATTCAGGAAGGTAGACTCGGTATTATTTGTAAAATATATCTGGAAATTTATTTCTCTCTGTTTATCATTGGCTCTCAGTGTTTGTGTGTGTATTTAAATGCTAACTGGATCAGAAAGTATTTAGGTAGATCATGTCAAGTGGGATCAGTCAGGGAAAGCTTCCAGGAGGAGGCAAAACATGTGAGCAGTGATTTCAGGAGAAGAGTCACATGGTTCAACAGGGAAGAAAAGGGGAGGACTTTCTAGAAAAGAGGGAAGCCCATGGATGGTAGGTAGAAAGTTGATTTGTTTGAATCAAACAGGGTCTAAATGCAGTGGGAATAAAGGGCCTTGTCTAAAATCATGAACACTGGGAGGTCAACCAAGATGGTAACATAGAAGTTCTTGGACTCCCCTCCTCCTACCTACACAGTGAATGTACAGCTACACACAGAACAATGACCTCCGAAAGAAATTCAGAAACTAGCTGAGCAACTTCTACACATAAGGTGATGTCGGGAGCCACATAGGAAGTGCCTTTGAGTTACAGCACAGACGAGACCCGTAGTGTCAAGCAAAGTTGATGCTATCGGGTACAAATATGGGGAGGCAAAGTTCTCCTCTGCAAAGCTGATGCTGTCAGACACATATATGGAAAAGCAAAGCTTCCTGAACATAGGGTTTTTTACACTCCCCCTACCCTGTTGAGGCCTCCTGGTGGCTGGTGCCTTGCAATCGGTCTCTCTTGCCCAGTGTTGTAAGCTGGGCCCTCCCTGGAGGAGAAACCTGGGTTCCCGAAGACATGTGACCAGAGCCGGGGCCCCGCCAGTTGGCGAGGGAATCCCAGGGCAGGTGCTGGGCGTGGAGGCCACGGGGGCATAAGCTACCAAGGTGACAGAGAACTGACCTTCTCTGGGGGCACTGCACCTCGCACACCTCACATCTCCCTGCTTGGCCCCGGAGGATGGCTGGTTAGCCAGAGACGGGTAAGATTCCTCAGGGAAGGAACAACCTAAGACAGGCACAGTCGCAGAGGGGCCATCAGGAGAGAACTTGGGGGCCAACAGAGGTGGGGCATAGACCCTCACCCCCCAACTTTGCAGGAGCCTGAACCCTGTCCCCATGGCTGCTTCGCTTCCCACGCCCAGCTCAGATGGGAACCCAGGTAGCAGACAAGAGACCTGGCCAATGGCAACTGCTCTCCCGCCGCAGCAGGGCTTTGTTTCCCATTTCCTCCGTGGACCACAGCTTTCCTCTGTGTGGTAGCAAGGCTTTGCTCTGTGTGGTTCCCCTTGTCTCCCCCTGCCTTTGCCTAAAGTGATTTTGTAGGATTGCTATTGGGGTTGGGAAGTATTCCCAGTTCCGATGGAGGGTTTGAGGAAAGATCCCAACTAGGGAAAAGCCAAGAAGGATTGTAATCACTCCGGCTCCCTTGATGACTACACCTGAGATCCCCACTCCCGGGCCAGGGCATTGGGCTCGGGGAAGTACGACAGGAATGTTTTTGTGGCAAGAACCTACTTTACAAAGTAAATTGGATGAGTTATGGCCTCCCTGGGGAGTTAAAGATATACTAGGAAATTCTTGGGTTTGGTGGCGGGGAAGGTTTTTATTACAATGGGTATATGCGAAATTAGATAGGGTAAGCTTTAAGGCAAATATATATAAGCTTTACTGCTCTTTTTATAAGAATAGATATAAGGGACAAATTATATTTTGTAAATATTTTACAAAGGACCTTGGTGACAGATTTAAGGTACAATGCCCTCCACAAAGACCCCCTAGGGTTAGTACGTTTATAGCACCTTGTTTTGATGTTAAAGGTAAAATGTTACGGCCTGAAGGCATTTACAGATTGTAAAAGAGTAATGTGTTTGAGTTTGTGTTTTGTGTAACCAGCTAACTAAACAGAACATACAGGTATAAGAACATTTACTTCTGGGAAGAATAATGGAACCGCAGATAAAGTTCCTGACCTAGATGTGACCAAGATGTACCTAACCACAGGGGATGAAAGAGACTATAGAGATCAGAAGACTACTTGACCATAAAAACCTGTTTAACCTGTTGATGTAATCTGCTGACGAAAATGACCTTTGTTTTATGGCTTTGTACCTTTGTTTTTGATCTTTGTTTTATGGCTTGTAAGGGGTTTTTGGCGAGGGAACTAAATTGTTAAGATTGAAAATGAGATTGCCTCACAGTATAAAAGCTTCGGAATTATGAAAATAAATTTGGCAGATCCTTGCATCCTCTGAGGTGTCTTGTGTTCTGTCCACGCCGACTCCGTCTCCCCTTTCGGTGAAACCTGTCCAGCTGGGGCTGGTCCCCGGCAAGTGGCGCCCGAACAGGGACTTGAAGGGGTAAGTATAATTATTTTTCTCGGACGGATAGGAGTCTCACCGTAGGGTGCTGCAGACCCCCAGTTAAGAATACTGGTTAGGAAGGTGAGTAAGGCGGTGTCAAGATGGGACACGCTGAGTCCAAAGAGAGGCTCTTATTTATTGATATAGTTAAACATATGATAAATGGAAGAGGAATTAAGGTAACTAGTAAGCAACTAACTCAGTTTTTTCAGTTTGTACAGGAACAATGCCCATGGTTTCCAGAACAGGGAACAATTAATATAGAAACCTGGCAAAAGGTGGGACAAACTTTGCAAGTATATTACAGTCATTTTGGACCTGAGAAGGTTCCAGTAGATACTTTTACTTTATGGAACCTTATTAGAGAGAGCATTGCTCCCTTGCCTGAGGGTCAAAAGAACCCATATAAGTATCCTGCAGAAGTAATAGATGAAAGTATTCCGTTACTTTCCTCAAAAATATCAAAAAAAACTGAGGTTATGGCTGCAGCTTTAAAAGATTGTAACCTCAAGGATGATGATTCAGAGGAGGAAATTGACTCACCTATTGATAATAAGTCTAATTTGTTAAAGAATCCTCCTTTTGATGATGAATTGCCTCCTGCAGATCAGGATGATTTAGATGCTGCTGCATATGATTATGAAAGAAGGAAGTATGAACCCCATGGTGCTTTTTCACTGCAAGAAACTAAGAAAAATAGGCCTAATTTACAGGATATGCGCCCTTTGGGTCGTTTACCGACCGCCCCACCGGCACCTTTAAGTTCTTCATTTCTCCCTTTAAAGAGATTAGGACATTCAACTTTAAATGTTAAGGGCCTACCACCTCCACCGCCTTTAAAGGCTAGGGGCCCACCACCTTCGCCACCTTTTAATAAAAGCCAAGGCAAATATAAAAAGCATAGAAGAATAAAAGGTGACGATGATGATTATGCTTTTGCCGCCTGCTTTCCAGTCATTTATGCGGATGGTTTTGATGATGATGATGTATATTGGGATCCTTTGCCTCTAAAACTTTTAAAAGAACTTAAAAAGGCCTGTGTAGATTATGGACCGTTGGCGCCTTATACTATGACTCTTCTAGATGCCTTGGCAAATAGATGGATGACTCCATATGACTGGATTCAAGTTGCAAAGGCCTGTTTATCTGGAGGACAATATTTGCTTTGGAAAACAGAATATAAAAAATGGGTAGCCAAGCAACATGCTTTAAATAAAAAATGGGATAAATTTGATATTACTAAAGATATGTTGCTAGGCCAGGGAGAATATGATACAGCCGAACAGCAGATGCATATGGGAAAGGAGGCCTTATGGCAAGTAACTACGTGTGCACTGAATGCCTGGAAGTCTTTGCCTTTGACTCCAGGAAAAGCCTCCACTTTAACAGATTTAAGACAAAAGCCTGAGGAGCCATATGAGGATTTTGTTTCTCGCTTGCTAACAGATATAAAAAGGGTAATAACTGACGAGGATGCAGCTAATATGTTAGCTAAACAATTAGCCTTTGAAAATGCCAATCCTGTTTGTCAGAACCTGATTCGCCCAATTAGAAAAACTGGCAGCATTTCAGATTTTATTAAGCAATGTTCTGACGTTGGTCCCTCTTATATGCAAGGGATTGCTTTGGCAGCCGCCTTAAAGGGAGAAACACTTCCTCAATGTATGATGAATATGGTTCAAAAAACAAAAAACCCTAAGGGACCAAAAGGAAATAATTGTTTTGCTTGTGGAGGCGCAAATCATTTTAGTAGGGAATGTCCTAATAAAAATATACCTCCACCAGGTCCTGTTAGAATGATATCTCCTGGTAATGTTGGGGTTCCAAAGACTCCTTGCCAAAGATGTGGGAAAGGAAATCATTGGACTAAATTGTGTAGAAGTAAATATCACAAGGACGGACACATTCTTCCCCCTAATGGGGTTTCTGCAGTGCCTCAGGCTGGAGCTCAGATGCCAATATTTCCTACACCTGTTTTTCCAAATGCGTCTGCTGGAACTAATTCGGGAAACTTATTTCGGGCCCGACCCCGGGCCCAACAAACAATAGGGGCAATTCACCAGACGCTCAATCCCTTTCTTCCCTCAGGGGAATCGATAAATTGTTTAGGGCCACCCCAGGCAGCGCAGGATTGGACCTCTGTGCCACCTCCTCAGCAATATTAACTCCTGACTCTCCAGTCATAAAAATACCAACTGGGATTAAAGGTCCATTGCCCCCAGGAGTAATGGGTTTAATTATTGGTAGGAGTTCAACTTCCTTATCTGGCTTAACAGTTTTGCCTGGAGTAATTGACTCTGATTATACAGGAGAAATTCAAATAATGGTGGCTCCCTCTAACAAGACGCAACAAATTTATGTAGGACAAAGAATAGCACAATTGTTATTATTACCATATTATAAGATAGGAAAAAATGTAATTCAAGAAGCTAGAAATGAGAAAGCATTTGGCTCCAGTGATATGGTATTTTGGATTCAAGAAATTACTAGAAATAGGCCTTTAAAACTTTAAAAATTAATGGAAAGAATATTCAGGGACTGTTAGATACTGGTGCAGATTCTTCCTGCATAGCGGGAAAAGATTGGCCTAGCAGTTGGCCTACCCAGCATGCTGACAATAAGTTAACAGGTTTGGGAACTGCTCCAGCAGTAGCTAAGAGTTCCCAGATTTTAACTTGGGAGAATACTACCAATAAACAAGCAGGCTCTTTTTGTCCCTATGTAATACCTGGCCTGCCAATGTCCATTTGGGGAAGGGACATACTTATGCAGATGGGAATGCTCTTGTATAGTCCAGATGACTGGGTCTCCTCACAGATGTTAAAAATGGGATATGACCCAGATAAAGGTCTAGGAAAAAATCAGGAGGGAAGATTATATCCTGTGGTTGCTGAGCCCAAAAATGATAAACATGGAGTGGGCTATCCAAATTTATAACGGGGGCCATTGTTTTAAAAGCAGCTGACCCTATAGTGTGGCTTTCAGAGGAACCTGTGTGGGTGGAACAATGGCCCCTAACTTCTGAGAAATTAGCAGCTGCAGAAGAATTAGTGGAACAGCAATTATTGGCAGGACATATTGAACCCTCTAACAGCCCTTGGAATACTCCTATATTTGTTATAAAGAAAAAATCAGGAAAATGGAGACTATTACAAGATCTTAGAGCAATAAATAAAACCATGGAAACAATGGGGGCTTTACAGCCTGGACTTCCCTCTCCAGTAGCCATCCCTGAAAATTATGCTATTATAGTTATAGACTTGCAAGATTGCTTTTTCACGATCCCCTTACATAAGGAGGACAGAAAAAGATTTGCATTTAGTGTGCCCTCTTCTAATTTTATCAGACCATATCAGAGGTATCAGTGGAAAGTTTTACCGCAGGGTATGAAAAATAGCCCTACCTTATGTCAGAAATATGTAGACCAGGCCATATGTAATATAAGACAGAAATATAAAGAAATTTATTTAATACATTATATGGATGATATATTATTGGCCCATAAAGATAAGGCCTACTTACATCAGGCATTACAGGATATGATGGAAGCTTTACAGGAGTATGGATTAAAAGTTGCTCCAGAAAAAATTCAAACTGAACCTCCTTATAATTATTTGGGCAGATTAATACAGGAATTTTCCATTCAGCATATACCTTTTCAATTAAGAACTGATCATTTGGTTACTTTAAATGATTTTCAAAAGTTTTTAGGAGATATAAATTGGATAAGGCCTTTGTTAAAAATTACTACTGTGGAATTAAAACCTTTGTTTTTGATATTACAAGGAGATTCTAACCCCTTATCCCCTAGAGAGTTAACTGCAGAAGGAAAATTAGCCATAGAAAAAATAGAAAAAGCTTTAAAAAATGTTTTTATTAAAAGATTGGATTATACCAAACCTTGGGATTTAATTATTTTAAGGACTCCAGTTATTCCTACAGGATTATTATGGCAAAATGGACCATTAGAATGGATACATTTGGCTGCTAGTCCAAAAAAGATTGTTGCCTCATACCCTTTTATGGTCAGTTTGTTAATTATTAGAGGTAGAAAGAGAAGTAGAGAGTTATTTGGAAAAGATATGGATAATATAATTATACCTTATAATAAAGATCAATTAGAGGCCTTGCTGTTGTTAGAAGATTCATTAGGAATAGCTCTGGCCTCATATGGAGGTCAAATTTTATTTCATTTGCCTAAAAGTATATTGCTACAGTTTTTTAAGGAACATATGGTGGTTTTTCCTACATATTATAAGATAAAACCTTTGGAAGAGGCTATATTAGTATTTACTGATGGATCCTCTTCAGGGAGGGCAGCCTATATTATTAATAATGAAAAGAAAGTATTAAATACAGAAAATTGCTCAGCACAGCAATCAGAAATTATGGCAGTTATAGAAGTAATGAAATTAACCAGGGATAAAAAGATTAATTTATATACTGATTCCTTATATATAGTTAAATTATTTCCAGCAATAGAAACAGCAGCCTTTTCTGAGAATAAGAGTACAATAATTAAGTTGCTTAAGAGATCACAAAAAAGTATATGGGAAAGAACACAGCCTTATTATATAGGCCACATTAGAGCTCATTCTGGATTGCCAGGGCCTTTAGCAGAAGGCAATGCCTCTGCTGATGCCCTGACTAAAATTTTTATAGTAGATGAAAATAAAGTACAAGAAGCAATAAAATCTCATCAGCTGCATCATCAAAATGCTAATGCCTTAAGATATCAGTTTAGCCTATCCAGAGAAGCGGCAAGGGAAATAGTAAAAAATTGCTCTGTGTGCCCTACACAAACTAATGTACCTCAGCAAGGAGTAAATCCTCGAGGTTTACGAGCTAATGATCTATGGCAAATGGATGTGACTCATATACCTAGTTTTGGAAAGCTGTCCTATGTACATGTTTGTGTGGATACCTTTTCACATGTAATTGTAGCCTCAGCTAGGACCGGAGAGGCCTTTAAGGATGTGTGCCAGCACTTGATGTTTTGCTTCAGTTATTTGGGAATTCCCCGAAAGTTAAAAACTGATAATGGCCCTGCTTATGTTTCTAAGTCTTTTCAGCAATTATGCCAACAGTTTGGCATAGCCCATAGTACAGGAATTCCTTATAATCCACAAGGACAAGCTATAATTGAAAGGACCAATCAGGTATTAAAAAATATGATTTATAAATTGCAAAGTGGAGATTTAAAATATTTTTCTCCTCATCATTTACTTAATCATTCCATGTTTGTATTAAATTATTTAAATATGAATGATAAAGAGAAAACTCCTATGATGAGACACTGGGAGATAAATGAAGAAAGTATAAAACCAAAGGTATTATGGAAAGATGTTTTAACAGGAAAATGGAATGGGCCAGATACATTATTAACTAGTGGTAGAGGATACGCTTGTATTTTTCCCCAGAATTTTGATTCACCAATTTGGATTCCTGATCGATTAATTAGACACCCTGAGGTGGGGAATTTATTAAAGCGTCTTTCAGAAAAGAAAATTTGCTGCCGAGATGGCGGAACCGTAGTCACAGAAAGTGGGTCCTCCGATGACACAGCTGTCGCTTGAATCATCTTGCGATAAGGAGGTACAAACTTCTCCAAAAATTTTGGAGAAGAAATCTCGTTCACGAAAAAGAAGGTATGCTGTCTCCACCACTGAAGCGGCTCCGATTACCTGGGGAGCAATTAAAAAGCTTCGTCTGAATGCTGAAAATGCTATGAATGCTCAAGGAGTGCCTTTGACGACTGCTAATTTTTTTGTGGCTATGCTTAGCTTGCTTTCAGTTCAGGTAAGTGCCAACGGTACGTATTGGGCTTACTTCCCTGATCCTCCTATTTTGCATGCATGTACTTGGACAGATCCCATTATTCCAGTAACCTCCTCATTCCCTGAATTGACCGATGGCATTCGAGGAATACAGGGCTATAAACAATTTGTAATCAATTTTAATTACTCATTTACAGGTCAGACTGACTTTCCTCCAATATGTTTTTTTGTTGGCTCAGGGTCAATAGGAAATAATCAAACAAAGAATGGATGTTTGTCAGTAGTTGATGCAGGATTCTTGACAGACTCTCCTAAGAAGCCAATAGGAAGAGATAAGACTACAAGATATTTATGGTCATTGTTAGGGAAAGTTGTAAGACAAAATCAAGTTTATGTTAATAAATCTTTGCCTAAAGTTGTTCATCCTCCTAAATATGATGATTGTGATGAGGCTGTAGGGGAAGCTACAAATGAATGGATTTGGATAAATATTAAAACTGGATATCCTTCATGGATAAATTGTATGTATAATAAAGAAAATAAAATAATCATTCCTGGAACCAGATATTATATTTCAGATTGGAGTATTAATCTTCCTGAGGGAGATTATAGAATATATTTAAAAAGCGGCTTGATATACCCATGGAATGATTCCTATATTCCCCGTCCATTGAAGGTAAATAGATGGAATAGTCATGGATGGGTGGCTCCTATTTATACCTTTGTTCATGAAAATAAAACCTATTATCAATCTCAGCTATGGAGATTACCTTTAACCACTCATAAAATAACGCTAATTAGAGCTACTACCCATGTGGAAGAGTACTATATTCAAACCTGTGTGTCATCTCCGTATTCCTTATTGCTTTCTAATGATAGTAAAAAGTTACAAATTATGCAGTATAATATGAGATTTTATATTACCTGTCAGCAATGCATACTGACCACTTGCATTGTTCCTGAGATGAATGTGTCAACCATAATGGTGTTAAAAAGACCAGCTTATATTATGCTGCCAGTAGCGCTTAATGAATCTTGGTATACAGATATAGGGGCAGAAATTATAAGACAGGTTGGAGAGCTCATACGGCCAAAAAGATTTGTAGCTACTTTGATTTTGGGAATTTCCGCCTTAATAGGAATATTAAGCTCTTTTACTGTCGCAACATATGCTTTAGTGAAGGAAGTACAAACAGCACAATATGCTAATGATTTATCAAAAAATATATCCTTGGCTTTAGCAACCCAGGAAGCAATAGATAGAAAGTTAGAAACTAAAGTTGATGCCCTTGAAGAAGCAGTTTTACATATTGGTCAAGAACTTACCGCTTTAAAAATTCGCTTATCTTTAACATGCCATAAAAAATATTCTTGGATATGTGTTACTCCCTTAAAAGTAAATCATTCTGAATATTCCTGGGAAAAAATTCAGATGCATATTTTAAATATATGGAATTCTAGTGATCTAGGAATTGATTTGGAACATTTACATAAACAAATTCATGATATTGCAGCCTCTCAATATGATATGAACCCCTCTAAGGCTGCTGCAGAATTTTTACAAAATTTACAAAGTTATTTTAAAAATAATTCCTTTATGCATATTTTAATAAATTATGGGGCTGCCGGAGTGGTTATAATTTTGCTTATTTCTTTTCCAGTCATTATCCGATTAATTCAAACTGCCCTTCAAAGTGTATACAGAACCAAAGGAATTACATACTGCCTTTTTAAAAAATAAAAAAGGGGGAGATGTCGGGAGCCACATAGGAAGTGCCTTTGAGTTACAGCACAGACGAGACCCGTAGTGTCAAGCAAAGTTGATGCTATCGGGTACAAATATGGGGAGGCAAAGTTCTCCTCTGCAAAGCTGATGCTGTCAGACACATATATGGAAAAGCAAAGCTTCCTGAACATAGGGTTTTTTACACTCCCCCTACCCTGTTGAGGCCTCCTGGTGGCTGGTGCCTTGCAATCGGTCTCTCTTGCCCAGTGTTGTAAGCTGGGCCCTCCCTGGAGGAGAAACCTGGGTTCCCGAAGACATGTGACCAGAGCCGGGGCCCCGCCAGTTGGCGAGGGAATCCCAGGGCAGGTGCTGGGCGTGGAGGCCACGGGGGCATAAGCTACCAAGGTGACAGAGAACTGACCTTCTCTGGGGGCACTGCACCTCGCACACCTCACATCTCCCTGCTTGGCCCCGGAGGATGGCTGGTTAGCCAGAGACGGGTAAGATTCCTCAGGGAAGGAACAACCTAAGACAGGCACAGTCGCAGAGGGGCCATCAGGAGAGAACTTGGGGGCCAACAGAGGTGGGGCATAGACCCTCACCCCCCAACTTTGCAGGAGCCTGAACCCTGTCCCCATGGCTGCTTCGCTTCCCACGCCCAGCTCAGATGGGAACCCAGGTAGCAGACAAGAGACCTGGCCAATGGCAACTGCTCTCCCGCCGCAGCAGGGCTTTGTTTCCCATTTCCTCCGTGGACCACAGCTTTCCTCTGTGTGGTAGCAAGGCTTTGCTCTGTGTGGTTCCCCTTGTCTTCCCCTGCCTTTGCCTAAAGTGATTTTGTAGGATTGCTATTGGGGTTGGGAAGTATTCCCAGTTCCGATGGAGGGTTTGAGGAAAGATCCCAACTGAGGGAAAAGCCAAGAAGGATTGTAATCACTCCGGCTCCCTTGATGACTACACCTGAGATCCCCACTCCCGGGCCAGGGCATTGGGCTCGGGGAAGTACGACAGGAATGTTTTTGTGGCAAGAACCTACTTTACAAAGTAAATTGGATGAGTTATGGCCTCCCTGGGGAGTTAAAGATATACTAGGAAATTCTTGGGTTTGGTGGCGGGGAAGGTTTTTATTACAATGGGTATATGCGAAATTAGATAGGGTAAGCTTTAAGGCAAATATATATAAGCTTTACTGCTCTTTTTATAAGAATAGATATAAGGGACAAATTATATTTTGTAAATATTTTACAAAGGACCTTGGTGACAGATTTAAGGTACAATGCCCTCCACAAAGACCCCCTAGGGTTAGTACGTTTATAGCACCTTGTTTTGATGTTAAAGGTAAAATGTTACGGCCTGAAGGCATTTACAGATTGTAAAAGAGTAATGTGTTTGAGTTTGTGTTTTGTGTAACCAGCTAACTAAACAGAACATACAGGTATAAGAACATTTACTTCTGGGAAGAATAATGGAACCGCAGATAAAGTTCCTGACCTAGATGTGACCAAGATGTACCTAACCACAGGGGATGAAAGAGACTATAGAGATCAGAAGACTACTTGACCATAAAAACCTGTTTAACCTGTTGATGTAATCTGCTGACGAAAATGACCTTTGTTTTATGGCTTTGTACCTTTGTTTTTGATCTTTGTTTTATGGCTTGTAAGGGGTTTTTGGCGAGGGAACTAAATTGTTAAGATTGAAAATGAGATTGCCTCACAGTATAAAAGCTTCGGAATTATGAAAATAAATTTGGCAGATCCTTGCATCCTCTGAGGTGTCTTGTGTTCTGTCCACGCCGACTCCGTCTCCCCTTTCGGTGAAACCTGTCCAGCTGGGGCTGGTCCCCGGCAAGGTGATTGACGTAATACTCACATAGAAATGGATAGAAAAGGCTGAGACACACACTCGTCATAAACCCCATGCATGGCGTAACATCATACAACCGGGAGGGAACTCCTAACTCCCAGCTTTTCTGTGAGGTGTGAAGGGTTGGGACCCCACATTTTACTGCTCCAACTTTTAAGACTGCCACCTGAGCAACAGACCCCCAAAACATCTGACTCTGAAAGCCAAGGAGGCTTGTATCCAGGAGACTCACAAGACTATAACAGAGGAGCAGCTGTTAATGGGCACACAGGTACTCTCTAGGATCAGTACAGAGGGAGCAGAGAAAACCGGCCATGTCCCAGTCTCTCCTTGAAAGCGGTTCATCTGAAAACTTTCAAAGCTGCTGCCTGAGGGTCAGGTTTCTAATTTAGAACACATCCAGGGGCTGCTATGATCTTCCCCAGGGCCTGGATAGCTGGCAGACACCTCCCCCATTGTCTCCTTATAACTTGCTCCAAGTCACCTGTTTCTCCCAGAAAGAAGTTTGGGCACACATTTGCACCAAAGCTTTTGTAGCTGTTGCCCAAGGTACATGTCCCCAGTTGCCTGGGTCTCATTGCCAATGGGGCTTCCATTTATGAATTCCACAGGACTATACAAATCAAAGAAGGAGTTTTTAACTGACTCAACACAGAGGGGACAGACAAAATGCTCATCTCCCAGTCTTCTCCTGAAAAGACTTCATCTCATACTTCAAGAGCTGCTGCCAAAGTGTCAGCCTTCTAATTTATCATATATCTAGGGGCTGGCTTGCATCCTCCCTAAGGACCAGGGAAACTGGTGGACACGGCCACTGCTATCTTCCTATACTCTGATCCAAACTGCCAGTATCTACCTGAAAAGAGCTTATACACACCTCCATGCTCTACTTTTTTGCAGCTGCCACACAGGGATGGGTTCCTGGATCCCATGACTCCAACAGCCAAAGAGACTTTCATTCATGAGTCCCATAGGGCTGTAGCAATCAAAGAAGCAGTTCTTAATGGGTCCAGGAACACCTGCACCACAGCTATACACATGGGCTCAGTCCAGAGGGAGCAGACAAAACTACCTATCTTCCAGTTTATCCCTGGAAGGGGCTTAGGTACATACTTTCCCAGCTGCTGCCTGAGGATCTAACTTCTTATCAGCCTGCATACAATTTACATATTATAGAGGTCCCAGAAGGAGAAGAGAGAGAGAAAGGGGCAGAAAGCTTATTCAAAGAAACAGTGACTGAAAACTTCCTTAATCTGGGGAAAGAAAGAGACATCAAGACCCAGGGATAAATAAAGTATGAAATAAATACCATAAAGAATACCATAAAGTATGAAAAAAGATGAACCCAAAGAGACCTGCACCAAGTTACATTATCACCATAAAACTAACAGCAGATTTTTTAGCAGAAACTTTGTAGGACAGAAGGTAATGGTTTGATATATTCAAAGTGCTGATAGAACAAAAATATCCTGCTAACCAAGAATATTCTACCCGGCAAAGTTGTCCTTCAGAATTGAAGGCAAGATAAGAATTTTCCAGACCAAAAAAAGCTGAGGCTGTCGATCACCACCAGACCACTCTTACAAGAAATGTTAAAGGGAGTTTTTCAAGCTGAAATAAAAGGGCACTAGTTAGTAACATGAAAACAGATGAAAGTATAAAACTCACTGGGGTAAAAGAAAATATATAGTTAAATTTAGAATACTCTAATGTTGTAATGGTGGTGGGTTAATCACTTATAACTCTAGTATGAAGACTAAAATGCAAAAGTGTTAATATAACTATTACTACAATAATTTGTTAATGAATACACAAGATAAGATGTAAGTTGTGACATCAAAAACATAGAATGGGGGAGGGTTAAAAATGTAGAGCTTTTATATGTGTTAGGAGTTAAGTTATTATCAGCTTAAAATAGACTGTTATAAATACAAGATGTTTTATGTAAGACTCATTGTAACCCCAAAGCAAAAACTCATGTAGGATACACAAAAAGTAGAGAGGAATCAAAGCATACTACAACAGAAAATCATTAATTCACAAAATAAGAGAAAGAAAGGAGGAAAAAAGGAACAAAAGAATTACAGAACACCAAAAAGCAATTAACAAAATGGCAATAGTAAGTCAATACCTATCAATAATTATTTTAAATGTAAATAGACTAAATTCTCCAATCAAAAGACACAGAGTGGCCAAAAGGAGAAAATAATAAGACCCAAATATATTCTGCTTACAAGAGACTCACTTTAGCTTAAAGGACACAATGGAATGAAAGTGAAAAAGATATTCCATGCAAATGGAAACCAAAAGACAGCAGAAGTAGCTACACTTAAATTAGACAAAACAGACTTTAAGCCAAAGACAGTAACAAGAAATAAAGAAGTCCATCATATAATAATAAAAGGGTTAATTCACCAAGAAGTTATAACATTAGTAAATATTTATGCATCCAACAGAGGAGCACTTACATACATATATAAAAGAAATATTAAAAGATTTAAAGAGAGAAACAGACAGAAATAAAATAATAGTAGGAAACTTCAATACCTCACTTTCGTCAATGAGTAGATCACCTAGACAGAAAATTAATAAGGAAATATCGGACTTAAACAACATGTTAGATCAGACGAAGCTAATAAATATTTACAGGACATCCCATGCAACAGCAACAGAATGCACATTCTTCTCAGGCACACAAGGAACATTCTCCAGGATAGATCACATATTAGGCCACAAAACAAGGCTTAATAAATTTAAGAAGATTGAAATCATATCAAGCATCTTTTCTGACCATGATGGTATAAAATGAGAAATCAATTACAAGAACAAAACTGAAAAATTCACAAATATGTGGAGATTAAACAACATGCTCCTGAATAACAAATGCATCAAAGATGAAAACAAAAGAGAAATAAAAAATCTTGATGTGTGATAATCATTTCATGATATATGTAAATCAAACCATTATGCTGTATGCCTTAAACTTATACAGTGATATATATCAATTATTTCTCAATAAAACTGAAAAAAATGAAAAAATACTGTAAGACAAATTAAAATGCAAACACAACATACCAAAAGTAGTGATATGCAGCAAGAGCAGTTCTAAGAGGAAAGTATACAGTGATAAATACCTACATTAAGAAAGAAAAAAAAGATCTCAAATATGTAAGCTAAGTTTATACCTCAAGGAACTAGAAAAGGAAGAACAAAGTAAGCCTAAAGTTAGGAGAAGGAAGGAAATAAAAAAGACCAGAGTGGAAATAAATCAGACAGACAGTAAAAAGACAATAGAAAACATTAATGAAACCAAGGTCTGTTGTTTTGAAAAGATAAATAAAATTGACAAAACTTTATGTACACATAACAAGAAAAAAAAAGAAGATTCAACTGAATAAACTTTTAAATGGAAGAGAAGACATTACAATTGATACCACAGAAATACAAAGGATGATAAGAGAGTACTATGACTAACAATATGCCAATAAATTGGAAAGCCTAGGAGAATTGGATAATTCCCAAAAACATACAACCTTCTAAGATTTAATCATGAATAAATAGAAAATCTGAACAGATCAATTACTAGCAAGGAGATTGAAACAGTAATCAAAACATCCCAACAAACAAAAGTCTAGAACCAGATGGCTTCACTGGTGAATTCTACCAAACATTTAAAGAGTACCAACTGTTCTCACAATCTTTCAAAACATAGAAGAGAAAGGAAGATTTCCAAACTAATTTTACAAGGCCAGCATTACCCCAGTACAACAGCCAGACAAGTAAACTACAAGAAAAGAAAATTATAGGCCAATGTTCCTGATGAACAAAAATGCAAAAATCCTCAACAAAATGTTAGCAAACCAAACACATGAAAAGGATTATACAACATGATCAAGTGGGATTTATTCCAGGAAAAGAATGATGGTTCAACATTCACAAATCAATCAATGTGATACATCATGTTAACAAAATGAAGGAGAAAAATCATGTGATCATCTCAACAGAAACAGAAAAAGCAGTTGACACAATTCAACATACTTTCATGATAAAAAATCTCTCAAGGACCAGAGGGCAGACAGCAGAAGCAAGAAGAATTACAATCCAGCAGCCTGTGGAACAAAAACCACATTCACAGAAAGACAGACAAGATGAAAAGGCAGAGGGCTATGTACCAGATGAAGGAACAAGATAAAACCCCAGAAAAACAAGTAAATGAAGTGGAGATAGGCAACCTTCCAGAAAAAGAATTCAGAATAATGATAGTGAAGATGATGCAGGACCTTGGAAAAAGAATGGAAGCAAAGATCGAGAAGATGCAAGAAACATTTAACAAAGACCTAGAAGAATTAAAGACCAAACAAACAGAGCTGAACAATACAATAACTGAAATGAAAACTACACTAGAAGGAATCAATAGCAGGATAACTGAGTCAGAAGAACTGATAAGTGACCTGGAAGACAGAATGGTGGGATTCAATGCTGCGGAACAGAATAAAGAGAAAAGAATGAAAAGAAATGAAGACAGCCTAAGAGACCTCTGGGACAACATTAAAACGCAACCACATTCGCATTATCAGGGTCCCAGAAGGAGAAGAGAGAGGGAAAGGACCAGAGAAAATACTTGAAGAGATTATAGTCGAAAACTTCCCTAACATGGGAAAGGAAATAGCCACCCAAGTTCAGGAAGCACAGAGAGTCCCATACAGGATAAACCCAAGGAGAAACATGCCGAGACACATAGTAATCACATTGGTAAAAATGAAAGATAAAGAAAAATTATTGAAAGCAGTGAGGGAAAAACAACAAATAACATACAAGGGAACTCCCATAAGGTTAACAGCTGATTTCTCAGCAGAAACTCTACAAGCTAGAAGGGAGTGGCATGATATACTTAAAGTGATGAAAGGGAAGAACCTACAACCAAGATTACTCTAGCCGGCAAGGATCTCATTCAGATTTGATGGAGAAATCAAAAGCTTTACAGACAAGCAAAAGCTAAGAGAGTTCAGCACCACCAAACCAGCTCTACAACAAATGCTAAAGGAACTTCTCTAAGTGGGAAACACAAGAGAAGAAAAGGACCTACAAAAACAAACCCAAAGCAATTAAGAAAATGGTCATAGGAACATACATATCGATAATTACCTCAAAAGTGAATTGATTAAATGCTCCAACCAAAAGATACAGGCTGGCTGAATAGATACAAAAACTAGACCCATATATATGCTGTCTACAAGAGACCCACTTCAGACCTAGGGACACAAACAGACTGAAAGAGAGGGGATGGAAAAAGATATTCCAAGCAAATAGAAATCAAAAGAAAGCTGGAGTAGCAATACTCATATCAGATAAAATAGACATTAAAATAAAGAATGTTACAAGAGAAAAGGAAGGACACTACATAATGATCAAGGGATCAGTCCAAGAAGAAGATATAACAATTATAAATATACATGCACCCAACATAGGAGCACCTCAATATATAAGGCAACTGCTAACAGCTATAAAAGAGGAAATCGACAGTAACACAATAATAGTGGGGGACTTTAACACCTCACTTACACCAATGGACAGATCATCCAAAATGAAAATAAATAAGGAAACAGAAGCTTTAAATGACACAACAGACCAGTTAGATTTAACTGCTATTTATAGGACATTCCATCCAAAAACAGCAGATTGAACTTCCTTCTCAAGTGCACATGGAACATTTTCCAGGATAGATCACATCATGGGTCACAAATCAAGTCTCAGTAAATTTAAGAAAATTGAAATCATATTAAGCATCTTTTCTGACCACAATGCTTATGAGATTAGAAATGAATTACAGGGAAAAAAACCCGTAAAAATCACAAACACATGGAGGCTAAACAATATGTTACTAAATAACCAAGAGATCACTGAAGAAATTAAAGAGGAAATCAAAAAATACCTAGAGTCACATGACAATGAAAACACGACGATCCAAAACCTATGGGATGCAGCAAAAGCAGTTCTAAGAGGGAAGTTTAGAGCTATACAAGCATACCTCAAGAAACAAGAAAAATCTCAAATAAACGATCTAACTTTACACCTAAAGGAACTAGAGAAAGAAGAACAAACAAAACCCAAAGTTAGCGGAAGGAAAGAAATAAAGATCAGAGCAGAAATAAATGAAATAGAAACAAAGAAAACAGTAGCATAGATCAATAAAACTAAAAGCTGGTTCTTTGAGAAGATAAACAAAATTGATAAACCATTAGCCAGACTCATCAAGAAAAAGAGGGAGAGGACTCAAATCAATAAAATTACAAATGAAAAGGAGAAGTTACAATAGACACTGCAGAAATACAAAGCATCCTAAGAGATTACTACAAGCAACCCTATTCCAATAAAATGGACAACCTGGAAGAAATGGACAAATTCTTAGAAAGGTATAACCTTCCAAGACTGAACCAGGAAGAAATAGAAAATATGAACAGACAAATCACAAGTAATGAAATTAAAACTGTGATTAAAAATCTTCCAACAAACAAAAGTCCAAGACCAGATGGCTTCAGAGGTGAATTGTATCAAATATTTAGAGAAGAGCTATCACCCATCCTTTTCAAACTCTTCCAAAAAACTGTGGAGGAAGGAACACTCCCAAACTCGTTCTATGATGCCACCATCACCCTGATACCAAAACCAGACAAAGATACTACAAGAAAAGAAGATTACAGACCAATATCACTGATGAATATAGATGCAAAAATCAACAAAATATAGCAAACAAAATCCAACAACACATTAAAAGGGTCATACACTATGATCAAGTGGGATTTATCCCAGGGATGCAACGATTCTTCAATATATGCAAATCAATCAATGTGATACACCATATTAACAAACTGAAGAATAAAAACCATAAGATCGGGCTTCCCTGGTGGTGCAGTGGTTGAGAGTCTGCCTTCCGATGCAGGGGACACAGGTTCGTGCCCCGGTCGGGAAGATCCCACATGCCGTGGAGCGGCTGGGCCCGTGAGCCATGGCTGCTGAGCCTGCACGTCCGGATCCTGTGTTCCGCAACAGAAGAGGCCACAACAGTGAGAGGCCCGCGTACCGCAAACAAAACAAAACAAAACAAAACAAAAAACAAAAAAAACCCATATGATCATCTCAATAGGCACAAAAAGGTTTTTAACAAAATTCAACACCCATTTATGAAAAACTCTCCAGAAAGTGGGCATAGAGGGAACCTACTGCAACATAATAAAGGCCATATATGACACACACACAGGAAATAGCATTCTCAATGGTGAAAAACTGAAAGCATTTCCTCTAAGATCAGGAAGAAGACAAGGATGTCCACTCTCACCACTATTATTCAAAATAGTTTTGGAAGTCCTAGCCATGGCAATCAGAGAAGAAAAAGAAATAAAAGGAATACAAATTGGAAAAGAAGAAGTAAAACTGTCACTGTTGGCAGATGACATGATAGTATACATAGAGATTCCTAAAGATGCCACCAGAAAACCACAGAGCTAATCAATGAATTTGGTAAAGTTGCAGGATACAAAATTAATGCACAGAAATCTCTGGCATTCCTATACACTAATGATGAAAAATCTGAAAGTGAAATCAAGAAAACACTCCCATTTACCATTGCAACAAAAAGAATAAAATACCTAGGAATAAACCTACCTAGGGAGGCAAAAGACCTGTATGCAGAAAACTGTAAGACACTGATGAAAGAAATTAAAGATGATACCAACAGATGGAGAGATATACCATGTTCTTGGATTGGAAGAATCAATATTGTGAAAATGACTATACTACCCAAAGCAATCTACAGATTTAATGCAATCCCTATCAAATTACCAATGGCATTTTTTACGGAACTAGAACAAAAAATCTTAAAATTTGTATGGAGACACAAAAGACCCTGAATAGCCAAAGCAGTCTTGATGGAAAAAACGGGAGCTGGAAGAATCAGACTCCCTGACTTCAGACTATACTACAAAGCTACAGTAATCAAGACAATATGAGACTGGCACAAAAACAGAAACATAGATCAATGGAACAAGATAGAACTCCCAGAGATAAACCCACGCACCTATGGTCAACTAATCTATGACAAAGGAGGCAAGGATATACAATGGAGAAAAGACAGTCTCTTCAATAAGTGGTGCTGGGAAAACTGGACAGCTATATGTAAAAGAATGAAATTAGAACACTCCCTAACAGCATACACAAAAATAAACTCAAAATGGATTAAAGACCTAAATGTAAGACCAGACACTATAAAACTCTTAGAGGAAAACATAGGAAGAACACTCTTTGACATAAATCACAGCAAGATCTTTTTTGATCCACCTCCTAGAGTAATGGAAACAAAAACAAAAATAAACAAATGGGACCTAATGAAACTTCAAAGTTTTTGCACAGCAAAGGAAACCATAAACAAGATGAAAAGACAACCCTCAGAATGGGAGAAAATATTTGCAAACGATTCAACGGACAAAGGCTTAATCTCCAAAACATATAAACAGCTCATGCAGCTCAATATTAAAAAAACAAACAACCCAATCCAAAAATGGGCAGAAGACCTAAATAGACATTTCTCCAAAGAAGACATACAGATGGCCAAGAAGCACATGAAAAGCTGCTCAACATCATTAATTATTAGAGAAATGCAAATCAAAACTACAGTGAGGTATCACCTCACACCATGTAGAATGGGCATCCCTCAGAAAATCTACAAACAACAAATGTTGGAGAGGCTGTGGAGAAAAGAGAACCCTCTTGCAATGTTCGTGGGAATGTAAATTGATACAGCCACTATGGAAAACAGTATGGAGGTTCCTTAAAAAACTAAAAATAGAACTACCATATGACCCAGCAATCCCACTACTGGGCATATACCCAGAGAAAACCATAATTCAAAAAGACACATGCACCCCAATGTTCATTGCAGCACTGTTTACAATGGCCAGGTCATGGAAGCAACCTAAATGCCAGATGAATGGATAAAGAAGATATGGTACATATACACAATGGGATATTATTCAGCCATAAAAAGGAACGAATTTGGGTCATTTGTGGAGATTTGGATGGTTCTAGAGACTGTTATATAGAGTGAAGTAAGTCAGAAAGAGAAAAACAAATATCGTATATTAACGCATATATGTGGAACCTAGAAAAATGGTACAGATGAACTGGTTTGCAGCGCAGAAATTGAGACACAGATGTAGAGAACAAACATACAGACACCAAGGGGGGAAAGCCGTGGGGTGGGGGGGGTGGATGAATTGGGAGATTGGGATTGACATGTATACACTGATGTATATAAAATTGATGACTAATAAGAACCTGCTGTATAAAAAAATAAATTAAATAAAATTAAAAAAGAAAAATATCTCTCAAAAACCTGGGAACGGGGTAAATGTCCTTCAGTATAATAAATGCCATATATGACAAGCTGACAACTTACATCAAACTTAATGGTGAAAAGCTTAAATCTTTTCCTCAAAGATCAGGAAAAAGACAGGGATGCCCACTCTTGCTACTTTTAATCAACATAGTACTGGAAGTCCTAGCCCAAGCAATTAGGCAAGAAAAGTAAATAAATGGCATCCAAATTGGAAAGGAAGGAGTAAAACTGACTCTTTTTGCAGATGACATGATATTATATGTAGAAAATCTTAAAGGCCCCACCAAAGAACTGTTAGCACTAATAAATGATTTCAGTAAAGCTGCAGGATACAAAATCAATATACAAAAATCAGTTGCATTTCTATACACTAACAATGAAGTATTAGAAAAAGAAATTAAGAAAGCAATCCCATTTACATGGGATTGTAAAAGTATCAAAAGGAATAAATACTTAGGAATAAATTTAAGAAGGTGAAAAGCCATATGAAAACTAAAAGACATTGGTAAAATACATTGAGAAAGACACAAGTAAATGGAAAGGTGTTCCATGCTAAAATGCCCATATTACCCAAAGTTATTTACAGATTCAGTGCAATCGCTATCAAAATTCTAATTATATTTTTCATTGAAATAGAAAAAAGATCCTAAAATTTGTATGGAACCACAAAAGACAATCTTGAGAAAGAATAAAATTGGAGGAATCATAGTCCTGATTTCAAACTACAGGACAAATGTATAGTAATCAAAACAATATGGTAATGGCAAAAATATAGACATATAGATCAGTGGAACAGTAAAGAGGGCCCAGAAATAAACCCATGTTATATGGTAAATTAATTTTTGATAAAGGAATAAAAAATATACAAAGGGGAAATCACGTAACTCACAGTTAAATGTTCATATGGTCACTTAAAGTATAATTACTCAAATTAACTACTTAAATACAAAATCATCAAAATGATGATTCATCAAAACCAAAAACCAAAGCCACCTATATATTCAATGCAATCTCTATGAATATTCCAATGGCATTTTTCATATCAATATAAAATAACCCCCAAATTTGTGTGGAACCACAAAGACCCCTCATAGTGAAAGGAATCCTGAAAAAGAAGAACAAATCTGAAGGTATCACACTTATTGATTTCAAATTATACTACAAAGATATAGTATTCAAAACAGTATGGAACTGACATAATAGACACATTGACCAATGGAACAAAATAGAGAGCCCAGAAATAAACCCATACAAATATGGTCAACTAATACTAGATAAGGGAGCCAAGAATACTTAATGGGGAAAAGATAGTCTCTTCAATAAACAGTGCTGGGAAAACTGGATAACTACATGCAGGAGAATGAAATTGGATCCCTGTCTTACACCATTTACAAAAATGAACTCGAAATGGATTAAAGACTTAACTGTAAGAACTAATACCATAAAACTCCTAAAAGAAAACATGGGGAAAGTTCCTTTGACATTGGAGTTGCCAATAATTTTTTGTATACAGTACCAAAAGCACAAGCAACAAAAAGCTTCTATACAGCAAAATAAACAGTCAATGAAATGAAAGGGCAACCTATGAAATAGGAAAAATATTTGCAAACCATGTATCTGATAAGCGGTTACTATATAAAGGATTCATACAAACCAATAGCAACCCCCCCAAACAATCCAGTTAAAAAATAAGCAGACAGTTTTTCCTGGTGGTGCAGTGGTTAAGAATCTGCCTGCCAATGCAGGGGCACCGGTTCGAGCCCTGGGCTGGGAAGAGCCCACGTGCTGCAGAGCAACTAAACCCGTGCACCACAGCTACTGAGCTTGCACTCTAGAGCCCATGAGCCACAACTACTGAGTCCACGTGCCACAACTACTGAAGTCCATGTGCCTAGAGCCCATGCTCCGCAACAAGAGAAGCCACTGCAATGAGAAGCCCATGCACCACAACGAAGAGCTGCCCCCACTCGCTGCAACTAGAGAAAGCCTGTGCACAGCAACGAAGGCCCAACGCAGCCAAAAATAAAAATAAAGAATAAAAATAAACAAAGTGAGCAGAGGAACTGAATAGTCATTTTTCCAAAGAAGACATCCAAATGGCCCACAGATATATGAAAAGATTATTGACATCACTAGTCATTGGGGAAATGCAATTCAAAACCACAATGAGATATCACTTCACATGTGTTAGAATGGCTATCATCAAGAAGACTAGAGGCAGGGCTTCCCTGGTGGTGCAGTGGTTGAGAATCCGCCTGCCAATGCAGGGGACAGGGGTTTGTGCCCCGGTCCGGGAAGATCCCACATGTCGCGGAGCGGCTGGGCCTGTGAGCCATGGCCGCTGAGCCTGCGCGTCCGGAGCCTGTGCTCCGCAACGGGAGAGGCCACAACAGTGAGAGGCCCGCATACTGGGAAAAAAAAAAAGACTAGAGGCAAGTGTTGGTGAGTTTGTGTAGAGAAAGAAACACTTGTGCACTGTTGGTGGGAATGTAAATTGGTACAGCCACTATGGAAGACAGTATGGAGGTTCTCCCCAAAATTGAAAACAGAACTATCGTATGATCCAGGAATCCTACCTCTGGGTATGTATCCAAAGAAATGAAATCGGGATCTTGAAGAGATATCTGCATTTCTATGCTCATTGCAGGTTTATTCCCAATAGCCAAGATGTGGAAACAACTTAAATGTCCATTAAGGGATGAATGGATAAAGAAGATGTGAGATATATATATATATTCAGTAGTCAAAGAGTGTAAGCAATGCAAGTTGCCATACACACACAAACACACACACACACACACACACACACACACACACACACACTCCACAGTGGAATATTATTCAGCAATGAGAAAGAAGGAAACTCTGCCATTGTGACAACATGGATGGACCCTGAAGGCATTGTGCAAAGTGAAATAAGTCAGACAGAGAGAGACAAACACTGTGTGATCTCACTTATGCGTGGAATCTAACATAGACAAGCTCACAGTAGCAGAGGGTATAATGGTGACTACCAGGGGCTGGGGGCTGGAGGAAACAGGGAAACGTTGGGCAAAGTATACAAACTTTCAGTTACAAGCTGAATAAGTTTGGGGGGTCTAATATACAATACAGTGATTATAATTAACAACATTATATTATATACTTGAAAGATGCTAAGAGAGTAGATCTTAAATATTCTCATCACAAAAATAAGTGATAATTATGTGAGTTGATGGAAGTATTAGTTAACACTACAGTGGTAACCATTTCACAATATGTAAGTGTATCATATCAACATGTACCTCTTAAATTTACACAATTTTATGTATCAATTATATCTCAATAAAGCTGGAATAAAAAGGAAAAGAATTTTATACAAGAATAATTTTAATAGATACTTTTATTGATCTCATTTAGCTATGTCCTATAAATAATGAAACATTTATGCAGTGGGATACTGTATAGCCATTCACGCACATACACACACATTTATCAACACTTGGAAATGCTCACAATATAATATGGAATAAAAGAAAAAAATCATAATTGTATAGATAGTACTATCTAAATAATTCTGCTTGAAAAACACAAATAAAATCATCTGAAGCCCATAAGGGTAAAGTTACAGAGAACAAAGATTGGACAGAAACATTTCAAAATGTTAGCAAAGTTTATCTCTGAATGATGGTATTATGAGTAAATTTTCTTTTCTTTTACAGTCATTTCCATATTTTCCAAATTGTTCATAAAGCATGTATATTATCCTTAAAATGAAGGAAAATATATTAAAACTATTTTTGCCACTATGAAAAACAGCATGGTACTTCCTCAAAAACTTAAATATAAAATTACCATATGATTCAGTAATTTAATTCTAGGTGCATGCCCAAAAGAATTGAAAGCAAGGACTCAAACAGATGTTATCACCCCCATATTCATAGCATTATTTGACAATAGTCAAAAGTGGAAGCAACCCAAGTATCTATTGATGGATGAATGGATAAACAGAATGTAGTGTAAACATACACTGAATAGTATTCGGCCTTAAAAGGAAGGAAATCTGCCACATGTTACAACATGAAGGAACCTTGAAGACATTATGCTAGGTGAAATAAACCAGTCACAGAAGGACAAATACTGTATGTTTCCACTGATATGAGGAAACTGGATTAGTCAAATTCACAGAGACAGAAATTAGAATGGTGATTAACGGGGAAGAGGGGAGAGGGCAATGGGGAGTCACTGTTTAATGGGCACAGAGTTTCAGTTTTGCAAGATTCAAAGAGTTCTGGAGTTGGATGGTGGTGATGGTCCCACAGCCATGTGAATGTACTTAACATCACTGAATTGTACACTTAAAAAAAGTTAAAGTGGTAAATTTCATGTGATGTATATTCTACCATGACTTTAAAAAGTTTATTTTCATCTGATTTGAATTAAAATCCAGATAATGCTAGGTCCTAGATAAAGTGATAAAGTTGGTGACAAAGCTGAAAGGCAGTGGGCCAAATGGTGGACCAGGGCCTTGACAGCCCAGCTGAGCTGTGACATAAGAGGAGCTATGGGAAAGAGACATGGAGAGAATGGGACTGCAGGAGAACCAGTCAGTCTCAGGATGAACTAAGCAGGGGGCGCAGGGGAGGAGAAGGAAGCCAAAAGTCATCAAAAGCCTGTTATATCCTGGATGCTCTGCGTGTGCCTCCCTACGGATGGATGAGGAGATAAAGCCTAAGAGAGACTTGCCCAGGGTCCCAGAGGTAGCAGGTGGCAGATCCCTGTCTTGAGCTCAGATGTCACAGATTCCACATCTCTGCTCTTTTCTTCACACCACACTACTTCTCCCATATATTATAAGTGAAAGAAAGGAAGAAGGACGGTGGGAGAGGAGAAGAAGACAGAGAGAACAGGAAGAAAGTAGAAAAAGAGAGGAAAGAAAGGGGATGTCGGGAGAAAGGAAGAGGAACTTCAAAGCCGCAAACAAGAACAAACTGTTAAATAAGGCCCCCAAGTCTGCACTGAAACTTTTGCCAATTATGGTTTGTCAGCATGGTAACTCATTCATAATTATTTCATGGGATTTTAGCAACTCTCTATGTAACTGTCTTGGAGCAGTTGCAGAGCTGTTAATCCTGAATGTTTATTACCCACCATTCAGTAAATAGCTGAATAAATCTAAAGAAGTCCAATTTATGGGGCTGGTTACAGCATGCTATTCAAATTCCAAGCAATTACAATAAAACCACATCTATTGATGGTAATGCAGTTTTTTAAATTTGATACTGGAGGATGCTAGAACTTGACATCCCTTTGAGCTATTCTTTGTTCTGTGTCTGGGCCACGGTGGCCAGAGCAGGACAGAGGTCAGAGGCTGTCTTTGGGTTGCTGTTTGCCAAGGTGACGGAGTGAGATGGGACATATGTTCATCAATTTGAATGATGTTTAGGGATCTGGGTTCTGGGTAACAGTGACATTTCAAGGCTGTTCGGTTCTCCGTTCAGGGCTCACCTCTGACCCTGGTGTGGTAAAGTATGCCATAGCCCAGGTTGGGTGGGCTTTGGGCATCTTCTAGAAGGTGAGTGACTTGGGAAGAGCCAGGAGTGATGACTTCTCTCCTCACAGATCCTGACAAGATCAGAGACTTCTCTGCTCATTTCCAGGAGCCCAGTGCAGCCACACAGAGGGCTGTATATAGTGTAGAAAGGAGGCAAACACACAAAACACACACACACACACACACACACTTGATGGACCCCATGGCCCATGGATTTCCTTTCACTCTCTGACACTTTTCCTTCCAATGTCTCCCATTAGGGTGACAGCTGGTTGAAGGTGATGCAAAGAGGGAGCAGAGAGAGAGCGTCAAGTGGGAAGATACTGTCCTAAAGTGCCCTGGCCTTGGCTCTTATCCTTGCCATTTAGCCTTGGACAAGTCACTCCAACTGTGGGGCCTCAGTTTCCCCTTCCAGTTCTGACATTCTGTGGTTCTATACTTCTATAAAAGAGAATGACAGGTGAACTAGAGAGGCAGGCAGAAGAAGTGCTCCACCGAAGAGGACCCTTGTCCAAACGGGAGATAAGATTTTACATCATCTATTACCCCACGCTTGATAGAATGGCCAACATCAAAAAGACAAGAGAAAATAAATGCTGGCGAGGATGTGGAGAAAAGGAAACCCTTGTGCACTGTGGGTGGGATTGTAAACTGGTACAGCCACTGTGGAAAACAGCATGGAGAATCTCAAAAAATTAAAAATAGAACTACCATATGATCCAACAATTCCACTTCTATTTGTCCAAAGGAAACAAAAAACACTAACTCAAAAAACTACCTGTACACCCACATTCATAGCAGCATTATTTACAGTCACCAAGACATGCAAACAACCTAAGTGTCCACTGACAGATGAATGGATAAAGATGTGGTGTGTATATACAATGAAATACTATTCAGTCATAAAAAAATGAGGAAACCCTGCCATTTATGACGATATGGATGGAACTTGAAGGCATTATGCTAAGTGAAATAAATCAGACAGAGAAAGATAAATCCTGTATGATCTCACTTATATGAGGACCCCCCCGCCAAAAAAAAAACTCAAAAGCCAAATTCATAGAAAAAGAGATCAGATTTCTGGTTACCAGAGGCAGGGGTTAGGGGGAGAGAGAATGGGAGGAAGGTGGTTAAAGGTACAAACTTCCAGTTATAAGGTAAATAAGCGCTAAGGATGTGATGTACAGCATGATGACTATAATTAACACGGTTGTGTAATACATAGGAAAGCTGTTAAGAGAGTAAACCCTAAGAGTTCTCACAAAGACATTTTTCCTTTTTTCAGTTATATCTATATGAGGTGATGGATGCTAACTAAACTTATTGTGATAATCATATCACAATATAAGTCAAACCGTGATACTGTACACCTTAAACTTATACAGTGACATATGTCAATTATATGTCGATAAAACTGGAAAAATGTTAAAAAAAAGAAGATACATTTTTAAAATAAAAAGGCTTAGAAGTGAAAAAAAAGAAAGACTCTACATCATCAAAAGGCAGACACCTTCTTTCTGCTCACTTACCGAGCACTTAGCTATTCAGTGTGAAGTTCAGTGTTTGAAGCTGTACATGAGTGAGACACATTCCTCTCCATCCAAAGAGTCCAAATTTACTGAAGTTGGAGACATATATTCAAATAATTGTAGTACAAGGAGGTAGATGCTAAAACGGCACTTTGTAGAAAATGTTACAGGAGCACAGAGAAGAAAAGTCACTCGTTTTGAGCTGGGGAAGGTTGTGTTAGGTCAGACTTGTGTTAGGAGAAATTGATATTTGAACTAGACCTTGAAGGATGGATGAATAGACATTCACCATGGAGAACAGAAGGGAAGAGCACCCCAGGTGAAGGGAGCAGCAACGGTGCAGAAGCATGGAAATACAACCATTCGCCTGTGGAATGCCAGGGACAGTTTCAGGGTACTTGGAATATAAGAGTTAATAAGACAGTCTCTGATTTCATGGAGCTCACAGATAAGCGGGTAGGGACAGGTATTAAAAAGTCAAACAGATCAATGAATAAGATGGTCTTAGGAAATAAACAAGCCTGTGTGCCTGAAGTGTGGGGTGTGGTGGGAAAAAACTGTACATGAGCTTGAAAAGATACAAACTTCAAAGAGCACATTGCTAAGGAGTTTGTACTTTGTCCTTTAGGTAGTGGGGAACCAACAAAGATTGTTGTGGTGGAGAAACATTACCAGATATATGTTTAGAATTAAAACCAAGTAAAAACTACATTAGCGGGAAAGAGACTGGATGCTGAGAAAGCAATTAGAGTGTTATTACTATAATCTAGGAAAAAGAGGATGAGAATGGATGCAGGGCCATATCCATGGGAATGAAGACAAGGGGAGAGATTTGAAAGGCATTTCAGAGGCACAAACAAGATTTGGTGACATGAGCAATGATCAAGAAAGGCAAATATACAGTTTACAGATTAAGTGACTTGGGAAATACTTCACAATTCTCGAAGATAAGGAATACAGAAGAAAGGAGAGGTTACAGGAAAAACATGCAGTTGAAGTTAAGGTGCCTATGGAACAGTTTGTAAGTTGATGGAAGTGTCAGCTTGTATCTCATAAGTCCAGGCTGGAGCTAGTGACTAGAGAATCTTCAATCTAAATGTGTGAATTTAGGGCTTCCCTGGTGGCGCAGTGGTTGAGAGTCCGCCTGCCGATGCAGGGGACACGGGTTCGTGCCCCGGTCTGGGAAGATCCCACATGTCGCGGAGCGGCTGGGCCCGTGAGCCATGGCTGCTGAGCCTGCGCGTCTGGAGCCTGTGCTCTGCAACGGGAGAGGCCACAACAGTGAGAGGCCCGCGTACCGCAAAAAAAATAAATAAATAAAAATAAAATAAAATAAAAGTGTGAATTTATAAATAAAGAATACATTTCCCATCTTTCCCCAGGGGAATGCATGAAGCCACTCAGAAAAGAATGAAGAAGAAGACTAAGCCACACTGATGAAACTCATGCAGAAGGAGGTAAGTGAAGAAATTTAAAATACATGCTTAGGGAGAATGTTGCCCTAGAATCAAGGGAGGGAAATAAAAAGATGAAGGGGCTTTACAGGAGAAATGTTCCCTGAAGGCCAAACAAAGCCAGGGGAAAAGGGGGTCACTGAATAATTCAGCAGCGAGAAGGCTAATGGAGACTTTGGGTTAAGCCATTTTATTGAAATGATGGGAGCAGAATGCATTATGTAAAAGATTATGAGGAATCAGAAGTCCAGAACGTAGAGAAAGCAAGCATATGAAACACTCTGATAGAGTATTCCAGCAAAGAAGGACTTGGAATGACTGGATATTACAGTCATGGCATTCATCCACTCATTTAATAAACATTTTTCAAGCTGATAATACATTCCAGGTACTGAACTGGGAGTCATTATAGAAACCAGTAAGGTATAATTATTGCCTTCAAGGTGCTCATAGTCTTGTAAGAGGTGCAGGTGTAGCTCAGAAGAAGAAAAAAATTGTTCCACCTGGTGGAGAAGTTGGGGATACTTCCTACAGAGATGCCATAAAGCTGGATTTTTTTTTTTTTCGGTAAAAATCATCTATTGTGCTTTTTTCTTTAACATCTTTATTGGAGTATAATTGCTTTACAATGGTGTGTTAGTTTCTGCTTTATAACAAAGTGAATCAGCTATATGTATACATATATTCCCATATCTCCTCCCTCTTGTGTCTTCCCCCCTCCCTATCCCACCCCTCTAGGTGGTCACAAAGCACGGAGCTGATCTCCCTGTGCTATGCAGCTGCTTCCAACTAGCTATCGATTTCATATTTGGTAGTGTATATATGTCCATGCCACTCTCTCACTTCGTCCCAGCTTACCCTTCCCCCTCCCCGTGTCCTCAAGTCCATTCTCTACGTCTGCGTCTTTATTCCTGTCCTACCCCTAGGTTCTTCAGAACCACTTTTTTTTTTTTTTTTTTTAGATTCCATATATATGTGTTAGCATATGGTATTTTTCTCTTTCTGACTTACTTTACTCTGTATGACAGACTCTAGGTCCATCCACCTCACTACAAATAACTCAATTTCATTTCTTTTTATGGCTGAGTAATATTCCACTGTATATATGTGCCACATCTTCTCTATCCATTCATCTGTTGATGGACACTTAGGTTGCTTCCATGTCCTGGCTATTGTAAATAGAGCTGCAGTGAATATTGCAGTACATGACTCTTTAGCATAAAGCTGGATTTTGAACAATTAAAAGGAGCTTGCCAGGTGGAAGAAGATGGGAAATTCATTCCAGAGAATGGGAAGAGTACATGCAGTAAAATGAAGGCAAGGAAGACAATGTAATGTATTTTGGGAATTCAAGCAATTAGGTATTATTGAAGCATGAATTGTGCTGGGGAGTGGCAACTGATGGGGCTAAAAGGCAAACAGGTACTAGATCATAAATGGCTTCAGGTGCCATGCTTTAGGCTAAGAAGCTGGTCTTCACCTTGTAGGTGGAGATAAAACATATAAGCAAGGAAGACTTGGGGTTGAAAAAGCTCTTTGATTTTAATATTTTCTTTACTGACTCTCTTTTTCCTGATTGTTTGGTTTATTTCACTGTTATAGTTAAAGTGAGCCCTTGGTTCCTTTATTTTTCAGTGTCCTTCTTTAAATAATTGCATACTGCTTTTATAATGTCTTGTATTATTTTTATATAAAGTGTTATAGTTTTCATTGGTATGAAGCTAGTAAGTAATTTCTTTTTTAATTCCTTCTTTGAAATTGGTGAAATGGAAAATTTAAAAATAGAAAGGATAAATGAATACTAAATCTACTTTTTTTGAGAAAAGCAATAAAACAGATATATCTCTTGCAAGCCTCATTAAGGGGGGAAATAAGAGAGGATAAACATAGACAAGATTGGAAATGAAAAAGGAGACATGCCACTGTTACGTGCTTGAATTGTATACTAGCAAAATTTAAAACTTAGAGTAAATGTATTAATTCTAGGTAAAACATTCCCAATTAGAATTGATTTAAGAGGAAATGAAAATGTTTACTTGATCAATTACTAGAGAAAAAATAGACAAACTGATTAGTGAATTATCACTGAAAATGTCATTAGGTCTATAAGCTAAGATTTTATATAACATAAGAATAGGTAATTTCCATTTAAGTGTTCCAGATGATAGAAACTTGCCAAAACAACAAAGAAGAAAAACTATATCCCGATATCACTTATAAGTATAGGTACAAAATTCAAACTGAAATATTAGCAAATAGAATCTGGCAACGATCTAAAGAAAAACATATTGTGATTAAGTAGATTTTATACTAAGGGTGGTTCATTATGAGAGTATCTATTAAAACAATCCATTATATCATTATGTCAGTATACCATTCTATAAATAAATTGAATATATATGTGTGTTTACACACAAATATGATGTATATTGTTTGTATGTATCATATACATGCATAATATTATACATTTATATTACATATAGGGTACTTATGCATTTCTATATATACTAACCTAGGAGACTACAGTCTAAGGTTGAGCAGACTCTGCTAATGACACCCAGAATGAATAAAATAAAGCAGAGATATATTTAACTGTATACAAATTAAAGTAAACCTTTACAAGAAAATACAAATTAAAATTAACTTTTACGTGAAAAAAAGATATAACAAAGACATCAGTGAAAATGGCAGAGTCAGAGCTTCCAAAAATTCTCTGCTCCATAAAGGTAATAATAACACTAGCAAAAATGTTCAGAATCAACTTTTTCAGAACTCTGAAAATTAACAAAGCCTTGCAGAAATCCAAGGGGCATTTATACAAGAAAAATGGCTGAATTTTTGATAAGAACAGTTGACATACAGCATTTTAGCTTGTCCTATTTTCATCTCTCACCAGCTCTGCAGTTGCCCTGAAGACCAACAGCTCACAATCTCAGTGAAAACCAGCAGCCTGGCAGCCACCGGGGCAACTACTTTGAAAATAACTAAAAAATATATAGTAAAAGAAGTGACAAAGGACTTAAGGTAAACTACTAGAAAATATTTAACACAATGACACAGTATGGAGGACTGGAGTAACAAAAAAGACATAAGATATGTAAAAACAAATAACATAATGGCAAATGTAAATAATATCTCATTAGTGATTGCATTAAATGCAAACATATTAAGCATTAAATGTAATCATTAAACTCCAATCAAAAGGCAGAGATTGGCAGAATCCATGAAAAATAATCCCACCCTATGCTGTCTGCAACAGACACACTTCAGATTCAAAGACACACATAGGTTGAAAGTGTAAGGATGGAAAAGATATATCACAAAAACAGTAACTAAAAGGGAGCTGGAGTGGCTATACAGACACACCTGTCTTATTGTGCTTCAATTTACTGTACTTTGTAGATGCTGTGTTTTTTACAAATTGAAGGCTTGTGGCAACCCTGCATCGAGCAAGTCTATTGGCATCATTTTTCCACCAGCAGTTTCTCACTTTGTGTCTGTTTTACATTTTGGTAGTTCTTACAGTATTTTAAACTTTATTGTTATTGTTATATTTGTTATGGTGACCTCTGATCAGTGATCTTCAATGTTACCATTGTAATTGTTTTGGGGTACCATGAACTGTTCCCACATAAGATGGTAAACTTAATCAATTGCTGAAATGACAACAAAGGATTTAGAATATTACATAAATTTAGTTGATAAAACAGTGACAGGGTTTCAGAGGATTGACTCCAATTTTGAAAGAAGTTCTACTGTGGGCAAAAATGCGGTTAAACAGAATTGCATGCTACAGAGAAGTCATTCATGAAAGGAGAAGGTATTCATGAAAGCAAAAGTCAATCAATATGGCAAATATCACTGTTGTCTTATTTTAAGAAATTGTCACAGTCACCCAACCTTAAGCAACCACCACCCTGATCAGTCAGCAGCCATCAACACTGAAGCAAGACTTTCCATCAGCAAAAAGATTATGACTTACTTAAGGCTCAGATGATAGTTAGCATTTTTTAGTTTAAAAAGTATTTTAAAATTAAGGTATGTAGATAAATTGTTTTTTTAGACATAAATCTATTGCACACTTAATAGACTACAGTATAGTGTAAACATAACTTTTATATGCAGTGGGAAACCAAAAAATTTGTGTGACTCATGTTATTTTGATCTTTGCTCTATTGTGGTGGTCTGGAACCAAGCCTGAAATATCTTTGAGGTATGCCTGTACTTTTTTAAAATTTTATTTTATTTTTTTTGGCCACACCACACGGCTTGTGGGATCTTCCCTGACCAGGGACTGAATGCAGGCCACAACAGAGAAAGCCTGGAATCCTAACCACTATGCTACCAGGGAAGTCCAAGGTAGGCCTGTACTAATATCAGAAAATAGACTTTAAGACAAAAATTGTTCCTAGAGACAAAGAAGGACATCAAGAAGATATAAAAAGTATAAACACATATGCACCTAACAACAGAGTTCCCAAATGCAATAAGCAAAATATTATATGACAAACTGAAGGGAAAAATAGACATTTTAACAATAATAGATTGAGTCCTCAATATCCCACTTTTAATAATGGATAGAACAACTAGACAGAAAATCAATAAAAAAATAGAATACTTCCATATATAGAACAACACACTACAAGCCAACTAGACCCAATGGACATCTATAGAACACTCTACCCGACAAGAGCAGAATAGACATTCTCAACTGCATATGGACATTCTCCAGGATAGACCATATGTTAGGCCATAATACAAGCCTTAATAAATTTAAAAGGATTAAAATCAGACAGTATGTTCTTCATCCACAATGGAAAGAAACTGTAAATCAATACAGGAGGAAATTTGATAAATTCACAAATGTGTGAATATTAAACAACAAACTCCTAAATAAGCAATGAGTCTAAGAAGAAATCATAAGGAAAATTAGAAAAAAGTTTAAGAAGAATGAAAATGAAGACATGATTTTCTGAAACTTATGGGATACAGCAAAAGTGGTGCTTGGTAGAAAATTTATAATTGTAAAGTACTATATGAAATAAGAAGAAAGATTTCAAAACAAAATCCTGTCTACCCTAATTAAAAAACTAGACAAATAAAGTAAACTAAACTTCAAGCAAGGAGAAGGAAGGAAATAATAAAGATTAGAATGGAAAGAAATAAAATACAGAATAGAAAATAATAGAGAAAATGAATACAATGAAAAGTTGGTTCTTTGAAAAAAATCTACAAAATTGATTAATTTATAACCAGACTGATAAAAAAAGAAAGAAGACTCAAATTACTAAAATTAGGAGGCATTGCTATTGACCATATAATAAACAGAATTATAAGGGAATAGTATGAACAATCGTGGGCCAACAAACTAAAAGACTTAGATAAAATGGATGTTTCTAGAAAGTTACACATTAATTTCAGGAGAAACAAAAAATGTGAATGACCTATAACAAGTAAACAGACTGAGTTAGTAATAAAAAAATTCCCCACAGAGAAAAGCCCAGAACCTAGTTTCTTCACTGGTGAACTCTACCAAAGCTTGAGAGAAGAATTAGCGCTAATCCTTTTACAAATTCTTCCAAAAAATAGAAGAGGGGGCAAATTGAAAGCTTCATATGTTACTGGTGGAAATGTAAAACGATGAAGCTTCTTTGGAAAACAACTAGTTTGGCAGTTTCTCAGAGGTTAAACATAGAGTCACCATGTGACTCAGCAATTACACTCCTAAGTATAGACTGAAGAGAAATGAAAACACATTTGCACAAAAACTTGTATACGAGTGTTCATAGCAGCACTGTTCACAACAGGCCACAGGGAGAAGCAACCCAAATGTCCATTAACTGATGAATGGTTAAACAAAATATGGTATATCCATACAAGGGAATATTGAGCCATGATAAGGAATGAAGTTCTGATGCATGCTACAACATGGACGGACCTTGAGAACATTATGCTAAGCAAATGAAGCAGACACAAAAGACCACATATTGTATGATCCGTTTATATAAAATGTCAAGAATAGGGAAAGTCATAAAGACAGAAATCAGATTTGTGGTTGTCAGGGACTGGGGAAAGAGGGAAACGAGGAGTGATTGCTAATGGTACAGGGTTTCTTCAGGGTGATGAATATGTCCCAGGATTAGATAGGAGTAATGGTTGCACAACCTATGAATACACTAAAAGCCAATTAATTGTACACTTTAAAAAAGGGTACATTTTATGATATGCAAATGTTATCTCAGTAAAAAATTTACTTTATGCATTCTGGCAAAAAAGAGACAGCAAAGACAATATACATACAATACAGCCATAAAAATATTTGTAATTCAGATGGTAGATAAACTGTCAATTCCACTACTACACAAAGAGAAATTATAAATTGACAAAAAGACTAAATCACAATAAACAGAACAAATTATATCAAAATACAATTCATAGAAGGGCATATGCAAATGGCACAAAATGTACTCAGTTCGCTGATAGTCACAGAAGTCTAAATTAAAATAACAATGAAGTATATTTTTGCACCTATCAGACTGGCGAAAATTAATTATCTATTGCTGGCAGGGATGTGGAGAATAAAGAGTGTTCTCATCCATTGCTGGTTGGGACAGTGATATAGTTATAGCTATTTTGGAAGCTAGCAAGCAACAATCATTAGTATTCAAAGTACATATATCCTTTGACCTAGCAGTCCCACTTCTGTGAATATAGCCTATATAAATAAAAAGAATAGTTTCTAAGGACACAGACACAGGTAGAATATATATATATTTGCTGAATTGGTTACAGATGTTTATAGTGGCCCCAAACTGAACAGACTGGTACATCTATACTGCGGATTATTATGTAACCATAAAAAAGTATGAATTGGAGAACTACCAGAAGACTTAGAGGAAATTCCACGGGTTTTACTGCATGAGAAAAGAAAGATACAGAAGGGTCTGTATAATATAATCAATCCCCTTTTAATAAAATAATTACAAAGAACAATATATGTATATATGTATATATTAAATATATAAATCTATATATGATTATACTTTTAATATACCTATAAACACAGTGGGGAAGGATAACTTTGGTGGTTCTAGTGGGGAAGATACTTGAAAGGAAGCAGAAATGGATGGCACAGAGACTAGGAGGGAGGCTCCTGCAATGGTCCAGGAAAGACACGATGAAGACCTTGACTAGATCAATATCAGAGCCCCAGGAATAGAGCACGTCTCCAAAGTTCTGCTGGGACATCCTCTCTGGGGCTGTCTTTTGGATACTGGAGCCCCTGTGTGCCTTTTCTCCTGCAGACCGGGTGACAGGCCTACTGGGTTTCTGCTCCATAGCCACCACCCACTCCATCTTGGATTTTCTTTTTTCCACAAGGCCAGTGAGAATGAAAGCATCTTCACAGCTTCTCCCTACACCCACCCCTGCCCCCTCATGGTCCTGAGCATGCCCTCATATCCTTCTGATACTCTCCACGAATTTGGACCATGGAATCCTCCCAAAACACACAGGGTCAACAATAAGACATCCAAGATGATATCCTAATGGCCTTTTCCCATATTTATCCTCGGTCTATGTGGATAATAACATCGAGCTGTGACCTTTCTTTACCTCTTCCCTTCCCTCTGCATGTTTTCTGTCTTCATTCTCCTGGGAGTCAGTTTCCCTTTTTTTTTTCTTTTTTTTTTTTACTATCTAGAGCTTCTGAGTTCTCCCAGAACACCATGTACTCCTCCATTCCAACCCAATTCTCTTGCCTTCAGACCTAGACTAGAGAGTCTCATGTTGGGCGTGGATGAGTTTATTAAATCCTGTAGGGAAACATTTTCAAAATACACACGCCTACCACTCTCTATCCTGCTTCCCTCCCCCATGTGTCATAGGTTCCTGAAAAATGAGGTTTTTTTTAAATGATAGTAATAAGATGGTACCATCCACTATCTCCATTTTGCAGATTAGGAAACTAGGACCAATGAGATTAAGTGATACTCCTAATATCTGACTCTAGAGCACATACTATTTCTATTGCACTCCCAGCTTTTTAGGGGAATTCATCAAAGACTCGGAGGAGGTACCTTTACTTCTCAGAGGATCCCTTGGGAGTCTAATGCCCAATAGCTTGTTTGGGTTTTCACTTTTCTGCAAACAATTATTGAGCTTCTAATACGTGCTAGGCATTATAGTAGGTCCCTGGTGTTAGAGGTGAGGAAGTTTGAGGAGAGATATGGAAACAGAAAGATGAACAAAACAGGGCATCTGCCTTTTTTTTTTTTTAACATCTTTATTGGAGTATAATTGCTTTACAATGGTGTGTTAGTTTCTGCTTTATAACAAAGTGAATCAGTTATACATATACATATGTTCCCATATCTCTTCCCTCTTGTGTCTCCCTCCCTCCCACCCTTCCTATCCCCCCCTCTACGTGGTCACAAAGCACCGAGCTGATCTCCCTGTGCTATGCGGCTGCTTCCCACTAGCTATCTACCTTACGTTTGGTAGTGTATATATGTCCATGCCTCTCTCTCGCTTTGTCACAGCTCACCCTTCCCCCTCCCCATATCCTCAAGTCCATTCTCTAGTAGGTTTGTGTCTTTATTCCCATCTTACCCCTAGGTTTTTCACGACCTTTTTTTCCCTTAGATTTCATATATATGTGTTAGCATATGCTATTTGTTTTTCTCTTTCTGACTTACTTCACTCTGTATGACCAACTCTAGGTCCATCCACCTCACTACAAATAACTCAATTTCGTTTCTTTTTATGGCTGAGTAATATTCCATTGTATATATGTGCCACATCTTCTTTATCCATTCATCTGTTGATGGACACTTATGTTGCTTCCAATAGTACTAGCTATTGTAAATAGAGCTGCAATGAACATTGTGGTTCATGACTCTTTTTGAATTATGGTTTTCTCAGGGTATATGCCCAGTAGTGGGATTGCTGGGTCGTATGGTAGTTCTATTTGTAGTTTTTTAAGGAACCTCCATACTGTTCTCCATAGTGGCTGAACCAATTCACATTCCCACCACCAGTGCAAGAGGGTTCCCTTTTCTCCACACCCTCTCCAGCATTTATTGTTTCTAGGTTTTTTGATGGTGGCCATTCTGACCAGTGTGAGATGATATCTCATTGTAATTTTGATTTGCATTTCTCTAGCGATTAATGATGTTGAGCATTCTTTCATGTGTTTTTTGGCAATCTATATATCTTCTTTGGAGAAATGTCTATTTAGGTCTTCTGCCCATTTTTGGATTGGGTTGTTTGTTTTTTTGTTATTGAGCTGCATGAGCTGCTTGTAAATTTTGGAGATTAATCCTTTGTCAGTTGCTTCATTTGCAAATATTTTCTCCCATTCTGAGGGTTGTCTTTTGGTCTTGTTTATGGTTTCCTTTGCTGTGCAAAAGCTTTGAAGTTGCATTAGGTCCCATTTGTTTTTGTTTTTATTTCCACTTCTCTAGGAGGTGGGTCAAAAAGGATCTTGCTGTGATTTATGTCATAGAGTGTTCTGCCTATGTTTTCTTCTAAGAGTTTGATAGTGTCTGGCCTTACATTTAGGTCTTTAATCCATTTTGAGTTTATTTTTGTGTCACCTTATCTTTGATAAAGAAGGCAAGAATATACAATGGAGAAAAGACAGCCTCTTCAGTAAGTGGTGCTGGGAAAACTGGACAGGTACATGTAAAAGTATGAAATTAGGGCATCTGCCTTTGATAAGCTCATATCCAGCGGGAGAGTAGATCAGTGCCTTATGAGAGGCACTTAAAATCAATGTGATTAGTGCCTTTACTGGCTAGAGAAATTTGGGATTTATTTAACCTGTGAGTGCTTGAGAAGCTGCCCAGTGAGCAGGTGTTAATCCACTTACTGTAAATGGACCTATTTAGACTTAGCTGTTTATAAAAGGGCGTAATCCTGTCCTCCCTTAACAGAGTCTACCATTTCCCATGATTTCCGAGGGCTGTTCATGAACCAGGATGTCATGAGAGTTTTTGTTTTGTTTTGTTTTTAAAGATTCTTTTTGATGTGGACAATTTTTAAAGTCTTTATTGAATTTGTTACAATATTGTTTCTGTTTTTGTGTTTTGGTTTTTTGGCTGTGAGGCATGTGGGACCTTAGCTCCCTGACCAGGGGTCAAACCCACACCCCCTGCATTGGAAGGCGAACTCTTAACCACTGGACCCACCAGGGAAGTCCCATGTCATGAGCTTTTGACAACAAGGTCTTTGGGTGCTCCCCAGCCTTGGGGAGACAAAATAAATGCATGAAAAAACAATAAAGTGAGTGGGTCTTTAAAGTGTTTTTTAAGAAATGAGTGTGATCTTACAGGAAAGATTAGAGGTTCATCAGATGAAGGAAAAGAAGAGATGAGAATTCTGAACAGATGGAAGAGTATGAATTTCAAAATGCTTTTGAAATGTTGCCTCTGTTCCATGGGCATGTTCTTCACAGATCATGGACTATGGAGCTAGCCCGCCTGGCTTTGAACCCCAGCTCTGCCACTCTCTAGCTGTGTGGTCTTGGGCCACTTATTCAGAAGGAGAAGGACATTTCTGATTCTGAAATAGAGAGAAATTTGGGGGGAGGCTGTGGAGGTGGTGTTGCTCCAAGTAGGTTGGTCCAGACTGTATAGGATCTGACTTGAGTTTGGCCCTTAGCCGGGGGAAATTGGGGGCTAGAGTAGATTTTAAAGTGAGCATTGCAAGGTCAAAAAAGATTATTTTTGATCATTTCTTCATAACTCCGCAGTGGTTTTCCTACCTGGCAGGGATTTCTGTGAAGCATCTGAAGAATGCCTGTGAGTGAAATCAGCCACAGAGAGATGGCAAGAGAACACACATCTGACATGGGCTGAATCACATATCTCTTCAAAGCAGAGCGGAACCAAGGGAAGAAGGGAGGTATCCCAGGTGAGAGAGTGGGAGCAGGTCCGTGAAGTCAGATGCTTGTGCAGTTTCTGCCTCTGGGGCCCAAGAACTCCTGACACCTTTGCTCTCCTTCTGTGCTTTCAACCTATAAAAACTGCCTCTTTGATCTAAAAGAAAAAACTGGATTCAGCCTCTGGGTTAATGTTGTTGGCTAAGTACTGCAGAGAGGCTGCATGACTTAAGCATGAACGGAGAACACGGCATCAGAAGAAGCAGCTGTGGAATAAAAGCAGTCCACTTAAACTCTATGAATCACAGAGTTCTCATTTATGAAATGGGGGAGGTAACCCCTGCCCTACATTCCTTCCCAAGGAGGGGACACAGGAGGTCGTACAAGGCAAGTCTCCTCATCAGGTATCAGTTGCCGCATTAGTGATGCTGAACCAAACCCTCAAAACCACAGCAGCGTACAGCAGTAAACACTGAATCAGGGCAGGAGTCTGCGGGGTTCAGCGGATCTGTGCTTGGCTTCTCCCGATTTGCTTGCTTGCCCATGTGACTGTGGTCAGCTGCAGGTCACAGCTGAATGGCTCTGCTGATATGAATGGGCTGGGCTCATTCATATTGCTGGGAATTGGCTAGCTATTGCCGATCTAGGATGGCCTTGGGACCATTGGGATGCCTTGCCTCTGTTCCAGGGGCATGTTCTTCTAAAGGCGATGGCAGAGGGCAAAGATAAATGTCACGTCTTCACATATTGGGCTTAACCATGTGATTTGCTTTGACCCTTTAGCCAAAGCAAATCACATGGTTAAGCCCTACATGCAAAGTTACAAAGGCATAAGGTGAGGACGCAGGGAGTGGTGAAGAATTGGGGCCATTTCTTGCCATCTACCATGGCCTCTATAAACCATAAGCTATGCAAATAAACGTAAGGTAATATTACTCTCCAAACGTAATTTAATCAATGTGTTCTTGTTGAACTGATTTATATGGCCATTGGCCTGTCTCAGGCCTGATTACTTCCACAAGTTTTTCCAATTGCACCATAGTTTTTCATAGCCAGAATAAAACTCCGTTTAAAAACTATCTGTAAGTTTTTCTTGGACAGCTGAAGCTCTCTGCTTTCTCTCCATCTGATACTACAGTGCGTGTGTGTGTATGTGCCGGGATGGTAGGTGTTAGTGGTGATTTTCTGTTTCCGTTTAGCTTAACTCACCAGCGATAACTTTAACTTGGCAGCTTCATCAGGGCACTCTCTAAATGTGCTGACATTTCAATTAAATGTCAGTGGCATCATTCTGTTTACCAGCTGGAAGATTTGTAATGGGGAATATTGGTAGTGCCAGAGACTACAGAGATTTCTATTTGGTGAAATGCCAGCCAATGCCTTTGTCTCTGCTGTACCCCGAGGGTCCTCTGCATGTGTGTTTTGACAGACTGATTGTTCCTTCAGTATGTCCCTGGTGCTCTAGGTCAGGAATTTCAAATTATTCCCCGAATCCTCATGGGGGTGCTTCAGGGGCGAGGTTATTTATTATTTTTTATTAGAACATGGATAAGACTTCTCTGCCCTCCCAGTTTAATTAAAGAATAGCTTGAGTTTGCAGGGCAGGCAATTAAAAAGCTATTCTTTACAACTACGTATTTCTATATATTAGGCTTTTCATTGGGAGCAGCAGAAGAAAATAGTTACTCCAATCCTGGACTATAGAGCTGGGCTGCCTGGGTTTGAACCCCAGCTCTGGCCACTCCCCAGCTGTGTGATTTTGGGCCACTTCACCAGGTCTCTGGGCCTCCATTTCCTCCCCTGGGAATGATAATATAATCTGTTAGAGTTCTGAGGCCTAAATGAGTTAAAATGTTTGAAGCACTCAGAGCAGTGCTGAAGTATTAGTTATTATGCATTATTAATACAATACAACCCAAATAAAATCCAATATAAATCAGACGCTGAAGCTTATATAACAAATGCAGCTGTCATCTGCAGTTTCTGATTTAATCTTATTTGTTAATCAAAACAACCTCAGTACTGTTACAGGTTGACTTTGAAAAACGTATTATTAATTAGAAATTATAAAATAAACACATAAGTTCCAGACGAGATTTCATTTGAGGAAAAAAATCCTCTGCTGCTTAGAAATTTCGAAAGCCACTGTTCTTAGCTATCACATATGGTTCTGAGTTAGGGGCTTAAAAACCGATTCAGATAAGGAGCCAGCTCCCAACCTGTGTGGCCTTGGAGGACAGATTCCAGGTCGAGTGCTTAAGTATAACAGCACAGAGCTGAAATCATTCCCGCATGGTTTCCACTAGCACACACAGGTGAACCAAACAATCTGTAAGAACATTTGGCGACAATAATCTTCTATGAAAATATGTAGTAGTAATTGCTTTGTGCATTGACCAGAGTCTGGAAATGGTCCTCTAAATGGTTGCTAAAGCATGAGAAGTCCCGAGGGTATGTGTGGCTATTACCATCATTGCTGTTAGGCCCAGTTCTAATATTCTGGTTCAGCAGAACCCACAAATACAGCAGGGCCCCAGGGGGAGCCATGGTGGGTCCACGCCTCCTACCGTGTGGACAGACTGCTGCACATCAACTTGATTCAGATGATGGAAGAACCTGGTGGGCAGGCAAGTCCAGACAGCAGTGGTTGGCCCCCTCTTCTGCCAGGGTGCTGTGCTGAAGCTGTCCTCACTCTCCCTGTGCTTGGAGAAAGCCCTGAACGATGGAACAGCAGGGAGACACGCTCCTGGGAGGGGCTACCAGCTACCAGTTGTGCTCAACACAGCTCCTCAGTAGATGGAATCCTCCCCATTTTACAGATGAGCACCCTGAAGTCTCAGTGACCCAGGCAGGCCTTGAACTCATGGTTTCTGACTCCAAGTCCATTGTGGTTTTTATTCTCCCAGCTACCTCAGGCACTGCTCCAAGGAGAAGCTGGCAAGTGCTGGAAACTTTAACTTAGACATGAGTACAAAGCTTGATTAACTTGCATCACCACTGTTTTTGTTGTTATTATTATCCTGGGGTCCATGCCAGCCATTTCTGGTTTCGCTCGTATACAATACGCCCAGGACGCCTCAGGGAGATACACTTGCTCTTCCTGTAGCTGTGACCATTGTGGGGAGGCAAATGCTCCCCTGTCATGGGCTCCTACTTCCATTTCAGTGGCTCTTTACTAATCTACAGAGTTGAAATAATTTATTCTTAACATTTCGCTCATGGTTGACCATGTATGTTGTTTTTACTTTTACTGTAATGTATATTGCTGTAATAAACATCTTTGTGTTTAATGCCAAAACGTCTTTCTCAGTATACAGGTATGTAGTGTGTGTGTGTGTGTGTGTGTGTGTATACATATATATATATATATATATATTTTATTGTGGCAAGAAAAGCAGCTCAATTCTGAGAGTGTAGAAGGAATGCAAGTATTGGACTTGCTCAGACACCTCACTTGACTGAGTAGGATTGGGGGATGGTGCATGGACGGTTGACCAAATTGTGGGGGGAGCTTGGATGGCAAATGAAGGTATTGTGACAGATGACAGATGGGGAAAAGGATACTGCTAAAGAGGAAAGGAGGGTAAAATGTGGAGTGTCGGACTGTAAATCTGAGATTGAAGGGTAGAACTAAATGGAGCACAAAAACACGAGGTCAGGCCCTGACTCTCTGGGTCTCCGTTTCCTTGTCCATGAAATGATTGGAAAGCTCAAGGTACAAAGCAAGAGTCCCAGCCTCAGAGCCAGACAGATCTTGATATAAATGCTAGCTTAGCTACTTACCCATCTGTAAAATGGGGAGAATTTTACATACCCCATACAATTATAATGGAGAGAACACAGTCCAATGGTTGCACAAGCCTGGATAGGTAGTAACTGTTTCAATTTTATGGACTGGAGGTTGCCTAAGCTGTTTTTTAGCTCAGATGTGCCATAGTTCTATTATGTGATTAGAAAATAATTTAGAAGAATAAGGGCTTAGAAATTAAATCAGTGGTTAATGGATACATGCTCTAATCTATTTTTAAAAAATCCTCTCCTGGCAAGAACCCAAAGGAAAATAATAGGTAGTAAAGATCCAAACACTTCTCTGAGGAAAAACTAATGTTGACTAGAGAGGTTTTCTTTAAAGTGGGTTTAATTCACATCACTTGATGCCGTCCAGGACTTACAGGTCAGTACTCCCAGTTCCCAGGAGAGGAATGGCATGACATGAGGAATACACCTTGAAATTCTTGGATGATAAAAAAGGATTAAAAATCTATAGTCTTTCAGCTTCAGCCCTTCCAATTTTGTTTTCATCTCCCTTCTGTAGAAAGAAGCACAGCTACTGAAGAATAACTGGAGCATCTGGGGGACCTGGCGTGTTCTGCCAAGGATGTAGGAAAGCTTCTCCAAGTGTCATCACCAACGGCAAACTTCCACTGCATCACAGTTTGGCAGAGGCTGTGGTGCTGGGCCTTGGGGAAGAGACACGCTAGAGCTGTGCTGTTCCAACATGGTAGCCACTAGCCACGGGACTTAAAGTCTCTGCTCCTCAGTCACACTAGCCACATGCCAAGTGTTCCACAGCCACGTGTGGCTAGTGGCTATTGTATAAGACAGTGCGGTATAGAGCATTTCCATCATTGCAGAATGTTCTACTGCCTAGCACTGCCCTACGGACTAATTTGCTGATCCAGAATCCAAGTGTCCAGCTATTGGAGAGCACAGAGGGCTAGTAGAGATTGTCTAGTCCTGCCCCAGACCAGACTAGGAGGCAGAAGACCTAGTTCCAGTCCCAGCTCTGCCACAAGTCATATATAGCCTTGGTCTATCAACTAGGGATAACATGCCTTGGTTTACTCATCTATAAAATGGGCTTAGGCACTCATTTAGTCTGTCAGTGAATTATTTTTTTAACATCTACTAAGATGAGGCACTGTGCTACCCACCTGTTGAATTTCTAGCAGCACCCCTCAGAGCTGATTGAAACACCAGTGTGTCACAGCTCCAACAGCACGAACTGCCCAGGTAAAGTGCATGGAGTGCCTTCCACTGGGCCTGGCACAGAGGAGGGCTCAGAGTGCTAACTGTGCTGTCAGAAACCACTGAGATCAAGTGGTCTTTTCAGAGAACTCCTTTCAGCTTCTCCCTTCACGTTCTGCTGGTATTTTCGTATTTTTGCAAGCTGAAAAGGGCTTAGGGAAGAGACAGAGCAGAGATACAGAAGCTGTGTGTCTGGCCAAGGTGTGGCTTTAATCTCAGGCCACCTCCCTACCTTCCTATTCCTGCCCAGCCAGGTTACAGCCTCCAGGAATCAGTGGAAAGAAGGAGCCCATGTGAACCCACACAGCTCAGATGAACCTGGAGTATCTGATCCAGAGGGAGAAGCTGGAGGAAGTGTCTTCACCTTTCATCTTGGCCCTACAGCATCTTAGCCTACCAGCATCTCCTGTTTATAGGTGAGGAGGTGGATGGAAGAAGTGAAGCCCAGACAGGAGAGAAGACTCACCCACACTCAGAGTCCTCAGAATCGCTGGTACTTAGGCCTCCTGCGGTATCCAGCATGAGGACCACGCTTTCGGTGTCTGGCCCTCATGCCCACCTCAGTACTGTCTCCATCATGTGTATACCCAGGTGAGGACACCTCAGCTCTGCAGCCGTGTGCTTCCAGAGGAGCGTTCTGGGCTAGAGGAGAGGAGACCCAAGGTCCCATCTCAGCCCTACCATCAACCTAGCTGTGTGATCTTACGTAAGGCAACCAACCTCTCAGGTGCGTGCATCAGTAAAATGACCGCAATGCCTATCTCGTGTGTGTGTATTTTAATGAGAACCAGAATTTGGAAGCTAAAAGCAAAGACTGTGCACAAATTAAAGCCCCAGGCAAAGGTACTGATATTTTGTGACTAGGATGGGTGCTCTGGAGAAGGACTGGTGATGCCTGGGGTAATATCCTATGTAAGGAATACGAAGCTTCAGGACCACAGAGAAAAAGCAAAGCGCTAAGACAGGCTCTCGAACCCTTCCACTATTGCTAATCTGCAGCTTGTGCTAGTACCCCAGTTTCTTGCTGAGCCCTCTCTAATCACAGAATCTCAGGGACAATTGAATCCCAACCTTTACCTGTGATCAGTTACCCATTACAGCATCTCTGCATGCAGATTACACAGCCTGTGCTTGAATACCACCAGTGACCGAGAGCTCACTATCTTCTCAGCCTGCCTATTCCATCTTTGGGCAGTTCTAGCTGATAAAAGGGGTTCTCTTTGAGAGCTGTCTCTAAGTTACTATTAATGACTGCCTGGACAGCCAAGTTAAGGAGGATGCTGAGGCTGTCCAGGCTCAGTGGTAGGGTGATTGATCAATTAACCATGTCTGCCATGGGTATGGAAGAGGGCAGCTGTGGAATGGATGCAGCATATCTGCCCCCAGTGCTAGAAGCTTTTCTTTCTATGAGTCATCTCTGCCTCTACCTATTGGTCCTTGTTTTCCCCTATAACAAACAGTGTCCATGGCCTTGCCAAATATCAATCTCCTTTCTTCCTTCCCAACAGAGCCCAATACTTCTCAGGTTGCCCCTGAGATCTGCCGGAAATTTCTCCCCTGACATCTCAGGGAAAGCTGACCTGCAGCAGCTCCAGGTGAGCCATGATTAGTCTTAACCAACCACAGTAATCCCATCGTCCCTACCACAATGAGTAATTTACAAATGAGCACGTGACCCAGTTCCAGCCAGTGAGATCAGAGATATTTGCTGAAGGCTTCTAAGAGCTCTCCTCATTTTTCTGAGAGTTATGGGAAGTCAGCTCTTGCTTTCCTATTGGAAAAGAACAAGAGCACTTGTAGCCCTTATTGCTACTGGTGGCCATCAAAAGCCCACTGGAGTCACCAATTTATGGTAAGGCTGATAAAGTGAATAGCAGAGTGGAGGAATGGAAAGAACCTGAGGCCTAGATTATATCATTGAGCCCCTGAATCCACCAACCCTGAAGCCCATCTACCTCTGGACCTCCAGTTATACAAACTAGTAAATGCCCTAGTTATTGAAACCTGTTAGAGTGGGGTGTTCTGTTGTCTGCACCAAATTCATCCTCCTTGGGCCATGTATTCTATTAACACATAGAATTCATCTTGGAATGTCAATAAATGGCCACCTTGTCTTCTTTTTTCCAGGTTCAACTTCTTTGGTTCCTTCAACCACTCGGCATATAGAATGGTTGGGAGTAATTCAGCAATTCATTCATTTTCCAAGAACGTCCACATTGTTTTGAGTAACTCTATAACACCTGATAATAGTTTTCATCTTCCACCTCTAGGCATTTGTGAGGCCAGTAGAAAAGTGAGCCCCAACCGTATACCCTGCCACTCTGCCTTCTGCCAGGGCCGTGGGGCTCTGTGCTGCTAGTGGTCACAGGGGGTTTCTCTTTGTTCAGCTTGGCGGAGGCAGCCAAGTTCTTCCTGGCTTCTGGGTAAATAACTCATGTTCTCGTCACTGCGCATCACAGATAGAGAGTTTTCAGTGGGGTTCAATGTAATTGCTACCATCTATCACTTTAATAGCCTAATGAAGGTAAGATGTAATTAGAAAGTGTGTCAGTGGAATATGGAGTTTGTTTTACAATTATCTATGCAACCGGGGACCATCGGCACAGAACATTGCCTTTTAAAAGCCCAAGAAACATATGGCATAAATGTTCATCGTTGAATGAGTTAAAGTCAAATTCCACCGGGTTTTCTCGTAGCTCCTTTGAATACTAATGCAGGTTTGTTTGCTTTGGACAATAGGTGGGCTCAGAAGAAAGTTGCATAAAAGCTGAGTTTTATTGAATCAAATCCTCATTTCCTCATTGAGTTATATTAACATTGCAAAGCTGTTTCTCTTGTCCTGTCATCTCTTGAGTGTTTTGGGCTGCTCCTTCTTTGATGAGCAGTTAATGATTGCTAAACAAACATTATAATCATCCTGGACTCACTACTGAAAGGCACTCTGGTAGCATAACATTCCTTTTCTTCAAGCGAAGCATTTCTCCCTGAGGGCTTTTTTATTGTAGTAAAATATACATAACATAGGATTTACCATTTGAACCATTTTAAGTGGCCAATTCAAAGGCATTAAGTATATTCACAATGTTGTACAACCATCAACATGATCAATTCCAGAAATTTTTCATCATCCCAAACAGAAACTCTGTATCCATGAAACAATAACTCCCATTTCGCCCTCCCCTCAGCCCTTGGTAACCTGCATTCTACTTTCTGTCTTCATGACTTTGACTGCTCTAGGTACTTCATAGAAGTGGAATCTATAGTATTTGTCCTTTTGTGTCTGGCTTGTTTCACTTAGCATAATTCCTCTAAGTTCATCCATGTTGTAGCATGTGTTCCTATTTCCTTTGTTTTCAAGGCTGAATAGTATTCCACTGTGAGTATATACCAGCTTTTGTTTATCCATTCATCCATCAATGGACACTTGGGTAGCTTCTACCTTTTGGCTGTTGTGAATAATACTATTGATACTATGAACAACGTATATAAATACGTTTCAGTTCCTGCTTTTAATTTTTTGGGGTATACACCCAGAAGTGGGATTGCTGGATCGTACGATAACTCTATGTTTAACTTTTTGAGAAGCTGTCGTACTGTCTTCCACAGTGGCTCTGCCATTTTACATTCCCACCAGCAATGCACAAAAGTTCTGATTTGTCCACATTCTCACCTACACTTTTTATTTTCCATTTTTCTTTTTCTTTTTTTTTTTTGCCTGCGTTGGGTCTTTGTAGCTGTGCGTGGGCTTTCTCTAGCTGCGGTGAGCAGGGGCTACTCTTCGTTGCATTGCGCAGGCTTCTCAGTGCAGTGGCTTCTCTTGTTGTGGCTCACGGACTCTAGAGCGCAGGCTCAGTAGTTGTGGCACACGGACTTAGCTGCTCTGTGGCATGTGGGATCTTCCTGGACCAGGGCTCGAACCTGTGTCTCCTGCATTGGCAGGCAGATTCTTAACCACTGCGCCAACAGGGAAGCCTTATTTTCCATTAAAAAAAAATAATAACCACCCTAATGGGCGTGAAGTGGCACCTCATGTAGTTTTGACTTGCATTTCTCCCTGGGGTTTTAAATATTCAAGTCCCTCAAGAGGAGCTTACCTGTCTTAGTACCCAATGTTAGCAAGGCCTCAGAATTGGAAGCAACCAGAATCAATGCATAGGAGCCTCCCAGAGTCTCAGCTGCCAGGGATGTAAGCCAGGGATTTTCACTTCTCCATAAGAGGTTTAAGCACCAGATTATACTCTAGTTGGAATAGGGGAGAGAAGCCTTGGATTTGAGAATAAAGAGATACAGCCCTCACCACTATCTGTCATTGGGTTGGTCTTGGGTTGGTCATTCAACCTCTTTAAGTATCAGTTTTTCATCTGTAAAATGAGGACACCTTCCTCTCAGATTAGTTATAGAGTGTTAAATAATATAACGATGTGGAAGTACCTGGCACCGTTTAGCACACATCAGGCCCTCGATAAGGAGGACCCACCTACAGAGCGGTTCATGATTGTGCCTTGGCTTCTATTAGGTTCATTTTGTCCAAAAGTGAACCTTAATGAGGGCACGCAGACTAAATCACGCATCCTTCTCGAATGCCCATAGGCTAGTACAGCCTCAGCTATACAGGAGTCTCTGCTGATTGACAAGACTCATTACTTGGACCATAGCTCTCAACATAAGACCAAAAGAGATAAAATAACAGAAAGAAGACCAGCCTCTCAGTCAGCAAGACGAGTTGTGAGGGACAGTGCAGGGCAAACAACCTCGACAATGTCAACCAAATCCTAGACCTGAAGGGGAACAACGGTAGCTCACACGTGACGAGCACTCCACAGTCCACACGGCATTTCTTAGATACGGTATCATTATCTCCCATAAGCCTCACAACAGCCCCTGAGAAAGGGGTCGTTCCCATTCCCATTAGGCAGATGAGCAAATCAAAGCTCAGAGGAGTTTAGGGACTTGCCTGAGGTCCAGGATCCTGGAATTGGTGGGGTCTGGACTCGAACCTCGGTCCTCTGATGCAGGGGCCAGGACCAGTTGATGACAGTTCATTCTGAGCTCCTCACTCGAAACCCATTCCAGATTCCAGTCTGATGACAGAAAGACAAGCGACAGAGATCAAGAGCTACAAGAGCCTGTTCTTTCACCTTCTTCACATCCAGAACTTCGCTATCCAGGGATTTCCCTGGATGGTCTGTTACATTTATGTATGAAAGTTTGCTGAAGTGGAAATGAGGGTTCTCCCTGGTGCTGTCTTCCGTCTTCTCCCAAACTTGTCAGAATCAAAGCTCAGGCCAGTTTCTCTGGCTCAGCTGTGGAACAACCTCCTCCTTAATCAGCTTCTCTCTCCCTGCCCCCACCCCAGTGCCCTCCCTTCCTTGGTTTCATCCCACAGGAAGAAATCAGCAGCAGACAGAGCCCTGGATCGCTGACCCTTATTTAGAAGATACTCTCAGTGGGAAGAACATCGCCACCAGATAACGATTGCTCGCTGCTAGATAAATGCCAGGGCTTGTCTCCTGACGGATGCTGTGCAAGAAAATAACAATCACTCACCCTAGCTTTGCTGTGGGCTCACCCTCGCCAAGGGGCACAGGCACCCTATTGGGACTGAGCTGCTGGGGACCAAGAACAGCCTCCATTTGACACCCAGTGCCCAGACCAGGAGGCAGGAGATGCAAGTGGGTAATGGGGAGGGAAAGAGAGTCTCCGTCTCCAAACTGCTGTGCGACTTTGGGGTGCTTTCCCGATCTGACAGTGCCTCAGTTTCTCCAGCCTGTACTATCATGGTTGTCACTTGCCACCCCAGGCTGTTTTAGGTGTTAGAGAAACACTAACACATTCCCAGCCCTGGTGAAGTACCTACATCAGCTCCATTTCACAGCTGGCAGGTGGCAGGGGCAGGAGGGTTGGAAGGAGAGATGATGGAGTGGGAGAGAGGCATGAAACGGGCTGGGAGATAACCTCCCCCCTCAAAGTGGGAGGACATAGGCCAATAAAGGAACTCTCAGGACAACACAAAACCCAGTTTTCCTTCCTGGACAAAAGAACACTGGATTTGGAGTCCGATGGCTCTGGATTCAAGTCCCAGCTCAGCCACTCATTAGCTGTGTGACTTGCGAGCCAGACAGTCCTATTCGGTTTCAATTTCCTGATTTTAAAATGGAAATATGATCCTGCCCAAGCCTGAATTATTGCAATAGCCTCCTAGCTGGCCTCCTGGTTTCCCCCGTACCTCTCTTCAATCAGTTTTTAAAAACTCAGATCAGATCATTACACTCGTGTATTTCACTCCCCCTGTGGTTATGGCTTCTGTTGCATAGAGAGTAAAATTTACAGTCTTCACGATGACCTAAAAGGCCTCCCAAGACCGGGTCCCCTGTTCCCTCTCCGACCTCGCCTCCTCATACTCATTCAGTGCAGCATCCTTGGCCCCTCCCTGCAGTTCTGCACCTTTGCACTGGCTGTTCCTGCTACTGGGAAAGCTGTTTGCCCAGATATTTGTCTGACTCACTTCCCTCATCTTCCTCAAGTGCTTGCTCAAAGCTTTCCTTCTTAAGGAAACCTACCCTCATCATCCTTTTGAAAACTGGAAGCCCAACCCCCTCTGACTTTCCCAATTCGCCTTATCTCACTCTATTTTTCTTTAGTATATACCACCTTCAACCATACTAGATACTTTAGTATATACCACCTTCAACCATACTGTTAACTTCTTAGATTATAGGTATTCATTAGGTTTATTGCCCGTCTCTTCTCACAGGAATGTTTGACTACACAAGGTGCAGGGATTTTTGTCATTTTTATTCAATGCTGTAACTCTAGCATCTAGAAAAGTGCTTGGCACGTAGTAGATGATCAGTAAATATGTCTTAAATAAAGTGAGTGTTGAATTATGCATGTTTGTCAGGGCTTTGTGGAGGATCAGCACAGGACTCAGTCCCCGGACAGTGTTCCATCAACGTTAGTACTAAATGTGCGTGCAAGGGGTGTGGAGTGGTGTGTACGATGTGGTGTGACGGGTAGTGTGTGTGATGCTTCAAACTCTGCCTGCTTCACTGATCGACACACAAGACTTCCTGGGACTCATATGAGAATATGTGTATCAGCACAGAAGGACTTAACAAATGCTCACAAGGACTCTGTGCAGGATGTATTGTTATCATAATTCTCATTGGAGATAAGAGCCTCATCTTGTCAAGGTCACACAGCAGGGCTTCTAATGGAACTACTCCCCCCCCACCCTGTCCAGCTCCCAGTAATTGTACCTATTTTGCACAATTGGTGGCTCACATTTTAAAAAATGTCTCTTGTAGAAACATTTGAGAATAAGAGTGTAAAGAAAATTAAAATGTCCCAAATACCACCACCCAAAGCTAGGTATGATCAACATTTTAGTATGCAACCTTTCAGGCATTTGTTTTATATATAACTTATAAATGAATAGCTTTATTTAATAAAAGTGTATCAATACTACAAATATTATATATCAACTTGCTCTTTTTCAAAAAACTACATTATGGATATTTTTTCATGCCTTTGCGTTCAGATCCATTTCATTCTTTTCACTGGCTATGTAGTATTCCATAAACTTAACCAATATTTTATTGATCGAATTTAGTTTTTCTCTAGTTTTTCCCCATTACAGATAATGCTGCAATGATCATCCTTGTATATATTACTGTTTCTGTGGGCTAGAACCTAGAAGTGGAGGTTCTGGATTGAAGGACATGCACATTTTAAATTCTGATTAAGGGTCTCATTGTCTATAGTGGTTCCTGAAAAGTACCTGGACCAATGAACAATGTTTCTGTCCAAACTCATCATTCATGTGGAATTTTTCCATACCACATCTCTCTCTTCCATTTGAAGAGGAGGCAAACACTTCAGCCTGAGAACATGTGTTTAGAACATTTTCTTGAAGCCTCAAATAATAAACCAATAACTGCCCCATGGCCCACTAGGCTTCTACTGGAAAATCTCCCTGCATAAGCAATAGACTCTATTGCTTAATAAGTATCCAATGTTCACAATTAAGTGTAATGAAAATCATAAAGTTTGCACCCATTTTTTTATCCAATTGAAGAAGTTCTTTCCCTAATTTACTGAGTATTTGCTGGGTATTATTGAATTTTCTCAAATTCTTTTCCAGCATCTGTTGAGATGATCATATTATTTTTCTCCTCTACTCTATTAATGTGATGAAATATACTGATTTTCAAATGTTGAAAAAACCTTGCATTCCTGGGATAAACTCCACTTAGTCAGGATGGATTATCTTTTTTTCTGGATGTGACTTGCTATATTTTGTTTATGATTTTTGTATCGAGTTCAAGAGGGCTATCATCTGTAGTTTTCTTTTACAGAAAAAAATCTGGCTTTGTCAGATTTTTGTATAAGGCATATGGTGACTTCATAAAATATAGTGGGGCACGTTCCTCCTCTATTTTCTGAAAGCATTTGTATAAGATTGTTGATGAAATTCAACAATAAAACCATCTGGATTTAGAGGGGTTTTTTTTGCGGGAAGGTTTTAGATAAATCTAATGTCTTTAACAGAGGGCTATTCAGATTTTCTAATTTGTTTGTGTCAGTTTTTGCAAATTTTGTTTTTCAAGGAATTTGTCCATTTCATCTAAGTTATCAAATTTATAGGCATAAACTTGTTTATAATATATCCTTATTATCATTTTAATGTTTGTGGGATCTGTAGTGACAACAGACCCCTAATATAGGTTATTTGTGTTTTCTCTTTTTTTTTCTTGATCAGTATTGCTAGGGGTTTTATTGATTGTATTAATCTTTTCAAAGGACCAAATTTTGGCTCTGTTAGTTTTCTTTATTGTTTGCATTATAGCTCATTAATTTCTGCTCAAATTTTACTATTTTCTTTCTTCTATCTACTTAGGGTTTAATTTGCTCATTTTTTAAATGGTAGAAATGTAGATAATTAATTTTAAACCTTTCTTCTTTTCTAACATAGATATTACAGCAATGAATTTTCCACTAAGTGCTGCTTTAGCTGTATCACCAGTTTTGATATATTGTATTCTTATTACTATTTAGTATGAAATATTTTCTAATTTTCCTGTGATTTCTTCATTGACTCATGACTTATTTAGAAACATATAGTTTAATTTCTAAATATTTAAGGCTTTTATACATATCTTATATTAGATTTCTAATTTAATTCTGCTGTCATCAGAGAACATACTCTAAAAGAGTTCAGTCTTTTGAAATGTATTGAGATTTATTTTGTGGCCCAGCATATGTTTTATCTTGGTGACTGTGTGCACTTGAAAAGAATATGTTTGTTGTACTTGATGAGTGTAGTATTCTATAAATGTCAATTTGATCAAAATGGTTTATAGAGTGGTTCAGATCTTCTGTGTCCTTGATGACTTTTTTCTCCATTTTTATCAATTACTGAGAGGATGATATTGAATTTATCTAGTTCTCCCTTTAATTTAATTTTGGTGTGTTGTATTTTTGTTCCATATACTTTGAAGATCTGTAATTACAAAAAGGTTCTGTATTTGTGCATACAAATTTATTATTGTTATGTTTTCTTGATGAATTAATCCTTTTATCATTATGAAATGTAATATTGCTTTACCCTGAACTCACTTTGTATGATATTAATAGAATGACTTCAATGTTCTTTGATTAGTAGTTGCATGCTGTACTTTTACTTACAACCTGTCTCTTTGTATTTAAAATGTGTCCTTTGGTGGACAGCATACAATTGGGTGTTGACTTTTATCCATTCTTATAACCACTTTTAATTGAAGTGTTAAACCATATAATTTAACATAAAAATTGATATTGTTGAATATGGACTACCATTTTGATATTTATTTTCTGTTGTTTCAATTAGTTTTTTGTTCTTCTGTTTCTTCTTTCATATCTACTTTTGGGTTAATTGAGTATTTCTTACTATTTCATTTTAATATCCCTATTGATTTTTCACCTGTACCTTTTGGCATTAATTTTCTAGGGATTACAATGGAATCTTTAACTTCTCACAGAAATTAGAGTAAATATTGTACCATTGCATACTAAATGTAAAGACTTTGCAGCAGTGGTTTTGTTTAGTACCCTCCCTCCCGTTCTTTGACTATATTTATCATATAGCATCCTGGCACTGGGACAGTCAGTTCAGACACCATAGGTATTTGGTTTGTTCCAAGATGCCAGCTCCTCCTGTTGAGTGGAAATCAAATAAGGCCTCTCCATGAACCAGGGTGTGCCCATAGGCCTGTGTTTCCTCAGGTAAGGAAAAAACATAGAGGGAACTGGAGATCATCTTGAGGATCCCCCGAAATATACAAATGGGGTAATGACCAAGTTCCTCAGGGTCTAACAATAACCTGTGCAGGGCTGAGGACAAATGACATCCGAAAGCTCTGAAGAATGTGCACAGGCTTAGGACCAACCAGATCTAACTTATGAAAATTCAAAATTAAAAACTAAAGGATATGAATAAAATACCTAGGAATAAACCTACCTAAGGACACAAAAGACCTGTATGTAGAAAACTATAAGACACTGATGAAAGCAATTAAGATGATACAGATGGAGAGATATACCATGTTCTTAGATTGGAAGAATCAACATTGTGAAAATGACTATACTATCCAAAGCAAACTACAGATTCAATGTAATCCCTATCAAACTACCAATGGCATTTTTCACAGAACTAGAACAAAAATTTTCACAATTTGTATGGAGACACAAAAGATCCCAAATAGCCAAAGCAATCTTGAGAAAGAAAAATGGAGCTGGAGGAATCAGACTCCTGGACTTCAGACTATACTACAAAGCTATAGTAGTTAAGACAGTATGGTATTGGCACAAAAACAGAAACATAGATCAATGGAACAGGATAGAAAGCCCAGAGATAAACCCACACACATATGGTCACCTTACCTTTGATAAAGGAGGCAAGAATATACAATGGGGAAAAGACAGCCTCTTCAATAAGTGGTGCTGGGAAAACTGGACAGCTACATGTAAAAGAATGAAATTAGAACACTCCCTAACACCATACACAAAAATAAACTCAAAATGGATTAAAGACCTAAATGTAAGGCCAGACACTATAAAACTCTTAAGGGAAAACATAGGCAGAACACTCTATGACATACAACACAGCGAGATCCTTTTTGACCCACCTCCTAGAGAAATGGAAATATAAACAAAAATAAATAAATGGGACCCAATGAAACTTAAAACCTTTTACACAGCAAAGGAAACCATAAACAAGATGAAAAGATAACCCTCAGAATGGGAGAAAATATTTGCAAGTGAAGCAACTGATAACGGATTAATCTGCAAAATTTACAAGCAGCTCAATATCAAAAAAACAAACAACCCAACCAAAAATGGGCAGAAGACCTACATAGACATTTCTCCAAAGAAGATATACAGATTGCCAACAAACACATGAAAGAATGCTCAACATCACTAACCATTAGAGAAATGCAAATCAAAACTACAATGAGGTATCACCTCATACCAGTCAGAATGGCCATCACCAAAAAATCTACAAACAATAAATGCTGGAGAGGGTGTGGAGAAAAGGGAATCCTCTTGCACTGTTGGTGGGAATGTGAATTGGTACAGCCACTATGGAGAACAGTATGGAGGTTCCTTAAAAAGCTACAAATAGAACTACCATATGACCCAGCAATCCCACTACTGGGCATATACCCTGAGAAAACCATAATTCAAAAAGAGTCATGTACCAAAATGTTCATTGCAGCTCTATTTACACTAGCCCAGAGATGGAAACAACCTAAGTGTCCATCATCGGATGAATGGATAAAGAAGATGTGGCACATATATACAATGGAATATTACTCAGCCATAAAAAGAGACGAAATTGAGCTATTTGTAATGAGGTGGATAGACCTAGAGTCTGTCATACAGAGTGAAGTAAGTCAGAAAGAGAGAGACAAATACCGTATGCTAACACATATATATGGAATTTAAGAAAAAAAAAAATGTCATGAAAAACCTAGGGGTGAAACAGGAATAAAGACACAGACTTACTAGAGAATGGACTTGAGGCTATGGGGAGGGGGAAGGGTAAACGGTGACAAAGCAATAAAGAGGCATGGACATGTATACACTACCAAAAGTAAGGTAGATAGCTAGTGGGAAGCAGCCGCATAGCACAGGGAGATCAGCTCGGTGCTTTGTGACCGCCTGGAGGGGTGGGATAGGGAGGGTGGGAGGGAGGGTGACGCAAGCAGGAAGAGATATGGGAACATATGTATATATATAACTGATTCATTTTGTTGTGAAGCTGAAACTAACATACCATTGTAAAGCAATTATGCTCCAATAAAGATGTTTAAAAAAATTAAAAAAAAAAAAAAAAAAAAAAAAACTACAAATAGAACTACCATATGACCCAGCAATCCCACTACTGGGCATATACCCTGAGAAAACCAAAATTCAAAAAGAGTCATGTGGGCTTCCCTGGTGGCGCAGTGGTTGAGAGTCCGCCTGCCGATGCAGGGGACACGGGTTCGTGCCCCGGTCTGGGAAGATCCCACATGCCGCGGAGCGGCTGGGCCCGTGAGCCATGGCCGCTGACCCTGCGCGTCCGGAGCCTGTGCTCCGCAACGGGAGAGGCCACAACAGTGACAGGCCAGCGTACCGCCAAAAAAAAAAAAAAAAAAAAAAGTTAAAAAAAAAAAAAAAAAAAAAAAAAAGAGTCATGTACCAAAATGTTCATTGCAGCTCTATTTACAATAGCCCAGAGATGGAAACAACCTAAGTGTCCATCATCGGATGAATGGATAAAGAAGATGTGGCACATATATACAATGGAATATTACTCAGCCATAAAAAGAAACGAAATTGAGTTATTTGTAGTGAGGTGGATGGACCTAGAGTCTGTCATACAGAGTGAAGTAAGTCAGAAAGAGAAAAACAAATACTGTATGCTAATGCATATATATGGAATCTAAAAAAAAAAAAAAGGTTCTGAAGAACCTAGGGGCAGGACGGGAATAACGACACAGACATAGAGAATGGACTTAAGGACACAGGGAGGGGGGAGGGTAAGCTGGGAGGAAGTGAGAGAGTAGCATTGACATATATACACTACCAAATGTATAGCTAGCTAGTGGGAAGATAGCTAGTAGGAAGCAACTGCATAACACAGGGAGATCAGCTCGGTGCTTTGTGACCACCTAGGGGGGTGGTATAGGGAAGGTGGGAGGGAGATGCAAGAGGGAGGAGATATGGGGTATATGTATACGTAGAGCTGATTCACTTTGTTATACAGCAGAAACTAACACACCACTGTAAAGCAATTATACTCCAATAAAGATGTTAAAAAAAAACAAACTAAAGGATAAATAAGGGGGTGATTCTCTCTCTACACTAGGATTCCCCATAGGCTTCGTTTAAGCAGTGAGCTCCTCTTCTACTGCCATTAAAATATTATTTGATCTGCAAAATTTTAATTAGGCCTAACTTTTCCGGAACACATTTACTGTGCCCCTGGCTACCTTGGTTTGATGTAGATTTCACTTGCTCATATTTATTTGAGCATTTATTATCAGGTGCTGTGCTGGGCCTTGTGCTCAAGAATACTGAGGTGAGTAAGACTCAGTCCCTGACCTCTAGGAGATCAGTGTTTCATGGAGGAGCTGGCTGTGTGCACATCTAGCTGGAGTGCAGTAACACAAATGTACACAAAGTGCTCTGAGGACACAGAGAATGAAGCAGTGACTTCTGTGGTGGCAATGGTGAGGACGTATACTGGGAGCCTTAACAGAGGAGGCAACACCTGAAAAGGAGTTTCATTCAACCATTCAGGTCACAAATATTCGAGTCCCTGCCTTGTGTCAGGTATCATGTAAGGGCCTGTCATACCACAGGGATGACAGTCAGGGTTCCTGCCTTCATAGAGCTTACATTTTATCTGTGGAGATAATGAACAGGTAAACAAGATAATTATAGGTTGTAAATCATGTTATGGAAGAGGTAAAGAGGACGGTATGTGGGGGAGGCCTATCTTAAATCCAGTGGGTTGGGAAGTATTCTAGGAGGGGGCACTTGAGCTGAGACTTGAAGGATGACAATAAATCTCTTACAAGAAGAGCTGGTGGAAGCTCCAAATGGAGGGATCAGCAGGTGCAAAAGTCCTGTGGTGGGAAAGAGATCACTGTGTCCTGGGAACAGAAGGAAGATGCTGTGGCTAGAGTGTGCTGGGCAATGGGAGTGGCTGCACCCACAGGGTAAAGAGCTGCCTTGCTGCTTTGGGGAACAGGAGAGGTGTTTAAGCAGGAAGAGGAAGTTCAGTTGGCTTTTATGGTTAGAAAGAGGTGCATCCCCTGCAAACAACCTCAGCACTTCCCATCTAGCTTGGGGCAACTCCACTGTCTGATTGATCCTGTTGATACTACCTTTACTTAAACTATAAATTTAAGTTCATTATAAATTTTTGCATTAGTTTTGATTTTTTTATAATATTGTATTAGAACATGATTTATCTTGATTACTGAATTCTTGGCACCCCTACATTTTGTGCCTGAGGTGAGTGACTCACTGTCCTCATCCCAGTTGCAGCACTGCGTCTTAGGCTTTTACCCTCTTCCTCAGATGCAGCTCAAAGGGAAGGAAGTTGGCTCAGCTTCTATTGCCTGCCAAGAATTTTAACACCTCCCGCCTCCACCCCTGCACCTTTCTCTGGCACCTTTATCATGTGAGCACAGAGACATGGCTCTTCTCCACCATCTCATCTCTCTTGAATGCAGGGGAGCTGGAAAACCATCAGCCATCCTCAGAAACTGGTAACCAAGGAAGGTTTCAAAGCTGACAGACTCTCAGATGCTTGGGGGCAGAGCCCCACTCTGTGGACCCAAAGAATCTGCCTGTCCCACATGGGGACCACCAGTAGTCTTAAAGGGGGGCTTGCTTTCTACTTGGAAGAGACAAAGGAACCAACAGAGTCTGGGGACGGGTAGAGATCAATGAAAAATTTTAATAAAGGGCCTTTGGTAAGCTCTTAACTCCAGGCCAGGTAGCCACTGGCACGTGAGCCAGGTGCAGATTTTGATGTCTTTATCTGGCTTCCTCTGAAGCCCTGGCACACTTCCTGATGCGGCGCTAAGTAAGACGCCCTGTGAAATCAGAGCGTGTATTTGAGAGGCCTTGTGGGAGGAGCCCTGGGTAGGTAAGGGGATCGGGGCTCAGCTCTGTGTAACCTCCATTACCATGTCTGTTTCATACCTCTGAGCCTCTGTGATAAAACCCCCGTAGGGACTTCTTAATTCCCTACTGGACACTCAATCCTCAATGGCTGGGATTTGTCTTAATCCATTTTTTAAAATCTTATTTGCAGCATGTAGTGTGTGCCTGGCACATAGTACAACCTTAATAAATTTTGGTTAAATGAAATAGTGAATGATGCCTAAGACTAAAAAAGAAAATTGGCAATGGTGACGTGAAGTCCTATGCCAAGGAAGGAGGGGCTGAAAGCACCCTGGAGCCTCCTTAAGTTTTCCTTAACTCATCAATCCTTGTCTTCTACTCTGCATTCTCAACTGGATTTATTCTTCCTAATAAAGTCTTCCTCTCATCAGAGGCTAAATTGGAAAATTCTTCATTGTTCTTGAAGAACTTTGAATAATGTCTCAAGTATATTTAATATACTAGACGGAAGGTTGGATTTAGGGAAGAATATAGATTTTATGCATAACAGACCTAGGCTTGGAAATTTATTTTTTTTTTTAAATGATTTCTTAAGTATTATGTGAACTTTGAGTGCAAGGGATAGGCATTCACATAAATTCCTCAAACTCTTGCCATGGTCAATGGTGAGCTCTTTGTGGGAAATCCAGTGGGTAAGACTTTGTGGGAAATCTTTTTGTGCTACTGATTTTATGAGTCCTCTCTGCAGTATGTGGCATCACCAAATGCTCTTCCTGGAATTCTCTCCTCTCCTGGTTTCCATGATTATATCTTCTTTCTTTTCCCCTCTCAATCAGTCTTTGCTGTTTCCTTTCCCTCCTTCTGCCCCTTAAACATTGGAATTCCCTGGGGTTCTCTCCCAGGATGGTCTCACTGCCCTCATGCACTGTGTCATTTACATGTCTATAGCTTCCACATCTTTCCCTCTGGCTCTCACCTCATCCTGGGGCTCCAGGTTCAAATACCCATCCTCCTTGGATAACTTCACTTGGGTTCTTATTGTGCCTGAAATTAAATTTGTCTGAGAAGAAACCATTTGCCTTTCCTCTCAACTCCCCTCACCTTCTCCCTGACCTGTACTCTTTGTCTCTATCAATGACTTCACCACCCGTTTAGATGTGCTGGAGCAACCTTCGAAGCTTCCTGCCTGCTCATCTCCCACACACATAAACGTAAATGCTATGGGTTGTCCTTGGGAATGTTTCTCACCTGCACCTTCCTCTCCGTATCCATTAGCCCTGCTCTATTCAAACCCTCACTTTTTTTGTCTCTTGCACAAACATTGCAAAACCCCCTAATGGGTCTTCCTCCCCTTAGCCTCCTTTTCCAATCTGTCCTCCAGCCCCTGGTCCATTTTATTGCTGTTTTACTGTCTGGAACCTGCTGCTAGGATCGTTGTCCTTCCGTTGGCCAAATGAATGGACCTGGGGAGCCACAGGACTGGAAGGTGGCTGGGACAACGCTCCCCCCATGCCCCTGTGACCTGTAGATTGCCCCTCCCTTACCCTGCCTGAGGAGGTGGGATGAGGGTGTACGTAGCCTTCATCCACAGCAGTCCTGGTGTGGCAAGAGCTGACAATAAATCCTCCTTTGGTTTTTCTCATTCCCTCTGTAAGCTCCCACTCAATGGGAAGCAGAAAGCCAGCTCTTGGATCCAGCTTCAGAACTAAGACTGAAGATTTCAAACATCTATGGAAATAGAAAAGTATAAAAAATCCCAATGAACCATCATCCACCTTCAACCGCGTTTAGCTCATGGCCAATCTTGCTTCTTCTCTACTCCCTGCAACCCTCCACCTCCCCGCCCCCAGCCTGGGTTATTTGGAAGCAAATCCAAAAATTGTGTTTAAACAGAGCAGGAGCTCCAGCGGTACAAGTCCTTTGGTGACTCACAGCCTTGGTGCATAGCAGCTCTTGAGGGCAGGGCTCTACCAGGGACTCTCGGACTCAGTCACGGCTAATCAAGGCTCGTGACCCTTGCTCCACTGTCATCCATGGGCGACACCACCCCATCTCCGAGGGAGCTGAGAGAACTCCTTGGGGCCTCATGCCAGGATTCCCTGCACTGTGGCCGGTTCCCCACCCAAGCCCTCCAAGCACTGCCCCCTGCTGGAGGGATCTGGGGCAGCCAGCAAAGCACTACTTTCCACCTCCCCAAGCAGAATGCCTCACCACCAGGGTGCTCAGCCGACTTCTCAGCAGAAGTTAGAATCCATCCCGAGCTTAATGAGGGGCTGAGGGAGAAGGAGAAGCAGCTTAACAAAGGGAAGGAGCCCAGATTCTGGGGAATTAAGGTAGAAAAGACCATATTCAGGTTCCTAGGGACCCCTGGAGGGACCCAAGGGTATAGTCTGGGGCAGGAACAAGGGTGACCAAGCCACTGGTGCCCGGCAAGGCTGTTGGAAGACAGGAGTGTCAGGCCAGAAACTGCAGTGGTGTGTTCCCCTGAGGCCTCAGCGTAGCCTTTTATTTTATTTTTATTTTTTGTAATCAAAAGTATTTGCAGGGCTCTGGGCTCAAGATACAAATTTGCATATTGCTTTACATAAGTCAGCATAGGGAGTTCGTTCACCCCTAACACCAAGAAAGAGAAATTAAATTCAATTAGATTAATTAGTGCAACTGATTGCAAATTGTTTTCAGACCTTATATTAAGGGCTCTACACTCAGGAAATACAGAATGGATTATTTAATTGGGAGAGCAGGGAGGTTGGGAGGGAGCCAGCCTGGGCAGCCCAGCCAGGTTTGCTAGACAGGACTGAGGGAGAGAAAGAGCCAGGGTGGGCGGAGGGCGCGTGCCTGTACTTCCATGGGACATTTTAGCACCCACCCCACCCCTGTAGACATCACTCCAGGTTGGGCAGAGGCTGACTGCCCTGGAAGATGAAACTGAGGCTCAGGGCCTTTCTCTGGCACGACTGCTTCCAAAACCCAATGTTGCATTTTCATGTTTTAAGAGAACCCCCCAAATTGTATGAGTTTTAGGTCCCTGAAAACCTGCATCTGTCCCTGGTACTTTCCTATTAATTCCCCTCCTCCCTCCTTCGTTGGTTTGCTTCTCTCCTTTCCTGCCTTGTTTCCTGGAATTCAGAGTGGGAGAAAAGGGCTCAAGGGAAGAGAGGTCTTGGGGGTGGGTTCTGGGGGCCGCCCCTGCCTTGGCCAGCCGTGCAGAACTGCAGCCCTGTAAGCCGGTCCTGACTCCCAGCCAGGCTCACCCCAGCAGCCTCTAGCTCCCTCAGGGTTAGGAGGTGACTGGCCCACCCTTACCAGGTGTCTGCCTGGGACCAGTCTGTTTGGGGCTTGCCCCTCCCTGGCCTGCTGGGGTTGCCCAGTTCACGGGGGGATGAGCAGGTGCTTTATGTCCTGGGCTGAGAGGGGACCTGTCAAGACACCCCTCACATGGCTGGGGCCCTGACATCCTGTAGGCCTTTCACTGCCCCCTGGACTGCCAGTGCTACCTGGCATCCTCCTGCTAATCTGGCAAATGACACGACTCTCCCCTTCCCTAGTGGCCTATGTTACTGAGGTCCCAGCTTGCCAAGGGCTGAGTCGGTCTCAGTTTTGATAAAAAGGGACTTCCTTTATTTTTGCTTTCCAGGCCTGGTCCCTTTGATGAAATACCAGAAGGCCTGGGCACTTCCCAGAGCCTCTGCCCTACTTCGTTTTCATTCACTTTCTTAACAAGACGCCACAGACGGGCTTTCTGCATGAGAAGTCACAGTGGGTGGCACAGGGATTCCTGGATGGCTAAGCAGTGTCCTGGAGACGCTTCCACATCATTCAGGTTGGAAAAGTTCATTCGTTCATTGATTCATTCATTCACTCAACAAACACATATTGTTTTACATGTACAAACACCCTGCGCTGGCGTGAGACAGTTCAGAGGCAAACCCATACAGCCTAGTAAGGCGCGTTAAGACAAGTCCAGAAATAACCATGATTTGAGACAGAATAGGATACACCATCAAGAGAGGCACAAACAGGTCCTAGTTTGTTTAGGTAAGGAGGGCATATCTGGGTGGGCAATCAAGAAAAACCTTGGAATGGAGACTATGTAAAGTGGCCTTCCTGGTGGGGTAAGGCGACAACAGGTGGGGCTGGAGGGTAGGGCCCAACATGGAGGGAGCTGAAGCCGACACAGGAAGAAGTGGCAGGAGTCTCACCCCTGGAACGGCAGCCATTCAGCTTGGCCTTAGAGTTTGGGTAGGGAAGACATTGACAAGTTTGGAGAGCTTTGTGGGCAAAAGGCAGCCTAAGGGGAGATGAGAAGGAGAAGCCCAGGAAAGAAGAGGGGGGGGGGTGGGCAATGGGGGTGGAGGCATCAAAGGCCTCTTTCTCCTTTTCACAAATCCCTTTCCTTTCCTGCTACTCCCGGCTGATGGCACAGAAGCAGGTTGGAAGACCTCAGCTCAAGGCCCCCAAAGCTTGGCTCTGCTCGGTCTGGGCTGAGGCCTCCATGCATATTTCATGTTGCAGCTGGGGGTTCCTGGGAGAGCCCCAGGGGTTCTGCACTGGGCCTCAGGCTTTCTGAACCCACTGCCTTGGGCATCTGACTGAGGGCAGCATTTCTCCACGCCGACCTCGGCCTGTTCTGCGTCATGATGCGCTCCCCCGACACTGCTAACAGCTGGCTTCTAATAAACCCCATGCTGGTGGGTGCAGGGCACAAGGTAATGATCACTCTTCCCGGCTCCCTCAAAGTGTAGTCAGATTTATAAAGACACATGAATCAGAGATGGCAGCCTGTAACAAAAGCTTTACCTCCAGCTGTTTTGTTCATTTTCTGAACAACAACAGAACGTTCCCTCCGTCTCTACCCCCTCCCGCCCGTTCCTTTGTGATTGGGATCCATTATGGGCCAAATGCATTCGTCTAAAGCTCCAGGCTCACACACGTGGAGGGAGGGAGGCCAGAAACAGCTGAACCACAGGAGCTGACCTGTGTCCCATGGTTTCTTGCTTCTGCCTCTCCTTGCTAATAACTTCCCACCTGGAAAGAGGATCCCAGGTTCCTCTGTGCCCAGTTAAACACAGTCCATCTCCCCTGCTGGCTCTGCTCTGACCGTCTTCCAGGGCGACACCTGCTTGGGGAGCCCTGGCCCTATATGCTGAGGCTTCGCACCAGACCCCCTGGCTAATAACTGGCCTACTGCCTTGTACTGAAGACTTGGTCCACATCCTCGATACCCCTGTTCAAGTACCCGGGAACCTGCCTTGGTCCCTGCCTGGCACCAACGTTGTTCTAAGCTCCTGACTTATTGTTTTTAATTGAGGTTAACTTCACATGACATAAAATTCACCATTTTAAAGTGACCAGTTCCGCGGCATTGTACATTCATACATCCGTAATGTTGCGTAACCACTACTACCTTGTTCCAAAACATTTTCATCACTCCAAAAAAACAAAAACAACAACCCCACACCCATGAAGCAGTTACATTTCAGTTTCTTCTCCCCGCCAGTCCCTGGAAAGCGCCAATCTGCTGTCTCTACGGATTTACCTATTCTCGATATTGCATATAAATGGAATCACACAATATGGGACCTTCTGTGTCTGGCTTCTTTCAGTTACTGTAATATTTTCGAGGTTCATCCACACTGTAGCACGTATTAGTACTTCATTCTTTTTATGTCGGAATCATAGCCCATTGTATGTAGACACCACAATTTGTTTATCCATTCTACGTTTGGCGAGCATTTGTATTGTTTCCACTTTGGGCTATTGTGAATAGTGCCACTCTGAATATGCATGTGCATGGATTTGTTTGAGTAGCTGTTTTCATTTCTTTTGGGTATATATTTAGGAGTAAAATGGCTGGTGCATGTGATAAACTCTGTGCTTAACTTTATTTACATTTCCCGTGTGCTATATTTATATAACACAATGTACAAGTGTTTAATTTCTCCACATCCTTGTCCACACTTGTATTCTTGTTGGGTTTTTTTTGTATTGTTATTATTATAGCCATCCCAGTGGGTATTAAGTGGTGTCTCATTGTGGTTTTCATTTGCATTTTTCTAATGACTAATGACGTTGAGCATCTTTTCATGTGTTTGGTGGTCATTTGTATGTCTCCTTTGGAGAAATGTCTATTTTATTCCTTCATTCATTTTTTAGTTAGGTTGTTTGTCCTTTTACTGTTGAGTTTTAAGAGTTCTTTATATATTCCAGATATTAGACCCTTATTAGATATATGATTTTCAAATATTTTCTCCCATTCTCTAGGCTGTCTTCTCACTTGCTTGATAATGTGCTTTGATGTACAAAAGTTTTTAATTCTGTTGAAGTATAATTTATCCACTTTTTTCTTGTGTTGCCTGTGCTTTTGGTGTCATATTCAAGAAATCACTACCAACTCTGAGGTCATAGAGATTTATCCCTATGTTTTCTTCTGAGAGTTTTATGGTTTTAGCTCTTATATTTAGGTCATTGATTCACATGAGTTAATTTTTGTATATGATGTGAGGTAGGGATTCCTAACTCTTAACTCCTGCTCCCGAGCCCACCTCAGCTTGGGGTCCAACCCGGGTCCCACAGCCTGCTGGCAGTTACCCCTGATGCCTGCCCTGCTGAGTGTTTCTTGCCTGAATTATCTGTTGGTCTGGGACACTCCTCCATCCTATGTCAGCTTCCATGAGGTGCATTGCTTGCCTGGACCGTTACTCTTGCCTTTGATTGGATTCCATCAGACAGGACTTCGTCTCAGCTGACCAGCTAGGTCTGTTCCTCCAGCTCTAGTCCATCCCTGTCATTGGTCTAACCCAGGCTCTCTCTCTCCCCTGAGACTGAGCTATCCTGCGATTGCATCAAGCTACTCCAGCAATATCTCGTGACAAAATCAAGTTTCATTAACAGAGTGCAATTGCTAAGGGCATGGACTCTGGAACTGGGGACCAAATTCCAGCCCTGCCACTTACTACATGGGTGACTACAGAGAGAGCTGTTTGCCAGTTTTGTGCCTCAGTTCCCTCATCTACAAAATGGGGATATGGATTACATCTACCTCACAGGGTTGATGTAGCAGTTACATGAGTTAATACATAAAAAGGGTTAAGAAGAGTGTCCAGCATATTGTAAATCCCCCATGGGTGTCGATTCTTCTTAAGAATTTCTGAAAAGACCACCGGTCCCCTGGGAAGAGTATTACAACTGACCAGAACAACATTTTAGTTTGAGTGAGCTCATCCTTTTCCTAGGTCTAAGGTTGGAAGGGGTTACCTACCAGACCAAGGAAGACAATTAACCTACTCATGCCAATGGCCAGGGCGAGCAACTAGACACAAGGAGGGAAGGAAAGGAGGGAGAGGTGCAGGACCCCAAACCAATCTTGCTGGTTGCAAAATTCTGTTGGTACCTCTAGGTTAGATAAATCGACAGCGAATTCAGTGGCATGATACCTGTGATCTAATAAAAGTGGCACAAAGCAGGAACAGATGTTGCCGAGTTGTCCTTGGTTGTTCTATTCCCCCCCAACCCCCCATCTGCCTGCTATTGAGCTCTGAGGTAATCCTGTTATATCTGATGTAATCACCACCGGCAGGTTTGTGTCCCAGGGCCAGAATCGCAAAGGTCCCCCAGAGTCACCTATAAAGCAGCCTGGAAGGAGGCCCCCTCCCTGTTGCCACCCCTGTGGCTGCGTCCTTTGCAGAGTTTCGGATGATTCATCCTCGGGAGGGAGGTTAGCCACCAGATTTATTGTCTGTCTGAATAGGCTGTGTGCAGCACGACCAAAATAAAAGGGAAAAAAGAGAGCTGTCTCAGCAAAACCTGCTGAATCAGAATTAACAAGACAATCTTGTAACTAATGATCAGAAATTGAAATGTACTCAGGAGTTGCGGCGTTTAAGTGAATAGCAGGGCTGTGGGGCGATGATGAGGATAATGGGACTTGGAACGGCTCGTATCCTGCAGTGGCTACTGAGGGTAGCCTGTTCACAAGCTAATCCAGGTGGGAGGCTGGTCTCCTAACAACCTGGGGTACCCCCCACCTCCGACAGGATTGCCTTCTCCCCTCACCCCAGCCCTCTACTCCTCTCATCAAAGGGGCCTCATCTTTCTAAAGCACATCTTGGTTTACAATCTATAGCCCGCTAGATTCTCATGACAGCCTCCTGGGACAGCTTAGTCTGACATCTCTCCATTTTACAGAGATGAACACTGAGGTGCAGAGAGGCTATGCCAGTAAGTGGTAGGGCCTGACCTAGGATTCAGGTTTTCGAGTTATTGGAATTCCTGTACAAAGGCATCCTGGTAAACAAATGAATCATCTCCTCTAGTTTAACTTTTTGGTAAAGTTAGATTTTCATGGATTGTGTACTTACAGGGCCACGTGTGCGGGCAAATATTGGTGTCTGAAGTGCAAAAGTGGGGCTGCTTTCTATATTTCAAATGTTAGAAATTGCTTTCGTTAGAACAAAAGTCAAATATTTTCTTGCTTGACTAACTCTAAAAGCACTTAACAAGTTTTACAAAGTAATTCAGATCTGGGGCTGCACTGAACCATGAATGCTTTTAGTCTCTGAGTAAATGTCTCAGAAAGCTATGGGGAATGAAAAAGAAGCGTGCAGAGGAGAACAGGCTTGCAGCCTGGCCGCGCCACCCCACCTTGCAGACAACTCTCACGGCCGTTGAATTACCAAGATCACGGTTGGCCACACTTCACCTACCACAATAATGGACGCCTGTGGGGGAGGAACCTGGTGATCTACATGCTGGTGGGGAGACACAGTGTGATTTGATTTGAGTTTCATTTGCAGATGTCTCCCTGGGAAGAAAGAGAGGAGGCTGCTGCTCCCAGAGGGGAGAGCTGCTTTCTTTAATTACAGGGAAGCAGCAGGAGCAAACCGCAAGGAGAAAAGAAAGCAGTCAGCAGACTGGCCTGCCAGTCTTCCTCTTAGCATTTAGTATTCTTGAGGTCTTGAGAGAACAGTTCTCCTCTGTGCCTCATTTTCCACATCTCTAAAATGGGGATAACCATGCTTCCCTTGAGGGTTGTTGAAAGTCTCAAATGATATATATATATATATATATATATATATATATATATATAATATTTATATACACACACATATGCAGTGCTTATCCTACAGTAGGGATTCAATGATAATATATATGAATATTAGTAGGGGGCATTTGGTAAGTATTTCCTAGACTTCACTTCACCCTCCTCTATGAATACGCAAAAATCCTCTTCCACTAAAAGTCCAGCTGAAATTCCATTTCAGTGCGACACCTCCCTGAGATGCCAGCCCGAGGTCATCACTTCCTTCTCAGTGTTCTTTGTCTGCATCGCTCACTAGACCAAACGTCATAACACCCAGTAGCATCCTTTCTAGTTATGGGACTCACAGCACAGGCAGATCTGGATGGGTCAGGGCAGAATGAGGCAAGATATCAGACTTGGGTGTGTGTGTGGCGGGGGGCGTGGTGGGTGGCAGGTGGTGGGGCAGGGAGGACATGAGTTCTGGCAAGGGCCAGTAAGCCCTCCTGAGTCCAGGAGGCCAGTGTGAGGACAGAGAGGAGGACCACAGCTGAGTGAAGATGCAAAGTTTAAGGTCCGGGGTTTAGGCCCTGTCCAACCAGGGCAGTGGGTGGGCAGAGGCTGGAGTGGGCAGGTAGTCTGACCCAGGGACATGTGGTCCAGGACATCAGAGCTCCAAATTCAGGCATTAGGCATGAAAGGCAAGGGTGTGGCAGACCCCTGTCAACTAGGAGGTGACCAGAATCACTTAGGTGATTTTCTCAAAATACAGATTCCCAGGCTCTAAAGCCAGTGAGATTCTGATAGAGTAAATCAGACGCACTGTCGGAAGAGACGATGGGCTTTCCTGCTCTGTGACTGAACGAGCTTACCTAGTGATGACTAAAGAAGGCCTTCTCACAGCTGTGACCGTGAAACTCAAAGACTTAAAGAAGGTTTACCAAGAGGCTCCTGCTTCAAGGCACATGAACCAGATGCTCAGAAAATGAGTGTGATGAGCTTACAAACACTCTGTGAAGAAAAGTTTTAAAAAAGAAGGGTCCCAAGAAACCAGGATCAAATGACATAAAGAGAAATAGGAAAGCAGTCATTTTCTGAAGGAAGCTCCATGAGGAAACATCACCACCTGGACCTGGACCCCAGGTTCTCTCTTTAGGATGTCCTACATCAGATGTCCCCCTTCAAACAGACCCATAAAGAAAGACAGCGTCTGCACGAGAGAGCACAGTAGGAATCAGGGAGTATTTGAATCACATATCCTGTGATTGGATCAATCTGTAGGTAATTTCCTCTACAAGAGAAGAGGACTCTCAGGCTCTAAGCTAAGGCCCACCCACTCAGAGGCCGGGGATGAGGGCAGGACCACCATGAGGATGATGGGGTCAAGTGCATTGGTTAACCAGATGTATTTATTTCTTCTCCCTCGTAAAAACAGGCTTGGTGAAGCGTGGCAGCCTCAGCTCTCTTCCCTTGCTTTATTTCCAGAAAGCCAAGCCTGGCATAAATCTCCCAGGTAGAAAACCAAGAGTTTTCTGGAGAAACTAGAAGAGCCAAGAGCAAACACCTACTGATTTTGACAGCTGGGAGCTCCCACCCCAACGATGAAAAGGCCAATCACGCTCGATCACCCTACGGCTCATCTTACCAGGCGGCATGCCCTGGCCAGACACACAGAACTTCCAGCTGTTTTAGTCTCTCATTCTTTTTTTTCCTCATTCCTTTTTAAAACAATTTTATTTATTTATTTTTGGCTGCATTGGGTCTTCATTGCTGTGCGCGGGCTTTCTCTAGTTGCGGTGAGCGGGGGCTACTCTTCGTTGCGGCGCACAGGCTTCTTGTTATGGTGGCTTATCTTGTTGCAGAGCACAGGCTCTAGGTGTGCGGGCTTCAGTAGTTGCGGCGTGTGGGCTCAGTAGTTGTGGCTCACAGGCTCTAGAGTGCAGGCTCAGTAGTTGTGGTGCACGGGCTTCGTCGCTCTGTGGCATGTGGGATCCTCCCAGACCAGGGCTCGAACCCGTGTCCCCTGCATTGGCAGGCAGATTCTTAACCACTGCGCCACCAGGGAATTCCCCACCTTAGGATTTCTTATACAACCAGAGTAGAAAACAAATGTGGAGTAGAATAAAGACATGTTCGCAATTCAAAAATTTTGCTTGTACAAATTCAAGTTCAAAAAGTACAATGCGCTCATTCTTAGGAATGCACTCTAAGATGTTGTTCACCAAAAAAAAAAAAAAAAAGTAAATCAAGAAATAAGAAGATATCTGATCCAGGAAAGAGGGGAACCAAAACTAGAGACTGGAAGAAAAAGTTCCCAGCATGTCTGCTATGCAGCATGCACTGAAAACAACCAATAACGTTGGGACATAGGGACATTTGGAAACAGAGCCTCTTGTGTGAGGACTCAAGGAAAACAAAATAAAACACAACAAAAAAGGAAATGAGGATTTGTTTGAAATTATGGAAAGTATTATTATGACATAGAAAAATTTGGAGAGAAGTGTGAAAGATTCACAGAAAACCAGGTAAATTAAAAAAAAGGAAGCAATTATTAATTCTAGGAAAAAGATGATACGAGAAAAGAGGTTTGGTTGTATTTCACCGTTTGACTCAGTGTATCAGTGCTGATTATTGATTTTTGCCAAAAATTATTTTATAAACATGTCACAGGGATAAAAGGAGAGAAATGTGGCCTATGGTATGAAAAAAGGTAATCCTTATCTACCATGGCCCAAAGTGAAGAGATAATGTCTAAAGTTGATATTTCAAGAAACAGCAGTATGATTTTAAAGGACAGATGTAAATGCTAGGGGGAAGCCCTGGAAATGTGAGGGGTGTTCTCTCTGGGGAGAGGGAGCATGTGTGGAATGGGGGATTTCTGTATGTAAATATTACTTCAAACAAGTATTACTTTTATAAAAATAATTAACAAATACAAATTTGAGTTTTAAAAAATGACATAGCCAGCTGCCACAGCCTTTTAGTGGGCTGGATCTTTTTTCAACCAAACTAGTCATCAAACCTCAGCTTTTCTCACCGTGAACAAAAAAGACAATTTTTTAAATGTGTTACATTTTGAACTCCTTAGTTACACTATATACAGTATCAGTTTCATGTTTTTCTTGATTAGATTTTTAAAGTTAGACTTTCTTGAAAGAAAAGGAAAGAGGACAGGAGCCTGGGATCTGGAGCTGAAAGAAGTGGGTTCCAGCCCTGCCTGTTCCCCGTGCCCCCTTACTTGCTGTGTGTCCTCGGAGAAGTTACTGCACTGCTCTGAAACACAGCTTCCTACTCTGCAGATGAGGCAAACACTACCGTCCTCACAGGGCAGTTACGGGTGGGGCAAGGGCACTTCATTTCACTGTAGCCTCAGTAGACCCTGACGGCTTACACAGAGTAGACGTTGCTAAGTATCGATCTGATTTGAGCAAATTAAGAGTGATTTCTAAAGGCACTTAAAAATAGAAGCAGATGGCTGCTATGATTGGGGACAGGTCTGCCGAGAAGCTGGAGCTGGACTAGAAATGCTCTTTCAAACTTCTGTCTGGCTCACTATTCTAGATTTTTCTTTCATTTCATTCTACCACAGGAATACAGAATCCAAGGCAATGCAGGCGTGCTGTTACAATTAGAGAGACTGGGTGGAGCAGAGGCAGAGGTAATCGAGCCCGTTTTCCCCGGAATGACTTGTTTCATACTGGAGAATTCACGTTGGGCCGTGCTGGATACCCAGCAGATGCTTCCGCATGGGAGCTTCTGGTTCTAGAATCTGAACTATGGAACACGACTGCTGGTACCCGCCTTGTCTTCCTACAGGTTCCCCTCCCCAGGTACCACTTCACCCCAGGTTGGCTGTTACCCTGAAGCTGACTGAGTCTGGACGTCCCAAACCCAACTGCGGCAGGGGAGGGCGGTCAGCGGTCACCCCTCTGGGCCCTTGTTCTACTGCCCTGCCATCCTCGGAAGGGCCGGTTCTGCTCAGGACGGCTGAGTAGCCCCCGAGGACAACGGGAGCTCCCTAAGGCAGTTCTGAATATTGCAAAGTCCCTGCTAAGTTTGTGCTGTCAGTCCCCAGGGCCGCAGGGCAGAGGCACCTGACTATCCATCAGCAGAGGTCAGGTTTGAGAGGTTTTCATCACTTTTATGACCCAACAGAAAGAACTCTTGGCAGTTAGAATGAACTACGGCCTGTCTGTGCTGCTTAAGTTGCAAGGGCCTGTTCTGGACAGAAATATGTCTATGACCCTAGCCTGGCTGGTTGGATGTGGGACCAAAGCAGGGAGCAGTTCACGTGGAAAATCTGGTTCGGTCCATGCAGGGTGGTTCAGTTCAACATGCACCCTCTGAGGGCCAGACGCTACCAAATGCAGGTGGGTCCCCTCCTGTGAGGTGCGTCCAAACAAATGAGGGTGGGTGGACAGACACATGAACAGAGGAGGTACAGGTCACAGAGTAAGTGCTCCGTTAGCTGTGCAGAGGGTGCTGTTCCCACAGAAGGACCCGGAGACAGAGCTTCCCACGGGGACACAGGTTACCACGGGGATACAGAGGGGACAGCCAGCCTCCGCATCCTTCTGGCCCAGAAAGGGGTTCCTAGGAGATGGCTCAGCCTTCCTCCAACCTCTCGATGAATCGTCGCAAGTGCATAAAGAAAATGCCACCCTTACATTATCGCCAGGGTTGAGCCAGGGGCTCTAAGACGGTGCGGAGACGCAAACTTGGGTTCCCGCGTCTGGAATCCCGCCTTCTCTTCCTCTAGTCCCGTCAGCCTTACCACTCAGCCATCCCATCCTCTGCGAAGCCTGCCCATCCCTCCTCTGTGCCCCTTGCATTCAAGTGACCTCTTACAGCTGTGGTCACGCTGAGCACCCCTCACCCCCTCTGCTCTTCACCCCCCCCGCAGCCCCCACTCTCTCTAAAATAGAACCCGGTTCTCTCCTCCGCTCGTTTTCCTTGAGGGCACGGTCAGTGGCCAGCTCCTGGCATAGTGCCTGTCGTATGACAGGTGCCCAGTAAATATTTATTGCTTAGTGATTGCCGTATGCATTTGGGGGCTGAATCCCCATGCTCGTGGGGCAGCATGGTCACCAAGGAGAGGCAGACGGCTCTGCCACATATCAGCTGGGTAACCTTGACGGGTTATTTCATTTCTCTGAGACTCAAGTTCCTCATCTGTAAAACCCGAAGGATAAGCTACCTCATGGGATGCTGTCAGCATTCCACAGAATAGTGACTGCAGAGCCCATAAGCACACAGTTGGCACATAACCATAGCTCCCGAAATGCTAATTCCCTTCACCCTTCCTACCTCATGCAGGACGACTGATGGCTGGATGAATGGAGGCTCAACACGGCTCACCCTTGTTAAAGATGTAGAACTACTTAATTTGAGGACACGAGTATCTGTTATTCCGTCCTCCGAGTGAGAAGCAGCAGAGCCTAGTGGTTAGGAAGCCAGCACTCTGGAGTGGACTTCTTGAACCTGAATCTCACTTCTACAACTTCTTAACCTTCCTGGCTCTCAAGCTACTCACTTGTAAGATGGAGATAGTAATAGCCGTTATTATATTATATCGCTACTATTTTCAAGAGGTTGACTAAGTTAAATTCTTTAAAGCTCTTAGAACAATGCCAAGCACAGAGGAAGCACTGTGTAAGCAGCTGCTATGCTACCAGTCTTCTTCTGTGTGTCGGAAATGTATTATAATTAAATAATTAAGCCTGGTTATCAGATACTCAGTTAAATGTAGGCCCACGAAGGCACTTGCTCGGCCGGCAGAGCAGAATCCGTCTGACGTTAAGGCCCTTATCTTGCTTTGCTTCATCTCCTCTTCCTCCCCTCCCACGTCCGCCTCCAGGATCTCCCATAACTGGTCTGTTTTCCCCTCTGACTGACGGTGACATAGCGCGGGCCTCACACTACTTCTGGGGTCTCCATCAGGCCCCTCTTCACAGAATCTCACCTCCAAACCACCTTACTCTCTGCCGTCCCATCTGTCTTCCTCCTCTTCCGCCCCGGCCAGCGTTATTCCCTTGCTCCAACACCTTCAGTAGCTCAAAAGTACTTACCCAATTAAGTTCAGCATCTTCTGCCTGGCATTCGAGGCCCCCCTCTTGCCTTACCTGACACCCCCCTGCCCTCCGCTCTCTTCCATGTCTTCTACACCTGCAGCTAGCTGAGCTGCTCCACATTCTCTGAAAAAGGTCCATCCTTTCCTGCTTCTGTGCCTTTGTTCAGGCTGTTCTTATCCCCTAGCATGTGTCTCTGTGTCCACCTTTTTGAAGTCTCAGGTATGTTTCAAGTTCATCTCACATGGGGTCTTTTCTCCCTTTGGACCTCACAGTTCTTTACTGGAATCTCTTTTCTGGTGCAACATTCTGTCTGCACTTCTTTGGGCCCTTAACGTCCTATCCGTCTGCTCAGGACCAAGTGTCCTGTAAAGCCGGTTTGGTGAGATAGATCAGACTCTACTCCCGGAGCAGGGGACCCCACCGGAAGGCAGGCGGAAGCCTGGGGCACTGAGCGCCGGCACCCGAGCCGGACCCGGTGTCCAACAGCATCTGGGGGTAACACCAAAACTGAAAACTCACGCAGGGGCCAGGCTGATGAGGGAACAGAGGCAGAGTTCAGGTGTGGGAGCTGAACTCTTAGGTTAGACTGAAGAGCAGAGGGTCGGAAGCAGAGCTGGAGACGTCTCCTGGCTGTTGGGGTGCGGTGTGACCACCGTGTAAGTGTGGAGGGGGTTCTGGGGGTGCGGGGCCGGGCTGGACTTCTCTGCCAGGCCTTACTCGCATGCCTGTCCTCTGTCCTTGTCTATGACACCACTGGCGCTGTGCATGACGTGGCCTCCCACGGGGCTCTGCACAGATCATGGCACACACAGGGCCTAGCACACAGGTGACAGAGCCGTCAGTGTGAACCCACGAGCAATGAACACACAGGCTGAGGCAGCACCAGGAAAGGCAAATGGTGAATTGCAGGCAACAAAGGGCCAAGGCCAGCGAGGGGCACTGCCATTCCCTCGCTGCCCTCACTGTACCTCTTTTCTTCCTCCCCTCCTGGCCCATCACCAATTCAGAATCAAAGAGCAGCGCTGCTGGGGGTTCTCCTGGCAACCCCACAGAGTCTCAGGCCCCAGCCTGACCTCTAAGTGACTGCTGAGGATTGAGGATCGAGGCTCAGCCCTCCCCACTCCCAGGTCCTGCCCTCTGCTCTGGAAACTGATGTGTAATTCTCACAATAAACTTATAACAATGACCAACATTTTTAGATATAATACGTGCCTGGCACTGTGCTGAGAACATCACATGAATCATTTCATTTAATCTCACAATAAACATATGAGATAGGTACAATTATTAGCCCCATTTAGAGAGGAGAAAATTGAGTTCAGAGAAGTTAAGTAATTTGCCCCTAGTCACACAGCTAGGAACTGGAAGAGCCAGGATCTAAGTCCATGGGACCAGCTGCTGTGCTTTAGAGGAGCGTGTTGGCCAAAGAAAAAGGGGTGACCAGGTTCAAGGGAAGGCTTTTTTCTTTATGTCAGGGTAGGAGAAACCAGGACCCTGTTCAGTTAATGGGGAGGGGGTAGCAGAGGGGGACGCATCACTGCAGGAGCAAGAAGGGAGGAAGATGAAGGCGCAGGTGAGTGGTCAAGAATGAGGAGGGGGAGGGGAAAGAAGGGGAGGGGAAAGAGGAGGGAGCTCGTTCCTCAAGGCCCCAAACCCCTCTGCTAACCGAGGAGAAAGTTATTTTCAGTATGAGGCAAGGCAGGAAGTTGGGCCTGGGTGGAATGGAGCTCAGTCTCCTGGCTGTGGGGAGAGGCCTGGGGCATCGCCTCAAGCTCTGGACAGGTCTGCAGAATGGAATAAAAGGCCCAGCTGAGCTGGCTGCCCCCCCTGATCTTACACCTCAGTGCTGTAAATGAGGACAGCTTTGGAAAGAGCTTTGTCTGTCTGTTGACTCCTTTTAGCCCCTGGCTTTCAGCTCATATGGAGGAAGGGACCTATTCTTTCCTCCAACCTGGGGATGAATGAAGGCCCCCTGGTGAAGCCACTGTGTCTTCTGGAGGGAACGGAGGTGCAGTGCACACTAACACCCCAAGACCTTGCCCGGCCATCACCAATGGCAGCCCTTTGCCCCAGCGCTGTGGCCAGCCCAGGGAGGGCTGAGCTCTTGGAAGCTGGAATTTCTCAGAAGGCCATCCAGTGAGCCTTTTGCAGGGGTGCTCAGGGCTCCTTGCTGTGCTGGGCGGTGAGTTATTGCAGCCTGTTAGCTTCAGCAGCAGGTGGAGGCATCCTGGGCTGCGCTCCTTCCTGTGAGCGAAGCCAGGTAGTATCTACTGGCTCCAATGAATAAGGTAACCAGCCCTTTCATGGCACAGAGGATGCATCTCTCACCCAAGGTTTTTTTTTCCCCCTCCTTTCTTTCTTCATTATGTTTGTAATTTTGTTTTATTATTTCCCATTGGAAAGCTGTGAAATGAAAATGATGCAATCTACTGCTCGAGTCCTTTTCCAATAAGCCCTGAGGTCTGCTCTGTGACGGCTTCATTAAATTAGTCGGCTCCATGGCAAATGGAAAAGCGCTGGGAGCTTTGGATTTTGCTAATCCGAATTGGGCTGCCTGAGACCTTAGACCCCCAGGGAGCTCGAGAGGTTGGCTCTGCATGCTGGGGAGAAGAGGCTCCCGCCTACCGTGGGTGATGTGCCAGAGGCCACCACCTGTGCACGGCTGCCAGACCTCCCATGCAACCCTTCGCCGTGCTCCTCTGCGTGCCAGATGCTGCCCCAGGTGCTGTCACGTGCCAAGGGACCCGACAGGTCAGGGCACTGTCTCTCCAGGAGCACAGTGTGTGGGGTTGGGGAACGGAGGAGGCGTAACTGCGCTGCAGGTAAAGTATGATGGAGCACAGGTGAAAGGTGAGCCTCTCCTTGAAGGCTGGCCAGGACTCAGTTCACCAGATGCCGGCGAATATGCCTGAGATACTTGCAGAGGAGATGTGAGTGCTTCCCACTTACCCTCCCATCTCCATCCCCCGGAGTTTAAGAGAACAGACTCTCTCTTGCCAGGCTCTATTGTAGTATTAAAGATTTCCATTACTGATAGTTCTTTCTAGTTAGTGCTTTCAGTATTAATCTCCGTCATTATGAGATAAGATATGCATGATCCCTAAATCTTTGTGTATTATAACGAGATTTCATTGTTATAAATTCGTCTTCTCGGTCCTCCATTTCTGCCTTTGCTATCTTTTTAAAACTCTAATGTCTGGTAGCTATAGCCAGGAGGTAATTAGGAAGTAGTACTAAAGAATCATGGGCTTATTCTCTCACTCACTCACAGAAATTTATTGAGGTCTACGCTAAGACATGGTCCCAGAGCCAGTGGGAAAGATAGTGGTGACAGCTAATTATAGCACTAAGGAATTTTGGTCTGAGCTGACACAGGAAAGCCCTCTTCCACAAACACCTATAAATATTGGATAAAATTCAATAAAACAATTTGACATCACAGCTGCATTTGAAAGGAAGGAAAGAGAAATTCCAGATTCCAAAAATGAGTGGGAATTCAAAGCCAGCATGGTGAATGAGAGCTGAAAGGGAGTGGAAGCCAGATATCTGTGCAATCAGGACTGGGGTTTCAACACCCCAGTGGAGGCAGATATGAAGACCACAGCTTCATGAGTGGCTGGGGCCAAAAATGGGACCCTACACTTAAGTGGGTGCTCAGAAGGGCTAAACAAACCCCACCTACCAGCTGGCATGGCAGCAGGACAACAATCTGGGTAGAGGAAAGATAATCTGCAAAGGATCAAAATCCAAGAGGGTGCCAAGCACAGATGTGGGGTCCAAATTCACTGAACTTTCCCAGTGTGGAAACTACAATTGGAAAAATCAGTGTACACACTGGTTTGAACTCAATGGAACCCAACAGAGGCAAACTTGAACCTTCCCTGAGGCATGCTTCCACAGCCCAGAGGCAATAACTCCTGCTGAAGATGAGCTCACACAGAGAAATTACACAGTACATAAGAAAAGAAACTGCCGAGAGAGTTAGTCTCAGTGTCAATGTGGCACCCAGCGTGGCCACCTACGCTGACTCCAGAACTACTGAAAAACTCCCGTTTCTGCCCATCCACTCAACACCGTCATCCCTCCCACTCTAACCCAGGTACTGGAGAGTGCCTGAAGCCCGTCTCTCTTCTTTCCAGTTCATAAATGTATACAACGCATGTATAAATTCCCTTTCGTTTAATTCACACACCACACCATTTAGAGACCTAGGAGCCCACATCGCTCATGTCTGTTCGCGCTAGCCAGAGGCAACCACCGGTGAGGCGTTTCTGCCACACCTGGCCACCTTCTCGCCCGGCAGTGTGATGAGACTGCTCCAGAGTGGTGACTCCCCAAGCTGGGTTCAGGATCTCTATCTTGCTAGCCCATAAGATATGAAGAGAGCTGGTCCTTTTCTGCTTTCATATGCTGATGTCATTGACAAACTTTCACTTTCACTTTCACCCACAATACTGCTGGCCTACACAGTGAGGCGTTCCAGGTTCCTGAAATCTGGCATTCAAACGGAACGATCAGAGTTGACCAAGGACTCTAATTCAGCACCCACTAAAAGACCTTACTGCCCGGCAAAGCTTGGCCACCCTTGCTCCGCTGCATAATTGCGGGACACAGGAATCTCAGACTGGGGCAGGCTGCCGTCCCACCCAGCTATCATCAGCTTTGTCTTGAATCGGTGGAGCTTTGGAACTGCTGCTATTCTTGCTTTTAAATCACAAATTACTCTTGCTTTGGCTCCATCACCATCAACTTACTGAGGAGAGGGTATCTGGATAACCTTACACAGTTACAGGGATCCGTATTGGCATCAGCACTTTTTTTTTGTTTTTTTTTGCGGTGCGCGGGCCTCTCACTATTGTGGCCTCTCCCGTCGCGGAGCACAGGCTCCGGACGCGCAGGCTCAGCGGCCATGGCTCACGGGCCCAGCCGCTCTGCGGCATGTGGGATCTTCCCGGACCGGGGCACGAACCCGTGTCCCCTGCATCAGCAGGCGGACTCTCAACCACTGCGCCACCAGGGAAGCCCTGGCATCAGTTTTTAAGTTCTGCTTTCCACTAAGGAGGTCGTAAGATGCATACCCTGCAGCTCAAATGTGAACCTTTGGTGTCTCCATTAGCAAACTACCCCCCCCACGTCCTTCACGGAGTCTTTGTTACTGTCCCAGCTTCTTTTACTAGTAAGAGGAAGGTCAGTGGGATCCCCGAGCCTTAGCTTTTCTGCCACACCTAAGCAGCTGAGATTAAAAAATAAAATGTTTGTCCCTCTGGGGCAGAGGCCTCCGTTCCTGTTTCCCCATTTCCATGGGTATTCAACAGAGAGCTATGGCCACCTACAGTCTGTGACTTTACAGGGGAGCAAACTAGGAGCAATGTCCCTTCCTCTTGGACAAGGAGTCGTGTTTCCAATCACACCTGGAGGAAAATATTCACTGAGAGCTTGATGTGCCTGACTCAGCGTTGGGGCTAAAGTAAGTCACGAGCCAGCTTTCCTGCCACCGGGGAACTCCCAGGCAGGCACAGCTACAGAGGGAGACAAGGACACGGATGGGGACAATACCAGCTCCTTTAGTTATTTCAGTGCAGAATCTGTTTCCCCTATTTAGGGGAGAGGGCGCTGGTGAAACTGTTCTTTCTTCTCTGCAAAACTGGTTTAAACCCGGTGGCCCTGTAGCTTGAGCAGCCAACAGAACATCTTCTTCTATAGGTGTCTTTATCACATGGCCTCCTCGCCTTTCCACAGTGGGGCGTAGCCAGCCCCACAGAACAGTCACATCGTAACTAAAGAAGGCAACAGGAGGACTGCATAAACAAATCCAGCCGAGGACACGCTGGATCTGCACACAGCCCTTCACTCTCCACGTCTGCAGCAGTCCACAGTCATGGAGTTTTAATGATGAGCTTGAACAACGGGCATCACGGAAGGCTTTCTGGATGAAGGGGAGACAGACACCCGTTCGGGGTATAAGATGGGAGATGGATTCCGAAGTGGATCCAAATGGCCCCCACCTCCTGGTACCAGCTCTCCTGTGTAATCCTCTCCCCTTGAGTGTGGCTGGGCCTAGCAGCTCACTTCTCTCAAATAGAATGTGGCAAAAGCGATGGGCAGTAACTGGTGAGACGAGGTTGGAAAGGACTGTGACTTCCGTCTTGCTGGTACTCTTGCCTTCCTGGCCTGCTTGGCTGGTGGCTGGGTTAGAGAGGCCGACATGGCAAGGAACTGAGGGCAGCTTCTGGCCAACAGCGAAGGGCCACGTCCTACCAACAACCACGGCCACACCTTGACTGCAAGCTTTCAAGTCACCCTGAAGCAGGGGACCCAGGGAGGCTACGCCCCATAGAAACTGTGCGGCCAGAGGTGTGTGTTGCTTTAAGCTGCTAAGTTTTGGGGTCATTTGTTTCTCGGCGATAGATAGCTAAAACCATTACTAATTAGCACGTGGTGAACTTACCTCGGCTGAGAACGTACAGGCAATTCCGGCAACTTTTAAACATGGGTCGGTTCTTTTCTTAAAGCCTAGTCACTAAGAATGCACAACCACCATACCCAATTCCCAGAACACACTGGGGATTTGTTAGAGGAAGAAACTCCCACACCGATGGCCACAGACTCTAAAGCCATCAGGGCCCACAGAGACGCCTAGAGCAGTGATTCCAACCAGGGAGGAGCCTGGACCCTGCCCTGGACCTACTGCAGTGGGATCCCCACAGGTAGACCCTAGGGCTGCTGAATCGTTGCAGTTTCCCCAGATGAGACAGTGTATCCCTAGGTAGGAAACACTGCTGTCCTTCGCCTCCCCCACTTGATGTAACAGGAGATGAAGGGCCAGAGAAGTTACGTGTCCTCTCCAGGTGGCACTGCCTGCCAGCGGCAGCTCAGGATCAGAGGGCAGGTTTCCCATCTCTCCGTCCTCTTTTTCCACCCCCAACAAGGCCCCACCACCTGCCCACCCCGACTCAAAGGAGAACTCAGCCTAGCTCTGAGCTAACCTAAGTGCAAACAAAGGAGGAGAGACACAGACAGAACTTCCACGGTTCCTTTATTTGTTTTGAAAAGCACCTCCGCCCTTCGTCTCTCAGTCGAGTCCTGGCCTAGTGACGACGAAGGCTGCTCTCTCTGGCCTCTTTCGTTAAGACAGGGAACCACATCAACACTTCCCATCGGATCTCTGCCTCCAGGTACCGTGCAGGGGCAGACCCATCCAGGACTGGAACTTAACGGCCTTGAGAACACGGGGATCTGTCTGTCTCTGAGTTGCTCTTGGCTTGCAGTCTCTTCCTGCATCCTCCCTGACAGCCGTTCCTGTCCTGGGGGGGCTCTGCCTTCGCCTCCCCATTCAGGGCTTCTGCAGTAGTTCGGGGCTGCCTGCAGCCTGGTTTCCAGTCCGATTCTCATCCGGGGAAGCACCACCCCACGGCCCCCGCCGGTTCCAACGCGGATCTTCAAGAGCTCACCAGGTCCCAGTGCTGGCTCATAAGTGAGGACTCACACGGATTGACAACGATCTCCCTGCCGTTCTCAGTGCCATCGCCAAACATGTCTGTGTCTAGGCAGAGGTGGGATGCCACATGCTCGATGCGGGAACCAGTCTTGGTCCATTGCTGGGAAGATGGAGAGGGGAGAGGATGAACCAGAATTCTCTGGCTAAGGTCCTGGGTCCTAGCAATAGTATTGGGAGTTCCAGCGTAATCAGAAATGTTGACACCACATGGCTAGGGTCATCCAGAGACTTGACTTCATGGTCTCATGGAGGAAGAAAACTGCAACTAATTGCCTTGCCAGGTATTGTTGTTGGTTTTCTTTTTTTTTTTATCGGATTAAAAAAAGTAAAAGCGAAATCAATATGTTTGCTAGGAAAACTCATTAGAAGGCAATAACTTTCCAAGCCATAGGCCAGAAAATGTGAAGCGAGTTAGTCACAGGAGCAGCTAAAGAAATGATCCACGCTCGGTATCTGCACCGTCAGGAAGAAGTGGGTGAGAATGAGGAGGGGGGGATGGCGAGGCAGCAGCGGGGAGGGGCTCCTGGGCAGCACCTGAAGCCGAACCTCTGCTCCTCCAAAGTGCTTCAGCACACGAGGGGCCCAAGTAGAGAGGGGGTCTCGTGCTGCTGCTTCCCAGACTTCACCTCACTGGACAAGGAGGGAGGGGATGGACACGTATTGGGGAGCTACCACTGGCCAGGTATCATGGATCATCTCAGTGAATTGCTCTAAACAGCTACCCTGTGTAATGGGCATCATCAACCTCATTTCATAGAGGAGGAAACTGAAGCTCAGAGAGGTCCAGTAACCTGCCAAGGGTCACACAGCCAGTGAGCCGTGAAAATGGATATTTGAATCTCGGTCTCTCTAACACCAGGACCCAGTTGGCAGGAAACTGAGTGGAGCCAACACTGTGCCGCCAGAGAAACGAGGCACAAGGTACATCCAGAGTGCTGTGAACTTTGCTGGACGTCCTGCCAGAGGCCAAGGCCCCCGAAGGCAGAGGTTCAAGTCTTGTTCATCCTTGTGGCCCCGCAGGCTCTGTCCCAGTTATGCTCCTGCTCTGGGATCCTGGGTGGGCGTTGGAGCAAGACAAGGCAGTACAAGATACACACGCAAGCTGAGGTAATAGCGCGGTCAACGGGCTTTCACACGGCAGCGGATCGCTGCTGTGGGCACCACGGATGGTATCAGAGGCCCCTCCCTCCCTCTCCTAACCAGAGGACCTCTTCCTTATCGACCCTTCCTCCTCTGAAGCTTCTCTCTTTTCCTGCACACGAGACTTAGACCTACACTGGCGGCCACGTCCCAGGGCAGACGCGCTGAGCACTTACCTGTCTGTCATCTCCATTCTTGCAAAGGACAAGAACCACCGGGGCGCCAGGGAACAAGGTGATGACTGACAGGCACAGCTCCTCCTGGAGGATCTGCTGGGTGTATGTGAAGGCCCAGATCTGGAGGGGAAGAGGCCAGAAAGGGTCACCTCAGGATGCTTGGAAGCCACCCCTGTTGGGATACTACTGTGCCTACGTGTGACAATTAGCGCAGCTTGGTACGAAGCACTGGGCGGGGCGGAGGGGCGGTCCTAGCGGGAATCGACTGTCAACAGGTGACCTGGGAAAATGCTACTCAAGAGCCAGAGGTTCTTGGGTCACACCCTCGGTGAAGTCCCCGCCCCTATCCCAAGAAGGGGACTGGCCTGGGGCATGCAGGCTGCCTCTGAGAGGCAAGGACCAATTCCGGGCTTTGGGCAGGAGACTGAAGGACACCCCGGCTGAACTGCATGGTCTCCAGTTTCTCCGTTTGGATTGGTGTCTGTTCCCCACACTTGACATTTCACATAGCTACCCGGCAGGTCACACCCCCCATCCTCCCAGCTGTCTTTAGAATGTCCCTTCTTTGAAAAGGAGTCCAAATTGGCACCCTGAGAACGTGAGAGTTGTGACAAGAGGCAGATGGAGGGGCAAAGGGAATGAGGAGGGGGTGGGAGAGGAGAAGGAAGGAAAGAAGGAAGTTGTGAGAAGTAAAATCATTCCAAGAGGGCGCATGCACGCCAGCACTCCAGGAGAACAGAGCACTTGGCCCCGGACCTCCTGCATGGGGAGCAGCTAAGGAATCGGATGGACATGCAGAGTTCTGACAGAGGCGAAGGGAACGGGGCGTTCGGTGAGGTTCATTACGAGGAAGGAGGAATGTTTCCTTCAAGCGCCAGAGACCAGAGAGCAACCAACTGCTGAAGCAGCCCGGGCCACCGCCCAGCTCTTCGATCAGGGGTGGAAATGCTGGCATAATAGTTGTCAAACGTGAACCTTCAAGAGGTTTTTCCTAGGTTGTAAAACAGGGATAACATCTGTCCTTTGTCTTATCATGGGGCAACGAAGACTTGTGAATCGGATGCCCCGAGGGGAGCTGCAGAGAGGACCCCTTTAAGGGCTGTACCTCTCCTCTTCCACGACACCCTTACCGTCCAGTGGACCTTCTGTCCCTGCACCAGGCCACTTGGTGTCGAGAGACGACCTAGACCAGAAAGTACTCCCTGGGCAGTGGATGGAAATAGAGACGAATAAAGACTGGCTGTGAGTTGAGAATTCCTGAAGCCTGGGGATGGGTACACGGGGGTTCTTCATACTCTTCCACTGAGTTCGATTTCTGTATCTACTCAGTTGTTTTTTTTGTTTTTAATAATAAAACGTTAGGAAATGTACTCTTCTGGCCTTGTGAACATCACCATGCTACGCAAACCATTTGCCTTCCTCCAGGGTAAGCTGCAAGGGGAAGACACCTGTATACATGGAGGTAACGTTGGAACCATGACAAGATGGCTAATAGAGGCTCACATTTCTTGAGCATCTACTATGTGCCAGGCACTGTTCTGGGAGCTTTACACATGTTAACTTAATCACAAGACTCCAATTAGGTAGGTGTTGTCATTATTCCCCTTTTACAGATGAGGAAGGTAAGGCTCAGAGAGGTTATCCTAAGTCAGGTACACAAAGTGGCCCCTACACCCACTCTCCCCAACAGCTCTATTTGAGCTACTGCTGCCGCTGGGGTCATGGCTCGTTCCGGGCCCTTTGATTCAGTTTAATCTTGGGAGACCCCTCCTCCAGGTCGTAAATATTAAAACGATAGATCAGCTCCTCCTTGACAGGAGATAGCTGGCAGGAGCTTCCTCCTCTCGGCCACTTCCCAGTGGCAGCCCCTGTGAGAAGGGAAACCAAGGTCACACCCCGTGTCGGGGGCCGGGGAGGGGGCAGACCAGAGAGTAGGCCCCTCCCCTGACACTGATGGGAACCGGGCAAGAGTATGAATGGAGGCCCACCCGCCGCGGACGCCACACCAGGCCAGGGGACACGCGTGGCGCTGGCTTCCAGCCTGGGCTGCCCCCCTTTACTTCCCACCCCACCTCTGTCCCCCACTGTGAACTCCCAGCCTGCATCTCCCTGCTTGGTCACTCCTCTCTCAAGGGTCCCCCTAGGGCCTGGGTGTGTGGACCTGGGACACAGTCCATCCTCTGGAACGGACCCAGGGGAGAGAGATCCACACAAGTCCCGAAATCAGGCTCGGGTCATTAGGGTGGATTCTGGGGTCCTACACATTTGGGGAGTGTAATGTAGAAGGCGGACACAGGTCCTAGGCGTGAGCCCTGAGAATTCCTTGGCCTGTGGTGCGGGGGGAGAGCAGGGCCCAGGTACAAGGGCAGGGCTGCCAGGGGGCCATTTGCCCAGGCCCACCGTACCACTGGCCTCAATGTTAGACTTCTGCATTGCCTGGAAATGAGGATAAACACACAGTCACCGACATGGAAAGAAGATGAGGCTCATCGCTCCGTCCCACTACCTGACCACACAGCTTGCAGTGAACCGTGAATTAGCATCTTAAAAATAAACCCTGTGATTATCTTACGACCACTACAATACACTAGCTTTGTGTTTTTTATGTTAAAAGCATTAATTGATTAAATATAAAAACTTAAAATATACCACAATTTCTGGTAGCCCATTTAGGCACTTTTTTTTGTGTGTGTGTGATACGCGGGCCTCTCACTATTGTGGCCTCTCCTGTTGTGGAGCACAGGCTCCGGACGCGCAGGCTCAGCGGCCATGGCTCACGGGCCCAGCCGCTCCGCGGCACGTGGGATCTTCCCGGACCGGGGCACGAACCCGCGTCCCCTGCATCGGCAGGCGGACTCTCAACCACTGCGCCACCAGGGCAGCCCTGGGCACTTCTTTTTGAATATCCTTAGGGGCTTCAAAAACCAGAAGTGCTGAGGATGGTGTGGGGTAGGGTGGGGAGTGGTGGTCCTTTTAACTCTGAGACACCCCATCCACAAATGCCTTCCGGGAAGGAATGTATATGGTACCCTGGGGGCTCTGAGGAAACCACCTCGAGACGCCCGGGGGAGAACGTGCACAGGCACAGACAGGTATTGAAGCCCTCATACTATGTGGACTTTGCATTAGCTGGTGCTTTACTGGCATCGAAATAATTCAGCCTCGCAATTCCCCAGAGGGACGCAGCTCTGTGGCCACACATATGCAAGAGAAGAGAGTTAAGAGGGAAGCAGAACATGGGAGCAGGTGGGGAAGGAAGCAAGGAGAGGTTTTCCGATTCCTATTCTGCGGCCTGTCAGGCTTTGCAGAATGGTCGGTGATGAATGGGTTTATTAAATGAATCTCAGAGTCAGAAATGAATTCAAGAAGGCGGCAGTGGTTGCTCAGGCTGGCCTGGTCTCGATCGGTGAGCACTGATGGCTCCATTTCGGGGACTGGCAAAGTCACAGCCTTCAACCCAATGCACACAGACAAGGCCATATCCATGGAAGCTAACCCAGAGGCCATCCTGGAGGTGGTGTGGGATGCCTTGCCCCTCTGGGACGGGCTGGTAAGGGGTCGAGGAGGAGGCAGTCCATTCCTCACCCTCCAGCCTCTTTGTTGCTGCCCTGGAAGAGGGGAACTGATGCTGGGGAGGGGATGGTCCAGGCCAGACAGCCTGAAGGCCTTCTGTGCTCGGAGGAAGTCTCTGGAGCTGCCAGTGTGGGTGGGAGACAGGAGTGACCCGTCACTGGGGGAGGAGACTTCTCGCTAGTAAATGCTCACCTGGCCACGGCAGCTAGCCTGGGACTTACTGTCCTGCACTGGCTGGAGAAGCAGAGAGGAAAGATTTTCTTCAGAGGAGATACCTGAAGGAGTAAAGTTCTGAAGGGAGCAGGCGTGAAGCTAAGCTGGGGCCCAAGCCCAGGGGCTGATCTTAGAATGGTCCAGAGCCACCGCCAGTAGGCAAGGGCACTGCTTTCCAGCTGGGGTGCTTTTGCCCCTAGCCACCTACCCAGGGGACAGCTGGCAGTGTCTGGAGGCATTGTTTGACTATTATGACTAGGTCGGGGCTGTTACTGACACCTAGTGGGTGTGGTCAGGGATGTTGCTAAACATTCTACAATGCACAGACAGTCCCTGCAACAAAGAATTACCTGGTACTAATGCCAACTGTGCTGAGGTTGAGAAACCCTAGCCTAGCCTTTTTTGTTTTTGTTTTTGTTTTTGTTGGATATAGTTGCTTTACAATGTTGTGTTAGTTTCTGCTGTACAGCAAAGTGAATCAGCTATCTGTAAACACATATCCCCTCTTTTTTGGGTTTGCTTCCCATTTAGGTCACCACAGAGCACTGAGCAATAAATTCTCATTACCTAGCCTAGTCTTAAGAGCTTGGTGTCTGGAGGCGGCAGGGCCGTGTCTGAACCCTGCTCTGGCACTACTAGCATATGACCTGGGTAGCCTTGGTCACCTCCTCTAAGCCTGCTGTGAAACCCCCATCTGTGAAGTGGGGGTTACTGTGAAGCTGAAACAAGCAGATGTTCGTGGAGCACTCAGCCCACTGCCCAGCCCCTGGAGGAGAGTCTCCGTGAACCATCTTTTTCCAACACATGGGAAGGAGTGGTTGGATGAGGACAGAGAAACATTGCCATGTGGACAGACGTTAGGGGGCTGTGTTTTCCTTAAGGCAGAAGCATGCATCATTTTCTGCTGGTGGTGAGTTCCCTGTTCAAAAATTCTCCCGTGTGGAGAAGAATAAACAACAGAGAAGAAACAGTGGCTGGGAGGCAGCCCTGCTGGCTGTGCGGTGGTTAGACGGCCAAAGTAACTCGGTGCCGAGGGGCGCTTCTGTTCTTGATTGTTCACCTTCCGTTGTTTACGTGACCCTCACAGCCACCCTGGGAAGTAGGTACGATTGGATGGAAGGTGGACTGAGGTCAGTGGTTGCTCTGGGCAATGCCAGGGGTAGACCCTGGGGTTGACTGTGAATGCGGGACCTCCCTGGTGAGACAGGATCTGAGCCAAGCGCGTCCAGGGCCACGGGCTGGCCTCAAACCTCGTAGGCCACACTGGGCATTGCCCTCGTCCATCGACACGACCTGAAGCCTGCTTCAGACAAGATGCTGGGAATGAATGAATGGGTCCAAGCGAACCTTTAGTTCAGCCGACCTCTTGATGCACCTGTATGGCTGCGGGACCCCCAGATGCACTGACTGGCTGTGCAGGGGACCTTCATCACCTGCAGGGACAGTCAGCCGTGCCCTGGTGGGGGCCCTCTGACCAGGGGCAGCTCTGAGACACACTCCTCTCCTTCAACTGGGACTAGACTCACTTTGGGGGTCTTTGTTTCCAGTCCGTCGTGTCCTTTCCTCCCAAGTTGTAAGAATACACCCAGTACATATTGTGTTAGGCCAGGCTGTTGGACTCTGGAGTGACTGCCGGGGCTAAGACCCTGGCTCGCTTGTTTTTTAACCCCATAAACTTGGGTGAGTTACTTAACTCTGCGCCTCAGTCCCCTCAGCTCTGAAATGCAGATTACAGCAGCCCCGTACTCGGAGGGTCCAGTATGGTGCTGAACAGGGAGCAAGTGCTCAGTTACTCTCCGCCCGTTGGCTGTGATAGTGGAGGATGCCAACAGGAGGAGAGACGGCCCTGGAGATCCTCCTTTGGAAAACTGCCTTTGCTCTGCCTCCCAGGACAGATGCCGGAGAGGCAGTCGTGATGGGGCCATTCCCAAGGGTGTGCTGAGAAAGCCGGGGAGGAAGGGTGGTATCAGGCAGGGAAGGTGACCGCTGGCAACCTGTCCCACTGGCAGACTCACCGAGAGGTGCCAGTGTGAGTCCGGGTTTGGGGGAAGAGCTTTGACCTTCATCTCACCCACCCAGGCTACCTAGTGGCCTGCACGCATCCTTCACAAGCCAGTAGCCTGAACTGCCGGGGATCCAGGTGGGAGGACACACTAAAAAGGTTTTCATTTATGTTTTTTCCCTTTCTTTAAATGGGGATACAGTGATATTGGTGCATCTGTCTTCTTTCTATCTTTCACAAGTATTTTTCTAGGGAATCCAATAAAATTGAGAGGAAACTTACTACCCAGAAGGCTTCTGCGGCTTCACACATTTACAAACTGATGATGTATTTCTCTTTCTACCTACGGCATCAGGTTGCTGCCATCTTGAATACACACTCAGGTTAGATATTTTGTTCCCAAGGTTGACAAACCAGCCAAAGAAAGGGAAGGGAGGGAGGGTGAGGGGTGGATGGGGCTGCGGTGGAGCAGGGTTGTGAGCCAGCATTGGGGCCAGAGGACAGCCATGGTTGGATGGTCTCCTTTCAACAATGAGGACAGCCACGTGCACAGGGACACGCCACCTGGAGAGTCAGTGGCCAGCTGGAAGCAGAGCTCAGGGCCCCCGAGCCCCATCCTCTGCTGCTGTTTCACCCCACGTGTTGAAGACGCCGGAATCTACCACCCAAAGAATCTGAGCCTGATTTCGGGACTTGTGTGGATCTCTCTCCCCTGGGTCCGTTCCAGAGGATGGACTGTGTCCCAGGTCCACACACGCAGGCCCTAGGGGGACCCTTGAGAGGGGAGTGACCAAACAGGGAGATGCAGGCTGGGAGTTCACAGTGGGGGACAGAGGTGGGGTGGGAAGTAAAGGGGGGCAGCCCAGGCTGGAAGCCAGCGCCACGCGTGTCCCCTGGCCCGGTGTGGCGTCCGCGGCGGGTGGGCCTCCGTTCATACTCTTGCCCGGTTCCCATCAGTGTCAGGGGAGGGGCCTACTCTCTGGTCTGCCCCCTCCCCGGCCCCCAGCACGGGGTGTGACCTTGGTTTCCCTTCTCACAGGGGCTGCCACTGGGAAGTGGCCAAGAGGAGGAAGCTCCTGCCAGCCATCTCCTGTCAAGGAGGAGCTGATCTATCGTTTTAATATTTACGACCTGGAGGAGGGGTCTCCCGAGATTAAACTGAATCAAAGGGCCTGGAACGAGCCATGACCCCAGCGGCAGCAGTAGCTCGAGCAGAGCTATGGAGCCAGGTTTCCAAATCCTGCCTTACTTCCAAATCCTCACTTACTAGTGTATGACCTTGGAGAATTCTCTCCAGGTCTCACGTTCATTATCTGCAAAACGAGGACAATAGTAACACCTACTTAATCGGCTTGACGCGGCCTCTCAGAGACAGAGAGGTAGGGGCAGGAGAGAAGGTGAACAAGGCACAGGAAGGGGTCTGAGGGGCAGATGCAACTTCTCTGGACAGGCCAAGAGGCAGGACAGGCTGAGAGATGCAAGGGGGAGAAGAGGCAAAGGAGGGTTATCACCTTAGCAGGAGGCGCTGGGAAGGAGGACGACGGGACGGGTAGTTTACGTAGGAAAGAGCAGCAGACACCGAAAGCATGAGAAACGTAGTGTAAGTCAGTCCTGCAAGGGTATATACTCCACGCACACACGTGCACACGCCCAGAAACACATGCACACGCCCACACACTTGGGGGACGAGTCTAGCTGCAATTGCTGTGCGGATTTCTATCAGTGGGTTCAACACCTTCAGAATACTTGGACAGGCAGCCCAGGCCTGCCGTTGGCCGCGCGTCCCGCTAGGAGAGCGCTGTGTCTAACCCGGCGTAATCCCACCCGGCACCCCAGCATGCAGCCTGGTGCCCAGGGCACCGTGCACACTCGGTGGGTGTCATCTGTTGAAGGGAACTGAACATCGTCCTGTCTCCTGTGTTCTTCCCATATCCTGAATTCGCACTGCTGCCACACACACCCAACTGTTCTCTCCAGAGAACAGAAGAGTGACAGCTTGGCACGATTTTCTACAAAAGAACTCTTCGCTCACTTGAACCCTGTTACTCTGCTAAACCTTAGTTTCCCACAGCGACAGCTTTCTCCTCTCCCCTTTCGCACTCCGCTGGGACGTCAGCCAGAACAGGTACCACTCTCCTCTAGTCAAATAAAGGCCTGGCAGCTTCTCCCTGGGCCAGGCTATTGGGTGGCCCCTCCCTGAGCCCCAGAGATCCCATGGCTCCCCCCGCCACCTTCCTTATGCAGCCAAAGACATTACATACCAGAAAAACCCCTACTTTGCTAGAGACAGATGCGGCAAACTTCTGTCTCAGGGAAAGGGGGATGATAACGTTTTGGCTGTTTGCGATCCCCATGAGCAGGGCCCACACGTGGATTCAGAAGACAGGGATGTGCGCTATCTACTCACACATTCTACAAAATGCCACTGACAAGTGGTATCATTCTCAGCCAGGCTGCCACACCTAAAGTGAAACCGACACCTCTGTCTCCTTCCCCTTTTCCTGTCTGACTCAGGCAGCCCCCTTCCGTGTCTTGCTGGAGCGGAGATTATTTTTGGAAAAGATCTCAGCAAGCTGGAGGCTGGTGGTGTGATGCCTCAAATGCCAGGCTGAGAGTGTGGGTTTCTGTGGCGGACAATGGGGAGCCATTGAAGGCTGCATGGAGATGGGGAACAATGGTTTGGTGATCACATGTTACTGGAGGCTGTGGCCAGCATCTAACACAGTGGTTCCCAAGCAGGGTGGTTTTGTCCCCCAGGGGCATTTGGTAAAGCCTGGAGACAGCTTTGACTGGCAATGACTGGTATGTATGGGGTGCTCCTGGCATCTGGTGGGCAGAGACCAGGGATGCTGCTAGATGGCCTACAGTACACAGGATGGTCCCTACCACAGAGTGACCCAGCCCCAAACGTCAAGAGTGCCGAGGCTGAGGGCCACTGATCTGGCATGAAGAAGCGAATGTTGGGGCCATGAGCAGCTATTCTGAGGGGAGAAGGGACGGGATTTGCAGGAATGGGGGATGTGGGAGAAAGAGAAGCCATGGAAGATGGACAGGAGAGAATTAGTGGCATGATGAGGTGGCCGGGGAGCCTGACAGCACTTGGAGCCATCCGTCGGCTTGAGTTTCCGAGGCGTTTGCCGTGGTTGTGGACTCACTAGATCACCCTGTGTTTGAGAGGGAGAGTCCGGCAGGGATGTCTGAGTGTAAACCCACCATCCTGGAGCCACCTCCTGGGCTCTCACAGCCTCCTACCCCTGATGATAAAAGTCAATCTCCTCAGCTGGGAAAAGGGGCCATGACGAGCCTCTTCCCTCCTCTCCAGTCTTACCTTTGCTGCTCCCTCACCATTCTACCCCTCTGACCACAATCTCCCTGCAGCCTTTCAAAGGCATCCTGGCTCCCAGCCCCGGGCCTTGGTACATGCTGGATTTGCCCACCTGCCCTTTCTTCCCTTCATGACCTGGCCTATTTCTACTCATCTCTCAGGATACAGCTCATTTTCAGGTCCTCTGGGAAGACTTCCCCAATCCTTGTGTAGAATTTGGATATCATCTCTCTGCACTTCTATAGCACCGAGGACCAAACTCTCTCCAGGACAGAGATTGTATCAAAATGGCTGCTGACTTGCTTCTTTTTGCATTAGATCCCTCGAGGGGCCATGGTGGCCTGCAACCTAGCCCTTCACCTATGCATCTCCACAGTCAACAGAGGACACAGACGTTTGTAGAGTAAATGAATGAATAAATGAATGAATTCATGGATGGATGAAGATACAGAATTTGTGAATCAAGAAAACAGAGGAGGGGAGGGGGAAGATGGCGGAAGAGTAAGACGCGGAGATCACCTTTCTCCCCACAGATAACATCAGAAATACATCTACATGTGGAACAACTCCTACAGAACACCTACTGAATGCTGGCAGAAGACCTCAGACCTCCCAAAAGGCAAGAAAGTCCCCAAATACCTGGGTAGGGCAAAAGAAAACAGACTAAACAGAGACAAAAGAATAGGGACGGGACCTGCACCGGTGGGAGGGAACCGTGAAGGAGGAAAGGTTTCCACACACTAGAAGCCCCTTTGCGGGCGGAGACTGCGGGTGGAGGAGTGGGGGAGCTTCGGGGCCGCGGAGGAGAGCACAGCAACAGGGGTGCAGAGGACAAAGCGGAGAGATCCCCGCACAGAGGATCAGGGCCAACCGGCACTCACCAGCCTGAGAGGCTTGTCTGCTCACCCACCGGGGCAGGTGGGGCTGGGAGCTGAGGCTCGGGCTTTGGTCGGAGGCAGGGACAGAACTGGGGTTGGCGGCGTGAACACAGCCTGCAGGGGGTTAGTGCGCCACAGCTGGCCGGGAGGGAGTCTGGGGAAAAGTCTGGACCTGCCTAAGAGGCAAGAGACTTTTTCTTACCTCTTTGTTTTCTGGTGCGCGAGGACAGGGGATTAAGAGCGCTGCTTAAAGGAGCTCCAGAGACGGCCGCGAGCCGCAGCTAAAAGCGCGGACCCCAGAGACAGGCATGAGACGCGAAGGCTGCTGCTGCCGCCACCAAGAAGCCTGTGTGCGAGCACAGGTCACTATCCACACCCCGCTTCCGGGGAGCCTGTGCAGCCCGCCACTGCCAGGGTCCCGGGATCCAGAGACAACTTCCCCGGGAGAACGCACAGCGTGCCTCAGGCTGGTGCAATGTCATGGCGGCCTCTGCCGCCACAGGCTCGCGCTGCATCCGTACCCCTCCCTCCCCCCGGCCTGAGTGAGCCAGAGCCCCCGAATCAGCGGCTCCTTTAACCCCATCCTGTCTGAGCGAAGAACAGACGCCCTCCGGCGACCTACACGCAGAGGTGGGGCCAAATCCAAAGCTGAGCCCTGGGAGCCGTGCGAACAAAGAGTAGAAAGGGAAATCCCTCCGAGCAGCCTCAGGAACAGCGGATTAAATCTCCACAATCAACTTGATGTACCCTGCATCTGTGGACTAACTGAATAGACAACGAATCATCCCAAATTGAGGAGGTGGACTTTGAGAGCAAGATTTATTATTTTTTCCCCTTTTCCTCTTTTTGTGTGTATGTGTATGCTTCTGTGTGAGATTTTGTCTATATAGCTTTGCTTTCACCATTTGTCCTAGGGTTCTACCCATCCGGTTTTTTTTTACTTTTCAAAAAAATTTTTTTTCTTAATAATTATTTTTTATTTTAATAACTTTATTTTATTTTATCTTATTTTATTTTCTTTTATCCTGTTTCTTTCTTTCTACTTTTTCTCCCTTTTATTCTGACCTGTGTGGATGAAAGGCTCTTGGTGCTGCAGCCAGGAGTCAGTGCTGTGCCTCTGAGGTGGGAGAGCCAACTTCAGGACACTGGTCCACAAGAGACCTCCCAGCTCCACGTAATATCAAAGGCAAAAATCTCCCAGAGGTCTCCATCTCAACACCAACACCCAGCTTCACTCAACGACCAGCAAGCTACAGTGCTGGACACCCTATGCCAAACAACTAGCAAGACAGGAACACATTAGCAGAGAGGCTGCCTAAAATCATAATAAGTCCACAGAGAACCCAAAACACACCACCAGACGTGGACCTGCCCACCAGAAAGACAAGATCCACCCTCATCCTCCAGAACACAGGCACTAGTCCCCTCCATCAGGAAGCCTACACAATCCACTAAACCAACCATAGCCTCTGGGGACAGACACCAAAAACAACAGGAACTATGAATCTGCAGCCTGCAAAAAGGAGACCCTAAACACAGTAAGATAAGCAAAATGAGAAGACAGAAAAACACACAGCAGATGAAGGAGCAAGATAAAAATGCACCAGACCTAACAAATGAAGAGGAAATAGGGAGTCTACCTGAAAAAGAATTCAGAAAATGATAGTAAAGATGATCCAACATCTTGGAAATAGAATAGAAAAAGTGCAAGAAACATTTAACAAGGACCTAGAAGAACTAAAGATGAAACAAGCAACGATGAACAACACAATGAAATTAAAAATACTTTAGAAGGGATCAACAGCAGAGTAACTGAGGCAGAAGAACGGATAAGTGACCTGGAAGATAAAATAGTGGAAATAACTACTGCAGAGCAAAATAAAGAAAAAAGAATGAAAAGAACTGAGGACAGTCTCAGAGACCTCTGGGACAACATTAAATGCACCAACATCTGAATTATAGGAGTTCCAGAAGAAGAAGAGAAAAAGAAGGGGACTGAGAAAATATTTGAAGAGATTATAGTTGAAAACTTCCCTAATATGGGAAAGGAAATAGTTAATCAAGTCCAGGAAGCACAGAGAGTCCCATACAGGATAAATCCAAGGAGAAATACGCCAAGACACATATTAATCAAACTGTCAAAAATTAAATACAAAGAAAACATATTAAAAGCAGCAAGGGAAAAACAACAAATAACACACAAGGGAATCCCCATAAGGTTAACAGCTTATCTTTCAGCAGAAACTCTGCAAGCCAGAAGGGACTGGCAGGACATATTTAAAGTGATGAAGGAGAAAAACCTGCAACCAAGATTACTCTACCCAGCAAGGATCTCATTCAGATTTGATGGAGAAATTAAAACCTTTATAGACAAGCAAAAGCTGACAGAGTTCAGCACTACCAAACCAGCTTTACAACAACTGCTAAAGGAACTTCTCTAGGCAAGAAACACGAGAGAAGGAAAAGATCTACAATAACAAACCCAAAACAATTAAGAAAATGGGAATAGGAACATACATATCGATAATTACCTTAAATGTAAATGGACTAAATGCTCCCACCAAAAGACATATTGGCTGAATGGATACAAAAACAAGACCCATATCTATGCTGTCTACAAGAGACCCACTTCAGACCTATAGACACATACAGACTGAAAGTGAGGGGATGGAAAAAGATATTCCATGCAAATGGAAACCAAAAGAAAGCTGGAGTAGCAATTCTCGTATCAGATAAAATAGACTTGAAAATAAAGACTATTAGAAGAGACAAAGAAGGACACTACATAATGATCAAGCGATCGATCCAAGAAGAAGATATAACAATTGTAAATATTTATACACCCAACATAGGAGCACCTCAATACATAAGGCAAATACTAACAGCCATAAAAGGGGAAATATACAGCAACACATTCATATTAGGGGACTTTAACACCCCACTTTCACAAATGGACAGATCATCCAAAATGAAAATAAATAAGGAGACACAAGCTTTAAATGATACATTAAACAAGATGGACTTAATTGATATTTATAGGACATTCCATCCAAACACAACAGAATACACATTTTTCTCTAGTGCTCATGGAACATTCTCCAGGATAGATCATGTCTTGGGTCACAAATCAAGCCTTGGTAAATTTAAGAACATTGAAATTGTATCAAGAATCTTTTCCGACCACAATGCTATGAGACTAGATATCAATTACAGGAAAAGATCTGTAAAAAATACAAACACATGGAGGCTAAACAATACACTACTTAATAACAAAGTGATCACTGAAGAAATCAAAGAGGAAATTAAAAAAATACCTAGAAACAAATGACAAAGGAGACACAACGACCCAAAACCTATGGGATGCAGCAAAAGCAGTTCTAAGAGGGAAGTTTATAGCAATACAATCCTACCTTAAGAAACAGGAAACATCTCGAATAAACAACCTAACCTTGCACCTAAAGCAATTAGAGAAAGAAGAACCAAAAAAACACCAAAGTTAGCGAAGGAAAGAAATCATAAAGATCAGATCAGAAATAAATGAAAAAGAAATGAAGGAAATGATAGAAAAGATCAATAAAACTAAAAGCTGGTTCTTTGAGAAGATAAACAAAATTGATAAACCATTAGCCAGACTCATCAAGAAAAAAAGGGAGAAGACTCAAATCAATAGAATTAGAAATGAAAAAGGAGAAGTAACAACTGACACTGCAGAAATGCAAAAGATCATGAGAGATTACTACAAGCAACTCTATGCCAATAAAGCGGACAACCTGGAAGAAACGGACAAATTCTTAGAAATGCACAACCTGCCAAGACTGAATCAGGAAGAAATAGAAAATATGAACAGACCAATGACAAGCACTGAAATGGAAACTGTGATTAAAAATCTTCCAACAAACAAAAGCCCAGGACCAGATGGCTTCACAGCTGAATTCTATCAAACATTTAGAGAAGAGCTAACACCTATCCTTCTCAAACTCTTCCAAAATATAGCAGAGGGAGGAACACTCCCAAACTCATTCTATAAGGCCACCATCACCCTGATACAAAAACCAGACAAGGATGTCACAAGAAAGAAAACTACAGGCCAATATCACTGATGAACACAGATGCAAAAATCCTCAACAAAATACTAGCAAACAGAATCCCACAGCACATTAAAAGGATCATACAACGTGATTAAGTGGGGTTTATTCCAGGAATGCAAGATTTCATCAATATACGCAAATCAATCAATGTGATACACCATATTAACAAATTGAAGGAGAAAAATCATATGGTCATCTCAATAGATGCAGAGAAAGCTTTCAACAAAATTCAACACCCATTTATGATAAAAACCCTCCAGAAAGTAGGCATAGAGGGAATTTTCCTCAACATAATAAAGGCCATATATGACAAACCCACAGCCAACATCGTCCTCAATGGTGAAAAACTGAAAGCATTTCCGCTAAGATCAGAAACAAGACAAGGTTGCCCACTCTCACCACTCTTATTCAACATAGTTTTGGAAGTTAGCCACAGCAATCAGAGAAGAAAAGGAAATAAAAGGAATCCAAATTGGAAAAGAAGTAAAGCTGTCACTGTTTGCAGATGACATGATACTATACATAGAGAATCCTAAAGATGCTACCAGAAAACTACTAGAGCTAATCAATGAATTTGGTAAAGTGGCAGGATACAAAATTAATGCACAGAAATCTCTTGCATTCCTATACACTAATGATGAAAAATCTGAAAGTGAAATCAAGAAAACATTCCCATTTACCACTGCAACAAAAAGAATAAAATATCTAGTAATAAACCTACCTAAGGAGACAAAAGACCTGTATGCAGAAAATTATAAGACACTGATGAAAGAAATTAAAGATGATACAAATAGATGGAGAGATATACCATGTTCTTGGATTGGAAGAATCAACATTGTGAAAATGACTCTACTACCCAAAGCAATCTACAGATTCAATGCAATCCCTATCAAACTACCACAGGCATTTTTCACAGAACTAGAACAAAAAATTTCACAATTTGTATGGAAACACAAAAGACCCCGAATAGCCAAAGCAATCTTGAGAACGAAAAACGGAGCTGGAGGAATCAGGCTCCCGGACTTCAGACTATACTACAAAGCTACAGTAATCAAGACAGTATGGTAAAGGGACAAAAACAGAAATATAGATCAATGGAACAGGAAAGCCCAGAGATAAACCCACACACATATGGTCACCTTATGTTTGATAAAGGAGGCAGGAATGTACAGTGGAGAAAGGACAGCCTCTTCAATAAGTGGTGCTGGGAAAACTGGACAGGTACATGTATAAGTATGAGATTAGAACACTCCCTAACACCATACACAAAAATAAGCTCAAAATGGATTAAAGACCTAAATGTAAGGACAGAAACTATCAAACTCTTAGAGGAAAACATAGGCAGAACACTCTATGACATAAATCACAGCAAGATCCTTTTTGACCCACCTCCTAGCGAAATGGAAATAAAAACAAAAATAAACAAATGGGACCTAATGAAACTTCAAAGCTTTTGCACAGCAACGGAAACCATAAACAAGACCAAAAGACAACCCTCAGAATGGGAGAAAATATTTGCAAATGAAGCAACTGAAAAAGGATTAATCTCCAAACTATACAAACAGCTCATGCAGCTCAATAACAAAAAAACAAACAACCCAATCCACAAATGGGCAGACCTAAATAGACATTTCTCCAAAGAAGATATACAGACTGCCAACAAACACATGAAAGAATGCTCAACATCATTAATCATTAGAGAAATGCAAATCAAAATTACAATGAGCTATCATCTCACAGCAGTCAGAATGGCCATCATAAAAAAATCTAGAAACAATAAATGCTGGAGAGGGTGTGGAGAAAAGGAAACACTCTTGCACTGCTGGTGGGAATGTGAATTGGTACAGCCACTATAGTGAACAGCATGGAGGTTCCTTAAAAAACTACAAATAGAACTACCATATGACCCAGCAATCCCACTAGTGGGCATATACCCTGAGAAAACCATAATTGAAAAAGAGTCATGTACCAAAATGTTCATTGCAGCTCTATTTACAATAGCCCGGAGATGGAAACAACCTAAGTGTCCATCATCGGATGAATGGATAAAGAAGATGTGGCACATATATACAATGGAATATTACTCAGCCATAAAAAGAAACGAAATTGAGTTATTTGTAGTGGGGTGGATGGACCTAGAGTCTGTCATACAGAGTGAAGTAAGTCAGAAAGAGAAAGACAAATACCGTATGCTAACACATATATATGGAATCTAAGAAAAAAAAATGTCATGAAGAACCTAGGGGTAAGACAGGAATAAAGACACAGACCTACTAGAGAATAGACTTGAGGATATGGGGAGGGGGAAGGGTGAGCTGTGACAAAGTGAGAGAGTGGCATGGACATATATACACTACCAAACGTAAAATAGATAGCTAGTGGGAAGCAGCCACATAGCACAGGGAGATCAGCTCGGTGCTTTGTGACCACCTAGAGGGGTGGGATAGGGAGGGTCGGAGGGAGGGAGACGCACGAGGGAAGAGATATGGGAACATATGTATATGTATAACTGATTCACTTTGTTATAAAACAGAAACTAACACACCATTGTAAAGCAATTATACACCAATAAAGATGTAAAAACAAACAAAAAAATAAAACAGAGGAGGTTGCCAAAGCTGGAAGCATGGATAAAATCTCCAAGGAACTAGTTATAGAGAAAAGAACAGTGAACTGAGAACTTGGGTGATCACTCACCATAAGTGTATGAGAGTGGGGAGAGGAGCCAGCCAAAAAAAAAAACAAAAAACAAAAGGGGGTGGAAAGAACAGGATTGCAGGACAATCGGGATCATGCAGTGTCTCCAGAGCCAGGAGGGAAGCTGTAAGATGGATATGTTTTCATGCATCCAGCAGGCCAAGTGCTACAGAGGTGGAGACAGGCTGTGAATTTGTCAGTGACTCTTTAAAAGAGTTCTATTCTCAGAGGGGAGGACACTGACCCACAGTGTTGATGAAACAGCTAAGGCACAAGGAAACCTTTCCAAGAAGGGGCGACGATGGTCCCTCCAGACCTGGGGGAAGCAGGAGACAGCAGAGGTGGAGCCACAAGCCTGCTGAGGCAGAAAGGGGATGATCGACGGCCCTGCCCAGAGATGGGGGCGGTGGATGATGGGGAAGGCTGTACCACATCTGTCATGACTGTCTGGAAGTCAGGGTTAAATCAGCAGGGAGATTCACAGAGCAGGCATTTTACCTGGAGACAGTGTCACCCAGGAGGATGCTTTTCTGTCTGCATCTCATATTTTTGAGGTAGCTGTGCTGCCCACCCTGCCTGATCAGCCCACATTTACTGCCAGCAGCTTGGACACCAATGACATCCTCATTAAACTCCTGCTAATTTAATGGTTAATTCCTATAGGCGCTAAGTTGCCCGGTGAGGCGTCTTTCAGAGAAAGTCTGTGCATTTGGAAACCAAGCGGAGTGAACCCAGTCCCAGAGTGAGGGGGATCGTGCTTCTCTTGCTCTGCTGTTAAGCTCCGGGTATAACTAGACACCTGATTCATGTAGAAGCAGGAAATAGAGGCCAAGTCCATTCACACATTCAAGCATCCCCAGCCAGTTACCTTACCTGGGACTTTGCATCCTTGTCTTCAGTCTTGACACAGGGGCTTAACTTGAGGTTGGAGATCTCTTGGTCTTTCTGCTTTTGAGACTCTAGGCACTTCTGCCTCTGTCGGATGCTGCCCTTCTGGATGGAGGAGTCCTTGGGTACTCTAGAGGAAAGCCAAGGGAGGGATGAGAAACCACTACTCTTTGGATTAGTAGTAACAGCAGCAGTTGGAGAGGTCGGGCAGTGTTTGGAGAATGGCAGGGGCATCTCGCCCCGGCTGTGTTACAATGACTTGCACTGCTCGGGGCCTGGGGATGGGGGAGGGGCCGCTAGCAGCAAGGCAGCAGGGAACAACCCAGGAGACTGGAGCCTGGAATGGAATCAGTGAGTCCATGCCCTGAGGTCACACCCCAGAGTTCTGATCTGAGCAGCTGAGAAATACTGCTACAGCTAACCTCAATCCCTCATGCTACTGATTAATAGAATTCTCTTTCTGTTTTCAGGGATAAGTGGAGCCAACTGGCCTTAGACCTCCATATACTGAAAAGCCCTCATCCAGATGGCCACAGGGGGTCCCTTCTCCAGACTGAGTCAGCGGAGGGTCTCTCCCTGCAGCTAGCAAAGGATCAAACCACAGGGCGGATACCTGAGTTCCGGATAGACGTTCTCCAGGTACCACTTGAAGCTCCGGCACCGCAGGTTCTTCCTCAGGTTCAATCTGCTCTCAATACTGGGGGCGAAGGGGGAGGGCAGACACAGAGACAAAATACAGCTGTGTCAGAGATGGGTACCAGCAACATGGACCCAGGAGGTACCAGCCCTCCAGGCTGGGAGGCGTACAGCACAAACCGTGTCCATGCTCTGCACCCACGTCTCCCTGGAGGGTGCTGGAGAAAATAACCGAGAGAGCTTTTGAGAGCTCCAGACAGAGCTATGGAAACACTTGGCAATATCTCACAGTGGAGCGGTCATGACACCAAAGATTTGTGCTTTACTTGGAAACAGAATTTGGGGGTGTTTTTACTTTTCATTAAAAACGAGGCTATGAGAACATTCAGCGTGTTGTTAATAAGTCACCGCCGGGGCTCTGGGTCTACTTACAAATCTCTCTTTGGATTCTGCTGTTGAACTGCCATCCCCCCGACGCCCTGCCTCAACCAGCCCAGCCTCAAAGAATCCTCTTCGTTAGCTGGTTCTGGGCTTTGGTCATGTATTTGTGCATCACGTATTTCCTGAGTACCTAGTACGCGCCAGGCACTGTGCCCAACGTGGGACGTGATGGTGAACTTTCGAGCAAGAGAGAGACAGGTAACGAACCGGGTGCTCACAGCCCGACGTAGATGTGGGGTGGGAGCACTTCAGAGGTGGCCCCATGCTTGTCGGGTCAGTGGTGGTCGAGTGGTAATGTGGAAGCTGGTATCTGGAAGGAAAGTGGACGTTGTCCAGACAAACCAGAAAGTGGGTGAGGTGGGGGCCCCTGGTAGTGCCAGGGGAATAGCAAAGAGAGATTAGTGCACATGGAGAGGGAAGGGGTCTGTTGGCAGGAACAGTGGTGCAGGTTAGAATATGTGTGTGTGTGAACGGCTGTATGTGGGGGAATGGGAGAGGGCAGGTGGGTGGGAGGAGAGATGAAGATGCAGACCATAAAAGGTCCTGTGAAATGCTGTGGAGGAGCTTGGACTTCATTTTCAGGGCAATGGGATGCCATGGATGGGTTCTAAGCAGAGAACGATGTGGCGCTGTTAGCCCTTTAAGAGCATCTCACTGGTGGTGAATGCATCTGATGTGCAAAGCTGGGAGAGCAGTTAGGAGGCAGCTGAAAAAACCCAGGTGCTGCTCATGAATGCTGGCAGGGAAGTGGGGTGCGAACGGAGAGAAGGGACAGGTTTAATTCTCTCCACTGCACCACCAGCACCCACCCGAGTTCCATGTACACCTTGTCTCTCCTGGGTGACCACATAGAACTGGCCTCGCTCTCTCCAGCCTTGCCTCCTTCCACCCCAAAGACTGGACCGGGCGCCCTCACGGCACTGGAACTTCTTAAACAGCACTAACCACCACTCCTCACCAGACTCCAAGCAACATGAGGACAGGAATGACATTGTTTGAAAAGGGCTAAATGTTCAGTATTTGCAAGAACCCAGATGTTCAGTGCATGAGTGAGGCAGGATCTCTGGGACTTGGTGATTGTCTAGGTGTGGGAGGAGAGGGGGAGGGAAAAGTCAAGGTTGACACTCAGACTTCTGGTCTGGCAACAGGATGCAAGGAAGAGCGTTCACTGAGATGGGGAATCTGGGGTAAGGAGCAAGTTTAGGAGTGAAGAGGATGGGTTCAGTTAGGACTTGTCGAGTTGGAGGAGCCTGGGAGGCATCCAGGCAGAGATGTCCAGTTGCTACTCGGACATAAGGGATGGAGCTCAGAGGAAAGGTGCAAGACAGAAATGGAAACGCGAGTATCGGCAGCACAGTGGTGGTTGATGCCAGGGAAAATGTGGAGTAAGAGGGCTTATGACAGATCCTCGGGGAACACCAACATATGAGGGTGGGGAGAGGAGCCTGAGCCTGCAAAGGGGGCTGAGAGGGTGCAGCCTGCACCGCGACAAGAGCCAAGACTGCAGGTCTGGAAACCGAGATCAGAAGTGTGCCTGAAGGGGGCTGGGTGGGAGAAGTCTCATACCAATGGGGTAACATAGAGAAAGGTAAGGGGTCCCAGGGAGTCATGGGTGGGCCAGGTGGGAGTGATTGCAGGGGATAGGGGCACGGCCTCAGGTCACAGTCAGGAGAAGGGGGAGGGGAGCAGCAGGCAGCGATGCAGGCAGCTCTTTCATGAAGCTTGGCTCTGAAGGAGCAGAAGACTGGGTGTAGGTGATGAGCAAGGCTGGACTGAGGGAGAGTTCTTTTTTTTTTTTTTGGCGGTATGCGGGCCTCTCACTGTTGTGGCCTCCCCCGCTGCGGGAGCACAGGCTCTGGACACGCAGGCTCAGCGGCCATGGCTCACGGGCCCAGCCGCTCCGTGGCATGTGGGATCTTCCCAGACCGGGGCACGAACCCATGTCCCCTGCACCGGCAGGCGGACTCTCAACCACTGCGCCACCAGGGAAGCCCCTGAGGGAGAGTTCTTATAGTTTGTTTTCTTTCCTTCTCTTCCTTTTTTGTTTTTAAAAACTATGTAAGGGGGCTTCCCTGGTGGCGCAGTGGTTGGGAGTCCGCCTGCCGGTGCAGGGGACATGGGTTCGTGCCCCGGTCTGGGAAGATCCCACATGCCACGGAGCGGCGGGGCCCGTGAGCCATGGTCGCTGAGCCTGTGCGTCCGGAGCCTGTGCTCCGCAACGGGAGAGGCCACAGCGGTGAGAGGCCCGCGTATCGCAAAAAAAAAAAAAAAAAAAAAAAAAAAAACTATGTAAGATACTGAATAAATTTAAATGCCAATGGGGACCATGCAATAGAGAAGAGAGATGGGTGATCAGGGAGAGTGAAAGAGGGCAAAGTCCCCTAGAACGGGGGCTCCCACACTGTCTGTGCATCAGAATCACCTGATGGTGGGGGGATGGTTCTTTTACAAATTCTACAGCCCAGGCCACAGCCCAGGGGAAATCCACTCTCTGGGGGTGGAGTAGAGGCAGCAGAGTTTTTGAAGCTCCCCAGGTGACTGCGATGTACAGACAGTTTGGCAACCATCGCCCTGAAACCTCACTCCTTCAGCTGAGGTCCTCAGACCAGCAGCCCGGCACCACGTGGGGCTTACAGACCTGCAGACCTACCGAACCAAAATCCACACTTTAACAAGATCTCCGGGAGATCTGTGTGCACATTAAAGTGCGAGAAGCCGACAGGCAGGAGGAGATGAATCCAGGCAGTGGGACCTCGATTAATGATCATTTATGAATGAATGCAGGGGGGAAGAGGGTGTCCGGAGAACAGGAGGCACACCTTATCCTTCAAGATGAAAGAGACAGAAGGATGGTGCAGATACAGGTTCGTCTGTCTTGGGAAGTTGGTGCTATTTCATCTACAGAACAGAGGTGTCATCTTCTGTGAGTGAAAGGAGTGGGGTGGACTCAGCAGCTGGGGAGAGTGGAAAAGGTACAAATGGAGATTGAGGGAGAACGCTGGCCAGGCAAGGTGGCAGGCTCAAGAGGTCCACCAAGGGCCTCCCTGGGCCTGATGGCCACGGAGTGGTAGCAGCACCACCTGACAGGCCCAGAATCGTTCAGCAGCCTATGAACCGGGGAGGAAACGGTACAAAGTCGGGTTCATCCAGGGTTAAGAGAACTTCCCCAGGGAGGGTTGATAGATGCCCAACAGAGCGAGAGAGCTGAGGACATCTTTTAAGCATTCTCTTTAAGCAAGAAGGTGGAACCCAAGTTGGAGAGGGGAGGGCAATGGAGAAAGGAGGGGTGGACCCACGTGGCCAAAAGACCGGAAGTTGGCTGAGGACTCAGAATAAATGCCTTGGGAGGCTCTGAGTAGGAGAAGTGGAGACAGTGTGGGTTTATGGTCTCAGAAATACAAATCCCTTTAGCAGCCTCTGATTTAATCCTCCCGGGCAGTGATGGGCTCGACCTGTGGAGAGTAGGCTGCAAAAATCCCATCTGTCAACAGCCTTAGAATGACTGAGGGACATTAGATGACAAAAGCCACCGGCTGCCCCCCGCAAAAGACGAATGATAACATCAATGAAGTTGCCATTTTTCTCTACTCAAATCAACCCTGGGTTGGGGAATGCAACATCACAGAGTTTTGGAATCTGACAGGTGTGATCTGAGCCTTCTCCCCCTCCTGTAATGGTGTGATCCAGGGCAGGTACCTGAACCTGTAGAGGACCCAGTCTCCTCATCTGTAAAACAGGGGTAATTATACCCATTTCTCAGTTTGCAGAGGACTAATGGGCTATCTTATGTAATGGTATCTGGCCCTTAATTTCTCTCTCTGTCCTCTTCGACCCCCGTGAAGCTGGAGCCCGGCTCTAGAGGAGATCGCATGGCACCGTTCCTCCTAGGAAGGCAGAAGATTGAGGCTTGGGCAGCTGAGGATGAGAAGGAAGGAACTCCGACCTGGAGGGACCAGAGCTGCTTAGCCCAGCACCCCGCCTTTCTATAAAAAGCTGGAAACACCAGCCCACTGCACAAGGCACAGCTCTGCCACTGAGTAGATGGCCCAGGCTGCCTGGTGGTCATCCCACAAGAGCTGTCCGAGGCCCTGCAGCCAGAACTGGGCAGGAGCAAGGAGGCGCACGAAGGGAGAAGAGCCCCAGCCTGGGCCCTGGAGGGGCCTGGGGGCTCGGGAGGCCAGCTGAGCACACAGGCCTGCGAGCTGGGGCTCCTGGCGCTTTGCGCAAATAAACCAGGAGGGACACTTACTTTCCAAAGGGTCTCTCCAGGGCAAACGGCCGGGAAGCATAATAGTACTGCTTGTATTCATCCATCCACACCTCAGCTGTCCGCTTGGTGTTCCTGAGGAGACAGGGGGTGTCGGGGAGGGTCAGAGAGGACCTGGGACGTGTCCAGGTAAAATATACAAAAGCGGCAAGCCGGCAGCGTCACCACCGTGGGGCCCACCATGGTCCAGTAACATTACTCTCCCCACTGAGAGAGGTGCTGAGCCCAGCCACCTCCACCAATCTCCAAAGGGACCTCTACCCCAAGACACAGGGTTTTAGCAGTCACTACATACTCTTTTCCCAAAAGGCACAGGCCAGAGAAATTACACCAGAAACTGAGCTTCTGTCGCCCTCAGAAAAGAAAAAAGTCAGGGAGAAAAGAGCCAGGAGAATCTGGTACGTCCCTTCGGTGCCAATACAAGAGGAGAAGGGCCGACCATCTCACCTCTGGCCGTCCGCGGGCACCTGCTCCAGAGCTCTCCCCTTCGGCCCAGGGCCCAGCTCTCCAAGGGGCCAGCAGTCACGCACGGGCTCCCACAGGCCACGTGCTCTCCAAGGGGCCAGCCACACACGGGCTCCCACAGGCCATGTGATTAGCTTGGTGCAGGTGTAAAGAATGAAGCAATCACGCCACCTCGGTCAAACGTTTGCCAGGACTCAGAAGCTTTTAAAAAATTGGCTATTCGCTCTGAGTTTGACATCCAAGGTCACAGAAAAAGAGACGGAGACCAACACGGAGGATGTCATTGCTCAGCTGTCCAGGAGGCAGGGGTACCAGGAAGAGAGGATGTGGGAAAACAATCTGAAGCCAGGAGCAGGGCTGAAGCAGCACCTGCTCCCCGAGGGCGTGGACTCAGGGTCTCAGCAGAAAGGCCACGCCCCTCCAGATTTCTGCCGCTGTGTGGAACAGAGGCATTCAACAGCGGAGCGTGGCACGCCCTTCCAGCCCATGAACCTGGAAGGAGTCATGCACACGCAGCCCAGCTCTTGGTGTTCGGAAGGCAGCTAACAGAGCCTTGCCGCCTCCCTTCACTGGCCTAACCACCGGCAAACTGGAAGCTGCTGAGGAGACACTGCCCCACATTTCCCTCCCCTCCAATGACCCGCTGGTGGCACGCAGGATGCCCGCTGGCCAGGGCCCAGTCTCAAACACGAGGAACGTTCTGGAGCCCAAGGCTCTGCCCCCTCACTCCCAGGCTGGCCCCACCGCTTTCCTGTGCCAGGCGCCCCCAGATCACCTTTCCCGGTAAAAGCCCGGAGCCCAGGCAGCCCTGCCTTTGTTCCTGTCCCTGCTGACTGGGTTCTCACTGCCCTGCCCTGCCCTGCCCAGCATGGGGTCAACTTTCTCCCTGTTCAAGCCCATCACGCCGCCACACCTGTCCACACCCACAGCTGCCCATACGTGTGAGAAACCAAGGACGGGAGAACCCAGACGAGGAGAAGAACACCGCAGGGGAAGCAAAACACCAAAACACCAAAAGAGGCGCTTCCCCCAAATGGACCAAGTGAGAGAAAAAAAGGGCAAAGTGGAAATAAATGGGGAGTGAGCTGTCAGGTGACAAGAGACAAGGGGAGACGAAGCTGGAGGACCAGAAGAAGAAAAGGAGAAAGAGATGTAAGGAATTATTTTTAAAGAAAAGGAGAAAGGTTGAAGAAAAAAATCACGGAAAGCAGAAGGGCGTATGGAAGGAGGGATGGAGCAGGAATAGGCAAGTGGGCACCGCTGGGTCACTGAGACGCCAGGATCTTCGTCCTGTCTCCAGGCAGGAGATGACAAGTCCCAGGAAAGGAGCCCAGGGCCGCAGGGCCTGTGCCAGCCTGGCTGCTTCTGTGCACCCTCGAGGCCCTGGAGCAGTCAGGTGGGTTGTACCTACTTGTGCCTCCCCGTTCCCGAATCTTCCCAAGGGCCTTTCCCCTGGTGACGCAGCCTGAAGGTGGGAGCAGCGGATCTTCTAGAACTCAGGGGCAAAACGGTCACCCTTCCCCCACCCCAAACAACCCAAAATACCCAGGGCCCTGAGCCCTGCAGGATGGCGCTGCCCAGTGACTTGGAGCCCCCAAGGCTACATGTGGGGCCTTGGAAGCCTTGGAAGCCAACAGTGGAGAACAGCCTTGGGGCTTCCAGCCTGAGCTGGACGGGCAGGCCTGACCTCTCCTGCTCAGGCAGCAGCCCAGCGAGCAGGACCCACAGCCCCTGCCCATCCAGAACACGCAGGCGACCTACCAGAGAACCCAGGGCAGCAGCAACCCATCACCACAAAAGCCCTCGGCCACTGCAGCAAACACTTACTTTATATACGTGTTGGCATTTCCATCTGGGAAGACATACGGGTGCTTCTTCCGGAAGACGTGGCCCACTCGGCTGCAGGGGACGATCTCTAGGCTGCCCCCGCACATCCACACCCTGAAGGAGATTTCTGCAAGACAGCCATGCCCCCCATCACTGCTCTGCCTCCTGGACGGAGGGGCACAGGATGGCAGCGTTGAGACTCCAGGCGCCAGGGAATCCCAGGGAGCGGGGAGGGCCGGCCGCACCCAGCGTCGGGTGCGGCGGTTACCAGCGTGCTCCACTGGCCCGGCAACCTCGGCTTCCCGGCCCACAACAAGGATTGGTAACAACTCACACCTGGGAGGGTGGTTTGAGTTAACAGGGAAACAGTGGGCGGCAGGGAGGAGCACACAAAAATCAACACCTGTTCCCTGTCCTCATGGAGGCCTCTGGAACACACTCAGGGGCCCGCATGGCGGGGCCACTGCTGTGATGCTTTAGTCTGGAAAGAGAAGCCTGGGGGCTATCAGAGAGCTGCTTTTGAGCACGTGGAAGATGGATTAGATGAGCTCATATGATCCCAGAGGGTTAGAGCCAGGACCGAGGAGAAAGAATTTCCACTGGAGACTATGGGAGAATGTTCTGATGGTCAAGGTCCAGATAGAAGGGGCTGTCATGGAGTAAGTGTGTTTGCCACTCTGATAGGCTAGCAAGCCACACGGCCTGGAGGCAACAGAGAGGACCAGTTCCCAGGAGGCACCTGGACAAGTTGTCCAGGACAGAGCCTCCCGACACTGAGACGGCAATTCTACCCACTGCAAGGGCCCCTGAATCTTAGCCCAGAGGAGGAAGTCTGAGCCGTAGTCGAGAGCTGGGAGCAGCCATAGAAAGTGCTGGAAGCCTCGAAGCTCTTGTTGGAGGTGCTCCCCTGGGTGGGGATTTGCACAGAAACCCCTTTTTCCCCGTTGGCTGCTGCTGCAGGGACCTCCGGGAGGGGGGAGGGGTGGAGTTAGCAGAGGCGCTGGGACTAGGCTGGCGGGTGCATTTCTCCCTCGGGGCTGCTTCCTGCAGGCTTGGAGCAGCGGAATTCAGGGGTGGTGGGGGAGTATCTCTCATCTGTTTGGAATTGCTGAACACTGAGGGGTTTTATTATCGCTGTTAACTCCTCTACAGATGGTGCAACCCCTTATGGACTGCACCCAGGGCAGGCTCCTCGCTGCACGCCACTGGCTGCCCATCTGAAATGCTTGCCCGGCCCGTGCTTCTGCCGTCAAGCTCAAGCAAGAGGAGGACAAGATGGCTCAGGAAAATCCCGTGCCCATGGGCAACTGCCCCTGGAAGCGGCCCGGGTGTCCATGAGCAGGAAATGAGGACGCGGGAATTCCAGTGCTGTCCCACCATGTACGACGTGCCCTGCACCCTCCAGCACCTTGGGCCCCACTTCCCTGGGTTTCTTCAAGTGCCTGGACACAGATTCTTCATCCTGATCTTCACCTGCTCTCATACCCGCCTGTCCTCAGTCACCCTTTACCTGTCCCCTCCTGCCTCCTGCCCTGTGTCCCTGGAAGAGTTGCAGGCCAGGCTACCTTGACAGCTGTCGCCCCCTGCCCAGGTGCCCTCCCAGACAGGCTACAGCTCACTTCCAGCAAGCTCGGATTGCCCTCGGAGTGGGGACAACGTGGACACTAGGATGATGAACGGACATCTCAAGAATGCTGTCAAATGATGGCAAGAACACAGGGTCGGGGAGAGATGGGAAGAACTTGGCTTTGGAGTCGTGGCCCCAGGTCTGCAGTAACCCACTAGCCGTGTCCCTGGGAAACCTGCTTGACCTTGCTGAGGCCAGGTTTCCTCACACGTAAAATGAAGATCATAAAAGTACTCCACAGGATTGCCGTTGACATCAAATGAAATGGAATTTCAAGAATAACTGTGAAAACTCTTAAGTGTGCTGGGAATCTCAGTAGCAGTTACAAGACATTCCTCTGCAGGCTGTCTCTTTAAGACATGGACGCCAACGGCATCGCCCACCTGTGCCCACTTCCAACTTCCTAGATGATTCACAGCTTCCTGCTTCTGCCACAGGAGGCAGTTGAAATCTGTGGTACTTAACACCTGAGATTTTGACTCTCCACAGAAATCCATGATACACGGCGCCCTGGCGTTTGCCTGGTTGGAATCGGGGGCACCAGCCTGGCGTTGGCGGGGGATGATGAGCAAGCTTAGCTGACGGCCAACATCCAGCTCTCCACCTGCAGTGATGCACGAAGGGGCGGAGGGCTCGGTGCAGGGAATTGTGATGGGACATGTGTGAATTTAGCCTCCAGGGCTCAGGTCTACTGGGCTCCAATAATCAGCTCCTCTCCAGGACCTCAAAACCAGAGATGGAGGCCTTGCTTACTGGATATAACCTACCAATTCTGTGCCAGCTTTCTTCCAAAAATATGCATACATTTCAGCTATGGTCTCTTCCTTACATGTATTCAAATGAGACATACGTCCCTCCTCATTTGCAAAGCAAATCCCTCCAACCTGTGCCTCAGTGCCACCCACCCTTCCCGCCCCTGAAACCCGTTCCTCTCCCTGTGCTTCCTTCACCCAGCATTCTGCTTCTCTCTGAATCTATTGGCCCCCCCCGCTGCCACCATGATGCACAGACCCCACCTCAGAAAGTACCGTTCTCCTCTCCACCTTCCTTTTGGGCTTCTGGCATTCTCCACCCCAAGGCGCTATCTCTGAGTGCCTTGCTGACACTGCTTCCTCATCTGACCCCAACATTCGCTTGACGCTGAGGACTCACCCCTAGCCCACCAGCCCAGCTCTACTCCGGGCTCCAGCACTGACCTCCGCGGCTGCCTGACGCTCTGTCGAGGTGCACTGGATGCCCTCAGATGCAGTACGTCTTCTACCCCATCAGCATCCTCTAATAGCCCTCTGCAGGCTGCCTCCTCTCCTCCGCCTCTAAAACCATCCTTCCTCCTCGTTTTCCTGTGTCTGTGCTGCTTTAACACATCAGAGCATCTCAGTTCTGCAGGGGAGGAAAGGACTCTTTCATTTTTTCCTGGGCTGGGCTTTGGTCCTCCCTCAGGCAGTAACTTATTAGTCATCCTAACAACCCCACACGCGGTTGGGGATGTTTTTGACGATGCAGAAGCAGTCCTGATAGGACGACTGACAGCGGGTAGCTGGCCTCTGAAGCCCATCTCCCCAGCTCCAAAACTCCTGCCCTTGCCCTGACCCCATCTCACTCAGAGTGGACACGCACCATCAGCCAATGCGGCTGTGGACACGAAGCTCCTGACTTCAGGGCACTCGCCGACGAACCAGAGAGACCAATCTATAACCAGCTGCCTTATCCACTCCTTCATCCAGTCCCGACACCTGCCTGTCTCAGCTCTGCTTCCGGCCAGCAGATGTTGCCCACAGAGGCTGCAGCCTGAGATGCAGTAAGAGCTTCTCGCCTCTGGAGTCCAGACTGTCGTATCCAAGATGACCTGAGACACATGCCTTGCTGTGCCTGGGCCAGAGTCAAGGCAGTCTGGGTGATGAAGCTTGGAGCGTTCAGATCAGTGTAATGACCTTCAGGTACCATAGTGTGGAGTATTTAAAACCTAGGACATATAGTTGTCCCACCTTAACTACACCACTGACTAAAGGATAACAGTGTGTATCCTCCCAGGACTGCAAGCCAGGTCCGGTGATTCACAGATCTGTGCTGAAGCCTCTGGGAAAGGCTTGTGATCCCGAGGTCCAAGCAGTGGGGCCGTAGACCGAGGTGTAAAGCAGTGGGCCTTCCAGGTAGAGCCCAGACCCTCCACTTGCCATGTCTTCAGTTCCTGCAAAATCATCACTTTCTTAAGTGAAGGAGTCAAAAGATGATGTAGGGAGTTTGTGGGGAGTTCTCACTGAGTCAGCACCCGCATAATCTCCCTGTTGATGGATGTCACGCAGCCCCAAATCTGCTCTGAATTCCAGGCAGGGAGATGTGTAATTATTCCATCCTCATTGGGGGCGCTGTTGCCTTCTTCTTTTAAACTTCAGATTAATATTTGGGAATAAACTACCCTCCCCAGCCTCTGTTCTCAGCTCTTTCCTTCTGTTTCCTCATCAACTCATCAGCAGTTTTACCAGCGCTCATAAGCCCCCAACCCTTAACCAGAGCCAGCGTCTACCTGACGAGCCGTGATGGTGGACAGGAATCCAGGGGAAAGGGGACAGCTTCCTCCCCAGGAACCGAATCACAGCTATTCCTATACCACTCCTTGGCCATATAGGTCAAGTTGAAATCTCCTCTGATAGCCCGGTTTCTACACAAAGGCAAAGGGAACATTAGACACGGGCTCCCCTGAAGGCAGTGGGCCTGTTTTAAATGGAACCTCATGGACTGTATACAGACACATTTACTGTCTACACAGCATTAGCCACTCTCCCTCTGGCCGGGTTGAAATCTAGTGAGGACAAAGGGATTGCAGGGGACAGTGATGGTCAGTAAGAGACACTCATCCGTCCACACAGACAAATGTGGTGACAGGGACCTTTCAAGAATCTTTACGTTCTCAGGGTCACCTGAGCTAGAAAGCTCTGTTATTAATTTTTAATGAGTACATGGACTCGAGTAGAGGCAATCTTATTTGGGCCACAAAGGATAACCTTGAACCTATGAGCAAAATTATGCTTCACACCATCCGGGACAATCAAGGTTGCATCCAGGTCCCTGACTTCTGAACAAGCAGTAACCACAGGCCCACCCTGGTCACCAGGGGCTGTCCGGCTGCGAACATCATGGCGGCACCCTTTACCTCTCCACAGTCGCTCTGGAAAAGCGTGGCCTTGAGGGACCGCACCTGGGCCTGGGGCTTAGCAAGCAGCCCCACCTGGGTCGGGGGAGGATGACTTTACATCAGACTTGGTTGCTCTTCTCAGAGGAGGCCACTTCTCTCATCTTGAGCCCCTGAACCTGGAAAAGGTGAGGCCAAAAGAGACAGCGAGAGGGACCCACTGTTCCCGCGGGTGTGACACAGTGCTCGTCTGACAAACCTGCTCGCCTGCAACCCGAAGGCGAGGCAAGGCCACTGCTCGGGGCCTCATTCATCTTCACAGTGGCCCTGAGAGCGTGTTTCTACTGCTGCCGTAACAAATTACCACACCAACCCAGCGTGGGTTTGGTTGGGCCCACTGCTGAGGGTCTCTCCAGGCCGCGATCAACATGTCAGCAGGATTAGGCTCCTTTCTGGGGGCTCTGAAGCTTTCGAGTTGATTCAGGTTGTTTGCAGAAGCTGGTTCCTCGCGGTCGCAGGGCTGCGGTTCCCTTCTCCTCACTGGCTGTAGGTCAGGGGCCCCTGCTACATCCACGCTGCCCCTCCCCCGTCACACCAGTGGCAGCCAGGCCAGTTCCTCCCAGGCTGTGAACCTCTCTGACTGCTTCGCTCCATCTCTTCTGACTCCAGCCAGAGAAAGTTCTCTGCTGCAAAGGGCCCAAGTGATTGGACTGGGCCCACCTGGACACTCCAGGCCACTCTCCCAGCTTCAGATTCAGGAGCCTTAATGACATCGGCAAACTCCCTTTTGCCGTGTAAGGTAACCTCCTGACAGGTTCTAGGTGAGGAGATGCTCTCCGTGACCAAACTTTACTCAGGCTCGCCCTCTCTCTGACTAGGCATGAACTGTTGTTCCTTACCCTCGTCAGGCCTGCATCCCGTTTTAGCAAGAATCCTGCTAAGCCGGTTTAGAGAATCCATCCCCCCAGCCTGCCCCGGCCCCCATATCTGACTACCCTGGTAAGAAACCTTAGGTCTCCATAGAAATTCTGAAATGTTTTGTTCTAGTTCTGTGAAAAATGCCAGTGGTAGCTGGATAGGGATTGCGTTGAATCTGTAGATTGCTTTGGGTAGTAGAGTCATTTTCACAATGTTGATTCTTCCAATCCAAGAACATGGTATACCTCTCCATCTGCTTGTATCATCTTTAATTGCTTTCATCAGTGTCTTATAATTTTCTGCATACAGGTCTTTTGTCTCCTTAGGTAGGTTTATTCCTAGATATTTTATTCTTTTTGTTGCAATGGTAAATGGGAGTGTTTTCTTGATTTCACTTTCAGATTTTTCATCCTTAGTGTATAGGAATGCCAGAGATTTCTGTGCATTAATTTTGTATCCTGCCACTTTACCAAATTCATTGATTAGCTCTAGTAGTTTTCTGGTAGCATCTTTAGGATTCTCTATGTATAGTATCATGTCATCTGCAAACAGTGACAGCTTTACTTCTTCTTTTCCGATTTGGATTCCTTTTATTTCCTTTTCTTCTCTGATTGCTGTGGCTAAAACTTCCAAAACTATGTTGAATAAGAGTGGTGAGAGTGGGTAACCTTGTCTTGTTTCTGATCTTAGTGGAAATGCTTTCAGTTTTTCACCATTGAGGACAATGTTGGCTGTGGGTTTGTCATATATGGCCTTTATTATGTTGAAGAAAGTTCCCTCTATGCCTACTTTCTGGAGGGTTTTTATCATAAATGGGTGTTGAATTTTGTCGAAAGCTTTCTCTGGACATCTATTGAGATGACCATATGGTTTTTATTCCTTAATTTGTTAATGTGGTGTATCACACTGATTGATTTGCGTATGTTGAAGAATCCTTGCGTTCCTGGGATAAACCCTACTTGATCGTGGTGTATGATCCTCTTAAATTTGCTGTTGGATTCTGTTTGCTAGTATTTTACTGAGGATTTTACATCTATGTTCATCAATGATATTGGCCTGTAGTTTTCTTTCTTTGTGACATCCTTGTCTGGTTTTGGTATCAGGGTGATGGTGTCTGTCATACAGAGTGAAGTAAGTCAGAAAGAGAAAGACAAATACCGTATGCTAACACATATATATGGAATTTAAGAAAAAAATGTCATGAAGAACCTAGGGGTAAGACAGGAATAAAGACACAGACCTACTGGAGAACGGACTTGAGGATATGGGGAGGGGGAAGGGTAAGCTGTGACAAAGTGAGAGAGAGGCATGGACATATATACACTACCAAACGTAAAACAGATAGCTAGTGGGAAGCAGCCGCATAGCACAGGGAGATCAGCTCGGTGCTCTGTGACCACCTAGAGGGGTGGGATAGGGAGGGTGGGAGGGAGGGAGACGCAAGAGGGAAGAGATATGGGAACATATGTATAACTGATTCACTTTGTTATAAAGCAGAAACTAATACACCATTGTAAAGCAATTATACTCCAATAAAGATAAAAAAAAAAAAGAAACCTTAGGTCAATGTAGCAGAATTCCCCCCACTTTGTTTTTAAATTAAACTTTTAATGTTGAGATAATTGTACATTCACAAACAATTATAAGAAATAAAATAGAGATGCCGTGTACCCTTCATGGTTTTCCCTAATGGCACTGTCTTTCAAATTTATAGTACATGAATTTAACAAAGATACTCACATTGATACAATCCATCAATCATATTCAGGTTTCCAAGTTTCATGTATATGAATTTGTGTGTGTGCATGTGTGTATTTACCTCATGCTATTTTATCACATGCATATGTCCATGTACTCACCAGTAAAGACACGGAAGAGTTTCATTACCACAAAGATCCCTCATGCTGCCCTTTTAATCACACCACCTTTCTCCTCTCCCGTCAACCTCACCTTTAACCCATGTTAACCATTACTATTTCCTTCATAATGTTGTCACTTCAAGAATATTATCCCCCCCACTTTTGATGTTCCCTCTTAGTAATTTCCATTCACCGCCCCCCGCCCTGCTCCTTGGATCCAAATCCCCACCTGCTCTTGTTGTATTTGGAGCTGAGCCCCATACCCCCCAGCCCTGCCATTGCGATAGCCTTGACACCCATTGTGAGAGTCCTGAGTAAAGTCTTTCTTACCATTTTAACAAGGGTCAGAATAATTTTTTCTCTAATACGGGGATTAGGGCGGGGATGTATTTTGGCGGAGGCCCTTCCCCTACCATGGGGGTCACTGTCTCCACTTTAAAGACTTAGAAACAGTGAGGTAAAGCAACTTTCCCAAGGACACAGAACTGGTGATGACTGCGGGATTCAAACGTAGGTCTGATTCCACAGGCCATGCTGACACACAGGAGTGTGCCTGCCAAACCTGACACAGCCTGATGTCCTTGGCTGTTCTGGGGATGGGGGAGCTGGTGGTGGCAGCTCCTCTCTGGGGCCCTCATCTCTCTCCTCAGCGTTGTCTTTTGTATCTGGTATGCTTTAGAAACCCCCCATTTTAAATCCAGAAATCCCATACTCTCCCTTCATATATGTGCCAAGGCCTCCATTTTGGAAAGGCATACCTCCTACCCCACCACTTATACACACACACACACACACACACACACGCACACACACACACGCACACTTTTACTGGGCAACAGGTTCCTTTCACCTCTAAAGACCAAAAGCTAAAGTGAGTAGATGCATTAGATATTTTCCATGTATCCTGTGTTATGAAAATTGGAGTTTAAACATCCAATTTTAATGCAAAACAACTTCTGAAAAATAAAAGGCTAAAAGCCACATTTCCCTAAAGCCTGTTCCTATGCTGAACTGCAGATGTAATTATCAACACTTCAGCTCCTCTTAGAAACGCTTTGTGGGAATGACTGCACCAGGGTCGGGCTGCTCGAGGGCATAGCTGGGGTTGGCTTTCAAGTGGCCGCTTGGGGCCGCTCCCAGCAGATGAAAGTGAGATGGGCAGGCCAGGCAGTGTGCCACAGAGGATGGTCCCGGTCACCCTGGCCAGAGCCTTGTCCAGTGATCTCATGGACTTCTGTGCCGTGAAATCAAGTCGATGCAACAAAGGCAACTACGTCTGGAACACACAGAAAGCCCATGTCTCGGGAAAGGAAAGACATCTTTACCTGCCATTGTTATTCCCCACAGGCTCCGTTTAATGCATGGAGACTGATTTTAAATGGAGCCTCAGAGCTGTGTACATGTGGTCCTTCCCACCCTGAACCCCCTTCCTGGTCAACCTCCCGCTTTGAACACACATTCAGCGAGCAGTTTCCACGGCTCCAGTCATCGAGGTCGAGAAGTTAGATGAATGTTCTTGTAGGTGGAAGGCACAGAAGAAAAAACAGACAAATACGCGAGAGGGCCCAGTACCAGTGGAGAGGAGAGCAGGGTGCTGCGGGGAGTGGGCAGAGGGTGGGTAGGGAGGGTGTCCTACTCCTGGGGGAGGCCAGGCAGCCCCAGAGCTGTGATCTGTGGCCATTTGGCACTTGGTGGAGGGTGGAGGCTGGATCTCTGTAGATGGCTGGGCATGTCCGGGCAGTGCAGGAGGGTCTGTCAGTGCCTCTGGACTGAAGGCTGGGGAGGTGGGCAAGGTCAAGCAATGGTGTGGGCGTTGTCTTTAGGACAAGAAGGGGCCACAGGGGGTGCCAAACCCGGGAGGGTGGGAGAGATTGGCATTTCCAAGAGCACTTTGGTGGGAGTGTGTGGGGATGGCTTTGAGGGGAGCAGACTGGAGGTGGAGAATCATTTGGGAGAGTAAGAGGGGGATGGACATGAGTGATGCTGAGGGGAGAGGATCTTCAGGACTTGGAAGCAAGGGGCCCTGTTGCCATACACTGGAGCTTGGATTTTCTATTCTGACATGCAGATCCCTTTTCCCCTCCTCACCGTCTGTCCTTTGCAGGTGGACAAATGGGACCTAATCAGACTTAGAAGCTTTTGCACAGCAAAGGAAACCATAATAAGATGAAAAGACAACCTATGGACTGGGAGAAATATTTGCAAACGATGCAACTGACAAGGGCTTAATTTCCAAAATATACAAAAAGCTCGTACAGCTCAATATCAAAAAAAACCCCGGGCTTCCCTGGTGGCGCAGTGGTTGAGAGTCCGCCTGCCGATGCAGGGGACACGGGTTCGGGCCCGGTCCGGGAAGATCCCACATGCCGTGGAGTGGCTGGGCCCGTGAGCCGTGGCTGCTGAGCCTGCGCGTCCGGAGCCTGTGCTCCGCAAACGGGAGAGGCCACAACAGTGAGAGAGGCCACAACAGTGAGAGGCCCACATACCACAAAAAAAAAAAAAAAAAACCCCAAACAACTCAATCAAAAAGGGGCAGAAGACCTAAATAGACATTTCTCCGAAGAAGACATACAGATGGCCAACAGGCACATGAAAAAATGCTCAACATCACTGATTATTAGAGAAATGCAAATCAAAACTACAATGAAGTACCACCTCACACTGGTCAGAATGGCCATCATCAAAAAGTCTACAAATAACAAATGCTGGAGAGGGTGTGGAGAAAGGGAACCCTCCTACACTGTTGGCGGGATTGTAAGTTGGTGCAGCTACTGTGGAGAACAGTATGGAGGCTTCTTAAGAAACTAAAAACAGAACTACCACACGACCCGGCAATCCCACTCCTGGGCATATATCCGAAAAAGACAAAAACTCTAATTCAAAAAGATACATGCACCCCAATGTTCATAGCAGCACTATTTACAATATCCAAGACATGGAAACAACCTAAATGTCCATCAACAGATGAATGGATAAAGATGTGGTACATATATACAATGCAATATTACTCAGCCATAAAAAAGAATGAAATAATGCCATTTGCAGCAACATGGATGGACGTAGAGATTATCATACTAGGTGAAGTAAGTCAGACAGAGAAAGACAAATATCATATGATATCACTTATTTGTGGAATCTAAAAAACATATATAAATGAACTTATTTACGAAACAGAAATTGATTCACTGACATAGAAAACAAACTTATGGTTCCCAAAGAGGAAAGCGGAGGGTGGGGGAGGGATAAATTAGGAGTTTGGGATTAACATCTACACACTACTATATATGAAACAGATAACCAACAAGGACCTACTGTATAGCACAGGGAACTATATTCAATACCCTGTAATAACCTATAATGGAAAAGAATCTGAAAAAGAATATGTATGTATATGTATAACTGAACCACTTTGCCGTACACCTGAAACTAACACAGCATTGTAAATCAACTATACGTCAATTTAAAAAAAAGCACTGCGTGTTCTGGCATGTAAAATGCTAAAAAAAAAAATCCAGAAATGACTTTTAAAGTGCTGGGAGCTGGGCTCCCCTGGTGGCGCAGTGGTTGAGAGTCCGCCTGCCGATGCAGGGGACACGGGTTCGGGCCCCAGTCCGGGAAGATCCCACATGCCGCGGAGCGGCTGGGCCAGTGAGCCATGGTCGCTGAGCCTGCGAATCCGGAGCCTGCGCATCCGGAGCCTGTGTTCCGCAACGAGAGAGGCCACGACAGTGAGAGCCCCGCGTACCACAAAAAAAAAAAAAAAAAAAAAAAAAGTGCTGGGAGTTGGCTATAGTATAATGGAATGTTGGAATTGGAGAAAACAGTGTTTCCTGTGTTAGCTGTCTGCAGTGCTTTCTTTGTGATTTAAAAACTTTTGTGATGGATTGTAAAATGTCTCTCCCACACCTCTCCCGAAGCCCCTCCCTACTTCCCTGGTCCAGTCAGCACTTGGTGATGTCAAACCACTGGGAAACCAACAAGAGGAGATCACCCTGGATGTGAGCAGATGTGTGTCAACGTTGCTATAAAGAGAAGGTACTGGTAGGTTGGACCAGAATGTGACATCATTGAAAGTAACACGCTGCCTGCATCCACACGTGGCTGCCATGGAAAGGAAGGACCACACGTACTTTGTGTGGGTCAAGGGGGCAGAACAAGGCCTGACTGATGGAAGCTGGGCTTCGACTTAGAAGAATTTCCTAACAACTCAACACAAAAATTCTCAACAACAGAACTTACCATACTGTGAAGCAGCAAACACATCATCATCAGTAGCATTCGAGCAGAGACTGGATGACTGCTGTCTATCAAAAGGGCTGCAGAAAGGATTCAATGTACAGGGATAAAGGCCAGAGCACATCAGGAAGAATCACGAGAGGTACTGTGAACGGGAGGACATCTGATGGGCTCTGCCCAGAAGGACAGAGACCTTGTCCCCATTGAGAACGCCAAGGGTGTACCCGGCTCCAAGTTCTCCCGGGCTGGTGCAGGCAGATCCCCCCTCAAACCCCACCCCAAAGACCCCCGTGGCATCCGAGGACTGAGTCCTAGTCAGGGGATTTGGTTTGGTTTGTGGGAACTGGGATTTTCTGCTTTGTTTGCCGAGCTTCCAACCTGGCCCCCACATGGCAGGACACGGACTTTTCTGATAGATTTCTCTACACTGCCCAGTTTAGGAGAACAGATGCTGTGGGTCAGGCCAACAGCCATAAATTTCCAGGAAATAACTCTTAATGACTGAGGAAGAAAGCCATAACGCATCCTGGAGACAGAGACAGGAGAAAACAGGGGCAGAGGACGATGCACAGGATTACCGCTAAATGCCAGGAAGAGCCCCATGGATCCTTCTCCTGGCCCACGCCACCGCTCGGGGAGCCCACGCCAAACACGCTCCCCAGCACCCAGAAAGGGGAAGGGGCCCTGACACCCCTGGACTCCTCTTCCTCTCTTGCGGTTTATGTTTTTATTTTTTTTTAACATCTTTATTGGAGTATAATTGCTTTACAATGGTTCTCCTGTGGTTTATTCAACAAATAGTTCCTGAAGCCTCGTTCGTGGCAGGCACCATACTGGGCAAGGAAGCTAGCCGTGAACAAACAGACCAAATCCCTGCCTTGTGTAGCTTATAGGCTGGTCACCTCTTAGGTCTTACCTGCTGGAGGGAAGAAATGGTAACTAACGTGTATTGTGTCCACATGGTGCCCAGGGGTTTTACAGACTTACCTGAATGGATTTCCACAGCAACCCCCAAAGCATCCCTGTGTTACACTTTTAACACAGGAGGAAACTGGAGGGTCAGTCATTGTCATCATCTAGATGGGACGGGTCTCCGACTACTTTCTCCTGTATCTGCACATGGCAGCCCTACACCACTGTGGCCACACCTGGCCATGCGTTTACACAGTTCTGGAACACGTGACCCAGCCCCTCCCCCCTCCCCCACTGCTTTCTCTGCGCGGAAAGACGAGGGCTTCCGCAGCATTCACCCAGACCCTCCTCGCTAACCCAGTGCCGAGTGCTGTACGCCTAGACCAGCCAACAGATGTGATCCAGATGTTAATGGCGTTGCTGTCCATCCTCCTCCTCGTGCTTTTTATCCCCAGTCTCCTTCCAACTCCAAATCCCCATGTTCAGTACTCCCAGCTCAAGCCTGCCTCTGGCCCTCAGACTCGGTGCTCCTCCTTTGGTCTTTCCAGCTTTTGCATCTCAACTTCCCCCTAATGGTCCATCCGGGTGTGTTTCCCTGGTCCGCAGCATCCATGTGGCCCCATGGATAATCCCCCTCCTTCCCTCCGCCCTCCCAGCAGCCACTCTTCTGGCACCCCACGTGGTGTTCCCCCAAAGGAGTGACCTGCTCCCCATCTCCCTGGCCCTCATCCCAGGCACACGTGGTCCAATGACACGGAGACCTGCACACTAGCCCCTGGATGCGAAGACAGTGACTCACCGAAGTTCTCCCCGCCCCAGATGTCCATGTCCATGTCATATTTCCCCAGGTAGTCGAACCAGGATTTGTCCATCACGAAGAGCCCTCCAGCTATGATTGGAGTCCTGTGCATTTGGAAGGAAAAGAAGGAGGGTCAGTCATGGGAGCGGGGCTGCTGCCGTGTTCTCTGTCCTGGTGGTCCTGATCTTGAGGCCATACTGTCCACTTACCTCAAACAGGAACATGCTCCAGGGTTTTCCCTTCGACTGTAAATCTCCTGACCCTGCAGACAGGCTAATATGCTCGTCTGCACACCTCCTGTGGGGCAGTCGGGATTTGCTCAGAACCCCGGCTGTTCGGAGGGCCTGGGGAGCCTCCCCCTGGCTTCTGCCACAGGCCCTGCCCAGCGGGGCTCTCCTGGGAGCTCCAGTACAGGGAGCGGGGACCATGGGCCACTGACCAGGCAGAGAAGACGGGCTGCGGCAGCAGCTGTGAACAGCACATCCATTTCTTGAGACTGGACTCTCTCTTCTTTTTTTTCCTCTCTTTCCTTCTGCTACAGATTGAGTTTTATCCCCCGAAAAACATGTTGAGGTCCTAACCCTGAGTACCTCAGAATGTGACCTTATTTAAAAAGAAGGTCTTTACAGAGGTGATCAAGTTAAAATGAGGTTATTAGGGTGGGTCCTAATCCAATAGGACTGGTGTCTTATAAAAGGGGACATGTAGTTGCAGAGACAGACATGCACAAAGAGAAGACAATGTGAGGAGACACAGAGAGAAGACGGCCCTCTGCAAGCCCAGGAGAAGGTCCGGCACAGCCCTCAGAAGGAAGCAACCCTGCCCCCACACGGCAGGACACGGACTTTTCTGATAGATTTCTCTACACTGCCCAGTTTAGGAGAACAGATGCTGTGGGTCAGGCCAACAGCCATAAATTTCCAGGAAATAACTCTTAATGACTGAAGAAGAAAGCCATAACACATCCTGGAGACAGGGACAGGAGAAAACAGGGGCAGAGGACGATGCACAGGATTACCGCTAAATGCCAGGACCGCTAAATGCCAGGTCCGCTAAATGCCAACACCTGTCTTGGACTTCCAGCCTCCAGAGCTCAAGACGGTATGTTTCTGTGGTTTAAGCCACGCAGCCTGTGGTACTCTGCTGCAGCAGCCCTAGTAAACAAACACACCCTCATCTTCATTCTCTTTCCTTGGGGTCCTCTCCCAAGCTCCCCTCCCCTTGACCACTGCAAGAGATTCCGGAGAAGCCACTTGGAAAGGAAGGGCTGCGGAGTCCAGCCAAGCAACCCGATAAGCACAAGGACGCATGTCTGCAAGAATCGACAGCTCGGCCTGGGTGCTGGCAAGCCCTCCGGGACCCCGCCCCTCATTCCGTGGGTCCAGAGGGCGAAGGGCGTTTTCTTCTATGTCAGTTAGTTGACGGGGAGCAGGTCAGAAGCTCGGTCTCCCAATGCCACGACACCCTACTATCCTCTGGGAAACACTTGTCCTCTGAGGAGCAGAGATGTTCCCACAAGAAGAGAACCTGCCCCGAAAACCCTACCCCTGGGACAGAGAAGGGAAACCCAGAGGCAGCGGCACCATCACCGCCTTGACCTTGACTTTGTCCTGGTCCACTTGCCACATCAGACACTTCCGGCAGCAAGTAACCGAGGCACTGGTGTGTGCTGCGTGGTCCTGAGGATGGTGAGAAGGTTCTGCTCTCCCTTTAGGAGCAAATGGCACTATCTGGCATGCCACGTGGCTCCAACCTCCCTCTCGGCATCACGCCAGGTCATGAAAGCTGGAGGAGGGAGGAGGGACTGGCGGGAAGATGCGACAGAGGTCCCACTGCAAAGTTCTCCCAATTCCCACCGTTTGTCTGAGTGTCACCACTCAGTTCTTCACAGCCCTTTGAGTCTCAGTTTGACTTAAGTTAGTTCAATGAAAATGATCAAACATTTACTCTGTGGCAGGCCCCGCATTGCAGAGGTGCCCCTGAAGAGCCCAGAGCATCCCTGCAACCCCGGCAGGAGCAATCCCTGTCCCGTGGTCTTCTCTCCACATCCTGAAGCACTTGCTGGCCTCCTGACGTTCCACTGGAGGCAGGAAAGTTTTAGATTGGAGGTTCGCAACAGGCCTGGGACACGTGCACCCTCCAGTCTTGGGAACACTGAAGCCACACACACGATGCAGACACCGCTGGGTGGACCCCTGTGCTCTACTCTACGCCGAGCCCTCGGATGGGCCTGAACCCCAGGCGGCCATCTGGCCACTGTGCTGTGGGTCACAATGGGGTCTGGAAGTGAGAATGTAGATGAGGACAAGGCAGCACCGCAGAGGCAGCCCAAAGCTGACGCGCCTGTCGTGTTCTCACGTGGGACGCGGCAGTCGTGTGTGTTCATAGCAGTGGCCATGCCTTGACAGCAGCCTCCACTTACAGCAATGGCTGACTCGACCTACCTGGGCTGAATCCTGACATCCAGCACCTGAGGGCTAAGGAACCATCTTTTCTCTTGTCAGAGGCTCAAACGGGACCATCTGGGACCCTCCAACATTTAGCTGGAAGTGTAAATATTGACATGGCATGTGCGTGGGTGGACAGCGCTGGGCAAGTCCTCAGCACAGGTCTCCACCGGCCCCCATCCCTTCAGCAGAAGTCTCCACGAGGACGGAAACCTCCTAAAATAAGGGCAAAGGCGGTGCTGGCCTGGCAAAGGGTCCTCTTGGTTTCTGCCCAATCGTGTGAGCATCTCCCACGGACTGCTTCCCTATACCACGTGACAGTGGGAAGGGCCAAGTGGTTATGAATCTGTCCACCCCTAACACTTGCCCTGACTCACCTAATGGGCTCAGTGGGGTCCAGGCGCCGAGCCTTCTGCTCCGGTGTGAGCTGCTCCCACTGGAAGTGGAGGCTCCAGTCAAACCCTGAAACACAGCATCCACATGGCTGACTTGGTCTCTCTGATGCACCTGCAGACCTTGTTCATTCTGTCCCTTTACTAGAAGCTCAAGAACGTACCCGGTTTCCCAGGTGGTCCCAGGGATAACAGGTCTCACCCAAGCTGGTCGGCAACACAGCTGCCTGATTTCCCTTCCGGCTTCCTTCTTTCTCTACCCCCTACTGCCTCTCTGAGGCTTCTCTGCTGGGTGGACTTAGGGAACAAAGGGCACAGGATAGAGTGGGAGTTGACAGAGCCCAAGAGTGGGACCTAAGGGGGACACGATGGACAGTTATGGAGTGTGGCCCTTGGCCAAGAGTCTCGGGAGTGGGGGCGTGTAAGCAGGAGGTCTGTGAGGGGCTGAATCACCCCAAACCCCTCTTGAGGAGCCCAGCACTCAGCCCTGGGCAGAACTGTGGTGGGCCTTGAAGAGAGGGAGGCACCCAATACTGACATGCTGGAACAATTCAGGCCCCACATTGGAGCGGGGCCCTTGCTTCCCTCGAATCCTCAGGCCCTGGAGTGACCCCGTGTTGGAGCTAGAGCTCAGGGGGCTAGGAGTGACCTGCCACCCCCCCGGCCCTTCCATTCACAGTCCCCATGGTGAGGGCCACCCTGGAGCTATTGACATTACAGGATGCAGGGCTAGGTGATTTTTCTCACTTTCCCCCTTAGCGGCAACGACCAGGAGAGAAAGAAAGTCCTTACTGGGCAAGGGTGCTAGCCCCACTCACCCCCTCTAAGTTCCGTGGCCGACTCGATGTAGTTGAAGGTGTCCAGGTGGATGATATCGATCACGGGGCACACCACCCGCGTGTAGTCCTGTGAAAAGAAGGCCTGCACGCTCAGATGGCGGCATAAGAGAGCCAGGCCAGGGCTGGGTTCAGGGCCTTGACTGAGAACTTGCCTCTCTGGATCTCAATGTTCTCATCTATAAAATGGGCCAACAGACACTGCGACCTCTCCAGGTATGATGCCTACAATGCTATGAGCCTTTCCTTTACTCCCAGGCGCCTTCTCATGGCCATGTAGTCAGGGTGGAGACACGGGGAGGCTGGCTGGGGCGTGCTGCACACTGAGGAAAGGGACGTCAGGAAGAAGGGGACCCGTGAAGTCCTTCAGTGCCATGGGGCTCTCAGGAGGCAGAGGACACAGTCAGCCAGCAAGGTGGCCTCAAGCCTGCAGCTCCAAGAAGCAAAGCCACACCTCCACAGTGGGAATTTCCCAACACTTACCTTCTATGCCTATGGTTCACGGGCAAGTTGATGCGTAGCATCTCCAGAGATTCCAAACTTGAGTTGTCACCTGTGAGAATCAAGCCTGTACCTCCAGCCCTGACTTTGCTCCTCACTTCCAGGCTCGGGCGGATGGCCCCTCCATGTGGACGCACACGGCCTTTCAGCGGTGCCTTCACCATCCTCTCCCCACACACGCTCCTTCCCTTGGTTCCCCATTTCTGTCAACATATCCCCCCTTCCTCCCCAGCGCTACCTTAAGAAGCAACACCTCTGCCCATCAACTGGACGGATCCTGCCGACTGGAACTCTAAAACTGCTTTTCTGAATGGATGCCGACTCTCCCTTACCCCCTCGCGCCTGGCGAACGCGGCAGTGGACTCCCAGCTCCTCTCCCCACCCTCACCTCACCCCTTTCCCTTTCGTTCTACAGGTGGCTGACAGAGCTGTCTTTCAAATCTCACTCTGTAGCTCAACAGCTAAAAACTTGAACTGCCTTGAAGATAAGGTTCAAACTCCTTAGCCTGGCATCCAAGACCATCAAAAACAGGCCTGTTTCTAGCTTTCCGGCCTCATTGCTTGCTACTTCCCCCAGGCTACCCCGCTGACAAGCATCAACGTCATCCAGGGGCTAGTTTCAAAATCTGCAAGACAAATTCACCAGTCCTTGGGGGCCATCAAGGCACTGCGTATGTTTTTAAAATGTTCCTTAATTCTGGATGAACACTCCCGTACTGGTATGCAGGAGGGGAAACTGGGCTCTCACGGGCAGGATAGTTGAGCTGTGACCAGGAGCCTCACTGGCTGAATGGGAATCCAGCAGCTGGGAGGAGACAACAGGCCTGGGCCTACAAGGCAGGACCACTTTTCCAACCCTTTGCACCTATCACCCCCGGTCAGCATGGGCAGGAACTTCTGTTTCTCTTGCAGTCATTTAATTTCCTCTCCCATAAATAAGGCCGTCTTCTAATTTTAAGCTCAGATTCACCGAGCACCCGCCTTGACATTCACAGACTTAATTTGGCCCTTGGCCTCCACACACAGCTCATCTCAACAGTGACAAGGTGCCTCTGAAGCCAACTGGCTCCTGCGAAAGGAAATGCTCATTTTCAATGCATTGCTTCCCCCTCTGGGATGTGCACAGATGCTTCCTGTACAGCCCCTGCCCAGCTGCCACAGTGCTCTGGGGCCCCTGTCACCATGCGTCCGTGTGTATATACACACTGCACGCACACACAGCCATCCACCACCCACACCAATATCTCCACAGAGACACACCCCAAAGATATTCTCCTGACTTGAATTCTGAAATGTTCTCAGAAGTTCAGAGACTGATCTTCTATGGGTCTGACAAAGTCCTCTTTTTGCCTTTGTCTGCTGAGTTTGGGCCTCTACAGCTTCACTGAGTCTTTAGGTAAAAACCCTGTGCCATAAAGGATTAACCTAAAGATACGTTTAGCCCTTGCTCAACTCCTGAGAGGTAACTTCTAAGCCCTTGGCATGTTCTGCCTATAAAAGTGCCTGTTCACCTGGGACCCTGGGGTTACGTCAGACAGTCTATGCTAAAGATGAGGTTTGTGGTGACGGCCTTGGGTCACGGGGTGCCAACTCAACTTGACCCCTGGAGGGGCATGGAAACCATGGCGGTGATTAGCCACGTCTACGTGACTGGCCTCCAATAAAAACCCTGGACACCTAGGCTTGGGTGGGCTCCCCTGTTTGGCAATGCTCCGTGCATGTTGCCACACATCCTGGCTGGGGGAAGCAAGGGCTGCCCGCACACCAGCACTGGGAGGGGACAACTGCACGATCGTGCCTGGAACTCCCCCCATGCACCTCTTCCCGCTGCTGATTTTAATCCACATCCCTTTGCGGTAATAAACAGTAACCACGTGTGTAGCATCTTTGCTAAGTTCTCAGTCCTTCTAGTGAATTACTGAAGCTGAGGGTGGTCTTGGGGACCCCAAACTGCAATACTGTTTATTTTTAATCTTTCCTCAATATTTGGAAACTGCAAGGCAAAATAAAATGCTGGTTGCTTACCTTGGCCACAGGCTTCCCCAGAAGCCACCCATGGGCTCTGCCTCCAGGGCTGTGACAGACTCTGGGGTACTCTTCTGTAAGCTCTGAGGGTTTCTGTCCTTCCACAACACGGTTGTGACAGCTGCTTGGCTCAGAGTCACAGAGGCCAGACAGGCAGAGAGGGACGTTTGGGGCTAAGTGCTATGTGGAGCCAACCTTACGAGGGGGCTGCAGAAGATGTTAGACATGACCCCTCGAACACAGGACACAAACCTCCCTGAGTGACCCTGGCGGTCATATCTGCTCCACTTCTGTATCCCTCAGCCCCAGGCCAGAGCCGGCTGGGCAGCAGGTGTTCAGCTGGCATTGGCTAAAAGAGGGCAGCTATGAACTCTCTCTGAGGACACTGTCAATGGCTAGAGGCCAAGCAGGTGGATCAATTACAGCTGAGCAGGATGGCCTCTCCTCACACAGGCACAGGGATGGATGGACTCTCCCTAAAGATGCCCAGATCCACTGCAGGTCCCCACCTGTGTGCTCCCGTGGCTTTATCTTTAAGGCTAGGTCCACAGGTAAGCTCAAACGGCAGCTGCTGAAATCCCCGGCAGATCAAGAACAACACGCCCTCCCCCCTCCGACACAAATCCAAGCCCAAGCCCCACTGAGAGCCCATGGCCATCAATTACCCCTCCAGTCGTACCTCTCTTCTTTCTCCACCATCTCATATAGTTAAAACCACATTGTAAACGGGCAACCAAAGAACTTCTAGAGACGACCATTCACTCATTGCATCCACCAGCATCACTGAGCACCTACTACGGTTTAGGGACTGTGGATGGTACAAAGATGAATAAGCTCTTGCTGTCTAGGGAAGGTGGTGGACAGGAGAGCAGAGGAGTACAGTGTGGGGTGTCTGCTAGCCTGGAGGGAGGGATGGGGGAGCGAGAGGGGGGGTCAGGGACCTGGGTTCCCATTCTGGTTCTGACATCTAGAATACGTTTTTTTTGTTGTTTGTTTTTGTTTTTTGCGGTACGCGGGCCTCTCACTGTTATGGCCTCTCCCGTTGCGGAGCACAGGATCCGGACACGCAGGCTCAGCAGCCATGGCTCACGGGCCCAGCCGCTCCGCGGCATGTGGGATCCTCCCGGGCCGGGGCACAAACCCATGTCCCCTGCATCGGCAGGCGGACTCTCAACCACTGCGCCACCAGGGAAGCCCTAGAATACATTTGACCTTAAGCAAATCAGCACATTCTGAGGAACTCTGTTTCTTCATCTATGAAGTAAAGGCAAATTATAATTTGCAAAACTATCCTGCCTTCCTAACAGGGCTTTTGGAAGGAACAAGAAAGGAAGCATGTGAAAGGGCTCTGAAGCATATGTAAGCCATTATTTATATCAATTTGCCAAATGCTACAGGGATTGAAATTTCTTAAAATCTTTTTTTCCTACTAAAGGAATATGTAGATAAGGGTGGCAGGGAAGAAGCCTCTGTTTAAAAAACCCTAACAACTTGGTGCTTGTTTCAAGTATCATCATGTAATTGAAGGGAAGGAAGGGAAATCAAAGAGATTTTCCATGTGGAAAACACCAGCTGAGGACAGCTTCTGACAGCTCAAGCCCAACCTCTTCCTTATCTATTTCTATTTTTGAAAATCCCAAACTCCAATTACAGCTTAAAATTTCCACTTCCACTCACAAGATCAAATCACGTTTTACTCTGAGATGAGACACATACGAGACACGTGGAAACAGAGGCTGACACATGCCCACACTCCCCATCCTGAAGGGGATGTCTCAGCAGAACCATCTCGTTATCAAGAGTCGGGGTCTGCTGAAAACCTCTGCAGGTGAGGGTGGGACCACAGTCTGGGGTTTGTCTGAGCAATCCTCTGCCATGAAAGCTTTAGGTCAGACAGCGGTGGGCACTGGGAGCTTGGCCTGGGGGGCTGAGCCCACTCTTGGGGCTGCATGACTCCTAGAGGAGGACTGCTGTGCAGGGATACACAAGAGAGCATTTTTTCAAAGAGGGCTTCAGAGATGGACTCAGCGCCACGGGGAAGGAAAGGGCCTCCAGGTTCATTAAGGCTGCCCGAGGAAAGCATCCTGCAGGGACACATCAGCCTGGAGGTCCTTATAGGTCAAACACCGAATTACCACACAACCCAGCAATTCTACTCCTTGGTATGTACCCCAAAGAATTGAAAGCAGGTACTCAGAGGAAAACCTGTATACAAATGTTTGTAGCAGCATTATTCACAATGGTAAAAAAGGCAGAAACAACCCAAATGTCCATCAGTGGGTGAGTAGGTAAACAAAATGTGGTGTATACTGTGACATTGTGATATGAAAAGAAATCTGAATTTAGCCTTTGTTCCTCCTAAAACTCTTGGAATTTCCTGACTGATTGGGGGTGACAGGAGTATCTTTTGTTCTCATAATAAGCCGTTTTCACTCTTTCTGAGTTTATACTAATGAGGTGACTCTTGGAGGAGGGGGGGCTGGTTCCCAGAGGAACCATGTGATTAAAGGGCTGGAAATTGCAGCCCCACGCCCAACCCCCTCACATTCCCTTCCCCATTTTCCCCCCACCTCCAAGGAGAGGAAAGACGCTGGAGATTGAGCTCAACCACCAATGGTCAATGATTTCATCAACCACGCCTATGTAAAGAAACCTCCATGAAAACCCTAAACAACACGGTTTGAAGAGTTTCCGGATTTACTAAGAGTGGACTTGAGGACATAGGGAGGGGAAAGGGTAAGCTGGGACAAAGTGAGAGAGTGGCATGGACATATATACACTACTAAATGTAAAAGAGATAGCTAGTGGGAAGCAGCTGCATAGCACAGGGAGATCAGCTCGGTGCTTTGTGACCACCTAGAGGGGTGGGATAGGGAGGGTGGGAGGGAGGGAGACACAAGAGGGAAGAGATGTGGGGATATATGTGTATGTATAACTGATTCACTTTGTTATAAAGCAGAAACTAACACACCATTGTAAAGCAATTATACTCCAATAAAGATGTTAAAAAAAAAAAAACTTTCTGGGTTGGGGAAGAAAGCAGGGTGTGGATTCCTTTTCCATGGTCCATCCCAACTCTCCCTCGAAACTCTGCCCAAAATAGGTGTTCGATAAATGTCTGGTAGTTAACTTAGAGGCACGAAGCGAGCCCGTTTTCCTCCTATTCCAACCTTATCACCTCCCGTTGCATCTAGTTTCGTATTATTATCATTTCCAAACACTGAGCACCTGACTCTGTGACCACAGTGAGGTGATTGGTGCCGCCCTGGGTTTGTCATCTGTTAAGGGAGACAGAGAACTAAACCCAGAAAAGGAAATTGTAGGGCTAAGTGGGCAATTCTTGCTGGGAGTGATCCCAGCTGGCCACGCAGTCAGGAAAGACTTCCTGGAGGAGGGGAGACATGGGTGAGGCCCTGGAGAGCAAGGGGGTTGTGGAGAGGAGGGGAAGGGCATCCAGGGACAGGAAGGGCTTAGAGGGAGATGAAGCAGTGGGCGTGTCGGGCACGGGCAGGGAGGAGGAGGAGTCTAGCTTTGTAAGAGTGTTAGGCTTGGGGGGGGCTCGCTGCATTCGTAGATGGCGCACAAAGGGAGGGGAGGACGTGGAAGGGCCTCCAGCGCCGGGCCAAGCCCCTCAACAGAATGGTCTGCTCATAACCGACTATGTCTCCATCCAGACCTCTTCACCTGGTTATGTCACACACTTATACGAGCCCTCCCGATCTCAGAGAAAGTGGTCACGGGATGGGTTTTAACATCTAGGCCCAGGTGTGGGAACTCTGTACACCCACCGAGGTTCTCTCAATGGATGAACAAAGTTGGTGAGGATTTCTCAGTACTCTGAGCGGTTCACACATCTCAATTCCTTCATCCTCTGAAAACCGACATTTTGCAATAGGAGTCAAGGAGCACCTTCAAGAGCGAGAAGGAAATAACCACAGCACAGGGGAGATGCTGTTGAGGCAACAATGAGGCCCCTGGTGCTGGTGGTACCAGGTAGGAAATATCAGCCCCAATTATATGATTCTCCCTGTGATCCTCACCTGTGAAATGGGTATGTTAAAAATACCCGACTTCACAGAGCAGCTGCAGGAGACAGTAACTCAGGGAGGAAATGAACAGCATAAATGCTAGTCACAGACACTGGCATCTAAGCATGCAGTGCTTTCTGCAGATCAAGGCAGGGGAGGGGTGGATGGATTTTTGGGAATATAAAATAATGATGGGAAAATTAAAAAAAAATTTTTTTTAAATTTCAAGAGGAATAACTGAGACCCAGAGAGAGAAAGCAGACAGAATTCTAGGGTAATTTAAGGGCAGACAGAGGCAAGGAATTCAGGTCTCTTAGCATCCACCCCCGGCTCCCACCTTGGCCTTTGGATGAGGGTGACACATGGCTGGAGATAAGTCAGAAGCCTCAGGATTTGCATTTTGAGGCCTGGTTAATTCCACTGCCTCCTTTTCACAAATGACACTCATCAGCACTCCCTTTCTGGAACTTTCTAACATCTGGGAGAAATCGCTCTGGGCAGTTCTCTTGGCCAGGAAGCTGCGTGTGTCATGTACCAGCCATCGGCAGCCCCGCCTGCAGGCCTGCTGTGGGTGACAGTGTGAGGCAAAGAAGAGGTCCTGGGCTTTGTTCCACCGCTGCCTGCTGGGCGACCCCGGGGAAGGCCACTCTCCCCCATTCTCTTCATCTATAAAATGGGGATAGCAATCTGTCCCACCCACCCCCCAAGGGATTGAGGACACATGTGAAGTCCTGAGCTTATGGAAGTGGGGGGCACGGAACCCACCTCGCTCACCTCTTTGACCCTGTGCAGCAGGGGCTGGAGCCAGTCCCTGTTCACCTCACAGTGGCTGTCGAGAAAAGTCAGGGTGGTGCCCTGAGCAACATCGGCACCCCGGATCCGGGACCGCACCAGACCTGCAGGAGGGACAATCGGCCGAGTGGGCGCCAGCGTCACTCCATTGTCTGGGACCACACAGAACACGCGCCCAAACGCAGCCCACCCCCACCCCCACCCCGGCCCCACCCAGCAGCACAGACCCACCTTGCCGCTCGTTATTGCGTAAGCATTTCACCTTGGGTAGCTTGAGGAGCTGTCTGCAGTCCTCGGCTGCAAAGACAGGAGGTCACGTGGATTGAGCGCCTGGGGGTGGAGGTGAGCGGCAGCCCTGCCTGCCGTCCCCGCCCCCAACCAGGGTGCCCTGCCTTGAAGCCAGGGTGTTTGTGGGCTTTGGATGGGGCTGACTGACCACAGTTAGCAAAATACAACGTGGCCGCAAGGGGGCCACTTTGGAGCAGGTCAGTCACACAGTGGCACCTGCGTACTTGCTGGAACACTGCCAGATGGGAAATCTTGGCATGGTCACCTGGGGACATTTCTGCTTTTTTATAGATCATTCAAAGCATGATCAGAGTCCTATTCACTTACATGGGGCCTGAAAAAAAGCCACTGGGAGGCCGGAGAATGGATGAGACAAATTTTGGAGTTTCCTTTCAGTTCATGGACTCAATACAGGAGACCCTATTTGTTAGGGGATCCATCCGGTGTATCCCGTCACCCAGAGCTCATTCAGCTCTCCACCATGCAGGGAAATGTGCTGGGATAGGCAAGAGACCCATCCTAGGCATTCACCCTGGGTCGCCCTGGCATGCCTGCCTGCCCCAGCACTCCTTGGCTCTGAACTCCACATCATAAGTTTTGATTTTGCTTCACTGTTTGGCCAACCTCAGCCTCTCTGCTTGGGTCTGGACTCTACAGAGTGACCACAAAGACTTAGAGGAGCTTCCTCGGAGCCAGGCGCTGTTCTAAGCACTTCAAATACGTTAACACGTTCATCCTTATGTAAGCCATATATATCATTGTTATCCCCATCTTATAGGCAAGGAAACTGATGTGCATAGAGGTCAATAATTTGCCCAAGGCACACAGCTAGTAAGTGAGTCAGTGACAGGTCTCGGATTTGAAGCCAGGCAGTTGGCTCCAGAGGCCATGCTCTAACCACTAAGCTATTCTGCTTCTAAGTGAATCCAACAGCATTCCCGTCTCCAGCCTCAGTGCCAGCTACCTCCCAGCAGGACGAGTGTCTCCCCAGCTCCAACCCCTTTCTCACTAGGGAAGGGAGATCAGGTCACTGAATTTCAGAACTCAGGTCTGATCTGATTACCCTGGATCTGGTGCACAACCTACTTGTGCATGACTTCCAAGGTTCTGAGGCTGTGTCAGAGGTGTGGGCTTCCAGCCTTCCTACAGCAGACCCCAGTGTGGTAGTGGCTCTGACGCCCAGCTTCAGGCATCAGGGCTGGTGGGGAGAGACTCCACTCTTCTGGGACTCGGAGCTATCCCCAGCGGCCATCACCTGCTTCCCCTGGTTTGCCACTGGGAAGAAGCGGTTCTGCATGCATGTGGCTGACTGCCTGCAGCAGTACTGGGGCTGGGATGACAGCTCTCGGAAGAGGAGCCAGCAATATCCGTACTTGAAGTGTAACAGTGCTTCTGCGATGATCGTACCTGATTGTCAAACTGAACACACCGGTGTCTGAAACCTCCCTCGTGCTTTTCTCGGGGAAAGTGGACTTGGACTGTGAATTTGGGTGGGACCCAGGTTCTGGACAGGATGACTAGGGGATGGTAATGACCAGTGGTTGAAAGGTTGGAAGGCAGCTGCTCACTGTGTCATGGCCAAGTGATGGGACGTCCCCAAAACTGAACCCCCCTCCCCATGAGTCCTGCCATGGGAATGAAAGGAAGAGGGTAGGTGGCCTCAGCTCAGGCTGATGGATTATCAGAGTATATGAGTGAGGAATCTCTAGTCATGGGCCCTGCTTCAGGGCTTGGGGTCTCTTTGAAGGTATGGGGTCTCTTCAAGTCCAGGAACGTAGGTTGGGGGCAGTGACACACATGCATATACACACCAAACCCATCAAGAATCTACTGAATTGATCTGGTTAGATCCTCAAAGACTCATGGCAGAGAACCCAAGACATTGTTTCTCAAATGTAAGGTTTATGTACTCCTTGAGCCCCGCCTGGACACTCAGTGTCTTCCAACCTACTGTAAACCCAGGCTTCTTCCACCCCCAGGGAAGCAGTGGGCTCACCTCTGCTGGTTACACAGGGGCTGGGAACAGACATCTGTGTCCACAGCACAGGAGAGCGATGGTACTTACGGTCACTGCTGAAGTCATCGACTAATATGATTTCCTTGAGGAGATTCATAGGGGTGCGGTTTAATATGCTGTGAGATTGAAAGAGGAAAGATCGTCATGACTTCCAGCAGCAAATACATGTATCAACCTGAGCTTTATTTTTTAATTTTTTTGCGGTACGTGGGCCTCTCACCGTTGTGGCCTCTCCCATTGCGGAGCACAGGCTCCGGACGGGCAGGGTCAGTGGTCATGGCTCACGGGCCCAGCCGCTCCGCGGCATATGGGATCTTCCTGGACCGGGGAACGAACCCGCGTCCCGTGCATCGGCAGGCGGACTCTCAACCACGGCGCCACCAGGGAAGCCCTCAACCTGAGCTTTAAATAGACACCAGTGCATTTGAAGAATAAAACTCAGAACAACCGAAAAACTTTGTCCAGTCACACTGCTCCCTGTGAGCCACTGGGACACAACCCTGCTGTGTCTTAGTGGATGTCACCACCACCCACCTAGCACCCAGAGATCCGGTGTCACCCTCAACGACCCTCCCTCTCCCTGAAATCCTGCATCACACCAGTGACCAAGATGTGCTGGCTTTCCTTGAAAAGTATCACTCAGATCACCTTCACATCTATACCTCCAACCTGATCCAACCTCTTCTGCCTGTTTTTTTTCAGTAGCCCGACCTGTCAGGCCATCCTCCCGTGACCTCCAGAGTGAGCTTTCTGAAGCATAGATCTGATCTCCGATCGTGTGACTTTCCTCACTAATGCAAGTGCATAGGTTGACAAAAGGCTCCCCACAATCTACACCCCAAACCCTCAGCACGCTCTTCACGGCTTTTCCCGACCTGGAGCCAGCCCTCTTTCCAGCCTCCTCGTGCCCAGTGCCTTTATCTGGAGACATCCTGCTGGTTACAACCGAGGGCCGTTCTCCTACCGCTGCCACAGCGTGAAATGCCCCTCCTGTGCCACAAGGATCTATTCAAATGTCACTTCCTCTCTAGCGCCTTTCCAAGCCACTTAGTGAGAATGAACTGCTTCCTCCTCTGGGGTCCCTCAGCTGTTTGTATCTGAAGCTTCCTGCGGCTCTCACGCCAGCCTGACTCCAAGGGCTGGTTTTGTTGGCCCATCAAAATGGTCACCTCCCCGGCGGCAGGGGCCTTGTCAAGCTACTGTCTGTACTGCCAGAGTCCAGCTGTGCCTTGGCCATGACCATTCACTCCATTTAGTGCACACCTGCTATGTGCTGGGCGCTGGGTGTATGATGAGGATCAAAGGAGATGTGAGCTCTGTGAGAAGCTTGTGGTCTAGGAGCTACTTACTACAGGCTGTGTAACCTTGGGCAGGTTACTTCACTGCTCTGTGCAGTAAAGTATTCCCATCTGTATAACAGGGATAATAATAGCACCTATCACTCACAGGGCTGTTGGGAGAATTAAAGGAGAATGTTTCTAAAACATTTAGCACAGTGTCTGCTGGTAACAGTGATAAAAAGTGTAGCAATTATTACTGTTCTGTGCATCAGTGGTGATTTTTGAATTGACTTCATTTCCTCTCCTGTGCTGTGGATCTGTATGTACCCACTGGGCAAGGTTAGGTTTCTGGGTTCATTCTGGGTTTCGGGCCTGAGATGGCTGGATCCTGCTTCTCCTGAACATGCCAAACTGCACGGTTCCTCAGAAACATTCCCGGGCCACACCACCCACCGTGGGGCACCCAGCGCCCTGCGTGTATTGAGGACGGGGTTCAGATGGGCGGAGGCGTGTGTGCACCGGAGCCCTGTTTCTGGTGAGCTGTCCTTTCTAAGCAGGATGCAGAGACTTTCCAGGAGGAGAACTTCGCCTGGAGCTACCTTTATTCATGAAACCGTAGTTCTCACCATGGCAACTAGTGTGAGGGGGAGAGAGGAACCCCAACCCCAAGCCCTGAGCCCGCTGTTGGGAGGTGGGGACAGGGCAGGCAGGAGGTGGTGGGAGGGAACCCTCGCCACGATCATCCGAAAGGAAACACACCAAACCCAACAACCAGCCCTCTAATCAGAGTGGGATGGGGAGAGCGAGGCTGAGAGAGAGGGAAAAGTTGCTGGAAGAATACCCTCTAATGAGGTTTGATTACGGCTGTAGCTTCTGCACGCGATCTCCCCAAATCCCTGCCGGCTCTTTGAAATTCAAGAGTTGTCTTCTGTGAACATCAAAAGGTAAATCGCGTGCAGCTCTGTGCTGGTTGAACTGAGAGATGATTAGCGAATGAAAAATGTCCAGGGTTTAAAAAAGGAAAAAAAAAAAAAAAGAATGAAATCGTCAGCGGTAAGTGCTAATTACACCATTTCCTAGTGACACCTGGCTGGTTTTTGCTCCTCTAAACAGAGCAATTGGAGTGATGGTAGGGGCACCGAAAAAGTGACTCGGGGCTGGGAGGGCCTGAGATGGGCAGGTGGTCTGGGTGCCTGGGGTGGCTGGAGAAGGAGACAGGTCAAGTCCAGCCCAGGGGACCTGGCTCGGCCCAGATGGTCCCCCTGGGTCCTCTCTTCTGCACACCCCACCTTCATCCCCTGGACCCTGGTGGCTTCCATCTCCCTCCTTTGGTCTCACCAGTTCTCCGCCAGGACAGCTCACCAGTCCCTCTACAGCCAAGCCGACCCTCCCTTTCCTCCAGGGCCCGGCTTTTTCCTTGCTTCACCCCCACTGCACTGTTCTGAGCCCTTTCTTTTCACAGCCTAGCAGGGGAGTGAGTGCTCGCCTCATGGGCGCATCGGGGGTCACACTCGTCCTGGGAATTATCCTGAGTCTCCTATCCACAGCTCGCTCTCTGCCACAGGGCGGCTGCCAGCAGCGTCTACACCTTCTGCCCGCCGCGCCCTAACCATGGGGCCCCCCGGAACCCCCTGAGAGATGGCAGGTACAGCAGCGTGGGAGGCCAGGCAGCCTCTACCATCCACTACTATGCGATCCTGAGCAAGACACCGGGAAGGTCCCAGCCTTCATTTCCATCTGTAATTACAGCTTCCTTGCAAAGGCAGGTGATGTTACTACTTGACCTACTCCACAGGCTATTGTGTGTGTGAAATGAGGAAATGTATTTGAAATTGCTTTGAGAACTGCACGGGGCTACAGGCAGGCAGCGTTTATCAGACGTTCCACAACTACCAGTTGAATGAAGACCTGGGGCCGGTTGACAGTTGAGTTTAGTTGTTCTGGAGTCAGACCGACTTGGGTTCGAGTGCTGTGTCTGCGGATCTGCCATTCACTAACCGGAGAGCTTCAGGAAGTACTGAACTGTCAGCACACTGCCTCAGCCACAGAAAAGGAGCTTAGCACCCTGCCTGGTGCCCAGCAGCTGCTCCCGGAATCTGAGGACTGACAATGATGGCGATACCGGTTCTCAACGTGTGATCCCAGAACCAGCAGCATCAGTATCACCTGGGGACCTGTTAGAAATGCAAAGTCTTGGGCCCCACTCTAGACCTACTGAGCTGGAATACGTGGGGATGGGGCCCAAGAAACCACGTTTTAACGAGCCCTCCAGGGGATTCTGATGTCTGCTCAAGCTTGAGAGCCACAGCCTCAGAACACTGCTGCCTACCCAGGCTCACTGTGCCGGGCACTGTTCCAAGGCCTTCACCTACCTGAAGTCATTCACTCCTCTCCACAATCAGGTGAGGCAGTTATTACCAGTATTCCTTGTTTGGCAGAAAAGGAAACTGAGGCAGAGAGGTGAAGGAGGTGCCCAAGGTCACACGGCTGGTAAGGGCAGAGTGGGCAAATCTGGCCCCAGGGTCCAATCTCTTAACCACCTGAATCTGAGAGACTTCTCCTCTAAATCTAGGCTATTACCAAAAGCCACAGCAAGGAGATTCAAGCTACAAACTGGCCAGTCAGCATGGTCCGGAGCCCCCCTGGGAGGCAGGGGGCCGGAGGGCGCTCCAGAAGAAGGGGGCGGCCCTGGGTCTCACATATGCACGGGGTCTCGTGGCAACACCAGTCAAGATAAACCATTCTTCAGGGCTTTTCTCAGTCCTTAAGTGAGAAAAGTCCCCGAACTCATCAAGGCTGTGACTCTCTCTCTCTCCCCCCATCACCCACTACATCATGCCTCTGCCTGGCTCTGAGCGCCCCCATGTGTGCCTTCCCCCACCCCCCATCCCCAGCTAATGCAGGAGCTTGGGCAGGGATGGGCAGAGGGACCAAGGCCTGGCCCGGCGCTGCATGGCAGGGACGAGAGGGCAACTCGGTCCTTCCCAGTTCCTCGAGCATCCTTCCCTTGCCAGAGCCTGGCAGCAAAGCCATGAGAATTCTAGAAAGTTAAAGATGAAAAGACGCCTTAGAAAAGATCCTTTCATCAACAAAAGTGAGATAGGAAGTGCTCTTCATTCAATTCTCTCTCAGTGGCTAGCGATTTATTTGAGCAACAGGATAGGGAGTAAAAGGGAGGTACGGATTCCCAAGGCAAAGGACACCTGGCCACGGAATTTCCTAGAAGTAATCTTTTTGCCTCCACCCCTAAAATTCACTTCCGCCCTGCCTGCTAATGATGTTAATGCCCGTCTGGTCATACCTGGCTCTTGGGCCCTAATTCTGATGTTTTCATGCAACACACTTGGGTCTGAGCCAGGGGCCTGGCTCACACTGAAGTTCCTGAGAGGCAGGAAAGAGGTCCTGAGCTCTCTCAGCAAAGCGCCCAGCAGAATTGGGGGTATAGTCTGGTACTTCACGGCGCCTTCTGAAGAGCATGGTGTTGATGGGCCCCAAGCCCCCTGCAGAGTGCAGGGCACCAGGGCCTCGGGGGAAGCCCTCCGTCAGGCTGGCAGACAGAGGCGCTGGGGCTGCACCCCTACTGCTCCCCACTTCCACCCAGGAAGTCAGAAACCCGAATCCTGGCTCCTGTGCTTCCCAGCTCTGTGGACTTGGCCTCCGTTCCCTACGTGCACCTGGACTTCACAAGGTTCGATGGGGCTCCAACTGAAGTGAGAGATAAAATGTGTTCTGTGGGGCTTCCCTGGTGGTGCAGTGGTTGAGAGTCCGCCTGCCGATGCAGGGGACACGGGTTCGTGCCCCGGTCCTGGAAGATCCCACATGCCGCGGAGCGGCTAGGCCCGTGAGCCATGGCCCCTGAGCCTGCACGTCTGGAGCCTGTGCTCCGCAACGGGAGAGGCCACAACAGTGAGAGGCCCGCATACCGCAAAAAAAAAAAAATGTGTTCTGTGGACCATAAAGCTCAGCATACGTTTAACATGTTAGTATTATTATCATAAAGTACCATCATTACTGTTATAAAGAGACGGAGAAGCAGCAGGAAGAGAATGAGAAATAAGTCTTAGAGCTGAGAGGGGTGAGTCTGAGGGCAGCAGCTGAAGTGCCCCTGAGAACATAAACGTAGTGTAAGGAAAGCATGGGGGACCTGGGGTCCCCACATTATAATGGCCCCCAAATGTCCCAGGGTAATGTCTTCTTGTGGGAAATGTGACAGAACTTGAAACATGAAAGACCTTTCTATCACCATCTTTCCAGATGTGGCTAATGACCTATCCAAGGTCACAAGGCAAGGAAGTGGTAGGGTGGGGACTTGACCCAGGTCTTCAGACTCCAAGTGTGGTGCCTTTTTAGGTACCCCAGAGCCTCTTTTCTTTTCAGAGCTCACTAGCTGTGCAGACACAGGGATGGCTGCTCTGTGCCAGCACAGTCTCAGTCCCTTTACCTGAATTAACCAAAGCAGCTCTATGCCGTAGGACTAATTATTATGCCACAGGGAGGTGAGGTAAGACATGAATAAGATACAGGCCTTACCCGTCAGGAGTTCATTGAGGATCACATCTGGGAAAAATGCATTAAGTGCTAGAGTAGAGATGTGCAGAGAAGCAGCCCAGAAGAAGGCCCTGATGGGTGTGTGTGTGTGTGTGTGTGTGTGTGTGTGTGTGTGTGTGTGTGTGTGTGTGCGCGCGCGCGCGCGCGCGCGCGTGAGCATGTGTTGAGGGGGATGGAGGTGCGTGGCATCAGAAGACTCCTCCAAGGAGGAGAAGAGGTCAGCCTGGAAGGCAAGGAGTCTCTCTTGGATGCTTTTGGCAGACCCCAGTTCTAATCCCAGACTGATGCTGGGGGTGGAGGATGTACTCAGCCACAGAGCCCCAGCTTCCTCATCATCTGTGAAAATGAGAACTCATGTTCTAGAGGCAGTCTACGCAGTGGTTAAGGGCAAGTGCTCTGGGACCAAGTCCTCTATGACTTCCAGTGACCTTCTATAAGTAACCCGATGCCTCAGGCCTCTATCTTTCCTCCTGTATAATGGGATAATAGCCGCCCTCATAGGAGCGTGAGGAGTGACTACTAGCGGATACATGTGGAGTGTCCTGAACGGTGCCTGGCAGGTACTTAGAAACACTTGAACTGGTCCCCCTCCCCACGCGGGCAGACATGCCCTCGCCAAGTGCCAGCCTGGAAGGCTGACACACGGGAAAGCTCTTACCTGCGGATGGTTCTGAGCAGGGTGGAGCGGGCCTCGTTGTGGAAGGTGATGATGATGCTGGTGGGAGGGAGGTCCGTGCAGTACCCCAGCAGGGTGCATCTGGGGAAGGCAAGGCAGCGGGACAAGAAGACCTTTAGAGACAAAGCAGATCTCAAGGGCTGGAACCAAGGGCATCACTGGCGTGGACAGATGCCTGGTGTCTGGTGGGGCCCCCTCCAGCTGCACAGCACTGTGTAAGACCCCAGTGCCTCACCTGGCCCTACGGGGGAGCCCAGGAAGCTCCGAGAATGAGTAGAGCTGAATCTCCCACCACCTCGGGGAAACTTGGGCCTGGAGTCGAATTAAGTTGACGTACAGAACATAAATGTGGGATTTGCCGCGTGCCTGGGTTACAACACATAGTTCCTGGTAGCCACATAAGCCCACCCCCAAGCCTTGGGCTCTGCTGCCCAGTCTGTGTCCAGCCCAGCCTGCCAAGGCCTCCCTGTGTTCTGGGCCAGCAGCTCCAGCCCACCACACCACGCTGACCCCTGACTTCCGGCCACACACACCGAAATCTGGCATATTTAAAGAGGCAGAGCCCTAAAACCCAGCATTCGTAGGAAAACGCCATCTTGAAAAAGCATTCACTTCCCCATGTCCAGGATCATTTTGTATGACAATTACATGTGGGGTAATACCAAGTTAATACCTCACTGCAAGTGAAAATTGTAGCCCGCAGCCCGAAAATTACTATAATAATGGAAATAAACCCACCAAGTGAGGCGGGGGCCACCAGGGGCGATCCTGGGTAAACGCTGCCTCCTGATTCTCGCTGTTCCAGGGGTATTAAACGAGGAAGTAAATAACAGATGTTTGGTGAGTCAAACATTTCCTCTCCTCATTTTCTACTTTCTTCCTAGGCCTGGGGCTTTCTTGGGGCTTTTAACTTGGGATCCAGAGACCCAAGGATGGACTTCAAGGGGGCTGTGAGCCCTCTGACATTGTTTGCAAACTTGTATACACAAATGTGTTTTTATTCTCTTTCCTGGGAAGATGGTTCATAGCTTTCAGTAGATTCTCAAAGAAGTCTGTGGCCTGAAACACTTAAGAACCTCAATCCTAGGCCCATGGGCATGACGTCCGTTTGGCCTCCCTAATAATTCTGAACACTGTTTCCTACAAGAGCAAACCCTAAATAAGAGAACTTACACAGACAAGGCGGGGCTGTTGTGCTCAGGACCTGAGCACAGACTGGGATGGGTCAGCCACTAGGAGCCAAGAATTGGGAAAGGAAGGCCCCGGGGGAAGAGACAGTGGAAAGGCTGGTCATGACCTTCAGACCTGCCTGTGCTCCCCCCACAGAGACAACTTCTCACCACATCACGTCAGCTCCACCTCCTAATTAATCCCCACCCCCTGAACCCACCTCTCCTTTCTAGTCCCCAGGGGCCCAGCTCAGAGAGTCTACTCCTCTGGGGGATTCCTGCAGCAGTCTCCTGACCAGTCATCTTGCCTCCACCCTCTGCCCCTGCCAGTCATGTCCAGTCTACCACAAAGCTCTGCCCAGGTGTTCCTCTGGCCTGAAGCCTTCAGTGGCTCCTGATATAGAAAGTCCAAACTCCCTATCACAGCCTTCAAGACCTTCCACAATTGCAACTTCATATGCTGCCATAACTTTCTGCCACTGCTCTCACTATTACCTCTGCATGGAGCAGTGTCCTTTCTCTTTTCTCCACCTGTTGAACTCCTACTCATCCTTCAAGACCCAGAGCAAATATCTCTTGTCTGCAAAGGCGTTCCATACTCCCCCAGATAGGTAATGACCTGTGCTTTGTGCTCCCATAATTTTGTACATATCTCTCTCCTGGCACTTCTCAAGATGGACTATCTCCCCCACTTGACTATGAGTTCCTCTAGGGAAGGACCCTTGTCTATCTCCATGTCCCCAGAACAAGAGATAAGTATATCAGATGCCCATTCATGGAGAAAGAGAGAAAGAAATTCAGGAAATGCATTCCTAGGTCAGCTGATGATGTAGCCTTTTATGCTTTTAAAAGGGGAGGTATATAGTTCTGTCCCTCACTGAATCAGGGCTAGCTTATAGGACTAATAGAAAATGATGGAAGTGACAGTGTGTGACTTCTAAGGCTAAATCATAAAAGCACCGAAGACTCTGCCTTGGCCACTTGGAGGGAAGCCAGCTGCCATGCTGTGAGGACACTCAAGCAGCCCTGTGGAGTGATGCTGACGTGTGTTGGAACTGAGGTCTCCTGCCCACAGCCGGCACCAACTTGCCAGACACAGGAACGAGCTCCCCTGGAAGTGAGTCCACCAGCTCTAGTCAAGCCTTCAGATGATGGCAGCTCTAGCAGCTCCAAGCCTGAACCGCCCAGCCAAGATGCTCTGAATTCCTACCTCACAGAGACCATAAGGACAATCAATGATTCCTGTTGTTTTAAGCCACTAAAGTTTGGGGGTGATTTGTTGTTCATTAAATAACCATTATAAAAGAGGAGGAAAATGCCTTGAAATGGCCCCTAGTGAGAAGAGGCCTTGGACTTGCCTACCTTTGGATTCAGACCTGAGTCTAAGCTGGGAGCAGTGGGGAGGGAGGAGGGCAGGGGGCTGGCAGAGGTGGACTTGGGGCAGGGGGGTCCCTCAACTGGTGTGCTGCAGGGTCCATGGCGGGCAAGGAGGGGCTGGGAGGGACCCAGGCAGAGGGGTAGGCGGCAGTGAGCACTGTCAGCACCAAGAGGAATGAGGGGGATGTCAGGGAGTGGAAGGATAATCATCTGTCTGCTTATAGGAAGGTGATAAACAGAGAGCTTAGCAGAACCTCCCTGTCTCCATCAGAGACGGGGAGAGAAGACAGACGAGCATGATGACTGAGAAAGCCGTGCTGCCAGGGCTGCGCTGAGGGTCAGGCCTGGGCACTGCGCTGGAGACGGCGTCCCATTCCACACCCCGGGCGGTGATGGGATCCCAAATCCCAGCTTTTATGAGGTAAGCTATTCTGGGGCACGTTGGTGCAGGAGGTACTGGGAGTTACCCGCTTAGAGAGCTTTTGGGGACGGGGCTCCTTTTCCTGCCTCGGAGGCATCCAGCTGGGAGGCAGGTGTACAGTCGCACAGTGACGCAGCAGCATGCATGTGGCGCTGGGAGAGCAGAGGGAAGCGGACCTCTGCCCGGGGATGGGGCAGGGGTGGGGTGAATGTGAAGAAGGCTTCATGGAGGAGGAGGTGCTGGATCTCACAGGGTGAGATAGGGACAGATGGACACACACAGCGTACAGCATCCCCGTCACAGCATGGTTCTGGACCTGCAGGCCGGATGCCCAGTGAGGCAGTTGGCAGAATACTGGCGCAGGGGTCTGGATACCACGGACCCGCTGCGAGACGGTGGGTAAACCACCCGCCTCTGCAGGCTGCTGTCTGCTCATCTGTAAAACAGAGCTTGGGCCCAAGGCTCTCCTGCTAAAGGTTCCCAGAGCATCAGTAATCAGAAGCTTTCATCGTAGCTGACGTGCAATAAGCGTGGTTGATTTGAACGAAAGGCTGTGAAGGCCGTTCTGCAGCTGAGGCTCAACTGTGTGGCTGGACATCCACATTTACTTTTCTAAGACTCAGTATCTTCACCTGGAAAGTGGAGACAACAACTTTTAACTTGTAGATTTTTCCCCCTAAATTATTAATATGTTAGGTAATGATAGATGCTTGACAAATAGTGACTATCATTACTATTATTATTATTTTTCTTTTTGCGGTACGCAGGCCTCTCACCGCTGTGGCCTCTCCCGTTGGGGAGCACAGGCTCCGGACGCGCAGGCCCAGCGGCCATGCCTCACGGGCCCAGCCGCTCCGCGGCATGTGGGATCCTCCCGGACTGAGGCACAAACCCGTGTCCCCTGCATCGGCAGGCGGACTCTCAACCACTGCGCCACCGGGGAAGCCCTATCATTATTTTTAACATGACGTTTAAATCTGCAGACTCCTCCTCCCGCTGGGTGGAGCCAGCTCTTGCACAGGCTGGAAAGGCGTCCTTAGTGAGTGGTTCTGCCCTGTCTGACAGCGGGTAAGGGGCACTGGGAGGCAAGAGGCGGTAAAGAGAGCAAAGAGAACATCAGTGTTAAAGAAAGGAACCTGGGCTGTGACGTCAGTGTGAATCCTGGATCTGCTGAAAACTGGCTGTGTGCCCCTGGGCACGTCCTTTACCTTCTCTGAGCCTCAGTGTCGTCACCTGTAAACTGAGGACAAATACCTCCCTTTCAGGCTTGTTTGTGGAGATTGCAGAGAATACAGGCAAAACACGTGGTGTTTCATAGCTGCTGAGTAAATGGTGGTGAGTAATATTATTGCATTGTGGTAAATACTATTGTAATAATAATATTGCCTCCAGGCAATGTTCAGTGCTTTTGGACAAGAACTACAAACTCAGAGCTCAGCCAAGGCAGGAAGGGGCTTGGAGAGGACCTAGTCCAACCTCCTAAAGTGGGCGGAACTCGGCCCAACAGGCGTCCATTGGCGCCTGGGCTGCTTTGCTCCTGGGGCTCAGCCCCCTCCAGCCTCCTGCTCCTGCAGGATAAAGGACAGGAGCTCTTCCTCGAGGCTGGGCAGAAATCCCATAAGCGCCTCCTGTGTGCACAGGCCCAAGGGAGGGCAGGCCAGCAGGAGGCGGTGCATCACAGCTCTGAGGAACGGGCATCCCGGCTCCCGGCTCCCAGCACTCAGCACTGTCTTCCTCCTGCCCCTGCTCTCAGCTCATGGTGCCTGGACTCATCCTCCGTCTCCTCGGACCCTCACAGCAGCCTCTGAGAACCTCTACTCCACAGATGAGAGCAACTGCGGCTCAGGATCTCACTCAAGCTCACACACCTGGTGAGCGGCCGAGATGAGCTGCGTCCAGGTTCCGTGACTTCTCATGTGGTAGTTGTCCCTAGCATCCACTGTGAACTCAACCTGGTTAAGGCACAGGAGCCCGAGGGGACAGGGCCCACCTCCCCAAGCCCTGCGCATGAGCCACCTGCCCTTCAAGGCCCAGGGGGGCTGCAGTCCCGCTTGGACGCGAGCCCTGGGCACTGGCAGCAACAAGGCCAAGGGGCCAGGAAAAATCCTTAAAACAGGCCACTGTGGGGACTCAGAATGTGCGTGGGCTTCCTGTGAGAGGATCTAAAAGATTCATCAAACGGCAAGATCTATCAGGGGCACCAGGGAAATGGAGAAAGCTGCCAACACTGAGATCTGGCGCCGGCAGATGGACGAGAAACACGTTTATAATTTATTAAAGATTCAGGGGTTTTACTGGAGAGAAGAGCTAGCGAGCAGGAAAGATGGGTGTGAGGGTGCAGCCAGGAGGAAGGGCGGGACCACCGCTGTGTGCAGAGACAGATGCCAGCCCTGGGCTGCTGTCCTGATCGCCACAGCAGCTCCTGCATAACGCGCGCTCCTCTGAGCTGATTCTCCACCTGTAGTTTCCTTTTCATTTTTTAAAGAAAGATTCAACTGACTTAATTTCTCCAAGTTCAGGTGGGTCTCACAGTGCTTCCTAACCATCCATTTCCTGAGTGTTCAGTGTCATCTACTGGCTGAGGACACTTCCAGAGAGGTGTTCTGAGATGCTAACCCCTGGCACGGGGTCAGAGCTTCCTCTTCCAGCTCTTTCCATCTCTCCACCAGCCAATCGCTGCTCTGCTGCCTACCCCGCCTCATCCCTGCACCTGAACAGGTGCCAAGCGGGGATGTAGACACACCCCAAGTGAGGATGGCTGTCAGTTATCACAGAGCTGCAATGCCGTGCACATGCCTTTTATTTTATTGCACAAGCTCATTAAACTGGCAGCAGCCCGTAAACAGAGTGTTATGATGATCACCAGTCCCATTTTAGCACTGGGCAGCAGGGAGAAAAGATGAGGTTATAAATCAGAAACATTTGGGGGCTTCCCTGGTGGCTCAGTGGTTGAGAGTCCGCCTGACAATGCAGGGGACGCGGGTTCGTACCCAGGTCCGGGAAGATCCCACATGCCGCGGAGCGGCTGGGCCCGTGAGCCATGGCCGCTGAGCCTGCGCGTCTGGGGCCTGTGCTCCGCAACGGGAGAGGACACAACAGTGAGAGGCCCGTGTACCGCAAAAAAAAAAAAATTAGAATCATTTGGGATTTTATTCTCGAGTGTGAAAACAGGAGGGAGTGATGGAGAGGCAGACCCAGTAACTTTGAAGCAGAGAGGACAGCATAATAATTATTATCACTAAAATGTCCAGAACTGACAATGGCTCTGTGTCTAGGAGGCAAACTCTCAAAGCGGGGGTCTGGCACCCCAGAGGGGAGGCTGAGGGCAGTTAGAGAAAGGGGAAAGGTCATGCAAATATGCAGCATGACACAGTGGAAACCAGGCCTGGGGTGGGACACACTGGGCCAACCCTTTGCCACTTGGGAGCTGGGCAGTGACTTCCTTGATGAAATTATCCACCTCAGGGAAGGTTTTTTTTTTTTTTAACATCATTATTGGAGTATAATTGCTTTACAATGGTGTGTTACTTTCCGCTTTATAACAAAGTGAATCAGTTACACACATACACATGTTCCCATATCTCTTCCCTCTTGCGTCTCCCTCCCTCCCACCCTCCCTATCCCACTCCTCTAGGTGGTCACAGAGCACCGAGCTGATCTCCCTGTGCTATGCGGCTGCTTCCCACTAGCCATCTATTTTACGTTTGGTAGTGTATATATGTCCATGCCACTCTCTCACTTTGTCACAGCTTACCCTTCCCCCTCTCCATATCCTCAAGTCCATTCTCTAGTAAGTCTGTGTCTTTATTCCCGTCTTGCCCCTAGGTTCTTCATGACCGTTTTTTTTTTCTTAGATTCCATATATATGTATTAGCATATGGTATTTGTTTTTCTCTTTCTGACTTACTTCACTCTGTATGACAGATTCTAGGTCCATCCACCTCACTACAAATAACTCAATTTCGTTTCTTTTTATGGCTGAGTAATATTCCCTTGTATATATGTGCCACATCTTCTTTATCCATTCATCTGTCGATGGACACTTAGGTTGCTTCCATGTCCTGGCTATTGTAAATAGAGCTGCAGTGAACATTGTGGTACATGACTCTTATTGAATTATGGTTTTCTCTGGGTATATGCCCAGTAGTGGGATTGCTGGGTCGTATGGTAGTTCTATTTTTAGTTTTTTAAGGAACCTCCATACTGTTCTCCATAGTGGCTGTATCAATTTACATTCCCACCAACAGTGCAAGAGGGTTCCCTTTTCTCCACACCCTCTCCAGCATTTATTGTTTTTAAACGACTACTTAGTGACCCCTGCTGCCAGGCGCTGTCCTGAGCACCTCGCATATTTAAGGTTCACAGATAGCCCTGTGGGAGGGTGCACTGTTTAATGGATTCACTCAGGAGGAGACTGAGGTGCAGGGAGGTTAAGTAACTCACTGCAGCTAGTGAGCCCAGGCCTGCTGCATATCCTTGTCACCAAGCCACCACCTCTCCGTGCCAGCACCATTCCAGGCATCAGGGTATCCCTAGCTGCCGTCTGTCCCCTAGGTGTATTATGGGCCCTGCACACCATGTGGACCCCTGGGCTCACACTTGATCACCACCCCCAAGGAGCAGCTTCTACCGAGCTCTGGAACCCAGCAGGGAGGGACAGGCTGCCTGCCGTTCCGGGGTAGTGACAGCAAGACTGGGACACTGCTGGCTGAGCCACCACAGGGGCTCCCACTTACGCCCAGATGAAGCCTGAAAGGGTGGGCACAGGGTGATTTCAACGAGGCCCTGGGAGGCGCGTGAACCTGTTTTTAAGCAGAAAGCTACAGTTTGTCCCTCCGATTCCCGCAGGTCCAGAGCCCACTCCAGAGGCCAGACCAGACATAGAAAACGAAGGGGTTATCTTCTCCACGTGTGCCATTTGCCTGAACTCTACAGCTGCAAAGGCCAAGGGAAACAGGCATAAGCTGTGAAGCAGGGGTACGTAGGGCTAGTTTCCTGGGAGAACACTGTCCCCAAGGCAGTGACCACCTGGATTCCCTGCAGGTGGGTGGCACAGCCTTTCCTTGGTCCCCGCTTCCGTCTCTGTCCCCCTGTGTCCTCCACTATAGCCCAGAAGAGGTCCCAGGGAGACCACGTCTCCTCCCCATTTTCCTGCCACCAACACCCCCCCAAAGCTGACGTGTGTGAGGAAGAAAGGACGAGAGGGGAAAAGCTCTTGGCCCAGTGACCTTTCCAGAGTGTCAGCTCCCTCAGGACAGGCACCAAGAATACCTAATACATTTCCCAGCTCAGTTCTGTGCAAGGAAGCCTGCTCTCAGCTATGTGGAAAAGGAAGATGACCGAAAACTATAAAACGCCAAATCTGTAATTGACCTCTAGGTTCAAACTTGACTCTTTAGAGGAGAAAAACACGAGCAGTATAAAAAGTATGACAGCTGTAAAACCAGAAATTCCTTTTAATCTCATTTCATGGGCAACACTATACACTGTAAGGCATGAAATTTTTAGTTCGTGTCAACTTCACTGGGATTTCACATGCAGATTAATTGGTTCATCCACATAAACATATATGCTCCTACTTCTTGCCTCAAGTCACCCTCACTTAGCGTTATGGAAATCCTGCGTCTCATAAAAGACACTTAAGATAGTGAGATCTGCTATTCCATGACATGGCCACATTTTGAATTGCTGAGCATGTTACTTTTTTTTTTAAAGATTGTTTTTTGATGTGGACCATTTTTTTAACGTCTTTATTGAATTTGTTACACTACTGCTTCTGTTTTATGTTTTGGTTTTTTGGCCGCAAGGCACATGGGATCTTAGCTCCCCGACCAGGGATCGAACCCGCACCCCCTGCACTGGAAGGTGAAGTCTTAACCACTGGACTGTCAGGGAAGTCCCTGCTGAGCATGTTATTAAATTCTAGTATCCTGGGAAGGGGATAAGTGGGCCAGGGCAGGGAATTGAACTGCTTAGGAACTTGGTTGAGCTCTTGGTGGGCAGATGAAGGCCTCCAGCACCCACCTCCTTGTGTAATCTCTTAGCCTTGAGTGTGGACTAAACCTCGTGTCTTGCTTCTAAGGAACAGACTACAGCTAAAGTGATGGGATGTCACTTTTGTGATTAGGTCACAAAAGACAGTGACTTCCATCTTTTTCGCTGGTATGTTTTGCTGAAGCAAGCTGCCATGATGGGAAGCCCCACATGGCAAAGCACTGAAAGCGGCCTCTGGTCCATAGCCTGTGAGGGACCGAATCCTGCCAACAACCATGTCAGTGAACTTGGAAGAGAGTCCCCCCTGAGACGTGCCCTGAGATGCCTGCAACCCCAGCTGACACCTTGAACACTGCCTGTGAGAGACCCTGAAGGAAACGACCCATCTTGGCCATGCCTGAATTCCTGACCCACAGAAACTGTGAGGTGATAAACATTATTTTAAGCCACTAAGTTTCACGGTAATTTGTTATGCAGCAACAGACAATGCATACAGGTACCCTTAGCTCCTGAAAACCCGAGTCCACCAGGGTTTCTCACTGCCCTGGGGTCAAAGGTAAATTCTCTCGGGTTCTTGGTGGAAGAGCTATGCAAAGGCATCACGATTCTCCCAGCGCAGAGCTCCAGAGCTCCCACTCCATTCGTGCTCTGTTGACATCAAGATGTTGCTAGGTACAGGATTCCTATGGCCACAACGTACAGAGGGAAGTTCTTCAGGGGTACCTTTGGGGTTTGTTCCAGTCTTTAAAGATTCAGCTCCCTTAGGGCTTCTTAATATGAATCAAACACATAGAAAATTGTTGAGAGACTCACTTCTCCCGTGGATGGTGCATAACTAGTACCCTTCCACACGCACAGAGGAGAAGTTAATTCATCTCATATAATGGATGTCATAGGGCTTTAAGGCTTGACTCACTTGAAGAAGTCCAGTAAAGAAAGGCTGACCTAGATGGTAACACAGACATCCCTCCACTCCATGAACATGAGGCCATTTGGCACAGCCCTTGGTCTCAGGCTGGGCCTATTTAGGCCAACAAATGCATTCCCTGTACCAACCATCACCATGTTCTTGGTTGAATCTATGTCAGGCCAGCTCGGGGTCTGCAGTTCACTTCTTGCTCCTCGGAGAACCCTCTGGATTTCTTAGCCACCTACTTCCAGTAGCATCACGTTTCTAAGACAACCTACATCTTGACAATTCTAGGGCACTTCCACCATCATTATTAATTGCAGGCTCCGCAAGCTCATCTTCCTGGCGATGTACCAATGCCCCAAGGGTTCTTTGCTGGCATGCTGCAAAGCTAACTGGAGAGCGGTACGCTAGGATGTAAGGGGCCATGTTGTCTGGAGGCCGCCAAAGGCTCAGTCTCTGCCGCTCTTTCGCAGCCCAGAGTAGCTGGGAGACCTTTCCGTCTCTGGCTCCATACAAACTCCTGGGCTGCTGCAATACTGGACTGGAATGGACCACAGAGCTCCTCTGGTTAGTCAGTCCCTACATTGTGAGCTGCTGGACTGCATCTCCAGGAGAAGCCTACGCATGCTCTGAATAAAGTCTACAAGAGTCAAGTAAGTTTGGCACATGAGAAATACTGGAAAACTACTAGATTAACGTTTTGGTGATCCACCCATGCACACTAACATGTTAAAGGTTCTGAGACTTGCACTAGCATCCTGTTTACCAAGCTTTGACCTCAAACCCTGCCCTAAAATCCTTCACATATCATGGGAACTCACATATTCACAGGATATATATATTGTATCAAGCCTATCACTTAACATCCTACCAAAAACCGAATTTTGTAACACACAGGTTTTAAAAGCATTGCTTCCAGCTCCCTCCTTTTTTAAAGATGTGCAAACTGAGGCCCAGAACAGTGAGCAAATGGACCTGCCACGTTCACCCTGCTTGGCAGGGGCCAAGCTAAGATCTCCTAGCTCTTGGCTATTGAACTTGCTACTTCCTTAAAGCACTCAGGCTTGGGGGGCCCTGTCAGATGGTTTAGAGAAGCCCCAGGCCCCAGTCCACATAGGGGTACTGGCCACCTCTGCTTTCCAGTGCCCTTTTACCCCCTCAAAATATTCCCACCAAGGTCCCTATTACTTCTCTATGTTGCTAAATCTAATGGAAAATTTTCAGTCTTTTCCTTGCTTGTCATCTCTGTAGTAGTTAATATTGAGGGTCATACATCTCATTAAATGTTTGGATCTTGCCCTTGGCTTTGGTAGAATCACCCTAGCATGGTTCTCTTCTTAGGCTGTTTCTTGGTTTTCCTTTTCTTTCCCTCCTCTGAAATTCTGGTGCTCCCTTCGAAAATTCTCTCCTCAGCCATTCTCTCCTCAATCTTCCTTCCCTCTAGATTATTTTACTTGTTTCCAAGCCTTCAATTTCCCATCTGTTTGCTGACGATCCCAACCCTAACCCTAATCTGATGAGCATCTTCTCTTGGATGTCCCCACGAGATGACCTCTTCAGCCACCCTCTGCCTCTCATACCTCGCCCAAGCCTGCCGACCCTTCCGTGTTCCCCAGCTCACCATCCACCATGTGCCCAAACCCAAGAGGTATTCTCGAATCCTGCCTCTCCATCCCTGACACCAGCCTCCCTAAACCTAGTCCTATCAATCCTTCTTACGTATCTCTCAATCTGGCTGTTTCTCTCTATTCCCATCACGTCTTTGCTGGATTACTGCAGCCGCTTCCTAGCTGGCTTTATCCCCTTCCAATCTCTCCTGCATGCTGCAGCTAGAATGATCATTCCAAACTGCAAATTTTTAACATGTTTCAACACTGCCCAACTGCTCACAAAATAAAGTTGAACCCCCTAATCACCGCTTACCATCCTCGGTGACCCGGCTTCACCTGTGACTCCTCTCTTCACATCCTCCAACTTCCAGCCACGTTCTGCCTCACCTGCTCTTTCCCCTCTGGACCTCAGCAGGCGCTGCCCCCCCTCCCACGTGTCTGAAAGGCATTCTCCTCTCTTCCAAGGCCTGGCTATTTTTTCCTCTTCTAATCCTGGCTTGGAAGGTACTTCCCCTCGGAAGCATTTCTTGATCTCCAAGTCTTTTCTATTGCACCCCCCTAGGACCCTGCACTCACCCCATCACTGTGGTTTATTACCAAGCATTGGGAACTCTCCGTCTCTTCTGCTGACTCTTAGCTGCAATGAAGGCCAGGACTTATTCGTAGTTATAACCTCAGTCCCTGGCACAGCGACTAAACATAGTATAGGTACGATAAACATCTGAATAATGAGTGGATGAGTGAATGGGGGAGGAAGCAGGTGAGGCTTCCATGGGGGCAAAGCCAGAGGAGAAAACGTCCCTTGCCAAGTGACAGGTGGCACCAGCGCATGGAAGCTGCAGAGCTGTAAGCTGAGTGACGTCCCAAGGTCAGTCACACAGAGGAGTCCAAACAAGTCACCCAAACTGAGAATGGTACCATGTGGGGAGAATGGGGAGCCTTGGGCTCAGGTTGTCCTGGGAGAACTTCTGGGACAGTCATCTGGTGCCTGTGGACAGGTCTGATGCATTCTCTGTTGCACTGAAAAGTCAGCTATGTTTAAAAAGCTGGGATGTTCCCCTTGTTCACTGAAGTCCCAGCGATGAACAATGCTTCCTCACGTGGGAGGGGAGAGACTGAATCCTAGCTGATAGGACTGCCAGACTATGACTCAGATGCCCTTTTCTCCCAGACCTGTGCTGTCCCATATGGTAGCCACGAGCCACCTGTGGCTACTGAGCGTTTGAGATGTATCAGAATAGAGATATGCTGTAAGTATGAAATACACACAAGATTTCAGACTGATAAAAAACGCAAGCTACCTCATCAGTAATTTTTTTACCTTATTTTATGTCAAAATGATAATTTGGGGTGTATTGGGTTAAATAATACATATTATTAAAACTGACTTCACTTAAAAATTTTTAATTTTTAGGGACTTCCCTGGAAATCCAGTGGTTAAGACTTCGCCTTCCAATGCAGGGAGTATGGGTTTGATCCCTGGTTGGGGAACTAGTATCCCACATGCCTCGTGGTCAAAAAACCAAAAAAGCCATAAAAACAGAAGCAATATTGTAACAAATTCAATAAAGACTTTAAAAAATGGTCCACATAAAAAAAAGTCTCTAAAAAAATTTTACTTTTTAAAATGTGACTATTAGAAAAATTTAAATTACATAATGGCTTACATCTATTTCTATTAGACATCGTTGTCCTAGGTCATTACTGAACCTAGCTTATATATAATCTAATTTAAAATTTCAACATTAGTGTCAGACAATAGTTTCTAGATATTGGGTTCTTTCATATGAGTAAAATAAAATTTTAAAAAAATATAGAGAAGATTACGAGGTTTGCAACATTTTCTTTTGCAGCAAAATTATATTTTAAAACTCTCATCATCTAACATCATTGTTATTTCATAAAAGAAAGGGTGTTTAAACAATCAAAAAGGCCACAACCTCAGAATCATTAAAAGCGTTATAAATCGTAAAATTAAACTTTAAGAAAATCTCCCTCAGCATCTCCCCTTTTCCCCAACTCCACAGATCAGATCTGCACTGATTCACCAAATGGCATCTGAAAGTACAGTTCAAGGGTTTGTCCCACTAAATTATGATGCACCTATGTCCACCCTCCACAGACAGCACGGATACTAAACGCAGAAGACAAGACATCTCCACGCTTTGCTCTGGAAGCAGCAGCTCCAGCTCTGTTCTTGGTGCTGCTGATGCTATGACGTGGTATGATTTTTCCAGTCTCTAGCCCCAGTGTATCTCCTCACGCACTTCTGTTGTCCAAGCTGCCACGCGCAATCTGGGCTCGGAACGCACAACTAACCTGGCGAATGCAGACGCCTCTGGCCACATTTAGACCTCCTAGAAATGACCATGGCTCCGTTCTGCACCACTGTGTTTTTCCAGACAACTCAGCCCCTTTGAAGTGAGTGGAACACTGAGGTTTGGTGGAAACCACAGGGAAGTAGCAGCGCCTTTTATCCAGAAGGATCAGCTGCTCTCAGGAAGCTGCAAAGAGGCTTCTCTTGGGATGCTGCCAGGACCTGGGTTAGTTGGTACCAAGCACTACCCTGATGGCAGCTGTGTGCCCGTGTGTGTGCCCGTGTGTGTGCATGTGTGTGTGCAGGGGAGAATGTTCTCAAAAGGCAAATGCAGAGTCTAGCCAGGACCAGGAAGTGTGGAGGTGGGCCAAGGCTTATTTTTGAAATGTTTCCTGAAAAAGATTCCTCAGCGTCTGAGACTAGGGCTCCTCCAAGTCTTATTTTAGTCCTGCTTGAATCACATTACACAATAGTAATAATAGATAACATTTATTGAACCCTATGTCTCAGGTATTCTTCCAAGAGCTATGAATCTGCACAATCATTCCCTGAGGTAGGTGCGCTGAGACCTCCTCGCTCGTCGTGGAGACGACCGTGAGGTCACAGTCACTAAGCAGCAGAGTCTCGATGTCACACCAGACGGTCTCAGCTCTCACACTCCACTAGAATGACCCTTGATGGTCAGCCAACACACTCGTTTGCAAAACTCTGTTTCATGTTGACCTTTCTCTCTGTTTTTGCTCTTGAAGTCTGCACGCTGGAAGGTTCTGGAAAGATGGAAAATCACAAGTCTGGGTGTCCCTCGCCTGCTAAGGAAGGATGTCTCCCCTTGATCTTCCCTGAACTGTGTCCTGATACTTCTCAGACTTTGCAGCTAAAGGATCAGAGAAGAGTCATTCCCTTCCTTTACCTGAAGGGGGAAATGTTCCTCAAACTGAAGCAGCTGAGATAAGACCTGTAGCCTAGTGACTCCAGGCATGTGGTCAGACCCGGCACACTGAGCACCAGAATGGTCTGGTTGAGGGCCAAGCATCCAATGTCTCTTCTGCTCTAGGGGACTCATAACGGTGGGCCCCTGTGGAAGACCTCCCGCCCGCCTGTACCCTTCTAGACTGTCGGCCCATCCCCGAGGCAGTCCTGTACCAAATTCTGCCTCCATCCCCTCTTTTTACTCTCACTTCCATCTGCCCAAGCCTGGCCCACCCCCTTGATCTGTGGGACTACAATGGCCTTCTGACTACTCCTCATCTCATTCCTCCCCCTACCTTCCACATTAATCTTCCTAACACCCTGCTTCACACACGTAACTCTCCCTACCTTCCGTAGTTACCTAAGCTAAACCTTTGCCACATCCCAAGTCCCCCACCATCGTGTTAACCCTTCAGGTCTGCCCCACGGTTCTCTTGCCTGAACCTTCTAGCCCTGCTAACCAGTCCACGCCTCCTTGGCCATGCCTGAGCCACGACCTCCACACACCTCCCCATCCAGCCACCGTCCTTTCCAGGGCTGCCTCAGTGTAACTTCTGTGCAATGCTTAGCCCAGGTCAGCCCCTCCATTGCACTTCTCATGAGCTCCCTGGACTCCCTGCCCCTCCTGCATGGCTGTGCTATCTTCTCCATGGGCAGCGGCCATGTTTCTCCTGCTTAATGTTCCCGTGGGCCAGTTACTCAACCGACTGCAGTCACTTTCCTCACCTCTAAACCCAGGATCAAAGTTGTCATGAGGCTTAACTGAGAGAACATATGTAAGGTGCCTACCACGTGTCAGGGGACTAGTTTGATCAATAAATGCTGGCTGATTTTATGTGGTAACACAGAGAATTCTTTGTTGAGTGAAGGTCGTTTTAAATTTCTCGTGATTTTTCTCCCTCTGTTCTGAGGATTCATTCCCACGCCTGCACTTGCAAAGCCTGATGTTTTCAGTAGATTGTCTGAGAATGAATCCAGTGGGGTGCTCTTTGAATCCATCAGTCATCTGCTGATACTGATGAAGTGTCTGAGTGCCAGGCACTGTGTGGAGCTCTGGAGGGAGGTGCAAATGTAAGTCAGCATCCCTGCCCCTGTCGCTCAAGGAGGGGAGAGGGAAAGCTTGAAACTCGGGGTAACGGGTGCTGCTCAGAGGTGAGCGAGTAGGAGGCGCTGCCCTACTTAGCCTGAGGGGGCAAAATGTCTTCCTGGAGTGGGGACCCAACCAACCCGCATTCCTGAAAGGGGAGAGAGCAGCGAAGATGAGAAGGCATGAATGAACCCTTGTGCACAGTCAGGCAGCTGCAAGCCTGGGCTCGGCTGGGGTGGGCTGGCAGCTCTGCAGGGTTTGGATGGGGAGCGATGCATCGGCATTTGGGATGCTCTCCATGGAGGAGGTGTGGAGGGTGGACCGGTGGCGGGCCAGAGCCCAGTGGGAGGGCGGCTGAGGGCTGCTGCGGTCACCCAGGCAGAGGGGAGAGCTGTCAGCAGGGAGCAAGGGCAGGGACCAGGAGCTATGTAGGAGGCAGACCCAACAAAGTGAGGGTGAGAGAGGAGGGGACGCCGAGGGTCTGGTTTGGGTCACAGGGTGAAGAGTGGGCTTGCCCTGGGATGGAGACATGAGAGCAGGCTGGGTACTTGATGTCTCGACGGGCAGGCTCGGCACGGCCTGGAGTAAGGAAAAAATGATGTGTCTATATGATGAATCAAGGAGTGACAGGGAGAAGTAGGAGAACAGGGGACAGAGATAACGATGCGTGGTCTGGCTGCAAGGTCACTGGGAGGGTGAGGCGAGGGCAGACGTGAGAGCTGTCAGATACGATATGCTTCAGTCCAATGTAAGTGGCTCCTCTTCCTACATCCAGGACACTAAGGACCCCACAAGGGGCCTTTGCTGATCGTGCCACTTGTCAGTCCAGATGGAAGCCCAGCTGCCACGTGACTCCCCGGGTCCCCCAGCAGAGCCCTTCTTCTGTCACGTCACACATTCAGTGAGTTTTCCCGCTGTCCTTGGTCCCCGGGGCTCACGTCGCTCCATCCCACTGTCTGTCACCACAGCTGCACGGGCAGCTTCCTTCCCACAGCTTCTCCCACCCACAGCTGTCATCTCCTCTCTGCTCTTTTCATCTCTTGTCAAACACATTTTGTACTTCCTGGACCCCAGCCCTTAAATCACTCCCTCTGCTGGCCTTGGCATCTATCCCCGGTATCTGAAAAATGCAAATTTCACCAGACGCGGCACTGCAGTTGCCTCATGGCTTATTCTGTGTTCTAGTTTCCAAAGTAAGTCTGACATTCAGGCACGTGAAGTGTTCGGTGCTGAGAGCCAAGGATGAGGCAGGATGCTCTCTGCACAACTTCCACCCCTGCCTGCCTTGCTTGGAGCGCACGCCCACTCCGAGGTGTGGGACAGGGCACCAGGCCAGGACCTCTCCAAACTTACATCACCCCTTTGTCCTGGTCTGGGTCACCCTCCCTGCCCGCCTCTTGGACCTGCTTTTACCCACAGCTGCACAGCGGTGAAAAGGCCCCAGGGCCTGAGTGCTAATGCTGGACTGCTCACGACCACAGCTAACAAACAGTCACCGAGGGCTTACTAGGGGTTGAAGACTGGGCTCAGCATGGATTATGGATCTGCTCACCCTCACAGCAATCCTGGGTACCGTTATTATTCCCATTTTAAAGATGAGGAAACTGAGGCCCGGGAGTTGAGTAACTTGCCCGAGGACCAGCTGGTAAGTGGCAGAGATGACTTCTCTCAGGGCTCACATGGCGAGAAGACCTACTCTGCCACTTAGCCAACCAGCTGCCTTGCCTGGGCCTCTATTTCCTCTGCTGTGAAATGACAATGGCCCCTTCACCCATAGGGCTATTGAGGACATCACGGGTAAGGGATGTGAGAGTGCTTTGGAAAGTCTCCCGTAAATATAAGGTGTGGTTATTCTCATTCTAGGCACGTACCACAAGGTTCAGCCTTTCACTAAGGAATTGCCAAAGGTGCCTTGAGACTCCTTGGGCCTCGTCAAGCCAGGCCTACCAGCCCTGTTTCTCTCTGGCGTTAGGGGCGTCACACCACGCCAAGTGCACTAGGGGTCGGGGGATAATGGTAACTGAACACGACAGCATCCTGGGCTTTAAAGGGAAAAGTCCGTATGTCCCAACTCCCTGTACTAGACTGAAAAACGTGGGCAGGTCACCAGTTTGCAGCCAAGCTGCCGCCCACGTGTCAATTCCAGGGGTAGATGGTTTTGTTGTCGTCGTGTTTAATAGATCCTGAGACCTTCGGATAAGTGCAAAGATCATGTCACATCAGCTTACATTTGGATCTCCAGCTGGGAGGGAGTCTGGTGACCTCCACTGAGGGGAAGGCATGAGGGGGCAGGGGAACCATACAAGGAAACGGCCGCAGCAGCAATAAAAAAGGACAGCTCCACTGGTTCTGCGGGGCCCTCGAGTCCTGTCAGGAAGGGGAGTGCGTGAGCAGAACAATTAAACCGGGGTCTTGGGGGCGGGCCATTGCTGCTGAGCTAGAAGGAGCCCTACATCTGGAAATAGCCTCCAATCTGAGTCAGTCCCTAAGTCACTTCCTGCACATTCTTACTGGCAGAGTATTTTCCACCAGCAGCAGAGCTAGAAGTGACCTTAATAACAATCTCTGAGCTACTTCTCTCTTCTTAAAGGTGAAGAAATGTCACCCAGAGAGCGGAAGAGCTGGGGAGCATCTTAGGACCCAATTCTTCTCATGCTCCATTCAGCTCTTCCCCTCTCATTTTATCATGCTGCCAAGATGTGGGACAAAATGCCAGAAACTAATCAGAAGAGGAGGAGATAATTGAGGACAGACTCAAAGCCAGCCTTCATGCTTGGTTCTTGGGCAAAGAGCACAGAAAGATGAACAGGGAAGGGGCAAGACTCTTGATCAAGGATTCAAGTGGCCGATACACCTAGGAAAAGGCGTTCCACTTCACTGATTCGTGGAGAAAGGCAGATGTAAACCACGATGAGACACCCCTACTCAGCCTCTAGAAAGGCTAAAATGAAAGAGACTGATTACAGCAAGTGACGGCCAACAAAGACATGGAGCCACCGGAACTCTCACCCTGCTAGTGGGGGTGGAACGGTCTAACCGCTTCCTTAGATGTTTGACAAAATCTTAAAAAGCTGCCAGGGGTGGGCTTCCCTGGTGGCGCAGTGGTTGGGAGTCCGCCTGCCGATGCAGGGGACACGGGTTCGTGCCCCGATCCGGGAGGATCTCACATGCCGTGGAGCGGCTGGGCCTGTGAGCCATGGCCGCTGAGCCTGCGCGTCCGGAGCCTGTGCTCCGCAACGGGAGAGGCCACAACAGTGAGAGGCCCGCGTACCGCAACAACAACAACAACAACAACAACAAAAAAAGCTGCCAGGGATACACCCTACAGAAACGCATACGCCTGTTCGCCAGAAGACAAATACAAGGTTACTCATAGGAGCTCTATTCAGAAGAAACTCACACTGGAAAAACCCCAAATGAGCATTAGAAGTGGAACAGATATATAAATTGTAATATATTCCTCCAAAGGAATACTATACAGCAATGAGAATGAACAAACTGTCTTGCAAAATGTGGCTGGATTTCACACACTTATCTTTTTTTTAATAGATTTTTATTGGAGTATAATTGCTTCACAATACTGTTAGTTTCTGTTGCACAACAAAGCGAACCAGCCATATGGATACACATGTCCCCATATCCCCTCCGTCTTGAGCCTCCCTCCCATCCTCCCTATACCACCCCTCTAGGTCATCGTAAAGCACCGAGGTGATCTCCCTGTGTTATGCTGCTGCTTCCTACCAACCAACTATTTTACATTCAGTAGTGTATGTATGTCGATGCTACTCTCACTTTGCCCCAGCTTTCCCCTTCCACCCCAAGTCCTCAAGTCTATTCTCTATGTCTACCTCGTTTTTTTTTTTTTTAAACGTTGGGGGTAGGAGTTTATTAATTTTATTTATTTATTTTTGCTGTGTTGGGTCTTCGTTTCTGTGCGAGGGCTTTCTTCAGTTGTGGCAAGCGGGGGCCACTCTTCATCACTGTGCACGGGCCTCTCATTATCGCGGCCTCTCTTGTTGTGGAGCACAGGCTCCAGAGGTGCAGGCTCAGTAGTTGTGGCTCACGGGCCCAGTCGCTCCGCGGCATGTGGGATCCTCCCAGACCAGGGCTCGAACTCGTGTCCCCTGCATTAGCAGGCAGATTCTCAACCACTGCGCCACCAGGGAAGCCCCTCTATGTCTACCTCTTTATTCCTGCCCCGCAACTAGGTTCATCAGTACCTTTTTTTTTTTTCCTTAAGATTCCATATATACACGTTAGCATATGGTATTTTTTTTCTTTCTGACTTACTTCACTCTGTATGACAGACTCTAGGTCCATCCACCTCACTACAAATAACTCAATTTCATTTCTTTTTATGGCTGAGTAATATTCCATTGTATATATGTGCCACATCTTCTTTATCCATTTATCTGTCGATGGACACTTAGGTTGCTTCCATGTCCTGGCTATTGTAACTAGAGCTGCAATGAACATTGCAGTACATGACTCTTTTTGAATTACGGTTTTCTCAGGGTATATGCCCAGTAGTGGGATTGCTGGGTCGTATGGTAGGTCTATTTTTAGTTTTTTAAGGAAGCTCCATACTGTTTTTCATAGTGGTTGTATCAATTTACATTCCTACCAACAGTGCAGGAGGGTTCCCTTTCACCACACCCTTCCCAGCATTTATTGTTTCTAGATTTTTAATGGCCATTCTGACCAGCGTGAGTGATACCTCACTGTAGTTTTGATTCGCATTTCTCTAATAATTAGTGATGCTGAGCATCTTTTCATGTGTCTCTTGGCCATCTGTATGTCCTCCTTGGTGAAATGGCTATTTAGGTCTTCCACCCATTTTTTAACTGGACTGTTTGTTTTTTTTTGCTATTGAGCTCCATGAGCTGTTTGTATATTTTGGAGATTAATCCTTTGTCTGTCGTTTCATTTGCAAATATTTTCTCCCATTCTGAGGGTTGTCTTTTCGTCTTGTTTGCGGTTTCCTTTGCTGTGCAAAAGCTTTTAAGTTTAATTAAGTCCCATTGGTTTATTTTTGTTTTTATTTCCATTACTCTAGGAGGTGGGTCAAAAAAGATCTTGCTGTGGTTTATGTCAAAGAGTGTTTTTCCTATGTTTCCCTCTAATGGAGAAAAGACAGCCTCTTCAATAAGTGGTGCTGGAAAACCTGGACAGCTACATGTAAAAGAATGAAATTAGAACACTCCCTAACACCCTATACCAAAATAAACTCCAAGTGGATTAAACATACACATACCTTTGAGGGAAGGCAGACACACAAAGTACACACTCTTTATAAACAGCTCAAGAACAAGCAATGCTAGTCTATGGCATTTGAAGTCTAGACAGTGTTACTTATGGTGGGGAGCAGAGTGGGGAACAAAGGTGGCTTCTGGCAAACTGAGGGTCTTGTCCCTGACCGAGGTGCTTGATATAGAAACGTGGGTAACTTCTCTTAGGAAAAGTTCATCAAGCTGTACATGTACAAAGTGTGAACTTTCCTATATGTCTGTGATACTTTGATAGAAAGTTTACTTAAGACGAAGAGAGATCCTCATCCGTGGGTATATTTTGGTGTTGCAGGAATATTTCAAAAGCCACAGAACTGGAAGGATTCAAAATACAGCCCATGAAATAGGCAAGGACTGTAATGAAATAGGTAGCAAACTCATCAGTGCCTTGTCCCCTTCTTAGAACTCCAACCATCCTGGTGCCCTTCATAGTGCTAGAGAGAACACCCCAGAACACAGAGCGCAAATCCGATGTCCCCTCAGCCTTCTGCTTCTTTTTTTTTTTTTTTAAACATCTTTATTGGAGTATAGTTGCTTTACAATGGTATGTTAGTTTCAGCTTCACATCAAAATGAATCATTTATATATATACATATGTTCCCATATCTCTTCCCGCTTGCGTCTCTCTCCCTCCCACCCTCCCTATCCCACCCCTCCAGGCGGTCACAAAGCACCAAGCTGATCTCCCTGTGCTATGCAGCTGCTTCCCACTAGCTATCTACCTTACGTTTGGTAGTGTATATATGTCCATGCCTCTTTATCGCTTTGTCACCGTTTACCCTTCCCCCTCCCCATAGCCTCAAGTCCATTCTCTACTAAGTCTGTGTCTTTATTCCTGTTTCACCCCTAGGTATTTCATGACATTTTTTTTTCTTAAATTCCATATATATGTGTTAGCATACGGTATTTGTCTCTCTCTTTCTGACTTACTTCACTCTGTATGACAGACTCTAGGTCTATCCACCTCCTTACAAATAGCTCAATTTCGTCTCTTTTTATGGCTGAGTAATATTCCATTGTATACATGTGCCACATCTTCTTTATCCATTCATCCGATGATGGACACTTAGGTTGTTTCCATCTCTGGGCTATTGTAAATAGAGCTGCAATGAACATTTTGGTACATGTCTCTTTTTGAATTATGGTTTTCTCAGGGTATATGCCCAGTAGTGGGATTGCTGGGTCATATGGTAGTTCTATTTGTAGCTTTTTAAGGAACCTCCATACTGTTCTCCACAGTGGCTGTATCAATTTACATTCCCACCAACAGTGTAAGAGGGTTCCCTTTTCTCCACACCCTCTCCAGCATTTATTGTTTCTAGATTTTTTGATGATGGCCATTCTGACTGGTGTGAGATGATATCTCATTGTAGTTTTGATTTGCATTTCTCTAATGATTAGTGATGTTGAGCATTCTTTCATGTGTTTGTTGGCACTCTGTATATCTTCTTTGGAGAAATGTCTATTTAGGCCTTCTGCCCATTTTTGGATTGGGTTGTTTGTTTTTTTGTTATTAAGCTGCATGAGCTGCTTATAAATTTTGGAGATTAATCCTTTGTCAGTTGCTTCATTTGCAAATATTTTCTCCCATTCTGAGGGATGTCTTTTGGTCTTCTTTATGGTTTCCTTTGCTGCGCAAAAGCTTTTAAGTTTCATTAGGTCCCATTTGTTTACTTTTGTTTTTATTTCCATTTCTCTAGGAGGTGGGTCAAAAAGGACCTTGCTGTGATTTATGTCATAGAGTGTTCTGCCTATGTTTTCCTCTAAGAGTTTGATAGTTTCTGGCCTTACATTTAGGTCTTTAATCCATTTTGAGCTTATTTTTGTGTATGGTGTTAGGGAGTGATCTAATCTCATACTTTTACATGTAGCTGTCCAGTTTTCCCAGCACCACTTATTGAATAGGCTGTCCTTTCTCCACTGTACATTTCTGCCTCCTTTGTCAAAGATAAGGTGACCATATGTGCGTGGGTTTATCTCTGGGCTTTCTATCCTGTTCCATTGATCTATATTTCTGTTTTTGTGCCAGTACCATACTGTCTTGATTACTGTAGCTTTGTAGTATAGTCTGAAGTCAGGAAGCCTGATTCCTCCAGCTCTATTTTTCGTTCTCAAGATTGCTTTGGCTATTCGGGGTCTTTTGTGTTTCCATACAAATTGTGAGATTTTTTGCTCAAGTTCTGTGAAAAATGCCAGTGGTAGTTTCATAGGGATTGCATTGAATCTGTAGATTGCTTTGGGTAGTAGAGTCATTTTCACAATGTTGATTCTTCCAATCCAAGAACATGGTATATCTCTCCATCTATTTGTATCATTTTTAATTGCTTTCATCAGTGTCCTATAATTTTCTGCATACAGGTCTTTTGTCTCCTTAGGTAGGTTTATTCCTAGGTATTTTATTCTTTTTGTTGCAATGGTAAATGGGAGTGTTTTCTTGATTTCACTTTCAGATTTTTCATCCTTAGTGTATAGGAATGCCAGAGATTTCTGTGCATTAATTTTGTATCCTGCTACTTTACCAAATTCATTGATTAGCTCTAGTAGTTTTCTGGTAGCATCTTTAGGATTCTCTATGTATAGTATCATGTCATCTGCAAACAGTGACAGCTTTACTTCTTCTTTTCCGATTTGGATTCCTTTTATTTCCTTTTCTTCTCTGATTGCTGTGGCTAAAACTTCCAAAACTATGTTGAATAAGAGTGGTGAGAGTGGGCAACCTTGTCTTGTTCCTGATCTTAGTGGAAATGCTTTCAGTTTTTCACCATTGAGGACGATGTTGGCTGTGGGTTTGTCACATATGGCCTTTATTATGTTGAGGAAAGTTCCCTCTATGCCTACTTTCTGCAGGGTTTTTATCATAAATGGGTGTTGAATTTTGTCGAAAGCTTTCTCTGCATCTATTGAGATGATCATATGGTTTTTCTCCTTCAATTTGTTAATATGGTGTATCACGTTGATTGATTTGCGTATATTGAAGAATCCTTGCATTCCTGGAATAAACCCCACTTGATCATGGTGTATGATCCGTTTAATGTGCTGTTGGATTCTGTTTGCTAGTATTTTGTTGAGGATCTTTGCATCTATGTTCATCAGTGATATTGGCCTGTAGTTTTCTTTCTTTGTGACATCCTTGTCTGGTTTTGGTATCAGGGTGACGGTGGCCTCGTAGAATGAGTTGGGGAGTGTTCCTCCCTCTGCTATATTTTGGAAGAGTCTGAGAAGGATAGGTGTTAGCTCTTCTCTAAATGTTTGATAGAATTCGCCTGTGAAGCCATCTGGTCCTGGGCTTTTGCTTGTTGGAAGATTTTTAAGCACAGTTTCAATTTCAGTGCTTGTCATTGGTCTGTTCATATTTTCTATTTCTTCCTGATTCAGTCTTGGCAGGTTGTGCCTTTCTAAGAATTTGTCCATTTCTTCCAGGTTGTCCATTTTATTGGCATAGAGTTGCTTGTAGTAATCTCTCATGATCTTTTGTATTTCTGCAGTGTCAGTTGTTACTTCTCCTTTTTCATTTCTAATTCTATTGATTTGAGTCTTCTCCCTTTTTTTCTTGATGAGTCTGGCTAATGGTTTATCAATTTTGTTTATCCTTTCAAAGAACCAGCTTTTAGTTTTATTGATCTTTGCTATCGTTTCCTTCATTTCTTTTTCATTTATTTCTGATCTGATTTTTATGATTTCTTTCCTCCTGCTAACTTTGGGGTTTTTTTGTTCTTCTTTCTCTAATTGCTTTAGGTGCAAGGTTAGGTTGTTTATTCGAGATGTTTCCTGTTTCTTAAGGTAAGATTGTATTGCTATAAACTTCCCTCTTAGAACTGCTTTTGCTGCATCCCATATATTTTGAGTCGTCGTGTCTCCATTGTCATTTGTTTCTAGATATTTTTTGATTTCCCCTTTGATTTCTTCAGTGATCACTTCGTTATTAAGTAGTGTATTGTTTAGTTTCCATGTGTTTGTATTTTTTACAGATCTTCTTCTGTAATTGATATCGAGTCTCATAGCGTTGTGGTCGGAAAAGATACTTGATACAATTTCAATTTTCTTAAATTTACCAAGGCTTGATTTGTGACCCAAGATATGATCTATCCTGGAGAATGTTCCATGAGCACTTGAGAAAAATGTGTATTCTGTTGTTTTTGGATGGAATGTCCTATAAATATCAATTAACTCCATCTCGTTTAATGTATCATTTAAAGCTTGTGTCTCCTTACTTATTTTCATTTTGGATGATCTGTCCATTGGTGAAAGTGGGGTGTTAAAGTCCCCTACTATGAATGTGTTACTGTCGATTTCCCCTTTTATGGTTGTCAGTATTTGCCTTATGTATTGAGGTGCTCCTATGTTGGGTGCATAAATATTTACAATTGTTATATCTTCCTCTTGGATCGATCCCTTGATCATTATGTAGTGTCCTTCTTTGTCTCTTCTAATAGTCTTTGTTTTAAAGTCTATTTTGTCTGATATGAGAATTGCTACTCCAGCTTTCTTTTGGTTTCCATTTGCATGAAATACCTTTTTCCATCCCCTTACTTTCAGTCTGTATGTGTCTCTAGGTCTGAAGTGGGTCTCTTGTAGACAGCAAATATATGGGTCTTGTTTTTGTATCCATTCAGCCAATCTGTGTCTTTTGGTGGGAGCATTTAGTCCATTTACATTTAAGGTAATTATCGGTATGTGTGTTCCCATTCCCATTTTCTTAATTGTTTTGGGTTTGTTATTGTAGGTCTTTTCCTTCTTTTGTGTTTCTTGCCTAGAGAAGTTCCTTTAGCAGTTGTTGTAGAGCTGGTTTGGTGGTGCTGAACTCTCTCAGCTTTTGCTTGTCTGTAAAGGTTTTAGTTTCTCCATCAAATCTGAATGAGATCCTTGCTGGGTAGAGTAATCTTGGTTGCAGGTTTTTCTCCTTCAACACTTTCATTATGTCCTGCCACTCCCTTCTGGCTTGCAGAGTTTCTGCTGAAAGATCAGCTGTTAACCTTATGGGGATTCCCTTGTGTGTTATTTGTTGTTTTTCCCTTGCTGCTTTTAATATGTTTTCTTTGTATTTAATTTTTGACAGTTTGATTAATATGTGTCTTGGCGTATTTCTCCTTGGATTTATCCTGTATGGGACTCTCTGTGCTTCCTGGACTTGATTAACTATTTCCTTTCCCATATTAGGGAAGTTTTCAACTATAATCTCTTCAAATATTTTCTCAGTCCCTTTCTTTTTCTCTTCTTCTTCTGGAACCCCTATAATTCGAATGTTGGTGCGTTTAATGTTGTCCCAGAGGTCTCTGAGACTGTCCTCAGTTCTTTTCATTCTTTTTTCTTTATTCTGCTCTGCAGTAGTTATTTCCACTATTTTATCTTCCAGGTCACTTATCCGTTCTTCTGCCTCAGTTATTCTGCTATTGATCCCATCTAGAGTACTTTTAATTTCATTTATTGTGTTGTTCATCGTTGCTTGTTTCATCTTTAGTTCTTCTAGGTCCTTGTTAACTGATTCTTGCATTTTGTCCATTCTATTGTCCATTCTATCTCCAAGATTTCGGATCAACCTTACTATCATTATTCTGAATTCTTTTTCAGGTAGACTGCCTATTTCCTCTTCATTTGTTAGGTCTGGTGGGTTTTTATCTTGCTCCTTCATCTGCGGTGTGTTTTTCTGTCTTTTCATTTTGCTTATCTTACTGTGTTTGGGGTCTCCTTTTTTGCAGGCTGAAGGTTCGTAGTTCCTGTTGTTTTTTGTGTCTGTCCCCAGTGGCTAAGGTTGGTTCAGTGGGTTGTGTAGGCTTCCTGGTGGAGGGTACTAGTGCCTGTGTTCTGGTGGATGAGGCTGGATCTTGTCTTTCTGGTGGGCAGGTCCACGTCTGGTGGTGTGTTTTGGGGTGCCTGTAGACTTATTATGATTTTGGGCAGCCTCTCTGCTAATGGGTGGGGTTGTGTTCCTGTCTTGCTAGTTGTTTGGCATAGGATGTCCAGCACTGTAGCTTGCTGGTCGTTGAGTGAAGCTGGGTGCTGGCGTTGAGATGGAGATCTCTGGGAGATTTTTGCTGTTTGATATTATGTGCAGCTGGGAGGCCTCTTGTGGACCAGTGTCCTGAAGTTGGCTCTCCCACCTCAGAGGCACAGCACTGACTCCTGGCTGCATCACCAAGAGCCTTTCATCCACAGGGCTCCTTAATTTGGGATGATTCCTTGTCTATTCAGGTATTCCACAGATGCAGGGTATATCAAGTTGATTGTGGAGCTTTAATCCGCTGCTTCTGAGGCTGCTGGGAGAGATTTCCCTTTCTCTTCTTTGTTCTCACAGTTCCCAGGGGCTCAGCTTTGGATTTGGCCCCGCCTGTGCGTGTAGGTAGCCGGAGGGCGTCTGTTCTTTGCTCAGACAGGACGGGGTTAAAGGAGCCGCTGATTCGGAGGCTCTGGCTCACTCAGGCCCGGGGGTAGGGAGGGTCACGGAGTGTGGGGCGGGCCTGCGGCGGCAGAGGCCGGCGTGACGTTGCAGCCTGAGGCGTGCCGTGCGTTCTCCCGGGGGAGTTGTCCCTGGATCCCGGGGCCCTGGCAGTGGCGGGCTGCACAGGCTCCCCGGAAGGGCGTGTGGCTAGTGACCTGTGTTCGCACACAGGCCTCCTGGTGGCGGCAGCAGCGGCCTTAGCGTCTCATGTCTGTCTCTGGGCTCCGCACTTTTAGCCGCGGCTCGCGCCTGTCCCTGGAGCTCTCTCAAGCAGCGTTCTTAATTCCCTCTCCTCGTGCACCAGGAAACAAAGAGGGACGTAAAAGTCTCTTGCCTCTTCGGCAGGTCCAGACTTTTCCCCGGACTCTCTCCCGGCTAGCCGCGGTGCACTAACGCCCTGCAGGCTGTGTTCACGCCGCCAACCTCAGTCCTCTCCCGGCGCTCCGACAAAAGCCGGAGCCTCAGCTCCCAGTCCCGCCCGCCCCGGCGGGCGAGCAGACAAGCCTCTCGGCTGGCGAGTTCCGGTCGGCCGGATCCTCTGCGCTGGAATCTGTCGGCTTTGCCCTCCGCACCCCTGTTGCTGTGCTCTCCTCCGCGGCTCCCAAGCTCCCCCACTCCGCCTCCCGAAGTCCCCACCCGCGAAGGGGCTTCCTAGTGTGTGGACACTTTTCCTCCTTCACAGCTCTCTCCCGCTGGTGCAGGACCCGTCCCTATCCTTTTGTCTCTGTTTAGTTTTTTCTTTTGCCCTAACCAGGTACGTGGGGGGTTCCTTGCCTTTTGGGAGGTCTGAGGTCTTCTGCCAGCGTTCAGTAGGTGCTCCGTAGGAGTTGTTACACGCGTAGATGTATTTCTGGTGTATCTGTGGGGAGGAAGGTGATCTCCGCGTCTTACTCTTCCGCCATCTTCCCGGAAGTCTCCCAGCCTTCTGCTTCTGACCTTTAAAAGTACACACCCCAAACCAAATTTTTAAGAAAAAGATAATTTAGAGGAGAGAGAAATGATACCACCTTCCCCTTGGTGTTACTGGCCCTGGGCACCAGGACTTAGTTTCAAGGCCAGAGTAAGGGAACATTGTTCCCATGGGGAGTGACCCACAGGTGAGGAGGGACTGGTGGCCTGTAGGGGCACTAAGGTAGTTCCCAGTCATCCAGTGGGGGATTTGCTCACTTGGGGAATCTCAGTTCCATGAGAGCAAGCGCCAGGACTGCTCATTTACTGATATGTCCCTAATAGCCTAATTATGCAATATGTATAAGTAATAAGTATTGGGGGCTTTTTTTTTTATGGCAAATATTAATTCCAAACCAGTTTCCTATTCTGGGCACTGAATATACCTCTCCATCTCTTTCTACATCTCTTTCCATTGCCTCTTTCCTCAGGCATCATGTAATAAAGGGGACAAACCCAAGGAGGAGGAAGGGAAATCTGCCCCCAGAAGCAAGGCCATTTAGTACCTTTCAAAGCCACACAGCGTTCTTCGTGGGGTACCTGCCCATTAGAATTTGGCCTCAGTGACAGAACACCAGAAGAAACTACTGACTCCATTAACCAACTGAAATATGTTATTTCTGTGTCTCTAAGCAAAACTAAAATAAAAATATCAAACTATCTTATCTGAAGCCCAGAATCCTCATGCATCATCTCTTCTGCTTGTTCCTACAAGCACAAGTCAAACACACACACACACACACACACACACACACTCACTCACTCAGTGAACCTGGCCATAATAGGGGTTTTATGTTTGTGACAGAATTATATGTATATGTGTGTATACACACACACACACACACACACACACGCTCACCTAGAATCTAAAAGCTTGATTTTGAGTTTAACCCAAGCATTGACTAGCTGTGCAACCTTGGACAAGTCCCTTAACCTATCTGAGCCTGGATTTCCATACCTAGGTATGTGGTTAATCTGCTAGTCTTGCTGTTCTGCCCAAATCTCCACAGCCAGTACTGGTACTCAATCCTGAAGCCCAGCAGTTAGTTTGGGGGTCAAGAACAAACCCCCTTTTCCAGGTCCCTACCAGCTCCTTTTCCTGCCGGACCAGTTCTGGTTTCTCATCTCTCCCACCTCACCTCTGAGTAAACTCCCAGGTGTAAGACACAACACTCCCACCCTGAGGATGCCAGAGCCTCAGAGCCAAGATCCCACATTACGCTCCACCGCCTTGGGCCGGCTCCAGGTTCAGGCTGGGCTTGGTCCCCTCCCCCAGGCAGGAGCTCCCAAAATATGGTGCTGCCCCAAGATGTGCTGTCTAGGGCATCTCTCAGGGTTGCTCTGATGAGGGGCCAGATCAAGTGTGAAAGTGAAAGCATTCCAGTGTTTACTGAATTAACTGTAAGGTCCTCGCCCCAAATCCAAGGCTTTGCCCCAATATGACCCGAAGTATCCCTTCCAGAATTATCCTCCCCCACTCATCCCCTCCATTATCCCACCCTCCAAGGAAACTGGACTGACTCCCACAAAACACTGTGGCTCTTCCATCTCCTTGCCTTTGGTACACTGTCCCCTCAACTTGGAATGCCTCCCACCTGCAAAAATCCTACCTGTCTCCCCTAGTTCTTGCGGTCCAGATGCTGCCTCCTTCAAAAAACCTCTGCTTCCCATTCACGTGTAAACTCCTTCTCCTCCTTATGCCAGCCTAATGCTATTTTGTCTTTTTCCTATGGGAAAGCTCCTAACTCCTGTGTTCTGTTCCATGGTCAAGACAGAAATAGCTACACCCAACCAGAGACAGGGCAGGAAATGGGCGCTTGGAAATCAAGGGCGGGAAGGCTGTGCCTTAACTCCAGAAATAAGGACATGGCTTCAGGGCAATCCACATTTGAGCATCAGGAACCCGTTGCTGTGCACTTCTCCCACTAGACCATGAGCTCCTGGGAGCGGAGACCAGTTCCTAGCACGGAGCTCTGCATGCAGTTAGTGTTCAGTAAATGTGCTGAGTGGATGAATGGGGAAATGAGTGAATGAGTGAGATGCACAGTGGTGGGAAGTCAAGTTGGTGGGAATTAACTAGGAAACAAGGTGTGAGAAAACATTAGCTAAGGCGGTTTGTCCAGATGAGTTCTCATCAGTAGCTTTTCTTGACTGGCCCCCTTTCAAAGGCTGAAGAGTTGCCCTTTTGGGAAATCTGTCCGAATCTCATAGCGCAGGCCAGGGGTTGAGGGAGGGACCTGCAGGGGCAGCACACAAGGAACAGGGGACCTGAGTGGAAGGAATCCTGGCCCAGAGACGCCCTGCTCTCTCAGCCTTTGTGGTCTTTCTTCCTCCGCACCCTGGAGAGAACCCCTTCCCGGGGCCTGTAAGTGGTCCTGCAATCAGGGGTACCCAGGGCAGCAGACACAGTTCTCCTGCTGAGAGATTCCAGGCTGTTGGGAAACTCTTCCCGCTATTCCCTTCCAAAGCTCCCTGAAACTCTCAGATGCTCTGGAGTGAAGCACTCTCAGAACCACTGTCAACGGGCTTGCAAACTCCTGTATTGAAAAATGGCGCACAGAGACCAGAATGCAGCAGATGGGAGAGCTTGTTTGCAAAGCTAACTGTCTGCGATGGGTTTCCCCTCCCCTCCCCTCCACCTTGATCTGGAATCACCAAGTCTATGCTGAGCTAGTGGAGCTGCCTTGACTCTGAGGGAATATGAACATTTGTTACGCTTAGCCATTCCAGCCACAAAGATCTGGATCCTATTACTGCTAAGTGACGAGGACAAGGATAGAAACGATGATGATCTTCGGCAGCCACTCCAACTGAGTAAATTCAAGGAAGGATAAATGCAATCCTAGACTGGGCCACGGCCCCTTCGTTTCCCAGGATGAAAAGAAGCAAAGGAAAAACGTCTTCCCGGTGAGATTATCGAAGTGTGGAATTTTCCCTCCAGGCAAGCGATGGGCATCCCACTGTTGGAATGATTTAGCACCGCACTGGACAGAGCCCAGGAGGATATGCCGCCGAAGGGAACAGTCAAACCCAGCATGGCCGGGAGAGGTGACCTAATAAGGCTTCCCAGCTCTCACTCCTCTCAGCTCACAGCTCACGGGCGCATCCACCCTGCCACCTGCTCCCCTGCAATCAAAGCGACCCCATAATAAGCATTGCTAGGCAACAGCGAAAGTATACATGTGCCTCATCAAAATATTTCCCCCCTTCACGAGGGGTGTGCCTCCACTTCATGGCTTCCTGTCTGCCAGACGTTTTATGTGCTACTTGGATGATAGCAAATCCAGCTGTTGTCACCAGAATGTGGTGACGGGTGGGGGCGGCAGGACTGGAAAATGAGGACTGTTTGTTCGACCAGACAATGCTTGAGAAACAGCAGAACCCCCCTGGGAAATGTGCTCAGCCTCACCCCAGCTAGACGCTGTCTCTTCCTCACTGAAATATTTATGGTACCCCACCTCCAGCCCCCAACACAGGCAGCCACATCCACTCATCCTTGCGGCCCCACAGGACTTAGGTAGTGCCCTGGAAATGAAGGCTCTCATCCGAGTTAACAGAACAACGGGCCTTAGGGGGAAAATGCGGGACTAGGATGCCCTGATGAAGCACCCCGTGTTGACAGAGTCTTTTTTTTTTTTGTGGTACGCGGGCCTCTCACTGTTGTGGCCTCTCCTGTTGCGGAGCACAGGCTCCGGATGTGCAGGCTCAGCGGCTACGGCTCATGGGCCCAGCTGCTCCGCGGCATGTGGGATCTTCCCGGACCGAGGCACGAACCCGTGTCCCCTGCATCAGCAGGCGGACTCTCAACCACTGCGCCACCAGGGAAGCCCCTGAAGCACCCCGTGTTGTATTCACACGAGGCCGAGGCGGCTGGGAGAGCGGAGCGTATGTTTATATCAGGAAGAGAAGGCCAACCACGGAAGAATGAACCCGTCTACAATTGTGTGGCATTCAGGGAATGCGAAAGCTTTGAGGTTATCTAGTCCAACTACAGATGAGAAAACAAGCCAAGACAGGGCAGGGATGGGCAGAAGGCCATTGCTGGTCACCTTGTCCCCACTGCTCTCACTGGGCCTGAATCAGGGGTGGGGAGACCAAGCTGTAGCAAAGACATGTCTGAAGCCCCAAGACAGCAGGTTTCCATCTCAAGATTGTGAAAATGTCAAATGTTACATAAGGGGTAGGGCGGGCAGGGGAAGGTTGTTGACCCTGAAGGGTGAATGAGTAGATCCACTGGAAACTGTAGGAACTCATTTCTAAACTCTCCTCACTGCTGACCCCATGGGCCCCACGGCCCCCATAAACCCTGGAATGGAGAGTTCAAAGCCTGCCCCCCAGTCTTATCTACTACTCCTCACTTCAGTCATCCCAGGCTCCAGGTAAACCTTGCTGCCTCCCACAAAATACCGTGCACTCCACGGGGTAAAGGACCAAGAGAAAGATGGTGACTCTATCCCATTTCACACAGGGGATCAAGTCCCTGGCCCCTCTGGGGCTTCTTCTATCACGTGACACCCCGCCATGACTTGTTTGTCAGCGTTCCACGCCACCAATGCACTCGCTTTTCAATTAGCACAGTGGGTGGTTGGTGAAAACCTCCGCAGCCTTCCTCCTTTCTCCCCTCCTCACTCCACCTGGGTACCTTTGGATTCCTAAGCCATTCTGCCCAGTGCACGCTCTCTCAGCAGTGCCTGCTCCGATGCTCAGCTAACAGCTCTGTTTCAGGCGTTGCTCAAACGCATCCTATAAATCACAATGCAATTACTGTGGTAGGAAAATCTGAAGCAAATTTAATAAGCTCAGACCCCTCTCACATGCTGTTTCTTCACTCTTCTCTTCTCAGTAATGAGAACTCTTTAAGGGAAAAAGGCCTTTTTCCTTTAACAGAGGTTCTTCTCCTGGTCCCTTATCTGAAGCCCATGAGGATGGGAGGATATGGAGAAGGGGGCTTCCTCTAGCTCCTCTTGTCCTATTTACCCATCAGGCAGATAAGAAAAGAGTTATCAGTTGTCTTTCCAGGCTTACTCTCCCTTTCATTTGCTCAACTAACATTTATTGAATTCCTATCACACATCAAAGATTTCTCCCCCCTAGAGGGCAACTGGTGTCATAACTAGTAGAACCTTAGCTGCAAGGCATGATGGGAACATGGACAGGGAGAGGGAAGCCGTGTCCATGGGGTCGGGTCCCACAAAGGAACCAGGAGTCCAGAGTGGGCCAATGGCCACAGTAGGAGCTTCTTGGTAAAGGTGATGCCAATTGCCAAGAGGATGGCAGCATATACACCCTGTGGTTGAAGAAACTGAGAAGAGGAAGGGGCAGAGAAGCCAGAGGTCTCTACAGGGCCTGAGACAGAGCCCCATCACCTGGACAGAGGGACAGGGCTGCAGCCTGCAGGCAGGAAGGCATCTTTATACCAGGGCCTACTTTGTACTCAAACCCTGGGCCTTTCAGCTGGACCAACCCACCCATGGACTTCATCTGACCCACAAAAGGAAGCCGCAGTGCCAGCTGATGCTCTGTGGTTTGCAAATTTGAGCAGGCATCGAAATCACTGGTGGTGCTTGTTGAGACAGATCGCCAGGCTCCACCCCAGAGTGCCTCACTCAGCAGTTCTGGGGGAAGCTTAGAAACTGCAGTTCTACCAAGTCTCCTGGTCTGGGAAACCACACTTTGGAACCATCGTTCTAAGCCTTTGCTATTCAAAGTGTGATCAATGGACCGTCCATCGGCAGAACCTGGGGGCTTGATAGGAATGCAGACTCTCAGGCCCCACCCCAGACCTGCTGGATCAGTTTGACGAGAACCTCAGGTGATTTAAGTTTGACAAACACGTACCTGGAACGGCGTTTCTCAACCCTGGCTGCTCCCTAGAATCACTTGGGGAACTCAGAAAAGAGACACTTCAGCTGGTTGGAGGCTGGGTATCAGCCTTTCTTAAGTTCCCCAAGTGGTTCTTATGAGATGCCTGGATTGAGAACTGCCGGGACCCCCGCTCGTGACCAACACTCCACGCCCATTTCTCCAGCTTTGAACTCACCCTTGAGGCCCTCCTCTGTTCCTCCCTGACCCCCACCCCTCCTGACAACTGAAGTGATCTCCCTAATGCTCCTTCCTGACGCTCGGCGTTTGGTTGCCTCTCTTGCCTGAGTATCTTCAGTTTTCTCAGGAGACTCCCCCCGCCCCGACACTTCCCTTCCATTCCTGGCCCTGCAGTGCCAACCTGCCCATATTATTACCATGCAATAATAACAACAATGAAAATTTTTTTTTACTACTTGCTAAGGAGTATGTAAGTACTTTACATATAGATTATTTGATCCTTATGAAAAGCGCATTAGATAGGTATCATTGTTATTTTTATCCCTACTTTTCAAAAGAGGAAAGTGTGGACCAGAGAAGCCAGGTAATGATGAGTTTGCTCAGCTAGTCAGCAGCACAGGCAAGACAGGAAACAGGGTGATCTGATCCCTCTATATCATTAACCCCTGGGCTGTACTGCCTTCTGCTTGACTCTGACTTAGGGGGAAGATATGGCCTCATCCTTTTGCTGGGGCTGAGAAGGCATATTTATGTTTCATTCTTGAGAACTCAGGTAACAAGCAGGGCTGGCTTTATGGCAGGTGTTCTCATGGCAGTTTCACTCCCAGGGAACATTTGGCAACGTCTGGAGACATATTTGGTTGTCACAACTCGGGGAGGTGCTGCTGGCGTCTCGTGGGTAGAGGCCAGAGATGCTGCTAAACGTCCAAAGTACAGGACAGCCCCCCTTACATACAGTTACCCAGCCCCAAATGTCAGTCACCACTGAGAACCCCTGGTCAGGTGGACGCAGGTCACCAGCAGCCACAGCTGGTCAGAGCTGGGACAGGCAGGGCCTGAGAATGGGCCCAAGCAGGCAAGCCCCAGGGCTGGAAGAGGATGAAGACAGGATACAGCAGAGAGGCCAGAATCACAGAAGGATGAAGGGACTTAGCTGGTGGCTTCAACCTCAAGGACACGGACTCCCTGGGAGGTAAGGGTTGGAAATGGGAGGTCCTGGAGACAGAAAGTCACCACTCAGTGGGGGCCCACTTGAGAGGAGAACATTGGGCTTTGCAGTCTCCGGAACTCCCATCACCACGAGGGTGATCCAGGCACAGGGTCAGTCCCGTACCAAACTCAGCCTGCAGAGAGCTGATCAGCGGGCGGCTTCTGTCAGGGCTTGCTTAGGGTTTTGCGCACAGTAGGCGGGACCACGTGCCATGGCTGCCTGGTCCCATGTGCTCGCCCTCATTCCCAATGCCCTGTCGTCTCCCCTTCCTGCTCTTTCAGATTAGGATCCATAAATCTGAACTGCTCTGAGTAACACAATCTGAGCTCCCACAGAGCAAGGTCACTGTCCCGAGGCAGACATGTGGCTGATACACTTTTCCTCGTTGTCTTCCAAAGGGTGTCTGCATTCTGTCTAAATCTTCTCTTCCCTTCTTGCTGCAATCCCAGAAGATCACACTTCCCTCACGGAAGAAACACACTGGGTTAGGTAGGGAGCCTGGAACTGGACCTGGGGAACTCAGATCCTTGGGGACAGGCTGAGTTCTTCACCCACAACTACCACTATGTCCAGCCCTGTAAAATGCTTTCATTTCTGCCTCTCAGATCATAAAACAGGGTGAACGCAGACTTTAGTCCTGGTCAGGTATCCCCGCAAATCTGCCTGCCCAGTGAATTCCCTGACGCCTCCTCCCTGCAGGTGGGAGCATTCAGAGGCAGTTCCGACAGCTGTCACCCAGATACACCAGCCCCTTTCCTGGCGAGGAGGTGTCCCTGTGTCCCTCTACAGGGCCTCAGCGTCTGGACGCTGGAGACCCAGTGGAGCTTCTCAGCCTTCTGCCTGCTCTCTCTTCCCTGTTCTCCTATACATACTCTCTGCCCCGCAAAATAAAATAATCTAATATTTAAATAAAATTCTATCATGTCCAAGGACCAGGGTAAGTGCTGGGGAATTTTAATAGGAATAGTACAAGACTCTGACTTGAAGCTTTCAGGCAAGCAGCAGGGAGTGTCCTGGGTAAAGGGGACTTCCAGGCCCCACTGCTAAGGAAGCATGTCCTGGGTACCTCAAGGGGAGGGTTGAGTTCACAGACTCTCAGAGTGAGAAGGCATAGACCTCATCCAGTTCAGTCCCCTGGCTTTATTCATGGGGGAAACCAGGACTCCGGCTCCTCTTAGGCGTGATGGTGATTAACCAGGACTGGTCAAACCCCTCCACGGAAATAAACTGTGTAAGTCAAGGTTCTGAGTTGTGCAGCCTAGTCGGGAAGACTGAGTCCACCAGCCTTCCCATACCACCAACTTACGTACCACCTGATCGACCAGCCTCGTTTGTCATGAGAATTTTTACTGTCCTGCTTCTAAACCCCAGTGTCCACAATTCGGTACCCAGAGGCCCAAACAGACACAGAAAGCTAAGAAGCTAACAGCAAGCCTACAGTCTCTCATTTGACGTTGCCTTCAAGCCCCTCTACCCCAAGCTTGCCGGTCTGCTACCTTGGGTGCCAAGTCAATTTCCCGCAGCAGACAGGAAACACGCCCTCATGGGTCTTTGGCACAGCTGGGCCTCCCAGCTTGGAGGTCAGGAGGGGAGGCACTGGGTGAGTCTGACCTGCTTCCTCAGGCCTCCCCAGGAAGCAAAGGGCTGGCTGACTCTAGGAAGGCTTGAGAGGCGAAGCGCCTTCACAAAGCCTCTTTTTGCTGGGAAACAAAGCTTTCCACATTGCCCCAGGCCTGAAATCTGCAACCCATCTGAAGGGGGCCTGACCAAGGGGATAGCAGGACAGAGGCTGTGTGAAAGGGCTGCTCCGAAGCAGACAGCGGAGGCCCCTCTGGCTTCTCTTCTCACGTGCCAGGAGGTCAGGCTGTAGGACCTCTGACGGCCTGACATTTTGGCACGTGAGAAGAGAAGCCAGGGGGACCTCCCAGCGACAGAAGAGACCACCAGCCTGACTGCCCAGAGGCCTGCCCTCCCCCAGTGTGAAAGCCAGGCCCGGCCATGGGAATCTGCCAGGGGAGAAAGGTTCTGGCTGTAGGGCGTTGAGTGTTCCATGACTTCCTGGCGGGTATGCCTAGGGTGAGCCCTGGGTGAGGGCGGCAGGGTGCAGGTGGAGGCCTCCTCCCTCTCCACGGGGTGCTTTGGGACGGCTCACGGCAGCAAGAAGCACAGACAGGGCAAACTGCAACATCAAAGAGCCCCTCGTGTCTACCTGGCAACAAACGGTTTCCCTGCCCCGATTCCTGGCACTGGGCGCTGCACAAAGCTGGCCTGCTGTGGACCTGACGTGACTGTGGGGAGGGGTCGGGAAAAGTACCTGAAAAGGCGAGTGTCTGGGACCACCCGGCTGCTGGCAATCCGCTCGCTCTCCCGCTGGTTGAAAGCATACAGCTTATAGGGGTCATCACCGACGCGCCACTTCTTGGCATTCAGATACTGCCGCTCATCAAACTGGTCCCATAGGTCATCCCAGTCAGCATCCGGAATCTGTGTGACATGAACAGGAAGTCTGTGAGGACGGCTCCCGGTCCTCTCAGCCCCCCTCTGGCTGTCAGTGCCCAGCCGCCAAGACCAGGCTTGTGCTGGCGAGGTTTAGCTCCAAGATAGGGGCAGAGGTAGGACGTTAATAAAACCATAAGCGACGATAACAACAGAATGACGATGACAATGACAGCTACCATTTAACGAGTGCTGTGCTCACATACCAGGCACTGTGCTAGGACCTATACTCTCATTATCTCGTGTAGTTCTCAGAGCAGTTTTAGGAGATGGAGGTCGTTCGTATTCCCACTGCACGGACAAGGAAGCAGGCTCTATAGCCCAGGTAGCTGGCTCCAGATCTCACAGTTAGGATGCTGCAGGGCTGGGACCTGGATTCTAGAATACCAACCCCAGGGGCCACTTCTCCAGGGTAATTTGAGACACTCGGTGAAAAGTGCTGGCACAGTGGCTGGAGCATAGCAGGTGGTACACAGTGACTGTCATTCCTTCCTCTGCCACAGGAAGGCGGCGATGAGAAGTAAGCAATCCATCTATAATGGTGTGCTGCCCACCAGACGGATGCCTGTGTGTCCCTTTCTTCCTCCAACCCAGGAATCTGGGCTTATTTTTAAGGAGCATCCACGGGGGAGCAAGTAACAACCCTCACCACAAGCGAAGACAGTGCTTTAGAATGTATAAGGCGGTTTCTGCATTCACGATACCGTTTCACCCTCCCCAAGACCCTCTGCAGAGTAGGGAAGACAAGCCTTCAGAAAGGTTACTGGCTTGTCTGAGGTCGCCCAGGTGGCTGGTGGCAGAGCCCAAAGCAGAGCTCTGTCTCCTGGACCCTCCAGTGCAGAGGAGGTGAGGGGATTCACACAGGGAGGCGACGGCTCCTGCCCAGAGCCCAGGCTGCCGCCTCTGCTCTGCCCACCCCAGCTCTGCAGCCAACAGAGACTCCACACAGCCAGCAGGAGGTATGGGCTTCAGGGCCTCAGCACAGTGGATGCTTCCCTTGATAGCCACTGCCCAGTGGGTACTAGTGCTGACCCCGCTAGGGGAGAGCTGGTCTGTATCAACAAAGCTCAGACCTTTCAGGTGCGTCAAAGCCAAAAGAGTCCTGTGCCAGGAAGAACCTATTGACTAGGCTCCGACCTGGACCACGAGGGCTGGAGCCCTGGGGCTGGCATCGAGGGTGAGATGTTCATTCATGTGTTACTGACCCTCCTCGCTGTGCAAGTATCTGAAGCTGCCCGGGTACCGCCCATCCCATCATTGACTAGGATGCTCTTCTGCACTCAGGGCATCTAAACAGGAAGGCCCAGGGCAGGTGCTGCTGACAGCAGTGCAAGCGCTCGGCCCACATTTGGCAGGTAAGGGGGGCCACTCGCCCACATACACATTCATCTCAGGCACCACTGCATCTTATCTGATAATTGATCTCTCCCTTTCGCTCTCTCTCTCTGTTATCTCCTTTTGAAACAGCATTCTCCTGCTAATAGCACAAAATGAAGCACTGGAAACCAGTGATTTTTATCCAATAATTGATTTTATTAATGTCCTGTGATACTGCTGCTACATGGGGGTATTTGTGTGGGGGTGGTATGAAACCCCCAGCCTGGGCTGTGTCATGTCACAGCCTGAAAGATGTCACCTGTGCTTGGAACATGACCTCAGGGCCACCCTGACATCCCATTCTTGCGGGAAGGGCCACGGCGCCCTGAACCATCTCCAACTGGCTCATGCCCCACTGAATTCACTGCAAATCTCAAAATAAGTTGTGAGCCCCTACAGTGCTGTGTGCTGGGGAGGGGAGATGCGGAGATGGAAGGCCCCTGCCCTCCAGCGGGCGCAACATTGTAGAGACACCTGCATGAAGACACCTGTAACAGAGGAGCGAGGGACATGGGAACGGCTTCCCAGAAGCAGCAGCAAATGAGTTAGGACTTAAAGGATGAGCAGGGATTTTGCTTTGCTTAAGGGGATATGGGGAAGGGAAGTACGTGTGCAGTGAAAATCCAGATAAAAGGCAGAATGGCTCAGGGGAGGAGCATCTTTTCAGGGAATGGCTAGGTCGGAATGGGGAGGTCAGAGTGTGGACTGCAAAGAGAGCAAGAGTGAAAGAAAATTCCAGAATGTGGCTGGTCCCGTATGAAGCAGGTCAGGGGAGAGTATCTCTGGCTGCGTGTGCAGGATGGAGTGGAGGGAAGAAAGCTCCTCGAGGAGACCATTTGGGAGGCAACCTCAGCACTTTAACCCGGTGGGAAGGGAAGCCTGATGGGGCCCAGGTGTACAGTTCCATCCATCAGCTGGAGAAGCAGGTGGTGGGACAGGCACCGTGGGGAGGCACAGGGGCTGGAGTGAGGGCTCTCGACCAACCTCTAAGTCTCATCCCAATCCCTGCTTTCTATTAATGCCAGACCAGGCTCAGGGCCAAGGGGCTACAAGTTTGGGTGGTTTGCTCAGCCTGGTAATCGCCACCCTAAGGGCAGCTAAGCATCCCTGGCATCTTTGGAGATGGTGCCGTGAGCACTCAGCTGGCTTCCAGAAAGCCTACAGCCAGAGCAGCAGCCAGGCCGGCAAGAGAAACTGTCTGAGCAGTCCGTCAAGGGCATCCTTGGAGGGGACCACGCCCTCAGACGCTCACGGGTGCGGAGCTGGTTCCCACTTTGCTGCACTGGATCCACTGGGGGGATCTCCCTGTACTGGGAGCTTGGTGTTTCTATAATGATGTCTGGATGTATTAAATAATGGTGAGACTGTGTTTAAGACAACACTACCATTTGAATAGCAACCTCTATTTTATGAAGCAGGTATTGCAGGTACCTGCTACCTTGCAGGTACTGTCACAGAATCCTCACACAACCCCCATTTGGACAGGGAGGGGTCGACTTAGAGAGGCAAGGTGGCTTGCCCATGCACGACGGCTAGTAAGTGAAGGGACCCCCGACTGAATCTCCCTAGGGCCTCCCAGCGCCATGGTCTGTTCTGTTTATCATGGACAGAACAAGGGGCGTCCTCTCTGCCGAGGATGAATGGGCAGAGAAAGACCCCCCTGGAGGAGTGGAGTGGGGGACATGCCCGCAGGAAGGGCCAGACACTCCTGCCCTGCTTGCCCCCAGAAGAGAGTTGACCGCGGTCCTCCCAGAATTTCTAAAGGGGCAGTGACTTTGCCAGATACTTCCAGTCCTGATTTGGAGCTGGTTTCCAAGCTCTTCAATTCGCAAGTCCCCACATCCGGCCTCTAAGGGCCCAGGGCATGTACGCTGTACCCATGCATCGGATTCCTCGCTTCCTGGCTCATGTGAACATCGAGAGAGTTTCTGAACAGGCGCTTTCACCTTCACAAGCCTTCCTAGCACAGGAGGTGAAATGCTTTCCCAAAACAAGAACACACGCCAAGGAGCCCCCCCCAAGGGCCCACCCCAGAGCTGCGCCCACTGCCACGTGACCCCCCAAGCTGCTACACTTGACTTTCTGACCGGAATTTATTCAACCTCGAGTGTGTGTGTTTCAAAAGAGGAGTATGAGGCCACAAACAAAAACGCAGACCATCTTTTAAGTAGAAACTATCTGATTAAGCCAGCCAACCCCCTGGCCAAGACCAGTGCTTAAATAATTTGGTACCAAAAATGAAAGCTCGAAAGCACCTCTGTTAAGTCGCTTCACTTCTTTCCTCTCACCACACTTCCACGAGAAATCATGAATCCCCTTCCCTCCATCCTCCCCTGGCCTGTTTTCTCTCACTCTGGTTTCAAGCTGTTCAAGCTGATTATTTGGCTCAAGAAACATGGGTGTAGCCTTCCCTTCTGTTAGGTTTTGAAGATGCCTCTATTTTCCACTAATGCTTTTGTCTCCCTCCCTTCTTTCCCCAGCTTGGTATTACTAGTTTTCTCTTATTGATCTAAGTCTCTTCTTTTTCACTTTCAAATGAGAAAATCTCTAGCCCTTGCTAAGGCTTCCATCTTACTCTGAACTGCACCTGATCCTTAAGAGAATGTCTCAGACTCACCCTATAATAAACAGCTAACACCTTGGGGGGCTCTTATCATGTGTCCTAAATATTTACATTTAATTCTCACTATAATAGATATCAGTAGTACCATTCCCATCTTATAACTGGGGAAACGGAGGCACAGAGAGATTGAGTAACTTGCCCAATGTCACACAGGTAGCGTCAGAGCCAGGATTTGAGCCCAGGCAGCCTAGCTCCAGCTCCCATGCGCTCAACCATTAGGTGACTCAATCTTAGTACATCCTCACTGCCATTTTCTTGGGTTACCTTCAAAGATTATCTATGTGTTTCCCACCATTTTTTGAGGTCCAGTTCTTTCTTTGCTTAGAGATCTTCCTCCACACAAGGATGTCTGTACCCCCTCTCACCATCCTCCCGCCCGCCCTTCACTCCCCATTGTGGGCAGTCATTCTCCTCTCAGCAGTGGGCTTCATCCTGCCAGTCTAGGGCAAGAAAGGGGGAACTCTGCAGGCAGATTCCTGCAGGAAGATGGGAATGTGAGAGACTAACACACACAGAAGGTCATAATTGAAAAAAATGATATAACTGATATTTTAAAGACGATATAATTCATCTATCCACCCAATGTTTTAAACTCTAGTGCAACATTCCACCGGTGGACATCCCACAAGTCAGGGACAGAACGGTCCCAAGAAGCCCACTCCAAGCTTCAAAGGACTGTAACTTCTAGAAGTTTTCTTCTAATTTTGAACCAGAATTTGTCTCCTGGTAGTATCTCCCTTTGGGGCCTGGTTTTATCCCCAGGGATATTTAATGCAAATCTGACCTTCCTTTTTCATACCCTTTAGATATTTAATGGCAACTATGTGTTCCCTGGGTCTTCCAACCCCCCATTATATAAGACTTGCAACTTAGAAAAAATGACACAGAGAAGTGCAAAAGATCTACCAAAGGATCAAGAGAACAGGAGTAAGTGAAGTTGGGTGGGGTTCATCAAGGAATTCAAACACCCTGGAAACCCTTCCGTATGTGCAGAACGAGAAGGGAGACATTGCTCATAATACAATCTAACTTTTATATGCAGGCTTCCTAGATGGAAGCTGCTTTGTTGTGCCTTTGATAAGGTCCACCACCTACTGGGCACACAAAACTACCCATCCCAGCTCCCCTGTCAGAACCTCAGAGGGAAGTAGTGAGGGGGGGGTAACCCAAATGATGTCTAACCCTTACAATCCCAATATACAACAGAAAATTGTATCCCCAATCTCCAAGTGAGGAAACTGAGGCACGGGCAGGATTAATTATTTGCCCAAGTTCACACAACTGAGAAGTGTGCCTCAAGGCCTGTAGACCCAGTTTCTACGCTAGCTGTGCAGCCTGGCGTTCACATCTCCACGCATCCAGGCTGCTTCCAGGACCGCAGCCTGTGGCTTCCCAGCACCACCCCGAGTGCCCCTGCCTTCTACCCGCTGGAACCGTCTGCTTATAGCACCACGGCAGACCAGATACTCGCCAGGACCTTCATGCTGAACTACAGCTAGATTCTGCATAAATAACAACAAATGCGGTGGGGTTTTTTTGAACGTATATTTTGTTTTGTTTTATTTTATTATTTCTATTTTTGGGCCACGCCCCACGGCATGCGGGATCTTAATTCCCGGACCGGGGATCAAACCTGTGCCCCCTGCATTGGAAGCACAGAGTCTTAACCACTGGACCACCAGGGAAGTGGCACAAATGTGGTTTTTAATGCATTACTGGGCTTTCTAGAACGAAAATCTTCACCACAAGAAGAGAGGTGAGGCCAGGGAAAATACAGGGCCTAAAGCCAGAGCTGGGATAGTTGAATGGGAAGTAAAGATGTGAGGCTGCCCCGAGGGTAAAGGTCATTGAGAAAGTAAAGCCAGGCTCCTAAAAGGTGGGGTAACTGAACCTGAGTCTTCCATAATTAAGGTCGAGGAGTGGGACTAAATGGTCCCAGATCAGCTGTAACCTGGCTCCCAGCAGAGACAAGTATAAATACTATCTGGAGGAAAGCATCTCTAAGGTAGGCTCCCAGGATTCCCATGTAGCTCACCAAAAGATGGAATCACAACAAAAAATGACCAGACACAGAGGGAACAAGTCCACTATAAGGGAGAGTGAGTGGAAACTATAAACAACGTATTCTGATCCTCCAAGTAATCCAGACACAGAAATTACAGATACAATATAAAGCATGTGTAGGTTGAAATGTGGAATAAAAAATTAGGAAAGAACAAAAGTTCTTTGTAAAAGAACCAAACAGAATTTTTAGAAACAAAAAATTATAATAATGATTGAAAGACAAACAGAAATGTTTACAGTCTTCAAAGCATTTTCACTGGAATATCTCATTTGTATTAACCCCATGCAGGTGGCAGGCCAGTTAGGTGGTTCCCATTTTGCAGATTGGAAAACTGAGGCTTAAGAAAGCATAAGAGCTTGCTGGAGACGACTGAGACTCTAACCCAGGACTTCTGACCTCCAAACCAGTGTTCTTTCCCCATCACCAGATGTTTCAATCACCCACGGGGCCACTTTGTTCACCCTGCTAGGCAGTCACAAAAGTGCAGGAGGATCTGCCCACTTCTGTACTGTCCTAATGTGCATCCATCTGGGAAGTGACCTTGTTTTTCCAAGGGCCAGTCAAGAGAGGACAGCAGAATCCCTCATCACACCAGTGCAGCTATGTAAGTCCTACCTGGTAGGAATGGTCTGGGAGAGGAGTGACTGCCGGTAACAGACTCCCCACAGTCTGCAGGACCAACTCAAACAAAGGAGGAGGGGCAAGCCAGCCCTTCACTCACCCATCTGGGCTCATGACAAAGGAAAGAGCTGCAGACTCCTTCTCCCTCATCCAGGGACAGCACATCAATCATGGACGATTAGATAAGACCTCCATTTCAATCTTTCCACCATGTATTATCACCTCTTCCTCTCACTGGAATTCTGTCTGGGGAGTTATTTAACTGATGTGCGGAAATCTAAATTTAATTTATTATGATCTAACTCACTTTAGAAGCCAAATTACCCTGCACTGGAGAAGGATCAAGTCAATATCCCACTTGGCTTTCTATTTATCTTCTGCACTGTTTTCTCTTCTTCTCTTTAGGATTCATTTTATCTCGGGTGCTGGTAATAAATTTAAATTTTCCTCAGAATTAGGCAATTGCTCCTTCAATGTTGTCGTTTAATGGCTAGTATTAATTATATGAAAGTCACTTTTAAAGAATCTGATAGATGGAATGGGCATATAATAGAGGAGGAAAGGGCTATTTCTCAGGCCAAATGAGGTAGCAGATAACTCATCAAGGGTAAGTTTACTTTTCTATTCCACCTCCTTCTGTCTTTCTTCCCCACGTTCCTTCTCACCCCCGCTCCCTCAAGAGCCAGGTGCCTAGATACTGGGTCTGCTGTGGCTTCTCTAAGCCACTGGGGGGTCTTGACAGTCTGGATACCACAATGACTCTACTGCTGGCTTTAGTCTCATTTGGTCTCGGACAAGAGACACCACCACCTAGCCCCCTCCTCCTCCCCGTCATTGCCCAATACACACACTGACCACCTATCTTCCAATTGCACATCACATGCAAATACAGCTTTGGGGGATGCTTCGAGCTTTCTGGAAGAAGAAAAGTTCTGATAATTATTATAATTGCCTGAAAACTCCAACTGTGAAATATAATGTGATTAACAGAATGGACAGAAGCCCAGCTCTTGTTTCCGGAATAGGGGAAGAAAAAGAGCCTCATGCAATGTGGGCCTTATATGGAGATTAATTTGCTTGCTAATTAGCATGAGAGGGAGACGCCAGGGAAGTATAAATCAGCGTGACTGGGCAAGAAGGTCTGGTCCCCCTGCACGTGCCAGGGTGAGTGAGCCCTAATGCTACACGTCTGCTCCCTTCCTACCCAACGCCCTACACATTCCACCACCAAAGACCAAAGCCAGGGCTCCTTTATGGAGATGGGCATCTCACATCACTTGTTTGCTTGAAGAACACCTCCCAGTTGCTGGTGGGCGTGAGGATTAAGAGAGAGCTGGCCCCACCCGCATCATCGATTTCTGCATCTTCTTTGTGTTCAAAGATGGAGCAGTAAACAGACCATGGGAACATGAGAAGCCTCTGTCCCTTTCAGCTCTGGAACCCAGAGAGTAAGAGATCAAGTGGGGTTGGGAGCCAAGTAACCGAACGGGGCCCAGGAGGAAGAGGATTTGGTGGACTGCATGGTGGCACAAGGAGGGTGGTTGTGCCTGTAACCAGGAGGCTGGCGCTGGAGGACACCAGGCATGAAGAGACGGAACCTGTGCTCGGGAGGGCCCAAGGAGAGGGCCTGGACCTAGGGAGAGGGGACCGGAAGTGAGCTCAGAAAGGGAGGCCTCCAGCTCAACAGAACTGAAACTCATTGTTTCTGGTGTGGACAGCTGAGTCGTCTTGGGCACAGGGTCACCTCCAAAGGCTGAGGTCTGCCAGGGTGACACTGCAGCCATCTCTCAGGGCAGGGTTGCAAGGGAAAAGGAGGGCATTCCTCCTGGGATGGCCCAACAGTGTGGCCACAGCGGCTGGTAAGAGTCTCACTCACTAGAAGCAGGAAAAAAACAAAACACTAAAAATGAGACTTGAATTTCCCAGTGACAGAAGAGGTCTCCCTCTTCACCTGTACAGGGCCAGGAAATATCTTAAGGCATCATCAGTAATCTCGTTAGCCTCAAGGAATAGCTACGGAGGCAAGCAATTTTCAAGGGGCCCGACTGAACCAAGGTGTGCAGGAGGGGTCACAAATGAACATGCCTTCAGGGTCACCGAGAAGAGAAATTGAGCGAAGACCTTACAGGTGCCAAACAGTACCCGCCTAGTGACACTGCCTTAAACCTCCCCTTTGGGTGAAACAAAATACACCCATGGGGTGAGTCTGCAGGCTTCCAAACTGTGACCCAGAGACAGTAATGGGGTAAAAGGAAGAGGGTAAAGGAAAGGAGGGAAGAATGAAGGGAAAAGTGCTCATGCTATAGGCATCAAGCTTTTGTGACTTCTCTTCTCTTTCAAGGGGCCCCTTGTACATTTCAACTCAGTTTCGCCCTGACAGACATGCAGCGGCAAGAGTGCTGATGTGTGGGAAGGTGGAGATGGGCAGAGAAGGGGATGCACATCATCAGAGAAGATCCTGTAATTCCTGTCGACGGTCCCATAGATGCTAAAAGAAAACACGAGTCAGGAAAGCCGGTCCCGAGCCTGGCTCTGCTCAGCGTGCCCTTTCAACCTCCTGTGGTCGGTTTCTTCCTCCACCCCAAGGGCAATACGAATTTTACCCCACACAATTTTACCGTCCTGGATTAAGTCTCAGAAATGAGATAAGACCCGAAAATTGCTCTGCAAAACATAATGCAAATGTAACACATTATTATTGTCAACATTGCTGTGGTTACTATTATTCCTTTTGGGGACTGAATGCTAATGGGGAGAAAAGTTTACAATTTTACGATTTACGGTCGGCTAAGTTACGTTTAGCTTCTTCCTTCCCTGTGGCAGAAATGTGACCTGTGACTGCATCCTCAGGTGACTGGGTGCACCTGCCTACTGTCCGGCTGTGATGAAAGAGACAGGTCATGATCAATGCTGATGTCGCCTGGGGCTCTGGAGGGCTCATCCACCCAAAAGCCCCACCTCAGATATGGGTTTGAGCACAGTGCCGTGCAAACGACACAACCAGAAAACTACTTATTAAAAAAGTAATACATAAGGTCACTGCCAGCTTGGAAGGCTGGAAACTGAGCTCTGTGTGGCCTCTGTGCTAACTCCCTTTTTTATGTGTGTGAAGGTGGGGTCTGGGGCAGGCACAGAGGCTGTGCTGGGTGATTCTGGGGGGAGACCTGGGGATCTCAGGGGTGGGGTCAGAAACCTGAACCTGCTTGAGACCCCAAGGCTCCCATCAGGCCAAGGAGCCTGCTCCCTGCTCGACTGCTGGCCCCTTTCCTCCTCTGACACATTAGCCCCAGAGGGTCTTCTCCAGGCGTCCTGGGACTTGGCTTCCAAGGGCCGGAATGGCCAGTCCTACAGCTATCCTCACAAGGAATATGTTCGGCAAGGTTTGCAGCTTCCCCAAATCTCCCTCTAGGTTCTTCTTGGGCAAAGGTGACCGTGGAGTAATCAAGATGGAGATGGCTGTGAGAAGCCAGGGAAGAGGACCGACTTGAAAAGGTGATCAATTCTCACACTGGACATAGTCACTCAGAACAGCAATCACAACTAATTGTTTTGTAGCATTTACTGCGTGCCAGGCTCTGTCCTAAAGATGTCTCTCATTGAATACTCGGAACAAACCTGAAGCAGGTGCTATTATGAACCCTATTTTACTGAAGGTGAAACTGAGGCTTGAGGAACTAAAGAGATCAGCCAAGGTCACACTCCTAGTAAGTGCAGATGCTGGGATTAAACCCAGGCAGGTGGGCTCCGTCATATCCTTTACCGGGACCTACAATGGCAGAGGCTCATTCGTGGAAAGAGGCTTCCAAACCCAGCTCCTGCCTGGAGAAAGATGGAGGAAGGAGGGGGGAGGAGGTGCCCGCCAGAAGCCCCGTCATACACTTTCCGCCGAGGCTATCCTGGAAACACCTCCCCTAATCCATAGGTCAGAAGGTGCTAAACTGGATTTTCTGGCTAGAAGGAGTTTCAGAGTCATGTCCCCTAAGCCCTATCATTCATTCCCCAAACGTGACATTAGCAAGAAGCCTTAGCTCTTGGCGGAGGAGAATTTGTTCCTCTCTTCTCCGCCTGCCTCCGAGGTGCCGGCTAGATCTCCCCAGATACTGTGTGCAGGCAGGGCCCAGAGCTTAGCGCATTTTCTATCCGCTCTGTAAATAAGGTGACATCCAGATACCCTCCAGCTCCCTCAAAACTAGGTCAGCTGCTGAATATGCAGGTGTGGGGTTGGAGTGAATAACTCTGAAAGGGCTTTATCTCCCAGGACTCCATGGGGGCTGCTGGCTGGCTTTCAGTGAAAGGGGCTCTATTATGTCAAAAGCAGACCCAGCAGACATCACGGCTGCTGAATCTGGGTGGGGGCAGGATGCCCACCTCTGTGAAGGGCAAATTTAGTGCTGCGGGCAACATAGCAAGTGATAATGGCAGTGGGTTGAAAAACTGGGAGAAATCTTTACGAGCCTGTCCTAAATACTGACCATCTTTACAGCCTGGCAGGAATCTCGTCTATGGCATCTTGCATGAACTATAAAGAAGGGATTTATAAAGCACTTGCTTTTGCAAACAAGACCCACAGGGGCATCTCTCTCACCTTAGGAAGCACCAGTAATTGCTCCCCAAATGACGTGCTCGTCACCAACCATTCTTGTCCATTCGTTAAAGCACCTGTGGCATGATCCCTTCTGCAGGTTAATCCTGAACTGTGTGAGGGATGTCAAGTGCTGGAGTGACATTTAAAACACCTTCTACCCTCATCTGTGTCATATTTTAGACTCCACATATAAGTGATATCATGCGGTATTTGTCTTTCTCTTTCTGACTTACTTCACTTAGCATGATAATCTCCAGTTGCATCCATGTGGCTGCAAATGGCATTATTTTGTTCTTTTTTATGGCTGAGTGGTATTCCATTGTATATATGGACCACATCTTCTTTACCCATTCCTCTGTCAATGGACATTTAGGTTGTTTCCATGTCTCGGCAACTGTGAATAGTGCTGCTATGAACATACGGGGTGCCTGTATCTTTTTGAGTTAGAGTTTTGACACAAATGAACCCATCTACGAAACAGAAACAGACTCATGGACATAGAGAACAGACTGGTGGTTGCCAAGGGGGACGGGGTTGGGGAGGGATGGAGTGGGAGGCTGGGGTTAGCGAATGTAAGCTATTGTATATGAAATGGATAAACAGCAAGGTCCTACTGTATAACACAGAGATTCAATATCCTATGATAAACCACAATGGAAAAAAAAAATATATATATATAAGAATGTATATATATGTATATGTATAACTGAATCACTTTCCTGTACAGCACTAACTAACACAACATTGTAAATCAACTACACTTCAATAAAAACAAAACTAAAACATCGCCAATCCTCTAATTCAACATCTTTTAACCCACAGTGGTCTTCTCTTTCGCTTCTTCAGAATAAAGCTTACTCTGACTTTAACCACAGACGGGACTCTCTGGGGATCCGGATTTGCAATTGAGATACATCGGGAAGAGATTAATCACTTGGCCAGAGCTGTTTTGGTTTCTGTCCTACTGCCTAAGAGCACTCACTACAAGGTTCCTTTAAGTAATCCATTTCCTTAGTGCACTAAAATTAGACTCTGGTGACAAAGAAAATTCAGTATCTCCACTTTTCCAGAGCACTGTCCTGGGAATGAGGTAGAAACTATCAAAGCCCTCTCACCCCGTGCCTCTCCACCCACCTAGCTTCTTAGCTTGGACTCACTCTGGTCCACAGCCGCTGGGCAGGACCCTTTCCTCCTGCAAGGCCTTACACTAAGTCTCAGGTTCAATCTCTTCCCGAGAGGAGGGAGTCAAAGCCAATGGCATGAATCCGACCCTCAAGTTTTTCAACACCATCCTCTTTCTTCAGTTTCCCAAGGACCAGATTCTCTCCAAGGGTTCTTCCACCATCAGGATCTTAGGTCTGCCGGGGGCAGTGCGGAGGGCAGCGGGGTGGTAGGCCAGTGTGGCATCCTCTTGTCTCATGTGGTAAGCGGCTCAGTGCCGGGCTCCCCCCGGCCTGGCCAACTTCGGACACACGCATCAAAGAGCCTCTCCCAGCACATTAAACATTAAGGCTTTCCAGGCAGCAGACACAACTGTACCTTCTGGTCTGCCTCTGAAAGCGAGGCTGGGGAAAGCGGCAGCCCTGGGGGTGGCAGGAGGGTACGGTGGGTGCATAGACAAAGTAGGTCATTAGCGGTAAAGACTACTATTTTCAAGCAGTTGTTAATGCTTTGTTTATATGGATTTCTCCAAATGTGACATTTTAATGGCATCATACTTGTGTGATTACAGTGCAGTCGACACCGCCGGGCGGGTGGGGGGAAGGCGACAGGGACTCCAGCGACCTGCTGAGGGAGGCGGCTCCCGGCCCCAGCAGCCAAGGGGACTGTCTCGGTCCTGCTCAGGCCAGGTTGCCTGATGAGCACGCAAAGTGGCTCCCCAGAGGGCCCTCTGCTAGACGGGAGCCATCAGGGCCCAGGAATCTTGCAGCCAGCCTAGCCTTGGGACAGAATCAATGCCCAGGCTGCAGGAGAGGAGATGAGGGGAGTTGTACCTCACCCCGGAGACCACCCGTCACAGCTGCCCTTGTCATTCACATCTTCATTCATTTATTCATTATTTCTTGGGTTCCTACTGTCATCTGAGGGAAAAGGCAATAGATATTCAGAAATACAGGAACAAATTAAGATGGAGAGAGTGGCGAGGAAAAGGATCCCACGTTGATTGGGAGCCCGCTGGCTACACAGCATTGAGCGAGGATTCGGCACATGCGTCTTCCTTGGTCCCTCAGCAGCATCTATCCCACCGGGGACACCCCCCTTCAGGTGCTCTTGTCTCTTGGCTCCCAGGAGCCCTCTTTCTTGGGCTTTTCCTCATCCTCTGCCCTCTTCCCCACCTCTTTTGCTGGCCTCTCCTCCTCCCTGGCTTCTAAATCTTGGAATTGCCTGTGGATTTAATCCCCCCCCCCATTATATGCTCATCACAGGTGACTGCTTCCATTCCTGTGTCTTCAAAACCTTCTACAGGTGGATATTTCCCACGATATCTTTCCAGCCCAGATCTCTTCTGAGCTCACGTCTAGATTAAATAGATGCCTACTTGCCATGCCCACCCGGGTGTCTCACAAGCATCTCACGCTGAGTAGGTCCCATGTGGAACTCGTGATCCTCCCATCACAACCGGCACCTCCTCCAGTCTGTCCCCTGTGAGGAAACAGCACCAGCACCCGTGCAGCTGCTCAACCGGGAATCTGCGTCATCCTTCACATTCCTCCTCTCTCACCCTCATCTTCACTCTGATCGCTTGTACCCCACCCACCACCATGTCCTATGGATGCAGCCTCTACCACGTGTCTCCATCCTTCCCCACGACCATCCCCATCTCTACAACCACGCCCACCACCACTGACTCCTGTCTGAAATACTGACTGCAATAGGCCCCAACTCCGTATTTCTACTTTGGGCCCCAACAATCCATTTTCAGGAGTTACCGTCTTAAAATGACACCTGATCCTCTCCCATTCGGACTCAAAAGCCCTCCAGTGGCTCCCCGCTACACTCAGAATACCATCCGCACTCTGTACCATGGCCCTCCGAGCCCTGCCTGACGTGGCTCCACAAATCCTGCAGCCTCACTCCCCTCTCCCTTCCCCTCTTTGTTTACTACGCTCCAGTCACACTGGCCTGTCTTCAGCTTGTAGAACAAGTCACGCTCTTTCCCATCTGAATTCTGGTCTCCCAAAATTCATCTGTTGAAGTCTCCAATACCTCAAGAGTGTAACCGTGTTTGCAGATGGGGCCTTTAGCGAGGTAGTTATGGTTAAATGAGGTTATTGGGGTGCGCCCTGATCCATGTGACCGCATTTGGAGACAGGGCTTTCAAAGAGGTGATTAGGTTAAAAAGAGGTCATCAGAGTGGAGCCCTAATCCCATATGACTGGTGTCCTTATAAAAAGAGGTAGAGACACCAGGGGTGCCCTCTTACCAAGAAAAGACCATGATGAGAAGGCGGCCATCTGCAAGCCAAGGAGCGAGGCCTCAGGAAAAACCAGCACTGTCAACACCTTGACCTCAGACTTTAGGCCTCCAGAACTTTAAGAAAATAAACGTCTGCAGTTTAAGCCACCCAGTCTGTGGTATTTTGTTATGGCAGTTCTTACAAATGAATACACCATCGCAGGCCTCCATGCCTGCCGTGCTTTCTACCTGGAATATTCTTCACCTGATCACTCCTCTTCATCCATTGGCTCTCAAACTAAGTGTTACATCTTTAAAGAGGGCCTCCATGCATCTTGAGGCTGCATAAAGTCCCTCCTATACTCTCCTAGGAACTTACACGTCTCTTTTACAGAACTGGGAAATCACAGCCTGTATCAGGTACATTGGTCTAAGTATATATTTCATGTGTGCCCCTGCAACTTGGCCACACCCTTCCTGAGAGCAGGAGCTGGTCTGTTTTGCTCACCACTGTTGGCATATTGCATGGCTCATGGTAGATTCTCCAATATTTGTTGAATAAATGACTCGATGGATGTTACTTATCTCATTTAATCCTCTTAAAATCCCCAAGATCTGGGTATTATTATTCCCACGTCATATATAAGCAGAGCTACAGAGGAGAAGTACATACGCTCAAGGGAAGCCATCAGGGAAGTAGCAGGACTGAGAGTTGAACCCAGACCATCTGCCGACGAAGAACTTACAGTGGTCCTGCCTATCCAGAGAAAGGAAGAAACAGCCAGGGCTGGGCCCGTCAGAGAACACTGCGGGGAGGGGGAAGTCCTGGCCTGGGCCACACTGAGACAGGAGTACAAACAGATGGGAGGTGGGGGTGGGTAGAATGGATGCCCCCAAAGAGCTGAGTGTACCGTCTCTGTCCTCCAGTTACTGTCTATCTTGGGTAAGCGATTAACCTCTCTGAGTGAGCTTCAGCTGCCTATTCTGTAAAATCATGATTCTGTTTTGTGAACAAACAGACTAAATGAAGCGCTGAGCACTGTGCCGTGCACGCACTAAGCACTCAGTCAACGGTAGCTACAACTTCATCTGTTGGTAAAGTGAAGACAGCAACGTGTGTCCATGGGGCAGGAAGTGATCCCACCAGAGATGCAGTGAGGATTCCCAGAAGGAACCAGGAGATCAGGCTTTTAGATCTGCCTCTGCCACTACCTTGTGTCCTTGGGTAAATCACTTCTACTCACTGGGTCTCTGGTTAGTCTCCCCACTTGTCAAATGTAGGACTTACAGCAGGCATTCTCAACTATTTGGAGGACAGATGGCCCCCTTTTCAACATGATGGAAGCCCTTCTCCCCACAGAAATGTCTGTGTAGACACAGATACCAATTTCTGCTTACAGTATCAAGGACCCAGTGCCACCATGGAACCCTAGGAGGCACCCGGCTTTCAAGTCCGCTGTAGCGGTATGGGTGCCTCCCTGAAAAGATGAGCTCACACAGGCAGACCTGGCAGGGAAGAAATCAATGATGTCTTCCCCCCCCCCCCCGCACCTCTAAGTTATACTTTAGGGGCCCAGAGCCGGTTCCCCAGCTCTGCCAGCCTCTGCCCATCCCATGCTGAGCACAGTAATGACGGCTGCTACACAGAGGGACCACATAATCGGGCCCTGCTCTGTGCTGTGCTGGGAAAACACAACAACCTTGAGATCTATTATCCCGATGTGCAGCCCCTGGGCCTGGCTGTCATCTGGACAGCTCTAGAAAACACCCCCAGAGGTCCACGAGGGAAGAGCCCTGGGAAGAGAAGCGGGGTGTCTTCAGCTGCTGCCCCAAAGCTGAGGGTGTCTGAAGTGGGGAACGTATAAAGACGGGTGGAGGGATGTCAGCCTGTCTCAGGAAAGTCTCTACTCCATGCTGCCCCAGCTCCAAGTACAAAAGGTTATTTTCTTGGCCTCTTCGCGGAGCTGACCAACAGATATGCTTTGGGGATGTTAAGTCTTCAGATCCATATTTAATTTTCATGCTGCTGCTGGAGTGACTTTTCTGAAATATATAGTTGGATCCTATCGACAGAATAAAGGCCAAGGTCCTTACCATGGCCTGCAAGTCCTTAATTCCAGTCCCCACAAAACTGGTATCCTTACCTTAAACTGCCACCACTAGTACTGAAAGTAAGTTGAGAAAATCGGGTCCCTGCCATCTGAAAGGGGCCCCTCCTCTTACATCATGGCACTTACTATAATTACCTATGTGTTGGGCCTTCTTCTCCCAAACTGCACAGAGGTAGGAGCAAGGACTTTCCCTCTGACTCCTGGCATAGAGGCTGGGCGTCCTAATGAAGACTACTCCCAGCCTCGGGCCAGCTCTCCACTTCCATTCTCACCCCAGCCAAGGCTCTCAGGCTGCAGAAAAGTGGACGGAACACAGAACCCCCAGCCCTCAAACTACTCCTGGTGGAAAAAATGAACAAGCCCAGACATGCTGGGAAAGGGGTCAAGAACTGACTCACCCTAAGTCAGGGTCAGTAGGAAAGGCAAATTGAAAACACACTGCATGGCAATGATGCAAATGTCACTGGGGAATACGGGGGGTGGGAGGAGATGAACAAAAACGAACAAAGAAATGGAGCATAGCATGAAAACAATTAAAAATCCCACTGCACATACACATAAACCAAAAACCCCAGTCTGAAAGAAAATATAACCTAAGGAACAGAAAGAAATTACCCAAACACGCTTTGTACCATAGAACAACTTAAGAACATGAATTTAATAAAACAAGAGCTAGAAGATCAGATGATAAAACAAAGAAACAAACTGAAGGATTATAAAATCGAGAACCACTAAATGCTTTTGCAGAACCAGTAAATAAATGTAGAAATTCCAAGTAGCAGATGAAGCAGAAAATCTAATTTCTGACAACTACAGGGTTCCATCCCCGTCTGCCACCCAGTAGCAGTGGGTCCTTGGGTGAGTCACTGTGACTGCAAAGGAGAAAAGCTCAATTTATTGAAGCAACTAGAGGAGAGAAAAAAACATGCAGAAACAGCAAAGGTGACCCGACATCAGAAAACCAGCGAACCTGAAGGCGAGACACAGGTGAAACGCACAAAAAGGTATTCATCCTTTAAAAAAAAAAGCCCCTGAAATGAATAAAAAATGGAATCTGTACAGCAAAAGAGCATGCCACGTTCCACAAAAAATTGATACAGAACAACTGACCCAGAGATGGTTCCTGATTTAGGTATCGAACTTGGACGACTGAGACAGAAATCATCAAGCATCCAGGCAGAACAAACAAGACACCTTCTCATCTACAAAAGGAAGAACGTTTGCTGACTTCAAACTTCCCCAGAGCAACATTCATCCACAGATGCCAGTGAAGGAATAGCCACAAAGGCTAACTCCAGGTATGACCCGAGAGCATCTTAACCTGTTCAAGCGTGGAAGGCGAGAGACTGACGTTCCCACTGTCAAAGACCTTGGGGATCACGGCACCTCTGAGCCCATTTTGAAGAATCTACTAAATGATAACATCCAGCCAATGAAGAGATGGTTCAAAATGAAAAGCCCGGGCTTCCCTGGTGGCGCAGTGGTTGAGAGTCCGCCTGTCGATGCAGGGGACACGGGTTCGTGCCCCGGTCCGGGAAGATCCCACATGCCGCGGAGCGGCTGGGCCCGTGAGCCATGGCCGCTGAGCCTGCGCGTCCAGAGCCTGTGCTCCGCAACGGGAGAGGCCACAGCAGTGAGAGGCCCGCGTACCGCAAAAAAAAAAGAAAAGCCCAGGAATGGAGTATAAGAACAAGGGGCACAATGAATCTATTTAATTATGGAATTAAAACGAAACAGCTATGGCAATGGTCATATAATGCTGTGAAAATGTTACCGACTCTGACAATCTGAAAATAATAATAATGTGGATAATGGCTTCAGGCTTTTATCTCTGTAAGCTATCATAAAAGCTGCTGATAAGGAACTAAAATAGACCTAAGTTTTCTCAAGACCTGGGCTCTGATGCCAGCTCTACCACTCACTATTTGTGTGATTTGGAGGAAGCTACTTAACTCAGTTCCTTCACCTGTCAAATGGGGAGACTCATGCCCATCTCATAGGGTTTAAGGATTAAATGAAAAAATATATATAAAGCAGTGACTTGCACATAATAACTGTTCACTAAGAGGTGAAGGAGACTGAAGATGAGGGTGAAAATGGGAATGAAAGTGAGCACCGCCACCTCAACGCTCCCCGCAAAGAGGCAAGAGGATGAACCACTGCTCTGGGTCTGGATACTCATGGGAGATGCTGGGCTTTCACAAAGGTCCCTGTCCCAGTGCTCCAAAACAGGGAGAAGCGTCTCCACAGAGAGGCGTGGGGCCCCCAGTTTCCAACCAGGCAGAGAACAGCCCCCTTTCTCAGGACTGAGGAAGAGAAGCCAGAACGGGAAGCCAGACTTCCTGGCAGGTGACAGCAGGCTGAGGGGCAGTGTGGTTCCAGCTTGCCAGCCAGCCGCCACCTTCTCCTGGCCGTCCCAGGCGACCACTGCAGGACCAGCCCTGAAGGATGAGGCACCCTGGGGAACAGAGCGCACAGAGGTCAGGAAGCCGAGTTCTAGACCCGGCAATGGCACCCACGTATTCCTCTCAACCTGTCTGTGTCTTTCCTCATCTGTGAAGGAAGAGGGTGGGAGTCGATCTGGAAGTTCTCTGGTTGACTGTAAGTGTAGAGTGCGGAGTTCTGGGCAGGCTGCATGCCCCATATGATGTCTCTGTGGCCTCAACTGACTCAACAGGCAAACCAGAGGAAGGAGGGAGCAAGGCCAGGAACAGGAGACTGAAGTGAGCAGGGGAGGGGACCAGGAGAAGGAAAGGAAGCAGGAAAGGACTGAAGCACCGATCCGATAGCCATAAAGGAGCGTCAGCTCGCTGCCTGCAGAGACAGCTGGAGGTAGCTGCCTTCAACCTGCTCGGAGCCCCAGGACCACACTCCTGATAAGGGAACTGCTGAAAGAAGCCAACTCCACCTTATTAAGGGAGTCCAGAAAACGGCAATAAAAACTGCATCCATCGATCCTAAAACCAGAGTCAAATCGGGATACTTGCAGAGTCTCAAAGTATATCCCTCTAAGATTTTTTATTAATTACAAAGAGGAAAAAATGGCATTTTACAATGGAGAAGCTGGACAGGCACCACCTTAGCCAAGGGATCAAGGTTAACACCACGCTCGTAAGACACATCGACAGCATGTATCCCCTGAAATGATGTGCCGAGAAGGGCTCAATATGGCCTCTGCAGCATCCTCACCCAAAGCACAGAACCTCCATCTGGTCGGGAGAAAACATCAGACAAACCCAATCGAGAGACTCACTGGTACTCTTCAAAGTGTCAAGGGCACTGGAGACACGGAAAGAGAGAAACTGTCACAGATTAAAGGAGACTAAGGAGACAGAACAATCAAAGGCAATGTGGGATCTGGAATTGGATGCCGGAAGAGACAAAGGACGTTAGTGGAAAAACTGGGGAAGTTTTAAACTGTAGTTTAGTTCATGGTAGGTCTTTAGTTTAGTTAAGGATATCATTCCAGTGTTAATTTCCTGGTTTTGATAATTATATAATACTATGGTTATATAAGATGTTAATATTAGGAGAAGCTGGGTGAAGGATATAGGATTCTCCATACTATTTTTGCAACTTTTCTACAAGTCTAAAATCATTTTAAAATAAAAAGTTGTTTAAAAAAAAAGGATGCATCTGTCCAAATCCATGGACCACTGAGGTACTAATTGTGCTCCTAACCCCTTACTTAAGTCCATTCCACCAATGCCAGCCAGTCCTGCTCCTGCTGTGCCCAGACTAGGGCAGCAGTGTGTGTGTGTGTGTGTGTGTGTGTGTGTGCGCGCGCGCGCGCGCGCGCACGCACGCGCGTGCGATGCAGGCCTTGGTCTGGTAGCCTGGAAAGCAATGAAGCATGACCATGATGTATAGAGATCCCAAAGTCAGAGAATGTGGGTTCAAAGCCCAGCTTGGATTCTCACTTGTTAGGTGACCCTTGAAATATTACCTAACCACTTTGTGCCTCAGTTTCCTTATTGGTAAAACGAGATTAGAACAGCAGGTCTGTAGAGAGGATCCAAGGTGCCAGAGATGCTATTACTGTCCCACCCTGAGCCTTTTCCTGGGCTCAGGACACTCTTCCCTCCACTGACTCCTCGCTGCTGATGAGCTAATGACTCAGAGCTGTCTCCTTTTCCAGAGAATTCACCCCAGTGAGTAGGAGTCTGGCAGGGTCCCCTCCTGGGAGTACCCGAGAAGCCAGTGACTAACTGGCACCGGGGACCCAAGGCCAGCCCTCCTGCATGAAAGTCGGACCAACTCTGAAGCAGTTCCTAATCCAGGGCTCCCAGCAGGACCAGGCTAAAGCACGTCTCCAGCGGTCCCAGCAGGACCAGGCTAAAGCAAGCGGTCCTGCTTCCCTGAGGTCCCTCCTCTTGGAGGCGTGTCCCAAGTAAACCACTTCCACAGGGATCCCTGCCTCAGGCTCTGCGTCCAGGATCAGCCGCTAAGGAGGTGGATAACATGCTGGCTGGATGGCCATAGGACCCCAACACTGGCTGTGGGTGGAAGAAGCTGTGGCAGTGGCTATTTCTAACAGCCTGGTGATGGACCAGCCGGGATACAGGTAAAAGTGTGTGCCCTGGCTGGTGCAATGCAACTGGTGTTGAAGGAGTCTGAGGGAAATCGCACCTATACAAACTGTGGAATCAGGTGGCTGCTGTGGAATCTGGTGGAGAAAAAAGTCGGTCTTCTTTCAAAAAGGTAACCGTAGCCAGGTCTCTTGAGGACTATCAATCACAGGGTCTAATTTGTTACTGACACCTTGTGACCCAATAAGCCATCAACGTCCCCCTGCTGGACTGCGGGCAAAGAGAGGTCAGCTAAGAAATGCGGGCCTGGCCCAAATTAGTCTCACAGTGGGTTGACTGGATCCACAGACCTACCTGGTGGTCATGTCCCTGGTTCTTCAATATAAAACTGGAAAGGACAAATTTAGTTAGCAGAAATACCACGTTGATTCTCTGACCTGTAGTATAGGAGCCGCTGTGATAGGAAAGGACACGTGGAAGACCCCGAAATCCCATTCTCCCTGGAGAATTAGTGCCACCCACAAAGCTTTAGAAATGCCAAGGTAGCGATGCCTATCAATGCTCATTTAAATCACCATCCTGGCCAAGGCAAAGACCGGACGGACTATGGCAGATGACAATAAACTACTACAAACCTAACCAGGTGGTGGGCACGAGTAAAGCTGCTGGGTCATTTGCGGTATATCTGCTAGAACAGAGTGACACAGCCTTGGGTCATAGCTACTGACCTGGTGAATGCTTTTCTTTCAATACCCATCAGGAAGGAAGATCAGAAATTCACTGAAATTCATATGAAATGGACAATATACATTCATAGGCTAGCTCCAGGGCTGTGTTAATTCTCTGTCACAGTGTCATCCAAAGGGCCCCGGACTATCTGGACATACCTTAGAACATCACATTCGTCCATTATATGGATGGCATCATGTTAATCAAGCTAGATGAGTGGAACTAGCAAGGATCTTTGAAGTCTAGGTAAGACACACGTGCTGCAGAAGATGGGAGATGCACCCTATGAAGATGCAAGGGCTTGACCTATGGCTGAAGTTTTAGGGATCCCAGGATCTGGGGACTGTTGGGACATCCCCTCCAAAGCAAAAGGCATGGGATTGCACCTTGCACCTTCTCCACTGAAAGAGAAGCATAGCACGCGCTAGGTCTCTTCAGGTTTTGCAGTCAGCATATTCCACACTTGGGAATACTGTTCCTACCCATTTAGCAGATAACTTCAAAGTCTGCTAGTTTTAAGAGACCCAGAACAAAAATGGGCTCCACGGAAGGTTAAGGCTACAGGTCAAGCAGCTCTGACACTTAGGGCATACAACTTGGCAGAGCCCATGGTACCAGAGGTATCTGTGGTAGAGAAAAACACTGTATGTAGCTTCTGGAAAGACCCAAAAGAGGAGCTGCAGCATAGAACCACAGGGCTATGTAGCAAGGTTATAGATGCCATTGAGGCAAGGAAGTATATGCCAGGACGTGCTTCTGGGCCCTGGTAGAAACAGAATATTAAAACACACACATGCACACACACACACACCCCTAACCCTGGGTTATCAAGTAAAAGAAGAGCATAAAAAAAATCTACCCATGGAACATGAAGCAACCACAGAGCCCAAACTACTCACAATGGACTGGATAGCGTGGGACCTACCAAGTCATAAGGTTGAGTAGGCCTTGGAGAAGCCATCATAAAATGGAAAGGAACGTCCACAATTGGGCTTAAGCACGTCCAGAAAGAAGGCTTCAAAAACCGGTGGCCCAGGGCTTCCCTGGTGGCGCAGTGGTTGGGAGTCCGCCTCCCGATGCAAGGGACGCAGGTTCGTGCCCTGGTCCGGGAGGATCCCACATGCCACCGAGCAGCTGGGCCCGTGAGCCATGGCCGCGGAGCCTGCGCGTCCGGAGCCTGTGCTCCGCAACGGGAGGGGCCACAACAGTGAGAAGCCCACGTACCGCCAAAAAGAAAAAAAAAGAAAAAAAACCAGGTGGCCCAGACCCCTTCTCCTCCTCGTCACTTAGAACGATTGCACCCACATTGCTCACTCAGCTCACCAATTCGGCCTCGTGGGGAAGGGGTCGGGGTTTCCGCTGACAGATAAAGGGGAAAGCCTGAGCTTTGTTCTCGGGTTAGCTGGATCTACAGATGGGTGCAAACCACAAATAGACTGTGGTTGCATTAGATACACCCCATTGTGGCCTTGGAATGGTGCTGAGGGAAAATCCTCCCAGTGGGTAAAGCTTCAGACAAGGCTGTCAGTCATGCGCCTCGCGTGGAGTGGCCCAAGGAAAGGACATCCATGCTCTAATGAGCCGTGGTGAACGGCTGAGCTGGTTGGTCAAGGGCCTGGAAGGAGCAAGGTTAAGGCGGGAGACAAGGAGATCTGGGCTGATGCACGTGATGGCCTCATGGATGCTGGCACGTGTGAGGAAGTACATGTCACGTGTTCATGCCCACCAAGAACACCCATGGCGAAACATCCATGGCAGAACAGGCAGCCAGCCTCTGTCCTTAGCCACCCTAGCGCTTTCACAACGGGCTCAGGAATGAAGTAGCAGTCATGGAGGCAAAGGGAGAGGGTACGTGTGGGCTTAGCGGCTTGGGCTCCCTCTCATTACGTCTGATCCAGCCACTGCCACAGCCACGGGGCCAACCTGCCGACAACAGAGGCCAATGCTGAGTCCGATACAGCACCATCCACTGGTTGCTGGAGACCAACCAGCCACTGGGTGCAAGTTAATTACAGTTGACCCTTGAAAAACGTGCGTTTGAACTGCACAGGTCCACTCATATACAGATGTTTTCCAATAGTAAATAAAACACTACTACATGGTCTGTTGGTTGAATCTTTGGATGCAGAGGAACTGTGGATACAAAGGGCCAACTGTAAGTTATACTCAGGTCACCCCCAGTGTTGTTCAAGGGTGAACACTGGACCCTTCCATAACGGAAAAGGCAGCGAGAGATTCATCATTCCCAGATGAACACTCCAGGTGTGTGCTTGAATTTCCTGTCTGCAGAGCCTTGACTAGTACCACTGCTGAGGGCTCACACAAAGTCTGACCTATGAGCAGAGGATTCCCCATAATGGCATCCTGTACCAAGGGACTTACTTTATGTCAAAGAGGAAAAGCAATACGTACGAGACTACAGATCCACTGACCCTAAAACACACTATGCCATCTACAAGACACGAGCCTATTAGAGCGGAGCTGAGGCACCAGCTTGGAGATGACGCCCTGAGAGGACAGGACATCAGCCCTCAGGGTGCTGCCGTACACCCATGACCAGGATATGGCTCCATAGTCAACACGCGGAATTCACAGCTGGATCTGGGAAGCAAGGAGTAGAAGTAGGAGTGGGCCCATTCGCCACTCCCACACTTAGGGAATTTGTGCTTTTCTCCACGGTTAAAGGTCTCTGTGAAACAGAAAGGGAAGTGTCACCTCTCCCTTCCACCCCCCAGTCCCACCTAAGTGGACAGAGTCCCCTTAAACTTAAAGCTATGGCTGCCACCTCTTCAGATTTGGTTCCTCTTATCGGTAGACAGCAGGCACAGAACACAGCTACCTAACCTAACAAGAAGAGTGACTGAGGTGAGGTGAGGGCGTGGAGTTGCTGCGTGATAGGGAAAGGAGGGGCTCGGCGCTCAGCGGGCTTCCTGGAGCACCTCTCGGCACACCGGTGCTCAGCCACAACTGGACACAGTGCGACCACTGACTGACGGGCTCCTAGCGATACGCGTTCTCTACAATTACAACTTTAATGACGTTTGAATTTACTGCAAGGAATACGTATATAGAGCACACTGTCCATTTTTACGAATACTTAAATTTCCTCCTAAGAAAACAGACTATTTTTATTTTAACCTACAGGGAACCCAGGTTCTTGGACAGACTGATGGGGCAAAAGATTTAAAGACTGGAATCTTCTGCCCCAGGTACTGACTCAGAGATGAGTGAGAGGAGAGTAAAACCCGTAACTCTTTCACAGCGCCCGGAGCGGGGCCCATTCTTCAGGGAGAGCGTTCCGGTGAGCCTCTGCCCCGTGACCTTGCAGTCCACAGAGACCACCCGGGGAAGACCCAGAAAGCCCCGCAGCAGCCCCTCTCACCTAGCAGTATGCCGGGGCTGCTGCACCCGGTGAAGAAAGAGGGCACTTGATGGAATTAAAAGGCAACCAATTTAAAAGAGATTAAGCAGGGAAAAGGGGATTTAATGAGCAGCTTTTGCCACTGTGAACTCACTGAACCCACTGGCACAGAGACTAATGGTTTAATATGTTGTTAAACAAGGGTAAGACGTCTGTGTGAGTAATAGGGGCGTCTGTAGTTATAGCGACGAGGGTGAAATTACCCTCCCTCAGGCCCTGGGCCCTGGGGACAGCTCTCTGCTCCTCCTGACTCAGGTCAGGGCCAACAATTCAGCAGCCTCCCAGCTCTGGGAGAGGCAATTTTCCTGAGAAGAAAGGGGTCTGGAGATGTGTGAAAGGGACAAAGGCTTGGAGAACAAGAGGGCGAGGCCAACCCTCTGGGATTTCACTCCAGCAGGGCAGCAAGGCCTCCGGGCCAGGCAGCCTCAGCTTCGAAGCACTTGAGAGGAATAATCACCACTTATTGTTCATTTTTGCTGAAGAGTCTAGAGGGGTGATCTGTTTTTTCTTCCTTCCTTCCTTCCTTCCTTCCTTCCTTCCTTCCTTCCTTCCTTCCTCCCTCCCTCCCTCCCTTCCTTCCTTGCATTTGAAGCAAATGATATCTGGAACAGTGAGGGCTTCTAGGGATGGACAGAGTGAGGAGTAAGAAAATTTGTGCAGGTTCTTAGGGATGTGAGAGCATGAGGTCAGGGGTGGTGAAAATAAAACGCACAATTTTACTCAGCACGTAGCCCTCAGGACTCCTGGCCTGTCACTGCAGCCTGCAGGCTCGCGGTTGCGTGGTGGACCCCCGCGGCCATCTGCCTGGCCCAGGCCCAGGAAGGGCAGACAGATTCTAAGTGAGTGGTCATTAAATGGTGAACAAACAGTGACCCTGGGCCCCACAAATGCCAGTGGCACAGGGGCTGGTGATGGGCGAGTTAGGTGTCTGTGGGCACCACACTTAACGCTTTATCGGACATCATCTCATACAATCCTCAGAACAACGCCATGAGGTAGGAAAGATTGTCATGTCCCCAAGGCCGCAGGCTGGTAGAGGGCAGTCAGGCCGCACATGCAGGCTGTCCTCAATCACCACCCCATGTGCCTCCAGGGTGGGAGGGATGGAAGCCCTGAGGGCTGGGGCCTTCTCGGAAAGGATGGAGGCTGCTACAACTCCACTGGGCCCTCCAACTCTAGGTCAGCATGAATCAGTGCAGTCTTAATTTAGAATCGGACTTGGGCTGAGAATCTGTTGACATCAGAGCTTACTTTGAGTGGGTGTTGCTCTAATTTTCATTTGTAAAGAACTCTTACTTCTGGAATTGCAGAGCCCAGTGTCTGACACCTGGCTTGTCGTTTGGGAGAGGCCCAGGGTCCCTCATTCATTCACCCATTTAATGAGCACTCGTTGACAATCTGTCTGTGTCCTGCAGCGCCTGGGCCATGCAGCAGGCCACAGGGGTGCACCACGCGACCACACGACCACACCACGTGCATCGGGAGCCTGCAGGCCACAACAGAAGGGCATGAAGGTTATGACAGGGCTGACCTGGGGGGGCAAGGGTTTCTCCTCGACATTAAGCAGCTTTGCCTCCTTTCCAGGGGCCAGCACTTAGTCCCTGTGTGACCTTAGAAGTCCAAGCTTGGAGCCTCCATTAGCCCTTCTGTCAAGTGGGAATCATTTGAACCAACCTGAGCTGCCTAGGTCACAGGGTCGCTGTGGGAATGAAGTAAAAAGATGCACGTAAACGCGCCTTGACAACATAACAGCTCTACAAATATAAGAGAGTATTATTGTGCCCGAATCTAAGTACAGAATTGTGCTAGAATAGGAGTGAGAGGTTCTCAGTCTACCCTATGAACAGCATCTCTGCTGGATGGGCCAGCGCTAACTGATCAGGGATTGGGGAACAAACACGTTAGACGTGTTTCGTTGCTATAACACGCAAAGCAGTGCTGGACCATTATCCGGGACGTGAACACAGACTCGCTCTATAGACTGTACATTTTAATTGTGTTCGTTAAAGGGGGATTGCACTAAAGTCAACCTACAGTGAAAGCTGATTTTCGTAAAACGAGTCCATCAAATACATGCCTGCAGCTGTTAATACCTTCATGTGGGTCAGTGACACCCCAGAGAACAGAGAGGCTTAGAGAGAAGCAGGGGACCTCCAGCAGCGCCTGCCCTACCCACCATCAAATGTTGTCAGAGCACCCTCTCTGGGCAGCACAGAGCTGGGGGATGGGCAGTTCCCACCTGCGCCTGGAGTTCAAGGTGGCCTCGGGGTCATGAAAGGATGGGGACCCAGCACCCTGGGGAAGCTATTTAATTCTCTTCTCCTCAACAGTCATGCTGGGTCTAGGAATGGTCCTCCCAGACCCACTTCTCCTGCACCCCCTGGAGAGGGGGGTTGCTAGTGGGAACAACTTACCTTCTGTCTTGTCCTAACCTGCCTCTCAGCTCCCAAGCATCGTACAGCTCACAGTGATCCCTGAGGACAAGGTGGCCCCCACCTGCTGATGCAGAATTCATCCAGCTCATCCCCGCTCTGGGTGAACCAGCCTTGGCGGCTCAGAAGAGAGCATGGTGTGTAGGAGAGACAGGCTTTCCAGCAGCCTGCATGATTCCGAAAAGCCAATTACATGCTTATTACTCCTCTGCAGGAATGAAACCCTCATCCCACGTGGCCAGCCCCCTTCCCCAGCACACGCTCGCTTATCTCAGCCACGCGGTCCCTTCTGCCAGCCACTGCTGTCAGAAATGTAGAGCTGGGCTCTTAATCACCTGCCAATGGGCCTGGAGGGAAGGCAGGAGTGGAAATGCCCATCCTGGAGCCAAGAGAGATGCACGGGAGAGCTGGAAAAGCCAGCAGGCGTTTTACGGATGGGCCAGTTTGCCGGCAAGTAAGGGACCCTCCAAGGGCTTTGTGAAGCTGTGGTCACTAAAGGGCGTGAAGGGAAGAGGCAGCTTTGGAGGAGGTCTGGGGAACTCTCTCTCAGACCTGTGCACCAAATCCAGCCCACCACCTGCTCTGATAAAAATGTTTTACGGAAACACGGCCACACCCACTCCTTTACACACTGTGCTACCTTCTCACTAAGCAGCAGAGCTGAGACCATATGGCCCACAAAGCTTAAAATATATACTATCGGGCCCTTTAGAGAAAAAGTTTGCCAACCCCTGGTGTGGTAGAAAGAGAACTCTGCTGGATCCTGGGAGCCAGGAGACTGGAGATGAACGTGTGCTCTGTCCTGTCCTGGCTGTGTGCCCCGCGAAGGTTTCCTCACTTCTCCACGCATCAGTTTCTCTCATCTATAAAATGGGGATGTAACATCTACTCTACAGGGTGTTGTCTTAATCAGTAAAAATGCGACAAGCTGTGTGTGCAGTGGAGGCATGGAAGGCAGATGCATCGGTAAGGAATTAGATGGAAGAGAGATTCTTTCTTCCTCTGTGGCTCTGAAATATACCCTTCCAGCCTAGTCTTCATGGGCTAGAATATGTTCAGAGACCCTGCTTGTGTTTTGCAAATACGTGTATGGATGGATGGGAGGTGTGGGTCAGAAAGGAGAGGAAGGGAGGGGAGAAGGGAGGGCTGTTCTTTGACAAACACTTGATTTTCTCAGGAGAAATGAGGATGAGCAGGCAAATCAATGCCTGCCTTCTCTTTTAGTATGGACACTGGCACACTCAAAATATGGCCACGAAGCCCCCCAGGGGGCCCCTGGGTGGCAGATGCTGGGATGCGGGGCCCATCGTAACACCTGGCTTGGGTCAGCGCTCCCTTGGGTTGAGTCTATGGATTGGACCCTAGCCTCAGCCCTACGGTCCTGCTCTCTCCCGGTTCTGTAATAAGACCACCACGACTCTACCCTCCTCAAAGTCAGAAAATCATCCCACACGGGGCCTCCAGTTTCCATGTAACACTTCTGCAAAACCGTGTCTTCACACGTAGGAAATGTATATTTAGGAGCTTAGGAGATGCTGCAGCGGCCCCAAGACAGGTGGGATGCAATGCATCCTCCAGGTACTCACAGCCTCCTGGGGGAGAAAGGGGGGGGGGGGCCGAGGGCAGCCCAATTAGGATCTTTAGGGGGTCCTCAGACCAGAAGAAATCATGATGCCTCCCAATATATAATTCTAAATAAAAACAATATGCCACAGTAAAGCTTACAGGTATATTTACAAGTATACTGAAATGGACAGAGGTTCTTTGTAGCTCTTCCAATACCGAAATTCTGGGCAAGTTGGTGGGAGCTGAATTCCCTCTCTCACTCCCCACCCACAGGTGGCCCTGCTATGCTGCTTCCCTGAGCACGCACTCCGTCTGCTTAGTGAAGACGTCCGCACTGATGATAAAAGCACTCGGACAGCCCAGGCAGAGAGCACAGTTGGCCTAGAGGGACCACTTCCAGGACGGGTCTGGTGGGAACGCTTCTTGCCTCCCCTCTTGCCTACTCAAGGAATTCCTTCCCGCAATTGCACTCTCTCAGTCTTCCATCATCACAGCTCCCCTCTCTGCTGGATCAGTCTCACTAGCACACAGACCTAGTACCATATTTCCCATCTTTAAAAACCCTCCCTTGACCCCCAGATCCCTCCCCAGCTATCAGCCCCTTTCTCGGCTTCCCTTTATGGAAAAAGAATCCCATCTTCACCGTCTCCTCCTCTTCTCTCTTGAACCCCACCCCATCAGGCTCTTAGCCCTACTGTCCTCTGAAATGGCCCTCATGGAGGTCATCCATGATTTACGAACGGCCCATAGGAAGGTCATCCTTCCACAGGGTTAAATCCAATAGACAAGTCTTAACTCTCAGCATGCTTCATCCTGCAGCATCACTGCACAGTAACCCCAGCCCTCCTACTGGGGTGCCTTCCTCCTTCCCCTCTGGGACCCCACTCTCTCCTGGTTTTCCTCCCACCTCTCTGGACACCCCTTCTCAGCCTCTTCCTCCCCTGGCTAAGCACCGAAGTGCCCGAGATTCTGTACTCTGTCATCCTCTCTTCTGCATCCACACACACTCCCTACATGATCTCGTCAAGCCCCAGGATTTCAACACAGAGATGACTCCTAAACCTATATCTTTACCTCCAACCTCTTCCCTCTTCATTTCCAACTGCTTACCCCAAATCTCCACTTTGAGGTCTAAAATATATCCTGAACATACGTCCCCAACCCCAAACCTGATTTCCTCTTTGAACCTGCTCTTCTAAGTCTTCCCCGTCTCAGTACGAGGCAAATGCCTCCTTCCAACCTTCAGTGTATGTGTCACTCTTGACTCCTCTCACTGTCAGCAAAGGTGAAATACATCCCACGTGACCTCTCAGCACGCCCACCCACTATCACCAGAACCCGAGCCAATGTCACCTCTCATCTGTACTCTTAACTGGCCTCCCTGTTTCTCCCCTTTCTCCCTAGAGGTTATTCTCCACACAGAAACCGACAATAGTTATCCTTTAAACATGTAAGTCAAATCACGGCACAGCTCTTCCCCAAACTACCTGCTGGCTGCACAAGTCCCTCAGGAACAAAGGCCTTACCGTGGCCCAAAGACCCAACATGTTCTCATCTCCTGCTGCTCCCCCCCAGGCACCCCATCCTAGTCATACTGGGCTCCGGGTTGTTCCTCCACCAGGCCTGCCAAGCTCCCACCTCAGGGCCTTTGCACCTGCTATTTCTTCAACCTGGAACGCCCTTCCCAGAATATCTGCATGACTCCCTCCCTCCTGCTTAAATCTCACCTCAGCTCTTCAGAGGACGTATCTGGACCACCCTTTCCCTTACTCTGTTTTATTTTTCTTCTTAGCATTCATTAGCACCATAGAGATTACACATCTATTTGCCTTCTCTCTCCTCTCACCAGAATGTAAGCCCCTCTCACCAGAATGTAAGCCCCGTGAAGGCAGGAACTCCATTGGGTATCCCTAACACCCAATCCAGAGCCTGGCACATGGTCCTACTCAAGAAATATTCGCTGAATGTATGCCAGGTCCAAAAGGATGCATTTTATTTGGAGAAGCAATGGGGAGCCACTGAAAACTTCTGAGGAGAGAGATCCCACACAGTCTTCCTGGCAGTGATGGTGGGCTGTTGGGACAGGAGAGAAAGAGCCCTCGACTGGAAGTCACAATACTTGACGGGCGGCTCAGCTACCCCACAGACACTCTTCATCAGGCCAGTCACTTCATCCATTTGGGCCAATGTTTTTCTCCTGCGGTAATAATGAAACTAGCTAACGTTGATTTGCACATTTATATTGGGTTAAATACTTTATGTGGATCATCTCACTCACATAATTCTTCTCATAACTCTTAAGATGTACATGCTATTATTATACCTACTTCAGAGATGGGAAAACTGAGGCAGAAAGGTTTATAGTAGTGCCAGGAAGTTGACAAGCCTAGATCCCAATGCAGGGGGTCTGATTCCAGAACCAATGAGCAGGGGTTGGATTTCATGATCTGCAAGGCACCCTCCCACCACTGACACTCTCTAATATGGACAAATGGAGGGGGAGGGGAGATAGACAATAGATACAGGGAGATATGGATGGAGAGAGAGAGAGGAAGAGTGCGAGCCAGCTGAAGAGGCAACTGCAACTGTCCAGGTGTGAGGCGAGACAGGACCGACCAGAGATGATAAGACAGGGCTGGACGTGAGACGGGCCGTAGAAAATGACAGTCCTACGGTAGTGAGAAAACACTCACAGCCTTGCTGGCCCACTGGATGTGGGTGGAGGGAAGAGGAGACCAGAGATGAGGTCAGCTCTGCAAGCCTGGAGATGAGCTGGTGAGTGTATTCGTCAGGGTTCTCCAGAGAAACTTAACCAGTAGGAGAGAGAGGGAGAGATTCTAAGGAATTGGTTCCAGCAAGAGTTTGATGCTGCGGTCTGCAGTCCAAAGCCTGGAAACCCCGGCAGGGTTTCTATGCTAGAGTCTCGAGGAGAATTCCTTCTTCTTCAGGAAACCTCACTGCTTGCTCTTGAAGTTTTCAAGTGACTGGATGAGGCCCAGCCACACTACGAGGGGTCAATGGCTTGACTCCAAGTCTACTGATTTAAATGTTTATCACATGCTTAAAATACCTTCACAGCAACATCTAGACTGCTGTTGACCAAACAACTGGACCCCCTAGCCTCGCCCAGCGGACACCTGGCATTAACCATCACAGTGGGCTTGGCCTCAGACGTGTCGAGTGTGCAAAGCCGGCCAGAGACCCGAGGGCACTTCCAGGAGGACGGTTCTCTCCAGTGAGGGGCTGGGTCACTGGCTTTTCTGCAGGTTTGCAAAGGTCAGAGTGTCCATCTTGATTCCCCTTCTTCTCTCCTTACTCAGGTCCCTGAGGCCTTGTAGAAGCTTCTTCCTTCCCACAATTATGGCTGTTGTTATTATCCTTCTTAGTCTTGGCACGAGGATGCCCTGGCTGGCTTCCAAGAAGGAGAATTACTTTCTGTCTCCCTTACACCCTCCTGTTGCTTTTAATTGGATGCAGAATATTTTGTCTTCTCTTCCCAGACAGAGACTGGACTTTGGACTGCGATGGTGTAAGTGGCCACCCTGCCCTGGCTCAGAGAGGAATGAGGCCTAGAATGGGGTGACGCCAGGTCATCCTGGTCACTCCGTGGAGATGTTTGCTCCTAAGGAGATGCCTGAGGCCCTCATGCCTACTGCTCCCCAGGAGGGAGGGTGCAGCAAGAATCGCAAGGGCTTCCAGTCCTGCCTTGGCCACTGACGTGCCCTGTGACCGCGCACAGCCTCTCCCCATCCCTGGCCTTGAGTTGCCACGGAGACCTGGCTTATCTCCAAGGTGCCTTCCGGCTGGACCATTCCACCATGCCACTGGGACTGCTCATTTCTGTCATGTACAAAGAAAGGGGACCGGCCTGAGTCAGGGTGTGTGAATATGTGCAGAAGAACTCAAGGGCATGGCTGGGAACTGAACCCAGGACCTTCAACTTCAAGTCCAGAGCCCTTTCCTCTCCAGCCTTCCCCATGCTGCCCACCTTTCTGAGTTCAACCCCGGGTAAGAAATACATTTCACACTGTGGCCAGTACATCTACACAGCACACACACCTGCAAGCACAATGAAAGCTAACATTTTATGAACAAAACTCTCCCTTTCTGCTTGCAATGCTTTCTCATTCCAGCCCGTGCCTTTAAAAAACTACAATTCTCTGATGCGTCATGCTCCACATTAAACAAACACTCTTGTCTACCTCACACTACATGGGACAACCACATGCTCTCACTGAGGGTAAAAGATGGCCTCTGCTCTCAGCATTTTCCTCTCTGAGGTGTCACAGGGCCCGGTCAGAGAGCAAACCTACAAATTCGGGGGTCCTAGGCCAGTTCACACAGATCCCAGACAAAAGGGGTCCTGGGTGAGATCAGCTGACCTTGGCCACTTTAGGAAGAAACCTGGATACCAGTGGGTCAATAGTGTATCCCAAGCCTTCCTTTCGGGACTGGTATAGAGTATCTATTGCCCATTATCTCTGCTTCTGTTTCTCGCCACAATTTCATGTGCCCAACCTTTGTGGTGGAAGCTAAATGAAATTTACATCCACCATCGTGCACCCGTGTACACCGTACACCTCTATAAATAATAGTTTTTACCTCTGGAAGGCTTTAGGCAACAAATGCTGCCTGGGGGTTATGACATGCTAAGGGGGCCATGGTGTGCATGTGTGCACGTGTGTGTGTGTGTGTGCACATGTGTGTGTGTTCGTGTGTGTACACGTGCCGGGGGCAGGGTGCTGCATGGTGACATCCTCCTCAGGTAACAGAGGTTTGCTGAGTCCATCGCTCAGCAAAGTGTATATAGCGAGCACGTGACTCACATGAAGGTGCCTGTGAACTCTATCCCCTTCTTCAATGTTAATTATTCTCCTTGCTCTCACTGTTACCGGCATGAACTCTCTCGTCTTCCTCCCTGCTCCCCATTGCGGAAGTCTGAGCCCCTCACCCATGAGGCTGCCCAGGGAAACAGAAGTGAGGGTGCTTGGTCTCTGTGAGGGGCCTTCATGACCAGCACTCAGCCGGCCAAGGGCTCTACCACACTACAGCCACTTCCCTCCTCCAAGAGGATGGTCCTCTACCCCCAGGACAGAATGGGCTGAAGCTGCCACTCGGCCCAGGTCTCCTTCCTCCCCACCACCTCGACTGGGCCCAACACGACAGAGCCCCTCATTCAGCCCAGCTGGGTGATGATGTCAGCACTCAGGGCTGAGGGGTCCCTGCCCGCAGCCAGGCGCAGTGACTGGGCCTTCTCCATCCAGGTCTGTCCTTCTCCCCCACGTCTCCCACACATAATGGGCTATGTCGGAAACACTGCTCCTGTATTATAAATATGCAAAGCCTGGGAGGCAGCAGGCGACGGGGAAAAACACCAGGAATTATTTACGAGCCTCTGGCTCAAACCCTGGGGCTTTATTTGCTTAATGAATGGCCGGGGCCAGCCATCAGCCCAGGGATTTATTTGTCACTGGGAGCAGAAGACACTGGGATGTGGAGATGTAAAAATGACAAATTCTCCGACTCTGCCAAGGTGGTATTTCATTGCCACGGTATCTAGCGGGGACGGGAAGGTGAGGGGAGGGAGAGGCCGGCTCACGCGCTAAGCAGCAACGGCTGAGAGGAGCTTACAGTTGAGGGACTGGCCATGTTAACAAAACACAAAACGAAAGCACTGCTTTCTAGCATGCAGGTGGGGGGCCAGGAACAAGGCCATCTGTAGCAGGTCTCATACGCTCTTACAGCCCTCAGGCCTCCTGGGCACTCCGTGTGCTCCCATGTCTCAAACTGCCCCACCCAAGAAAATTCTAGAGCGCATAGAGGGTAGAGCAGAGACTCGGCTCTGAGTTTCTTTTCAGCAACTCCCGAGTGGTGGGACCTTGAGCAAGTCACTTCAGCTCTCTGGATCTGTTTTGTCATTTGCAAAACGAAGGGTCAGACAAGCTCTGTGACTCTTATACAAAGAGCCAAAGTCAGGAAGAGCCAGCCTGCCTATGCTCGCATATTCTGCCCCTTGCGCCCCACATTCACGGTCACAGATGCCTCCGCCACCATCACCCCCAAATGCCTCATCATCGCCACCAGCATCCAACCACCTGGCCCTCCACAGAGCCGATCAGTCTCACACGGGGCGGCAGCAGCGCCTGCGTCCCCTCGCGGTGAAGCCATCTGGGCAAAGACTAATCTCTGTCTCCTTGAATCCCTCTCCGCTCCATCCGTTTGGTAACAGAACCCCTGAGCTCCAGCTGGGCACGCCCACCCAGCTAGCATCTGTACTTCCCAGCCTGCCTTGCGGCAGACGGAACCACATAACGAATGGAAAGTGAGGGGATATCATGGGTACAACGTCCAGGTCACAACCTTTATAAAGGAAATGAGCTGTCCCCGCTCCTCTCCTTCCCCCTTCCCCTGTGCTGGGACTTGCACGTGATGGCGGCGGCCAGTCTCAGGAATGGGGACAAGGACAGCACGTTAAGGCGTGGAGAAGCAAGAAGACAGCTGGGCTCTCTACGTGAGTTCATGCTGCAGAGCACGGCCCACGCTGGACCACCTCTGGTCTGTTCAGAGAGGAAAGAAGCAGCGTCTATGGAAGCACGATAATATTTGGTGGCTTTGTTACAGCAGCTTAGCCCATATCCTGATGGATACACGCCCCACTGCCCTTCTGAGAAGAGCGAGTCCTTGGCTGCCCGGGGCAGCCACAGTGCGCCCGCTCTCCGACGGCACTCTGCGAGAGCGCGTCATACAAACGGACGTGGCTGTGACACGTGTGCCTTCCAGGCAGGGAACAGCTGGAGCACACACCTGTGTCTTCTTCGGTCCCGAACAGCTCCAGTTTGCTGGCACACCTCTCAGTATCCGGATGCATCCAGATAAGATCGTGAGGATGAAAAGGAAGTCTTCAAATGTCCTGCCACGCTTTGAACCCCACGCGGAAATGTGGCTTTGGGTGCAGGATCTCGGCTACACATCCCGACCTCCAAGGAGGGACAGAGGCTCCCCTTGCCCTCCCCGCCCCCGAGGAGGGGCAGCGCAGGGGGTGGACACACCCTGGGTAACATGTTCTCTCTCCAGTAAGTGTCCTCCTGTTTGGAGCCGCTGGCTCTGGCATTGCCGAGCGGTGCCCTGCTCCCTGTGCCTCCTTGGGGGAACTCCTTGGAGCTGCCATACTATCTGCCGGGGACCTTCCTTCCTTCGGAAGGACGTGTCTTCATCCTTCAGGAAAGCCATGCTGAAGCCATGGTGGGATTTGGGGAGGAATACCCAGGGGCCAGACTCATGAATACAAAGGAATCCCTCAGGTCCCGTGGTGATGAGACCAGCTCCCCAAGGTGGGGGACCAATCAGGGGCTCACACCCAAAGCCCTAACTTATGACAAGAGTGATTTTTCTTAGAAAGTCTTCTGTACCCACGGTCCCTGGGGAACTGGTGGGGAATGGCTGGTTGACGACTCACCCACTCAAGATACCTCCAGCCACCGACATCCCAGAACTTTCATCCCTGCCTGAGCCTGGGTTGGGGAAGAGAAAGTCGGGGTGTGGGGATTGGGCAGGGAGACCACAGTGCAGGGCTCCAGGATGCCTTGAACAGCAACCAAAGGCAAAGCAATTTTCATTTCCAGGCTGCAAGAAACAGATAAAGTCAGCAGTTCAGGGTAGCTGGGCTCAACTTTTGCTGCCTTTACTTTTCTGGTGCCTTCCGAGGTCCAGCGTGTTAAGAAGCATCCTGGGGCTGTGAAAGAACAGAAGCAGCTCAGAGGGCAGTGCAAGCGAGTGCACGACTTGCTTCTGCTATCTTCCGCCAGGGGGAGCTGTTGAGAATATTCCTCGCTGCATCCTCCACCTCTACCCTCCAATTCTCTCTCTTTCCGGCCCAGGAAGCCCCGGCTCACCACCGCCCAGCAGCACTGCTGAGCCATTAAGGTCACAGCAACCTCCCACTGATCTGCTGTGAAGAGCAGAAGGTGCCTCCTGCACTCGGAAGCCCGGAAGCCCTGCCTCGGGCTGCACTTTGCTCCACGCTGGAAAAACAGCTGGGCTCTGCTGGGCTCTGGGAGAGAAGGAGCCAGAAAAGGCTGTGTCCCTCACCCTAAGGGCACCTCTGGATTGGTCAGCTCCCAAAGCAGCCCTGAGCTGGGAGGGACCCTGAGTCACACCAAGCCCAAGTTTACGGCTATACTGTGATGGTGAGCATCCTTGGGTTAGGGAACAGACTGGCTGCAGGGGAGGGGACAGATGGAGGTAAAAGAATTAGGTATCCAAAATGAGCCCTGCTGCCTTGGTGGGGGGATGCTTCTCCAGATGCTCAGGTGACGGAGCCCCTGAGGCTCTGGGGTATCTCTGATTTACCAAGCGTTTCCCTCCTGCTCCTGTGGACTGGGGTCCCCACCTCTCTGTGACGCGTGGCAGGGCTCCCACTTGCAAAACCCCATGCACCTGTCCTCCCTGGTGGCCTCCCTCATGACCCTGACACTTCACACGGCAGAACCACAACAGTTTCTATTTCAAAATAAAGAACGACGACGTCTCAATGCAAGACTCTGAGACGGTCCCGATTCTCTCTTCCAAAGCCAGTCATTTAAATGAACACTCTATCCTGTGACCTACCTCTCCTTACTCTTGATTCTCAGGCTAAATTCAGATAATGCTGCCTTTCATTCTATCACTTTCTACGGAAACTCCCGTGTGTAGTTCAGATACCCCGTCATTCCCAGACCCGTTAGCTTCTCCCTCTCACATCTCAGAGCTACAGCTCTGGGAAACCTTGTGCCTGAGTGAGTTCCCACTTCCTTTCCACCCTGGCCTGCCTCTGCCCCTAATGGGTTCCATTTCTCTGCTGGCTGAGTCCCTGCCCGTCCCACCCCACTCCTCTCTCTACTCCTCCCTCTGGGACAGGCAGGTGAGGACAAATGTTGGTTCTGGCACTAACTTCTCTCCAGAATTCCCTCCCACGTTTCCAACCATCCACTCAACATTTCCACTTGGATGGTCTCACTATTGAACACACGTGACAAAAACGAAACTCATGATAATAGCAAACAAACCCTCCTACTTGTCAAGAGTTTGAACGTTCACAAGTGGCTTTTATACCTCTTTTACGCCCGTTATTCCATTTCAATCATACTGAAAACTCAGGAATATAGGCCAGGCAAGCATTGCTAGCCTCATTTCATAGATGAGGGACCTGGGGGCTCAGAAGAATTGCCTAACATCAAATAGCAAGTAAATGATGGAGCCAAGACTAAACTCAGTTTTCTGAGTTTTCTTACTTCTTAGATCTTTCCTACTTACTTCTCAGATCAAAGATCCAGACAGCCATCGAATCCTGTGAAGTCTCCTTCCTTCCTGACCCCTTTTATACTGAATCTGTCCTTCCACTGCCATGACTCAGCTCTGGACTTCTGTCCCTAGATGCCTGGATTACTGCAGTGGCCTCTAGCTTCACCTTACTGATTTCATTCCTTAGCCTTTATAACGCACTGAACACTGCTCCCAGATAATGAACGCTGCCTCCAGATAATCCTTTAGAATACTTATTTCATTTTGCTACTCTTCCAGGAGAAAGTTTCAAGGACTCCTCTCAGCCCACACTTCAAAACAGGGTGCTTAATCCAGCACCAGGACCCCTCACGAAACGGCACCCATCCTTGTTAGCCTTGCCTGGGACGTTCCCTTGAGCTCTTTGCAGCTTACTCCAGTCACCGACTTTTGATCTTTTTCTAGTCCTCTGATTGTTTTCCTATTCTCTATTTGACTTATTTCTGCTCTAATATTTATTAATTTCCTTCCATCTCTTTGATCTGCTTTTTCTAATTTCTCAAGGTGGAAGTGTGGGTTATTGATTTGAGATCTTTCTTCTTTATAAATATAGGCATTTACAGCCATCAATTTCCCTCTAAGCACTGATGTATCAGCATCCCGTAGGTTTTGGTATGTTGTGTTTTCGTTTTCATGCTTCTTAAAGTATTTTCTAGTTTCCCTATGATTTCTTCTTTAATCCATTGGTTATTTAGAAGTATGTTGTTTAATTTCCACATATTTGTTCATTTCCCAAATTTCCTCTGTAATTGCCTTCCAATTTCACTCCACTGTGGTTGGAGAAATATTTTGTATGATTTCAATCCTTTTAAATTTATTGAGTTGTTGCATGGCCTGATATATGGTTTATCCTGGAGAATGTCCCATGTGCACTTGAGAAGAATGTCTATTCTGTTGCTGTTGGATGGAGTATTCTACGGATACCTGTTAAGTCTACTTGTTTCTAGTGCCCAAGCCATTTTTCCCTTGTTGGTCATCTGCTGAGTTTTCTATCCCTTGTTGAAAGTGGGGTATTGAAATCTCTAGCTATTATTGTCAAATTGTCTGTTTTTTCCTTCAATTCTGTTCATTTTTGTTTCATGTATTTTGGGGTCCTGCTGTTAGGTGATTATGCTTATATTTGTTATGTCTCCCTGATCAACTGGCCCTTTTATCATTATAAAATGTTCTTGGTCTCTGGGAAAAGTTTGGTTTTAAAGTCCATTATGTCTGATATTAGTATAGCTCCTCTTGGTTACTGTTTGCACGTTATATCTTTACCCTTTTACCTCCAGCCAATTTGTGTCTTTGAATCGAAAACATATCTCTTGTAGACGCGTATAGTTGGATTACATTTTTTTTAAATCCATCTTGCCAAACTCTGCCTTTTGATTAAAGTGTTGAGTCTATTTGAATATAATGTAATTAGTGATACGGTAGGATTTATGTCTGCCATTTTGCTATTTGTTTTCTATATGCCTTGTGTCTTTTTTCCTTTACTTCTCCATTATTGCTTTCTTTTATGTTATATGGATGTTTTCTGGTGTACCATTTTTATGCCCCACTGTTTCTTCTTTGTCGTCTTTTTTTTTTTTTCTTCTTAGTGAGTTCCCTGGAAATTACAATTAACATCTTAATTTACAGCAATCTAGTTCAGATTAATATCAACTGATTTTCAACAGTATATAAAAACTTTGCTCCAATATAGCTCCATTCTTTCCCCCTACTTCATGATATTACTGCCAAACAAATTACATCTTTGTGCATTATAAGCCTATCAACAAAGTTTTATAATTGTTGCTTTGTATATTTGTCTTTTAAATCAGATAGGAACAGAAAAGAGTAATAAATAAAAAATACATTTATGCTGCAGCAACTTTTACTACTGCTCTTTATTTCTTTGTGTGGATTTGAGTTACATCTAGTGTTTTTTCATTTTAGCCTGAAAGACTCTCTTTAGTATTTCTTGTAGAGCAGGTCTTCTAACGACATATTCCCTTAGTTTTGTTTATCTGAGAACGTCTTAATTCCTCCTTCACTTCTGAAGGATAGTTTTTACTGAATATAAAATGTTTGGCTGACAGTCTTTCTCCATCAGCATTTTGAATATTCCAGACCACTGACATCTGGCCTCCAAGCTCTCCGATGAGAAGTCAGCTGTTAATATTATTGACATCCCTTGTACGTGACAAATCTCTCCTGCTGCTTTAAAGATTCTCTGTCTTTGACTTCTGACAGTGTGTGATGTATCTAGGTGTGGATTTCTTTGAGTTATTCTACTTAGAATTCATTGAGTTTCTTGGATGCGTAGATTAACGCATTTCATAAATTTGGGAAGTTTTTGGACATCATGTCTTCAAATATTCTTTATGCCACTTTCTCCTCTCTCCTTCTGGGGTCCTAGTACCCGTATGCTGGTGTGCTTCATGGCGTGCCACAGGTCTCAGATTTTGTCTATATTCTTCTTCGTTCTTTTTTCATCCTGTTCCTCAGACTGTATACTCTCAATTGACCCATTTTTAAGTTCACTGATTCTTTCTTCTGCCAACTCAAATATACTGTTGAGTCTCTCTAGTGAACTTTTCACTTCAGTTATTATACTTTTCAACTCCAGAATGTCTATTTGGTTCTCATACATATATTTTTTTTTTCTATCTCTTTACTAATATTCTCTATTTAATGAAGCAATATTCTCATCCTTTCCTTTAATTCTCACATGTCCCTTAAATTACCGATAGATCCTCAGATATATTTCCTTAGTCCTATCATGTATGAGGCAGAGAAAAGTCCACCTTGGAGGAACTCTTTTCTTATTTACCTCCACATTATTCCTGAAACCCAGGAGGGTAACTTAAAAGATGATATTACAGATATGAAATAGAGGGAAAAAACAAGCATAGTAACTGAAGAATGATTTAGTCAGCACCTGTTAAACACAGGCACCATGCGAAGCATTAGTGATTCAATGATGAAGACAGAGTCCCAGCTCCAATGCTCAAAAAGACTTCAGCAGGAAAAAAAATGGCCGAGGGCCATCACCAGGCAAAGGCAGTAACAGGAGCAGAACCTACCTGCCCAGACTGGCCATACTTTTTTGCCACTTAGGTTATGATCTCTAGTAGATGATTATTTCAGTCTTTGTTCCGTTTAGACTATGGTGCAGTGGTGATATCAAAAATAATCTGGCCATCTTTAGAAATCTGAGCAGGAGATATAGGTAGCAAAAGAAGGAACAAATATCTGTGCTCAATGCTCCCATGTGCAGGGCCCCAGGCACTCTTATCCTCACACATAGTTAACAAGAGGCACAAGCTACAGGAACAGAGACCTGCATGCAATATCTCAGAAGGCTTAACTTGATATGCCCTCTATAAAGCTTCACAAGAGAAATTTATTTTAGAACCAAGTAATAGAAAAATATTTGTCTCTCTTGAGAAACTGATTGTTTCTCCCTTTCTGATAACAGAGTTATGAAACCTCATCTCCCTTTTCGTTTTGACAACCAAATACAAAGCTTAACTATAGCAATTATAGCTACTGGGACTTTGGGTTCTTTCCCTGGTCCAATTTCTTTATTTCTATTTCTATACCATCACAAATTTATAACGTGTACTGAGCATAAATCAGATTATTAATATGTATGTATGACAGAAAAGTCATTCTGATATTGATTTCTTTGGGCAATATTGAAATAGGCTAAAAAGAACAAGAGGTATTTTCCCTCCCTCATCTGGTGGAAGTTTTGAGAATGTCCCCTGAAGTGATGGCGCATGGTTTCCGGAGGCATCCTGAGTAGTAGAGGCTAGCACCCTTCTCCTTGCAGTGCCCGGGGACCATGGGAGAATCTCAGAAAGGACCTGATGCTCCTAGCCTGGGCCCTCCAGCTCTCCTAACACAGAAGCAGAGGAGCCACTGGCCTGCAGATCACGAGTTATGATGTGACCAGTATGCAGCCCAAACAAAGGGTCCTTCCTCAGCTCTTCAGAACTAGTGAGAACGCTGAGGCTTCTGTACAATCCTCAAGGAGTAGGTGGGGGTGGGAGGCTCTCAAAAGACAGACTGAATTTCCAGCTAGCTCAGCAGGTGGAAGCTTGGCACTGATTAAATTTGATTTAGAGAAACAAAGAAATGTGACATTTCTGGCACCTTACAGTTGTAGCCTGAAATTCATACCCGCCACGTGGGATATAAATAAGTGAATGAATGAATAAACAAACCAGAGGCCAGAGTGCCTGGGATGAATTCCCAGTTTGCTGTGTTTCTACCATTAGGGTCGTAAAACCTTGAAACACAAGGGCTAATGAAGAACTCAGCGCTTAGCACAATAAACACCATCTGTGGTGACAGTACTGTAAGGATGGAGGTAAAAAACTAAAGGCAGTTCGCGACTTCACAAAGCTTTTTACAATTAAATGTGGGCAGCACATGTCAACAATAAAACATGAATAAGAAAAAGGACAGCTGTACAGCCATACAGCACAGTTTTCTTAAGCGCTCACTTCACATAAGACATGAAAGGAAAGGTGAGGATGAAGACGGCACCCAGCAGTCATACAGATTGGTGATGGAGATATGAGAAGCAGAATAAGGACACACTAGAAGGATACGGCCTATGAAAATAATTTGCATAAAGTGCTGTGGAAGGAGAGGTCATTTCTGTCTGAAGAACAGACATCTTCCAATAGGAAGGGGTGCTTGGGACGTTTTTGAAAATGGAAAGGATTTGAGCAGAATACGGCGGCTTGAGGGGCACTGCAGGCCAGGGGTGATGAAGGTGGGGCCCACACCTGCTCATGCTAAGGACCGCAGGCATGTCTCATCACAGATGCCCCTCATGACGCATGAGGACGAAGGGATTACAGGTGCTGAGAAGGCCAGAGAGGTGCATGGAGGCTGGTACAGACAGGGGCTTGGATACCATGCTCAGGGGTTTAGTTGCAAGCCAGAGGCAAGGTGATGGGGAGATTACAGATCTTTGAGCAAAGTGTCACGATAAGAACGATGCTTTTGACAGTTTGCTCGCATAGCTGAATGGAGAATGATGCATTAGAGAACAGGGCTAGAATCATTACAGGGAGAAGAGTTAAGAAGTCCATGCACCTGAACTATAATAGAGGCCGAGGGTCAGGGAAAGAATGCGGGAGATGCAAGGAAGTTCACAGGTGTCAAGTGACGAGCTGGGTGTGGCGGGGACAGAAAGACGGATGAGGACAAACATCAAGAGATGATTCTGAGGTTTCAGGCCTGGGTGGAACAGGGAGTTCAGGAGGACAAGGGATGAGGAGGAAAATGATGCGCTCAGGTGAGAACGCACGAAGCCTGAGGTCCCAGTGGCCCTGTGATGAGATGCCCAGCAGGTGCCTCACGTACGGAGACATGTAAGTGTGCACGCAGTTTTACACATCTATAATCTGATCTTTCAAAACTGATAAATTACTGGAGCTCCATAGTCATCTAACAAAAGGACTCTTAGCCTTACAAAAGCATTAATAATGAGGTACTTTGAATAGTTTGCTCCCCTGGAGAATATAAAATAGGCTTTAATATTTTTTAAAAGGTGACTTATACCTCTCTTTTCAAAAACTCATCGATTGTGTTAAGTAAAGTATATCTCTGTATGAATATGCAATGAACTGGGAGACTTCAGCCAGGTAAAATTAATCAAGGTAGATGTCATGAAGGAGGAGATGAATCTTAAAGGGGCTACTGAAAGGGTAGCATTCGAATTGGCGAAGAAAAAGATTGTGGGTTCAAAACAGAAGCGGGGACTCTCATCTCATTCCATATTCTCCCCACTCCTCTTCTTTCCCAGGAATGTAACCAGTGGGGCGGGTGGGGCGATGGGGCATCCAGCTCCACCCAGAGCTTTTCTCCATGACTGTGGATGGCAAATCCATCCCTCCATCTGCTGAGGTGAAAACCCTGGGTTACCCTGTATGCAATCCATCAGGAGGCCCTCTTGGCTCTCCCTGTGAAACAAATCCAGTATCTGCCTCTTCTCTCCATCTCTACTGCTGCTACCATCTTGGTCCAAGCCACAAGCATCTTTGGCCTGGATTATGTCAATAGCCTCCTAACAGGTCTCACCACTTGTACCCTTGCTCTCCTAATGTCTATTTTCAACCCGACAGCCAGTTCTTTTTAAAGACAAGTCAGATCATGTCATTCCTTTCCTCAAAACCCTCCAATGTCTCTCATATCCTTCCAAATCTAAGCCAAAGTCCTATTTACGGCTTACAAGACTCTACTCGATATGGGTCTGGTTACCTGCTCGCCTCACCTCCTACTTCTCCCCCTCCGCTCACCCAGCCCACTCCACTCTGCTGGCCCCTGGCTTCAGACACTCCAAGTGCACTCTTACCTTGGAGCCTCTGCTTTAGTTCTTTTCTCTGCCAGAAACACACTCCCCCAGATATCTGTAGACAAAATCCCTCACCTCCTACAAGTCCTTGCTCAAACCTCACTTTCTCACTCTCATCCCATGAAATGCTGTAACCTACTGCCAGCCCCACCTCAATATTTCCAATTCCCCTCCTTGCTCACTTGCTTCTTTTTTACATAGCACTTATTTCCTTCTGACATATGATATACCTTCCTTATTAATTATGCCTATTATTTATTGGCTATCTTCCCCTGATAAAACAAAAGCTCCATGAGCCTTCTTTTCTTTTTAATTGGAGTATAACTGTTTTACAATGGTGTGTTAGTTTCTGCTGTACAATGAAGTGAATCAGCTGTATGTGTACATATATCCTCTCCTTCTTGGACCTCCCTCCTATCCACGCCCCATCCCGCCCATCTGGGTCATAACAGAGCAGCGTAAGCATTCTTCATCTGTGTTGGTTTGTACCTAGCCCACTGTAGCTGTTCAATAAAAAAAGTAAGAATGAGTCAATGAACGAATGTGTAAGAAGAAAAAAACAATGTAATCAAACAAGAGGGGGGAAAAAAAACCCACAACTTGATAACTCCAGCCAAAAACACTTGTACTTAGAGACAGAAAGCAGAAGATCCAGTCCCCATACAGGCCACATTCTAGCTCTGGGGCTCTGGACAAGCTATTAAAATTCTCTGGGGTCCTCCACCTTACCAGAAAGGGATGGACCAGGTTTTGTGTGTGCGTGTGTGTGTGTGTTTCCAAAACTATTTAATTTATTCAGCAAATACATATTGAGGGCCTACTACATGCTAGGTCTTGTGCATATGAAGATCAATAAGACATCACACCACACTGGTCCCTCCCCACAATCCAGAGAGATCAGCATGTAAACAAAGAATTATAACGCAATACAATATCAACATCTGTAAGAAGTCCCTTGGAATTGCAGGTACGACAGTGGTGAAATCAGTAGCGGGGCGGGCAAGGGTAAAGGATGATCGGGGAGAGGGCCTGGCAGGCTACTGGATGCCTCCCTGTACCTCAGAAAGCAGTACCAGAAGGACCCGCCCTCTGGGAATGCTGTCAAGTCTCCTGACTGCCCACTTCACATACTGGACCCTATAACGGCACAGCAAAGGACCAGCAACTTATCACAAGACCCTTTAGTCATTCAAAGATCAATTTTTTCACACCATTGTTTCATGTCCCCTATTAAGTCTTCTAAAGCCACCCATTGTTGTAAAAAGAAGACCTTTTGTCCTGACACATCAGAGTTCCTAAAAACATTTGGAAGGGCTCAGCAGTAAAATAACGCGCTGCTCATTCCGTCCAGCGATGGCTTGCAAAGTCAGCACATTCCCTCTGAAAATAAATGCGTTGCGTAGAGCTTGCTTTCCTCCGAAAACTCAAGGTTTGTGTTCAAATCAGGTAATGTTTTCCCCTTTTGCTGTCCCAGTTATTATCATTTACTGACACTACCACCATCTTCATCAGGACATTGATTTAAGTATCCTTCTGTGCACAGAATGTAAATCAGAGCCAGATAAACAGATGTGTGGTCTGTGCACTCTAGAAACTTGTACTTCAGTGCTCCATATTAACAGTGCACAAACCAGAAAGGATTCTTCTAGAAATTACATACTGGCTACACTCTATCCCAGGAGCATTTGGGTAGTCAGAAGGATGGGGTGTCAGATCTAGCAAAGGTATTTGGAAATTCAAGCCAGTATGCTCATAGGAAATCACCACCCAGAAAACCTTCAGAAAGGGCTTCAAGGTGGGAGGTGGGAAGGCAGATGTCAGAGCCACTGAGAAGAATGACCAGTTTGCTGAAGGAGAGGGTTAGACACAAAGTACAGGCAGAGACGGATCTACTGAAATAGCTGAGCAGCGCCCGTGTTCTGGCGCATTCAGGAAGATGAGAAAACTGGCCCAAATCTTGAGCTTTGAGGCACTAGCCATGAGGGGGCCATTTCCATGTCCCAGTATCCGGGGACCACCGAGGTTTAAAAACAACAAAGGTGTCACTCTGGGCTCAGACCTGCCAGTGAGGAAACAGTTATCCAGGTATATTCACAGTCATTTCAACTGAGGATGAAAGCTTTCTCCACTTCTTTTCTTGAACAAAAGATAAGCATGGATCCAGGAGGAGCTTCCAAGATCCCTCCTCCCTTTTGATAAGAAGCTTGAAACTGGCCATTTCTCCCTGGTCCCTGTAGTTAACAGGAAGCTCAAAGTAAAATACAAACTTTCCAAAGGACAACATGAGACCTTTGTGGTCATCTTTGCTCTTAAGTTCCGACTCTTTTTTACCGCCATCCCTTATTCTGTATTTTCACTGTGTTCCTGCAGCATACGCCCCTCCAATCCTTTGTGCAACAAAGCAGAGAAAAATAATAATAACACAACAATAAACATCAGGTCGAACTTTTACTGAGCAAGTTATGAGCAGTCATTGGGCTAAGCTTTTCATGGATTACCTCATTTAATCTGCACAGGATTCCAGTGACGTACGTGCTATCATTACCCACATTTTACACGTGAAGAAAATAATCGAGAGTACGGGAAATTGAAATAACGTGTCCAAGCACCAGAGACCAGGTTTGAATCTAAGCAGGCTGACGCCAGAGCCCATCTCTTAGAGGCCCTACACACACACACACACACACATATATGTCCTGGCATAAAATACTTTGTAGGGCATTGTTTGCATTGCTGCTATATCATAGTTGATGGCTGTGGTACGGAAATCTATGAGAGCTACCTGGCTTTTGAATGACACTTTACAGTAGAGGTTAACTGTTGGCCTGCAAGCCAAATTTGGGCCTTATCTATGAGTTATTCAGAGCCCACGGTATTGACTTTTTCTGATTGAATCTAATTCTGTTGTCCGGTTCCCCGCAGCTCCCGCCATTCCTCACTGCCCAGCTCGCTCATTTAGTCCCACATATCAAGTTCATGGACTTTGTTTCAGAAATTTCAAGGTATTCTGCCACCTCTCAACTCATGTGGTCTTTGGAATGTTTCTATAGGGGAGGCCAGACAGAAATCAACATCCCCTTTCACAAATGGAGAAACTGAGGTTCAGGGAGGTTGGACCCCTTGCCTGGGCACAGATGCTAAGAAGTGGTGTGGCTGGAAACAGACTCCATCCGGGCCTTCTGCCTCCTCATGTGGTGCTAAATCTCACAGCAGAGATCACCCTCCCCAGCGGAACCCAGCGGAACCCCAAGGAACAGAGGGAGCACAGTGCCAGCCCCCATCGGGGGCAGAGTATTCCTCCAGGAGAAAACAGAGCAGGGCCTGCCCAGCAGGAGGCTGAGAGGAGCAGGGAGGAGGGCCCCACCTTGCACCCCTGCCTCCCCCGCTGCTGGGCAGAGTCCCTCATCCTCCTTACACTGCTCTTTACCTCACGCCTTCACTATAAGACAGGGTGTCCTGGTGGCCCAGGCTCCCATCTGTAGCCACTCCCTTGGCTCTGAATAGCTTCAGAATCAGGTCTTCCCAAGGATTCTGTCTTCTGAGGTCTGATGGGCACTACAGGTAACATTTCATCCCTTTTGGGTAACTAAAGTCAAAGGGGAGGGAGGCCCCAGGCTGTTCCCCAGTCTCCCTTCCACATCCAGATCTACGACGGCCTAGGCTAGTGACCTTGAAGGGATGCTTTCTAGGAGGGTGGACTCAAGCGAGGGTTCCCACATCTGGCTACACGTCAGGACTACCCAAGAGATCTTTGTCAAAATGCAGATCCCAGGACCATACCCCAGACATACTGAATCATGAACTCGGCAATAAGGCCCTAGAATCTGCATGTCAACCATTTCGGCAGATGAGGCTCCTGCCCTTGTTGGCAATGGACAAAGCTGGGATGGAGTCTTCTTAGCAGCCAGGACCAGAAAGAGGACGCACCCACCTTCATCTCCAGGCTCATTTTCAGTGCCAGTGTCCAACCTGTTCGGGGGAGCCCTGGCTTACGGCCAAGCACCAGTCCCTTGGGGCCCCAGCTTACGGTCCATAATAGGGGGATTTAGAACATTTTAATCCAAAGCTGGTGAGCATGCGGGATGCCTCCAAACGCCGGGGAGTCAGCTCCCAGCTCTCCAGGAGCAATGGCCCAGATGTGAGGGCCATGAATGCACATGCAAGGGCCCAGAGGGGGATGTTCAGAGTCAGGGATAACCTCCTCACCCCCAAAAGAGACCCCTGCGTGTATGTGCTGCCCACCCCAGGCAGGAGGGGGGTTGTAGGAAACATAAACTGGTCTTTTTTTTTTTTTCCTGCTTTCTATTAAGAACTTCAGGCTTGGGGCCCTGCTGGCTCTATGGCTTTTGGCTAAGGGATATAGGAATGCCCAAATGTGCCTCGAACCAGCGACGTTCTCCCCCACGAGGATCCTGATAAGGCAGAACGGCAGAGAGAAGAGAGGGCTCTGCTTTGTTAGTTTATAGCCCTCATGGTAGCTGGATTGCAAGGCCTGGCCTGGCAGCTCCAGGCTGGGGAGGACCTCACCCTGCCTGCACCCATTTCCAAAACTCACCACCCGCCAGCCTCTGGAGGCTAAAGCAATGAATGGCCAGGTTCTTAGGAACAAATATGAAAGAGAGGGAGACAGAGTGCCAGAGACGACCAGGCCCTGGGACAGCCTCCCCACCCTGAAGCCTGCCTCCCCTGCCTCCCCGTACCCAGGGCTGCATCCTTTCACGGAGCTCTGCCATCGTTCCCCCATGCTGAGCCCTCATTGTGAGACACAGTCTCATCCTCTGCCCCTCGATGTACCGAGAGCTCTGCACTGACTCCTTCACTTCATGCTGCTGTCATCACCCTCTTGACCTTGGGCCAGGTCAGCTCTCTCCCCCAGACCCCAGAGAAGCCCCTCTGTCCTTGTGATAAGGACTGAACTTGCCTCCCTACCACTCACCGGGATTTGGGGCCCTTCCCCTGACCCCCTCATTCCCACCAGGACCTCTTCATTGGACAGATGCTCCCTCCAGCCCACAGACGTCTCTTCCTTCCTTTCCCTCCCTTCCCCCGACCCTGCCCAGCCAGCCTTCCCTTACAAATGAGGAGGGAGGACCCCAGGCCGTGACAAGTATCCTGGCCATCCTTGGAGATCCCGCAGCTTCCCACGATGTGTACTTTAGGCAACTAGCTCTCTGCACTGTAACAGTCATCAACTGGCTCGCTTCTCTGGGTTCGGGTCTGTGTCTTCCGCTTGTTCTCAGGTATCACATGCAAACTTGCACTTGTTAAACACTCAAAGCAGGAAGGATTATCACTCAAGACAACTGAGAAAGATGACCCAGGCTCCTGGTAAATCTCCAAAGTCCAATCAGAGGCTCCTCAGTGCTCCTAGCCAGAGCCGGGAGGGCTCTGCTGCACGGCTCCCAGGGCCCCCGGGGAAAGCAGGCCGGGGCCGCGCTGTGGCGCCGAGGAACTAGGCGGGCAGCTCACTTCCTCTGGTCACGGAGAACTGGGTGTACATGGGGCAGGGGGACGAATGATGGGATGAGGGGGTGAGGGGTAGGGGTGGGGAGCAGGCTAGGAAGAGGGCAAGGAAGCCACAGGGCAAAGCGGGGAGGCCAGATCTCTCCCTAGAGTGACGAGCTGGAAGGGGACAAAATTGCAAACCTAAGGGTTTGTAAGATCTGTTTCCCTTTCATTCAAGATTCTGCTCAGACCTCCTTCACTGGTTCCCTAGTGACTTCACGCTTGTAAACAGCATCAGAACAATTTACTACAGCCTTCCTTTATATGCCCTGGTTTAAATAATAAATATTTTTGTTTCACTCTTCTGTGAAATGAAACTCTTGGGCGGCAAAGTCCAGAAAAGCAGAGGTGGGACATGAGGAGGGGGCGGTGGGGCAGGAGTGGGAAATAACGTAGCATCGGGTGACGTGGGAGTTCCCAGACCCAGACAGGAGGAGCAGTCCTTTCCACTCTGTCTCTGGGCTGCGTGTTAAGCACCGTCCTTCTCATGCCAGACAAGAAAGCCAGGTCCCACGGGCAAGGGGCCGTGTTGATGGGCACAGCTCATCGGGGTCCCAGTAGGGCACAGACATGACAGGCTCAGGATGTGGTCCACAGCCCCACAGGACACCCCCAAAGGGTATGGGCTGGGAGAATCAAGCTGAGGAGGAAGAAGCCAAGGGGAGAATTTGGGGGAAGTGAGGTTTGGGGGGCAGGGGAGACATTATGGGGACAGAATTGAGTAGGAGCCCAGCAAGGTCCCTAGTGGGTCTGAGGCTGCAGGGATCCTGGCCCTGAGAGCCCTGCCCCAAGAAGCAGCAGAAGCCAATCACTTCTGGGATGTTCTAGTTGCAGGCCAGCACTAAAGCTTCTTAAGTAGAAATCATTCAAGCTCCCAGGTCTCTCGCTATTAAACCAGAAGGGTCAGCAACCAGCCAGCTTGTTACTGTCTTTAATGAATGCCTTTCTATTTCCTGCAGAGTAAACAACTTGATTCCATTAGACGTTGTAAAATATTTACCAAGCGGCCAGGGTGGCTTCCTTCCTCCCAGCGTGAAAGAGGAAAGAAAGCTCCAGGTTAGGCCTCTGCGCAATGATCGACAGACATCGCCTCTGGGGGGGGGGGGGGGGGGGGGGGGAGGGGGGGAGGCAATGATCAACAGACATCGCCTCTGGGGGGGGGGGCGGGGAGAACTAGGAAGGGTGTGTCTAAAGGGTCTCTTTCTTGTGTGAGAAAGCGCAAGGGGCCGACAGATCCTGGAAGGAGGAGTAGCACTAAGCACCACGTGACGTCCTGGACTGGCTCCTGGAACAGCACAGCCAGTGAAACCCAAGGTTTGGAGCTAATCGTAATGCACCTGTGTTGGTTTCTTCATGGTGACAAACGTTCCATGTGATGTAAGAGGATAACATTCGGGGGATCCGGGTGAGGGACTGCACGAATGCTCTACTATCTCTGCAACTTTTCTATGAATTAAAAATTATTCTAAACTAAAAGTTTAATTTATTGAAGAAGTGAATGTGCTGCCTTCTTGGAGGTGAGTGTTCTCCATCATGGGTGGTGGAGTTTGGGGGCAGCCCCACACTGACAGGGACCTTCCCTGTGTGTGACCTCACCCCAGCGAGAGCCTGCAGGTCACAGGCAGGTTATAACTAAAGAGAAGAAGGGCAAAGGGGGAAGCAGAGGGGGAAGTCTTCCTACAGAGAAGGAAGAAAAGGGATGAGGCAGGAAGACGCTACCAAAATACCATCTTTATTGTCAGAAAAGTCTACTGGACAGAGGCAGTGAAATGAACTGGGCAGAAAGCTTCATGCCATGCAGAATACTCTGGGCTCGCATGGGGCAGCCATTGTGGGAATCCTTTGGAACTTGCCTCCGGTGGGGTGTGTGAGACCCTCTAGACAGCTGGGCATGTTTGGAAATCTCACAGGCCCACGGAGGGAGTGTAACATCCCTGACCGGGGAGGGGACAGCTGGCAGCGATCTCCTGTCTTATGCCAGTCTCTCCTGGCCTCTGCCTAGAGGCCCACCAAACCTCCTCCAGGGCAGGGGCATAGATCAGGTGGATATGCCCACTGCGATGTGCACCCTCCCTCTTCCTGCTCTCCTGAGCTCCTGGCTCCCTCCCGCTGTGCTGAGTTTCTGCTCTGCACACAGGTGACCACACCTTTCCTTGGCTCTCTTCTTATCCAAGGCAAGGGCAGAGTCTTCTGACTCTCAGGATAGGCCAGAGGAAAAGCATAACAATTTTATGTGTCAACTGGGTTAGGCTATGGTGCCCGGTTGGTCGAATACTGGTCTAGATATTGCTGTGCAGGTTTTTTTTTAGATGTGTTTAATATTTACAATCAACAGACTCTGAGTCAAGTAGATGGCCCTCCATAAGTGGTGGGCCTCGTCCAATCAGTTAAGGCCTTAAGAGAACAAAGACTCATCTCCCCTAAGCAATAAGAGATCTGGTGTAGTAAGACGGGCAGGGGAATCAAGATGGACACTCTGGCCTTTGTGAACCTCGTGTAGAAAAGCCAAGGGAACATCCCCTTACTGGAGAGAAATAGCCGCATTAAAGTGGCTGACACTCCACCTGGGTCTCCAGCCAGCTCTGCACACTCAGCAAGTCTGAGGACAAGCCCACTGTGATGGTTGTGCCATGTGTCAGCTGGGTGAGGCTATGGGGCCCAGTTGTTTGGTCAACACCAGCCTAGATGTTGCTGTGAAGGTATTTTTTTCAGATACGACTAACATTTAAATCAGTAGACTTTGAGTGCAGATTACCATGTAATTCAGTAGACTCAGAGTCAAGCAAATGACCATCTGTAGTGTGGGTGGGCCTCATTTAATCAGTTGAAGGCCTTAAGAGCAAAGAGTGAGATTTCCTGGAAAAGAAGGAATTCTCAAGACTGCAACATGGAAACCTAGCCGGAGTTTCCATCCTGCCTGGCTTGCCTATGGATTTCGAGCTCAAGACTGCACCATAAGCTCTGATCTGATTATCCAAGACCTACAGATTTCAGACTTGCCAGCCCCCCATCCTGTGAGCCAATGCCTTAAAGTGAATCTCTCTAGATATATAGATAAATAGATGGATGGATGGATAGATGTAGATGTACGAGACAAATATGCATATGTAGAAATAGACACACAGACTGGCTCTGCTTCTCTGGAGAACCCTCACTAATTCAAGGGAAACAGAGGATCCAGAAGACCCTGGGCTGGGTCAGAGGCACCTGCTCTCTTCACTATCCCATTGACGTCCCTCTGTGGGTCTAGAGACAGTGATGCCCCATCACTGGTGCTCCCCAGCTTCATCGTTTAGTCACTGAAATAAAGAGTTTGTATTGATCGTCTTAAGAGGATGCCTTTCCCTGTACTCAAAAGTGACAGGAAGTGACAAACATTTCAGAAATAGCTTAGTGGACATCCCCCTCCCGCCACGTCTCATTTTCAACTCGAAAATAACAGCACATCACTGAACTCTCCGCAGTCACGTGTGCCTGGGCTGACAGAACTTCCCTGGGGAGGACAAACGTGCCACCTGCCAAGGAGATACCCACAGCACCCAGCGGAACCAACCCACTGAGACAGGCTGCTTGCCCTTCCAGGCTGTCCTGCCCGGGGTTCTCAGCGTCAAGAAAACCAGTAGGATCCACGGAGCTTCTGGGAGTCCGCAGATCTGGGTGACAGCCCCAGAACCCCACACAGCACTAGAGGACACACTCAAGGTCCAATGTCACAGCAGGAAGTTGGGCATTTTCGCTTCAGACACTTTTTCAAGGAGGGGAGCAAAGAGCAGCAGGCTGGGAGACGGCAGGATATCCTCTTCCCCTCTGCCAAGAGGCCCCTTCCCTCTGTGTCAGCCCGGGCCACTCTGGCTGCTTCCCTCAGCCCAGCTGCTGACCCAGAGGCCCACGTGCTCAGGGAGGTGGAAAAGGAACGCCAGCTCCACCAGCCTCGACTGCAGAGGACACGCCAGGCAGCAGACGCATCAGAAATCAGTGGTTTCTTTGGGAGCTTCTGCCTTTTGCCTTCAAATCAGGGTTGCTAGATTTAGCAAATAAAAATACAAGCTGCCCGTTTAAAGTTGAATTTCTGATCAACTACAAATACACATCATGTGATATTGGGGATATACTTATAATGAAAAAATTATTTGTTGTTTCTCTGAAATTCCATATAACTGGGCATCTTGTATCTTATCTGGCACCCTACTTCCAGCGGGGGAGAGCCGGGAGGGCTACAGCATCAGGCCCTGCTGGTCCCCAGCCTCCAGGCCTCTCGTCCCATCTCCTCACAGCAGGGCCCCTTCATTCAGCCCAGGCCCAACCCTCAGCTGAGACAGGAGGGGTTTAAGCAGCTGCAGACACAGCAAAGCAGAGCCCCGCTGCTCCCAAAAGACCCTTCCTTGGCCCCAGGCCCTAGTCTTGCAATCCACTTCTTGGGCCTGTGCTGAGGTTCCTCCTGGCAACTCTTTGAGGCCTGGGGACCCGCCTGATAACACAGGCCCTTTGCCCAACCTTGGGTCCAGTGCCTAAACCCTAGTATAATGGGCAGAGAGCCCTGACTGTCAGGACAGTTGGCCACTTCCTCTTGGGTACTCCCCATCCTCCCTGACTGAAGACAGCTGTAGCCCCTGAACACTCGGGGAGCTCACCTAGACGCAGGTGTACACTTGCCCACTGGCACCTGCGGCTAGGTGAGCTCCCCATGCAGGTGAGTGGGACTCTTCTCAGCCTGTTTTCCCCACCTATCCTGCCATACCTTCCTACCCACCTCCAGCTCTGATGACCATGGATCAGATCATAACCAAGTGTGGTGCCTCCTTTGACAGTAAGACCCACAGAGACAAAAGACCTGCGTGCAGAAAACTATAGGACACTGATGAAAGCACTTAAAGATGACACCAACGGATGGAGAGATACACCATGCTCTTGGATTGGAAGAATCAACATTGTGAAAATGACTATGCTACCCAAAGCAATCTACAGATTCAGTGCAATCCCCATCAAATTACCAGTGGCATTTTTTACAGAAGCAGAACAAAAAATCTTAAAATCTGTATGGAGACACAAAAGACCCCGAATAGCCAAAGCAGTCTTGAGGGAAAGAGCTGGACAAATCAGACTCCCTGACTTCAGACAATACTACAAAGCTACAGTAAGCAAGACAATATGGTACTGGCACAAAAACAGAAACATATATCAATGGAAAAGCTAGAAAGCCCAGAGATAAACCCACACACCTATGGTCAACTAATCTATGACAAAGGAGGCAAGGATATACAATGGAGAAAAGACAGTCTCTTCAATACGTGGTGCTGGGAAAACTGGACAGCTACATGTAAAAGAATGAAATTAGAACACTCCCTAACACCATACACAAAAATAAACTCAAAATGGATTAGAGACCTAAATGAAGACCAGACACTATAAACCTCTTAGAGGAAAACATAGGAAGAGCACTCTTTGACATAAATCACAGCAAGATCTTCTTTGATCCACCTCCTACAGTAATGGAAATTAAAAAAAAAATTTTAAAATGGGACCTAATGAAACTTCAAAGCTTTTGCACAGCAAAGGAAACCATAAACAAGACGAAAAGACAACCCTCAGAATGGGAGAAAATATTTGCAAACGAATCAACAGACAAAGGATTAATCTCCAAAATATAAAAACAGCTCATGGAGCTCAATATTAAAAAAAACAAACAACCCAATCCAAAAATGGGCAGAAGACCTAAATAGACATTTCTCCTAAGAAGACATACAGATGGCCAAGAGGCACATGAAAAGCTGTTCAACATCACTAATTATTAGAGAAATGCAAATCAAAACTACAGTGAGGTATCACCTCACACCAGTTAGCATGGGCATCATCAGAAAATCTACAAACAACAAATGCTGGAGGGGGTGTGGAGAAAAGGGAACCCTCTTGCACTGTTGGTGGGAATGTAAATTGATTCAGCCACTATGGAGAACAGTATGGAGGTTCCCTAAAAAACTAAAAATTGAATTACCATATGATCCAGCAATCCCACTACTGTGCATATACCCAGAGAAAACCATAATTCAAAAAGACACATGCACCCCAGTGTTCATTGCAGCACTATTTACAACAGCCAGGTCATGGAGGCAACCTAAATGCCCATCGACAGATGAATGCATAAAGAAGATGTAGTACGTATATACAATGGAATATTACTCAGCCATAAAAAGGAACGAAATTGGGTCATTTGTAGAGACATGGATGAATCTAGAGACTGCCATACAGAGTGAAGTAAGTCAGAAACAGAAAAACAAATATCGTATATTAACGAATATACGTGGAACCTAGAAAATGGTACAGATGAACCTGTTTGCAGGGCAGAAATTGAGACACAGATGTAGAGAACAAATGCATGAACACCAAGGGGGGGAAGTGGTGGGGGGGTGGTATGATGAATTGGGTGATTGGGATTGACATGTATACACTGATATGTATAAAGTTGATGACTAACAAGGACCTGCTGTATAAAAAAATAAATAAAATAAAATTCAAAAAGTAAAAAAAAATATAATAAGACCCACAAAAATACACTAGGAACCATGCCACCCAGACATCCCATGGCTTCCCCCGAGGTCCCAATTCCATTTGCAGCCTGAAGTCCAGGTCTGTCCCCTGCTGCTAAGAAGCAGTCCTCTGCTCCCATTTCTAGCCTTTCCTATAGACACGGCTGCTTCCAGGCAGCTCAAAGTCCAAACAATTAGACTTCTGAATAGACTGGCTTCTTAGCTCTCCTGGCACCCATGCCTTCTTAACAAGAGGCATAGCAGGGCATTAATATTTTACTAAACCTTTCCTTTGCATGCAGTCTTCAGACCACACTGTTCAAGGGACCAGCAAATCAGATCAAGGCTGGGAAGACCCTTGCTGACTTCACTTACCAGTTCTCACCCACCTTTGAGCCTCTGTCACTGCCTGGCAAGAACCCCGCACCACAAAGCCCGAGGAGAGTGAAAATCAACACTGTGCCTTCCTTCCTCCTCCCCGCCTCCTTCCTCCCTCCTTTCCTTCCTTCCTTCCTCCACCCATTGAATTTACTGCAGGCCTCCCCTGAGTCAGGCACAGCATCAGACTCTGTGGATACAGGGAAGAGCAAGTCAGGGTCCTGCCTTCAAGGAGATGACACATTATTCAAGGAGGGAGAAAAGGAATCAGACCATTTCACAGAAATGTGACAAGTGCTTTGAGCCCCTGGGGTGAGCTGTCTACTTAATGGCTGTCCTGATTTTTTTTGAAAGATGGTTGGCAATAAGACTGAAGTCACATTTACAGATGTGTAGACTGACTTGGGCCACTCTGTCAATGTGGCCAAAGATAACCTTGGCGTGGCTGGCTCCTTCTTGTCTCACCTTAAATGTCCCCTCCCCTGAGAGACTTTCCCCAACTGCCTGACCTAAAGCAGCCCCCATCACTCTCCCTCCTAGCCTCCTATTTTGTCATTATTATGGCATTTCTCACAGCCTGGCCTCTTCTTCTTTGTTCATCTGTCCTCCTGCATCCTTGCCTGTGTCCTTTGACACTACACCTCCAGCACCCAGCAAGTGCTCCCTCCACTGAAGTTTACTGCACAAATGAAGGAACCAATAAAAGAACCATACAGAGTGAAGTAAGTCAGAAAGAGAAAGACAAATACCGTATGCTAACACATATATATGGAATTTAAGAAAAAAAAAATGTCACGAAGAACCTAGGGGTAAGACAGGAATAAAGACACAGACCTACTAGAGAATGGACTTGAGGATATGGGGAGAGGGAAGGGTGAGCTGTGACAAAGCGAGAGAGAGGCATGGACATATATATACTACCAAACGTAAGGTAGATAGCTAGTGGGAAGCAGCCGCATAGCACAAGGAGATCAGCTCGGTGCTTTGTGACCGCCTGGAGGGGTGGGATAGGGAGGGTGGGAGGGAGAGAGACGCAAGAGAGAAGAGATATGGGAACATATGTATATGTATATGTATAACTGATTCACTTTGTTATAAAGCAGAAACTATCACACCACTGTAAAGCAATTATACTCCAATAAAGATGCTAAAAAAAAAAAAAAAAAAAGAACAGGAAGAACAACCACCCAGTGGTTCCCAACCTCCCGGGCTCCTGTGAGCTAGTTCCATATATTCCAAGGCCTAACAGGTTTTATCGGTTTCCTTATCCTCGATAAAGCCCCACAGGAGAAACAGGATGTCACATTTCTTTGCCTTTGACTACAAGGATATCAACTCAGTATTCCTGGCTCCCTTGCTAATCAGAAACTCTAATTAGTAAATATATTTTGACTCTTAAAAGTGGGAAAACAAAAGCATCATAACATCCAAGCTGTTTATTTAGTGGATAACAACTTTCAAGACAGGAAACCATGGAGCAAGATTTAAAAGTACTAAAGGGTTCTCCCGGTAGAGGAGAGACTGGGAATAGCTGCCCATTTTCTGGATGGCAAGACTGAGGCCCAAGCCATATTGAGAGCCACATGCAAGAAACCTGGGCCAGAGGTCTGCCCACTAAACTGTCAGAGCAAAGGAGGATGAGACTTGGCCATGAAAATACTGCACATAAAAGAAACCATGTTCTGGAAAAAAAAGTAATTTAAATGAAAGTTGAAATTATCTGCAGCACAGATACTGTGAATCTTCAGGCTTGCTGCTGTCACATGGATCGTCCATATAACACTGGCCATCTTCTGAAGGGCTAAGGAAAATCTGGAAAGTGTGCGTGCATTAGCAAGGTGCCAGCCAACTGTTTTCATTTACCCTACTATTTTAAAAAGCATAACTGACATGGGCACTTACTCCTTGGAAGCTGACCTTTGAACAGCTCTTTAAATGCTGGGATTAAAGGTGCTGGATAAACCACTGCCTTGTCATTGCACTTGATCAACTGACTGACCATTGCAATGCAAAACTTCAGGGTCAAAAGAGAACAGCCCAGGTCAGCTGAGACTCCAGCTGCTGGAGGCCAAAGGGGCCATTAGGCCATCACCTGCTTTCTGAGCCCTGGCATGCCGCTGCCACTCGACTGTGCCACCCACCCATAGAGAGCTGGGTCCCCTGTTGTAATGAGAAGCTTTGAGCAGCTCACCGCAAAAGGCACAGGCTCCCCACTGGCCAGCCCTTGGCTATGGGGACTTGAAGGACTTGGAAGGACTTATCCAGTGGATATGTTACTTCTCCGGGCTTCCAGAGCAGAGGGGATGAGACCCTGCTAGTACAGCCCCTGGCTGCCTTATTTCTCTCATGAAAAGTGGCCGAGCCAGAGAGGACAGCACAGAGCCTGACAAGAAGACCTCTAGTTACGCTGGACAAGAGCCAGATAGACCGGCAGAGTGCAAGAAGCCATGATTCTCCTCCATGCACGATTTTCTCCAACTGGAGTGGAACTTGGTTTAGAAATTAGATGTGTTCTTGAACACCCATTGCAAATCTTGCAAATCAGGTCCAATTAGCAGCTCCAGGGCACAGGCAATTGAAAGCAGTGGTTCTGCATCCAAATATCAGCGTGCCCCCAAGTCACCCAAGAAACCCATAAAATGCATATTCCCAGGTCCTGCTCCCCAAATTCTCATTCAGTGGGTCTGGAGTGGGAATCTACATTTTAATAAGCTTCCCAAGTGATCCTGAGGTAGAAAGGGGATGAACAGATCACACATTGAGGAAACTCCGAGGTGAAGGTGACCAGCTGGTTTACCCTTGTCCACTCGGTAGGTTCAGGCTTATCTGTCGCCAGTCTCCCTTCTCGGGACACTTATCTCAGAAGTGTGATCCTGAGAAAGGATCAGTGTTTAGGTCAGTGAATCCAGAGGCAGAAGGAGCCAGAACCATCCCAGGGACACTCCTGAAGCTCGGTCCAAGGGTCTCAACCTTGGGACCTGGGGAGCCACTGGCCGGGCCCTACGATCCAGACCTTCAAGGCATCACCTGCCACAATCCAGCTGCAATAGCTATGGTTGCAACAACACATGCAGGGTCAAGACCACCCAGTCCAGGGGTTCTGAATCTTTTGTAGCGTACATGCTGTGGGGAAGCCCTTCTCAGAATAATGCTTATAAACGCATAAAATTAAATGCATAGTGTTACAAATTATAACCAAGTATGGTTTTTCAAAAAAATTTTTTAACTTGATGTAGCGTATATGTGTTTCTTTATTAATGCATTCAACGGGATCTAGCAGTGGTCTAAGAACTGCTGTAATTTCAAGGTAGTAACAAGATGGAAAAAAAATTCAAAACACCTGTGGCAGCTGCATTGCGTAAGTATAAAGCTAGGGCCAAGCTAAGAAGCCCAGTTTAGGCGCTGAGGCACTGGGCCTGGCTCCAGTAGCAAAGGACAGGCAACGGCCCTCTTTACAATCACCAGGAAGAACAATCACCAGGAGCTTCACTTTTTTGTCATCACATGACAACTACACGCCACCTGAGAGCATGTGTGCAACACTAGCTCAGCTCAGTGATATGGTAACGAGTCCTGATTTTGATGCCAGAGAATCAGGTTTGCATCCTGTTATTCTCCAATTGCCCCCAGGTATATTATCTCTGAACTTGCCCCTGCTGTTGTGCACCCCGGGAGCTGACCACTGCAGAGCCGTCCTCTACCTGGGCACCAAGGTGGCCCCCTGCTCCTGTAACACCATCCCTCTCCTGCCCCTCCAGCCCTAGCGAGTAACTGCTCCCTGCGGGTGCTGGACCCTGGGGGGTTCTCTGTCTCCTGCTGGCTCCCTTACCCCTGTCCATAGATCTTTGTTTGTTTGTTTGTTTCAGGGGGTTTTTTTGTTTACTTTATTTTGCCATTTTTTCATGGTTTAATTAACTTTTTAAAAACTTTCTTTTATGGGCTTCCCTGGTGGCGCAGTGGTTGAGAGTCTGCCTGCTGATGCGGGGGACACGAGTTTGTGCCCCGGTCCGGGAAGATCCCACATGCCGCGGAGCAGCTGGGCCCGTGAGCCATGGCTGCTGAGCCTGCGCGTCCGGAGCCTGTGCTCCGCAACGGGAGAGGCCACAACAGTGAGAGGGCCGCGTACCGCAAAAAAAAAACAAAAAACAAAACTTTCTTTTATGAACAATTTCCAATATAAGGAAAAGTAGAGATCATAGGATAATGAACACCCACATACCCATTACTCAGATTTAATAAATCTTAACATTTTGGCATGTTTTGTCTTTTCTTATTCTGGAGTATTATAAAGTAAATTACAGATATTCACATTTTACCTGTGAATATTTTAATGCGCGTCTCTTAACTACAGGGACATTTTCCCTAATAACCACAATGTCATTAAGTGCACCTAACAAAATTGAAAATAATTCCTAATACTACTCAGTACCCAGCTTATATTCAAATTTCCCATATTGTTCCCAACAAAATGTTTTCCTTTTGGAATTTATAAATGAATATTAGGAAAAATCAAACCCATGTTATCAAGAGGATATAAAATATATATATACACACGTATACGATTGGTTTAGATATAGGCCATGTGACAATTTCTGGCCAATGAGATGTGAGGGGACATTTGCTGGGGGCTTCTGGGAAAGATACTCTCACCTGCCCGCAGATCTTTAACCAGCCTCTTTACTAAGGTCCCCTGAGCCACACTGTGTGTGCCAGCCGTTTCTTGCCTGAGCCCTCCTGATACAACCCTGCCCTGCTACGTGACCTGGAACAAAGCACCCAACCAATCTGAGCTTCTTAATCTCTGGAAGGGGAACCGCAGCCCCCACCGCCATAGGCGGGCTGTGGGGATTAAGCGGAACGGTGTGAGTAGCAGGTCTAGTCGGGCGCCTCGCCGGGGAAGCCCTTGACGAGTCACCTTCATTTTAGAGCCGGCAAAGAGCTCCGAGGACAGGTTGCCCTGCAGCTTGTTCTGGGTAGACAGACCTAGTATATCTCCTGTCCGGAATGGCCAGAATCACTCTAGGGGAGGTCTTTTGGGGGCACATGGGGCTCAGACGCCTCTTGCCCCTCAGAAGCACACAGCAGCCAGGGGGCCATTCCCCGCAGGAGAAGGAGGTCAGGCTGGGCCCAGGGGAGCCGTCTGGCTTAGGGGGTGATTCCCTGTGGATTTCATTTTCCCTCTTCCCACTTCGGCAATAAATCCCCACACCTGGCAGGTGCACAGAGCTTTCACAGACGATGCTCATTTGATCTTCACACTATCATGAAGTGGACCTTACTACCCTACTTATTTTTGGGGTGAGACAGAGTTCAGAGATAGGGGAGACTTGTCCAAAGTCACACATCTCCTGAGGACCAAAACCAGACCTAGTTCTTAAATCTTCTAACCAATGTCTCAATTTCTTTCCCAGCAGGAAGAGCTAAGACAGCAAATATAAATGACTCAACAAAACCCTCACCCTGCAGTAAATCTTTGGACCGGAAAGACAGGCTCTTGCACTGAGAAACAGAAATGGTATGGAAGAGATACAGTCGTCCGTCTACATGTCGTTGAGCGTTTACGGTTTAATTGTGTAATTTAGTGAAAATGATGTCAGGAAAAAGCAGAGCGATAAAAGAAGCATCTTATGTTTAAGTAAAAGTTCCAGAGTTGAAAGTCTTCTCTCTTTATTTCCCAAGGGACAAAATTATACTAACCTTTATTTTAAGGGCAAGTGAGCCTGCCTGGCAGCTCTGCCCTCTTCCTTGCCCGTCCAGCACTAAGGAAACAACAGGGGTAGTTTTCTTTGGATGAAAAGCAGACATCACAGCCCACTTCTCGTCTGAACAGACACAATCCAGTGCTTTCTGTACCTCTCCTAAAATGTGACTTGGCCTGAATAAATCCTATCAGAAATTCAATTTAATGATGTATTGGCGATGCCAAATTATATTTCCCCTCGCTTTCAACAAGAACTCCCAACACTCCTTGAACACTCAGCATGGACACCACCACCAGCCCTCTCCCCTCCCCAACCCTTGAGATGCTTCTGGTCATTAATCCCTACAACATACCCGAGAGGACGAGAGGTGTTACGAGCTGTACTTCACAGATGAAGAGAGCAGAGGCAGAAAGGCTAAATGGCTCGACCAAGAGTGACAAGGAAACCAGCGTTGCAGCCGGGACCGGAAGCAGGGAGAGCCCAGGTCAGGGATTTTTTCTGTCAGACTGGGAAGATGCTATTATGATCACGCAGCTGTTCCAGACGGCCTCTCTCCGCCCACCGTAGACCAGTCTCTCGAGGCTCTGCTTTGCCAACAATCCACACGACACCCCCAGACACACACGCCTACCACCCAGGGCCTCCTACTGAACTTGAATAGGGCCAGTGCTAAACAGGCTCCACTCCTGCCAGGGAGAAAGCCCTTCAGTGGAGAAAAGGAGCTGATTACACACTCCTGAGCTTAATAGGAAAGCAAATCCATTCCGAATAAATTGAATAATTTACAAATAAATTCACAGAGCACGAGGAATCTGTTCATAAAACATTTGCTAACCATGAACTACAGTCCGGCTATTAAACGCTGTTCACGGCAGCTCCTCAGAGCCGTGCCTCCCCTAGTCTCGCTGCATCTTTAGCGGGCCAGCGGCTGTCAGCATGGCCCCGGGGCCCATCTGCGCGCACCCCAATGCCGGCAATACGTTTGAGTTAAAGAGCTCCCCCAATGAGTCTTGGTGTTTGGGCCCAGCAAGGCACCTCTCTCCAAGGGAAGCCGGTGCGGCCCAGAAGACAGCCAGTACTGCAGAACCATGTGGCTCTGCCCCATGTCTGGACTGCACTCCCCTGAGCCAGGACTTTCGTAGGGAAGCCACAGGACACAGCGGGACAATGGGCTTCTGCGGCCACAGGACGGATCTCCGAGGAACAGGCTGCAGGAATCACAGGCTTTCTTCCCAGCAGGCTTTTAGGAGAAGGCACGCCTTCCCCTGGCTCTTCCTCCTTCATTTCTTCTCATCTTCCTTTCCATTTCCTTCTTAAGTGTTGGTGTTTCTCTTCCCAGCCCTCAAGTGACCCCCGATGGCCATCCACACCCAGGCGGTCCACCATCACCCAAATGCCAAGGGCCCCAAACTCCGCCACGTCTCTCTCCTGAGCTGCAGACTCCCTACCAGGCATCCCGCTTGGACATCCCGCAGACCCTGCAAACCCAGCGTGACTCCAGCCTTATCTCCACCTCCCGGCGTGCTCTTTCTCTACCCAGCTCCAAACTCAGCTGCAAGTTCCTTTCTCCATTCAGTTTCTCAAACCAAACATTTGGCCTCTTCCTTAATTTCTCTTTCTCAACCCTCACATCCATGGAGGGGTTTATTAATTCTACTTCCAAATATGTCCGGCATCCACCTCCTTCCTCACTTCCATTTGAAATGAAATCCTCCCATCTCAGTCTGGGCTCCCATCCCCCCTCCCTAGGACAACTGAGTCCCCCTTTCTCCTTACTCCAATACACATCCTCTAAAATGTCATCAGGGTAGTTTTCCCCGAACTGAGTAATGACCATAAATTTCCCTTCCTGGAAACAAACTCTTCAAACCTTCCCACTAGGCACCCAAAATCTCTGGACAGTCTCACCTCCAATGACTATCCCCACTTACCCAGACTACTGTGCCACCCTGAGACCGCTAGCATCTCAATACATGAAGGGTTCACTCCTGCTACACCTGGAATGTTCTTCCCTTTATCCCTCATCCTTCCAGCCCAGTTCCCTGGCCCTTTCAGAATAAAGTCTTGCAACTGACTCTAAACCTGCCTCTTTTCTGACTACTCATCACTACATCTTATAATCCTGTCATCTGTCCCCAGGTGCCTACTGTCCCCACCCACACCGAACAGTCCTCAAAGACAAGATAAGAGTTTTAATTTATTCCTACCCTAGTATTTCATGCAGTGCCTGAACCAAACTGTTTCAATAAAATCTTGAAAATGAACTGAATTCCTCCCGGGTAGTACTTGAGAATGCTCTTCCTGGATGGAAAAGATGTGAAAAGACAATTCTACAGGAGGGGACCTCCGAGATGAGGATTTCATTCTCATTTCATCCCTACTGGGCAGAGTCCTCTTTTACAGATGGCAAGAGAGGAGAAATGGCAAGGTTCGCGGCCAGGTGCACCAGAACACAGAACAGATGTCACATCTAGACTGGTGGAGAGTGGCTCTCTCCTCCACAGAACCTGCTGCACACCCTTGATTCTAAGTGGGAACAGAGACTGGAACTCAAGTGGGTACAAATCTATTTTTATGCTCCTACTGTGCACGAGGCAGCACCAATCAGCAGGGTGCTGGGTGGGGTTAGGCAGAACCTATAAGGGGCCAGGAGGAAGGGATTGGGATGGACCAATGCTGCTGTGCGCTTTCCAGACCTGTCAACTTGGCAATGGCTCCTCCTGAGTCTCAGATTTACAGGTCCTGCTCACCATGTTGGATTTAAAAAGTGATGTGTGAATTGAAACATTGTGAAAGGACTCACATTCAAATTCCGCTGGGGACCTCCTGCTTTGAGAAAGACCACAATCAACCATCCTACATGTCCTCCTCAGGTGCCCAACAAATCCTAGGTGTCCAGCAAATCTGGCCTGGGTGCCCAGGGGTAGTAGAACAGCAGGGTGGAGGGCATGAGGTGGACCTGGGTTTGAGTTGCAGCTCTGACTCATTCATGCCATATAGCCCCACAAACTGCCCAAAAAGGCAGCAGAGCACAATGACCAGAGCATAGGCCTTCAGCTCAGGATTCAAATCTCTGCCCCAGCCTCTCCCTAGCTGTGTGACCTCGGGCAAGTGGCTCAACTTCTCTGAGGCTCCCTTTCCTTAGCTTGCTCGCAGGGTTGCTACATGAGAGAGATGACATCATAGCTTCAAGGTGCCTCGCCCAAAGCAGCACATCACATGGCAGATGCCCCTTTCCCAGGACCCCATTCCCTGCTTCCCATCAATCCGGAGGTTCCACTCTGTGCCCACTGTAAGATGCTTCTCATCAGCTGACTCCTCAGCTGAGCCGTTTTTACGCCACCCCAGGGGCCACAGCAGCACCGTCAGAAGGAGATGGAAGAATGCATAACACCCTCCCCTGCTATAAAGTACCCAGGAGCCTGTCAGAAGCTAGAAGAGCAGGGCTGTGGCTTGGACAGCGGCAGTTATTCACCGGCTCTGCCCAGGACTCCTAGGGGCCGCCAGGGAATGGGGATGGGGGATGTGGCGTCCAGCCACCCTCCAGGGTTTGCTGGTACAAGAGAAACAAGGGCCTTATTTACGTCACTCGGGCTGAGCGAGCAGGGAGGCGGCCCTGCAGGGAAGCCTTTAATTAGAGCTCTTCCCCTCAGAAATGCTGACACGGGCTGGACAGGAACTACATCTCAGCCAAAACGCTGTCATCCCTACCATCCCGGCGGAAAGATAAAATCAGATGCAATATTGGTTTCTGCAGAGTCGGAGTGCGGGGCGACCTGCGGGGCTGCTCGGCAGGTGGGCAGGGCGCCGCCCCGCCGCGGCACCAATGGCGCCTCTCCATGCCGGCCCCCCAGGCCGGGCCCTTTTCACACACAGAAAAGAGAAATCAAGTCAGTGGGAAGCCGCTCCGGAGGTGGAAAACCCAATTCCATGCCCACTCGGGCCGAGAAGGCACTGGCCCCAGGCCTACCTCACCCACGTGTGACGATGCTCGACACCGGCCCGAACCCCTCGAGCAGGGGGTGCCCAGCCCCCAGCAACACCAGTGATGCAGCCGGATGGGGCCCCCGGCCGCTCAGCCAGGGATCCTCCTCCTGCCCCCAGCAGTCGAGGCATCATCCTTTCCTCGGGGACTTCTTTAGCCGCTCGGACTCTTCCTTCTTCCGGTCCAGGGCGAGCAGACGTGCCCTGTCATCTCACCCAGTCACCAGGCCTCCCTGGCCATGGTCCCCGCATTGGTCACATGGACGAGAGCAGGGGAAGCTAGCGGGAAGATCCCCTCCAGCCCTGATGATCCGACCTGAGAAGAGGAAGGGTGTTGGGGACGCAGCCTTGCAGCCACACTGGGAGTCCAGAGACAGAAGCAGCATCCCCCCCTGGGGCCGAGGAGAAGGGGCAGAGCCCGCATCCCGACGAGCACAGACATGCAGAATCGTGGAGGCTGGGCTGTCTCCACCGCATCCTGAGGACTTACAGAACACCGAGCTTCTCCCCGAGGGCCCTCCTCCAGCGGGTTTTGTGACAGGCAGACACATTTACTCAGGAAAGTGGGGCGTCCACAGGTGACTGGATCTATTGTGAAACTGGGCAGGGTTCCCGGCTCTGCGCCTAGTGGTGCTAAGACTGAGGTTGCCTTCCATGCCTCCATTTACCCAGCTTCAAAGGCAGGGGAGCCAATCCCCCTGCCTGTCGCAAAGAGAGGACATAGGAGTAGAGCCTACTTGTGCAATAAAAATGACCCTCCATTAAAGACACAGACCTACTAGAGCATGGACTTGAGGATATGGGGAGGGGGAAGGGTAAGCTGTGACAGAGTGAGAGAGTGGCATGGACATATATACACTACCAAACGTAAAATAGATAGCTAGTGGGAAGCAGCCGCATAGCACAGGGAGATCAGCTTAGTGCTTTGTGACCACCTAGAGGGATAGGATAGGGAGGGTGGGAGGGAGACACAAGAGGGAAGAGATGTGGGAACATATGTATATGGATAACTGATTCACTTTGTTATAAAGCAGAAACTAACACACCATTGTAAAGCAATCATATTCCAATAAAGATGTTAAAAAATAAAAAAAAATAATAAAAAAATGACCCTCCACTACAGATGCAGCGCTGTTCTCCCATTCCCATCAGCTCGATGAATTTTCATTAACATTTTAGGAAGTGGGCGTGACTCACCCCATTTTTCAGACAAGGACTGGAGCTCTGAGGTGCACAGTGACACGCTCGATGTCCCCCTGTGCCTGAGCTGCAGTCTGAACACACACGGAGGTACTGTTCCCATGAGCCATGATCTGGGGGAGATGCAGGCAGAAAGGCTGGGGACGCAGCACCTTGAGCTCCAGTCTGCTCTGCCTTCCTGTGGGTGTGGATTCTCCCCATCTGCACCAGCAACAAAGTTCAGGAGCCTCCACTCCCCACCCTGCTGCCAGCTCTGCCCAGAAAGGGGCTCCAAGTCATTCCCCAAACTGGAGCCTCTGGTCAGGACTGTGGGGCTCAGCCCTGCAGGTACCCAGATTCTGGCTGATTCCAAAGGAGGACAAAGGGCTGCAAGCCCAGAAAGGCCCCTAACTAATAGGACATTCACTTTATTTCTCTATTTTTATTTATTTATTTATTTTGGCTGCACTGGGTCTTAGTTGCAGCACGTGAGATCTTTAGTTGCAGCATGTGGGATCTTTTAGTTGCGGCCTGCAGGCTCTTAGTTGTGGCATGCAGACTTCTTAGTTGTGGCATGAGGACATCTTAGTTGTGGCATGCGAACTCTTAGTTGCGGCATGCATGTGGGAGCTAGTTCCCCGATCAGGGATCGAACCCAGGCCCCCTGCATTGGAAGCAGAGAGTCTTACCCAATGGGCCACCAGAAAAGTCCCTGGACACTCACTTTAAAGAGTAACAAAAGGTACACAGCTAACCCCATTTCCCTCTCAACCCCAGAGGATCCAAATTAGAGGCTGGGCCACCTTGGAAGTGGTATATGGCCACTCACTACTGGCCCCTGGCATCCCAGGACAGCAGTGGAGCCCCTGGGTGTTTAAGATGATGCTGGGTTATTCACAATACAGTGGAAACAACCCAAACGCCCACCAACTGAGGAATGGGTGAATAAAATGAGGTACATCGATACAAGGGAATATTATTTCCCAATTAAAAGGAATGAAGTAGGGGAGGACCTTCAAGATGGTGGAGGAGTAAGACGTAGATAACACCTTCCTTTACACAAATACATCAAAAATACATCTACATGTGGAACAACTCCTACAGAACACCTACTGAACACTGGCAGAAGACCTCAGACTTCCCAAAAGGCAAGAAACTCCCCACGTACTTGGGTAGGGCAAAAGAAAAAAGAATAAACAGAGACAAAAGAATAGGGACGGGATCTGCACCAGTGGGAAGGAGCTGTGAAGGAGGAAAGGTTTCCACACACCAGGAAGCCCCTTCGCGGGCGGAGACTGCGGGTGGCGGAGGGGGGAAGCTTTGGAGCCACGGAGGAGAGCGCAGCAACAGGGGTGCAGAGGGCAAAGTGGAGAGATTCCCGCACAGAGGATCGGTGCCGACCAGCACTCACCAGCCCGAGAGGCTTGTCTGCTCACCCGCCGGCCAGTACGGGTGGGGGCTGGGAGCTGAGACTCGGGCTTCAGAGTTCAGATCCCAGGGAGAGGACTGGGGTTGGCTGCGTGAACACAGTCTGAAGGGGGCTAGTGCACCACGGCTAGCTGGGAGGGAGTCCAGGAAAAAGTCTGGACCTGCCAAAGAGGCAAGAGACCATTGTTTTGGGGTGCGCAAGGAGGGGGGATTCAGAGCACCGCCTAAACGTGCTCCAGAAACGGGCACAAGCTGCAGCTATCAGTGTGGACACCAGAGACGGGCATGAGACGCTAAGGCTGCTGCTGCAGCCACCAAGAAGCCTGTGTGCAAGCACAGGTCTCTATCCACACCTCCCCTCCCAGGAGCCTGTGCAGCCCGCCACTGACAGGGTCCCGTGATCCAGGGACAACTTCCCCCGGAGAACAAATGCTGCGCCTCAGGCTGGCGCAACATCATGCCGGCCTCTGCCGCTGCAGGCTCACTCCGCATTCTGTAACCCTCCCTCCCCCCAGTCTGAGCCACAGCCCCCTAATCAGCTGCTACTTTAACCCCCTCCTGTCTGGGTGAAGAACAGATGCCCGAGGGCGACCTACACACAGAGGCGGGGCCAAATCCAAGGCTGAACCCCAGGAGCTGTGCGAACAAAGAAGAGAAAGGGAAATTTCTCCCAACAGCCTCAGGAGCAGTGGATTAAATCTCCACAATCAACTTGGTGTACCCTGCATCTGTGGAATAGCTGAATAGACAATGAATCATCCCAAAATTGAGGTGGTGGACTTTGGGAGCAACTGTAGACTCGGCGTTTGCTTTCTGCATCTAATTTGTTTCTGGTTTTATGTTTATCCTAGTATAGTTCTTAGTGCTTGTTAACATTGGTGGATTATTTAAAATCCACCATTGGTGGATTTATTGGTTTGGTTGTTCTCTTCTTTTTTTTAATTACTTATTAAATTTTATTTTATTAAAAAAAATTTTATCTTAATAACTTTATTTTATTTTATTTTTTCTTTCTTTTTTTTCTCTCTTTTCTTCTGAGCCATGTGACTGACAGGGTCTTGGTGCTCCAGTGAGGTGTCAGGCCTGAGCCTCTGAGCCAGTTCAGCACAGTGGACCACCAGAGACCTCCCGGCCCAATGTAATATCAGTTGGCGAGAGCTCTCCCAGAGATTTCTGTCTCAACACTAAGACCCAGCTCCACTCAACAACCAGCAAGCTCCAGTGTTTGGCAAGCCCCATGCCAAACAACTAGCAAGACAGGAACACAACCCCACCCATTAGCAAAGAGGTTGCCTAAAATCATACTAAGTCCACAGACACCCCAAAAGACACCTCTGGACACGGTCCTGCCCACCAGAAAGATAAGATCCAGCCTCATCCACCGGAACACAGGCACTAGTCCCCTACACCAGGAAGCCTACACAACCCACTGAACCAACCTTAGCCACTGGAGACAGACATCAAAAACAATAGGAACTACGAACCTGCAGCATGAAAAAGGAGACCCCAAACACAGTAAGTTAAGCAAAATGACAAGACAGAGAAATACGCAGCAGATGAAGGAGCAACGTAAAAACCCACCAGACCAAGCAAATGAAGAGGAAATAGGCAGTCTACCTGAAAAAGAATTCAGAGTAATGATAGTAAAGATGATCCAAAATCGTAGAAATAGAATGGAGAAAACAAAAGAAACATTTAACAAGGACCTAGAAGAACATAAAGAGCAAACAAACAATGATGAACAACACAATACATGAAATTAAAAATTCTCTAGAAGGAATCAATAGCAGAATAACTGAGGCAGAAGAACGGATAAGTGACCTGGAAGATAAAATAGCGGAAATAACTACCATAGAGCAGAATAAAGAAAAACGAATGAAAAGAATTGAGGACGGCCTCAGAGACCTCTGGGACAACACTAAATGCACCAACATTTGAATTATAGGGGTACCAGAAGGAGAAGAGAAAAAGAAAGGCACTGAGAAAATATGTGAAGAGACTGTAGTTGAAAACTTCCCTAATATGGGTAAGGAAATAGTCAGTCAAGTCCAGGAAGTGCAGAGCGTCCCATACAGGATAAATCCAAGGAGAAACATGCCAAGACACATATTAATCAAACTGTCAAAAATTAAATACAAAGAAAACATATTAAAAGCAGCAAGGGAAAAGCAACAAATAACATACAAGGGAATCCCCATAGGGTTAACAGAGGATCTTTCAGCAGAAACTCTGCAAGCCAGAAGGGAGTGACAGGACATATTTGAAGTGATGAAAGGGAAAACCCTACATCGAAGATTACTCTACCCAGCAAGGATCTCATTTAGATTCAATGGAGAAATTAAAACCTTTACAGAGAAGCAAAGGCTAAGAAAATTCAGCACCACCAAAGCAGCTTTACAACAAATGCTAAAGGAACTTCTCTAGGCAGGAAACACAAAAGAAGGAAAAGACATACAATAACAAACCCAAAACAATTAAGAAAATGGTAAAAGGAACATACATATCAATAATTACCTTAAAGGTAAATGGATTAAATGCTCCAACCAAAAGACACAGACTGCCTGAATGGATACAAAAACAAGACCTGTATATATGCTGTCTACAAGAAACCCACTTCAGACCTAGGGACACATACAGACTGAAAGTGAGGGGATGGAAAAAGACAGTTCATGCAAATGGAAATCAAAAGAAAGCTGGAGTAGCAATTCTCATATCAAACAAAATAGACTTTAAAATAAAGACTATTACAAGAGACAAAGAAGGACACTACATAATGATCAAGGGATCAATCCAGGAAGAAGATATAACAGTTATAAATATATATGCACCCAACATAGGAGCACCTCAATACATAAGGCAAATGCTAACAGCCATAAAAGGGGAAATTGACAGTAACACAATAATAGTAGGGGAATTTAACACCCCACTTTCACCAATGGACTGATCATCCAAAATAAAAATAAATGAGGAAACACAAACTTTAAATGACACATTAAATAAGATGGACTTAATTGATATTTATAGGACATTCCATCCAAAAACAACAGAATACACTTTCTTCCCAAGTGCTCATGGAACATTCTCCAAGACAGATCATATCTGGGGTCACAAATAAGGCCTTGGTAAATTTAAGAAAATTGAAATCGTAACAAGTTCTTTTCCAACGACGACTCCATGAGACCAGATATCAATTACAGGCAAAAAACTGTAAAAAATACAAACACATGGAGGCTAAACAATACACTAGTAAATAACCAAAAAAATCACTGAAGAAATCAAAGAGGAAATCAAAAAATACCTAGAAACAAATAACAATGTAAACATGACAACTCAAAACCTATGGGATGCAGCAAAAGCAGTTCTAAGAAGGAAGTTTATAGCAATACAATCCTACCTCAAGAAACAAGAAAAATCTCAAGTAAACAACCTAACCTTACACTTAAAGCAATTAGAGAAAGAAGAACAAAAAAACCCCCAAAGTTAGCAGAAGGAAAGAAATCATAAAAATCAGATCAGAAATAAATATAAAAGAAATGAAGGAAACGACAGCAAAGAACAATAAAACTAAAAGCTGGTTCTTTGAGAAGATAAACAAAATTGATAAACCATTAGCCAGACTCATCAAGAAGAAAAGGGAGAAGACTCAAATCAACAGAGTTGGAAATGAAAAAGGAGAAGTAACAACTGACACTGTAGAAATACAAAGGATCATAAGAGATTACTACAAGCAACTATATGCCAATAAAATGGACAACCTGGAAGACATGGACAAATTCTTAGATAAGCACAACCTTCCAAGACTGAAACAGAAAAATAGAAAATATAAGTAGACTGATCACAAGCACTGAAATTGAAACTGTGATTAGAAATTTTCCAACAAATAAAAGCCCAGGACCAGATGGCTTCACAGGCGAATTCTATCAAACATTTAGAGAAGAGCTAACACCTATTCTTCTCAAATTCTTCCAAAATATAGCAGAGGGAGGAACACTCCCAAACTCATTCTACGAGGCCATCATCACCCTGATACCAATAACAGAAAAAGATGTCACAAAAAAAGACAACTACAGGCCAATATCACTGATGAACACAGATGCAAAAATCCTCAACAAAATACTAGTAAACAGAATCCAGCAGCACATTAAACAGATCATCACCATGATCAAGTGGGGTTTACCCCAGAAATGCAAGGAGTTTTCAATATATGCAAATCAATCAATGTGACACACCATATTAACCAACTGAAGGAGAAAAACCATATGATCATCTCAATAGATGCAGAGAAAGCTTTTGACAAAATTCAACACCCATTTATGATAAGAACCCTCCAGAAAGTAGGCATAGAGGGAACTTACCTCAACATTATAAAGGCCGTATATGACAAACCCACAGCCAACATTGTTCTCAATGGTGAAAAACTGAAACCATTTCCTCTAAGATCAGAAACAAGACAAGGTTGCCCACTCTCACCACTATTATTCAACATAGTTTTGGAAGTTTTTTACGACAGCAATCAGAGAAGAAAAAGAAATAAAAGGAATCCAAATTGGAAAAGAAGAAGTAAAGCTGTCACTGTTTGCAGACGACATGATACTATACATAGAGAATCCTAAAGATGCTACCAGAAAACTACTAGAGCTAATCAATGAATTTGGTAAAGTAGCAGGATACAAAATTAATGCACAGAAATCTCTTGCATTCCTATACACTAATGATGAAAAATCTGAAAGAGAAATTAAGGAAACTCTCCCATTTACCAATGCAACAAAAAGAATAAAATATCTAGGAATAAACCTTCCTAGGGAGACAAAAGACCTGTATGCAGAAAATTATAAGACACTGATGAAGGAAATTAAAGATAATACAAATAGACGGAGAGATATACCATGTTCTTGGATTGGAAGAATCAACATTGTGAAAATGACTCTACTACCCAAGGCAATCTACAGATTCAATGCAATCCCTATCAAACTACCACTGGCATTTTTCACAGAACTAGAACAAAAAATTTCACAATTTGTATGGAAACACAAAAGACCCCGAATAGCCAAAGCAATCTTGAGAAAGAAAAACGGAGCTGGAGGAATCAGGCTCCCGGACTTCAGACTATACTACAAAGCTACAGTAATCAAGACAGTACTGTACTGGCACAAAAACAGAAATATACATCAATGGAACAGGATAGAAAGCCCAGAGATAAACCCACTCACATATGGTCACCTTATCTTTGATAAAGGAGGCAAGAATATACAGTGGAGAAAAGACAGTCTCTTCAATAAGTGGTGCTGGGAAAACTGGACAGCTACATGTAAAAGAATGAAATTAGAACACTCCCTAACACCATACACAAAAATAAACTCAAAATAGATTAAAGACCTAAATTTAAGTCCAGACGCTATAAAACTCTTAGAGGAAAACATAGGCAGAACACTCTATGACATACATCACAGCAAGATCCTTTTTAACCCGCCTCCTAGAGAAATGGAAATAAAAACAAAAATAAACAAATGGAACTTAGGAAAACTTAAAAGTTTTTGCATAACAAAGGAAACCATAAACAAGACTTAAAGACAACCCTCAGAATGGGAGAAAATATTTGCAAATGAAGCAACTGACAAAGGATTAATCTCCAAAATTTACAAGCAGCTCATGCAGCTCAATAACAAAAAAACAAACAACCCAATCCAAAAATGGGCATAAGACCTAAAAAGACATTTCTCCAAAGAAGATATACAGATTGCCAACAAACACATGAAAGGATGCTCAACATCGCTTATCAAGAGAAATGCAAATCAAAACTATAGTGAGGTATCACCTCATACCAGTCAGAATGGCCATCATGAAAAAATCTACAAACAATAAATGCTGGAGAGGGTGTGTAGAAAAGGAAACCCTCTTTCACTGTTGGTGGGAATGTAAATTGATACAGCCACTATGGAGAACAGTATGGAGATTCCTTAAAAAACTAAAAATAGAACTACCATACAATCCAGCAATCCCACTACTGGGCATATACTCTGAAAAAAACATAATTCAAAAAGAGTCATGTACCACAATGTTCATTGCAGTTCTATATACAATAGACATGGAAGCAACTGAAGTGTCCATCGACAGATGAATGGATATAGAAGATGTGGCACCTATATACAATGGAATATTACTCACCCATAAAAAGAAACGAAATTGAGTTATTTGTAGTGATGTGGATGGACCTAGAGTCTGTCATACAGAGTGAAGTAAGTCAGAAAGAGAAAAACAAATGCCGTATGCTAACACATATATTTGGAATCCAAAAAAAAAAAAAAAAAAAAAAAATGGTTCTGATGAACCTAGGGGCAGGACAGGAATAAAGATGCAGATGTAGAGTATGGACTTGAGGACATGCAGAGGGGAAAGGGTAAGCTGTGACGAGGTGAGACAGTGGCATGGACATATATACACTACAAAATGTAAAATAGCTAGTGGGAAGCAGCCGCATAGCACAGGGAGATCAGCTCAGTGCTTTGTGACCACCTAGAGGGGTTGGATAGGGAGGGTGGGAGGGAGACGCAATAGGGAGGGGATATGGGGAGATATATATATATATATATATATATATGTGATGAAGTATATTTATGCTACAACATGGATGAAACCTGAAAACATGCTAAGTGAAAGAAGCCAGTCACAAAGAACCACGTATTGTATGAGTTCATTTGTGTCAACTCTCCGGAACAGGCAAATCCATAGAGACAGAAAGTAGACTAGTGGTCGTCACGGGCTGGGTGCGGGCAATGAAGATGCTCTAAGATTATATTGCGGTGCTGGTTGTATGCCCTGTGAATACACTGTAACACTCAACTGTATACTCTCTATGGGTGGGTTTTATGGTATGTAAACTATACCTCAGTAAAGGTATTAAAGTGTTGACTTAAAAAAAAATGCACAATGTGAGAGATGCGAGTTAAGTTTTACTTGGGGCTAAATGAGGACTGCAGCCTGGGAGACAGTGTTTCAGATAACTCTGAGAAACTGCTCCTGGGAGGCGAGGCAGGGGAGCCAAGTTATATAGAGGTTTTGTAACAAAGGGCAAGTAATCTGAACATCAAAAGATTATTGTTAATGAAAGAAAACCAGATATCTCAAGTTAAGGAATTTAGCGCTTTTCTATGTATGGGAAGATGCAAGAGTCTGGGGCTCACTGGAGCTCAAAGGAAATCATTCCTCTGATAGGCACCTCCGCTATCTGGGGCCAGTATCCACCGCAGGGAGTGGCTGCAGTCTGTTGGCTGCTAGACGGCAGGTATTCTATTCAGCCCTGAGTTTCCTCTGGGCTCACCGGCTCACGCTGGAGGGCTGCAATTGTGATGGCTGTGACATCCTTTGTTTACTGATACGGCAGGAAATATTCCATTATATAAATATTCTATTCCATTTATCAAAAGAAAATAAGATTCTGGGTCATCCCCTTTATCTTCCTTTCTGGAGAGGGACAGGGAGAAAGTCAGTATCTCAGAAACAGCATTAAACATTCTCATGGTTATTTATCCCCAGGCCACATCAGGAAGGCGAGAGGGTCTGTGTTTTATTAGAGTATATTTATATTTATTAGAGTCTATGGACAGGTTAGACAGCCGGCATCTGACCTATAATCGTCATACTTATCACTGATTGCATCCTAGTTACGTCCTAAGCACTCTGCTGGTATCCTCTCATTTATCCTGCACAATTGCCCTATAAAGGAAATGATTTTATTATCCGCACTCTACAAATGAGGACATGGACTCTCCGAGAGGTTAAATGTGATATCTCGCCCGAGGACAGGCAGACCCTGAGTGTGAACCCAGGTGGTGTGTCTCCAGAGCCTTCCTTCTTCCCCCTGAGCCTGGGAGAGCTCGCGGCAGGAGAGGGGCGGAGCTTCCTGGAAGCTGACCCCCGGCAATAAAAACCAAACTCGCCATAGGAAGATGTCGTTTTCTTCCCGAGAGGCCTCGGGCAACAACAAGATGGATTTCCTTTTAAATGACCGTCCACTGTTGTGTGTGATAGCTCCTTGGTTTTATTTAATCCTCCTCAGTCTACGTTACTGCTGTCATTTGTCTCCCCATCCCGATGGGGTGATGAACGGCCTTGCTCCGTGAGAAGCCCGCTCTGTGACAGGGAGGAGAGAGATCCGTCAACACTGACCCAGACCCGGGTGAAGGAAAGGACGACGGCTTAATCATCCAACCAAGAGCAAAGCCGCACTCTTTCCTCCATCCACCTACACCTCTCCTCTGAGTTCCGTAAAGCATCCTCCAAGAGCCTCTGGGAGGAAAGAGACGAACCACCTGAGTGATTAACCCAGGAAAATCAACGCAATCCTGCATTCAAGTGTCCTTCCCACGTTAATCAGGGACTGTCCCACATGTCCAGCCACTCACCAAGTACCAGTCAGAAATTCAGCCAGCGCTTGTCCACCATCCCAAAAGGAGCCCAGAAACAAACCTAGGACATCACTTTGAGGGCAATAACGGGGACCCTTTAGGTCCTAATGTCCCTCTGAAGACAGAAGGAACTTGGAAATGGCAGCATCACACAGGCCTTGCCCAACAGGTCCTGTCCTCAGACACAGAAGTGCTTCTGTGCTCCTGGTGGGGCCCTGACTCAAAGGCCATCTTCTTCCACCTGCCATTTCACACTGAACTTACACAATACACAAGCTTGCATTTAGGCTCCGGAAGCCCACTGATGCATCCATTTTCTACCAGCCCGAAAAACGCTCAGCAGCAATTCATCAGTGCGCCCGAGGGTAGGCGGCTGACAGCCGCGAGCGGGTGCAGCCCAAGCAATGCTGTGAAACACCTTCTAATTTTAATTTGAAATCCTACACCCTGGAGTCTGAATTCTTTTCAGGTGCATCCAAATTCCAGTGTGTAACAAATGCCCAAATCTCTGAGTTGGTGGAATACTCTGAGATCATTTGCCCAATTGCAAAAATGCAGATTTGCAAGTGTGGGTTGGACGTCTGCAGGATGAAGAGAGGCGGGCCCTACTCGGGGCTGGGCACAGGCTTGCAGGAGCAGTAAGGGCCATCTTTATTGGCGGAGAGATACCAGGGCCTTCCTCGGACTTGGAGAAAAGTAGAACCAGCGTCAACCAAGGATGCCCATCATGCGTCTGAGTACTGTCCGGAGGACTGGTGCTTTCGCAGCTGTTTCTTGAACAATGTCCAGAGGACAGCGGAGCATAACGGAGAGCCAGTGGCTTCAAGGACAGCCACTTGGATCTAACACCAACGGTGGATGGAGAAGTTTCATTCAGAAACTGGTGTCAAGTGATATCTTCTCCCTCATCACAGCTGTTCCAGCTCCTTTCCCTGCCCACAGGCGCAGGGGTCAAGGCCCTGTAGCTTCTGACTCTGCATGTCCCTAGCCGCCTCTCCTGTCCCACTGAATTACCTGGCTCACCTGGTCCCAGGAACTTGCCCCACGGCTTCCAAGTTGCTCCCGGGCCCTCCTTCTCCGCACCTGACCTGGTGTGTCTGGGCCTCCCTGGCTCTCACCTCTACCCTCCTCTGAATTCTGGTGTCTCTCCCTTCCTTCAGATCTCTAGGTGGGCTTCTGGGCTCTGAGAGACGACTGGCTATATAACTGGTGGGTCCCAGTGCAAAGAAAAGTAGAGCTTCCTTGTTCAAAAATCATTAAGAATTTCAAGAGCAGACCTGAAAGCAAGCACAGAGCCCGTGTGCAGCTGCAGGAGCCTCAGGCCCAGGAAGCCGGCAGTGCTCCGGGGGCTACCCTGACCAGACATCCCGACCGGAGGGGCTGAGCAACCCGAGCAGAGGAGATGTCTCCTGGGGTCTGCGCGTGGGGTTCACTATGTGTGGGAGAAGAGGGAATCAGGAGGGGCAGAAAGGGAGGTGACAGAGACACGTGGAAGAACAGGCGAACCGGGGGAGAGAGGAGCACTTCAGGCTGGGAGGGCAGGATGGAAGGCATGATCTCCACCTTGTGCTGGGCAGAGGCGTGGGGGAGGGGAGGAGAAGCAGGCGTGGCCTGCTTAATAAGCAATTGGGGTTTCCACTGCAGATAGCTGCCTGTGAGCTGGGGACCTGAAAGAGGCAAATGTGGGTGAGGAATGACACCAAGGTGCAGGGGAAGTAGATAAAGGAGGCCAGAGGTCACTGCAGGAGACGACTCAGGTCTAATGGACATTTTCGGCTGATCATAACTGAGCAGAGAACAGCCTGCAGAGTCAGCTCGGGATCCAACTCTCAGCTGGTGACCTTGGAGCAGTCATTTGACCTCCCCAGTCTTAGCTTCCTCACATGTAAAATGAAGTTGACAAGGGACAGTTGCCGTGAACATGAGTGGAAGCACATTTGCAGAGTGTGGCTCAGAATGGGGTTCCACTGTCCCCACACATCTTTCACACGCAGATCTGGCTCAAACATCCTTGAGCTTCCACCCTCCCCCCCACCCAGAAGCTGCTCCAAAAAGGCCTCCTAATTGATCTGCAAACAATCGGAAACAATCTCTGGGTCATAGAGACACGGGTTGGAACACTGTTTCTTGACTGATACAGAATGTGTGTCACAGCTGGCTCTCGCAGCGCTTCCAAGAAATAGAGACAAACATCAGAGAGAGGTTTGGCTGGACGGTGCCCAACCCCGAGAGTGACAGCATGTTTACAAGAGCTATTAGGGGCTGCTGCTCCTCATGTGCTTACGGGATGATTTACTCCGCCAGAACTGGCAGGCTGCTCCTTTGCCTTTCACTGCTGAATTGATTATTGAATCTCAAATATCCCATTTGAATAACATGATTTAACTTCAAGGCAGACAGGAAGTACACATGGTAGGAAGACCTCTCCCCGACACTGGGCTCTGAGCCTCTTGCAGGTTCTACACATGCATTTGTGAGTCAGGGAGAGAACCCTTTGTAAAGCACCCTGCACACAACTCCGACAGCCACGTGAACTGACCTATCCATCCCCCTGGCCAGAAGCTGTCTTCACTCAGGCATACCCAGGTCACCACCGGACCTGAAACCACAGTGCATAAAGAACAGCTGGGAGGGGCTTCCCTTGTGGCGCAGTGGTTGAGAGTCCGCCTGCCGATGCAGGGGACACGGGTTCGTGCCCCGGTCCGGGAGGATCCCACATGCCGCGGAGCGGCCGGGCCCGCTGAGCCTGCACGTCCGGAGCCTGAGCTCCACAGCGGGAGAGGCTGCAGCGGGAGAGGCCACAATGGTGAGAGGCCCACAAAAAAAACAAAAAAAAAAAACAGCTGGGAGAACTGAAGGAAAGAGTGGGTAGGGGCGGGCAGGGACACGATGCTGCCCACGTATACTTAGAGGGCCGTCCTGTGCAAGGCTCCCATTTATTGAGCACCCACTACGGTCAGGCACCATGCAGTACAATCCTCCTAACAAGACTTCCAGGTCTATTTTGTTACTCTTCTATATGAGCAAACGGAGACTCAAAGAAATTCAATGACTAGCCCAGGAGATGTTTAGGATGCAAACTCATTGTCGGCCCACAGCTCCACTTTAGAACCAGCGCTGCTCCTATGAACACGATGTCTCCACTTCTCTTAGCCCACTGTCCTCTAATGACCCCCTCTGAGCAGTGAGGGAGGGGCTCATGGAGCAGCAACAGTGGGAGGGGAGGGTCCTGGAGAGGTGAGCACCGCATCTCTATGGGATGAGCACTGTGGAAGCACTGATGCAAATACAAAAGAAGTACTAAATTGTCTGTGTGTGTGAGCACGTGTGTGAATACATACTCAGATTTACACATATATAGAGTGGCCTCAAGAAACTCATAATCTTTTTGAGAAAATAGGAAACAATGACTAATACTGTCTTACTGATTTAGACAGTAAGAACCAGATGTAGGAAAACTATATGATTTGTCATCCACACCAGAATGCTCTTAAGAATGAAAGGAGACGCTGCTAATAATTGCACTAGGACAAAAGGTATAAATGGAACTGGCCAAGGTGAACCAGGATGTAAGGTCACCTAAGGCAGCTAGATGGTCATAAGCCCCGGCCAAACTCACACAGGCTCCGCTTTCAAGTGTCCTATACAAGTGCTGAATTCTGCACAGTGCCACCTATCCCTTGTGACATCAGCACTAAATTCTGTTATTTGTACTATTATAGTAACAATCTTTATAATAATTGCAGCTTCTCTAATTGTTGATCAGAGATGCCAGATACTGTGCTAAGCCATTACAGATATCAGCTTGTTTGATTCTTACAATGATAAGAGATGGGCATTATTAGACCCATTTTACAGCAAGTAAAACAGGGTACAAAGAATGTCGGCTAAGTGGCATGCCCTATGGCCATGAAAGTGAGTACTCCAGCACTGTCTGAATATAAAGGGCCTCGTCTTAATTACAAGCTTAAGTTCTGACCTGTATTCCTCAAGGAGGCTATGAAGTCCAGTACACACGTCCATCTTTCACCAACCACAACTCAGCTCCTGCCATCTCAGGCAGTTTTCTTCTCTCCATTTTAATTTCTGTTTCCCTACTTAACATCTGTCTTTCTTTCCCTTCAATTATCTCGGAAAATACTTTCCCGTTTTCTCTAAATATTGCTTTCCCTGTTTCCATTCCTGTTACAAATCTCCGAAGATGCTCACTAATCTTGTTTGATAAGCCTAAGAGTTCCTTCATGAAGGCAAATGAAAACCTAAGTTGTAAAATAAAATTTAAAATAATAAACAGTTATATCATCCAATAGTGACATTGAAAGTGCCCAGAAGTCGCCTTGCACAATTCCCAGAAATCTCTATTTACCTCTTCATCTGTCTTTAATGAAATCGACTTCTCCCTGAGTACCAGCAAAATACACACATTTCTCACTCTATTTCATCACCTTTGGGTTTCATCCCCTAATGAGCAGGGCAGCCACAGCACTGCCTATTTGCCATTGCATATGCGTTGCATTTCAGTGCCAGTCTATGCTGAAAGGCTATGGTGGATGGGCCGAGGAACCTGACCAAGATTCATCATGTTGTGTCCACAGAGAAATTTGTACCAGGTCACAGATGGAGTTGTCTGGTACCACCCTGCGTACAGGAGAGACCAGGGCAGGCCACGAGGCTCAAGTCGGGAGTTGAGGACATTGCTACGTCATGCCAGAGGTGACAACACATGAGCAAAAGTGAAGGGATACAGGTAATCTTGAGAAAAGACTGGCTCCAGCGGAGACTGTGCTGCGTATGAAAAGAGGAGGCTGGAAAAAAAGGCCAGGACCAATTATGTTCATTAGTCAATAGGGACAACCATTAAAAAGTATCAGGCTCAGCTATGGCAGAGAAAGTTCAGTCTCGTTAGGAGGAGAAAACTTGAATGGTAATGATCCTACTCCAAAACTTTACAGTTTCAGCCAGGCTTTGAAAATGGTAATTAGGTTTGCTATCATTAGATACATAAGTTCACCAGGTTTGCCCCCCATTCCTGTCTTCATCAGCCCTTCCCTAATTAACAGAACACAGATTGATAAGAAAACCCTATTGTTTTAAAGGTTACCAGAAAATTGCATCCAGAGTTAAAGCCAACTAAATGACTTTAGAAGAAAGGGTCTCAATCGGAATTTCTCATCAAAGCAATCCTGGGAGGATTTGGCCTACTAAAGGTTTCTCCTCCCACTCTCTGCAAGTCCGACAAATCAGCCCACTTACCCCGCACTGAGCTTGGCTGAGGTGAGCTGTCTTGGGGCCAGCCCTGCAGCAGTGCCAGAACCAGGGAGCTCTCAGGCCCGCCCAGGCTCCTGGGGGCCACGCTGCCCACTCAGGACAGTGCTCACTCATGGCAAAGGTTCAGAAGCTGGACAGCATTGTGAGGCCACCAAGATGAGCAACAGGGATGGGCACAGGCACTTGAGCTCAAGGCATGGGACGAGACACAGACCTGGGAGAACTCGGGTGCCAGAGAGCAGAGCAAAGCAGGGTTGGTTCATAGATCAGAGTACAGGGCTGCAAACTCGGGCACTTCAGGTCTGCTGGAGCAGGAAGCTGTGTACCCAGGTCTGCTGCTGTGCAAGCCCATCTCAGGGCCTTGGAGGGAGAGCAGAGGAGCTATTCTGGGGGGCTGCGGCTGGGTTCAGAGATGGGTGGGCCCAGACCTCAGCTGCAGACCCGCTTTCAATTCACAAAAACATAAAGAAATAAGAAATGGAAACGCATGCCATGATACGTGGCTCAGGTGACCACACCTTTGGGAAACAGTTTGTCTGAATCAAGAGCCACAGCTTAGGCTCCATGTCCAGAGGGAAGATGATGGCCAATAAGAGCTACTACTGCAATTAGAAAGCCACGCATCTAGGGCTAATTGGCTTCTGTGTGAGGCTCCCATCCACCAGCAAATTGGCTGTGTCAGCACGAGCTTTCCACAGGCTTCCCTAATCAGGCAGGGTCTAGATCTCCCATCCTCGGCACAGTGAGGTTCATGTCACTCAGCCCCCATCACAGCTACTCCATCTGGTGGTCACTCTGATGCCAGGCCCTCCTGGTGCTTCCCAGAAATACCATACTGGGAACTCAGGGCACCGCTCCAGCCTCCAGCACCTGGACTTGGCCAGTCTCCTGTGACCTGGTGCCACACAGGTTGGCTTAAGCAGATGTGAGTTCTGCAAGCATCAGGATCCCTTCTTGAAAGGATGCAGTGGTGCACATTAATGAGAATGGTGCATGGGGCAAAATCAGAGCTGATCAAAATGAATTTTTTTTGTCAGTTTCCTTCATCAATGTCTTATAGTTTTCAGAATTTAGGTCTTTCAGCTCCTTGGTTAAATTTATTTTAAGGTATTTTGTTCTTTTTGAAGTGATTGTAAATGGGGTTGTTTTCTTTCGCTTTCTGTTAATTCATTATTAGAGCATTTGATGAAATTCAACACCCATTCATGATAAAAACTCTCAAAACGTTGGTATAGAGGGAACAGATCTCAATATAATAAAGGCAATTTATAACAAACCCACAGCTAACATCATACTCAATGGTGAAAAGCTGAAAACTTTTCCTCTAAAATCAGGAACAAGACAAAGATGCCTACTCTTGCCATTTCTATTTAACACAGTATTAGAAGTCCTAGCCACAGCAATCAGACAAGAAAAAGAAATACAGGGAATCCAAGTTGGAGAAGTAAAATGGTCCCTATTTGCAGAGGACATGATACTATATATAGAAAACCCTAAAGTCTCCACCAAAAGAAAATTAGAATAAACGAATTCAGTAAAGTTGCAAAATACAAGATTCATAGATAGAAATCTGTTGCTTTTCTATACACAAAATGATTTTTTTTTAATGAAACAAAACAGAAGAGCAGAGTATGCAGTGAAAATATAACTCAAGCATGTCTGGCCACCTGTAAGATGGATTAGATATGTTACTCGACACCTTAGAAAGAGCATGGGTAACCAAATAAAACACATTACTCTGAATAATAGGGAGAATAGGATTTCCAGTTAAAATACAGGAAGCCCAGTTAAGTTTTTACTATAAGTACACACCATGCAATTTCTGGGATATACTTACACTAAAAAAGTATTGTTTATCTGAACTTCAAATTTCACTGGGCATCCTCTGTTTTTATTTGCTAAATCTGGCATCCTTACCAGAAAACCACCCATTCTATACCTAGACTCTAAGTGCAGTTCTATGAAAGTCCAGCCAAGAACAGTTATAAATGAGCAAAAGTTAGATGTTTAGGGCTTCCCTGGTGGCGCAGTGGTTGAGAATCTGCCTGCCAATGCAGGGGACCCGGGTTCGAGCCCTGGTCTGGGAAGATCCCACATACCGTGGAGCAACTAGCCCTGTGAGCCATAATTACTGAGCCTGCGCGTCTGGAGCCTGTGCTCCGCAACAAGAGAGGCCGCGATAGTGAGAGGCCTGCGCACCGCGATGAGGAGTGGCCCCCACTTGCCGCAACTGGAGAAAGCCTCGCACAGAAACGAAGAGCCAACACAGCCATAAATAAATAAATAAATTTAAAAAAAAAAAAAAAGTTAGATGTTTATATATGGAAAATAGTTTTTTAAAAAAATCATTACTTTCCAGAAGAGGAAGACTTAGAGGAGAAATTACTCAGATCCAGGCATGATTTATTACAGGAAACACCATGTTCTGGGAGACCCAGAGGACATGGTTTCTTGTCCCAGGCTTGTGACCTGTGCAAGTCACTTAATTTTTATGTTAGTTACTTTGAGGATGGACTAGGAAATGGCTATTTTCTTTCTAATCTTGAAATGTTATGATTCTATTCAATTAGAACTATATGAACAGGATGAAACAAATGTATTTATGTTCCAAGTCCTAGAAAAACAGAACTAGAGGGCATCTCTTGCAGAAAGGTGTAGGTTCTTTCTTTCTTTGCAGGCCTCTTCTTTCTTTTATAACACACCCATTACCTCACATAGATACCTTTTTTGGGGGGGTGGGCATTGAGAACAATTAAGTTTATTCTCTTAGCAAATTCCAAGTATATAATACTGTATTATTAACTAGAGTCATCATCCTGTATATTGAATCTCTAGAATTTCTTCATCCTTCATGAACTCTTTGACCAACATCTCCCCATTTCCCCTCCCCCCCAGCCCCTGGTAACCACCATTCTACTTTCTGCTCCTGTGAGTGACTAGTTTAGCTTCCACATATAACTGAGATCATGCCGTATTGCTCTCTCTGTGTCTGGCTTATTTCACTTAGCATAATGACCTCCAGGTTCATCCATGTTATCACAAATGACAGGACTTCCATCTTTTCTATGGCTGAATAACATTCCATTGTATATATAAGCCACATTTTCTTTATCCATTCATCCATTGGCAGGCACTTGATTTCCCAGCAGGCACAGAATTCACACAGCCGTGTTCTAAGAGATGGTGTCACGAATTGAAGCCAGAAATAGGGTCAGAAAAGATAAACCCAAGTAAGTTTCCAGGGCCTCTACTGCTCTATGGGGGTCCATCCCAAACCTTCTAAGGCTGATAGAAGGAAAGAGAAGCCCTTCCATCAACAGCCCTATTAAGACTGTATCTGATTCCAAAGGTGTGTCTTAAAAGGTTTTGTTGTTGTGAAAATACTTTCTTAAAATAAAATCCACTGATCCCCATGAAGACAATTTGTTTCAGATAGGGTAAAGCTCAGTTAATCATGAAAGATGCTGACAAAGCTTCAGGAAGGTCACACCAAAGGCTGGCAGAAGTCAAGCACTGGATTCTCAGGAACGATGAGGATGAATATCGAGTTTGTGTGATCACAGCTATTTCTTCTCTACACATACAAGAGTGTCTCCCAAAGAAGACTAATTCAGTCTAAATTTTAAAACCATTTGGGAACTACAAAAGGAGAAAAGCCTACCCTTTCTTTCCTAATATGTATGCAAGCAGAAAGGAAAGGTAAAGACTGAGTTAACTGCAAACTATAATAAGCGTTTGGGGTTGGATCTGCCCGAAACAGTCTAATTTCATCTCAGCAAAGACACATTTTTACATTTACAGAAAAAAACAGTTAAACATTCAAAAGTACACATGCTTATTTTGTTGGGAAAATTATACACATTTGTTTGATTAGCTTTGGTAAATAAAATAACCAAGTCATCACTCAAGACAGACGTGGCTGCAAAATTGATTCAACGAAATGTCAAAATAAATCACAGCTTAAAAATGCATGGTATGTAACTTCTAAAAATGAAAACCACATCTATCTCTGTCAGAGATGTGAAGGCTGTGCATTAAAATTGTATCAAAAGTGAATGCATTTTTGAAGGGAAAATATTGATTTAATCGACTCTTCCTGACTAGTGATTCAAATCATGATTTGAATCAATTTGATTTTAATCGAGCCCACCCTTTCCAAAAGTCATTTATACGTGCCTTTGGAGTGCATGATGTTATTTCCAGTGGTCTATTTGACTCTCTAGTTATAGGATGTTCAGACTGATATGAAAAGGGCTGTGCTCCCCACGTCGTGCCAACAGGGCAAGAGCACAGCCTTCTGCAAGCCCAGACCAGTTGCAGATAATTCCAGGAAGGCTGACCAAGCAGCAGCTATAATTACTAAGCAGTGAGCAGGCAGCCACACAGGATCCAAGTGCAGGTGTAAAGGCCAAGCCTCAGCGATAGAAGTTCAAGTGCCACACCCCAGGCTCTTGTAGACTTCCAGGATGGAGGTCAGGAATAAGGCTGACCTTGGTCCCAGGGTACTGGAGTGCTCAGCGGATCTCAGCCATAGGAGAGGCTGAGAGCCAGAGACCAGGACAAGGCAGGAGCTTGGGGGGAACCAGAGGATTAGAGTAGCCCCTGCAGGAAGCTGACCTGCGGCTAAGAACATGAGTTAGGGGTTCAGGGAAACAGAATCGTGCAGAAGCTGATCAGGTAAATTAACTGTAACCTCTGTCTCAGCTTCCTGAAGGGAATTACCAACTTCCTAAAGATGTACAATGTGTGGCACAGGTCAACTGGGTACATAGGAAGTACTTGATATGAGTTATTACCGACAAGGAGGAGGATGAAATGTTCCCTGCTAGCATAACCAACTATCCAGGGCCGGGTTCCCAAGACGTGGTTCATCCAGTGCTAAACCAGGCAAACTGGGATGGCTTGTCCTCCTCTCCCTGCACTGTGCCCAAAATGATCACAGAGCCTGGGCTGGGTTGGAAGCTGCAGGTGTGCTTAAGTGCCTTTAGCTGTGGGCATCCGAGGCCATTACAGTCAGGGAGCCAGGAACCATGCCTTCCTGGGGGAAAAGCTGAGTTTTCTTGTTTGAGGATCATGGTCTGACATTTCCCGTCACAGTGCCTGGTGAAGTGAACGTAGTGAATCGATGATCGTTAACGAGCTGCCCAGCCTAATCATTTCCTCCCGTCGGTTCCAGTTAAAGAAAACAGAACAAGGGGGTGGGAGGGGATGGTAGGAAGCGGGGTCTGGCTGTGCCTGGGCTCGCTGAGTTTCAGCTGGTCTCCCCACCCTTCATCAGGTGCCTACCCAGAGCCTCACTCACTGCAGGAGCCTGGCAGGTGGTGGGCACTCAGCCACGTGCAAAGCATCTGAATAAGTGAAGTGATGGGGCCAGGGTTCCCATCTGCTGCCTCCTTGGCTGTGTCTCTGCAGAAAGGCCTAGACTCTCAGCTGGGAATTACTATCAGGGAGCCCTGGTTCAGTGGGCAGGCCCTGGTCTCCCGGGTCAGGGGCTGAGGCCCAAGGCCTTCCCCATAACCCGTCACCAGACCCCACGTGTAACCCAACAAGAGGGCAGTTACACAACTTCAAGTCCCTACTTCCTCTCCTGCTGCTGGCGAATCTCAGAACAGTGGAAGCAAGGAGGGCCCAGGGGATGCCTGGTGAGAGGCTGTTGGTGGGGGAAGCTACAAGGGACACCTCAGCTCCCTGAGGTTGTTGGGATGGACTTTGGAACACGATTTCTAGAGACGGCTGATATACAGCAAGTGGGGGAGAAAGCGAACCTGCCTATCACCCTCCAAATCCAGCCTCGGCTAACACACGCTGGACAGGCACTGGGGGCAGCCACCGTGCAAGGCACTTGCTCAGATTTTGTCCTCAGTTACTCCTCAGCACAAGACTCTAAAATAAGCATTATTATGCCCCCTTTTTTTTTTTTTTTTTTTTTTGATGAGGAAACAGTCTCAGGGAGGTAGACTCTGAGGCTAAGAGAAGTGAGCTGTTGATGCAATGAAGCTACTTAGGAGTTTGGTGTGTTGGCTAAAGCAGAAGCAGTTGATTCTGGAACCTTCAAGATGTGGGTTGGGACGGAGATCAGGAACGTGCACCGAACCAATGGTGGCTGATGCAAGGAACCAGGAACCTGGTGCCAGGGGAACAGACTTCTTTGGACCAGCCGTCTGGTGTGGCGTTTGAGGCCCCGTGGTTCATGTATCCAGCTCCTCCACGTTTACTAAGGGCTTTGACACCCTGACCTGATGCTCAGCCTGCCTGGGTCCTGGGGATGGGATTGGCATGGGGCGTCCTCCTTGGAGACACTGCGGCGGTGGGCCAGTGAAGGAGAAGCAGCATGGGTTCGTACACCCCACACAGCAGGGCTGGAATAATGGCTCTGCTCCTTGGTAACTAGGCAGCCTTAAGCAAGTCACTTAACCTCCCTGAACCTCAGTCTCTTCATCTATAACCTGGATCACCCATAGCTGGTGTGACTATTAAAAATAGCATGTGTGACATGCTTAGCATCACATGGGGTGCAGTGTAGCCCTCCGTACATGGGGAACGTTATTTTGAGCAACATTTGCTAACCCGCCAGGGTGCCAGGCCCACAAGCCAAACAGAAGCGATAGGACTCCCCCATTAACGGCATTTAACCACGCCAGAATGACCTGTCTGACTAGGAGCCCGATTCAAAGCCTTCGTTCCTCACTCCTGGTCTTCCAGGCATCCAGAAAGGCAAGCCAGGATCAGGACAACGAGAAGGGCTTCCAGAGAGAGGGCGGAGCCAGTGCTCAAGCATGACCTTCAGAGCCTCAAAAAGATGCCCCCAAGCACAGCCGCAGAGCGCAACCCCGAGCCCAGGGACAAGGGAGCCTTAATCACAGGAAGGTGGCGGGGAGATGGGGTGGGAGGCAGGCTGGGCGAGGCAAGGGAGTCAGCCTCTGCAGCCCCTGGCCTGGGAACTGTGTCCTCACCGGGAAAACCCAAGTCCCAACCTGACTTCCACCACCTCCATCACACTTTCTCCGGCTCCCTGTCATCACTCCCCTGCCCCCCTCTAATGGGCTCATTAGAAGTCACTCCATTTCCTTTCCGTGCATTGCTGTGACCCCTCATCTCTCCTGTGCCTTTCTGATGCTTCTCTAATAGAAATGCTCAGTTCCTGCCCATGTGTAACACTCGCTCTGTCACCTCCCACCCCGGCCATCAGGCCTTCACTACGTCCCAAGATCTCTGGATTGGGGTCACACTATTCCAGACTAAACCGTGATTTTCAGGCACACAGAGTTGCCATCTCTTAACCCTTTCACCTGCCACTACCCTTCAAGTCACTGCCTTTTAGCCCCACCAGTCAGCTCAGGCCACAGCCACAGGCCCACCCTGCCGAACTGGATGACTCCAGAGCATGTGCTCACAGCCATGCTCTTAATCACCAAGCTATAAGTGATGGCCCCCTAGGCCCCTGACCTTTACTTTCCATCTCCCTCCAGGCCTTTCTACTGTTGCAGAATGTGAGCTTGAGAAAGTAACTTCATCCCTCTGGAGCCGTGTTTACAACGATAAGGACAGAGGTCTATGAATTATGTTAGAAGATGAGATAAAAAGACCCTATGAATGTAGTAATACTTTCAAATGAATTTGTATCTTATTCATTACAATACCATTATTTGAAAACTAGCAGTACATAGATGAGTGAGATCTGTTATTACTGGTACACTATGGCTTCTTGGACCCAGGGTAATGATTCCACAGTCCCCCAGGGGTCCACAGCCCGTAGGTTGGCAAAGAGAGGACTAGATAATCTCCAAGGGCCTTTCAAGGTCATTAATTCAACAAATATTTACTGAGTGCCTGCCAGTAAGTTTACATTCTAGTTAGGGAAACAGAAAAAAATCCAAGAGAACAAATGAAAGAATGACTAATTGTGGTAACTGGTAGGAAACATAGGACAGACATAAAAAATGAGGTAGTCTGAGGAGAGTGGCCTCCTTTAGAGAGAATGGTTAAGGAAGGCTTCTCCAGGGTAGTAACATTTGACCATATGACCTGGACGATGGCAAGACACCAGCCATGGGAAGGGGTGGGTTGGGGAGAAGAGGGGCAGAAGGCATTCCAGGAAGAAGAAACAGCCTTTCCAAAGGCTCTGAGGCAGGTGCCAATGTGGTCTGTTTAAGATCTTTATGGCTGCGGGTGGGGACACTGAAGGGGCAAATTACTGAAGAGACATTGAAGAGACAAACAATTCCATTTGGATGTACTGACTTCAAGGGTTATGCATGGCAACCAAACGGCACCGTCAAGGCAGCTGAATAGAGAGGAGGTGAACACTCAGTTCCCTGAGCTAGACACATACATTCAGGAGTCATCAGTGCAGAGAAGGCACCTCAAACTCTGTGAACAGTGATGGAGTTTAGAGAAAGTAGAGAAGAGGGGCTCTAGACCAAGTCCTGAGAAATACCACCACTGAGCTGGGGGAGAGGAGGAGAAGAAAGAGATGAGGAGGGACGGTCATGGAAAGAGAGGAAAACCAGGACCTGGTGAGGGTGTGAAATCCCAAAGAGAAAGGAATTCCAGAAGGAGGGAGTGCCCACCTGGGTGGAATGCTACTGAGACATGGAGAACGTAAGATGAGAATGGAAACATATCCACTGGCTTTGACAATGTGGATGATGTTGGTGACCTTGATCAGAGGGGCCTAAGTGGAGTGGTTGTGGCAGTAGCCATTGGAGGAGACGGAAACAGAACAGGAGGTGAGGAACTGGGGACACGGTGTGTAGGCAACCTCTTCCAGAGGTCTGGCCATCAAGAGAAACAGAACAAAGGTGTGGAAGATGAAAGAATATGGTGGAATATTGCTCAGCAAGCATGCACTCCCTCTCCCTCCATACACAGGAGAGGAGTGTGTTTCCCACCCCATTGATGTTGGGCTTGGACCTCTGACATGATCTGGCATATGAGATGGGCAGATACGCCCTGAACAAGGGCTTGAAATGCACTTGCCTGATTGGGCCTGCTCTCTGCAGCTCCTGCCTTTCTCCATGAGAACATACCTTGGGTAGCCTCTGGATGAAGGAGGATGAGTGACATGTGGAACACATTAGGACACAACCCACAATTTGGAGCCCAGCTTAGATCTGTGGACTCCTAGCCAACCTGAAGGCCTATGAGCAAAAAACAAATGCTTGTTGTATGAATGCCCCTGAGATGCTGTGGTTATTTGTTATGCAGCATTTTTATGGATATGGCTGACTGATACAAGGGAGAACATGTAGTCAGATATCTTTATTTTTAAGATAGGTGATACTAGAGTATGTTTGTATACAAATAGGAAAATGATCTATTGACATGAAAAATGATTTTGATGCCTGGGAAATGTGAGATAGCTTTGGAAGAGCAACATCTATGAGAAGAGTGAGAAGGAATGAGATCCCGAGGACAAGTGGAGGGGCTGGTCTTCGGTAAGAGGAGGGTGGTGTATCCATTGTAATAAGAGAGGAAAATGTGGGTACAGATGCCCGAAAGTTTAAAAATCTGGTCGAGGAAAGATGAGGAGCTCAGGTTGGATGGACTCGAACTTCTCAAGGACTAATGTTGCAAGGTCATTTGTAGGAAGTGTCCTTGGTTGTGGTGACGGGATGCTTTGCTGCCTGCTCTTTGCCTTTGCTTAAATGTCTAATCTTCTCCACTGATTTAAATTCTAATAAGCCCCACTCTCTCCTTGAAAGCTTTTGCTAACTACTCTAGCTTACCATGACCCCTCACTTCTCCTACCATATCTGCAGTCTCAACCCCAGTCCAATACTGATTAGCCTTCTCATTGTTTGCTTCAAGACTAATGCCACCTCTTCCCTCTGCTGGACTTCAGCTTGATAAGACACGCGGGCCAGGTGGTCTGCTTCTTTTGAGTCCCCCAAAACACCAATGACATAATGATGGTCATGCTGAGGAGGCTTAATAATTACTTGTTAACTGGCTTAAGAAGAAAAAGTATTTGTCTGTCACTGTTTCATCTTCTAAAATAGCTGACTTGGACCAAAACAAACCAGGCAAGACCAGCTGTTAAGAGTTAGCCACCAGAACTATTGTTTTTTGGAGACAAACACATTTTCTAGTTTGGGGTTATTTTTTTTTCTCACTTCTTATGCCGACTTCCCTGAAGCCTGATCCGTTTTTTCTTTTTTTTTTTCTTGACTGCTTCCAAAATGCCTTCATCAGTCCTGCCTCGGACGTACTGACATCTTCCCTGGGAAAGCAGAAGGATTATTTTCCAGATGTTCTTTAATGCCATTGCTTAGAGGGCTTTCTGTTTTATTTTTAATGAAACAAAAGGCAGCAGATCTGACAGGTGATGCTCGAGAGCGTGTATTTCATGCAAGGGGTCCCAGAAATAATAAGCAGCAGGCCTGCTCCCTCCATCCCAACTACGCAGATCTTATTTATACCTGAAAGAGATTAGAGGAATTTCCCTCTCAAGGGCCTTCCCAGCCTGAGCCAGGGTAGCAGAGTATACTTGAAGTCTAGGTTCAAGGTACCTGACAGTTTCCGAAGGTCCTGCACTGCCATCTTCAACACCCACCAGTTATGTGTGGGTATAACAGGACTGGTCCAAAGAACACTTGCTTGGCAACAGGGCTGCCACAGGCAAACTCGTGAAGCAGGTGCGGGTGCTCACCTTCCATTCCCTTGAGGGCTCCAATCCACCCTCCCAAGTTCCCATCATTTTCAGACACCAGAATCATCAAGCCAGCCCACCCCTCCTTCTCTGTTGGAGCAAAGTGTCCCTCAAGAAGCCCTCCAGTCCACAGCTGGGCTGGGTGAGGGTCCCCTCTTCTGAGCTTCCGGGAGTACCCTACTCTCACCTTCTAGCCAAGCAACGACAATGACATTAGGTATCTCCCCTACGAGGCTCTGAGCTCTCTGGGTCTGAGGCTGTGTCTTATCTACCTGTCCTTCCTTCTCTAGCAGTGCGCCAGACACAAGTGGGCACTGAATAAATGTTATATTTTATTATATTCAAACAACAGAGGTAGCAGAGAATTCAACTTGCCTGGGATAAGCCTCAGCTCTGCCTGAACCATGAAGCCCGAGGCAGTCACTTCATCTTTAAGGCACTTTTTCTTCTGTGAAGGTAGATATTTTAATATGTACCTCACAGGTTCTGTGATGACAGAGTTAAATAGTGCATGTTTGTAAAATGGCAAGTGTTTTACAAGGTAAGTCATTAGTACTAATTCATACTAAAGTTGTAAAGCCTGGATTCCCTCACCCCAAAATATTTTCACTTTTAAGCAGACCCTCTGACATCCCTTCCCTCTTGCATGGAGGGCAATGTTTCCCTCCTTCATCAGCGGGGGTATTTCAGGCATGGACGAAAGGAGTTGTATTTTTTTTTTTTTTTTGGTCGGAGGAAGGAGCTCAGGGCTCTTAAATAGAGAATATAGACCAGAGGTCAGCAAACTATAGCCCACTGCCCAAATCTGACCCACCACCTATTTTTGTATGACAGGTGAGCTAAGAACAGTTTTTACATTTTTAAATAGTTGGAAAAACAAGTCAGAAGAAGAGCATTTTGTGACACATGGAAGTTATACGAAATTCAAATTACAGTGTCCATAAATAAAGATTTATTGAAACACAGCCATGCTCTCTTGTTTACATATTGTCTGTGGCTGCCTTCATGCTACACCAGCAGAGCTGAGTAGCTGCAACAGAGACCATATGGCCCGTAAAGCCAAATTATTTACTAAGTGGTTCTTCAGCGGAAAAGTTTGCCAACTCCTGATATAGACCATCTTTCTACTTGCTCCAAGGCTACTCCCAGGAAAAGATCTAGAATGAGTCAGGATTTGATTCTGGGAATCGTACTTTAATAGAGGTATAGACAAAATGGATCACATCCAGTTAGGCAACCAGGAATGCTCTGGGACCCAGACACGTGTCACAGGAAGAACGGTTAGAGAGATAATTAAGCGGGTACCTTCAATTATCGAAAGAGCTGTTAGGAAGAAGGAAGATAAGGGTCCTTCTCTGTGGCTGCAAGGAGTAAACTTAGGACTGAAGACCCACTTCAGCTCAACATAAAGAAGCATCCTGGCTGTCTGTGCCAACTCAAGCGATGAGTTCCCCACCACTACATGTGCTCAGAGCAGTGAGTATACAATATTGTTGAGTATAAAATGTAGTGATCGATGACCAGCATCTGTTCATCTTTTAGAAGACTGTACAACAGGAGAGGCCATGCCACTTCTAGAAGCAGTGCCTGGGGAGTCTGGGGCTGCACATCCTGAGCAGGGACCACAGACATGGTATGTTGATTCCCACACACCAGGCTTCATCTCTCCTCTTTAGGAAAAAGATAACGTGAATCTATCATACCACGCTGCTGCAAAGAATAATGAATAGCACTGTTAACAAATGACAAGTGCTACATTTCTTCTTATTATCTATCATATATACATCAATTTATTTCTGTAGTATCCAGCAGGTGTTGAATGCAAATGGGCTGAAATACACTTTTACAGACTTGCAGCCTCTTATAAAGAAAAATACCCAAGAGCAGAACAGTAAGGCTGCCAGGTTATTCCAAGACCTAGACTGAACTACGCTGAGCTGGACTTGAGAAGCCCTTCCCAAGCATGTTGATTGGCTGGAAACCCATTGCATCCAGGTCATTCACATTAGTTTATGGTACAATAAAATGTACCCCAGCTGCAGGCTTTGACCTGGCCCATTTGGAGGCCAAAGCTATTTGTGTGAGAGCCACGGAAATTGGCCACAGGCAACATGTGGCCAGATCCCCTTGATCACTCTTTTTGCTCTGGCACTAGTATGTCCTTGGGTCTCCCTTGATCCATTTTTATTGCACATCCCAGACTTTACCACTCCCCAGGTGTCTCTCAGCTTCTCTGCTCTCTCCATTTTGCATATGGAGAATGGAAGTTTACGATTAAGGAATTTTCCCAAAGAACATGAGGCTGGTCTTGAGACTGGAAGGCACAGGCTGTGTCTGGTCCTCCACCGAGACTCACTGTGGGGAGTGTGCTGGGTGAGGGGCATGGAATGGAGTAAAGGAAACCGGGCTCTGGCCCCATTGTCGCCCCAATGATACGGGGCCCCATGTGGGTCATTTCTCTTCTATGGCCTTAATAGCTCATCTGAGCAATGAGCATATGAGACCGGAAGCCAGGTCAGAGCCACAGGGGAGGAGTATGAAGATCAAAATGAGAAATAGGCCAGGCAGTGATACAAAAGAACCACTAGGTAAACATCAAGTCTTGAGTGGAATCAATGAGCGTGTTCTGGCTGAGTCACTGAGAGGGCAAATAGCGCGCTGAGTTAAAGAGATATGGACAGCAGAATACTCATGGAAACATCAGTGGGAGTGGAAAAAGACAGAAAGATGGCAGAACCCAGAGAAGACAACCAGAGATGACTTCATCTTGGTCGAGATTTGTCACTGCAATAGCTTAATGCCATCAACACAAAACGAGGTAGCTTAAGCACTGGGATCCCATCCAGCCTTCAGCGTCTATGAATTTCACCCTTGTTCCAGATGTGCTGACAAACGTGCATGAACCCCGACAAGAGAACAATTGCACGCTGAGTATCTGACATAGCACGGGCCTTGCATTAAGCTAACTGGACACAGGGGAAATCATCCTAAAAAAAAAGTGCATACGCCAAAGTCTCCACTTCCATTTATACAAGAAACAGTCTCCGCCTCAACCTCCTACTTTTTACTTTCCACTAAGATGTTCTTTGGTCCTGAGAAGGTCAACCTGCCTACTCAGCAGGACAAGTCATGATTACAGCAGGTCACTGAAAAATTTTACAGCTCTTGACCCTCCGTGGAGGGAATGCAGGCTAGCTAGAAAGAGATGAAAATTTATTTCCACGACCAGCTATTTAATATCCTAATCTTTTCCAAGCTATCTCCATAGTAGTTATTGAATATTTTCAACACAACTCCTTTCTCTAGAAGAAGTTCCCAAAGTAGCTGACACTTATGACTTAGAAACTAAGACCCTCTACCTTTCTTTGCCTACTTATGTGAGGAATGGTACCTGTATTCCTCGTCTGTGGCTGCTGTAACAAATTACCATAAACTAGGGGCTTAAAACAATGTACATTTATTCTCCTTCAGTTCTCTAGGTTAGAAATCCAACACGAGTCTCAGTGAGCGAAAATCAAGGTGTCTGCAAGGGTATGGTCCTTCCGGAGGCTCTAGGGGAGAATGGGTTCCCTTCCCTTTTCCAGCTTCTAGAGACCACCTGTATTTCTCGGCTCTGTCCTCTATCTTCATGGCCAGCAACGGTGGGTGGGGTCCTTCTCACATCCACCCCTCTGACCTCTTTTGCCTCCTTCTTCCCTTTTAAGGACACTCATATTTACATTAGACTCACCTGGGTAATCCAGGCTACTCTCCTTATTTTAAAGTCAACTGATTAGCAATGTAACTCCCCTTTGCCATGTAAGCTAATGTACAGTTTCTAGGAACTATGACATCTTGGGGGAGTAGGGGGCATTATTTTACCTACCACAGTGGGAAACGGTTTCCTCTACTAGCTAAGGCATATGACCCTGGCCAAACCTCTTGTCACTTTGGTTTTCTCCTCTAAAATCAAGGACTTTAGTCTCAGATCTTTAAGATACGTAACTTTATGGGGATAAAATAAGGTCATTAAAAGATGAGCTTCTGTCGCGTGCATTCGTTTTCAAAGCACTTGCCTATGCTTTGTCTCATTTAATCCTCGCATCAATTGGGAGATACATAGGGAATATACTGCCATCATCCACGCTTTGTAGACGTATAATCTGAGAGTAAGAAGTTAAATGATTGGCCTAAGATCACACAACTAACAAATGATAACACGTGTGGTCTCAAATTAGAGTTTTCTAATAACACATGCCCTGCGTGAAAACCTGTTCTGAATACCATGGAAATGTACACACAGGGAAGATGGTAACCACCACTACCACCATCACCACCAGCATCACCAGCACCACCATTCGGCCAAAGCACAACTTGACCTCAGTGGAGAGGTGTGGCAATAGTAGACACTGACCTCTGAATATAACTCAGAACCCTGGGTCTCTCACTTTGCATTTCTGTCCTCTGTCTGGCTGTTTCCCATTGAAAGTATCTTCCTAAAACCATATTCTTCCTTTCTTGCTATGCGACTACACACCATCAGGTTAGTCCTGGTTCTAATCAAGGAGAAGTAGTCAGGATCCTCCAGCTGGGGAAGGACTGCGGGGGAGTCTCAGGTACTCTGTGCGGTGCCAGGTGGTGTGAGAGGTGCCTCCCGCTTGTGTGAGACACAATAACCAACCACAATTACGGAAGCTTCTCCCCGTCCTCCTGAGTCAAATGCAGCAGAAGGGAAAACATGAACATGAAGACATTTTCTAAGAAACAAGGAAGGAGAAGAGAGCTAAAGAAGATTATCTGAAAATCTTTGAGGTGCAGTGGACATTAGTTGTCTTTTGGCCTCGTGCATCCATTGTCACCTCTCAATGTCTTTGGGGGACAATTCCTCTCCCCACTCTTAGACCATGCGCTTGCTCTATCCTCCATCCTCCACTCCAAGGGCAGAGAACTAACTCCTCCCACAAGTATTTATTGAGCACCTAATAAGTGTTCTAGGCATCAGAGATACAAGAGTAGACAAGCCAGATGAGACCTCTTTGGTCACAGAGCTAAAAAATAAACAAATGAGAGAAAAAAAAATTCAACAAGATCTTTTTGAGAGTGTTTTGTGCTATGGGAAAATAAAATAGGGGTTTGTTACAGAGAGATTATTATTATCTGGACTTTTCGGTTATGTTAGCTTAATTCTTCTGTTTCCTGTTGTCCACACGCAAGCATCCTAACATAGGACATTCACACCCTAATACTAAGCCTCCTTCATACTGTCCATAGAGTCACACTGTACTGACCACTCTAAGACCTTTGTGATCATGGGAAATGGGAAGATGGGAAAGAATCCATAGTTGGCAGGTTCCAGCCCAGAACCTCAAGGCTCTTGCTCTAGCTCAGCACCTTCGACCTGGACTGGAGTGTTTGCTCACCAATAAAATGGGGGAATTTCACGAGTGAATCTCAGTGATCCATTCCATGCCCTCTGTTTCAAGTCCTAGGCTCTACATGGTCAGAATTGTTCAGACTTACATTAGAGCTGGGAACTGAGTAATCGCAAGCTGGTATCAGTTACCCTCATACATCTCTATTGAAAAGCTGCAAAACAAGCATCTAACACTTGATCCAGATCCATACCAAAGCGTCAGGGGAGATGCAAACCTCATACTCAGCAAATGCACTGCATTCTGCAAACAGACATTCCACTGCCTCATAAAAGTCAGTGATTCGAGATGATGCTGATTTTACCTGAAAAACTCACAGTGGACTCTGAGGAGCTCTGCCTTTATCCTTCACAGCTTATTAAAGGGGGAAAGGTTTGGGTAAATTACATTCAGTTAGAGTAGAAGCATTTGTACCCTGTTCTGTAGGTGAGGGATAAGGGGGTATGCATCATTTTGTGATATAAATATATCAGTGAATATGTCAGCATCCTGCTAGTATAATAATCCCTTTTAAAAATGTATGCATTTACATGGTTGAAAAAAAAAAGGCACACAATGGAAAGTTTTCCTTCCACCCCTGTCCATCCCGAGTTCACATCAGCACCCCTAAAGGCAAACCATTGTTAGCTTGTTATGTTTCCTTCCAGAATTTCCCATGCCTATAGAAGCAAATGTGAAATATACATTCTAATTATGCTTCACCCCCACTCCACCACCTTTTATACAAAAGTGAGCATTGTATACACTCTGTTCAGAATTTTTTTCTTCATTTGGCACTCTGATAGGTGAAATATGGTATTTATATGTAGTTTTAATTTGGCTTTTTCCGAGGTAAGTTTGAGCATATCTTTCAACACATTTAGGGCCATTCATATTTCTTTTTCTATGACTTCTCTGGTTATATCTTTGCCTATTTTTTCTACAGGACTGAAATTCTTATTGACTCTTTGGAGCTCTTTATCTATTAAAGTGATTAGTCCTTTGTCATTTGTCTTTTAGGTTTACTTTATACAGAATATTTTTCACCATTCAGGTGATTTTGTTGGTTTTTTTTTTTCTTTCAATTTTTATCTAGTCAAATATATCAGATTTTTCTTTTACAGCTTCTGGATTTAAATCTTGCTTAGAATTGCCTTCTCTCTGTTTTCTTTTGGTACCTTTATAGTTTTATTTTTACATTTAAATCTTAGTTTTGTTTTGAATTTTATCCTGGCATATATATGGTATGAGGTATAAATGCAATTTTATTTTTCTCCCATAGGGATTTTTTAAACTTATAAGCTTTTCCTCCCATGACTTGAGATGCCACCTCTAACAAATACTAAATGATCACATGTATTTGGGTCTATTTCTAAACTATCCATTCTGCTTCTTTTAACTATTTGTGTATGTGCCTCCAACACTCTTTCAATAAATGAGGCATTATAGTAAGTTCTAATAACTGGGAGGGCCAGTCTTCCCACATTGTTTTTCTTTTTCAGAATTTCCCTGACTATTCTTATTTATTTTTTTATATGAATTTTAAGCTTACCTAATTAGATTGTATTAAATTTATAGATTGTATTTAGATTGTATTAAATTGTATTAAATTTATAAAGAGAATAACATCTATTGTCTTTCCATTGAACATGATATATCTCTCCCTTTGTTCAAGGCTCCTTTTGTATCCTTTAGTAGTGTTTTTAAATCCTCTTATACACCCTATATATCTTTTTGCTAAGTTTATTATTGTTTTACATTTTTTGTTGTTATTGTAACTGAGGGCTTTTCCAATGTACATTTCTGTTTGATGTCTGTATATACAAAAGGTATTGATTTCTGTTTACTAATTTTTGTACATTGTTACTTCACGGGATTCTTTTATTGTCTGAAAGTTTTACGGTGATTTCTCATATGTTCTCCAGTCATGCAGCCATAATATCTCACACAGTGACTATTGCCTTCTCCCCATTTCTCTCTTCTAATTGTTTTCTCTTGTCTAGTTGCAATGGAAAGTATCACCAGCACAATGATGAATAATAGTACTAATAGTATAGATCCTTATTCTTTACTTTAGTGAGAATTCCTTTAGTGTTTCCCCATTAAGAATGATGCTGGCTTTTAGTCCGAGATAGATGTATTTTTAGCATGTTAAGAAAGTACCTAGCTGACAGGAATAAAGACGCAGACGTAGAGAATGGACTTGAGGCCATGGGGAGGAGGAAGGGTAAGCTGGGACAAAGTGAGAGAGTGGCACGGACATATATACACTACCAAATGTAAAATAGATAGCTAGTGGGAAGCAGCTGTATAGCACAGGGAGATCAGCTCAGCGCTTTGTGACCACCTAGAAGGATGGGATAGGGAGGCTGGAAGGGAGACGCAAGAGGGAAGAGATATGGGGATATATGTATATGTATAGCTGATTCACTTTGTTATAAAGCAGAAACTAACACATCATTGTAAAGCAGTTATACTCCAATAAAGATGTTAGAAAGGGCTTCCCTGGTGGCACAGTGGTTGAGAGTCCGCCTGCCAATGCAGGGGACATGGGCTCGTGCCCCCATCCGGCACGATTCCACATGCCGCGGAGCGGCTGGGCCCGTGAGCCATGGCCGCTGAGCCTGCGCGTCCGGAGCCTGTGCTCCGCAATGGGAGAGGCCACAACAGTGAGACCCGCGTACCGCAAAAAAAAAAAAAAAAAAAAAAGATATTAGAAAAAGAAAAGAAAGTACCTAGTTGCTCCTGCTTTTGTATGTATTTTTTTAAATAAAACATGATGATTGAACTTTCTCAAAGGTCTTTTCGACATCTATGAAGATAACCATATCACTTTTCTGCTAATGTTCACTAGTGTAAAACTGTATCTGCATTCCAGGATTAAAACCCTCTTGATTATGATTTATTAGTTTTCAAATGTATTACTGTAATTGTTTTGCCATTTTTCCTAGGATTTTTGAATTGATATAATAAGTGGGATTAGTCTTTGGCTTTCTATTTGTGCCTTCTTTGTCAGATTTTGGTAACTATTTCTCTTGTTTGTCTATGCTCTGGAATGTATTGGAATTGCCTGTTCCTTGGAAGGTTGATAAAGTTTTCTCTGTAAAACCATCTGGACTGTTTTTTTCTTATTTTGGGGTGGAGTATACCTGTTTGAAAAGGATTTTTTGTTTGTTTGTTTGTGTTCTGCCTTGGAAATTTTGGATTCTCTTCTGAGGTCAGTTTAGTAAATTTTATTTTCTTGGAAAATAATCTAGTTCATTCAGACTTTCAAATATATCTGCATAAATCTGAGCGAAGTAGTCCCCTGTGATTCCTTTAACTTCCTGTTTTTGTCATTATTTCCCACATATCATTTCTTATTTTATGTATCTGCAATTGCTCCCACATTCTGCTGATTAGGTTAACCAGTAGTTTATCTATTTCATTGTTGTTTTTCCCCAAAACCAGCTTTGAAATTTATTTCAACTGTTTCGCTAACTCATTAATTTTTACTTTTATCTACTTCTTCCTTCTGCTTTCCCTCTGCTATAATCTTTTCATTCTGTTGTAACTCCTTGACTTAGATGACTAATTCATGTGTTTTCATTCTTCTGTGTAAATATTTAAGGTCATCATTTTCCCTCTGAGTACTGCTTTAGCTTCATCACATCTGTCCTGATTTTTAGTGTTTTTATCAATTGCTGTTTTCCAGAAAATCTGAATTTTCAGTTTCTAGTTTCCTCTTTGAGCTATGCATTAAAGGGGTCTTTTTATTTTGTTTTGATTTGATTTTACTTTTAGTGGAATGGTCTTTTGATTTTCTGATTTAGTATTACTTTCTAGCTTAATTGTACTGTAATTAGAGAATACTGCTTGTATCTTTTTTTTCTAATTTGGGGGATTTACTGAGGTTATCTTTAGCCCCTAATAGATGGTCAATACTTGTGAATGTTTTGTGGGCCCTTGAAAGATGCATTCTCTTCATTTATTTAGTCTGTAGGGTTTGCTATTTATCAATCAGATCTGCTTTATTACTTATGCTAATTAGGTCTTCAATATTGATTTTTATTCTTGTCCAGTTATCTGGAGACCGAAACATGTAAATTAAAGTGATCTGTTACTAGTGTGCTTTGCTGTATTTCTCCTTGAATCTCCTGAAATTTGTTTTCTCAGTATTGCTGTTGTTTTCATTGTGAAATGCATACTTTAGCATAATGAAGTTCCTTTATCTCATTTAATGCATTCTAACCTGAATTCTACTTTTTCTGATGCAAGCCTGTGATTATTACTTTATTTCTATATTTACTTTTTTATTAAGCTTTTAAAGCATTTTCCTGGTGTTCCTTTACTCATTCTTCCTGTAGTTTCAACCTTGCCATTTCACTTTCCTTAAGGGTGTCTCTCTAAACAACATAGAACTGGGTTGTGATTTATAATCCTATCCGAAAATCTTTTTAAAAGGTGAGTTAAACTCATTTATATTTAGCAGTATGACAAATGGGCTTGCTCCTCGTTCTCATTTTATATCATGTTTCCTGAATTCTTGGCATTATTTTTAGTCTTTCTCTGATTGTTTATGCTGTGGTATTCTTCTGGGAAGGCTCATGCTTTCATTCTAGTGGTTACATTTCATAACTAAAACATTATATACTAATCTTAATCTATGTCTTTAGACGTGATTTATGAGTCTTATACTACAAGCAAAGATAAAATTGGTATATCTCCTCCTCTTCCCCTTCACGTCCCTTTCCACAGAGGCATAGCAAAGGCATGGTCAGGGTAGGGAGAGAAAGAGACTTACATCCCTGGACACCAGTTATAAAAATGAATAGAAATTTAACACAGTGGCAGCTGCATGCAGGGAGGGAGATGACAAACACATTACAGAGCCCCTTGGCACCATTTACTCTGGCTAGGCTGCATCTCTCTTCCATCACCTGATTTTAATCAATAATATCATCTTTCATAATGTTTACCATTTATTGTTAAATATAATTACGCTTATATTACTTCATTTGTCAGCTCTAAATTACATCTTTTGATTCCCTGCTATTATCGAGTGAGGCATTCAGGCAACTTACTTTTTCCCCCTTCCCCTTCCAGTATTTGTTGGTTGTGTTATTTCTACATCATCAGGGCACAGAACATTTACATTCTCCTCTGTTGCTCTAATCCTTATATTTGTTTTAGCTTTAGTGTAGATTGACAGTTGGAGCTACTCGGCGCTCATCCTCACTCTTCCCTTTGTTGACTGAAGTTCACCCTCTACTAGTTTGCTCAGGAAGCGCTCATGGGAACAATATTCCCTGAGTTATCGCATGCTCAAAACTGTCTTTATACTTAAAAGATGACTAGGATGGATGGGAATTTTGGCTCACATTTTTTTCCCTTGCTTATCTTGTAGACGTTTCACTGACTTCCAGGCGTTTAATGTTTCTGCAGAGGAAACTGGGGCCAACCTGATATTTTTCTCCTCATAAGTGACTTGATTTCTTTGCCCAGATTCCCAGTGAATTCCTTTTCCTGTCTTCCTTTGCTTTTTCCTTGTCTTTCTTTCCTGCCTGTCTGCCTTTCTTTTCTTTCTTCCCTTCTTCCCTCCTTCCTTCCTTCCTTTAAACTGTCTTTTTCATGATCCCTTTGTTAATCCTGAAGTAATTTCAAACCTTAAAAAAAAAGGTTGCAAGAACAATACAAACTCTTACACTCCCCTCCACACAAATTCCCTAGATGAGAGCATTTTACTGTATTTTTCCCATTTGTGGAGAGAAAGCGAGAGATTTTTCTTGTGACATGATGTCTATCATCTCTAAATACTCCAGTGTATGCCTCCCAAAGATAAGGACCCTTCTAAGCAGAACCACCATACAAACCCTTCTGGTCAAAAAATCAACACTGATACAGCACAGCCTGATCCACAGGCCTAATCAAATATCTCCAACTGTCCTAACAATGTCTCCTTTCCCTTCCCGGTATAGGATCCTATCCACCAACACGTGTTCCATTTAGTTGTCATGTCTCATCAGTTTCCTCCAATCTGGAAAAGTCCCTCAGCCTTTCTCTGCTTCTCAAGTACTTAAAAGTCTCAGTTACAGGCCTTTCATTCTGTAGGGCCTGGGTACATCCGATGCTTCCCCATGACCAGACAAAGGCCATGCATTCTTGGTAGGAATACAATAGAAATGCTGCTGTATTCTCAGTGCATCACATCTAGGGTACCCTAGGTCAACACATTCCACCACTATTCATGTTAATTTTGATTACCTGGCCAAGGCGGTGTCTGCCAGGTTTCACCACTGACAATTCCCATGTTTCCATTGTATTTGATTACAATTTTGTGGGAAGCTATTCCGTATTGTGCCAATAACATTCGATCCTTATGAAACCTCCACCCACAAGACTTAGCATCCATTGACAACTCCTGCCTGTATCAACTACCATCATGATCGTTGCCAAGTGATGAATATCTATTTCCGTTATTCCTTCTACATTTCTCAGTTGGCATTCTACCATAAGGAAACGTTTCCCCTTTTCCCCCACTTATCTGTTTATCTATATATTTATTGATTGATTTATTCATTCATTCATCTCTAACATGGATTCCTATTTTATACAATGGTTGTAATCTGATACTTATTTACTTTGATGCTTATACTGTCCTTTGGCCCATGGATACTCCAAGCTGGTTTCTGTGTCCTGACAGGTTCCAATCTTTTCCTGACTTTCTGCAAAATAAAATACTTCAGGTTCATTTTACACTTTCTCTGCCCCATCCCTTAAATCAGCCATTTCTCTGAGGAGCCCCAGTAACTCCTAGTGGAAGGACAGTATTTAGAAAACAGGCTCTGAGTATTCAGTGTACACCCACGGCTGCTACAGTTCCACTGCCTCCAGACCACCTCAGCAGAATGAGTTAGGATGTATACACATACACATGGATATTTCTAATTCCAATCCAGCACCCCACGTTCTTTCTAGCCCTTCCTCTTTACATGTTTATAAATCTCTTCTCAAACAGTGAAAACCATGGGTCCTGTTATCCTCTCTATATATCTTTACTTGCTCAATAAATTAACTTCTGTGCCTGCCACCTCCACACCTACTCTATACTCTGCTGGGGAGGGGAAGAGAGGAAAGGGAAGGAAGGAGGGAGGAGAGAAAGTAGGAAAGAAGGGAGTTATTCTCTTCCCTTAAAGCCTAAAACGTTCCAAGGCTATATCCTGGTGTTAACTGTTCTGGGTAATTTTCCCCAAAGCCCAAATTTGTGTTCTTTCAACATTAGATATTAACTCCTCTTTTATATCATGAAAGCTTTCTTAATTTATATTTTAAACGTTTGTTCCATTCAATGGTTTTGTGTTTTCCTTCAGGGACTAAAAGGATGCTTTCTTTGGATTTCCACTGCATGTCTTCTATATCTATCATTTTCTCTCCCATCTTCATGAACACTTCTCTTATTACAATTGCATTTATTCACTGTACTCACTTCTACTGTCTATGTTCCACACTGAATTTTCCAGTGTGTATTTTCCCTTGAGAGCCTTCCAACTTTATCTTCATTTCTGAGATAGATTTGCCTTTTCCCTCCTTATTTTCTCCTTGGGTTCTGACAGCTTGCGTTTCACCACCCTTGCCATCCTGTCATCCTTTCCAGAATTCTTGTTTCTGCTTTGTAGTTTTTCTTCATAGAAATGATTGCTTCATTGGGTTCTTTAAATACGCTGTGAAATACCTGATTGAAATTTTCATCTCCTCCCTACATTTACATGGAAATGTTCCTTATTTGGAGTACTTTTTGTGGCTACTATTGACCCTTTTTCACTGTAATATCTTTGCTTCTATTCTACCAATACCCTCAATTTTTCATTTCTCTTTCATTACTTATCATTGTACGAGTGGATTTTCTTGGACCAGCTTTTTGCAGGAAGTCCCTGTGGGATAGAAGGAAGGACCAGGGTAGCATTTCACTATTAAAAAAAAAAAAAAGCCCTTTGTGGGAGGGGTAATGACTGGGAGGAGGCGCAAGGAGACTTCTCGGGTGCTGAAAATGCCCTAGATCTTGAACTGGGTGGTGGTTACACAAGTGTGAACATATATAAAAGCTTGTCAAGCTAAAAAATAGTTATATACTTTACTGCATGTATGTTAGACCTCAAGAAAAATGTAGGCAGGAAGGAAGGAAGGGATGAAGGGAGGGATGACTTTTTCTGCTACAACAGAAATTACTTCCTGCAAATAGGTCTCTCTGGGGGATACTTTGTATCAATCCACCTCCTCTGCTTCTCTAAAGCAAAACAGGCCCGGGAGGCACCTTCCTTCTGTTTGGCTCATGCCAGTCCCTGCCCAGTGTTTGAAAAGAAGCGATACATCTTCAGGATGCCCTTGCACCTCCAGGACACACTCTCTGCCATCTGCTGCCCCGAGGCTCTCCTGCTGCTCTTCTAAACCTCTTCACATCTGCCAGTGGCCTCTCCCAAGCCCAGCTGCTTAGGTAGCCCTTGCACATACTTCAGATTCCACAGATTGTATCTATTCTCTAATTCCACTGAAAATGACATTTTGCATTTTTAAATTATTATTATTCCCCTTGTTGCTTTTGTATAATATCCAAGGACAGAAAGCAAGAGGTTGTCTTGCACAAACAACCATAGCACGCTGGAAGTTCTGTCTGCCTGTTCTACTGGGTTACCACAACATCTCCAACCAGTCACCCCGTGAGCCTCAGTCTCCCCAAGAGCAGAATGGGCAGAAGGAACTGCTGTCCTTCTCAAGCTCCTTCTGAAGATGATCAAAGCAGAGTATGGGAAGCGCAGACAGAACGCACGTCTCCCTGCTATTCGGGAGGGTGCTTTCCGTGGTGCTGATCGCTTTACCTCCCATTCTACTTCTCCTTTAGCACCAGCTCTTCTGTAGACCACCAGCCAGGAAACAGCTGGTTCTTTAAGACTAGACTGCAGACTCTCACCCCCTCCCCAACACCACCCACACTCACACCCACAGACGTAGCAGATTCTTCAAAATACCAACTTGCTGGCTGCCCTGTCTCATTCCTCTTGCTGGCTGCAAAAGTAGCAGTAGGAATGTGCCGCTACTTGGCACCATCCACCTGGCTGTGAGCAAACACAGGCTCCCAAAGACAGGCGGTGTGATTTGGGAAATACCAAACCCATGACCCCATGTGAACCCCAAGGTTTCAGGCTGCAGATGGGCAATGTCAAATCACCCAGGACTCTGCCGTCACCGTATCAGTCACAAATGTTCACCCTTAGTAATTGAAGTGGCAGATGGGAACATAAATTCTTCAAAAGCAATTCACTTGCCAAGGACTAGGGAACATTATGAATGAAGTGTGAAACAGTAAATTTTTCCAAGTCGGGAGGCCAGACACACCCACTCAGCTGTACAAACAGGCTCTAGAAGACCTGACCTAGTTTTCCATCCGGCTGAGAACCTTCCCGGCTGATTTCCAGGCATACACAAAGGTTTGTCCTCTCTTCCTTCTGCTACCCCTTCAAGGAAGGCTCAGAACTACAAGAGTGAAACTCAAGCAAGACAAGATGGGTAGGAGCACTGGGCATCCCATTCTTCCAAAAGAAGCAGGATAAAAACAACCCTTTGATAAGATAATCCTTTGAAGTCATATGCCCTCTTTCAGAAGCCTCTGTGGAATGGGAAGAGTCTCCTTGAGGAATGAGAAGCATACAAGTGTTCATCGTCTGCATGCTCTGGGGTGCTTTTCATGGCTGGAGGTTCCGGCAGGCCCCCAGCAACCTGCCAGCAGCCCCCAACTCCCCCCGGAGCCCTGCATTTGATGGAGGCCAACACAGTCAGCTTGGAACAGGCAGAATGCAAAGAGCTTGGGTTAGGCGCCAAGAGGCCAGGTTCCAGATACGTTCCACCACCAACCAGCTGAGTACTCTTGAGAGGGTACCTTCTCCCGAGCCTCAGCATCCTCAGATGTAAGGAGAGCAAGTGGGTGTGACAAACTCAAAGGCTCCCTGCTTCAGCAAGCGAGGATTCTGGTTTATCCCCCGGAGCCTGGCTGTTACCTCACTCTCAGCTCTGATACCCCTAACCCCACACCGTAAGAGAAGGCCTCACGCTTTGTGAATCAACCACCACTTCTCCCAGGCCTGGAATGCTTGCTGTTACTGTGGCAAAACGCAGTCATTACTTCAAAACCAACAGCAATGGCAAACGGCAGAGAAAATAAAACTCACCAAACTCTTACCACAAAACCAAACCCGCAAATGAAAGAGTGGAGGAAGTGACTGTCTAAGTAACATTTCTCTAAAATGCCCAACTTCTGCCTCTCCACAAGAGACAGATAACAGAAGAAAACCACCCATGGAGTCAGAAAATGCATCATCCCTTGTTCTCAGATGAATCCAGGCTGCTAACAGTGCTGATACTTTTAGAAAACCAAAGACAAGGAATCTCAGGCTTAAAAAGAGCCTGTCAGAATGTGAAATGATGCCCTTTCTCCCTCCTTGACAGTGTAAACTGGTTTGGCTCAAATTATGTCCAATTAGGACACAGTGAAAATGAAATACACAGAAGCACAAATTCACAGAGACGCTTGCACCCAGGCACGGCCCCTCCGTCCTCCGGCAGTGCGGACAGATTGGAATGGACACGATGCGATACAATCATTAAACATCTCTCCAGCTTATTTGCTTGCAGTGTGTCTCAATAATGTGTTATGAGGTGTGTTTGTAATTGGCTACTGCCGATAGCGGTCCTTGAGAGCGAAATGGAGTGTGTCTAAATGCAGACAAAGCTACTTAGCGCACCAGGACAAGATGGGACGCTCCTCACAAGGTCCAAATGGGATGCTCGGGGCTTCTTCCACCCCTAGCTTGGGAGCGAGAAAAAGGAATAATCTGTCTCAATTTTCTCAGCTCCAGAAACAATATTTATAAAATAGAAGGTGGTTTCAGAGCTCATTTATTTTCCTGGTTCACAGTACCCACTCTCTGCTGACATCATTTTCTAACCAATTTTATTTCCAACAATCACAGGAACAGCCTGAGTTCTACTTGAAATCGTTAAAAACAAATCCATTCTTTCCTTGTCTTTGAGCCCCATCTCTTTTTTAAAAAAATGGTTTAATTTCTGCACTGCCTTTCTTTGAAACAACATTTCAGGTGTCTGAAGAGCCAACTCAATCCTTCTTTCTCCCTGTCTTCCCTCCTCAATCTCTTTAGTCCCTGTAAATGCAAGAAGCACACAGATCCCTCCTCCTGGCCCCCATTTCTAGACACTCCCTTTGTTGGCTAATCAAGTCAAAGGTGGCCTACCTGTAGTGACTCCAAAGGACACATCGTCCACACAATAGGCATCTTGGAAATTGAACAGGCCAAGGATTTAAAAAGTCACAAAAAAGAAAGAACCCTGTTTCTTACCCAGAAGGCAATCTTTAATGAGCAAAATAAAGGCAGAACAGGAGCTACCAAGCCTGGTTCCGGCTTCCATGAAAACTGTGGCCATATGCTGGCAGAAGGGACAGTTAGCGCTGTCTCCCTTGGCCTGAGTGCTGGGGAAGGAGTGACAGCACATGCGCTAGATGTTAGCCACCCCTTGCTGTGTCCTTCCCCTGGCCTCCCAGTAGACGACCATGGGAAAGAAGACGTGCTTTGTCCTGAGGGGAAGCCATGTTAGCCCTGGCAACCACCACATTTTTTTCTTAAGTGCTCAGAAAACCATCTGTTCAAAAATTGGGAGGGATTGATGTCAAGCTGACTGGTCTTTTTCTCTGAATGGGAAAAACTGACTCTGCAAGACTTATATCAACTCTCACATAGGCACTAGATTCATGAGGGAAAAAAATCTGCAAGTCAGATTTTCAAAGATATGACTCAACCTGACTCATGTGGATTAAGGGACCTTGGACTGTAACTCCAAAGCCCTGGATGACTTGGGGTCAAGGACTTTAGTCCTCCCTCATGTGTGTAGCCCATTTGTAAGACAGAGCTAGACAAGCCGACCCTCTCCCTAGAGTCTCCCAGCAGAGCCAGAGAACTGAAACCAGTGAGCACCCCAGAGCCTCAAAGGTGCAAGCTGGGCTGAGGCAGAAAGTATATGCTGTCCCCCTGCTTCCGCTCCGAAGCCCCAGGGAACCGTCCAGGCTGCAGACGGGGAAATGCCATCGCTGAGCTGCCTGGGATTCTGCAGTCGCAAGCCCCAAGGACACCAGGATGGAGGCCTCCCAGGGCAGCTACCCTGAAAGGCTTCACAAGTCTCCGGGGCAAAAGGACCTGGGCTTACACTTTTATTCCCACAAGGCTGAGTTCATCCCTGGACGCACAACAGATATTCATCCTAAACACGTGTAGAATTTAATCTGTTCACTAAATCAACGGCAGGAAAGCCCCTCTCTGCTGGTTCCCAGGCTGGTTTGACTGGGACAGCGTTCCTGTCCACCCCGTGTGGCTTTCACCCAGGACTTCAAACCACAACCCATCAAAGCAACAATAAACTATAACAAACTATCAAGGACTACGCAAATCCCACCCCTCTGGAGACTCCTGAGCTGCACCCTAAGAGTTTTTGTTTCCTTTTAAAATGAGGTGAGATGATGCAGGTAAATAGATGTTTGCTTAAGACTTTTTTTCAAAGGGCCTTATCTGGCTTTCTTCACTTGTCTATGCAAGATGAGTTTCAATTTGACCCTCTCCTCCTCTGTATCTATTTTGCTTCTCTCTCATGCCTTATTTACTGTTTATTTTTTAAACAGGCCGCCAGAAGCACCGGTACCAAGAGCACAGCCTCTCACGCGGCTGTTGCCTCCACCGACAGGGCTGGGCGCCTTCTCTCTCTGTAGCTCTGTGTATTTGCTTCTTCTCTTTTCTTCTTTGTATCCCTCCTTATTCCTCAGAGGACCTGAGCTCCTATTTCAGTCCAATTCTGTAAAAGGCTGTCCTTGGAGACGGCCAGTGGTCACATTCTGCCCATTCAGCAGAAGGTCCTTGAAACATTCCTCCCCGCGAACCGGCTCCAGGGTGCAGGGGAGCAAACGTACCGAGGTTGCTTTCTTATTCTGATCGCTGTTTGAGCAAATTCTGGGCAAAAACCTATGCGTTTCAGCCACACTATCACATGGGAGTCAGGCCTCCGACTCAGCTAATAAATCACGGTGGGCGTTTTTTTTTCTTTTTTTTTTTGCGTTACGCAGGCCTCTCACTGTTGTGGCCTCTCCCATTGCGGAGCACAGGCTCCGGACACGCAGGCTCAGCGGCCATGGTTCACAGGCCCAGCCGCTCCACGGCATGTGGGATCCTCCCGGACCGGGGCACGAACCCATGTCCCCTGCATCGGCAGGCGGACTCTCAACCACTGCGCCACCAGAGAAGCCCGGTGGGCATTTATTGATCTGTGACCTTGAACAAGTCACTTAGCTTCTCATTCCTGCTCTTTATGTAAACTGGGGAAGAGGCTGCCTAACACAGAACATTGGATGGAGAGTAAACGAGATGTGTGGGACGGCACCAGGCACAATGTTTTGTAAGGAACCAGTATTTAATAAATTCTGAAAAACAGGAGGATCTCTTGAATTCTTCATGAGCTAGTTTTTGGGACAGGCCACAGTCTTCAACGCAAAATGGCCAACATTCACGACCTAGGTCATATTCCAGTTCTCTGCACTTGAAAGGACATCTGATAACATCTTGGCAATGAATTTCCCAGCAACCCAGGGTCCACCTGGCTTTCTGTCCACTCTGTGGAACAAGATCCCGTGTCACTCTCATGGTCCACAACACCACTGAGTCTGTCCCTAATTCTACTTCAAACCTTCTCCTTCCTGCCACCCCCAAATTCTCCCCTTTGATCTTCAGGCTACACCAAGTCTTCTTTCCTCTGGTTAGAGAACCCCATCTCCATATGCTTCTGGAACTCTTACTTTGTGATGGACTAAACCTACCAGCCTCTAAATGACCCCATAAGGAAGTAATTTTGGTCTAGAAAAATTAGGCTAACACAGCGGTATTATTATATGCAGCTACTATAAAATCACAGTAACACTTCTCAATGCAAAGAAATTCTTTCAACACCAAAGCAAAACCCCCTCTCCTAGAAGGTGACAAGATACAAAAGTCAATGCAAAGACTCTATCTTCTCATCTTCCTCCTAGAACTGAATTGCTTTACAAAGAAACCTAAATCTCAAACAGAATCTGCTGAGAAGTTTCTGAAAATTCACTGTTGAAAATTCAGGAGTTGATGAAGGAATTTTGGACAACGGTCTTGAACGTGCCCCTGCTGACAGTTGGAGTTGTTTCACTCAATGTCTATCTAACTAACTGCAGGTTGCTGTTGTGAGCCTGGCAGCCGCTGAGGCCAGCACACGGGTGTGGTCTGGAGTCTGTGATGAGAGAGACCTCAGGTCTTGCAGAGCTGGGTGGAGAAAGCTGATGCAGGGCTGAAAGAGAGCCTGGAGAGGAGCAGCAGAGAGGCAAGCTCAGAGCTCCCAAATCCTGTGGGCAGCCTGGCCCAGAGTGGGATGGACCCCGGGAGGAATGCAGCTCAGCTGGCGAGAGTGTTCAGAGAGGACTTCCTGCTCTGTAGCCCACAGGAAGGACTGGAAGCTGAACAGGCCTGCCAAGTCCCCTCTAGCCTGAAGCCAGGGTAGCTCAGGGGTTCCTTCTTGTGTCTCAGGGAACTGACTACCTGCCAGGTGGAACCACACCAAAGTACAGGAGCAAAGACTGTAATACCGTCACCACTCTCTGCTGCTCTTACCTGAAGGCAGCTGGTCCTGAGGCTCATCCAGTAGACAAACATTCCCCATAGAGGGGACCAGGAGGCAGAGAGATGAAGGAGCAAATCACTTAGAAGTGGGAGCTGCTGGAGGAGGCAAAGGACAACACAAGCAACACAATAACAGCACTTAATGATGCTCAACTACAACACCAAACAAAGACGACTTTCTGGAACTAAAAATCATGATTTTCAAACTAAAAAGCTCATCAGATGAGCTGAGTAAATGGACGGTCACTGTACCAACCTGAATCAGTGGCTCAGAAGAGCAAATAGAAAAAAGATATCACAAGAAGAGCAAAAATACAAAGAAATAGCAATCGGGGCAAAAAAGATATTTGGATAACAGATCTATTCGGAAGACCTAATTTGTGCGTAAGAGTAATCCCAGGAGGACAAAAACGAACAAATAAAGAACAGACAAGAATTAAACAAATGAAAGTAGAGGGCTTCCCTTGAAGTCTGCAGATGGAACTGAGCTTCTTGCAGGAGTCATGGGAAAGGACATACCCCAAAGTATGTTCCTAAGTTCCAGAGATAAGGAGGAAATCTCACAGGCTGCCAGACAGAAAAAACAAGTGACTTACAAACGAAAAGCAGTTAGCTATCAAGTTTCCCTGCCATCTGCAAAACGGGAGTCTAGAAGACAGCAGGAAACCAGCCACAGACCGCCAGTCATCGAAGGCAGCGGTTATCCACCTGTCTGATTTGTAGAATATTTGTGGATATGCAAGGGTTCATAGAAAATATAACCCACATACCCCCTCTAAGGAAAATACTCAGGTCAAAAAATGAATGAATTCAAACAGAAATCTCAGGATGAATGAGATGAAAACAGTGGTGAGTGATGAACCATGCAATTTGCACGGCTGAATCTAAATAGATAGTGTAAAGTGCTGGAAACATGTAACAAAAGGGACAAAGAAGAATACTTGAAAAAGAAGTGGCACTCTGCAAAGAAAAACTTGCCATTTAGCTCTAGAAGTGTTAAATTATCTTAGCAAAACCTAGAAATTAGTGGGGGTGGAGGTTGGGAGTAAAAGCCTTCTAAAGGTCTGCCAGATTTCAGCGTAAGAAACAGTAAGGAAGTAAAAGTGCTCCTAAAAGGCTCAATGTATCAGACTGAAAATAAGTGAATAAAACATCTTTGTGGGGAAAACTCATCCATATCTTGTTTTTATAGAAATATCTATTTGAATGTCCTGAAAAGAAAGGTAACTGTCAGTGTTGACGGTATAGTAAGATATCTGCATTTAAAAAGGAAACAGAAGTTGAAATAATGACTGGCCAAACTAGTGACAATAATAAAAAGGAGAAAGAAAAATAAATAGTAAATATTCGATATATCAATTATTTCACTAATTATGATAGGCTGAATATTCCTATTCAAAAATGACCATTTTCAGGCTGGACTGAAAATTAAAAATAGGTGTTCAAGGGAGTCAAGGGCTACCATCGAAGAAATCAGTATAGTTTCAGAGCTGAGTTTTTATGTGCCCATTAAAGGACAGATATGTCAAAGTTATTTAAACTATTATTTTAACTATTTTACATTAAAAAGAAACACAAATCTCCCTAATTCATTTTATGGAAGCAGTATATTCTTAAATCTAAACCTTGACAGAGTACCAAAAAAAAAAAATCTATAAATTAAGCTAATTCATGAATATAGCTGTTAAAATTCCAAACAAATGCCAACAAACAAAATCCAGTAGTAAAAATAAAAATAAACTATAACTCTAGAGGGTTTATCCCAGGAAAGCAAGGAAGTCAAAATATTTCACTGCATCAAACAGAAACATTATATGACTCAATCAAAATATAATTAAAAATACAAAATTATTTCTAATAAAAACTTGAAGCAAAACAGGAAAGGAAACCACTACAATATGGTAAAGAATATTTCATAAATGTGAACTAGTAAATAGTGAAATACTACAGCCATTTGCATCAAAAGCAAGAAAAGAGTCTTGTATTGCCATGTTATTTCATTTTGAATGTTCTCATGAAGGTGACAAAACAAGATAATGAAATAATCAATCAATAATCTTCAGAAAGAAGAGAGAAATTTAACTCATTTTGATAATGATATGATTTTATACCTGGAAAATCTAATGGACTAATTAACAAGTAACCCCTAGGTTTAATAAGAAAATTCTGGTAAAAAGTATGATATTGATATAGTAAGAGAGAAACAGATCAATAGAGCAGAGTGGAGTTCCCAGAACTAAAACCCATTGTTTAGGGGAAATAAATATATGACAAAGGTGGTATTTCAGTTAGTGGAGGGAATGATGGCTTGTTTAATTAATGATATTGACACAAATAACTATCCATTTGGAAAAAAATGGAGTTAAATCTCTACCTCGGACTAGAAATAAAAATAAAATCCAGATGGACTTAAGATTTAAAAGTTTTTTGAAATTCATGTAGAAGAGGAAATTTAGGATGTTCTATATACAACCTAGTAGTTAGGAAGATCTTTTTAATAAGACAGAACATTCATTAATTTTTTTTTTTTTTTTCTTTTTTTTGCAGTACGCGGGCCTCTCACTGTTGTGGCCTCTCCCATTGCGGAGCACAGGCTCCGGACACGCAGGCTCAGGGGCCATGGCTCACGGGCCTAGCCGCTCCGCGGCATGTGGGATATTCCCGGACCGGGGCACGAACCCGTGTCCCCTGCATCGGCAGGTGGACTCTCAACCACTGCGCCACCAGGGAAGCCCCACAAGTTATTTTTAACTTCGTACATCATGAGTATATTTCCATGCCCACTGGGTCAGGTACTTTCCTAGTCTAGCTTCCCAAGAAGATAATTTGGAGAGAGGCATGGTGGACCAGTCACACATCTCAGGGAACACCAGCCGGCCATCAGCCTTTGGTCTACCTGGCATATATATAAAGAAAGAAATCTCCCAGGCCCTGATCCCCATCCACCCTCCTGGTGACACCAGGCAGGATATCTTCACTTCTTCATTCCTTGAACGAATGCATACAGACTCAGGTCTTCTGGACTCAGAAGACGTGACTATTCTACATGACTGCTGGTCACAGCCCTGCCGAGACCTCATTGAAGAGGATGTAGGTAGAAAAGATGACTTCACCACGGGGCATTTCTCTAAGAGCAGCTACATGAACTAAAGATGAAACTAGGTGGTCAAGAAAAGCCAGAACCAGCCTTGGTGAGAAATAGAGAACATAAACAGCAACTCTCATTTAGGCCAGGGAGTAAGAGAAAGGGAATGCCACACTGAAGTTTCCCTGAATTGCCCCTTTAAGAGCAATTAGCGAACTGTGAGCAGTTAAAATCCTTAAACCAAAAATATTTCCTGAACAAAGTCCGCAGTGAGTAGACCATAATATTCCCAACTGAAGAGATCCATTTACTTTCAGACACATTCAATTCTGAAAACAAACATAAGCAAATGGCTTTATTTTCAAACTCTTCCACTGTCTGGGCTGCTCCTGGTTTGCATGGACCTCTGGTCATTCGTGCCGAGTACCACTGCCTCAGGAAGACCTTCCCCACCCCTGCCAACCACACAACTGCCCTTTCTCTAAATTCCTACAGAATTTACTTCCTGTTCTACAGGAAGATATCCTAGATTTGCTAGTACATGGCACTGCTCATGTCCCCAGACTGCACCCTAACACACTACAGGCATGGTAGGATAATGTACCGGGATGTTCATTTGTATTTGTTTTCATTCCACCCACTCACTCCCACCCCAGCCTTGTCCCAGCCCCTAACCTCAGCATACAACCTGGACAGGAAACTCCCTCACTCCCAGGTAAGTGGTACATAAAAGCTGTTTTGAAAGAATAAGTAGCCCAGAAGGTGACGGAAAAAGGGAATTCCTCCAGCTTGGAAAGACAATGAAGGTAACCAGTCCTGAAAGTGGTGGGTGCCCCAGGGGGCAGCAGGGTCCCAGAGGCATGGCTGTGTGGTGCCCCTAGGGAGGCTGGGCCCTGGGCTCTGGGCTCCCAGCATCACAAGGAACCCACTAGCCCGAGAGCAACAGAAGGATGAGAGCTTAGTCAATGATGCTACAGACATGACCATGATGCTCACAAGGTTCTAGGCTCTTTCCACATCACCAGGCAATGAGGATCCTTGTGAAGCTGTGAGTAGGAGAGGAATTCCCCACTCCAGCCCGGGAGAATAGGAGCTCTGAATCAAACTGAATTCAATAAATAGGGAAATGTGGCACCAACTCTAGACCCCAGTTCATGAAGTATGATTCATACTGGCTTTTCGTGAGCAAGAGTTAGTTGCTATCTGATGCAGCGCTTCTCAAATGTTAATTGCACAAGAACCACCTGGGGGGTCTTATTAAGATGCAGATTTGAATCAGTAGCTGTGGAGTGGCCTGAGAATCCGCATGTCTAGCGAACTTCCACCCCTGGCCCAAGAACCACACTTTGAGCAGCAGAGGTCTTAAGGCCAGGGTTAGCAAACTTCTCCTATAAAGATAGTAAAAATGTCAGCTTTGTGGGCCACCTAGTCTCCATCACAGCTATTCAACTCTGCCACCCACGGCAGTGTGAAAGCGGCCACAGACAACACATACCGAGTGTGATGGTTCCCATAAAACTTTATTCATGGACACTGAAATTTATTTATTTATGGACACTGAAATTTGAATTTCAGATAATTTTCACCTCACAGAATATTTTTCTTCCTCGTTTTGTTTCCAACCATTAAAAATATTTTTAAAAACCATTCTTGGCTCACAGGATAAGCAGAGGAGGAGTGAATTTGGGGTTCTGAATTTGGCCCATGGGCCGATCCTGGTCTAGAGTGTCCAACACAGTATAAAAGCCACGATAGGCATCAACTAATTAAAGTGGGGTGCTCAGCCTACTTTTCTATCCTGAAGTTGGTTTTCCTTTCCCGTGATCCTTCCGCTAGTGCTGTGCTTTTCAAACAGCAGATACTTTGGGGACAAGTGGATGCTGGCAAATGTACTTCCTCAAAACTCACTGAACGGCCTTTAAAAGGCCGTCCTAAATCCTTCTTCTTCTAATAAGAGGCCCTGTGGAATAACAGGTTCCTGTTTTAGTGGAAGAGCTTTAAGGAGGAGATGAAACTTCAACCAGTTTTTTGAGCTAACAGAAGAGTGACATGATCAGGGGAAGAAATCAACCTTGCAGAACAGCACCTAGAATATCTGAAAGCAATAGTCTCAAACATTTATCCCATGAACGCATGTGAAGATTCTCTCCATCCCCTTGGCCTCACATCCCCTTTTGACTTAAAGGACAAAAAAGACTTCTAGCCATTTTGCAGCCCATTTCACCATTTAACAGCCATCCCAGTGACACAGTTCTATCTTTCCAGGAATAAACAACACACCTGAAAGTCCAAGAGGGAGACAGAGTTCTAGAGACAGAAGTCGCCAGGCGCCAGCCGGGGGCCACTGCGCCACACTCCACTACTCCCTAAGAATTCGCCCTGGGCAAGAAGGGCAGAACCAGCCTCGGCCGTCTCCTGCATCCTGCACAGCACTTCGCACCCAGCAATGCCCACGTAGGTTTGCTGAATGAACGGAGGAGCCTGACCCAGTGGCCTGGTGCAGGGCAACTGGCCCACTCTGTCTCCACCTGTTCGATAAGCCTGTCTCCCCATGCTGGATGGACGCTCAAAGGGAGAAACTCCTTCAAGGAGCTCCCTGTCTTTCTCAGTTGCCGACTGCCCCACTGGCACCTCGGCATCACCCAGACCTGTATTAGCTCCGCCGCTTACTAGCTCTGTTGACTTGGGCAAGTTTCACTGGATGTTTATGAACCTCAAGTTCTTCACTGGTAAAATAAGGGTAATCAATACATCACCCAAAGATAATGTTCATAAGAGAACATTTAACAACCCGTATGGCTCAGACACTGTTTAATCAGAAAGGTGACAGCCTTAAACACCCAGTATGACTGTACTGGCAAGTCCCAGGTAAATCTCAGCCTGCCTACCTTGTGGTAGGCCTCGTGAAGAATGAATAACTTAACACAGATAGAACACCTAGCATTTCTCCTGAAAGGCAGCCATACACCCCTCTCCCCATGGAAGCCCCCTGGCCTATGATGGTGGCCACGAAAAGCTCCATCGCTAGCGCTTCCTGCAGGACACCTGACAGTCACGTGCACCACTTACTGAGCACATTGCCAGAGCCGCCTCCTGACTCCTACTGCTGCTTTTCCTCGCAGACAACCCAGGGAGCTCCCGAGGGTTCTTTCAGACGGTCCTACCCACAGAGCTCACAGCCACCCTGGGCAGAAGACAGCTGGAATCTCATTCTACTGGGGATACACAGTCAACCCACTTGTAGGAAGATGGCCTACTTGCTGGTAGGTGCTGGTAGCACCCAAACGCCCATCCCATCCTTCTCAAATCAGGAAAGCAAGGACCAAAGCTCAAAGTGCCACAAAAAAAGCAACTGGGTCATTTCTTTGGCAATTAACTCCAGCATATAGTTCACAGAGAAAATTCTACAATCCCTTACCCCTTATAAAGACTCCGTGCCCGTGGGAAAGACCCGGACTCTGCTCTGGAATAACCCCGACTTCTTCCCTGAAAAGAACCAGCACATCTCACGTAGGGCCTTGACACGTGACACTCAGTACATGTCAGAGCTCTCAACTCCTTTTGAGACCAGAAGGAAACAAGAATACAACTTGGTTACAGCTCAGAAAACAGCCATGCTTAATATGACTGGGGAGAATCAGAAGTCTTGGCACAGAAAGGGAAGAAAGGAAATTGCACATAAAAAGAAATGTGTATTTAAAAGTAGAAAATATCATAAATGTGGCTTATTCTTTTTAATATTTATTTATTTATTTTTGGCTGTGTTGTGTCGTGCTGGCTTTCTCTAGCTGTGGTGAGCAGGGGCTACTCTTCTTTGCGGTGCGCGGGCTTCTCGTTGCGGTGGCTTCTCTTGCTGTGGAGCACGGGCTCTAGGCGCGAGGGTTTCAGTAGTTGTGGCACACGGGCTCTAGAGTGCAGGCTCGGTAGTTGTGGTGCATGGGCTCAGCTGCTCCGCGCCATGTGGGATCTTCCCGGAGTAGGGCTCGAACCCGTGTCACCTGCATTCGCAGGCGGATTCTTAACCACTGAGCCACCAGGGAAGTCCCCAAATGTGGCTTATTTATGGTTAATAGCAGGTATTTGTTTTTGGTGCTAATAATCTAATTAGCAGTCAATCCAGTGCATCCTTTATTATCAGCTGATCCATAATTACTGCTCCATGCTGAGTATTTTCCCGGCACATGATAGCTTTCAACTCCTCAGCACAAACAACCAAATAATTGGTGCTATTATGTCGGATACAGGACTATTCCTGTCTGAGGGGTGATATGGAGGGGGGTTACCATTCACTATGGCCTTTGCATTTTCAGCATCTGTTGGTTAACTCCTTACCACGCCCTCTTTCATCAGTCTTGAGGCATGTCGAAAGCACCTTAACATGGTCAAGAGTATGACAGCTTGGAGATTTCCTTTTTCAAAGTTTAACCCTGAGATCAGAAACATCCCCAGTCATCTATCATGTTCACAAGGGATATCAAACAGTGCTGAAAGCACAATCTATTTCTCTTTGAAAGTTTTGTAAAGTTTTCTCCTTGACTATTGCTTTAAAATGACTTGTCCTGGAAGAGATAGCTTCTGATATAAAACTATTTCATCAACAGCTTCTGGTCTCAGTAAGATGTGTGTAATTCCAGGAAGCAGAACCAAAGCGGGCTATAAAGGCAGGTTACTAAGGGGAAACTCTATTCAATCATCGCTTTCAGGAGACCAGATTCCGTGTGACTGTGAAGGGAGGAGAAACCTGGCGTGAGCGTGGTGACGTGGGAAGAAGGTGGGCTCTGGAGCCAGACAGATCTGGATTGGAATCCAGTTCCTCTGCTGATGAGCGGTATGACTTTCGGAAAGTCACTTAACTTCCCTAAGCCTTGATGTTCCTCATCTGAAAAATAAAGCTACTATTGTACAGGGCTGTTAGGAAGGACAGATGTCTGACACAGGAAACACCTGGCACTCATAAGGGCTCAGGTTGTTAGTTCTCTGCTTTTTGTCCTGGGTGCAAAAAAAAAAAAAAAAAAAAGAATAGAAGGTGGTTTGCTACAAGCCACTAGCTTGTAGCCATATAATTCCACTCACTGTAACTAAGCCTCCACCTCTTAACTATAAACATAGGTAGATTTCAGCCCGGAATCACTTACGGAGCCGAATTCCTATTGGCGGTTCCCACTGCCCTGAAGGCTTTCCCGCTGCCTGGCTCTCCTCTGGGATTCCCCTCCCCCAACCAACTTCCTATGATTCAGCAACTAGAGGGTTAACTCTCCACAGGTATTGTACTTTGGGTGGCTGGTACCTGTACTACACTAGTTATTAAACGTCTCCCTGTATGTAAAAGGGAGTAAGAGTTGGGAAATTGGAAAGACCTATCAAGACCTTTCTCCAAAGACTCTCTTATTCAGAAACAGAAGCCAGTGGCTGTAGAAAGAATGAAAACTTCTATGCTCTGACCCCAAAGAGGTGCTAACACCTGAAGTCAGAAGCCACCCACTCAGTTCATTCTTTTTCTTTTTGAACGTCTTATAAAGGAGGCATATACAAACACAAAAAAGCAGGCATTCGATGAATTCTCACAATGAACACACCTGAGTTACAAGCACCCAGATCAAGAAACTGACACAGTACCAATGCCCCAAATGCCCCCCTGCTTCCTTCTAGTCACTGATGCCAACCAAGGGTCACCGTGAAATTGACTTCAAACACCATAGATTAGTTTGCTCTGTTCTTGTACCTTACATAAGTGGAATTCCACAGCCTGAGGGCCAAATCTGGCCTGCCACCTGTCTAAGGATACCCTGGCAAAGTAAGAATGGATTTTGCATTTATAAATCTTTGAAAATCATGCTAAAAGAGGAATAATATTTCACAAGATGTGAAAACTATACGAAATTCAAATTTCAGGGTCCATAAATAAAGTTTTATTGGAACACGGCCGTGCTCAATTTCACTTACATATTGTCCTTCACTCCGCAACAGCAGAGTTGGTTACAACAGAAACCATAGGACCTAAAAAAACAAAAATTCTGAGTACGTGACCTTTTACAGAAAAAGTCTGCCGACTTCAATTTGAGTGCGAGGCATTCGTCAAAATACGAAATGCATTTCTTTGGGATTTATCCCTAGGAGTGAAATGGCAGGGTCATAGGTATACACGTGTTCAGCTTTAGTAAACACTGCCAAGACGTTTTCCAAAATATACACTCAGTTTTAAGAGAAAAGCTAAAACCTGGAGCAGAAGACATAATCTCAGTGTTAAGAGAGGCAGGGAGAATTACACGGTGTTTACCTGATCCAGAATTAAACAAATGATTAGAAACCATCGGGACTTTTGAGTGGAGGGCGAAAATATCAGAGTTCTCTAGGTTTACATTTCTTTTCATTCTTACTCCATGCACACTCTTTAAAAATATAGTCCCCTTTAACGTTGCCACGCTCTGCAGAAATGGACAAGAGTGGTGAAGTCATGCTTCTGCACAGGATCCCACAATAGAGACTGTGTCACTCAGGCCACATCACAAAAGCACCACCATAAGCCCTCCGGGTAGCTTACCCGAATTGCAGACAAAATACCAGGAAGATATTAGCAACCTCCTGCTTTTATGCTGTCGTAAGTTTAAGCACATACACGGGCAGCAACTACGTTACCCACACCCAACCTCCGAAGCAGCCACCGAGAGGCGGAATCCTGGGCCTTCAAGGGCACGACACAGGCAGGGCAACCTCTGTCTTCGAGCCAGGAGGCTCTCAGGTGATGCTGGGTACCTTCCAAAGACACTTCTTTGGAGTCATTCTCCCATACACCTGCCTCGCATGTCAAATAGGATGTACGTCTTGGGTTCTTTCAAATGACGTTTTTCCTCTTAGAGGGGAACTGCTTCTGATTGTTTAAGAACCACATTCATCACGAAAGGGATTCATATCAACGGTTTCTGTCTTAATTGCACAACCCTGTTGACTTCTGAGTTAAGCAGCCTCTTGAATGACAGCAGAGTCTCATTTGCTGCTGTCAAAACCCGCCAGCCAGGGAGAATCAAGGACAGAGACAATGCCGACTAGAGGACTCAGGGGTGGGAAAGCCTCTCTCCCTCCACTTCTCCCGGGACCATGAGTCTGCCATTCCAGGCCAGCACCTTCCCACAGTAGAAAACAGTGTCCTGTGGAATGTTTCTGCTGGGCCTGCGAGTGAGTTAAACTTGGCCTGTCCTGGGAGAAAAGCCAAAGTCCTGTTGGCCCTCTGGAGACCGGCTCTACAATTCCCTTAATCAAACCCTCCGTTCCCTTTTACATGCAGAAAAGCAACACTGGTGTTTTATCAGAGGTACGGAGTCATTTCTCAGCAAGAGCACAAGCTTTTTGTCCATATGAAAATATATACATAACACATACATATATAAAATAGATTTCATTTCCCCTGGAAAAGGAAGCTAGCCAGACGTTGAGTGCGGCCATGATACAAACAGTATATGCTTTACAGTCAGATGAGTGAGTTCAAGGCCACTTACGGTTGGGCGAGCTTGCCAGTCTCCTCCCTCTTATAATCTCAGCTTCATCATACTTCAGAAAACGAGGATAATAATAACACCCACCTCAAGGGGTTGCAGGAAGGATCAAATGAGGCACTTGTGAATAATAACGCTTTGTAAACTGCAAAACATCCCACAAAGAGGTGGAGGGAGGAAGCTACCTCTTATCTTCCAGTTCCTGATTCACCTTTAATTAGTCAGGTCTTTGAGCCAGTGCCTCTGCAAGTAAAGACCACCAGCCCACCATAATAAGGCCATAGGTCGATTCAGCACTCAGCTGGTAGCTATCAACTGCCCATCTATTAACAGCCAATTAGCTGGGTGGCTTAATTAATCCATGGACCATGTGGTCTGATCTCCCCAAGATCCTGGAAAATGAGCCTGAAACAGATAATCCATGGACGACATGGTCCGATCTCCCCAAGATCCTAGAAAACAATGAGCCCGAAACACGGGCGCCAGCCAATTTCTCCATGACCATCAAGGATTTGGGTGTCCATTATGCCCGTGCGTTGCAGCTGTGAGTGATGGGAACATAAATATTGATTGGCTCAGTCTCTCTGTGGCTGGGGGAGGGGGTGGGGAATTAACGATTAGAGTGTTCTCAGAGGAACAACAGGGGCTACATAAATCCCCAGCCTGGACCATTAGGGGGAAACAATCCTTATTTCCAAGCCTTAGTGAGGACAGAGGAAAGGGTCCGATGACCTCTTGGGAGACAGCCTGTCAAGACGGGGCAGTCCTACCTGCTCTGTAGATGTTACCCACGCTTCTCTGGCTGGGAATGAGATGCAAATTGGGTTTAAACAACGGGATCATTAGAAAAGAGGCAGCTGGTGGAGATTCTCTTCGTCTGGGCACTCAGACCCAGTGGCAGGAACATGTGCGTGTGCTGCTCGCCCTGTATTTCCTTGAAAGATCTCTGTAGTTCTCACAGTTAAGAAGACAAGTGACATGAGGAGAATTTAATTATTTTTTTCAAATGCCTAATCTTGTCTCCAGGAAATGGTACACAGAAGAGACTTTGTACTTGAAATTGGCATTGTCCGGGAGATAGTGGTCTGACGGCTCCTTAATTCCTGCCATGAGGGCTCATGCTGATATAAGAGCATCTGAGCAGAATGGCTCAGGATGGCCCAGAGCAGCTACTTCCCTCCTTCGGAAAGAACGGCCTTTGTGTCCAGAGCAGCAGCGAGACAGGCTGCTCCTGACCTTGGTCAGTGCTTGCAGGGAAGTACTGGGTTCCTGCACCTCCAGACTTCTTCCCGGGGCTCCTGACCAAGTGCCCTGTGCCTCTCTGCTCTGGGGCCCCCTGGCTTTCCAGGAGATGTAAGAGGAGGAGGAAGAATGATGAAGGGAGGAGGGAAGCGATGGAAAGAAAAACAGGAGGAAACAGGACTCCCTGAGTGGCACATACATTCCTCCCGCCACAGAGATAGATCTCTTCCTCGCTCTCCCCGTTAGCTTCCTAGTGTTCATTAGGTCCTGTGATGCCAAATGCAAAGACTGCTGCCCCAGAAGGTCATCTCAGGCCATTTATTCTGAAATACCAAAACACCCGAGCCAGCAAATTTCAGGAGCTTCTGCAGAATTCCCCAGGGTGCCAGTGTACACGTGTGTGCATGCGCGTTCTTCAGTATCCCAAGGGGTTCTTTCTTAATCAGTTCAACATCTGAGAACTCGGAAACTGACTTATCTTTTGGTTAATCTAACATTTCTGGTAAAATAATTAAAAGATAAGTAATAGACACAGAGAATCTGTGGTATAATTATTTAAAGCCACGAGGTCTCACTTCAGAATTATTCACAATTAACCCAAAACGACTCAGACTGCTGGCAAGGCAGGGCAAGTGGGAGACAGGCAGTGCTGTAGCGTGCTGCTCCCATTTCACAGTTGAGGAGACTGAGCCCGGAAGAGACTATCTGAGTTATCCCCAGCACTGCCAATGGCAGAAAGAGACACCCGGGTTGCCACGTATTTAAGAAAAACCAGAAGGTGAAACCACACTTGATTATGACATCATGGGAGCTGCCAGGAGAGGGCTGGGCTCTCCATCTTTCAACCCTGGTGAACAGTGTGAGTGTCTGAGGTCCAGACAAGGAGGAAGGCTGACCACCCAGCTCAGGGTCACTGCGGGCAAGTGGAAGAGGCAGCAGCCGGCTGTAGAGGGCACTCGGCATGTCAGACTCCCTTCCCCAAGCAGATGGTGGGTCCATAAATGCTGGTCTCGGGTAGAATGTGCAAAAGTCATGACAGGGTTCACAGACGCTCCCAGAGAGAGGAGCTGGGGATTTTTCCCTACTTTCTAATTCAGATTCTTTTCCAAAAAAATGCATCTGGGGACTTTGAAATGCTCTGGAAGAGTGACAAAACTGTAAACGTTAGAAATTAAACAAGGGCACAGAAACACATTTCTTCAACTTCAAAATGTGTTCCTGGGTGCCTGATAATGCATAAGACTGTTTGGGAAATTTGGGATGGGAGAGGTGTGGGAAAGGATGCAGGCAAAGGCAGCAGACGAGATGGCATGTGAACCAGTCCCTGTAAAACTCCCAGGCCTTGGGTATCAGCCAACGGCAGCCTCATTCTGTCCCTGTTCAGTTAATAAATGACCTCTGATGACTGGAAATTAACACTTTTAAATGATACAAACAGATGAGCAACCTTGGAAAAGGGTAGTCTCTAGACAGGCTGGGGAAGCTTGTGACAGGGACATTAATTTCTCTTTCTTTTCTGGTTTTGCCCCTTTGTCTTCCCTGATTTGAGCAGATATCATTCTGTGCCTCTAGAAAATTTTGAGACAGGGACTCCTGGTCTTTGCTTCCAAAAGTACCAGGCCACTTAGGGGAACAAGGGTTTAGGGAGAGAGAGAGAGAGAGAGACAGCGCTCCCCAGACTGACTCAAAGAGGTTCCCTTCGAATAGATCTGTGGGTCCCTGGGACAGGGCCTGGGGGAGAATGCCAGCTGGGAAAGCAAGCAGGGACAAGGGTGCAACCCAGGGCAGGCCAAAAATGACCCAAGGAGGAGAAATTCCTCTCAGCCTGATGGGACTGAACAGGGCAAGAGAGGAAGCACAGGGGAGCTCAGGGTTTTGGGGTTGGTTTGTTTTTCTAAGCTTGTTGGTATCTAGAAAGCAAAAGCATGCTATTTCTTGAACACCTGAGGCTCCAACCTTCTAGCCTCGTATTTCCCAGCTTCTCACAGCAGCCACATCTGGCCCACAAGGCAACACCATCCCCGCCACCTTCTCCAGGAACTGCCTTAGATGGGAAAACAGCACAGCGTCCAGCGCAGGCACCAGCACACACAGAAATGAATGTTCATGAAGGATGAACGTTCATCAGATAATGAGCTATTTCTGGTCATGCCAGAGTTAAAATTCCCTGGACAGTCTAACATACACCCACTGAGCGTCAGCAGATTATTAGGGCCTCTCTCTAAAATCGATGAATTTTTTTGAGTGGGAGAAATTACCTAATAAATGGGGAATACAATAACAGTGTCATATACATAAGGCATTTGCAATATACAAATATTACAGAAAACAGGCTCTCTTCTAATAGTTTTTGCTATAATTCTAGTACAGCGCAAATACATTTACATGGGCCTGAGGCACTTTATTCAAAGCCTTTACATTTCCAATACCTTCCTCCAAAAGCACCCTCAGGCCTTCAAATTCTGCTTTTACTAAGCCCTAAGCCCCTGGACTAAATTTAGTTTCTTGGAAATAAGAGACAAATTTGCTGGGTTTTTTTTTTTTTTAATTCTGCCAGTTATTGTATAATTCTCCAAGAAGCAAACAAATGATAGGGGAGAGAAAAAAATGGAAGCATTTTTCAGGTCCTTTTTTTTAGTGGTACAGGATTTATTGCTAAAATACTGTTTAAATTAAGGCGTCAAGCTTGTTACAGGATTTTCAATTAGGAATTAGAGCTTTGCTGAATTTGGGGGTGGGAAACCCCATAAAAAATCAAATCAACGTTGAAAAGTCAAACTTAAATCTTTATTTGAGCTATTAATAGAAACAGCCCTTCTTGAAACTAAGGAAAAAAATCCAACTAATTTTCTTAAACCTGGAGTGCAGTTTGGCTTCTCCATATCACTTGGATTGTGACGGAGCATAGGTTCCATTTTATTATCAGGCCCACTTTGGAGATCCCATGCCGGGTGAAGGAGGATGTTCCCTAACACTGAGGAAAGGGGAATAAGGGTCTAGCCCCCCCGTGAAGGCAATGGGCTGCATGGAATCTACAAGTTGGCAAGTCCCCAGCCCAGGAGCCCTCGCCATAGCCCTCTCTAGACCAATCCCTCCACCATTTCAACTTCTCTAAATATTTTTAGGGGAAGGGAGCCCAGTGCTCTTGCTTTAGAAAATAAACTGACCCCCTCCACCACACTGGGAAGAGCCTTAGGCAGAGGACCCCTGGTTTCAGACATGTCCAAGGCAAGAGCTCTCCCCATGACTGTGCAGAAGCATCGTCTAGGAAAACCTAGGGTACTGAACTCACTCAAAAACCAAAAATGTTTCCCTACAATAGACAAATGTCCCTGGATAATTCCTACTGTTGAGGAAACAATCTCCACCCTGGCAAATGATTCCTCAACCAACGGTGCTGCAACCATTTGAGGCAACCCCGCAATGATGCCACAACCTTCCATCACACCCGCCCCACCAGGGTGCACTCTATCCAGCCAGAGGAGCCTCCTCTGCCCCATATGACCTCCCCCAAGGGCAGAGCAGGATTCCCTCTGAAACGGTTTCCCCACAAATTACACCAACCTCCCTGGAGCTCTCCAAAGGCCAGCACCTAGGGATGAGCCATGGAAGTGCTTGGAAAGTAGGTGGGCATCGTGCAGCTATTAACATCCCTAACCTCACCCCATCACCCACTAGCGCAGACCCAGGCATCCACGTGACTTGATGGCATGAAAGGAGCACTTGCGTGAGCAGTTGCCAGAATAATCCCATTCCATTCTTGTCCCGATGCTGCCACTTAATAATAGTCTTGTTGTCTGGGGCCAATTGTTTAACCTCATTACTCAATCTCATCTGCATAAAAGTATGATCTGCCTTATTGTTTGTGGTCATTGTGAAGCTTAAATGAGCTGATATATGTGAAATGGAGTTTGTGAATTTGTAAAGCACGATACAAATGCTAGCTATTGTTATTTCACATGAATGCACATGCTCACACAGGCTTGGTCCACGAGGAACTCAAGAGGAATGAAATCATTCGGCCATATTTACATGGGGCCCACCGAACTACAAAAAAACCCAAGAGACTTGGTATTCTTCATCTAGCTCCCATCCATAGGCTGCCTCAGACTCACATGGAGCCCTTGTAAAAATACTGATTCTACGACCTTCTACCAAATCCACAGAATAATAATCTCTGCAATAAACACAAAAACATGTAAATTAAACGAGCTCTCCAGGTGGTTCTGACACGGAATCAGGTTTGGAAACCCACCACACTCCTTGGGACCTGACATGCAAATTTCCTGAGTAGATCAGTCATGTGAATACAACTGTTCTAGTGCTAAGAAGGACCTCTCTTTGTCTCTCCATCCCGCCCCTCAGGTACATACACACTAAGATACAGAGGGCTGCTCATCCACCAGACACAAAATACACCCACACATATATGAATACACACAACACATATATGTAGACACAAAAAGGCATAATACAGGTGAAAAACAGGAAAAAGAAATCTACTAACAAAAAAGGGTGACCAATAATAAGAATTATCAAGATTTTTGAAGTCTAGAGAATTCATGGTTATAAAGGATACAGAAAATGAGGGAAAAGGAAGATACTAAGACAAAGAGCAAGTGACCGCGCAGCACTATGTCCGGACTTCTGACATCAGACCACTGCCCCCGCACCGTGCCGCTACTCCTTTGTTTGCAATTCTGCCTCAACCAGGAACTTGTGAGAGCCGCCCCCACCAAACGGCAGGGGCACAGTGTACTCATCACAGCCACCCCCAAACCTAGCACAAAGCCTGGCCTGTGGCTGCATTCGATCAATGTGTGCTCAGCGCTCGCCAGGATGAGAAGAGGCCGGAAAAGAAGACGGAAAAAGTGCACAAAGAAGGAAACAGATCTCTCGTCCCAGCTCCCTGGTGTAGACCAGAATAAGCAAGCTTAAGGTAATGAGGTTCAACGCAAAACAGAGAGAGTTCATGCCCCCACGGGCATCATTAACCTCACAAGGAGAAGAATCACCCAGGGAAAAAGACGAAAAGCTCTCCAGATCTACGAGCTCTCCAGATCTCACCCAACTCAGACCTCTTTAGGTCTGAGGTGAGTGAGAAAATTGATCCACTGGGATGAAGGCTGTTTGAAATCATCAGTCTGACCTCATCACTCCCCTGCTTAGTACACCTCCAAGGTTCCCTGGTACCCACAAGGTCCTACCCAACAGGACCGTTACACATCTTCCCAACCTCATCCCTGCCATTGGCCACATGCTTTGACACCAAACTCACCCAGTGTGCTGTGTAATTCCTCTCAGCCTGTTTGGTGCAATTAACCTCTACCTGGAATGCCCTCCCTACCTACTGGCAAACCTACTGTTCATCCTTCTCAACTCAGTTCCCTTATGTCCTCTTCCTCCTCCAGGAAGTCCCCAGGCTCCCATGACGCCCAGTGCACTGGGCCATTGTAGCCCTCAGCACACTGTATGGTCCTGGTCTATGCCTGAGCAGATCCCCCTACTGCAGAGAACCAGTTCTGCATCTCTGTACCCATAGTACCTAGCACACTGCCTGGCACATGGCAGATCATCAATAAATGATTGTGGAATTCAATAGAGCACTGGCAAGATTCCAAAACATAAGTGACCAGAGACTTAGTTAAAAGGCAATCTCAAAGGCAACTTGATATAGTGGAAAGATCCTGAATATCGGAGGTCTGAGTTCAAACCAGTAGCGTCCTAAGGCAAGGTACTTAAAGACTGAACCGGTTTCCTAATCTACGGAATAAGGAGAATCCTACCCAACTCATACAACTACTTATAAAGAAGCACCCACTATGTACCTTGCACCTAGTAGGTGCTCTGCACTGTACTTACTGGGAGCCTCCCCTCTCTCCCCCTTCCCCCATTATTTTCTGTCTCCAGCTTGGGACCGTAAATCTTCTCCAAGGGCTTTTTCGCGGTCGCTGGAGGACCTCTCTGGACCCACTTCATAAACGTTTCCTGGCTGGTCAGGAAACCCCCTGAGGCCTCCTTTTTCTGTGTCCTACAGCCAGGTCTGTGGAAGAGGAGACCGAGGAATAGGGGCTCTGAATAAAGGTAAGACGGAGCCTTGCGGCTCCGCTCATATGAACCAACTGGGCAGGAGTTGGAAAAGCCACTTGGATTCTCATTTCCCCAACTCCCCACCAATACCAAGGCGTCTGTTTTTACAGGCTCTTTAGTGATGTTCAGGGCACATTCAATTCAACTTCCAATGCAGCTGGAGGGATCGAGGAAAATTACAAAGCAGGGGTGGCGAAAGGAAGCAACCGCCCGGGAGGCTGCAGGGCGCTCTCCCGCGCCGCACAAGCGCGCGCGGCGCACCCTCGGTCTCCGGCCTCCCCCGGTCGGGCCTGGCAGCTGAGGCAAGGAAGGAGATCAGCGCGACCACCCGATTTCTCGCGGGCGCCAGCACCTGCCGGCCCTGCCACCCGACCCCACCACCGGCGACTCTCTCGCGGCGTCCACGGACGGCCACCCCCTGGGCTGCTCGACCGTAGTGCCCCCGCCGCCCAGGGACCCCGGCGCGCTGCCCAAGTTGAGAGCCCCCCTCTGCCCGCCAGCGCGCCCACCATCCACACCCACTCCCACTCCCACTTACACACGGCGCGGGGCCGGGGATGCCCTGAGCTTTTTGAAATCCAGAAACATCACACTGTAGCCGCATCCGGCGCCCGGTTACCTGCTCGCAGCACCCAGACCCCAGCCCTGGCTTCCCGGGAGCCCGCAAACCCGGCGCGCGAGCTGCGCGCCCTCCTGCCAACCACTGCCCCGCGCCCGGCGCGCCGCCAAACCGGTACCTTGGGGGTCTGCACTTCAGGTCCCGCCGGCACCTCCAACTTCTTCTTGGTTACCCAGAAGAACAGCAGCACGGTGATCCAGAGAACCCCGAAGATCGGCAGCACCAGGCGGCGAGTCAGACGCCGCATGGTCCCTCTTGCCTTCTCCTCTCGGCGGCGCTGCGCCCGTGGGGCACCCCCTGGCGGTCAGGGTCGGCGGGGCAGGAGTCCTCAGAGCGCCCCGCTCCCGGGAGCGCTAGCCCCGGGATCCGGGTGGAGGGCCGGTGGGATCCTACCAGGCGCCCCGCCCGCTTGGGAGAGAAGAGAGCAGGGGTGGTGGCCACACGGTGCCCCGAGGCGCGGCAGGGAAGGGCCGAGGGGCAGCCAAGCTGGACGCCCGCTCCAGCCGGAGAAGCGCGGTGGCCGCAGAGATGCTTCCCGCGCCGCCGCCGTTGCCGCCGCCTCGGCAGCCGCCGCGAGGGAAACTGACTCGAGCTGTGGGGAGGGAGGAATCCGAGGCTGTGCCCGGCACCCCGGGAGGAACACGACGGGGGAGGAACAGCGAAGGGGGAGGGAGGGCCGACAGACAGACCGACTCCGAGGGAGCCCGGGCAGGAGCAAACGGGGCTCTGAGAGGGGGCGCTATCGCCGCCCGCCCACCGAGGCGCCGGGTGCTGTTCTGGGGTCGCCCACGGCGAGCCCTGGGCGCAGCTCCCGGGCCATACTGGGATGGGGCGGGGCGGGAAAGGTGCGTCCCCGAGACCCGCCACCCCCAGCTGCGAGCTGGGATCCGAGAGCCAGCCGGCGCCAGGAGGAGCTGTGCTTGGGAGGACTTTCCGGCTCGCCGCCGGGGTCTGCACGTGGCGCTCACAGCCCGGTCCCGCCCTTTGGGCTCCCGCCCTATGGGAGCTGACGCTGAGACCTTGGGCCGCTGGCGGGGCTACTGCCCCACCCGCAGGCCACGCTCCTGGCCGCTCAGGGCCAAGGCAGAGTTCAGCCAGCTCCCCAGGGTGCTTCTCTGCCTGCCTGCAGCTGCCTGACAACTTTTTCTGCTTAATGGAACGCTGAGTTGGTCTAAATTTAACTTTAAAGAAATCCTTTTAAAAATTAAGGTGTAATTATCTCCCGTAAGTGTTTTCTCTCCCTATAAGGACCAGGGCTCTGTGCTTGCAGAAAGGGGGTGGGGGATGGAGTCCAAAGCTGGGTCAACCACATGGGGTTCTTGGAAAGTGGTTTTGGGGCAGGGGGGTACTGAGCACAGAGGGTTATCTTTCAAAAACCCCTTTCCCCAAATGCCTTCTGGAAGTGCATCCTCCTTCCTCCTGAAGATTAAAACTACTTGAGTCCAGAGGCAGAGCAAAGTGTGAATTGGATTCCCGTGTGGGTCTCAGCTAGGCTGGAATGATGGTGATATCACTGGACTAGGGGTTCCTGGCCCGGGTCAGCCACACTAGCTGTGTGAATCTTGGGGAAGTCCTTTACCTTCCCGGAGCCTTAGAGATTCCTCATCCGTAATATGGGGATGATACTACCTCCTCTGACAAGTGAATGAATAGTTGTGAAAACTAAATGCAAGGTGCTGGTGTTACCTGATCATCTCATCCCTCAAAGAGGGAAAGAAAGAAACCTTGCTCTCCCTGGAGAACAGCGCCCTATCATGTCTGCCGCCTGAGTTGGAGGGATGCTTAGCTCATCAAGTTGCCTGGGGAGGTGAAAGCTGCATCTACTACTGCAGCCATCATCCTCCCTGCCTCTCCCTACAGAGCTCAGCGTGGGGAGGTAGCGCAGGTGTAAAGCACGGCTCCAGAATTCACTCTCCAGTAAGATGGAGTCAGCAAAAAGTGCAGTCAGAAATGGAGGAATCTGCTGAAAACCCCTGTGTTTGGTACCTTGTGTTTCAGTCACAGGGCAGTCCTTTCTCGTAGCCCCAGAGTGTTCTCGGCCAGGCTATAGATGAGAAGTTTTTGGTTGGGAACAAAGGTGGAAATCAAACAGCCCAGAAAAGCTGAGCACTCTTGCCGGCCCATCTCAAGATTCAGCTGAGCTCTCAGACCATCCCACAGAACCCTGGGGATGGTCTAGGATCTCCCTTTATTAGAACTCTGAAAGGTTGAGGTAGGCTTCCCAGCCACTGCTTTGGCTGGGCTAAGGTCCAGGTAGATCATGGTCATGGGAGGGGTGGGGGCAGCAGCAAGAGAACCCCTCTCTGCAGCATCTTGAGCTTCCTGGATCCTTCCAGGAGCCTTACCCTGGACCTGCAAAATGCTCTGCAGCAGGCTGTGCAGGGGAGCCCCAGGCAAGCCGCTGAGGCGCTGTCGGCTCCAGGCTCCAGGCTCCAGCGCTTTGTGATGCTGCTTCTGAGTACCAGATGGCGAACAGTTACACAACACCACCGCCGAGCTTTAGAGATGGTGCAGCACCACACCACCTGCTGCTGAGGTGTAAGGTGCTTTGTGCTGTTTGGCACCTGGGGAAACTGAGGCCTTGGGTCTCCCATGGCAGCTCCCTGCAGGGCCTGTGGTGCCTGGGGCAGCAGGGATTGCCTTCCAAGATGCTTGCTTCTTGATTACTATTTTGTCCTCCATTCAAGTGCAGAAGATGCCCTGGGCCTATGAGAGCTGTGAAGGGAATCCAGTTTCGCCAAGTGTCATTACCTGATCCAGCCAAAAGGCATTCTGGGTTGTCAAGCCAGTCACTGTCATTAGGGTTGAAACTGATTTCAGTTGGGACTTCAAACATCTGGAAGCCAGGTGAGTCTCTATGCAGGGTCCAGCCCTTTAAGTCTCTCCCAGCCTATTCAGGGGTCCCCCGGCTATTTAAAACTTTAATATCCACCTTAAGTAATGCAGAGCACAGTTAATCCCAGTGGGGGATTAGCTATCATTGGTGATTAATCCAAGTTACTTTTTTCTCATCACAGCCTGTATGGGGAGGAAAAGCTCCTAGCAAAAGATTTAACACGGCAGGAAAATAAGAACATTCTGAGTTAGTACTATCCTGGTGCCCTAAAATGGATCGACCTCTGGTCTCTATAGTCTGGAGCAAATTCCTGATTTCTCGGGGTCTGTTTCCCCATTCCTAACGTCATACCCTCTCAAAGGCCTTCCAGCTCACACGTATGGGGTTGTAGCCTTCCTCGTCCCTGAATTGGGACTCTTTTTGGCCACTCCTGTCGTTAGCAAGCTCTCTCCTAGCAGCCGAAGTCATTAGAGAGCGAATTGGGTATTGGAGCAGATGTGAGTCATTCGTGTTAGTATAAAAACTGTGGAATAAAACCCATTATTGGCCCAGAAAGCTGTGTAAAGCGGCACATGGAGCCAATGTAAGCCGGGAATGGGAGGAAGCTGTGAAGTCCGGTGCATATGCTCTCCGGTGCCTTTTGCTGTGGGTTTTCACACTTTGCTTCTGGTTGCCTTTAGCTGTCCCCCTGGCACTCTCACTCAGCTCACTGCAGAGGCTGCAGCCTTTTGTTCTTTTCGGATCTGATCCCCCATATCCCTGCTCTCTGCCCACTGCATGACTTCAGTGAGAGTGTGTGTGTGCATGTGTGTCTTCCATCTGCATGCTTATTAGACCTGCCACCACCAGCGAGATGCCCTCTGTGCCCAGCCTAATGAGACTGTACCCACAGAGGCCCGGCAGCTTCCTGGTGAGGGCTTTACCCCTTCTGGGCCGCAGGGAAATGTAACTGAGAGCAGGGCAGACTGGAGCACGGCGATGAGCTGAGACACATGCATACGGGCCCAGCACTGGAAAGGGTCTCCAGCAGCAAGAGGGGCAGCAGCAGGAATCAGAGATGTCTGTTTTTATTCCACAGTCGTACAGACACAGGTCTTTGGGCCTGATCCTGCAGCCTGCTTTATTCAAGTTCTTTATTCACCTGTAAATAATACATCAGCTCCCTTTCTCTCTGTGTTCCTCCCCTTTTTCCTTGCCACTGTAGACTCTGTCAAACTGTATGTCCCGAGTCTCCTGCGAGGCCTTTTTATAAAGTGAGTGATAGAATAGTTTAGGCTGTGTGGTAAATGAGAATGAGCTGTTACCAACCTTCTTACTTCCTCTCTCTGCCACACTGGTGCATCTTTGTCAAAAGAATAAAGCCAGCCGCCGACTTTTCCTCTTATCTTTGCCACGTAGATGGGTGGCTTTATCTAAGGGATCTGAGACTCACCTTTCTGGATCTTTCTCCATCCATTAAACACCTCCTTTCACCATCCTACTACCCTCAACCCCGCCTCCCTTTTTTTTTCTTATGTACCACGGTATAATTTGCTTCCTGGAAAGGGATTCATATCTTTGCATTTCAAAAGCCTGCTCCTTTCTTTCATTATTTGACGTGCCCCCAAACTTTCTTTGTTCCTCACCCAAATGCCAAGTATAAAACTCACCATTACTGCAATGATACGCCTTTGCTGGTTGTGAAAATGGTTTGATCTTCAGTGATGGTGTCCTGCAGTGACCTGAGCCATGGACCACCTCTCCCACATAGAAAATGTAAAGTTCTAGCAGCATGAAGGGATGACCCAATTAGCTTAAAGAAAAGGAGAGGAAAATTCTTTAACCTGAATTACGTGGCAGGAAAGAGGGGAGCAGGGGCAGAAGAAGAAATGGAGGGATCCGAAGACAGATATCATTCATTCCCCAGGACCCAGAGTTCACACAGCCACGTCTCATCACCACCTGCATCATCTGTGACAAATCAAAGACAGTCCTTCTTGGCAGGCTTCAGTTTAGAGGCATCAGTGAAAGGTAGAAGGGGGCTGGAGAGCTCAAATCCTGGAAGGAATGGAAACAGGGTGAGTTCTCTCCAATCTGGCAGGAATTTCAACAGGAGAGGAGCCACGCATGCCCAGGGGTGGAAATGGGACAAATCTGGTTCCCAGGACAAGCTGCTATGGCCAGTAGCAGATTTTGTGATCAAGTCATTAGTGGGTGTTGCACATTGAGCAGGGTGACTACATGCCCCAGTTTGCTTAGGGCAGTCCTGGTTTATTCCTATTTTCCTGGCATAATTATTAATAGTGCCCCCTTTCACTTTCAAGAAATTCATATTTTAGGCAATAAATTAGATGGCCACTGTAATGGACAGGAGGACTCCAGTGATGTCGCTAAAAAAAGATTGATGTCCTTAGGTGACAAAAGGGTCTTTGCTGTTCAAGTTCTTCTGTGGGTGCGCTGAGTGTGGGATAGCCTAAATGTTCCTGTGGGGCACAATTCTGAGTGAACGATAATCAAAACATTTGTTCAAAGGAGAGACGATGTAGACAAATCGCACTGGCTTTAAATGGGAAATCATTGTGTTGCCCGTATCAGTCAAAGGCTGTCTGATTCTATCCACCCAACTGAAGGAACTTTATCCACCTAGCAGCTCACACATCTCAGGAAGCAGCCAGGCTCCTGGCACAGATGTCTCGTCAAAGGTCAGGAGGTTCCTGACATCAGACTCTTAATTATCCCTCCAACCCTCTCTTCCTCTACCCACGTAACTCCGTGGGCCATGAATGAGTGAAATGGTATGAGATCAATGAAAACAATGAAACTGACATTCAACCTTCTTGTTGAGGACACAGCGGGAAGGGGCTGGGTCCACGTCGGACTCACAAGGAAGCAGATCATTGCCAATGAAGATGAAGCGGTACCGGAGTTTTCCAATTTCTCAAAAGAAACACAAGTCCAACTTCGTGATATCGCCTGGATTTTAACTGTTGTTAACTAATTCAATTCCCACCCCCTCTCCGAAAAACTAGGTGGGCTAAACTAAACAGGTCTGCAGACTGGATCCAGCCTCCTGCTCGCCAGTTTACAACCGGTACTTCAGCCACAAATGCTTCAATAAGCACTATTTCCTGTTTACCATCAGTCTACTAACTTAGAACAGATACACCCAGCCAAGACAAAGGGGAAATAGTGGAGCAGACTCTATTAAGAGTCAGAAGGGGCCTTGGAGACCATCTAGTTCAATGCTTCTTATTTTGTAATTGAGGCAAGTAGAGCTCAGAGAAGCTACCTGATCTATTTCCAGCAACACAACAAGTTCATCAGTAGAGCTTGCATTATAACGCATCTACCCCGAACCCCCAATTCTCCCAAGTGACACCCCTCACTAGGTTCAATAGACCAAGTGAAACAGGGAACGGAGACATTTTGGGGGCTAACACGCCCATAAGTTTCCAGGTAATCAGCAATCAACAGAGACATTGTAGGCACAGATTCTGGGCAATTTGCTGTGAGTAATATAAATAAATACAAGCCTGTTCCCAACTCTTCAAGAAAGTGTAAGCTGGTGATTAGGATGCAGGTTGAGCGCCCAAAGATCCGGTTCATCCTTTCTGTTGAGTTTCCATTGAGTAATGATAGGAGTTCCAGGTAGAGGCGCTTCAGTCCACCTGAGAACGAGCTACATTGCAACAGGAAAGTCGTTTTTGTAGCCATACTGCTCACCTGTCTTCAGTTTCCCTCATTAAGTGCTGTACAAATATTAATTAAACAGAGATTATTTGAAAAGTTCTTTTAGCATTTGAACTCAGCTGGGCTGCATCAGAGGATGATATTAAAATCATCCCCCTGCTGGCAGGATGTTGTTCTTTTCAAATAAAAATTCTTTCCCTTTTGCAGTCCCCTCTACACCATAGGCAATTTATTTTGCCCATCCTCTGGCTGTTTCACCCTTGGTGTCATCATTTTCACGAGACAACTGAAAATAATATTTCTCTTGTGCTCCAAAGAGCCAAATTCCTTTTTTCTGGCTTGATCCGAAGAAGGAGGGTTTGCGCGGTAATAGAAAAAGACACCTGATGCACGGGCCAAGCACAAATCCTCTGGGAGAAATAATGCATCTCTTGGGGAAAAGAAATAGCTCATACTTATGAGGTAGCAGATTTTCAATTTATAATGGTTTTCCATTTCCTTTGATTGCCAGGATAACTGCATTCCAGAAAGTTTGGGCTTTTTGTATGTAAGGCAGACCTGCCTCTGGGATCTGGAAGGTAGATTCAAAAGTGATGAGAGATAAATAAGCATCCGTCCCCACCCGCCTGCACCACTGTCCCAGGGATCTGAAGCAATGCAGATCAAAGGGTTAAAATCCATTACCCAGAGAGATGGCGAAGTTCCTCTCAGTGATTTCTTCCCTCAACACTGCTCTCAGGCCTGAATTCCAAATTGATTTCCTTAATAACTATTAAAGATCTTTTTAATTAAACCGGGCATCCTCTTCCTTGGCAAACTTTTCTTGATGACGTCTCTGGTTAATTCAAGGTTTAAGCTGCAAAGACGTATTACATAAGAACACGGGAAGCTGCTTTGTGGCGTGCTGATGAAGGGCACTGCTGGTTCTTGCTGCAAGAAACCAGGGCGGCACCAAAGGGCAGCTCCTGGCTTCCTTTACGGGGGTGTAGGAAGTCCCAGAACATGTTCGTAATAAAGGTAGCTGGGTGAGGGGGGAGTGTTCACTTTTCTGTTTCCCAAGGTTCAGTTTCTCCTTTCAGGCATTCCGGGTAAGGGTGCTGCAAGTGTTTTTCATTAAAAGCATGATTCATTTGGATCATAATTCACTGATACTAACAAGACATTTTTACCTTTTCATCCAAAATTCCTGAGGTAGGAATACACTTGGCAGTCAGAGAACGACGAACAAAGGCCTCTTTTCACCCATCAACAAAATGCAGTCACCTCTACAATAGAATGTAGCAGGTTTTCATGAGAAGGGAAAAAAAATCGTATATGGGTTTGCAATAGTAAATTGCTCTGATCCATTCACCTTCTTTGTCCTGGTTCCCTTTTTTCATTTTTTTTCCACCAGGACCCCTATTTTAAAATGACAGAACAGAGTAAGGTGTGTAGGATATCTTTAAGGAACAGAACTTTCTTTCTGCAAAGTTAAATAGCTCTTCAGTTGGGAATCAAACCTATGACCTTGGCTTTGTGGTCATTGTGGTCTAAAATATGGGTCTCAAACCTAGATGTGCATTAGAATTACCTCCGATGTACATTAGAATTATATCTGTTAAATCAGATGCCTGTGTCTTGTCCTAAGCCTGCTGAAATTCTGTGGGTGATGTTTCTAGGCACCTAAGTTTGGGAACCACTGGACTAGTCAATATCTTCAAATTGAGTCAGTATCACCTCTTAGGTCTTCCTGGAAATGTTGAAGATGGTTTATTATTTCAATACTTTGGTCTTATAGATGACTCAGACAAGCAAAACAGAGCAACGGGAAATAGAACCTCACCAGTACTGCTGAGGAAAAGTGATTCCAATTCTGACAAGACACCAAGCAGGGAATTTAAAAGATTTTTTCACTCACACATTGTCATTGGTCAGTGGCTCACAGCTCCACGTCAGTGGGCTCAAACCATTAGAGAGAATCAGGATCACCTGGAAAACTTGTCTTACTAGTCATTTTACTATAAACATTTTTAAACACACAGGAAGTTAGGATGATAGTCTACTCAACAGCCAGGCGTATAAGATACCTCCCACCAAGATTCAAAAATTAACATTTTGCCATATATGTGTGTACACACATAAGCATGCATCTGTAATTGCTGAACCATTAAAAAGTAAATTACAGACATGATACGAACACCTAAACAATAACCCAGAAACACTTCATCACGAAGTCCCCGAAATTAATGGCATCCTGGGCATAACCACGACACCGTGATCACACCTAACTGAATTAAAAATAACTTCCTAAGATCATACAACACTCAGTCTATAACCAAGTTTCTAGGGAACTTCAAAACACAGAACAAAACTAAAAAGCAAACCTTGCTGGCCAGATTTCCAAAAATGTTTATTCAGCTAGGTGATGATCGTTGACTGACTAATTAAGAATGTTTGTCTTGCCAATAACTGAAATGCAGTTCACTCTTTGTACCTGAAAATTGCTTGGTGATTTGCATGGCACTTAACAGTCATTATTTCATGTGATGCTCTTAGCAGTGCTACTCTAAGGTAGATAGGAGCCATGAGGCAACTGGGACCAAGAATTGTTGTCACCTGCCCAGGTCCTGTGGGTAAATCTCAGTGGCAGCTTGAATTCCAAATCTGGGGTAAGGGACAAAGCACTGCCTTGAGTCTGGAACTGGGAATCCTGGCTCTCCCTCTGCTTCTAACCCTGCCTATGGGACTTGAAGCATTAGACCAAGTTTCTCTGGTCTTCGATGTCTTCACCTGTAAAGTGAGGAACTCAGTTGATTGTCTCTAAGATCCTTTCCACTTCAGTCTCTCTTGGATTCAATGCATTTCTTATCCCTCCTCCTAAATCCTTTACTCATCTCCATTTGGTTCTGTAGCCAATGTGTACAGGGTTTTATTGAGTCATAGGGAAATACCCACTGATAAAATGTTGATGAGAAGAGATATATTTGACAAAAGTCTTCCTGCTTGCTATGGCCAAGCATGTCCAGGTCCCTTAAACTCAAGGAGGGTGTGAACCAATATTGAGAAATTCCTTCACTAAGTCACATGGGACAGGGGATGTGTGAGGATGACTCTCTTTCTTCTGCCTGAACCGGGAAGGTGGCCCTCTGGAGAGAAGCCAGTGGGCCAGGGTGCCAAACATTTGCCTCTGATGCTGGTTGCCTTAAAGCAGCACATGTTAGAGAAAAGGGTGAATCTCTACAGAGGTGCAGGAGCCCATGTCCCCTCTTCCTCACTCCTTGAAAAGAAAACTGCGAAACTCTAAGAACACATTCCTGGCAAAGTCCACAGCTTCTAAACAGAAAGGATAGGTTCAACTAGAGACCACCCCTGTTTCATTAACAAGTGACCCCGGCTTCCCTACCCTTCCCTGTATAACGAAGGCTCCAGCTGCCTTAAACCCCTGCCCGGTTCACCCACATCCCCCGGAACTGTTCCACGCAGACCTATGGTCTGACAGGTAAGGACCAGAACTATTTAAAATTCGTCACTTGGAGGAGACTTTAATTTTATATGGATTGTGTGAATTTTTTACAACCAGACATATTCATGCATTGCTTATGTAATTAAAAATAAATAATTAAAATCTTTGACAGCTGATGGGTTTTTCTCTTTGGTCTCTCAAAGACAAAGCAATCCCCAGGGTGCAGCAAAAGGCTCTGAGGTTTTCACGGGTGTGAGTGTGTGTGTGTGTGCGTGTGTGTGTGTGTGTGTGTGAGAGTTGAAGTGGGAGGAGATGGTATGGGCTCATATTTACAGGAACTGAATAGAAATGGTCCGGTGGTGCTCAGACAACAACAGTGATAATGTCTAAGCACTTAGATACAGAGCATGGGCACATTAAAGAACAAGATGAAAGCTAAGGCTGCGTAACCGTGGCGAAAGCTGGACCAGTGGTGGGAGGCGGGAGAGAAAGATGTAAAGAACCAGTTCCTCTAATTCTGTCTCTTTCCCTCAGCCTCTCATGACCTCTCTCGGAGTATCCTCTGCTCTTTACCCTCAGTGCTGCCAGACCCGTCCAGTTGGGAGGCGTGTCCTCATAATGTCACTCAGATCATCCCCCACCAAGGGTCTGCGCATGCTCCTCCTTCAAAAGTCCGTTTTCCTCATTAGGGAGTTAATCACCACCAGCAGCCCGTCCCAGGGCCCCTCACGTCTGAAGACGCCCTGTGCGCCATGGGAGTCTGATCTGGTGCTACCCCGTCTCAAGCATTCTGTCCACCAACCCTGGATATTGAATTGCCATTTGTTTGCTATGACTTCAATATTTAAGCTTCACCATTTGTGTGTACATGTTAACAGTTTGCGTTAATGCAGCAATTCTTTGCTTTTAAAAAAGCAGCTGGTCCTTGTCCTTTAGGGAAGGAACTCATCCCAGCAGTCAGGGTGACTGCCCTGAAGTCATAGAAGCCATCAGCCTCACAGAGGAGAATTAAAATCAAGAGCTTCTCTCAAGAAGGAGTCACACACTCTAGGAATGAGCCCTCCTCGTGGAAAGTCAGACGGGGAAGTGACCTGCACGCTCAGCTGGCCGATGCCCTGGTCCTCAGAGGGTCTCTGGGTGATCTGGTTTTAGTGACACAACCCTACCTCCTGGAATCACCTGAGGTGGACAGCATCCCTCAAAACCATGGGACTAGAAAGGACAAGTTTTAAAACCTCAAGACTGAATAAAAGGCATTCAGAACAATGAAGGCAAAGACGGTCAGGTCAGCCTACACCTGGTGTGACGTGAGCATAGCTGCTGTCAAGCCAGCTTGCCTTAGCAGCTAAGCACACAGACACTGGAGTCAGAGGCCGCGGTTCTAAGCCTACCTTTGCCATCAGCTGCAGACTTTTGTCAAGCCACTGAATCCCTCTGTCCCCCAATGGTCCCCAGGTTGGAGTTGGTCACACAGACCTCTGGTTGTAGTCTGGGATCTGCTGCTTCTTAATTGTGTCATGTGGGCACGTTATATAGCCTTTCTGAGCACCAGTGTTACCATCTGGAAAAAAGTGACATTACGAATATCTCCTTGCAGGGTTGTTGTCAGGATTTAGAAACAACAGATACAAAGCGCCTGGTACAGAAGGTAATCAATATACTAGTCATCCATCACTGCCACTCATGATCATGTGATGATGGCTCGATAAGCTATCACCTTGAGGGCAAGGACTGTGTCTTTTGACCTTGGCGCCCCTCCTCCACCACTTTGTGACATGATGAAAATACTCAACACTATATTTGTTTGATGAATTTTTTTAAAGCAAGCATCTCCTTCCATTTGATGGACAGAAAGAAGGACTGTGAAGTAGTGGGCTCTGGAAAGAGACGCCAACCCCAGCCCTCACTGGTCATGTCATATTGGCAACTCTGGAGGGCATGTGACGGTGTTTGGCTGCCCCCATCTGAACCCCTTTCCATTGGGGGGGAATTCCCTCCCTGATAAGGGGTGGAAGCAGCCTTTCAGAGGAGTTGAAAGGAGCACTTCCTTTCCTAGCCTCCCTTGCCGCTGCAGCCCACATTTATGCTCTCCTGGTCAGACCACTTGGCCAAATTTTTACATGGAAGCTGACGAGACAAGAAAGAAGGGACAGAGGGCAGTGGGAGTCATGACAGCTGAAAAGCTGAATTTCTGGCACAAAAGAGGAATGGGGCTTGCAAAAATAGCAGAAGCAGTCTAGCCGAGTACCTGCACAAAAATGGCAGTGGTGCGTGTCCTGGCATCTAGTCCTCTGGAAGAGTGGCCGTGGTCTGCTCATCAGACCAGTTCTGCAGTGCAACTGTAGGCATACCTCTGGAAGCTTGGCCCTGGTTCTCTGTGAGCTTCCCCAAATCCTTTTAGTATCCTGTTTCTGCTTTACCAGCCAGAGCAATCTTCTGGAGTTTGCAACCCAGAATCTGACTGATCCAGCAAGGTGCTTACTCTCTGCAGTTGTTTCCCCATCTTTACAACAGGGTTAATTCCTTAGGGATAGAAGAAGATACTATACGTTCAGTGTCTGGCATCAGAGTACTCAGCAAATACTATTTCCTTAAACACAAGTCCAAGAGCAGTCAGAGCCTCAAGCTACAGTGTTACTTATATTCCTTTTTTTTTTTTTTTTTTGCGTTACACGGGCCTCTCACTGTTGTGGCCTCTCCCGCTGCGGAGCACAGGCTTCGGACGCGCAGGCTCAGCGGCCATGGCTCACGGGCCCAGCCGCTCCGCGGCATGTGGGATCTTCCCGGACCGGGGCACGAACCCGCGTCCCCTGCATTGGCAGGCGGACTCTCAACCACTGCACCACCAGGGAAGCCCCTATGTTCCTTTTTGACATTTGATTACATGTGCATCTTGGGGATCCACACAGTTCTAGAGAGATCCCAGCTTACTGGTTGGTTCTCTAGCTAGAGTGAAAGCAAAAGGCCAGGAATAAACTGTGCCCCAGGTTCACACGCAGAATCATTCAGAGCCATCGAGAGTGATCTGTGTGACCTGTGACTCCAAGATGGGACCAGCTCTTGCCCTCAGTTCAAAGAAATCACAACTAATATCTCCAAATTTCCCGGAATCCTACAGATGAAATGGGATAATCTTGACGTGAATAAATACGCTTTTAATGTTTTCAAGAATATAATTTCTTCCATTTTTAAAATTTGCTAAAACTGGGGATAAGAAACAGTTACATTTATTATCTCTTGTCATCCATTGTGCTCACAGACTGGTTTTCGCTCCTTTGTTAAGGCTCCTGCACCTTCACAATATTGGCACCAGGGGGAGATAAAGAGCCACGTGCTCTGCCTAGGGAGCCTTGACAGAAATTCTAGGTAGCTTGTAACTGCTTTAGACTCACCTTGTGGATTTGTAGATGATTTTGAAATCTGTTAACTATAAGAAAATGAAAGGCACTCAAACTGGCTTAAGCAAAAAGGGGTAATTCATTAGATGTATAGCAGGGTATCTCACAGAACCCAAGGACAGTAAGGACAGCCAGATCTCTAAAGAATCCTTCTCTGCATTTCTCTATGACCACATGAAGCCTTGTCCCTAATCCTCTCAGCCACCCCCTCCATTCTTTCCTCCTAGATAGCTACAGGGATTGTTCCCTTGTTTCACCTTCCCTGTCCCTCTTATCTAAAGCAGCAGCCTCTCAACCCCATCAATCTCCATGGCCCCAGTGGCTTTCTTTTCCTTCACAGCACTTATTACTGCCTGAGCGCATAGCGTGTGTTTAATTATTTTACGTCTCTCCTTTGCCTCACTAGAAAGTAGACTCTATGAGGAAAGGGGCTGTGTTTTAGTCACTGTTGTATCACTTGTGTCCAGAAGAGGGTATGGTGCATGGCAGGTGCTCAGTGAATACCTTTGAATGAGGAAAGAAAGGAAAGAAAGAAAGAAAGAAAGAAAGAAAGAAAGAAAGAAAGAAAGAAAGAAAGAAAGAAAGAAAGAAAGAAAGAAAGAAAGGAAGGAAGGAAGGAAGGAAGGAAGGAAGGAAGGAGAAAGAAAGGAAGGAAGAAAGAAAGAAAGAAAGAAAGGAAGAAAGAAGGAAGGAAGGAAGGAAGAGAAAGAGATAGAGAAAAAAAGAAAGGATGGAAGAAAGAAAGAAAAGCAAGAAAGAAATCAAGAAAGAAGGAAAGAAAGAGAGAGAAAGAAAGAAAGAGAAAGAAAGGAAGGAAGGAAGAAAGAAAAGCAAGAGAAAGAAAGAAAGAAAGAAGGAAGGAAGAAAGAGAAAGAGATAGAGAAAGAAAGAAAGAAATCAAGAAAGAAAGAAAGAAAGAAGGAAAGAAAGAGAGAGAAAGAAAGGAAGGAAGGAAGGAAGAAAGAAAAGCAAGAAAGCAAGAGAAAGAAAGAAAGAACCCTCCTTGCCCCCACCAGTGTTGTTCTCTGCATCTGAGTGCTCGTGGAAGACATGGCTACCTAGCACAGATCTCTGTGACCACCCCCTCCTCACTTAAGCTCCTAGTTATCAACTAATTTAGTTTCTTAGTGAGATTCTTGAAGATAAAAAGAATCTAATTGGCTCTGTCCAACCTACAAATGAGTTCCTTTGGAGTCCACCCTAATTCCAAAGACCTTTGCTTGCAGAATGGGGTTCAAAGCACCAAAAGGCAGCCAGGACTGTGGCCAGAAAGGATGTGCATCCCTATGTCAAAAACCATCATGGGCACAGCCTTGGACAACCAGTCATTGGTTTTCGTGATTACATATACGCACGCAAAATTAAATAAAACTCACATGGATGTGTCCTTCTTCATGAATTCCCAACTGTTCCTACAAAAGCCCTCCTAAGTGAATCTTCTCAGGTGCCCTGATCGGAAGGCTAAACTTTACATGAAACCTGAACCCCAACTCAGCAAGTAAGCTTCTCCCTTGATAGGTCTTTCATGCTGTGGTTTCCATCTCTCCTAAGAAACCCTTCAACCATTTTTCTGCTGGTCATCCACGTGGTTATGGGCTGAGCTCTTTTCATCCATAACTCTCCCCCATACCAGTTCTCTCCCCGTCTTGTCCCAGTTAGCTTTAAAATGGGACAAAACCTGTACTGTGAAACTCCTTGTTTCTTTCTCACCCACCCCTCACAGAGAAGAAAAGCATCTCAACCAGCTTCCTCTTCGCTTGATCTAGAGTGGAGTACGATCACTGCAGTATCGATTAATTAACAGATTCCTGGTCTGGTTGCCCTGGCAATGCTCGCCAAAGCGTCAGAACCCTTCCGGAGCAGCATGTCCAGCAGGAAATTAACTATTTTCTTCACACACGTAAGTCAAGTGCACAGAGCACCTGGTGCAGAGATGGGCACCGAGGGGACACACTGTAAGCACTTGCTGACTAGCTGACAGCACCTCGGCCAACGAAGACGGTGCTGGGTCTGCTGCCTTGAACATCTGAAGGTGTTTAGAGCTGGTGGCTGAGACACCATCTAAGGGGAGTAGCAGCCAGTGTGATTGTACAAGAGCATCAGCGTGGTGCTAACACCTTAGAAATAATCTAGAAGAGCAGAGAAAAGGCTATCAGCCCTTTGCCAGGCTAGGCTGCCACTGGACCGGAAGCAGGGGGGGCTAGATTGATTTCTTCTGTACCTGTCGTTTTCACTACCGTCTCTCGAGGCAGCAGGGAAGACTTTCCACGTTGAACCTCAGTCTTGGCAGTTCCCCCAGAGCAGGCCATGAGCCCAACACATGCTAGGTCAGATGTCCAATCAGGAAAGTCTCCCTCACCCAAGTGTGAGTAACAGAGAACGCTAACTGTATAAATAAACACAAGTACCAGCTTTCAGCTTAGTTATAGACAAGCCTGATACCCCCAGTTTGTTTCTTCTGAAGCTATGTTTATGGCTCCAGTCTTTAGGAAAGGTGAGTCCGCCGAGGTTCATCTCAAATTCAGGTTTAAACTGTTTGCTCCATTACATGCCCAATCACTGACTGCTTCTCACATTTCTTTTGAAGATAAAGAACGGAGAGGTTGAGGCTCACTCAAGCTAGCCTACCTGAAGGAGAGTTTATCGAAAAGATACAGAACTCACAGTCACCTGACCCAGTCAAAGAAGAAGCTAATGTCATAAATACAAGCAAGATGATGGAGCTGGGACTGGGCCAGCTGTGGCCCAAATGGCAGTAGGAGACGGATTTGAGAGACATTATGGGGAAAACCACCAAGAGCATGTAATTTGCTGAGAGAGCCAATGCACATACTTAACCTGTATGAGTTAATCTATTTTACATGACAGAGAGAAACTGGTTGAAGAGGAAGGTAATGTTAACTCTAACCAGGAAAGACGTCATAGGGAATGTGGCTCTGAACTGGGGCTTATTGAAAGATGGGTACATTTGGACATGCAGGAATGGAGGAGAATGGGGACTCCAGATGTCCCCTAGGAATATGTTTCAGGGTTCAGAGGATGGGTCGTCACACTAGTGTACTTTATACATAGCCTTCTAATTACCCAGTGAGGAGTAAAGCCGGAAAAAATAAATCAGGTAATATGGAAAGTGCACAGAGGTATTCATTTAACATTGGCCAATGTGTATCGGGTGTCTCCTCTGTGACAGGCACTGTGATTATACACAAATTGACGTCACACAGGCGCTGCCCTGAAGATGCTTTTGGCCCAAGCTCACCATATTCACAGCCCATGGAACAGTCTCTAAAAGCAGAGTCTGAAGATCACCCGTATCAATGTCACCTGGGCAGCTTGCGCCAAGTGCACATTCCCAGACTTCTCCCAAGACTGACTGAATCTGACTTTCTGAACTAAGACCCCAGAATCTTCCTTTAAAGCAGATTCACCAGGGAGTGTGTATGCATCTCAAGCATGAGAATGGAGTCGGGGGCAGAGGACAGAATAAGTATTTTCCAAGTGACCGTGCCCCATATGTGACAAGCATTTTACATAGTAGTTCATTTACTCCTCCCAACAACACTACCGTGTTATTATTATCTCCATTTTACAGATAAAGAAACCAAAACGCAGAGAGGTTAAAGGTTTTACCTAATGATACAACTCATATGTTTTAAAAAATAGAGGTTCCACGGGTGAAATCTCCTCTTTCACAATAGAAATTTTTTTTAAGTTCACTGTAACAGTCAAAAAATTGAGGCAGGCCACCAACTTTCAGCTCACCAACAGAATGACATTAGTCCATTGGATGAAAATGTCCAGTGAAGATCTACTGTGATTCTCCCAACAGAGACAAGCAGGTATCGTTCCCATGGGCATCTCCAGGACAGGGGGAGCAGTCAGGGAGAGAAGGAACAGAAGGAATGGGGGGAATCAGAAAAGAAGAAAATAGACTTAAAAATTGAAAAACTGAGTCAGGTGGGACCGAAAATCACCAGAAGGGCCACTTGAGGACTCCCATGCTATCACTTGGCAAAGTCATCGATTTGCAGATAAAACTGCTTCCCCTTAGCACTGAGATTCAGTGGGAACTCAGTGGTCCAGAAGTATAGACCGTGCAGAGCCACTTCGAACAGGGAGAAACAGCAAGCAAAAATATCAACTCTCTTTCTTCCCCCTCCACCGCCATTTCAATATAACCTCCTGGGTCAGGCACTCCCTGATCCTTCGCAGATTGCAGACCATACTCAGCAAAGTAGACACAAACCCAGAGAACCAAATCTACAATGACACCACTGGGAGTTAAGAGGAGAGAACTGCCAGGTAGAATAAGTAGGACTGAGCCTGCAGCAGACAACAATGGACGTTTAATTTCATCATGCAGGAGAAGATTGGCAAGCATGTCCCAACTGGAGCGGATTATTGCAGTGGAGGTGAAATATTTCATAGGATATTTTCAGAGGGAGATGCATGCAGAGGAAACTGTTCCAAATATATATAGTTTAAAATATCTTTGCAGTAACAAGCTAGGTAGGAGCATGTGGGTAATTGATACATACGCATGAGAGCATAATTAAGAACTATAAGACCTGGAAGATTTTCAAGCTCTATGGCAATTATAAATGATGAAAAAGTATGCTTTCTTGGGGTGTAGGGCTATTATTCAAGCATCTCGCCTCATTATAAGAGCTGGAACTTACATAGCACTGCACAGAAATGGAATAAACAAGGGGTGACTTGTCATAAACTAATAATGACTCCTGGCTTTGTGTTTCTCCAAGAGTCATCCCACACAAGATCTTATTGGATCCCTACATGTATTAGTTTTCTATGGATGCTGTAACAAAATTACTACACGTTTAGAGGCTTAAAATGACATTTTTTTCTCTTACAGCTCTGGAAGTCAGAAGTTCAAAATGAGTCTTGCCGGGCTAAATCAAGGTGTCAGTGTGGGGAGGGGGGTGTCCCTTGTGAAGGCTCAGGGAAGAATCTGTTTCTTCCCTCTTCCAACTTGCAGTCCTTGGTCTGTGGCCCCTTCCTGCACCTTCAAGGTCAACCACATAACATCTTCAGGTCTCTCTCTGCTTTTACTACCACATCGCCTTCTGTCCCTCTGATCTCCTGCCTCCCTCTTATAAGGACCCCTGTAATTACATCAGACCCATCTGGATAATCCAAGATCATCTCCCCATCTCAAGATCCTTAATTTGATCACATCTGCAAAGTCCCTTTTGCCATATAAGGTCACATAGTCACAGGTGCCAAGGATTAGGATGTGAAAATCTCTGGGGGACATTGCTCAGGTAATCACACTCCAAAAATCCTGTGAAGCAGGCACATAAATCCCATTTTTCAGAGGAAGAAACTGAGATCCAGAGGCTGCTTGACTTGCCTTTGTTGGGTAGTTTCATTCGTGTGTCCCACCAGTATTTACTGAGTGTCTTCTGTGTGGCAGACACTACTGTATCCACAGTGAAGGAAAAGGAGCTTACATGGAACAATAAACAGTTATTTAAAGATCCACATAGATACAAATATGTTTGTGTTGTAAAGGAATGGGACGGTAGGAAAGGAAAATAACAGAGGAATCATCAGAAAAATAACAGAGGAATCATCATGTAGATTTGTGGGGAGTGAGGTCAGGGGAAGCCTCCCTGAGAAAGTGGTATTTATGCCAAGACCTGAAGATGTATGGGGGGAGATAGTGAAAAGGAGAGGGAACAACATTCAATCCTGAGGGAGCAGAGAGTGAAACTACTTGGAGTGGGGAGGAATCTGCAACTGCAGGAAAGACCAGCATGGCTGGAGCATAGTGGGAAGATGTCACCTCTGCCTGGAAGCTTTTCCTGATCCTGGACTATGGACCCTCCTTGGACTTACGTGAACCCTTACACTTACCCCTCATTAGAACACCATGTTGAATTTAATTCTCCTTAACTAGACTGTGAATTATGGATAACTAGACTGGGTCTATTCATCTCTGAATACCCAGCCTTGCACAGTTTTTGGCATGATGTACGTGCTCAATAAACACTCATGGAATAAATGTACAAATGAGTAACGTACGGTATTTGGATCCTTTTCTGTCCCAGGACCTGCCAACTCAGACCACAGGCCCATAAAGACAGAGTCCTCCAGCCCTTCCAGACACGAGGGCTCCTGCAGCAGTTGGAGGCCTCTGTCAAATGGAGAAGGTGGTAAGAAAGCTGATTTGCCCACAAGTAAATAGCTGTTGTAATTATGGAACATTATTCTCAACAGACCAGCAGACGGAAGAGAATTTGCATAACAGACGTGCTTATTCATGGAAATGTTTGTGATTTATCTACCGAAGCAGATGAAGACCCTAAAATTAAAATGTGGATGCCAGCACCAGGAAGCCAAATGCTCGCTTCATCCTCTTCTCAGCAAGGTACACACTCTGCCAACAGGTCAGATTCAGCATCTTCAGATCCCTTTACGTGGGGAGCTCTGGAGAAAGTGCAGATCTGAGAGAGCGGCACAGAAGGAAGGATGAAGAAATGTACAAACAGCCCAGCATTTTCCTCTATGCCGAGAGGTCGGTGCTGCCAATGCTGGTGGGTACCTGGCATGAGTCGGGTATGAACTGGAAGCCTATCTCCAGAGCCCGTCTTGGAGAGGCATGGAACAAATGAAACCTGGCAAAGCGAAGTTAGTAGGTTCTGAAACACATCAGATCTTTGCATATGTCAGAATCATTTCAGTGATTTTTTTCTGAAAATGCAGGTTTTGTGAAAACCTGGATTTTCATGTCTTGGCTGCAGAGTTTCAGATTTCAGTGGTGAATGAAGGTGCCGTCCTGCACACCCAGAGAAGCAGCCACTCTACAGTTCAACCAACAGAAAATCATCTGTGAGCTGGGAGAACGTGTCATGCCCTGAAAGTGCCGTATGTTCAGATGAAGAGGGTGACCTACGGGCCCCTGGAAGCTGTGTGATTAAAACTCTCCAGGAGATCTGACGTGAGGTCCCACTGGTAAGACACACTGAGGAGGTTAACCAGGTCCTCTACAGCATGTCAATTACCCAAACCCCAGAGTACACTCTTTTAAACCAAGTAAACAATCAAGAAACTCAGTTTTGAAGCAAAACTGAACTCCTTTAAAGACAACTTCCCTTATGAATGGGCTTTAATAGTGAGAGCTCTTACAAACCATTTGGAGACCAAGTTGCGGGGAACAGATATTCCCCAAATGAAACTTCATAAATGTGGGGTTCTGAGGGAGAAATTCACACTTGAAGTTAAAGACATGGGGTTTATCTTTAAGGTTTTGTTGCTTCTAAAAAATTAACTTCGAAATGCATATTAACAACATCTAATTGTTTACTTGTCTTTAAATAAAAAAACTCTTTGTGAGGGGTGGAAAAGCTTTCCATTTCAAAATCCCAAACTCTTAACTCAAAGGTTGGTCTTGCTTAAGGCCCCTGCACACTTTCTATTGTTTTTGGCTTAAAGGATATTCATCTAAGCTCCCACAGGCTGCCAGCAACATTAAAGGCAGCATCTATTAGTGAAATAAACCAACACAGGTGGCTCTTTAAGGGCAGGGCAAATCACAGAGGATCTCTTTGATCAGACCTAATGGGAATCCACACTCCTGATGCGGATCAAGTGTCGAAAAGGAAATCTTCTCCGGAGTAAATTGGGCTGTGGGAGCAACTGGGAGAGCGCACACTGGTGAATTACTGGCCCTCTTCGGACACCCAGAGAAGCAGCCACTCAAAAACGCAATCAACAGAAAATGATCTGTAAACTTAGCTCGGCCTGCTACAAACGCTAAATGTGTTCAGATGAAGATGATGTCACACAAGCTCAAGCAGATGGATGGAAGTAACTGACAGCTGATCAGGGCGCAGCCGGAACGCAGAGCTGTCCGCCACTGCGGAGCGCCGACCAGGGGGAAAACGGGAGCGCGCATCTGGCAGCGCAAATATTTAATCACTAGAAAGGCCTGTGCTGCAGCGGCCCAGACTCGTCTCACTTCCTGGGCTTTAAGTCTGTTTAGCCATCTAATGATTTGTTTGCTTTTCCAGGTTCCCAGATGTAGTGCCTCTTGGAGGATGGACACAAGCCTCTGGTCACCCTAAAGGGGGCTCCTTCAGATGGATGAGTTCCCAGGATACATTACAAGCACATGAGCATGGTGATGGGGACCCAGTTGCCCAGATCACTTCCGGGTGCCCTGACCCGGGTTATCTGACCAGCTGCGTCTTGAACTGCGGAAGTCCCACCGCCATACAGACCCTCAGAGGCCCAGCCAGAAGCTGGTCTCTTCTCTTCCTCAACCTCACTGCCTCTTAATAAGGGGACTTCCAACATGCTTTATTTGTCTGAAAGAGCATCTGATTACGTTTGATCTAGGATACAGAAAGTTACAAAGGCATTAAGGAGGGGTGCTGAACATATCTGAGAAATGACAAGAAACCTTGGGAATTGGCTACTCAGAGACTGCCTTTGGCTGGTAGGATACAGACATGGGGTGGAGGGAAAACTTCTCGAATGTAGAATGCGAGGGTCGGAAGCATCTGAGACTCCTGTTCTAAGGCTGGGTTTCTTCCCTGTCTTATGAAGGCCGAAGACTCCTCTGTCTTAGGAGTAACTGACCATGCTCAGCTCAGCCCTGCCCTCTACCTCCCCGGGGGCGAGGGGCTGCAGACCACCTGTGCTCGGCTCTGACACACACACACACACGCACGCGCGCGCGCACACACACACGGTCTATTTCCAGGCCAGCGCTATGTGGCTGATTGGGTTTGGTATTATCAAGCCCACTTGGTTGACGGACCTGATGCTACATCCTTCAACCTGGTCTCTATTTGTAATAAAAGATGACATTTGGACCCTAGTTTTATTTTATTTTTCAACTTATTAAGAATCTGGACAAAGAAGAGGTGGGCTGTTTACTGGGAACCCCGACAGTTTTGGTGGAAATGGCACAGGGTTTGAGGCCAGGAGCCCAATTTTTAAATTCTAGCCCTATTTCCTAGTCTAGGGGCTTGGCCAAGCCATCAACTCAGCAGTTCTCCAAGGGTAGTCGGTGGACCCCCGTGGTTTCAGGATCCTTTCAGGGGCCCTGCAGGGCCAAAACTATTTGAATAATAGTACGGAACTGTTCTCGTCCTTTCTTGTGCTGACATTCACAGCGGCGATGCAGAAGCAGTGGCAGGTAAACAGCTGGCGCCTTAGGTTCAGCCCACTCCTCCCCACCCGTACCTGCCATCATGTTCTACACCACCACACATTTGCAGGAGAACAGGGGGGTAACAGCAAATTTCATTTAAGAATGTCTCTGATAAAGCAGTAAAAATGATTAATTTGATTAAATCTCGGCCCTTGATCTCATACCTTTTCAGTATTTTGCGTGAGGGAAGTACACATGAAAAGTGCCCCTGGTGAGACACCGTCCCATGAACAGCTTTCCTTAGCACCCTGGAGGGCAGATTTCCAGCAGGTTCTGGAAGGCAGAACTTGAGCACGTTCCAGAGCTGAGCTCTGCAGCAAGTCTGCCACTTTGCCTGCACCCCAGTGGCTTCTCGGCCGTGCAGGGACACAGCGTGCCCTCCCCACCAAGGCCTGGATCAGCTCTGGGTGGGGGAAGGGAGTTACTTCTTATCTCAGGCCTAGGGGTAGCAGATGCCCTTCTATCTGCTTTTGTGGCATTATTTAGCCCTCTCGTTACTTTTCACTACCCCGTCTCTCGTTACTCCAATCCCCCGTTATAGTTAAAAAGTCTTTATGTAAAAGACCCCTGTTCACCTTACTGTGTGGTTTCTCTCTCCTGATATGACCCAGATTGATACCCGTACAATAAGATGGTTTCCTCCACATCCCCTAGAAAGGAAGCCCCCGGTCCAACAGCCCCCTGAATGTTCAGTAAGTTTCCATGGTAATAAAAAGGGGTTTTTAAAACCACTGCCCAGAGGGCTCGTCTTGCATAGTGTGAGTCAGAGGGGTGGGAGTTAGGAGGGGACCTTGCCTTGTTCAGTGATGCCCCGTCTGCTTCTGAAACAAAATGCCTTCTCGTGGAGAGGGCTGAGGCAACACTGAGGAGCGAGAAGCAGCTCTGAAGTCACCCGTGAAGCCTCCTCTTCCTTCTCTCTCTTCCTTTACCTCCTGCAGGACCCTCCCAAGGAAGGACGGCTGGGGCAGCCTGAGGCTCTGGGGAAGCTGCCTCTACACACCCGCCTGTCCCCGTCACACGCTCAGCCTGGCCTTTGTCTGGGTCTCTGATGACGTGAGGTTGCACGGGGCAGCCTCCTCCCCTCCCCTCCCTTCCAGAGTGGCTTGATCTGCAGCCACCAGGGTGTGGGTTGACAGCAACTTGGAGGAAAAGGCACCTCTCAGGCCCTTCCGGGATTCTAAGAAACCTGAGCGGGAGGTCCGGAAAGAGTTGAGTCATGAGGGCCTACCACTTCCTGTGGACCTCGGGTAGGTCATTTACAATCTCTGAACTCCTTCCCATTTCTACTCCTGCCAATCTGTCCACTGCTAAGCTGTTGGAACAATCTCTCTCCAAATCACCCTCTATCCTGCTGCAACCACTTGTCATTATAGCACTCACCCGTCTCCTGATGAATCCACGTTTCAATACTCTGTCCTTTCCCACGTCCTTCCTTCTACCGAGCTCACCCTTCTGTCCCTGGATCCGTCTCTGAGCATTCAAACTAAGTAGCACGTCCTCCAGGAACTCTTCCAAGACTCCCCAAGTCAGTCTGAGCTCCCCAGGTGTGCTTTTGCCCCCTACACTGGGCTACTTTCTTGTATTTTCCTCCAAGCAGACTGCAACCTCCTGAAGAACTGGAGCTGAATTTTCATCTCCATGTGTTAGGATCTAGGCCAGCACCTATATGTCTATTTAAAAAAAAAATCTAAATAATAAAATAAAACCAAATAGAGTAAGTAAAGTAAAATAAAATAAAGAACTACCTGCCTTCTCTGTGCTTGGGGTTACTGAACAGACATCAGCTGTTACAAGTGCCTGGTCAGGCATCATTTTACAAATGAAGAAACCGAGGCCCAGAGTTTAGGTGACTCGATTACATGCCACAGCTAGTACGTGACAGAGGCGGGACTCTGACCCAGGTTTCTTTGCACTCAGACACGTAGTGTCTCGTGGATGACTTTCAGAAGAGGCTATGGGAAGGTGATGGTGAGAAAGTTGGAACACCGGTCAGGCCAGTGAGGAGAGCATGAGATTCTGTCAGGTGGTTGCTGAAATCACTTGACTTTCTGTCCTTTTAGGACAAGGGGAGAGAGCGGCAGGGTCGCTGGGAACCTCTCCACAATGTGTGGTCTTAGGCATTGCTCAGCCCTCTGCATGGGAGCTGACCCACCTGACGAGGGCTGCTGGGGAGGGGTGTCGTGAGGGGCCCACTCCACCCACCATGCGTGTAGACACAGCACCCGTACCTCAGCAGCCAAGCTACAGAGTTGGAAGCATGCAGTCGTCCTGCCCCCAGCCCCAAGCTCCCCATTCTGGTCCCAGGTGTCATGGGGGAAATTACCTTGCTGCACGGGTGTCTTCCGACTCCTCTACCAGCAAGTCACCAAACAGAAGGGCTTGCGGACCAAAAAGCAGGAGCCTCAGCTCACGTGGTTGATTGGATCAATTGAAAACAGGGAAAAGCAAGGCAGGGAGAGACGGGGTCGTGAACACGCTTAGGATATTATGGAAGGTCCACACCACTGCATCCTGGGCTACAGAATGCTCGGGTGTCCTGTCCCTCTGCCACATCATCCCTTCCTGCTGACGGTGTGCTCACAAGCACCAGAGTTGAGGCTTTGAGCAAAAGACTGAAGGCTCTGGGCCCAACCACACAGGTGCTCTATCAGTGAGCCTCCGGCAGGGACGGCAGGGTACAGCTGCAGCTCGCCAGTTAGCTGAAAGCCATGGTGCTTATCTGCATTTCTAGGGGTTAGAATGGGACCAGGTGGGCGTCACTAATGGGCGGCTGATTGACGATTGAGTGCCTCGTGGGTCTCGTGTATGTTTGACGTATCCTGAATATTTGATGCTTCAGGTGCCTCATGTATATTTAGTGCAAAGCATGAATATTCAGAGCCTGCTCAGCGCCTCCAGCCCTTCCTAGATTCACGCGGTGGTTCGCTCTCTTTATCTATGTCTGACTTGCCTCTCAAGCCATGGGCTTCTACACTGAGTTTTATCTATCCTCCTTATTTGTTGGTTTCTCGTATTTTCTAGAGCAGAATCAAATATTCTCAAATAATCCGGCAAATGCATACGACTCCAGGTCTATCCACTAGAATAGTAACCCCCAACTATGAACCCTCCTTTACGATTTGCAAAGCTCTCTCGTGCTCACAATCTTATTTAATCTTTGCCACCAGCCTGGGAGGCAGGAGTCACCATCCCAAATCGGAACATGACTACACTGATACTCAGAGAGGTTAAATGAAATTCCTAAGGCCACACAACCTCACATCCAGTTGGTGGAAGAGGGGACGTAAGCTCATGTCCTCTGGCTCCTGGTCAAATGTGTTGCCCATTTCACCAGCCCACCCCTGGATCATTCTCACTCCGTTAAGGACCCCAACTTTCACAGTATGACTTGCAGAATTCAGACCTCTCCTCTCAGCTCCTGAGCCTCCTGGCATAGCCTGGCATAGCCTGATCTGAAGATACCGTCAGTTCTGGGAGCCTGGGTGTCGGACACACATGCACTCGGGCAGCAATGAGCAGCCCTGAGCAACAGTCTCCCAGGCCCCTTTCCAGGCAGTGCCTGCAAACCGTACTGCACCTTCCCAGCCACCAGAGTCCCCAGGAGACCTCCCTGCAGCTCCCCCCCCTCCAGAAGCTCCTCCCCGACCCAGAGGCAGGGGCAGTTTTAGGGGAAGAGTGCCTGCCTCCTGAGAACTCCACGGCCCTCCCATCATTAAAGCCATGGCCAAGGCACTCTAATAATCTCAGATTCCTCCCTTCTCAAGGAAGCCAAAGACCAGGAAAAGAATGTTCTGTGTGAGTCAGCCATCCGACCTGCACCCAGGGAACCCCAGACCATGCAAACTGGGAGAGAGGGTGAGCACGCAGCCCAGCCTTGCTGTGCAGCCTGAACCGGCCTACTTCTCTAAGCGTGTGCAATACCGAGGGTGAGAGAGCAGAGGCGCCAGCCTGGAGCCCCGCAACCTGTCCACTGGCTCTGCCTGAGTAAGGCCACTGCTGCCGCTGTGCAGCCTTAGCTGGGCTGCGTCTGTCATTACTGCCGATGAGCAAATCAGGCCACCAGCTGGGTGAGTGGAATGTCAAGCTTGGTGACATTCCCTCTTGGGGGAGACTTGATGTGAGGCCAATGGAAAGTCAAAACAAAGACAAAGATCATTTTGATCCTTTCATTCGGCCAAAAGGAAAATGAATCTGGCAAGCAAACCCTCTGTACGAAAGCCCCGAAATAGATGTTTTCCAAGCAGAACTGAAGCTTGGGTTTCAGGCATCAGAGCCTTATGGCCTCTGGTTTGCCCTGGTTCAGAAACCACTTAGCTTCTCCCCTGGGGGGCATCCTGGGGGGGCCACTGTAGAGTGGAGTCAGCCCCTCCTGTGGGTCCACAGTAAACCATAGCAGAGGCCTGGCTCAGTGCTAAGCAGCTTACCTACATGATCACACGTGATCCCCACCATCCTCTGGACCACAGACACATTGGCAACTGGCCACAGGTAACTTACACTAGTAAATGGTGGAGCTGGACTCCAGCAGGCATCTCTTTTCAAGCCCAGCCTGTACTCTCGGCAAATTTATCTCCAGCCGGAGGCAGATTTAGAAGTTATACAGTCCAACCTCCTCCAAGTGCACACATAGCTTTTGTAAACAGTTGAATTGAGAAGTTAGAGAACTCATCTAAGGCCCCATGGATTGCTCTTCAGGAGAACAAAAACCACCCAGACTCCCTGCCCAGGTGAGGCCTGCTCCTTTCACCACCCCACCCTGCCTGTTCTGGCCTCATTTCCTTCTGCAAGCCGGAGAAGCTGTCGAGGCTTAGGACGGAGATGAGGACTTAACAACCGGCCTTCAGGCCCAGGCCCAGCCGCCTCCCACTACTCACAGAGCTGCCACTGCCACCCTGAAAGCAAAAGTCTCTGGAACTTTCCTCAACTGGTTAATCCCTCTGGAAGGACGAATTCTGAATGTGTGAGAGAAAATGATGCCCAAGTCCCCGGAATGTCAAGATATGAAGAATGTCTTCAGGGAGAGCCTGATGAGCTTCTCAAAGGTGGTTTGAAAAGCCACAGTGCTCGGCATCAGAGTGAAACTATACCTTATGCAACATCAGAGGGACCCTTTTAGAGGAAAGTCGTTTGTCCCCAAGCAAACATTATGTACTAAATATTTTCCCCTAGAAACTCAATTAGATGCTGACTTTTTAAATGACAAGATTCACCTATTACTTCAAAAAGCATTCATTCATTCAATTAATACCAAACGTGGGTTCGGCACTAAGCCAGGCGCTGGGTTCTGAGGGTGAGTGGACTGAGTGCATCATCAAAGAGATGCATTTGAAACAAGGGCTTAAAAGCATAGTTTGCTCTTTTTCAGAAATGAATGATCTGTGTAAAATGAAGTACAGTACATCAATTAAAACCTGAGCAGAAAAAGGAGGCAAGAAAAGGGGAGTGAGTCCATGTGGGGCTGAAGGGGGCCTTTTGCTCTGAGTCAGGCTGTCAGGACTCTAAATCAGCTGGGGTTTCCCAGGTCGGGGGCTGAAGTTGTCATCTGCAGTCCAGCACCCAGGAAGCAGCCCTTGAGTGGGGACAGGGCGCCATCTAGTGTCTGCTCATCCGCAGCACATGCCATAGATGTGGGAAGGAAGGTGCTCCGCCCCCAACCTGAAAGATCAGGCTGAGGTCACACTTTCTGAAGTGCGTTGCCCAATGCGAGACACGCTCAGATCTTGTCTCATGAAACTCACCCTGTGAGGTTAGCATGTTTCTCGCCGTCTTATCGACGAGGCTGTAGAGATTCAAAAAGTCGACGTTCCGAAGTAACCCGTGAGCTAAGCAGTGATTTGAACTCAGTTCTTAGGACTCTGAGGTCCTTGCCTGCACCCTGCTGACAAGGAGAGGAAGGGCTGGAGAGGAAGGGCTTGAACGTCTCATGACCAAGCTTGAAGGCCATGGCTGCTGCCTCAGCCCCTCAGGAGAGGGTCCCGATGCCATGACAGAACTTGCTGGGCCCCTGCCTGCCTGTGCGAACTCGCTCACCGGCTCCCTCACGACAGAGCTAAGCTCCGCCCCTCGGAACCATGGCTGTTTCCCAAACACACCGTTCCCTTCCCTGCTTCTGTGTACTTTTTCTCCACGCGCAGAACCGTCTATCTGGAACCTCACCGTTCTCCCTTTACTGTCTTATCTAGTGCCTCTATCCTATAAGACGGCCACGCATCACCCCCCAGGAAGCTTCCCGCCGACTCTCTCAGGTTGGCCTGGGCACCTGTCTTCTGTGTTTCCCCAGCGCTCTGTGCATCCCCAACACAGCACGCCTCAGACCATCTGTCCGTCAGCTGTCACTCCAGTAAACTATGACTCTGTGTCCCCAGTGCCTAGCACGGTGCCCAACCATTATAGGAGGTTGACACATGTCTTCTGATGGATGGGTGAATGTTTGAACGGCTGGTTGGCTGGACAGGTGGAGGGGATGCAGTCCCACTGCCCAGCTGGCCTCACCATGCCAGGGCCTCATCAGCACCACGTGCAAACCAGCTGAGCCAATCAGCATGGAGCACCACTGTGAGGACATGGGTCTAACAGAGAGTAACCGCTTCCTTGCCATGGCTGTGCACTGGTCAGGCCTTCTCACTCCTAGCGTCAGGTCAGCTCTAGGTCACATCTAAATTATCCAACAGAGCTTCTGGAACAACTGCTGGTCAGTATGGTCTCCAGAGTTGCTTGGTCTGTGGTCCAGAAAAGCCCTCACTGACAACCTGGGCCTCTGACAAGTAAACCTTCTCCTGCTTCTGAAGTTCAAGGGGAGTGGAGGGCAGAGCCTGTGTCTGTGTGACGTGAGAGGAGCTTTAATAACAAGATGGCCCCTTTTGCAGGTGCCTGGCATTGGAGACGAGGGGTGCCCTCCAGAGGCCACACTTCAAGGAAGCAGTGATAGGTTCAGAGAGGGGAAGTAGAGGAAGAAGAGGAAAGTAGAAATGGGATATGAAACCTTGGGCGTTTCAGAGGAGTGGTCGTTGTGAGTGACTGTGTTTTAAAAACAAAACTAAATAATAATGGTTGTAAAGAAAGACTTGTCCTGCCTAAGGAAAACAAGAGCAGCTGCATTTACTGAGTGCCTACAGCATACCAGCGTTATTTAATCTTCATAATGACCCAGTAACGTAGACATTTTGGGCTCTATTTTACAAATGAGTAACCTGAGGTCCAATGTCATACAGCTAGAATGTTCCTGCCCAACCTCTCCTCACTTTCATTCCTGTTGGATTTTGTACGCCTTCAGTCTTCGGGACTCTGGGAGAGCGTTGGTAACTCGGGTCCTGGGGCCAGTGACCCCAGAGGGCTGTCTTTGCAGAGCTCCCCAAGAGCTGGACACACAGCTTACTCCTCCACAAAGCCAGGCAGAGCTGGCCCCCTTTTACCTACCTAGGGCCCACAAAACTAATTTTTTCCTTTTTGTCCATTATAAATATTTTAAAACATATATTTCATTGGGAAAACATCAGCTTGGAAATCCTGGAGGCTAAAATCATTTCTCTAACCCAGCGGGACAACAGAAGGAAAGCAGTGCTCTGTACAGTAAGCTGCTGACTGCGCTGCCCTGGGCCTTAACTGGTATCTAGAAGGTTCTCTCTGGTGACTAAGTTTTTGTACAAAACATGAGAGAAAGGAAAAAAGAAAAGCAAGGATAAATAAAGGGCAGGTATTTTAGTCCCCTCTTGCACTGTCCTTTTAGCAATTAGAGTCCTTTTTTTCTGAGAGTTGAAGGCTTAGGACGGGACCCCCAGGCGTGCTCTGCCTGCTTGGGCTGGACTTCTAGACAGCCCTAGCTTCTGGACTCCCTGACTCACCTGTCTTGGCACCTGAGGACTGACTGCTTGCTCCTCCGTTGCTGGGCTTCTGGAATGCAGACTTTCCACCTGTCTTGGTCATGATAATCACCTGGCTTTTAACTTCCGGAAATCACTGGTGTCCACCACTCACACCTTCTGCATAACTTCATCCGGACCCTTGAACGGTCTACCCTGTCCTAGAGCCTTACTTGCCCCCCATGCCCTGGGGTGACAGAAGATGGGGAGGGGATATGTGGGTGGGGACATGGCTTTGCCCCTCATCTCCAGTACTCAGCTTTGGGGGGGCGCAGAGGGAATCTGTGGGGGTGAAGGTTGGCAAGGCACAGGGTATCTGTGAGTTGCCACAGTGATACCTAAACTCGGGGGGTGAGGGTAACACACGAGGGACAGGAGGGCAGCTCAGACCACCACCAAGAAGCCAAACGGGGCGCTTTATCAGAATTAAGTGATCTGAATGCAGATCTCATCTGCACCAAGCAAAACCATCACACAAGTGTGATGAATGGAATAATGTGCAAGTGTCATGAACGGAATAATGGTACGACCTTCCCATCACCCCAAAACTCTGCAAGATGGCCTTCATGGTGCAAAGCAATAATAATTTAACTAAACCAAATATTTAAAATGGCAGGGTCTAAAGGTAGAAATAATGATAAGTAAATAGACATAAAAATCTTTAAAAGACTATATATGATGACTGTTTACAAAATCAGTAACGCCTCATGTATTAGAGCACATGGCACTTATGGTAAACCACTTCACATTTTATCATTTGGAATAAATAAAGGTTTTTATGCTTTGAAAGTGCCCCTTTCAAGCGCTCCTTCCTCCCGCACTGCCCGTCTACCAGGCTGTCAAACTTCCTTTAGTTCTGCCAATGGACACCCTTTTATCCCCTATTCAACCTCCTCCTTTAGTCTCCTATGGACCTGGAAACCAGGTAGTCATGTTTGTTAGAACAGTTTGTAAATTAATAATAAATAGAATTTTAGGGTTTCCCTGGTGGCGCAGTAGTTAAGAATCCACCTGCCAATGCTGGCAGCACGGGTTCGAGCCCTGGTCCGGGAAGATCCCACATGCCGCGGAGCAGCTAAGCCTGTTCGCCACAACTACTGAGCCTGCGCTCTAGAGCCCGCGAGCCACAAATACTGAGCCTGTGTGCCACAACTACCGAAGCCCGCGCACATAGAGCCCGTGCTCCACAACGAGAGAAGCCACCGCAATGAGAAGCCCACGCAGCACAACGAAGAGTAGCCCCCGCTCGCTGCAACTAGAGAAAGCCCAGGCAGAGCAACGAAGACCCAATGCAGCCAAAAATAAATAAATAAATAAAAATAATAACAATAATAAATAGAATTTTAATGAATGGCTCTGGGTCGCTAACTTATGAGTAAAATGCATGGACCTTGGGAAATGGCCACTGTTCTGATTTTCTGCCTGGGTTCTGGGTTGGTAGGGACGCCAGGAAAGTGAGGGATCACTGTAGCACAAAACATCGTATATACCGACCGTCCGCTGATTAACTCTACAATGCAGCATGGATTTGTTGTTCTTCTTTGAAGTAGATCTGATAGCCCATAGGTCAGGTAAACAGACTGACACCCATCACATGCAGAAGCCCTTTAAGAAGTCGGGTGTTTTAAATTCACTGGCACCCCCCAAATCCAACCATCGGGAGATACTGTCAGCAGAAGATCACGCAGTGACCTCAGATACCAGATCCAGCCCATCCCACCTGGACCCTGACAGCTCTGTTATGTTCTGTGCTCTTAAAAGTTCAATGTACCCCCGCCCCACCCCCAGACAGTTAAAAGTTAGCCGATCCCTCTACCAGTTTATAGATGCCGGTACAGATGCCTACAAACATATCATTCCCTCTTCAGGTCTTGAAACCTAGAATATTACCCCAAATGTGAGAACGCGGCATGTCTAAGGTCATTTAAGTTGGACACCTGTGGAGTCAGTATCGTATAAAGGAAAGAACACCAAGCCTGGAATCAGACTGCTTAGATGACGTTTCTGCTTGTGACAAGGTCGTGGTCACAGGGAAAGAGCTGGTCTTGACAAGTCCAAGGCAATCTTTCTGCCTCGCTGCTTCCCTCTTTGTATGCTGCCCGTCCAAAGGGGAGATCTGCAGAAAAGAAATCTTACCAGACGAGAAGGTGATGGCTGGAGACACAGTCCTGAAGAGCTGTGGGTGGGTTGAGCATGGGTTGGTCTCAGCCAAAGGCCACCCTTGGGCCATATGCAGAGTCCTCGGTGAGGGCCAACGAGCGTCCAGGCTTCTCAGGAGCACAGAGTCATCATCGGCCACTGGAATGATGAGGAAGAAAATTATGATCTATTCAGACCCATCTCTGACATTCAGTTGAGGATGCTTCATTTCTCAGTCACCAGGTCCTAGAGCCTGATGCAGGACTTGGGGCCTCCTCCCCCATCACTCCTGGGAAGCCATACAGGACATTAATGGAGAGCTTAGCCAGAAGGACCACACCATCCCATAGTAAGTATAAATCAACCTGAAATACAATCAACCTTGACTTCCCTTGGCGCCTGTGAATGATGATAGCCAAGATGCAGGCTGATTCTATATTCAATTCTCAATGCAAGTTTCCCCCATGAATTCAATTTGGCGTGCTTGTGACAGCAGTGTGCAGGTGTGCGGGCCGACTGGGTAGCAGAGATCCAACAGAGCACAGTCTACATGTTTACATTTATGGGCCCATTTGTCTGACAGCTTTATGTGGGTGTGATGAACGGTCCCTCTAACTCACATAGGGGGGAACCTCTGGGGAAACCACTCCCCAGGCCAGTTACATAAAAATGGTGATGCTGGTGATGATGAAGATGAGAATGGTGAAGTTACCAGTGGGGTCAGAGAAAAGCCCAGAGTGAAATTCCAGCAAGTTGGCTGCCACTCCCTGTAGGCCTCTTCGATGGCCTTGAGGATCTCCTCAAGGAACCAGAGGTGGTCAGAGCTGGAGAGAACGTTAGACATCACCCAGCCAGCTCATCTCGCACACAGGGAAGCTGAGGCCCAGAGATGCAACGCGATGTGCTGACAGTCCCACAGGTGGTTACGAGGGGTGCTGTGGCTTCACCTTGGGTCTCAGTCCAGCTCTCTTGCCATGATAGCACGTTGCTTTCTAGGAGCCTCTGCTCGAGCTGTGAGCAGCCCTGCGTCAGGAGCCACTCTGATGGCTGTCCTGCTCTCTCAGTGCGGAGTATGTCGCTATGGAAGGATCGCTAGGGATCACGTGTCCTTGGGGATCTGTGATTGGGTACGGGCTCAGAAGTTCTAACCATTGCCCCTCCACCTGCATCCCACCTTCACACTCAAATATGGGAGTGATTGAGGGTAGATACACATTGAGGGTCCCTATATCTTAGAAGCTTATTCCATAAACTGAACATCCGAGGTCAAGGAAGAAACCCCAGCTTTTATGAGTCTCTTTCTAAGCAGCCCAAACGGAGGATGTGTTTTCGACAGAAAGGGCAGATGATTCAACTCCAGACTCCAGTGTCTCCACATCTGGCCCATGGCAGGTGCTCAGTAAATCCGTGCAGCTTGAATGGAAGGGGAAGACAGCCAGTGTCAGACACAGAGCTGTTTTCTCCTCAGCGTATCACCGCATTCATTCAACAAACACTTGTATCTTCACATATGCCTGGCACACAGTGGGTGCCCAGTCCTATTTGATGCACAAATGAATAAGTGCACTGAATACAGTGCTCCATCGTGCACTCAGCAGAACGAAGGGCACTCAGAACCCTTCTCCTTCACAAGCCCCTGAACCGGCAACGGCCACTGCTCCCTAAGATGACATGAATCGACCCCGTGGAGAAGGTCTTACTTCTGGCTTCTGGAGGTATATCCCTTTGCCATCTTGGGTCAAGTTTTGGAAGACGTCTGTGAAAATGCAGTACAAAAGAACACAGCTAATGCGTGTGTATGTGTTGGAAACGAGAGGGACTAGCTCCTCCCATACGGCCCCTCACCCAGGAAGCCAATTTCGGCCTCTGTGCAATCACACACGCCACACTTGTTCTAAGCGAGCCGCTTCACACCTTGGCCCTGGAGCAGGCAGGGCATAAGTTAGTTCGGGTAGACGCAGCTAGGTTTCACAGGCACAGAGCCAGCGTTCCCCAGAGCTCCCTGCACTGGCAGCAGTCCTCTCTCGTGCTTGAACTGGGGACAGGTGGGCAATCCACGAGGAGAGCAGAGGAAGCCCGGGCCCTCCCTCCTTCCCCCCAGCTCACCCTGCATGTTCTCCACATGCAGCATCAAGCGGACAGAGCTGACGAAGGCCATCTGGAGGTCAGGGCTACCGTAGCGGATGAGCATCAGCTGGCAGACGTCATCACTAAGAGCGATTCCTGCATTGAGCAAGGGTTCCCACCGTGGGTGCCGGAAACCTCATATCCAGCTCCCCTCCCACCTGAGGCCCCTTAAATTGTCCCTCCACTTCCGGGACCTGAATCCTAATAGCCTGAGATCTTCTTTTACACGGTTCATTGTGAATTTTTCAATTATTTAGCCTATTAATTTTATTGTCTCTCCATTCTCCATCCCTGTCCCCTAGGCAACCAGCATGAGGATCTTTTCATCACGTGGGTTGCTGGCCTTGAAGGCAGGAGGCAGTCTGCTTAGTGGTCAAGAGCATCTATCTGCCTTGGCGTCTGGGAGTCCTGGATTTAAGCCCCAGGCAAGTTAACTTCTCTGAGCTTCAATTTCTTCCTCTGTGAAGTGGGGATTAGAACAGGGTGTTGGCAAAGATTAAATGCGAGTATACATGTGCCAACCCTCAATAAATGTTAGCTGTGATCATAGTGATAATAATCAATGGTTTAGTTATTCACAGATCCTGGTCTTTGGGCCTCTGAACTCGGGGAGTAACCCTACTCATTAGAAGATTGCAGGACGCCACACACCCTGCCCAGCACCACTCACCCCCGCCGCCCCATCCCCTGCCTGGTGTGCGCCCTGCAGCATCACCTCCCCACCCGCCTCCAGGCCTACCTGTGTCCCTCATGGCAGCCCGCAGCTGGGCCCAGTTCAGGCATCCTGAGCAGTTAGTGTCTTGCTTGTGGAAAACCTCCTGTGAAGAGCCCACACCAAAGGCTAAGGAAGCCAGGCGTTTCCAAGCCCCACCTGAGAGCCCTCACACCCCGGTGTCAAGCCTGCAGGACAGCTGAGTGTGAGGCTCCACCAGTAGGCCCGGCTGCCTAGACAAGAATAGGGCAGGGGGTCCCCGTCAGGATCCCACCTCCTCTCCCAGTTCTCCTTAAGGCTTGTGAGAGTGGGCGGTCTTTCTGTTACGGGGGATGGAGAGTCTTGGTATAGGTAAACGTGCCTAATCTGAGCACGCCATCCAAATTTTGAAGGGCTTCCAAACTTATGACTCAGGAGACGGGAGGAGAGTTGTGAGTAATGATTGGAAAAGTAGGAGGGAGCCAATTTATGAAGGACTCTAAATGCCATGCTAAGGAGTGTGAACTCGACTGACGGCCATGGGGAGTCTCAAAAAATTTTTAGTAAGGAAGCGATGTGATCAGATGTCGCTTTAAAAATTCAGAAGACTATTGCAACAGGCTCTCTGAGTTTGGGAGAGAAAGGAGGAAACACTAAAAGGACATTAGGGAAGATTAGGTGAGTGGTTGGGTAGAAAGGGCTGAAAGGGAGAGGGGTACCTTATAGTTTTGCAGAATTGCCATTTCTGCACTGTCCCGTGGGAGGCGTGGTGAACACTTGTTCTTACCTGATAGAGCATCAGCTGCTTCCATGGGTCCCTGAATTCCTGGATACTCATGGTGCCGGACGCATTAAGCTGATAGCAGGGTTAAGGTCAAAGCCGCCAGGGGAGTTTTGTCCACACCTCTGGAGGCAGTAATGGGCCCTCCACACAGCAGTGTGCAATTTGGGACACCCCATTCAATGTTAGCCAACCCTAGCTGGCCTCCCTTGACTGCTCAGTGCAGCCCAGGGCTCCCTGACCCTTACTAGGAAAGGACAGAATGAGCTGCAACACAGCAGCACTGAGAGGAGAGGATGGTCTGATGATGGTGATGATGACAGTTACCACTTAGTGAAGCAGGGTATTCTGACATGGCCAATCTGATGCGATTTAAATAAAAAATAGTAACTCTTTTTTTCACTGTTGTCAAAACCAACTCATGGAAGGAGTCAGGCACAGGGTGGCTAAGGATGCCTCTTATATTTAGTCATTTTAGGAACGGTTAAAAGCTGAATGCTTAGCCCTGTAGACCACGTCCAAGTACCCCCGCATCAGAGAGACTGGCTCAAAAACACCATGACACACCACCTCTCTTTGAGCCCTGATGGTGGGCCTAGCACTGAGCTATACACTTGACCTATGGAACTTCATTTTCACCTAGTAGGTGGGGTAGGTACTAACTCCTCCCTCTTATGGATGAGGAAATGAGGGCTCAGAGAGCATGATCTTGTCCAAGTTCATACAGCTGCTGACAAGGCTGGGACCTGCCCCAGTGCCTGCATACCTGACCACCATCCCACACTGCCCGCAGCCTCTGCAAAGTTTCTGCCAACATTCTTTATATTTGCAACCCCTCTCACAGTATCCATTCTATGTGCCTCTCTGTGGCGTGGGTAATTAAACTCCGAACAACTTAAGGCAGAGGGTTTGCTAGAAAAATGACAGTGTTGAGAACGAGGAAAGCTGATTTCGCGGCATGTCACGGAACTCCTCAGCTCTGGTTTCCTGATCTGTAAATGGGGGCAGCAGCTGCCCCATCACCAAATGGAAAACTCAGGACCCTGAGGCTCTTGTAAAAGCTTCTTGTAACCTGGAGAATTGTTACTAACCGCCACCCTGCAACTGCCTCATCCTCGCTGTCAGGAAGTAAGCTTATTGTTATTAATAACAATATTGATCACTTTTCGATGACAGTTCTGTCCTAAGCACTGTACGTGGGTTATCTCATTTGTATTCATATACAAATCTTACAGAATAGGTTTCATTTTGGGGTTTTTTTGGTATTTTGGCTGCTCTTTTTTGGGTCTTCGTTGCTGCTCACGGGCTTTCTCTAGTTGCAGTGAGCGGGGGCTACTCTTCGTTGCGGTGCACGGGCTTCTCATTGCGGTGGCTTCTCTTGCTGCGGCGCACGGGCTCTAGGTGCACGGGCTTCAGTAGTTGTGGCGCATGGGCTTAGTTGCTCCGTGGCATGCGGGATCTTCCCAGAGCAGGGATAGAACCTGTGTCCCCTGCATTGGCAGGTGGATTCTTAACCACTGTGCCACCAGGGAAGCCCCAGAATAGGTTTTAATACCATCTCTGTGCTACACATGAGGACCTGGGGCACAGTGAGGCTAAGTGACTAGTCGGAGATGACAGACCTAGTAAGTGCTAGGGTTGGGATTCAACCCCAGGCCGCCTGGCTCCAGGGCAAAGCTCTCTAACAGCAGAATGCATCCTCCCACAAACCCGAAAAGATACATCCAGTAGGGCCAGGATCCCCTGGCAGGCCTCGAGGCTGAAGAGAGGCTGTTCGCTCCTTAGACCTGTGAAGGAATGGAAAGAGTCTGCATGGGCGTGGCCCCAGGACTGCATGGCCCTTTTCTGAACAGGAAGGGGCAGTGCTGCCTAGGCCGGCCATAGGGCCCAACGACCACCATTTACGTTGGGGCAGGAAGAATGAGAACAGTGGAGACAGAGAGAGAAGGCTTAGAGGGGATTCCTACATCCCAGTAACACAGTAAAACCCTGCAGAGAACATTCTGGTTTTGCTTCACAGTAGGTCAGATGAACATGGCCCTGTGTATCGGAGGGCTGGGATGGGGGCAGACAGGACGATAGAGTCACAGGCTCCCCAGTCTGAAAGGGCACCTTTTTCAAGCTCCCACCCAAACTGGGAGACAATCTCAGATGTCCTGACAGATGGCCTGTCGGTTCTGGGAGCTCACTTTTTCACATGGAACCATAGCTCCAAGTCAGGAGAAACTTCTCCTGTTAATTCCAAGGGAAGCGCCTGTAAAACTCACTCACTAGTCCTAGTTCTACCTCCAGAAAAGCATAAACAGGTATTTGTCCCCTCTTCGACTCCTCCCCTCCATTCGAAACATCTAAACATTTCTCCATCGGTTCCCCAGATGATATGGTTTCTAAATCCTCACCTCCCTCTTCTACGCACTTTGCTTTGCGAGCGTCTCCCTAAAATGTGGTACCAAGACTGGAACGCACTCCTGCAGATGCAGGTGGATAAAGCAGAGTACAGTGGGTCTATCACTTCCAAAATTTTCAGTCCACATTTCCCAAATGAGGTTCCAAGGGAGACGTTTTGCAGAGAAAGGGTTTTGAGTTCAAATCCATTTGAAATATTCTGTATCTATGACCCTTGTCTGCATCACCGTGTACCTTAGCACGTGATCCGTGTACAGGAGCCAATGTTGAAATTTTGTTTAATGCAGAATTTCCTAAGCACCATTGACCGTAGAATCGAACCCATTTTACTTCATGGAACACTTACTAAAACCTCTCGGTTTCTAACATTTCTCGGAACACAATTTCAAAAACACACACTAAATGCTTCCATTAAATACCGCCTGAATTTGGATTCCCTTATTTAGCAGCAACGTGAAACTATTAGCACATGTTAAGCTCAAGGTCAACTAAATTAACCAGATAGCTTTCAAATTAACTGCCACAAAGATGAGGTCTCTTCTCTTAGGAACTTGTGCAACTGATTTTTTAAATATTATAAAATGGCAGATTTTAATTATCACCCTGACTACATTTCATCTTTTGGGCTTGGGCACAGCTTGTGGTGAACATTCTGAATTTTAATTCTGTTGGCTATTATATTAATTATTCCTCCCAGTTCTGTGCCCTCTGCAGATCTGATAAGCCTGCATGCCATGTCTTCTTCCAAGCCATTGATAAAAGTTGAGGAAGTGTAAGGGGACCAAGGGCAGAATACAGAGACTCTCAACTAAATACTTAAAACATATAGGCTCTGACCCATAACATAGAATTATCTCTCTGGGTTCATATTTATATAACTCTTGGGATGATGATAAAACTTGTGAATCATATTGCAACTTTCCAACCCACAGTTCATCATTTATTATGGGAGACTTTACCAACTATTTTGCCAAAAGCTATAGCAGCTCTCTGATCTATCAACCAGAAACCCTCTCATAGGAATAAACGAAAGCAATGTGTCCATCCATTCTTTCCAAAGTCATTTTGCATACTTGTGATTAATGCCTTAAAAATTTAAATGTGCAGAAGCCATCTCTTTTACATTTTTTTTGTTTTTTGAGGAGGTGTAGGGAGGGGCTGCATCTCACATTGTATAATTTCTAGAGTCTCCCTTTCTGGCTCTTTTATGATACCCGAGTTTAGCTTTGAGAAACCATCTGGAAATTATACAGTTTCTGAGTGTGTTTGGGTTTGAAATCTTGGCTTCATGTAAAGGAGAAGCAATCATATATTTCAGGTAGCAAATACCCTTTAATTGTTTGGTTTACTTTTTTTCAAAATCATGTTTTTCTCACTCAAAATATACACATAAAATACTTTTATATGGGCTTTAAGCTTTCCTGATGATTTATCCCAAGCTTCATACAAAGGCATCCACACCGCCCATCTGCAGTTCTCCTTCGTGATGTGCTCCTATCAGATTTCTGTGGGTTAATCAATTTAACTATGAGCTCATCAGAGAGCTCTCTGGTAAGCTAGTCGATACTTAATATTTATTTGCCGGGTTGAGAAAATGAATGCCATTCTTCCACATGGACTTTATATGCCAAGAAAGAAATATCCAGCTATTCTTCTCAAATTAGCAAACTAGCAGAAATCTTCATTTTCACTGCCATCTATCTTTACACACTCAACTAAGCAAAAAAAAAAGAAAAGAACAATTTTCTAAGCTGCATAAATTCCTCTACCTCTTTGTCAGACCACACGACCCACCCTGGTATAAGACACAGCTCCTGGGGGGACCAGTGGGCATTCACATGTCCCACCAGGAGAAAGAGAAATAGACCCAGAGTTCAGAAAAGTTGTGACCCCTGAGTCCTACAGGATGACTCTGAAATACTCACCTGCCCAGGGCATGTGGTTCAGGATCTTCTGCAGTTGGACTGCCTTTATTTCTGGATGCTGGAACAGAAGCAGAGTGGTAGAAGAGAATCATCACTGCTGAAGGCTCGTTAGACGCAGAGGGCCCACAGCTAAAGGGGGTTGGGAAAGGCCTCTCCCACATCTGCTCAGGGTGGCACATATGCCATTTCTGGGCAGAATAACTGATGCCATTTTCCTGCACATAAGGAACATGACTAGACGTATAATTAAATCTGGAATTTCATAAGAACTTCTACAACAGTTTAACTGGGTGCCAAGTTCAGAGCACCCCAGCAGGGCAGGACTCTTAAGAGGTAGACTAATAGCGGTGATTCTCAAACTGGGTTCTATAGAGATGCTTTGAAAGTTCAGCAGTTGGGTTTCAGTTTTATTACTAATAGACTATCCTTAGCCAAGAGTCCAGATTTCCATTGTAGAGTTCAGAAAAGCAACACTTTACATGAACATTTAACTTTAGAACATATTAATGCAATATAAGTGCCATAAATTTGAGCTTATAAAATGGCTATATGTTATCTGTTCATATTTATCTGTTTTATATATGTTAGGTTTCTCTGTGAGATTCCATTTGATAAAGAGGACTGCCACAGAAGAGGTTTGGAAACCCCTGGTATGGAGGAAAACTTTTATAAACAACACACATAAGATTCTGATGTATCCTCTCTGATGACATTAAGCAAAATGCCAGTGGTGAAGATGAGAGAAGACGGGAGGGCTGTTACTAACACAGGCAGTTCATGTTCTTCCAGTTGTAATGACATCACTCAGATGTCAGGCCCAGATTTCTTGCCCTGTTTCTAAATGTATTTCGCATCCTTCAGGTTAGGGACGGGGTGGCGTCTTGCTGGTGCTCAAACCTGGGTCAGCCCAAGGAAAGAACTGGAAGGGACCAGGAGGGTAGGCTTCCTCCTCCCCAATGCCTCTTACCGGTTCCACCCCCACCAACCCACCCACAGGGTCTTCTCCCTGGGCGTCCCTCCCCCAGACCCCCCAGGGCTCATCATTGCCAGGCTCCACCCACACCTCCCAACACTGAGTCTCACCTCTGCCATATTCCATTGTCACAGGGATTAAAAATTAAAGTTGTTTTTCCTACAACAAATCAATGTAGCTTCCAAGAACTGATATGCATTTTACAGGAGCCTTCTGGAAACAACAGCTCTACTCATTTGTCTAAAACCTTGAGGGCTTTCATAGAAAGTGGCAGTTTGGGGACTAGAAAGCCTTAAATCACAATTTAGACACAGGGTCAGGCAGATGCAAACCCACCCGCCATGGGATTATAGGCTCCACAGCGTGCCCTGCTCCTTGCTACCCACCTTGGTTCAACTTACCTTTTCAAAGAGTTGGGTGAAGAATTCATCCTGCCCTCCATTTGGTCTACAGTCTCCTATAGGAACAGACACAAGAAGGACTTGGTCATTCCCCTGGACGAATGGACTCGCGTGCACACACTAATGTGCTCACGGCTCCCAGGCCTCTGCAATCTGTGAGTCTGACCCTGAGTGCTGGTTTAAATGTTTTACCATAGCACTCACCCACATCCCTGTTTCTCCAGTCGTCACTGGCTTTGGGGAAGTAGCAAACCGTGAAAGGGGCAGAAGAAACACGGGGTAGAGAGAAACAGAAGGACATGGAGGTGTGACTCCTGCATCTGGGGCTCCGGGCCTTCAACGCCAAGGACCTGACCAGAGGGCAGTTATTTTGGTGCAAAAACAGCAGAACCTGCATACTTCCAGGGCACGATAGATAACATACTATGTGCGCCATAGAGTAGGGCCTGAAGGATCTGCAGACCTCTTCCCCGGACCCCTGAATGTGAGGGGAGAAGTCCCCCTTCCCAGCTCTGTAAACAGTCCCCATCATGTGGAATTCCACCTGACAACTCACCTTAGGGAAGACGACACTTGAATTGTGGCCAATTTCACTGAGGGGGGAGAAAAGACCGAATTATTTCTTGGGGATCATTTTGGGAACGTTTTGACCAATATTCTCCCACCCCTGGGAACTTACCTTCCCAGTTCTTTAGCTGACGCCCCACTTGCCCTCGAAGTGTGCAGTCTGGCACAGGGCTCGGCACACGGCTGTACCTCCCCACGTGCCCTGTGTTCTCACCCCACGGCCTTTGCTCAAGCAGAACCCTCCACCCCGTGTGCCCCTTCCTTCCCCCACCCTCATCTAACTACTCCCACTCATTCGTTCAGACTCAGTGGTCTCACAAGGCAGTGAGGCCTGGGACCAAGATAAACTATCTATGCCCGAAATATGATGGAAAAAGAACTGGGTTCTAAGCACTGAAGGGCTGTCATGTCAGAACAATCATAGGCAATATACAGGCTTACCTCATTTCACTGTGCTCCGCGTTAGTGCATTTTTTTTACAGATTGAAGGTTTCTGGCAACCCTGCATAGAGCAAGTCTATGGGCGCCATTTTTCCAACAGCATTGGCTCACTGCCTGTCTCTCTGTCACGTTTTGGTAATTCTCGCAATATTTCAAGCATTTTCATTATTATATTTGTTACTGTGATCTTTGATCAGTGATGTTACTATCGCAAAAAGATTCTAACTCACTGAAGGCTCAGACAACGGTTAGCATTTTTTAGCAGTCAAGTTTGTTTTTTTTTTTTGGCCGCACAACTCGGCATGCAGGATCTTAGTTCCCCGACCAGGGATCCAACCTGTGCCCCCTGCAGTGGAAGCGCAGAGTCCTAACCACTGGACAGCCAGGGAATTCCCGAGTATTTTTTAATTAAGGTATGCGCATTGTTTTTTTAAGACATAATACTATTGCACACTTAATAGACTACAGTACAGTGTAAACATAATTTTTATATGCCCTGGAAAACCAAAAATATCCTGTGACTCTCTTTAACACAGTATTTGCTTTATTGCAGTGGTCTGGAACTAAACCTGCCATATCGCCGAGATAGGCCTATAATAAGTTTGGCTGGGATGAGTGTATATTTATTCGTCTGAGCCTGATGGCTGATGACAGCCCCCCTCAACTGAACAAACCCTGTGCATCTCTTAGGAATCACCACGTCCTTGAGGCCACCCCTGCTTCCCCCGGGACCATGGAAGGGTGGCTCAGATGCTTCTCCTTGGTGCTCTCCAAACACCCTGGACAGATAAACGCTTACCCCAGACACAGCATAACATAAATAACTGTTCATACGTCCATGTCCTTTCCAGCCTTTGAGCCCCTGGAGGGCAGGGGCCAGACCTGTTCTACCTTTTTCTCTCTACGTCCAGCAGAGTGTTCATTTGTTAGAGGGAGAGCAGGGAGGAAGAAGTGAGGGATGTCTCTGCGCAGACAGCTGCCCTGCTCTCCTGCTCACCCTGTCCCCTGTGCTGGTCACAGAGACCCCCGTCCTCCGCCATTTTCGTCTCACCCTGCCCCCCTCCCCTGGCCCGAGTGGACCCCAACCTCCGGGAGAGGCCTGGACCTTACTAAAAGACGCGCTTCCTGGAGAAGACTCTGAGGACGAACTCAGACTCCTGGCGGGACTCAGATGTGCAGGGCACAATGACGTATGTCCCAGGCTCCAGCCACAGCTCCCGACTCACCTCCTTCTCTCTGAGAAACGTCTCAGGCCAATTCAGGGGAGCATTTTCCCAGAAGAACTTGGGAGGCAGTCTCCTCTGGTCATCATAGCTCTGTGGGTAGAGGACGGGCACCTTTGCTGGAACCCTACATGAGGTTGAATAAATATGTCGACTGATTTGACTTTGTGTTAAAAACAATATCATACACAAGATGAGGTGAGGAATGTCACTGCGTCTGCACTTTCCACTTTACAGTTGAGGGTCTGAAGTTCAGACAAGTTAGGTCATCTGCACAAAGTCACCTAGCGGGTAAGAGTCTCAGCCAGGATTGGAATTCAGGACAGCTGAGCTCCAATGTCCACATTCTCGATACTTCCTGAAGCTGCCTCCATGTATGTGCTACCATTTCAAGGTTGATCATGACATGATTATGCTCATAGGTACAGACGGACCACCAGCCATCTCCCATACAGATCAACTGGATATTCCGTGTCATCTCAGTGAAAGCAGCCTCTGAAAGAGGAAAGAGTACTGGCCAAAGCTCAGAAGACCCAGATCAGAGGTCTGGTTTGTGTTTTGTTTTATCTCTTATTTTTATTCTCTCTTTCTCTCTCCCTCTCTCTTTTATATCCCCCTTTGGCCCTATTTTTCTCTCTTGCTTCCTCTTCCCTTGGCTCTCATGCAGGGCTATGGAGGGAGGGGAGATCCATAGGGGAGATGCACACAGTTGCTGCTGAAGACACTATCCACCACATAAAGACATTTCCCAGATTCCACTTAGGGCTGGGGAAACAAAATGTATCTCTTGGTGATACATGCTTTCTTTACTGAGACAATGAGAACTAGAAAATCAGCCCTTTGCTGTCTTTGCCCTGGCTGCCAGGAATCTCAGAACTAAATTTTATAATCAGCTGCAGTAGCTGTTCTAGGTTTAGTGCTCCTGGTAGAATTAACTGCTTCCCTATCTCTCATCTATTTATAACTTTTTTCTCGCCTTTTGAATTCTGTAACTGGTTCAAAGTTTTGTTCTGTTTATACTTTTTATTGTAGGTTGACCCAATTCTATTTAGGAATAGGCTTAGATATAAATAGCTTTTTTTTATATGAATAGTAGAATTTAATAGAAATTCATGGCATTTTAGATTTGTCTAGATTTACCAATGTCTATTTAGAGATCTGGCATCATTTATACTATTTCCTAGACTTTTTTTTTTGAATTTTATTTTTTTTTTTTATAGAGCAGGTTCTTATTAGTTATCTATTTTATACATGTTAGTGTACATGTGTCAATCCCAATCTCCCAATTCATCCCACCACCACTCCTCGACTAAATCACTTTTTCTTTTAAAATTAATCGGCAACTTTGGGAGCGCTCAGTATTCCCTCGGGAGGAAAACAAAAAACCCAACCAAGCCAAGACACCCAATGCAAAATGGTTTCTTTACAAAAACGCTTTTACTCGATTCAGTCCAATCTGAGAAAATTAAGTCTTTCACTCCTGTTTTCTTTGGGAAACAAAGAATATCCGCCACCTTTCAGAGGCTGGGATAGCTCAGGCCTTCTTAACTGATCCCTCTAGGCTGCCACTCAGCTGAAACAGAGTTGTTGCTGTCCTCTGCCTGTGTTTCTGTTTTGTTTTCCCAGCCTTTGTCCCTCGTCCCCTCGTAGGTGGGCTGCATGGGCTCCTGATGTCCCATCTGTTATAGATCTATTTTATTATGGGCTTCATAACTCAGGCAAGATTGTGATTTTTCCTTCTTCCTACGTTGTGACAGTCTTCAATATTAGCCCTAAGTATTTATGTAGGGATTTAATCGATTCTAAAATGTATCGGTTCTACATCAGGCTCAGACCTGTCTATGGAGGTGTAAGGACTTTGGGGGGCCCTTGGATAAAAACAGCAGATGCTCTTTACTTGCACACACAGAGGCAGTTGGCATTATTGCCAGACCTTCCCGTGGCTCCTTACATAAGGCTGCTGCAGTCTCAGTGAACCCGGGACATCACTCCCTACCAGGGCCAGCCTGGCAAGTGTGCAACTCACCTTGCTCATCTGAAAAACAAAAAAGAGAGGCCTCATTAGGCAGTGAATCCATCTCTTTCACAAGCATGAATTCTAATGGAGGCTGGTATACAAGAAGACTCTACCCAGAGGCCACTTCCCCTCCCATAAGACTTGCTGTTCCAGTCAGTGACATTTTAATCCATCATCAGAAATCCTGGATAAAGGTGAGGCAAGGTAAGCTTGGCTTTTGGGGAGGGGCAAAGGGAACTAGAATTAATTGTACCAACTGTGTGCCAGGCACAATGATAAGCACTGCTACACGATCTTCTTTTACTCCATCTTTTGCATAAATATCATTGTCCCCATTTTACAGATGTACAAACTGATGTTCAAATGCAAGAAGGTGGCTTGTTCTAGATCACATATTCCCAAGGATTTGCACCCATGGTAGACAGAGAAGGATGTAGGTAGACAGAGATGGATGGTAAAGAGGACAGGAAACAGGAAGAAAGGATAAGACTCCACGAGAGGCCCACCTACCCTGAAGAGGTAGAAGCCAATGGCGAGGTGAGGCTTCCTGTTGCGGTGCCTGTGCCTGGGCTTCCGGAGCAGGGACACCAGCACACTACAAGGCATCTGGAACCTCCTGCCCTCCTGGGGCCTCCAGACCGACAGCAGGAACTTAGGGTTCTTCCAAAATGTGTCTGGGGCAGAACATAGCCAAGGTGAGACAGGCTCCCCTAGCATCCTGCTTGCCAAACCACAGAGAGGAGCACAGACCCAGGGTGCTGCCCCGGGATTCCCACCCAAGGTCCACCCGGACAGAGCTGGGGTCCACCCGGACAGAGCTGCACATAAGCTAAGGCTTGGTCCCCGTTAAAATGCTGCTCCCCTGGGACCACAGGCACATTCTCTTCAGTTAGTTAACAGTCACTGACCCAGGCAGTGAACATCTCCAGGACACAAAGTCTGTGCCAGGCAGTGTGCTGGGCAAAAGCTACAGTGGAGAGTAAATCTCAGGTCTGTGTGCCCGTAGAAGAACCCGAGGTGGAAGAGGTGGGAGGGAAGGGGACAGAGCTGTGGTGACCAAGCCTTAGCTTATGTGCAGATTCAGCCTTCGGGGGGACACTGTGGGGGAGATGAAGGCAGAGCCAGGGCCACCCGGGCCCCGCTGAGATCTTACCCCCTTCACATCTTTCCTACCCAAGAGACGGCCCATTGTGGAGAAAGGGACACAGTCCCCAAACCTCTCCACTTGGAGAACGTATACACTTTCATCTCCTATACCTGATGACCTGGGAATCCTTGATTTTGTTTCTCTACCAAACTCTAGGTAAGGAGGGCCTGATACATATGATATAAATACGATTTCAATCCTGCCTGTTATGGGGTGGTTACTTCAGCATATCAGTGACCTTATCCTAAAACCACAGAAAGATGTGACCCAACCTTCTACTATGCCTGTGCGCCTGTGGCCGCCTGGTGCCGATTAGGAAAGGGAACCCTCTGGAAAGATACACCCCCAAGAGGTAGGCAGCCTGACTGAGAATTCTACGCCCTGGTGCAAATTAGGACAAAGGTGCCCCATCTTCCTGGTTCACATAGCCCGGGGCCAGCGCACGCAGCTTGGCCAGCAAAGCCCCCTCACCTTCAGCCAGGGGCCCTGGGCAGCGGCTCTGTCTGCAGCCCCACCTTTGCCTGGAGAAGCTGCCCCTTTAGACCCAAGAGCCCCTGTCTCCTGTGCACAGGCTCACCTCGGGGTGACTTTGTCGGGCCACCAGCCGTGGTCCCTTTTTCCCATCTCCCCTCCAGCATGGTGTACGACCACTTCTGGACCACCTCCTGACTCAGCAGGCCTGGGCTCAGTTTACAGATGACCAGAAGCATGAAATGTGCTTTAAAGTCCTGCAGTGTCATCCTGTGTAGAGGACGAAGGAGATGACATCCAGTCATGAGGACCAGAAGGGAGGCTGCAACTAAGTAACGGGCATCCCAGCCCTCTGCTGGACCCAGGGCCCTAGCCTCCACACCCCCATGCAGAGCTGAGCTGGCTTTGGACCCATGAGACTGGGGCTGGATGGACCAGTGTGACGGTCCATCTCGGGCAGGTGGTGCTACCAAGAAACCCCACCCTGTGGCTGGAAGAAGCCTCCACAATGGCTACCTGAGGGCGATGTTCTTGGGCCACTGATGGTGGTGATAAAGTGGAATTGGGGCATTCATAGCTAGTCAATTGATTTATACATGTTCAATAAGAATTGCACAAATCAGTTCCTCATCATCAATTGATAAAAATCTTCGCCCCAATTGGCTAACGTTGTGCCCCAAGGCGTGTTGTCTGAACCAGCTCAGTTTACTATCTGTAAACAGAAATAATAGTATTTGCAGGACTCTTGAGTTCAATGACCACTTACTTCAAGAGCGAAAGGGACACAGCAGTCTGAAAAGGATGGGTACAGGGAGAGGAGGGACAGCGTGGGAGTTAGTAGTAAGGGTGAAAAGTGGAAGGAACGGGGAACAGGTGGGTCTCATGTCAGACACCCAGAAGCAGCATCAGCTCAGGGTGTCTGGTGGCCTTTCATAAAAAGGGGTGAGAGGCTTCGGGGTGGGTGGGGGTAGTATTGCTTTGCTCTGGAGGGCACAGGTGCGGTGGTTTATAGTTGGCAAGAAACAGAAGTCGGAGAGGAGGCAGTGGCCACACCCACCCTCTGCTTTGAGCACCCGCTGAGTTCCATGCCAGGGGTCTCTGCTCTCATCACAGAGACTGTGACTGTTTGATTGCCCTGCTAGGCCATGAGCCCCTAAAGGGTCTTCTTGATCTCTGTATAAGAGATCTTGTCTCTTGATCTCTCTTGATCTCATGTATGCCTGGCATATATGAGGCACCCTGTAAACGTTTGCTGGATGGATGTCCTAATGTAAGCCAGGGCATGTGCCCCAAGTCTCTGAGTCAAATACCAGAATTCCCCATCATCATCTTTCCTCAGCAGCAGAATCTTCTCCTTGAGGCTCAGTAGCTCCCACATACTTGAGCTGAAAACAGAAAAGAAATGTTTTCATGGGGAAGGAAAGGATGGAGAGGGACATGCAAGAAATTCTTCAGTAAATGCTCTATAGTGTTGCTATTTATTCTCATCTTCATACTGCTTGCAGACAATTACATCTCACATCCTCTATTATGAAAGCAACGTGTGACATTCATTCATCACTTACTCTGAGCCAAGTTCTGCGCTAGGCTCTTGACATATTTTATTTCATTTAAGGCTAACAGCAACTTTACAAAGTAGGGATTTTTATTGCCATTTTAAAGATTAGGAAACTGAGGTTAAAAGAGATTAGGTCACTTGCTTGAAGTCACAAAGTTATTAAATGTCAGAACTAGCATTGGAACCTATGTTACTATTGGGTTTTTTTTTCCACAGCCCATCATTTTGGACTTCTGTTTCTGGCTACAAAGGAGTAAGGCTTTCATGTACCACTTCCCCACTATAAACAACTAAAAATGGGACAAAATACAAGAAACAACTGTTCTTGGACATTAGACAGCAGGCAGCACAGAATTATGACCCCAAGAGGAGGGAGACAAATAAAGTGAGCCTAACATTGCCTAGACTCCTGCCTGAAACTACTTCCCTGGACAGTGACGCAGGGAAGTGGACCCACAAAGAGCCCAGCAGTCTTGCTGAGTGGAAGAGACAGAGTCTGAAGTTCAGGGAGACAAGACAGCTAGAATTTGCTGGGGAAAGTGCCCAAGAGGAGGGGCCTACTTAAACAAGGACCTCCAGAGAACTTAACAGGTGTTCCCTTGAGTCTTTGGCTAAAATAAAATCTGTCCATACATAAAATGAAATCCCACAAGACTGGACTATACACAGAACAATTTCCAGAGCTGACACCAGGCTGGAAATCATTTGAATTCCCACCAGCCAGAGTCAAAAGACCTTACAGTATACATGGGGTCTTTAGTAGAGAACCCAAAGGGTCTACACCTTAGTAGTGGGGTCAAGTTAGGCCCCAACTAAAAGTTTTCCTAGAACTGTCCTAAAAGAAAACTTCAAAGTATCAAAATAATCCCTAAGCAACTAAATCTACAATGTCCAGTATCGAATAAAAAATCACTATGGGGCTTCCCTGGTGGCGCAGTGGTTGAGAGTCTGCCTGCTGATGCAGGGGACACGGGTTCGTGACCCGGTCCGGGAAGATCCCACATGCCGCGGAGCAGCTGGGCCCGTGAGCCATGGCCGCTGGGCCTGCGCGTCCGGAGCCTGTGCTCCGCAATGGGAGAGGCCACAACAGTGAGAGGCCTGTGTACCACAAAAAAAAAAAAAAAAAAAAAAAATCACTATGTATATGAAGAAGCAGAAAATGTGATCCACTATCAAATCAATATCAAAAAAACAAACAACCCAATCCAAAAATGGGCAGAAGACCTAAACAGACATTTCTCCAAAGAAGATATACAGATTACCAACAAACACATGAAAGGATGTTCAGCATCACTAATCATTAGAGAAATGCAAATCAAAACTACAATGAGGTATCACCTCACACCAGTCAGAATGGCCATCATCAAAAAATCTACAAATAAGAAATGCTGGAGAGGGTGTGGAGGAAGAAAGCGAACCCTCCTGCACTGTTGGTAGGAATGTAAACTGATACAGCCACTATGGAGAACAGTATGGAGGTTCCTTAAAAAAGTAAAAATAGAACTACCATATGACCCAGCAATCCCACTACTGGGCATATACCCTGAGAAAACCATAAATCAATAAGAGTCATGTACCACAACGTTCATTGCAGCTCTATTTACAATAGCCAGGACATGGAAGCAACCTAAGTGTCCATCGACAGATGAGTGGATAAAGAAGATGTGGCCATATATACAATGGAATATTACTCAGCCATAAAAAGAAATGAAATTGAGTTATTTGTAGTTCGGTGGATGGACCTAGAGTCTGTCATACAGAGTGAAGTAAGTCAGAAAGAGAAAAACAAATACCGTATGCTAACACATATATATGGAATCTAAAAAAAAAAAATGGTTCTGAAGAACTTAGGGGCAGGACAGGAATAAAGACAAAGATGTAGAGAATGGACTTGAGGTTACGGGGAGGGGGAAGGGTAAGCTGGGACGAAGTGAGAGAGTGGCATGGACATATATACACTACCAAATGTAAAATAGCTAGTGGGAAGCAGCCACATAGCACAGGGAGATCAGCTCGGTGCTCTGTGACCACCTAGAGGGGTGGGATAGCGAGGGTGGGAGGGAGACGCAAGAGGGAGGAGATATGGGGATATATGTATATGTATAGCTGATTCACTTTGTTATAAAGCAGAAACTAACACGCCATTGTCAAGCAGTTATACTCCAACAAAGATGTTTAAAAAAAAAAAAAGAAAGAAAATGTGATCCATGACCACACGTAAAAACAGACCTAGAAATAAGAGAGATATGATGGAATTAGCAGATAAGGACATTAAAACACCCATTATAAATGCGCTTCATGTTCTCAAGGATGTAAAGGGAACTATGGACATGATGAAGAGAAAAGTGAAAGATATTCTCAAATGGTATCTCTAGTATTAAAAAATATAATATCTAAAATGAAAACTACTCTGGATGAGACTAACAGCAGATTAGACACTATGGAATAAAGCCCATCATTTTATTTAATCCTCATCACACATCTGGCTCAAAGAAATTAAAAAGTTTGCCTAAGATCACACAGCTATCAAAATTAATTTAACCCGTCATTTTTCTCAAAGACAAGCACTTGTTTTCCTAAACAAACCACTACCAACAACGTTATGATGCTATATTTCTACAACACTTTAAAATTTATATAAATCGGGCTTCCCTGGTGGCGCAGTGGTTAAGAATCCGCCTGCCAATGCAGGGGACGCGGGTTCGAGCACTGATCCGGGAAGATCCCACATTCCCAATTAAGCCGGTGCGCCACTGAGTCTGCACTCTAGAGCCCACATGCCACAACTACGGAAGCCTGCGCGCCTAGAGCCTGTGCTTCGCAACAAGAGAATCCACCGCAACGAGAAGCCCAAGCACTGCAACGGAGAGTAGCCTCCACTCGCTGCAACTAGAGAAAGCCCAAGCGCAGCAACGAAGACCCAACGTAGCCAAAAAAAATTTATATAAATCTTTGGATGTCATTTTTCCACATAGACCCAGTCCCTCCGACAATTCTCTTTATTAATGTATAATAAATAGAGTGTAGTACATTCTATCAGGAGTAATATTCCACTTATTTTTCTGAGCCTTCATTTTTTCATCTGTAAAAATGATTAAGTGATAATGCATATGTGAAAATGTCAAAAGCACGCATTTGAATTTGTGTGCCAAAGGCAGCCTCCTTTGCAGCCTTTACCTACCCCGTCCTCACCCCTCCCAGCCAGTCTCAGAAGCTCACCTGTCACTCCAGTCTCCTTTCCATTCCACTCTTCCCCAGGGGTTCCGCAGCTTGACTAGGTACGCAGGTCCATGTTTGGAGGTCACCTGTATAAAAGGAGAACCAGTCCAGGTGGCTGGGCTGAGTGCCAATAGCAAATGTTGCAGATATCTGGGTGAGATTCATGCCTGCAGATGAGACCTTGAAATGAATGATCTAAGGCCCTGGGAGTTGGTAAGAGGAGAAAATGGCTCTGCTGCTCACTAGCTGTGAGACCTAAGGGAAGTTACTTAACCTCTCTGTGTCCTTTTCCTGATCTGTAAAATGAAGCCAATAGTCACATCTACTGCAATGAGTTGAATGGGTACCCTCCTCCAAAGATATGTTTACCTAGAATATGTCAATGTGATCCTATTTGTAAAAAGGGTCTTTGCAGGTGTAATTAAGTTAAGGATCTTGGGATAAAATCCCTCTGGATTAGGGTGGGTCCTAAATCCAATGACAAGTGTCCTTACAAAAGAATAGAAGGGGAAAGACACAGAGGAGAAGGGTGTGTGAAGATGTAGGCAAAGACCGGAGCTATGCATTCCGAGCTGAGGAATGCTGGGAGCCACGCTAAGCCGAAATAGGCAGGAAGGATCCTCCCCTACAGCCATTGGAGGGAGTACGGTATTAAGGACACATTGATTTCAGACTTCTGCCTTTAAGAAACACTGTGAAAAATTAATTTCTCTTGCGGCAATTTGTTATGGCGGCCCTAGGACACCAATACACCTACTCATAGGACTGTTGTGAGGATTGAGCTAACATTAGTAAAGCAGTTAGGACAGTATTTATCACATATTAAGTGCTAAATTTTGTTAAATACATTTGTTAAATAAATATAAAATCATAAACATAAATATTTTTAAATATAAATTTTGTTATCTCAATATGAAAATAAAAGTTCTTGACGCACACAAACATGACTGATGGTGATCTAAGAGAAAGAAGAAATCAGGTGCGAATGGAGTTGAAAAAGTCTGAAACAGAGTTAAAGGGAATTGGAGGACTTTGGGGAAGTCACACTTACACTTACAGCCAAATAAACCTGGGGTCTGAACCCAACTCTAACCATTTACTGACTCAGTTTTATCATTTCAGTTTTATCATCTACAAAATAGGGATAATATATACTTTGTAAGATTAGTGGTAAAATTCAACTATTCATTTCGTAATGAATACAAAACATTTAGTCCAGTGGCTGGTCCATAATAAGCACTCAGTAAATTGTGTTAAAATAGTAATTACAATTATTCCGTAATGATTACATTTAGTGCTTACCAAGAGGTCTCTGGGAAACTCTCAACCCTGGGACTGAATGTGAGCTGCCTGTCTACAGGATACCCAGGGGAAGCTCAGACTGGAGATATGAATGTTTAGGATTATTGGCATACAGATGACAACCAAAATCTTGCAAGTGGGTAATAGCACAGCAGTAGATTGGTTGTTTTTGCCCTCGCAGGGAACAGTCCTCCAAATATAATTTTTAAAATTTCAGTTCCTTAAGTTAACCATAATACAACACAGTGACTGGCTCCCTGACTGTTAACCATACCATATCAGACCACATCTGGGTTTATCCATCAGTTCACCTACACTTCATAAAAACTGTGGCACGTGCCCTGCTCCGCCTCGTTCTAGGTACTAAGCTTCTGTTCCGCTCTCTGGGAGAATCATGACACTTCAAACTGTCATGCAAACAAAGTAAGTCATGTGTGTGAGAGCAGCTAGCATAGCGCCAGCCACGTAACAGGCTTCCAGGCAGCAGTGATTATCCTCATCTCCTACACTTGGGCGCATGCGGCTCAAACCTTATAATTATTTTTGGCACCTACATCTTAGTGTTGACTCACATCGAGTTTGCTGTCAATTCAATCTCATGTCTCACATGTTAAAACATGTGAGTTCTGTCCCATCCTGCAAAAGGAAACCCTTTGAGAAGATCCTGGTCTGAGCTTCAGTATCCTTGTGGCTATCAGTAGATATCATTTTCCAAACCTACTGCTCCTCCTGTGGTCTCAGTTTCTATTCACAGCATCACCATCTACCTAGGCTTCTCAGAAACACTCAGAGCACGTAACACAAATATGTAATTATGTATGTAGGATTCTATATACACACAAATACATGTATCTGTCAAATCTAAGAGGATGCTATATGCCAGATGCTAAGAATACTTTTTTATCTGACCCACCCCCCCAAAAAAAAAGCATTGAAAAAGATCACAACTCCCAAGCCAAGGAGGTGAAAGAAAGAAGAATCCAGATAGGTATCAGAATAGCACTGACATGGGGAACAAAAAAAGAAGGCTCCTTTTTAAAATTTCAACATTGTTTTGAAAATTCTGGCAAAATATGAAATACAATTATAAACCTAAATAGTATTAATAAAGAAGAAAAACACTAGTTGACCCTCATTTAACTGGAAAACTAAGAATGAACTAAAAAGTACTGTATGAATGAGTATTAAGTAAAAAAACTATACATTAGATAAATACTTTTTAAAGTAATGGCATTCCTCTATATAGCAATAAGCAGTTAGAAATTATCATAATAGAAATATCTTTCATAGTAACAATAAAAATATAAAATAACAGAATAATCTTAAAGGAAATTTTTTTACCTATTTGTAAACTACAGAAAGTTTACACAGATGTAAAAGCATAAGTGGAAAGCTGTATCATTTCCTTGGATTGAAAATTTAAATATTAAGATGTTAATTCTCCAAAAATTAATTTATAATTTTATTGAGATTCTGATAAAAAAATATCCCAATGATCTTGTTTTGTGGGGGAGGGGAGAGACGAGGAGAAGGTAATTGACAAAACATCTTCAAAATTGATCTGGATGAGTAAACACAGAGACATAAGATTAATGTCCTTATTGTAAAAACAAGGAAACTTTTTCAAAACAATGAGAAAAACACAAAATGTTTTTAGAAAAATGAAGGATAAACAAAAATAGACAGTCACAGAAGAAATATAAGTGGCTAATAAACAAATGAAAAATTTCAAACTTTTTTGTAATAATATATACACTCATTTTTAAAAATGAGATATTTTCCAGTTCCCAAATTGGTGAATTTATTTAAATAATAACATACAGTGTTGGGGGGAAAAAAAAACCCTAGGAACTCTAACATCCCTGCAATAGGATATAAACTGTTGTACCTCTTTTGAAAAGCAATTTGGTGGTAAGTATCAAAAGAATTAATAATGTTGCCAATGGTTCCATTTATAAAATACATATTAAGTAAATAAAACCATGGATGAAGAATTATGTACAAAGGTGTTCATCTTTCAGTGAAACAGAATAGATAACTCTGAAATAAAGCTTTTATTATTGTTGGCAATAATTCTGCCAATGACTTACATGTTCGTTATTTAGTACGGCTAATTAAATTAAGGAATTTCCATAGAGTTGGATATTAGCATTCATTCCAATTAATTATTTGAATAGTTTTCCAGGATATGTGAAATACACATGGTATAATGTTGACTGGGGAAAAGGCAGAGGATAAATAAATACATATTGACAGAAATAAGACAGAAACTAAATTACCTGCAAATTTCATAATTACTTTTCAATTAGAAGGAACAGAAGATTTTGAGAAAGAGAGAGAGAGAGAGAGAGAGGAGGAGGGGGAAGACAACAAGGACAAGAAGAAAGTGAGACTAAGAGATTGTTAAAACATGTTAGTAAGGGAGAGTGAATATTCATACCAGATATTAAGATGTATCATAAGATTATAGTAATTTAAATGGCATGTTACTAAAAATAGACACAGCTTGCTGAAACAGGGTAACTCTGAAATAGGGTTATCCTATTTCAATAATTTATAATAATGTGTCTTTAAGAAGACTTGACAAATCAAAAGAGAATGGAAGACTATTCAACAGAGAACTGGTAAAGAATCTGGAAATAATTTTGAATACATCACCACTCCACAACTTTATACCAAAAAAAAAAAGCTAATGATGAATTTTAAAGTTACATATAAAAGTTTCAAACTAGAGAACAATTTCAAGAAAATAAAAATTCAAATTCTTGAGCAGGAGAACCCTTTCTAAGTGTAATGTCGTAATGGGAGAAATCATAAAGAATAAAACCAATAGCTTTGGGCTTCCCTGGTGGCGCAGTGGTTAAGAATCCGCCTGCCAATGCAGGGGACACGGGTTCGAGCCCTGGTCCGGGAAGATCCCACATGCCGCGGAGCACCATTAACTAAGCCCGTGCACCACAACTATTGAGCCTGCGCTCTAGAGCCTGCGAGCCACAGCTGCTGAGCCCGCGTGCCTAGAGCCCGTGCTCCGCAAGAGAAGCCACTGCAATGAGATGCCCACGCACCACAACCAAGAGTAGCCTCCACTCACCATAATTAGAGTACGCCCGTGTGCAGCAACGAAGACCCAAAGCAACCAAAAGTAAAAATAAATAAAATTAAAAGAAAAAAACCAATAACTTTTCCTATAAAACAATTTTAAACTCAGTAAGCAAAAAAAAATTTTATAATCAAAATTGAGAAGCAAAATACAAACTAAATAAAATAAAAATAAATACAGTTTTTAAATAGAGAATAATTGAGACATAGCTGCTGAGTAGCAGACTTTTAAAGACAGGAGCAGGCTCTGCTTCTTCAACTTCCACTGTTGTCTGCTTTTGTATTTTTAAATAATGCCTGCTCCTATCTTCTGCCTTTATCAGTTTCCTTCTGCTGGTACACATTGTGTGATGGTCATAGCCTTATTGTTTTACAATCATTAGCCAACTGCAGGCAATTCACATTTCCAGTCTCTCTGCCCATCAAGAGCCACTTCCCTAATGAGTCAAGTTTGGGGCCTGCTTCAGCACTGAGCGAGATTTCAAGAGAAATGACTGCTCAGCCTTCCTCATCAAGAAGCTTCGTCGACCTCCCCTAGTGGGGAGACAGGCAAGATTTACCATCTAGGAAAGATGCTCAAGACTTGTCCTTGCTCCAGGGTCCCTCTGGATTCCTGTGCTTTTGTCGTTTCACTGCTTTGTTACTTTTATTATCCAAGGGGGGTTGTTTAGTGGGATAGTGCTATCAAGGTACTGCCTACAGGGACAGATTGATATGTCTGGGCTTGGGACCAAGAACTTACTTCTGGTTTTGCTTTCATCAGGAAGCTCGGAGCCACACAAGCTGCTCACTTCTAAGGAGCACTGGGTGAGCTCACCTCCCCCCGACATGATCGCTGCTGCACCAGCCACCTGCCCCTTCTCCTCCCATCTACTGCCTCAAGGGTTAAATTATTTTTCAGAATTCAGGAGATTTTGGAAAGCTGCCTCACACCTTTTTTGGTTGATGGGAAAGGAGGTAGGATGATAGATAGCTCCACAGAGGATGCCTGTGGGGGCAAAGCTTTCGACCTCTCTGTGTGAGTGTTCCTCTCGAGGAAGCATTGGTATCTTCACTTTCAGCACTGCTGTGAGGACCAGATGCTACAAGGGCAATGCCCACCCTCTAGGAACACAAGTGCTATGAAAGCAGAGACTGATAATGAAGGTGATGATGGAACGTTTTCTAATTATAGCTCACATCTTGTAAGTTACAAATGTCTTGCCTTTGGGAGATGAGGTTCTCAGAGAGGAAACTGAGCTGTAGGGGCTCAAGAAGCAGACACTTTAATAAAACCAGACATCCACCACTGCCTCCCATAGTGTGGGCTTTCTTCCTTGTGATATTGGACTTTTCCAGTGAGCTCACCCCTGGTAACCTAGGGATGAGATTCTCTTTCTGCCCACAAGAGCTGCTGTGTATGACAGGTGCACGTCCCAGTAATTAAGTATCAATAGGTGTGGCAGTAATGGTATGAACAGGGCAGGCTGTTCAGGGACAACTGGACAACTGGACTCAGCCTGTTACTTCATCTCCTTTTCCATTTATAAATTTCCCGAGTACAATTTCCTAATCTCCTTATTTTTATTCCAGACTTGCCTTTCTTTGTATGTATTCAGTTTTCATTCATTCAAGGGGAAAGTACAGTAGTTCAAGTAGAAAGAACAGTAGTTCACTTTCCCCTTGAATGAATGAAAACTGAATGAACAAAAGTGAACTTACATGCCATATGTATGTATATATATATATATATATATATACACACATACATATATATATATATACATATATGTAATTATGTCTATAGATAGATAGATATTGTATAGAGATTATAAAATGGTATTAGGTCCTTAACCTACACTGTGTCAATTTATCCCCACGACAGCATTGTGCAGTGTCATTCTTAGACCGGGTTTCACATGAGAATATTGCCATAAGAAGAGGTTAAACAGCTTAGTCTAATTCTCAACAAGAGGAATTGGCTGAGCTGACGCATTTTCCCCTTCAGCGGAGCTCAACAAAAAGAGTAAACTATGGTGCACTCATCTGGGAGGGGCCAGGCTGGGAGGGGCCCAAGCTCTAGGGTTGTGGACACCTGGGCCACCACTTGAACCGTCTTCCTGACTCCTCTAACCTCCCCAGTTAGGGCCAGGGCTCAAGCTTTTTTCTATTCCAAGTTGCCACTGCAGTTTTCACCTTCTTCTCCCTCTACTTCTGGCCAGACTTTGGTGGTCTTAGTGAGAAAGGGAAGAAAAAGAAGGAAAAAGCCCAATTTCATAGCGTCACCCTCAAGGGCCTATAGTGAAGGGCACACATTCCACTACTAGCAGTTGTGCTTCTTGGAGCCGATGAGCCACCCTCAGTTAAGATACAAATGAACTGAAAAAAGTTACTCACTGACCAATGATATGCTAGCTTATTAAATACGTCCAGAACACAGGGCAGTGCCCACATAGTGAATAACAACAACAGTGATTATTATACTAAGAGCTAACAGTGTATACTGAGCACTGTCAACTGACCAGGCAGTCACTGAGAAATCAACATGCATTGTCTCCATTCATTCTCAAAAAACTCTCACTCACAATGGAGCTGAGGCTGGGAGAGTGAAGCCACTTTCCTGAGGCCTCTAAGGATGTGCGGGCCCAGGGACTCTATCTACTGCAGGTTGTCTGCCTGGGAACCTCAGGGTAACTATAGAAGCCACGTGGTGGGCATAGGAGAAGCACCTGGTAGGAGAGAGGCCGCTAGGAGCCAGCGGGAACTGAAAGCGAATGCCGCTGACAGAACGTTGAGTAGGAAAAAAATTAAGTTCCAGGGGACTACTTGTAGCAGGATATGCTTTTTACAAAGTTCCAGAGCACGAAACCTCAACAATATGCTATTATTAATGATAACATTAATTTAAAAACCAAGGGAATAAATTCCAGGTAGTGGCTAGCTCTGGGGCTGGCGGGGCACAGGATAAGGGAGGGACACATAGATACAGGCAAATTATTGCTAATTTTTCCAGTTCTCGGATTGGCTGATAGGTTCACCAGGGGTTCGTTGTATTATTTAAAAGTGTGTTCAATAAAAAAAGAAAAAAATGTAACAAAAAAGCCAGGTATAAGGAGTTTGTCTTGAACCACGATTATGAAAAAAAATCTACTTTTGTGTATCTAAGGACCAGATATTTTTTATAAAGGATGGGGGAATAATAAATAAATAGCCAAGTACTCATATTCAAGGTTAAGAAATAAAGCACTGCGAATATATAGTTGAAGCCACCTGTGTCCCCATCCCCAATTTCACTTCTGTCCTTAGTCCCCAGAGGACATTGTTTTCCAGATTGTTTTCTATTCCCTTACTTTTTAAAAACTTCTGAGCATCATGAAAAACAGGGAGTGTTTTTTGCATAATTTAAAACTTTAGAGAAGTGGTATTTATTATGCTTTGTATCACAGCCTACCTCGGGCTTTATTTACCCAGCACTGTGTTTTGGCATCAGATCCAGTGTCCTCATTTTCACGTTGGTATAGTACTATATTATTATATGAAATTAATTTTGTTATATGAACATGGCACAATTTATCCACTTTCTTGGTGAAGAAAATTTCATTGTTTATAATATTTTGCTGTTACAAACAATGTTGCCCTCGACATACTTATCTCCCCATGCACCTGCACGTGGGCAAGGGTCTCTCTAGATAACAAGTAGGCATGGGATTGCAAGGTAGATGGAGGACACGCACACCTTGAGTTTGCCAGGTAATGCCAAATTGTTTCCTAAGGCGTTTATGACAATCTACATGTCCACCAGTGACGAGTGAGAGTTCCCATTGCACCACATTCTCACCACCACTTGTTATCAACCAATGTTTTTCTTTTTGGCCATTTTGGTGGGTGTGAAGTTCCATCTAATTGTGGTTTGGCATTTCTCTAACTACTGATGAGGTTCAACATTTTTTCTTGTGTTTATAGGGTAGAAGTCACGTAGCCTCTTTTGGAAAAGGAATCTGCCTTCTGCTAATATATTTTTTTCTGTTGGAATGTTTGTCTTTTTCTTACAGATGTGCAGGTATTAATTATATATTTTGGACGCTCTTTGGTTGGTTTTATGTATTGCAAATATCTTTTCACTATCTTTTGTATCTTCAGTTGAATAACAGTGACTTAGGTTTACTATTGCCAAATGTATTTCATTTGCCATTTGTTCTTTTGGTGTCTTATTGAAGGAATTCTTCCTGACCTTGTTGTAATATATATATGCATTCTCTGTTACAACCTCTGTATATATCAGGTTTCCACATGTCCTGACTATTTTACTGGGTCACTGTTCTCTTGATCTATCTCTATGCTAAACTTCACCACCTTAACCACTGCAACTTGATAATGACTTCTACTATGGCAAGTTCCCTTCACCTAGTTGTTGCTCTTCCTGTTGATATTGTCTTCTTTTATTCTCCTCCTTCTCCCTTCCTCCTCCTTCTTTTTTTTTTTTTTTGTGGTACATGGGCCTCTCACTGTTGTGGCCTCTCCCGTTGCAGAGCACAGGCTCCGGACGCGCAGGCTCAGTGGCCATGGCTCACGGGCCCAGCTGCTCCGCGGCACGTGGGATCTTCCCGGACCGGGGCACGAACCCGTGTCCCCTGCATCGGCAGGCGGACTCTCAACCACTGCGCCACCAGGGAAGCCCTCCTCCTCCTTCTAATCCTCCTGTGCCTTCCTCTCTTTTTCTTTCTTCTTCTGGGATACCTTAGCTACTCTTGGACTATTTATTGTTCTACGTACATTTTAGAATCACCATGTTTATTTCCATGGAAAACCCCGTTCAGATTTTAATTTAGATTCTATTATTGAATCTGGCAATTACGCTATAAAGAATTCACATCTTTGTGACATGAAATCTTTCCATAACTGAACATGGTATGTCTCTCCCACTTATTTAGAACTTCTTTAATGTCGTTCCATTTAGTTGTGTTACTTTTCATCTAAAGGTCTGTACATCTTTTGTCAGATTTATCCCTATGTTTCTATTTTTTGTAAATGATTTATTTTTTTTTAATTCTCTCTTGTAACTTGTTATTGTTAGTATATAGACATGCTGCATTATTACTTGGTTCCTTTATTTAAAAGATAGATTTCCCAACTCTTCACGACTGCGAGCTAGAGTTAGATGTATCAGCATACACTCAATAAGTTAAATATTCAGGGCTGACATTTGGTTGTACACAATACCACGGTTGTACTAATTACTAAAATATTGAAATATTTCCACAAAGGAACCCCTGACTTCCCCACCAGCACCCTGGTGATCCTGACCTCTCCCCCTCAACAGACCCAGACCTTCCCAACTTCCAGACACTACTAATGAGGTTTAACATCTTTTCTTATATTTTTAGGACATGCTTGTAGCCTCTTTTATAAAAGGAATTTTTGGGTCTTTTGCTAATTTTTTTCTATTGGAATTTTTTTCTTATTAATATACAGGCATTAATTATATATTTTGGATGCTCTTTTGTGGGTTTTATTATTGTAATATCCTTCTCTGTCTTTTGTATCTCTACAAAAAAGGGCCTTAGGTCTTGCTTCACTGAGAAGACACACGTCTGTTCTGATTGCTCCATTTCCATGCCATGTGAGTTGTTAAATATTTTGAAAGTTGCCTCTTATGCTCATATGCCAGTGCTAACTTAACACCAAGGGTGAAATATTAACCTGAGTGGTTTCTCAACGAAGGGTGCAGAGAGCACAGAAAGAGGTGATCAGCTCTGGGGTTCAAGTAGGAGTCAGGAGATTTGAGCTGTAGCCAAGGAGATCGGAGCCAGCACCCACCTCTGACAATCCCCACTTGAAACCCTGCCGCTCACCACGCTCCTCCCCTTGGAGTTCCCATGGGCACCTCGACCACATGTTTCAGACTTTAAATGCTAAGTCTGCTCTCTTCCCGACTCCGCTAATTGTTGGAACAGTGTCTCCAACCATCTTGTCCCCTACAGTAGAAAATTCAGAATTATCCTAGACTCCATCTTACCCTTATTATTGCTTACCAAGATCTGTCAATTCTATGTCACTAAAAAAGAAAAAAATCTCTTGAATATGACTTTTTCCCAGCCCGATTACCCCAACTCCTACATTTTTGAAGTTTCCTAATCAGTCTCTTGGCCTCCAGCCTCTTTTGCTTCTCCAGCCCCTCCCCTGCACCGCTACCAGCATTAGTAGTCCCACCTGGCCCATTAGCCTACTCTGTTTCCTCGTCTGTGGAGGGGAGTATATGGGAGCCATCTGCCTTGGCAGGAGAGAGTATTTTGTCACTGATGCTGATGAGAATGGTGAGAATATAAAGCAGATTGACTTTGAGTTGGTTTTATTGTTGTGTTTAAATTCCCTATAGGCAAATACACCCCTTTTTGCCTACACCTGGCCAGCTGTCATCCCCTTCTCCTTGGCATGACACTGGAGACATGATCTGCCTCACAGAGCTGCTGCGAAGGTTAAATGAAACAATACTCGCTGGGAACGTAGCCCAGGCCCCTGCCCATGGTGAGTGCTCAGTCAATGTTAACAGTTATCTGCAGTAACATTATTATTGGTTCCTTATCTCCTCCATGATTCCTGTTTCTGCAAAGCCTTCTGTGCCTAGCCTCAGTCACTCCCTTCCACCCTCCTGAACCCAGTACTCTAGGTAGCAAACTGTTCTCTCTGCCTTCACCACACCAAGTTTTTCCATGTTCCCCAGCCTTTGCAAGTGCCCTTTACTCAGTTTGGAATGTCCTCCTTCTTCTCTGTAGATTCGTCATTGAAGGTCCAGCTCACAGTCTGCCTTCTGTGACATCTTCCTCATAGTATCCAGGCAAAAAGAATGCCTCCTCCCGCTGTGCACCCAGGGCCCTCTGCTCCTATCTCCTCTTTAAGGCCGGCCTGGGCTGGAGCTCCTGGAAGGGAGAGACTGTATGTGCTCATCTTGGTGATCAAGTTTGTAACCACAGTCACCAAAATTGTGCCATAATACCGGTTCACTACTTGTGGAGGTTCTGCTTGTTTTGTTTGGTTTTACCGGACGGAATGAACAAATGAATGAATGAATGAAAATGGTTTTGACTTCTTCCTAGACCTAGCAGAAAGTTTGGGTAGTGACAGTTTTGGTCATTTGGGGCAAGCTGATATTGGGCTCTTCTTTCCATGCCCCAAGAAAAATATTCCCAAGTAATAGAGAACCTGTCATCCTAAGGAACTGAACTCAGCAACTAAAGGAAAGACTACATCTAAGAGAAGGGAGAACGTGAAGCAGGTCAACTCTGTCTTCGCAGCTGTCCCTGAGAGGGCGCTGTTCCCAAATCAAACCTCCAGTGGCCGGGAATGAAATACCAGACCGTTCCCACCGAGCTCAGCATCCCTCCCTTTCCAGGCAGCAAGCGGTCGCGGGTCCCTAGTGGGGCGACTGCCCATAAACATGGCGGCTCCCTGCTCAGCTTCTCCCCGCCGGGGCCGCAGGGCCACGCCAGCCTTGCCAGTACTCGGGGACTTCCTCCGCGAGCCGGCTTCCTGCACGGCTGGCATTAAAACAGGCGCCTGGGGCTGCGGGCTGCGGCTGCAGATGCTGAGCTGTCCGCTGGCTGGGCAGCGCCCCCTCCTCCCCTGAGCCTCCCAGGCGGGCGGGAGAAGAGCCAAACCATCCCTAAACTGCACCCGAGCCAAAGCGGGAGAGAGCTGGGGGAGACCGGGGACCCCGGCATCTGACATTTTAATTGCAGGTTTGACTTTTTTCCCAAGATCGCAGCCCTCCCACCCAGCCCAGATATTTTATCTCCCTCCGGCCTTGGTTGCTGGATGAAGCCGGGCCTGGGCTTGGTCCCAGGAGCAGGGGAAGAGCGCGTTCGCGGCCCCGCGCAGTCGCCCCAGGGACCCCCGAGCCTTGCGCCCCGGCCATGGTGTGGCTGAGCCCCGCGCTCCGGTGAGGCGGCGGCGCAGCTGGGAGCCCGACGGACCCGCCCTGCAGGACGCCTTCCCCAAGGAACGGGGGTCGCCGGACTCCGCGCCCTCCTGCTGGGACTGCGCACCGGGCCCGAGAAGGCGAGCGGTGGCCGCGATGTTCAGCTGGCTGCGTTCCGATGACCGCCGCAGGAAGGACCCCGAGGTCTTCCAGACGGTGAGCGAGGGTCTCAAGAAACTCTACAGGACCAAGCTGCTGCCCCTGGAAGAGCACTACCGCTTCCACGAGTTTCACTCCCCCGCCCTGGAGGATGCTGATTTCGACAACAAGCCCATGGTCCTGCTGGTGGGCCAGTACTCCACCGGGAAGACCACCTTCATCAGGTGAGCCGGCCAGGGCCCCCGCAGCCCACCCAGCCGCCCAGCGCTTAGGCCCTGCGCTCACTCCCGATGTCCCCTCCTGCGTGGAGACAAGTGAGAAGTCTTCATTAGAAAGCTCTGAAAAAATCCTTATGTGCGGGTATCCAAAGCTTACCCCACAATTGCATCGGATGGTCCCCTGCTCTATCCTACCTAGTGCCTCTCCACTGCACTTAGCCCTTGGCTTTGGTGGTCAGTTTGAAGTGTTAAAATTCAGAGCCATCCCTATTCTTCCCATTTTATGGACGGTAAAACTGAAACCCAGGAAGCCCAAGTGAGAAAGCTCCTGGTCGCAAGAGTACCTTAGGCTGGTGGGGTTGTCTTACCCCCTGTCCTTGTAGGGACATACCCTTGATGGGCAGGACCACTTCCCTTGCCTTCTAAAGGCTTCAGCCACTCATATGAGGTCTTTACAGTTGCAGCTGAGGAGGTGGGCTTGGGAGCCTGTGGCCCTCTGTCTGGTAGTTCCACGTGTCCTTCTTTTATCCGTTTCCTTCACTGAGCAGAGCTCCTACAGATATCTCTTGGAGACTGGCGACAAACAGTGTCCAGAAGCAGGATGCATTTTTCTTTTCCGTTGATCTTAATGGCTCAGTAATCATATTAAAGTCTTTTGGAGGTGGAAGGGATATTGGCCATGGTCTCATCCAGCCCCTTGACTTGGCAGGGGAGGTAACTGAAGCACAGAGAAGTTAAATACATTGCTCAAAGCCATGTAACAGGGTGGGAGACTGACCTGGGATGCAGGTCCTGGATGCATGGGAGGAGATGGTTGGCTAAATGCCTGTAACTCTGAGCGTGAGTCATCCATCCCCTTGAATTACAGAATCCCTGGGCTGGAGTCAGGAAGTCAGCTTGTCCACCCTGCGTTCAGAGAGGTCCATATATCGTCCACCAGAGCGATAGGACCTTTCCCATCTTTAGAAGACAGGCTTCTCTCCAGTCCACAGCCTTCAAGGCCAGGCCATCTTCCTTGGCCTCGTTCACAGCCCTGCAAGCTGCTGAGGGTGCTCGTGGCCCTCTGTGTAGAGAGTCAGGCTCGTACACAGTGGTGATGTGTTCTGTGTCCACCGCCCCCAGAGTCAGTGGTGCTCATCTCCTGTGGAAGGTGTCAAAGTAGGGGTGCTCTTGTTTCCATTCATTGACCAAAGCACCTGCAACATGCAAAACACTGTGCTTTGTTTGGCGAGGAAAGCAGAAAAGTTCACAGTCTGGTTCCTGATTTTCTAGATTCAAATTTGCTCCAGCTCAAAGCTTTTAACACAAGCCTTTTGGAAGCAGGGCATGTAGCATACTAACATGTCATGTATGGAACACCAGATGAGTTTTTCCCTGTGGGGTGGACAGCCTTGGACTCAGCAGTTTTGAGAGGCTGAGTGATTTCTGAAGTTGGGTACCCAGGGGGAATGTTGGCTTTTGGATATCTTATATTGTTAGAACTACAAGGGCCCTTAATGATGAATCTAATTCTTTGCTTCTTAACTTTTCAAAAGGTCAGTACCTCCTTTGAAAATCTGATGAAATATGTGGACCCATCTTTAGAAAAATGCACATACATCCCAAATTTACATATAATTTGGGGGGTTCAAGGGCTGCCTTGGCCCTTAGGGCAAGAACCCCTGATCTAATCCATCTCCCTTATTTTGTTAAACACCCATTGCTGCCAAAGGCACTTCAAAGCTACCTGGGTTCTGTTCACGGCTTCCTTTGTACCACGCATCCTCCACCTGGTCCGGTTTATGCCCCACGGGAAGCACAGGCCTTTTACAGGTCGCTCCTGCCCTTGCACAGCCTCCTGCAGCCCTCTGGACACACCTTGGTTATAATTCTTAGTACGTTATTTAGAGCTTCTCCTTCCTGTAGCCCAGCACTTACTACTGTGCCTTAGCTCCGTGGGGCCTTCCTGGGGTCTCAGCTACAGGAGCTCCCAGTAGAGGTTTGCAGAATGGGAGGGGAGATGGGGAGAAGCTAGTGTCCCTGAGGGCAGGATCCTGGAGCAGCAGACATGCCTCTTGTCTGAGACACTGTCCTGGCTTTGCCTGAGTCATGCTCGCTGTTAACTGGGTCTAAGAAAGTGGCAGAGCCAACTTGCCATAGATTACTCCTTATCTGAGGGGGACAGGAAGGCCAGGAGAGGCAGATCCCTCCTCTCTCTTATCCTCCGAGTACAAGAGTTCTCCCTCCCCACTCATGTCAGTAACTGAATTTAGCTCGTGCATCAAAGGCTGTCTCCCTTTGAGGGAGAGACTACCAGCAGGGGAGGAGGGGCTGCAGCACAGGGAAGCCCTCCAAAAGCAAATTACATATTTTCCATTAAATCCACTGAACAGCTATTTTTTAAAATTGGAAAATGCAGACAAGAATAAATTTGAGGAAGAAGAAAAAAATGCCCCATCATCCCACGACTCGGGAAACCATTTTAAATATTATATATATAGGGCTTCCCTGGTGGCGCAGTGGTTGAGAGTCCGCCTGCCGATGCAGGGGATGCGGGTTCGTGCCCCGGTCCGGGAAGATCCCACGTGCCGCGGAGCGGCTGGGCCCGTGAGCCGTGGCCGCTGAGCCTGCGCGTCCGGAGCCTGTGCTCCGCAACGGGAGAGGCCGCAACAGTGAGAGGCCCGCGTACCGCAAAAAAAAAAAAAATATATATATATATATATATCTTTCCACCGGTATTTTTAGCTATTTTATAACACAGTTGAGATCATGCCATAATGTAATTTTGTATGTGGATTTATTTCACTCATAGCATGAGCATTTCCCGGGTAAATTAAAAATCTTTGTAAGCATTATTTTTGAGAGCCACATGATATCTCACTGCATGTATATGCAGTTATTCATTTAACCAATCTACTTCTTTTGAATGTTTGAAGTTGTTTCTAATTTTATTTTTTGCTATTGTAGAATCGCTCTGAATATCTCTGTGCATAATATTTTTCCACATATTAGACTGTTTTCTCAGAGATTCCCAGAAGTGAAATCACTAGGCCAAAGGTTGTACAGAGTTCTGGGGTTGTTTTTTTGTTTTGTTTTGTTTTGTTTTAACATTTTCTTACTTTTTAATCTTGGTATTAAGAGTCATATTTTTGAGTTGCTTCCCAAGAGGGTAGGCTGGTACAACACCCCTCCCCCAAAGCAAAGAAAGTTCCCCTTGGGGTAGCTAAGTGCGCCTGGGTGCAGAGTACAGCCTGCCTTCGCAGCTACGCCCTCTCCCATCCCTGCTTCTTGCCTTGAACACAGCGATTCAGGTCTGTGTTCCGGCCTGAACCTGTGAGGGACCTTCCCCTCGGAAGCAGACTTGCCTTCTTCACTCCCCGGCTCTGAGTGTCCATCCACTTTCAGTTATATGTACTTGCTTAAGGGTCTACTTCTTGTCTCAGGAAGAACATACAGAAAAGGACATTCTTCTAACAACTAATTAATGTGCTATGACCTCTGCCTGAAATAACTTCCCTGGCCTAAGGCCCGGCAACCCAGGGTAATAAACAATAAATTGGCTGGTGGATGCTTCCTTCAACACAGGCTGCCTTTTCCAAGTACAGTAGCTCTGTGTCCTTCTGGCCTGACAGCCTTCCCTCCCTCCTCTGCTGTTTTTCTCCCTTCACTCTTCCTCCTTCTGGCCTGAAGCCTCAGGTCCCTCCTCTCTCTCACCGTTTGGCCCCCTGGTCATGGAGGTGAATAACTGGCTGCCCCAGGGACTGGAAGGCCCAGTGTCCCCAGCGTCTCAGGGGCCGCAGGGAGGCCTCGCTGGGCTGCGGCGGCACTGGGTATGGGGCCCGGGGCTGCTGGAGCTAAGCTGCCTGGCTGTCCACAGGGAGATCTGAGCTGATCTTGAGGGTCACCTGTGGCTCTTCTATAGCGTGACCCGGACTCTAAACCATGAATGAGCACATGGTGGGGTGGGCCAGTCGGGGGGGCTGCTCAGCCAGCCCTTTCGACCTCCCCCACTTTTTCAGGGGGCTCTCTGCATCCTCCCCCCGAGGTGACGCAGCATTTGCCTGTGGTTGTACCCTCTCCCATCATCTCCCTGGCATCTCTAATGCCCAGGCCTCATGGCAGCATCACCACCCAGGAAAGATGATTCTCTGGCAAGCTGAAGGGCTGGAGAAGGGGCCATCCTTCCATTCCAGGTAGGCCCACTGACCTCTGCCAGGCCCATCCTGCCAGCCACAGCCCCTGCAAGTCCTCACTCCTGTCCCCACTCCAAGGTCCATGGATGTCCTTTTCCTGCCAGGGCTCTGATCTGCTGGTCCTTGAGTGGGACTAGCTGGAAATCCACCTGCCTCTTACAAGGCTTGAGTGTTACTCAAGGGAGCAGAGGGCCTAGGGCAGAGGCACTGGGTCCACCTGCCTGAGGTCCGGCTTAAGATCTGCCTTGAGAGTCAGGTGTGGAGGCCATTGGGAGAAGGACCTCTGGGGAAGGGCTCCATCCCACTCCCACTGACAGCAGAATGCAGCCATGGAAAGAACACGGGTGGCTCGGCAGAACCCAGGCTCCACCAGTTCCCAGCCAAGAGACCATGTTTGGAAGGTCTAACCTTTCTGGACCTCAGTGTCCTTGTCTCTAACATACGAATAGTGACAACTCATAGGGTCACTCAGGCCAGCCTGTCGCAGGGGTGGGCAGACAAGGCAAGGCTAGTGGGAGGCTTGACAGTCTCGCCACTGGTCTCCTTTGTGCTGGGGTCACTTTGATGACTTTGATCCCTGGTGGAGGCTGCTGCGCCCCAGGGGCAGCGGCGACTGCTCCGTGGAGCACAGAGCTGACTCCGACCTCAACTCAGCCGTTGAGTCCCCCATCTCCTACCTCACTTTGTGTCCATGGAGTGACTTACGGTATCCCCGGAACCCCGAGAGGCTGACAGGACAAGCATTATTGTCTTGACCCCATTTTAAAGCTCAAGTACACAAGGCTTAGAGAGATCAAAGATACAGATATATATGGGAATTCCCTGGTGGTCCAGCGGTTAGGACCCCTCGCTTCCACTGCAGCGGGCATGGGTTCGATCGCTGATCAGGGAACTAAGATCCCACACGCCACATGGTGCGGCCAAAAACAAAACCAGAAACAAAACAAACCAAGATACAGATATATAACACGAGTACCTGTAACACAGGCAGAAAGTGATACATGCCTTCTGCGTCTACCTGAAGATATGCAAATTAAGAGCTATGTGGATTTTCACAGAGGCGGCGAGGGCCCTGGATTTGCAGTCCAGGTAGAAATGCGCTGAGTTCTTACAGGCAGTGATGAGACGTTTGTTTTCTCTAATTATTGTCTCTGCCAATGTGGGCGCATGTCTGGTGTAGCCTTTGCTTTTCCCAAACTCATGTATGTCATCTCAAAACCTTCACTCTAACCCTCTGAGCTAGTTAGAAACCCAGGATTAGCCCCGCTCTATAAACTGGGGAAACTGAGGCAGTGGGCTCTTGAGGGACTTGTCCAAGGCCATATCTGTGATGAAGCAGACGCCCACCAAGGCGCATTCCCTAACTGAGCCGAGGCAGAGGGTCCAGCCAGCCCAGGCCTCTGGTGGTACTTCCTGTGGCCCCGGCCCTCTGTTCCTCGCCCTGGATGCTGCCCCAGCAGAGGGGAGGTTTGGTCCCGCTATTGCAGAGATGGGTACCCTGGAGACTGGGTTAAGATTCTTGGCTCCACACCTTACCCTGGGTGCTTAGGTCACCAGTAATGCAAGCCACATGCTTAGATTGCCAGCCAAGCAGGACACCAAAAGATGACGGAAATGTGAGGAAAGAGTTTGCTTAAGAAAAATACGGACAAAAGTAGGCCTCATGGGTAAATCTGAATTGCGTAGGACTTCCCTATGCCCATTTTATGGTTTAGTATGTATTTTACATGGGATAGCAAGGAAGGGGGACCCAAAACTTTTCAGCTCTTTGGGCCTCTAAATATTTGCATTTGGCCCTGAGCTCGGGCAGCCTCCAACTCAACTTGCTCACCTGCGAAACTGAAATAATTCAGCCATCCCACAGCGCTTCTAGGACCGAATAAGTGGGATAATTCAGGGAAAGGTCGCAGAGCAGCACCTGCCTCACAGCAGGTGCTCAGCCTATCAGCCCCTCCTTATGCTCTTGCTTCCCCATCTCAGCTGCTCTCCCCCAGGCTTGAATTAACTTGTCTTTTTTTACACTGCCTTGGGAATGTTTTTGCCTGGCAACAGAGGCCATCTGTATCGCTCCCCATAGAGAAGCAGCCATGATATTCCTCAATAGGTTTTCCTTTCTGGACACAGTGGTGGCTTTGTTAAGGGGGCACTTGGGGCTGCAGGCCGTACCCAAATGTCCCTGAGAATTTACCCAGCCCTGGGTTCTCTGCTTGGCCTGACTGCATCCCTGGCCTTGCTCTTGGCTTCACTGAACTCTGTATTTCTCCAGACTCATGTGTGGTCAGCAAACCTGGGGTCATGTGGGTTTAGCCGAGGAGGCAGGACAGCAGTTCCAGCCACCAGGCCCTGGCTGGGCCGCCTGAGGCTGCAGCTGCAGAACATCCTGGGAAGTGGCCCCCGCTATGCTGGGGTGCATCACCCTTTGCCTGCCAGCACAGTGCATCTCAGGGATGAAATCTGAGACGCCTGGGTCAGGAAGGTACTTCCCCACTGCTGCTTGGCCCTGTTCAGGCTGGGCATTTTCAAGGGTGCCTCAGACTGTTTGCTTCCACCCCTGTCTATTTCAGCTGTCCCTGAAGCCTTTGATGATATCCACCACCCTCCTTCTGCCTCAGAATTCGCCCGTGCCACACCCCCTGCCTGGGGCTTCTCACCCAAGCACCCACTGGGACAGGTGCTCCCTGCACATGGGCAAGCGTGGATGGGGTTTCCAGATCACGGTGTTGATTCTCATGAAACTGCTTCAAGTCCCAAGAATATCCTTTTAGATCCAGTGGGCCTGGCGCCTGCTTGGGCCACCTGATAGCAATAGCTTTGCTGCCACGTCCCACCCACTGAGGCCGAAGTGTGAACCCCAAGGGCAGCTGTTTATGGAGATGAGCAGTTCCTGGGTTTGTGGGCCCTGAAGCCTAACCTTTCCCGCAAGGCCTGGCCCCGGCCGGCCTCCTGCCAAACCAGATTCTTCTGTGGCCTTCTTGTCCCACTGCTCCTTCTAGTCCCAAGGGGGTGCTCAGCCCATTTGCATTTCCTGGTCGAGGAGATACCTCAGGCAGGAAGGGAGACAGCGAATGCAGTGGTTAGGAGCGTGAGTGTTAGATTCAAATCCTAGCTCTGCTATTTACTGACTGCGTAACCTGCAGCAAATAGTTTAACCTTTATCTTCTCTTCTGTAAAATGGGATGATGATCTAGGTTCTAGGTACTGGTTTATGTGCTTAAGGTCTGTAACTTATTAACCCTCAGAACACCCGATGAGGTGGGTTTACCCATGAGGCCCATTTGACCATAAGGGTCACCGTGCTCACATCAGCAGCAACGTGACATGAAACGAGACAATTCATGGAAAGTCTAGAACAGTACCTGGCACATCACAGATGCTTAATAAATCACAGCAATGGTCTCCCATGTTACAGAGGAAAGTGCTGAGGTTTGCAGAGGTCGAGAACCTTCTGAAGGTTAGAGAAACCAGGTGTGCTGGCCCCAGGCCCTGAGGTTCCCTGTCTCTCGCCCGAAACCCTGAAGCAGAAGCGTCTGAGAAAACCTGAAGCGTCTGAGAAAACCTGAAGCGTCGTCCAAGTGCAGCTGTGGTGATCTATCCTCACCCCAATCCAGCTTTCAGAATGGTCCTCTGATGGGAGGAAATCCTGTTTTCACACCCAGAATGTGGGGCTGGGATCCTGCAGGGAGATGGGAGGCTTCCCAAGGCAACCTAAACCCCCCGGTGCAGGCGGGGTGGCCCTGGGCAGCGGCCCCTCTGCAGCAGCTCCCCTGCCAGCTCCTCTGGGAGGGAGCCCGTGGCAACCTGACTTGAACTGCCCTGCAAGCACGGAGTAAACTAACAGCTCAGGACACACAGGGATGTCGATGAGCCAGAAGAAACCCCAGCCAGTGCCCCCGGCTGCCACTCGCTGGGCAGAGCAGACCCACCTTGGGGTGGCACAGGGTGGGCAGAGAGCGTTTCCTCGGGGTAGAAGACAGTTGAAGAGCAAAGGGTTTAGTGTTAGATTGATAGGGTTTGGATTCCAGCTCCGTCACGTTCAAGAGTTAACAGTGGGCGAATAGGACGGCTGTACTGAGGGAACCCTTCAAAGCCTGGGTTTCCTCAGTACAGCCGTCCCTTGGTAGTTTCCGCAGACCTTGGTTCGGGGACCCCACCTCCCACGCAGATGCTCAAGCCCCTATGTAAAATGGCACAGTACGGCCGGCCCTCCGGATCCGCGGGTTCCACATTCTGGGATTCAACCACGGGTCCTCCGCGGTTGGTTGTATCCTCAGATGTGGAACCCGCGGATACGCAGAGCCCGACTGTACCTACCTATAGGGGTGCGGTGAAGCCAGAAAGAGATACGTTCTCAAAGTGATGAGTGCGCTGTACGGCATGGACATGCTATTGAGTGTCAGTGGTGTCATCAGGATAATGACAGGGTCTAGAGCAGGTTGTCAACCCCAGCTGCACATCAGAATCAACTGGGGAGTTCCTGAAAAGGACCGGTCGCCAGGACCCTGCCCTGAGCCGGCGGGTCACAACCTCTGGGCTGGGCCCCGGCACCGGCAGCTGGAGCTGCACGGTTGCTCCACGGGCAGCCAGCTGAGGACGCTGGTCCTGGAGGTCTCAGGCTCTCTCCCCAGCCAGCAGCCTCTGACTTGCCATCTCTCCTCCTGAGGGCTCCTTGACGTTTCCCTCTGAGCGTGAACACTGGCCCGCAAGGTTTAGGGGGAGGGTCTTGGCACACGGTGAGGGCTCACCCAAGGGTCTGCGTTTGTTGGGCAACACACCCCTTAGCTCTTGTCCATCATGGCCCCTGGGACTCTTCTCTGGCCAGTCCCAACCCCGGGCAGTTCTGGACTCCTTCACCCGCATTCCAACCTTAAGCTTTGTGGGCTCGAAGCTGTTCTGAGCTCCTTCCAAAGGGCCTGGTTGACTTTCCAGCCTGTTCTCTTCATTCTGTGGCTCACCATGTGCTCTAAAGGGAGCTGTGGAGAAGGGCAGTGGCCTTGGGCTCTCACTGCCCAGGCCTGGAGCAAAGAGAGGTACCTGTCCCCTGGGGCCACAGCCTGGTACCTGTGCTAGAGGGTGGGACCAAAAGTCTAGGGTGGGGTGGACATGCACTTGTCATAGTGTTCCTGTCACACAGTTTGTATTATGTACGAGTTATTTCTACATTAAATGACTGACTAAGCAGATAAATAGATAAGGACCTATGGGTGGCCAGCAGAGCCTGTGGGTGGCCAGCAGAGCCTATGGGTGGCCAGCAGAGCCTATTGATGGCCAGCAGGGCCTATGGGTGGCCAGCAGAGCCTGTGGGTGGCCAGCAGAGCCTGTGGGTGGCCAGCAGAGCCTATGGGTGGCCAGCAGAGCCTATGGGTGCTCTAATTCTAACCAAGCCTGTGTGCAGGGACTTTGACAGACTCCCTATAGCTGTGAAGTCTACAATATTCTGTGTGGGAATCAGTTTCAAGCCAGCCACGCTTTATTTCTGAGCCCAAACCTTGCTCTTCCCCGCGCCCCCTGCCCCACACCCCGGCACTGCTTCATGGAGGGAAAAAGATATGGACCGAGAAGGACAGATTTGTTATTTTAAGTTCAACTGAAATCCCACCTCCTCCCAAAGGTCTTTGGGTTCCCCGTCAGTGAATATCTCTCCCTGCTGTGAAATCTCCTTGCTCTGGATCTGCCCCTCTGCCATGACTCACACCGTCTGCCTTGTGGTAGGCACGCGGTGTTGATCTGTGAATAGAATCCCTGCATCATGACTGTGTTCCCTTCTGCCAGGTACCTGCTGGAACAGGATTTCCCAGGCATGAGGATTGGGCCCGAGCCGACCACGGACTCTTTCATTGCAGTGATGCAGGGAGAGATGGAGGGCATTATCCCCGGGAATGCCCTGGTGGTGGATCCTAAGAAACCTTTCAGGAAACTGAACGCCTTTGGCAATGCCTTCTTGAACAGGTGAGTGCAGAGGGAACACACACAGGCCTTGGGAGCTCTCTTTTCTTGGAGTATGAGAGGTGAAAGGGCGGGGCAGGGTCTTGGGAAACTCTCTACCTTTTCCAGACCTGGAATCTCTCTCGATTGTCCCCTTCTTGCTGGGAATGAAACCACCATTGATTAGGGATGCACGAGCTGCAAACACTGAGCTGATTTCTCCCGATCGAGTTGGGGGAAGGGTTCAACTAGTTAAATCACATTTCTCTAATGTGTACCTCCCTCCAGTAAAAGCAGAGAGGGCTACTCTGTGTAGTTCCCAGCTTTTGCCTAAACTACGGAAGGGCTTTGCATCCAACTGACAGGAGGCAAAGGAAGGTTCCTCTCTGTTCCTAGATATTGTTTTTACTTGGTGGCAGGAACACTGGACGTAAGGTAGAAGCCCTGGCTTTGAGCACTGACCCTCCTACTAAACTCACTCTGTGACCTTGGACAAGTCACCTCCCCTGGGACAAGTCAGCCTGCAGACACCAGGGCCATTGGGTCAGTTTGAGTGGAGGAAGCTCTAGAGACTGCTTGGCAAGCTGGCCCAGGCCTTCCCACTATTCTGTTTAACTGGAATGCAGGCTGATCCCCTGATACGCTTGTTACGTAGATCCACACCACAACTTTGCATCTGCATCGCATTTAAAAATGTTTAAACTACTTTCTCTAACTGAGACATTTAGAGTAAAGGTAAAGACTATGGGCTTTGGCTTCAGACCGACTTGGGTTCACATCCTACCAAATAGCACCGCGATCTTAGACGGGTTACCTGACTGGTCTGTGTCTCACTTTTCTCATCTGTAAAATAGGATAATAGTCATGTCCTCCTCCAAGGCAAGAGGACTTTGCGGAAAAGTTGGCATTTGAACCGGATGTTCAATCATGAGTGAAATCACACTAAAAGGGTTAAAAAAAAAAAAAAAAAAGGATATTCCAGGCAGAGAAAACTGAAAGTATATATATACACACAAACACATACACACAGCGGACTGAAAGAATGTGGCTTAATGCAGAAGCACTACGACATACATAGATGGCACTGCGTACGTAGACAGCACCATAAGGGTCGCGCTTCTCTACAGGAGCGTGCCACAGCTGGGTGACAGATGTGTAGATTAACTGTTGGCTGGGGATCTGTCAGGCACATCCATTGGAGGGATAACAGGATTGGGGCGGGGCTGGGGTGGGAGAGGGCCCTCCATGTGCCACCAGCCTCACTGCAACTGCACACACACAGGGAGGCTACACCCCGGACGCCTGCTGCCCCGTGATCCCATTTCGCGGCCCTTGACATCTCCCCTCCCCTTCTCTGTGGGTGTTCCACGCATTCTCCAGACACCTCAGGCCCCCCTCTCGGCAGGTGACCTTGCTTCCTATTCTAGAGAAGATGGAAGCCCGTATCCATGGATTCCCTGTAGTTGGTTTGTTTTAAACTGTCCGTAAAGGGAGTTCGTTTGCATCAGTCCCATCCCGCCCACCCCGCCCCTGCCGTCCACGCAGCCTGCAGAGAGCTGAGTCCTCTCTTTTCCCCTCAGGTCTGCGCCCCTGCACCCCCGACCCGTGCATCAGGCCATCTGCCCAGGGACGGCTCTGTCAGTTACTCTTTCTGACAGCTCCCCACCTCCCGTGGCTCCTTCCCCGCCTGGAACTATCTATCTCCTCTTGCAAGCCCTGCAGCAGGCCCTACTAGCCCTTACCCCCTTGCTTTGCTGTCGCAGCCAAGTTTCAGGGCTTCACCTCCTCACTTCTTCCTGTCCCCCAACCTGTGGAACATGGCTTCACCCCGTCACAGCTGCCCGTGTGAAGGTCATCTGCGACCTCTCAGTGACAAGCGGTGAGCACTTTCCGTCCTCACCTTACCCCGTCTCTCTTGGGTATTGGTTTCTCTCAACCACCAGCCCCTCTCAGCTCCTTGGCCCTCCTCCTGCCTCCCTAGCAGACCTTGGTCCCCTTGGTCTCTGGCTCCTCTGACCTGGAGTCATCCTCAGCCCCCTGCCCTTCTCTCACTCCATGCACCCAGCCTGGGTGATACCTCAACCGCAGCCCTGGCCCCAAACACCAGCCCCATGTACACGACCTTCTGGTCACCAAGTGACAGCAGCCCCGCTCAAGGTGGCTTCAGCAAAACGTGGAATGTATTGAGGAATCCTGGGGTGTGCCTTAGAACCTAAGGACCGGAATGCGGCTGGGCCCCAGGCACGATGAAAACCATGGGCTTCGGTAGGGCGGGGGCTGTACCATGGACTTTCCTGACCCGCTATGTAGCGCAGTGCCAGAAACGCAGCACATGCTTCGTAAATATTTGTTGAACTGAACTGGACATGCTGACAACCATCATATCAGACTGTGTCACTCTTGTGCTTAAAATGTTCCAATGGATTTTTCCCGCCCTCAGTATAAAGTCCACACCTCTTAATGTGGCCTTCAAGGCCCTTGTGATCCAGGCCCTGCCTCCCTGTCTTGGCCACATCTCTAGGGGCTCCAGCCCAGTGATGAGCGCTCTCCTGGAATGGTGCCTGCACGCACACACACACACACACACACTCCCGCACCCCCTCTTTTTCTCTCCCCGCCCCTCATTTCTGGGCTGCATTTACACCTGCTTCTATTAGTTTCCTAGGGCTGCCAGAATAAATTACCGCGAACTGAGTGGCTTTAAAATAACTACTGACTCGGCCTTCCCTGGTGGCGCAGCGGTTGAGCGTCCACCTGCCGATGCAGGGGACACGTGTTCGTGCCCTGGTCCAAGAGGATCCCACATGCCACGGAGCGGCTGGGCCCGTGAGCCATGGCCGCTGAGCCTGCGCGTCCAGAGCCTGTGCTCTGCAACGGGAGAGGCCACAACAGGGAGAGGCCCGCGTACCGCAAAAAAACCCCCCAAAACTACTGACTCATAGTTTGGATGCCAGAAGTTCAAAATCAAGGTGCTGGCAGGGCCCTGCTCCCTCCAAAGCCTGTAGGGGAGGACCTTTCCGTGCTTCTTCCAGCTTCTGGTTACTCCAGCCATTTTGCTTGTGGCAGCATAATTCCAATCTCCCCTCTGTGCACGTCTGTATCTTCACATAGCTACACACACACACGCATGTACACTGGCTTCCTGCCCACACCCCTGTCCACCTGGCAAATGCTGGCCATCTCTTGAGGTCTCAGTTCAGGTTCTGCGTCCTCTGAGAAGCTTCCCGGACCCTCCTTCCCGTGCATCCCTAGCCTCATCCGCTAACCTGCGTCTCTGCTGCCACCTCACTGGGTAGCAGAGGCTCCCTTCCCTGTCTGTTCTTGGAGACTATGGGACCGTGAACTGTACCTGTGATGGTCAGACACCTTGCTGGCTTCCACCAAAAATGGCATTTAAGAGAGAAGGCTTGAAGTCAGAAGGATCTAGCTTAGGTTTACCAATTTGTATTTGGAGACTTTGGGATGTGATACTGGGAATATTTCCTTGAATAAGCCTTGACTGTTATCCTACTAGCAATGTTTGGTATTTGCACAGCCTTTTAGAAGCCCAGATAAACGTTCCTGGGTGGTGTGCCCCACTCTTCGAGGCCAGCTGCAGTGCCGCCTCCTCCAGGAAGGCTTCCTTCCACCTTGGATCTCCCGAGCCCTTCTCTTGACCTCCCTTGGGGGCGCTGCTCCCATCGCACCCATATCGTGGTTGTCCTTATGCATGCCTCTGCTCTTCCACCAGACTGTGCTCCTGGAGGCAGGGATCGAGGGCTGCACATCCTGGTGTCCCCGACAGCAGGGGCTCACAAACGTAGGCCCACAGCTGCCTTAGGACCACCCCGGGAGCTTCCTCGAAGTACAGATCCTGGGCCCACTACTGGGGCTAGTCTAGCTTGGGACTGGGAGTCTGCACTGGAAGGCGGCCGGGCTTCAGAACCTCTGCCCAGGGCAGGAGAGGTTGGCATGGGGCTGAAACGAGGGTGCCTGAGAGGCAAGGACAGGACGGCGGCTCACCACGGCTCTCCTCCCACCCCTGCAGGTTCGTGTGCGCTCAGCTGCCCAACCCCGTGCTGGAGAGCATCAGCGTCATCGACACGCCGGGCATCCTCTCCGGGGAGAAGCAGAGGATCAGCCGAGGTAAGTGAGGCAGCTGGTAGGGTTGGCTCTGGCTCTGTGCTGTGTCCTTTCTGGTACGTTCTCTGGCTTCCATACCAGGAGAGAGGCTCCCGGGGCCTTGCTGTCTCTTGATGAGCCGCTGCTGCCTCGTGTGCTGTGTGGGGTCATCCCAGGCAAGGGTCAGCAGATGGGTTTGGGTCCACTGCAGCTCAGGAGGCAGCTAGCCTCGGTCTTCTCATCTGTGAAGTGGAGGCATCAGTGTCTGCATTATGCACCTCACTGGGTTTCTTCATGGGCCAGACCCTGGCTCGCTTCTGAAGTTCCTGCTGTCCCTGCCCCAGGAGCTTGCAGCTCTGCAGGGGAGACAAGTGCCTGCAGAGGACTCCAGCCAACAGCGTGAGGATGGCAGTGTGCTCTGGGGCGTGAGAGTCAGGAGCTGGGTATGTGAAAGCCCTTGAAAACTGCTCATTCCAGACAGATGTGGGGAATTGTTCGCTGAGGGAGGCTGCTGGCATGCGGGTCGGGAGATGGAACTCAGGAGCCAGACCACCAGCGTCCTGGGCCTGCCTCTGACGCTTCCTGGCAGGGTGACCTGGCGGCTTTCTTTCCTCCAGCTGGCTCAGCTGTAGAGTAGGGGACATACCTCTATCTTCTAGGGTTGTTTGAGGATTGAAGAAATAATACAGGTAAAAAGCCTCCTACCTGGCACACAGCAAGTCCCCAGTAAACATGAGGTGCTATAGATCATCATCATCACTGGTTTTTTCCTAGCTCTAAAATGCTAGATGGATATTGTAAAAATCTTGAAACTACAGCTCCCAGCTCCCCTCCCCCAGCCTCTCCTGCCACACCATGCTGTGTGCCCCAGATAGCCCCCAACCCTTTCTGTGCCGCATGCCGTATTGCTGGGAAGAAAAGCTGACGAAGCCACAGCCACCCCAGTCCTGGAGCTGGGAGCTGGGCAGGAGCCAGCTCGGCACTCAGAGGGCAGCTTCCGGGAAGGGAAGGCTTTGGACTGGCAAGAGCGCTCCGCAGCAGCCAGGACTCTGCCCTGAACTGACCTCAGGTGCCTGTCTGCTTCCTCCTGCACGTGCCTGGGGCGAGGTGCATGGGGGGGTGCAAGGGCGAGGGGGGCGTAGAACCCACGGCCCTGTGGGGAGGAGCATCTCCTTCTGGCCCACCTGCCCTTTGTAAGCACCCTGGCACCCTGTTCAGGGCCCCGTGGTCGGGGGGGAGGGTGCAGCGTGGGTGGCTCTCTGTCTTGTTTCTATTTGTTTCCCTAGATACTCCCTCTCTCCTGACCAGTCTCTACCCTCATGCCGTAAGTCTTCTTCCAAGTTCATCCTGAGTTTAGGCCTAAAGGGCATTTACTGTTTCACACAGACAGCCTATATCTCCTCGAGGAAGGCTTGGAGAGCAGCCCAAATTCTCCACCTGAACTACCCAGGGGGTGGGTGGCTACACAAGGCTAGTGCAGCCTGACAGGTGGGTCCAGAGAGGACTCCAGCCTTCGGGGATTCCAGGGGCACTGGACTGGGAGTTTAGAGCATTGGGTTTTAGAACCTGTGGGTCTCCAGGTCACATTTTTCCCCTGAGCCTTAATGTCCCCGTGCATAACAAGGGGTAATGATACCCATCGCATGACCTCGTGAGATCACAGATGGTAATGGAAACACAGACATCAGCTCTGGGTCTGGATCACAGTGAGCTCCCTTCTTTCCTCTTTATCTGCCATCCAGGGTCACCCTGTTAAACAACCCCAGGGTAATCTACGTGAATGGCCTTCCTTGCAGTTGTGCAGTGCACAGCCCATGCAGCTGTATGTGGCAGCCCTGCTCCTAGGGAGTCCTGCCTTCCTCAGCTTCTGTTCCATTTCATTCTTTTCCTATCCCTCTGCCTTTTCTCCTGACTTTATCTTTGGACCTCAGTGGCTGCTCTACTGCAAACTGGAGGCTTGTTCTTCTTGCCCACCCTTCCTATTGCCTCCCACCCCATACCGACTACCACCAGGTCTCACCCCACCTCTGGGAGAAGTGATAGCCCTGTGTGTATCTAGGCAGACCAGTTTGTTCTCTGCCCTCCTGATTCTAGACTATAAATGCAGTTGCTGGCAAAAGTAGCCTGTGATAAAAACAAGAGCTGAGAGCTGGGCCGCCGGTCCTGCATCGTCTGCCTGGGGCAGTGCTGACCCCAGCACTCCACAGAGACCAGGAAAGTTGGGTGGGGGGCAGGGATCAGACACCCTCAGATATCAGGGGAACCCCAAATGAGAAAAGTTTCCAGTATGAAGACCCCCTCCTCATCTTTGACAATCAGCCGTAGAACTCAGTAGTTCAGTTTATACCTATACGCATATGCACCCCCCATCTACACACATCACACCTCCCTCCGCACCCCGCTCCCCACACATGCACACAAGTGTGTGCACAGAGCCAAATGCGCTTCGCGTGGCTTCTCGCCCGGGGTTCTCGGAACTCTGGGTTTGGCCGCAGCACAGATTTGGTGCTTCTGGCTTTCCTCCAGCCCGGGGCCGGGCGGGGCCCCGTGGACAGTCCATGCACAGCCCTGCAGGAGGGCACCCGACTGAGGGGTGTATTAAGCCTGAAATCCAGCCCACGTTCCACTCGCTGAGACTGATGCCAGGGCGTCGTTATCAAATCCACACAGAGCCACCTCTGGGCCGAGGCCTGATGTGCCACATTCTGGAAAGCCAGCTGCTCCCAGGGGGCTCCCCGGGCCTCAGGCTTCACGGGAAGGAGCAATCAGGCCCCAGGCCACAGCTGGACGAAGTGTGGCCCCTCTGCCCGGACCTGGGGGGCTGTGTGTGTCTTGGGGGCAGAGCAGAAGCAAGGGACGTCCAGGAACCTGAGCCCGGGAAGTCCCAGGCCCACACTTGTCTCTGGATGTAGATGCATTGGAGTGGGTGGGAGAGGGGCAGGGAGGCAGTTCCTGGAAGTGACAGGATGCAGCCCAGGACTCATTACTGGGAAGAAGCAAGGATGCGGCAGAGGTGGGAGGGCTCCGGAAGCCTGAGTGTCCTCACACTTGGCAACCACATTTCCTGTCTGTTTCTCAGCTAGAAATCCCCACAGGCCCCACCCTAGAAAAGCAACCCCATGGCGCGTTGCACACATCACTCCCAGCGGACCCCCTCCTGTGCAGGTGAACTCAGGAGGGCCAGAGCAGGAAAACACTTGCCCAGGTCACAAAACTGGACTGGGAATTCTGGTCTCCTGCTTCCCCGTCCGGTGGCTTTTCAGCACGTTATCATGGCCTGCCTGCCCAGGAAGAACTCAAAGAAGAGGAATGAGGGCAAACTCTCATGTACAGCTTTCCCCTGGGGGACCCCGGAGGGTCTGGGCTGGTCCTCACAGCCTCCCATCCCTGGCATCCTCACTTAGGGGCCTCTGGGGGCATCACACGCGGGGACAGAGCGGCAGAGTCCCGACTCCCTTTAAAAGGGTGCGCTGGCAACTTGTGGCCATCTGGGAGACCTGGGATGAGTCTGGTGGGCTACTTTTCAAGGTGACTTCTGGGAGGCAAGTAGTGTGGCCTTTGTCATCTGAACTTTTCCCACATTTTGCAAACTGATGCCTTCTAATTTCTCTTTTGCTAAAATGTCTTTATATCTTGAAAGCTTTTGGGGGCAGGATGGGACCTTTTAAGTACCCACCACAAGTAACTGCCTGGTTGGAGGGCTCAGCCCCCTGAGCTACAGCCTTGCGGGGCTCTGAGCCGAGAAGGGAATGCAGATGGAAGTAAGGATCTGGCTCCTAGGCCCGAGTTTGCCACCACCTGGCTGTGTGAGCTTGGGTGAGCCCCTTAACCTCTCTGTTCCCTCTCCCTTCCCTGTGTGTGCCTGTTTACCTCCTGGCACATGGAGCACTGTGAGGATCGAATGAGATCGTGTGGCTGAAAATACAAAGAAATGTGCTGCCTTGTCAGCACCCTTGCATTGCCTTTCTTTGTTTTTTTTTTTTGGCTGTGTCGGATCTTTGTTGCTGCCTGCGGGCTTTCTCTAGTTGCAGCGAGCGGGGGCTACTCTTTGTTGCAGTGCGCTGGGTTCTCTTGTTGCAGAGCACGGGCTCTAGGTGCACGGGCTGCAGTAGTTGTGGCATGCGGGCTCAGTAGTTGTGGCTCGCGGGCTCAGAGCACAGGCTCAGTAGTTGTGGCGCATGGGCTTAGTTGCTCCGCGACATGTGGGATCTTCCCAGACCAGGGCTTGAACCCATGTCCCCTGCTTTGGCAGGTGGATTCTTAACCACTGCGCCACCAGGGAAGCCCCTGCACTGCCTTTCAGGCTGTGAAGGAAGCTGGTTGATGACTAAGGAGTTGCCGCACTTATTGTGTTTGTCTCATTGATATCCTCTTGCCTGGCATTACTTAGAAGTGCTTTCCTTCCATTCCACTGGAGCCTGGGGTCAGTGGGGAGAGCCCTAGCTCCCTGCAGGCTGCCCAGTCTCTGCTCCAGGTGCCTGCACACCAGATCTTCCAGAGGCGGCAGACTTGCTACCCGCAATTCCAGGACAGCCAGCTTCGCCATCTGTCTCCTGGAGCCTGAATCTCCCACCACCCACTAGTCCATACCTTATGAGCCCTTGGGCTGCTGCAGGTGCTCAAGAGCTCCTATTCTGGGGCTCAGAGCCGTTCCCAGGACCAGCGAGGGAAAGGGGGCGTATCACCCTAGACGTCAGGGCAGAGACTCCAGACTGAGTCTGGGCCCTCCCTCCGCTATCTTGTTGCCATGGTTCTACCGTTGACCCCTCATCAGTCAGTCGTTTTTATTCCCATTTTCAGCTGAAAAAACTGAGGTTCAGACTTGCCTAAGGCCACACAGAGAATAAATGGGAGAGCCAACCCGTTCCCTTTTCCTTAATAGGTCCCGTCTGTGCCTTTCAGATGCTCCCATTCTTGGATACCCATAAGCCCAGTCTACAGAAATAATTAAATACCCAGCCTGGAGCCTGCTAGGCTCTGAATAGCCAGGATCGGGGAGGCTGAGCTTCAGAGGAAGCCCACAAAGTCATTGCTTGATTCTCATTTCCTCACAGCCACACCTGGGGAGAAAGCTTCCAGCATTACCCAGTTGGTAATTGGATAGCCAGCCTTGCCAGAGATACAAAATTTGCAAAAGTGGGAGGGTGAATAGGAGGCCTCTGTGCTTCTGAAATCCTAGAAAGGTTCGCAGAAGCCATCTGCCTGTTCTCAGGAAGGAGCAGGCTTCACATAGGCAGCCCAGGGCATTAAAGACAGCAGTCCCCAGCCTTCCTTCCCCTTGTCCTGCAAGAGCTTCCTTGTTTCTAATCTCCATCCATCCTGCTGTACTCCCCACCCTCATACCTTCAGTCTTAGAAGCAGGGAATTGTGAACTGAGAAAGGAAACTCAGAGATCTTCCAGTCCAACTCTGTGGATTAACAGGCAAAGAGACCAAGGACCAGAGAAGGGAGGCTACTTGCCCAAGGACACACAGCAAATTAATAGCTGAGCAGAAACTAGAGGTGGGCTTGCCTGGGCCAGTGCTCCTCGGGTGACCCCTTCAGAGCACACCCAAGTCATGGAAACTGGTGCCTGGAAGGAGCTCTTTATAAAGGGGCAGAGCCATAGGAACAGCCAGGGTCACAGGCAAGCAGTCTCACCTGCATCCTCTTTGATTGGATCCTCACAGCCGCCCTCTGGCAGGGTCTGGTGGGTTCCAATTCAGAGACCAGAAAACTGAGGCCCAGAGATGACCTGTTCACTGTCCCTGGGATGCAAAAGGCAGAACAGAGCTGACATTTCAGGTCTGTTCAGCAAATGCTGATAGAGCACCTACTGTGTGGGGGGCACCGTGCTGGGCACAGAGGAAGCTGGGAAGGATGAGCAGCCCCTGCCCCGCCCAGCTCCCTGTGCGGTGGGGGGAGGATAAATTCCTGGGTGAGCAGAGAGGCAAGGGCCTGCCTGAGGGGCACCTGAGCCAGCCGTGAGGACAGGAACGGACATGGGCCGGCCTATTCCGGCAGCACTGACCTGCTGCTGTCACTCTCCCGCCCCACCCCAAGCGGGGGCTGGTCCGCTTTTGCAGCTGAGGCTCCTCTTGCATGGCTGCTGCCATCTGGGGTTGGTGAGAGCTCAGGGGCCGGAAGCCTCTTCTCTGCAGCTTCTCTGGCCCCTTCGCTTCCCCCAGCCCGTGGAGGGCTGGCTGGAGTGCTGGGCTTAGGACAGGAAGACCTGTGTTCTGGTCCTGGCCCTCCCTCTGCTCGGTCCTGGGCACATCTCACCCACTTGCTTTGAGCCCTGTCAGTAAGTGCCCAGGGCTAGCTGCTGTGGCTGCACAGCCAGCTGTGAGCTGCTGCCACCAGCTGCCTGTGACCAGTGAGCCAGTGTGCTGAGCAGTGAGGGCTGAAATCTGCTGTACGGGAGGGAGGGAGGGAAGGAGGGAGGGAGGGCGCATCGCAGCTGCCCTCCCCGTGGTTTGCACCACCACGGCCAAAACCTTGTCAGGCTAGATTTGGAAACAGGTCTCAGCAGAAGGCCAGAGGCCTCTGAGCCCCCTGCCCTCCCCAGCTACAACTGAGGGCACGCCTGCAGGTTCCAGGCGCCAAGGCAGCCAGGCCGTGACCTGTTTTCCCGGTTGGGGTGGATGGGGCCCGGGAGTGAGTTTGCCCTGATTTTCTGAGCCCTCTGCCCGCCCTGCTGCCCACGGCTCTGACGGACTGCCTTCAGAAGGTGAGAGCTGCCCTCCACCTGGCTGTGCTGAGGGAGACTAAAAATAGCCTGGAGCCAGCCCTGGAAAGGGAGGAGACGGGAGGGGAGCGGGAGGCGGGGCGGGTAGGGGCACAGGTGCAGGACCGCTGCCAGCACGGCCTGTGCAGGGCCCCCAGGGCCCCGTGGCGGGGTCCAACCCTGACCCCCACAACATGCCAGCAATTTGGCTCTCCCCTCATCGCTGAACCTCAGGTTTCTCCTCTGGAAAGTGGGACTGTGCCTGCCTCAGAGGGTGGTGCGAAGGGGAAATGAGGTCATGATGTGAACTGAACCAGAAGCTCTGGGGTAGGCCCAGCCATCTGGGTTGTAACAGGCCTCTGGGGGATTCCGCTGTGCGCTCAAGTTGAGGACCACCGTTCCAGGCGAGCAGAGCTGCTTGTATCTAACTCAGTTGCAAAGCAGCTGCCTGATGACCTGCCCCGGTCTCTGATCCTCCTCTGTGAGGCAGGGCAGGAACTGCTGGCTTCTTCCTGTTGGCTGGGTCTCCCACTCAGTGGGGGCAATGAGCTTTGGGGCCCCAGGGTCTATGCCCCTGAAAGCCTGTGATGTTGGGACCCGGGGTCGTCGATCCCACCAGAGCCTAAGGAAGGGCTCCTACCTTCCTGCCAGAGGTGTGGCACTGGGGAGCAGCAGAAGGCCCAACACCTCCACCCTCATCCCAGTGCTGCTGTGTCTGGGCTGTGCGCCCTGGAGCAAGTCACTTTCCCTCTCTGAGCCTCACTTCCCCATGTACTGTCCTCTGTTTCATGGAAGAGGAGACTGAGGCACAGAGAGGTGAAGCTGCTTCCAGCTGTTAAGGGTCAGTGAACATGAGGCTGAAGGTGCAGACTGTTGGCATGACCTCCCCCTCCAGGCCCTCCCAGATCCACTGCTACTTGGGGTTGAGCAGAGCAGGTGCTGTGGGGGTCCTGGAACCAGCCTGACCTGAAGCAGCTCAGTGCCAGATAACCAATGTGTGGCAGCCAGAGGTCTGTCCCATGCTAGGGAAGAAACCCCTTGTGGTTTTAAGAGTTGGGGATTTGGGGGCTGCAGCTGATGAATAAGTAATGAAGCGAGCTTATGAGCAGGCATGAGAAGAAGTTGTGTGTCAGAGCCTCAGATTTCTTCCAGACCAGTGATGGGCATGGTCTGAACCATGGGACCTTGTTAAGAATTTCTGGGTCTTTATTCAAAATATATGTCCAGAGTTTCTTTTCCAGCAGGGCCCCTGGCTCCTAAATACAGTAAGCAAGGATAGGGGAGCCGGATGGTGGCTGTGTTTTATGGGGATAAGGATGTTAATAATAATAACTAGCATCTACTGAGCAGCTGCTAGGTGCTGGGCTGTGAGCATCTTTAGTGTTTAAAATTCTATGAACTAGATAGTATGCCCATTTATAGATGGAAAAACACTGACTCAGAGACATTTGGTAACTGGCTGAAGGCCAAATTGTGAAAATGTGGAGGAGCCGGATTTGAATCCAGATCTGCCTCCCAAGTCCATGTTATTTCTACTGCACCGGCTGCCTCCCCCAAAAACCCTACCCTCCGCCCCAAAGGCCCCGCCCCCTGACTCTGCTGTGTCGCAGGGTACGACTTTGCGGCAGTCCTCGAGTGGTTCGCCGAGCGGGTCGATCGCATCATCCTGCTCTTCGACGCCCACAAGCTGGACATCTCTGATGAGTTCTCAGAAGTCATCAAGGCCCTCAAGAACCACGAGGACAAGATGCGGGTGGTGCTGAACAAGGCGGACCAGATTGAGACGCAGCAGCTGATGCGGGTGTACGGGGCCCTCATGTGGTCCCTGGGGAAGATCGTGAACACCCCGGAGGTGATCCGGGTCTACATCGGCTCCTTCTGGTCCCGCCCCCTTCTCATCCCAGACAACCGGAAGCTCTTTGAGGCCGAGGAGCAGGACCTATTCAGAGACATCCAGAGTCTGCCGCGAAACGCTGCCCTGCGCAAGCTGAACGACCTCATCAAGAGGGCCAGGCTGGCCAAGGTGAGGCTACCTGGGGGGGTGGGGGGGATGGGCAGCATGGACGGGGCCAATGGTTTGGGGTGGGGGGGGTAGCTGCAAGAGCTGCGGGGGGAAGGGGGGCAGAGCAGGAGAATGTGGTGTCAATGATCACAAGCCCTGGCGTCAGATGGCCAGATTGGACTCAACTCCACAGTTTACTGTGCATCCCGACCCCAGCAAGGCCCTTAGTTGTGCTGTGCCTGTTTCCACATAAGTAAAATGAAAGGGTTAGAAGAGTAAAGAACGGAAAAGCCCTCATCACAGTGCCTGGCATCCTCAGAAGTGCTTTGTACACGTCAGCTGTTGTTACTGTCTTCCTCATCAACGTCATCACCAGAATTTCCATCCCTGTTATGCCTTGACCTTACCCTCCCCACAATCTCACCTTTCCCTGGGATTCAGCAAAACAACATGCGTTGCAAGCAGCGGGAGAGAAAGAGGATGGAGACAGAAATAATTTCGGAAGTAGGAGCAGGAGTGGGGGGATTGATGGGAAGAGATGGGGTGAGAGCCGCCCTAGAGGAAAGGAAAGAACTGAGGTCTCCATCTGAACGTTTCTCTCCGCCCCTGTTATTCAGGTTCATGCCTACATCATCAGCTCTCTGAAGAAGGAGATGCCCTCGATGTTCGGAAAGGACAACAAGAAGAAGGAGCTGGTGAACAACCTGGCCGAGATTTATGGCCAGATCGAGCGGGAGCACCAGATCTCACCTGGGGACTTTCCCAACCTGAAGAGGATGCAGGTAACCAGGGTCTGGGGCCCCAGGAAAGGAGCAAGCCAGCTAAGCAGCCTGAGCTTGGAGGAGGCCACCCTTGGATTCCCTGCGTGGAAACTCAACCCAGAATCAGTAGGCAGGCCGGCAGATGGCCCTGGGTCTGCCCTTCCTGCTGGGCTGGCACTGGCCCAACAGGGGCCGTATCTGGGCCCAGGGAGAAACATGGAGCCCCAGCGCTCCCAGTGGGCAGCAGTGTTAGAGGATGTTCGGGGGTCTGATACCTCAAGTTCATGACCTTCCCCAGTCCTGGCCACCACAGGTTTGGAATGCCCACCACATCATGTGAAACAGGACAAGTCACCTGACATTCTCCTGACCCTTTATTGCTTAAGTTTACCACTGAGCTCCTCCTTGGGAGCAATTTGGGACATAAGCCACAGAGAAGCAGAAATCTGCCCAGGAGCTCACCATCTTTGGAGCATACCATGGGCCCCTCTCTTGGGCCAGGGTCAGTCACACATAGTTTCTTATGTGTGAAAAGTCGTCTGAGGGAGTTATTTCATCCTCCTTTTAGGATGAAACAGTCCTCTGAGGTAGGCATTTCATCCTCCTTTTACAGATGAGCAAACTGAGGTTTACAAAGGTAATTAACCTGCCTACGGTTTTAGTAATGTTTACACAGCCTGCAAGTAGAAACCCCAGGAGTGTCCAAGGTCTAAGGAAAAAACTACCACACCATACTAACTGGATCCTCTCTGACCCTCTCTCTTTTCATCTACATACTGAGGCTACAAAAATACCACCTTATATGGATACTGTGGGTGTATATCAGATAATATCGTGGGCGTATATCAGATAATATTTGCAAGGCACTTAGCATGGCCTGGCACCAACTATGCTCTTAAAATGCAGTAGCAAGTTAGGTGAGATGTCACCAGTAGAGGAAGCTGCCTGATGAGCGCAAGGAACCTAGCTCTCTGCACAATTTTTGCAACTTCTGATGATTAATTCTCATGTAATTATTTTAAAATGAAGGGCTTCCCTGGTAGCGCAGTGGTTAAGAACCCGCCTGCCAATGCAGGGGACACGGGTTCAAGCCCCGGCCTGGGAAGATCCCACATGCCGCGGAGCAACTAAGCCAGTGCGCCACAACTACTGAGCCTGCTCTCTAGAGGCCGTGAGCCACAACTACTGAAGCCCACGCGCCTAGAGCCCGCGCACCGCAACAGAGAGTAGCCCGCACTCCCCGCAAACAGAGAAAGCCCGCACGCAGCAACGAAGACCTAAAGCAGCCAAAAATAAACAATAAAATAAATAAATGTATTAAAAAATAAAATATAAAAATGAAAACTTTTTAAGAATTAGGAAATTAGGAAAAACTAGCAGCAGATGTAGTAGTAATATTGTTTTTGCTCTTGTTGCTTTTAGGGTTTCAGAATATCAGTATAGTCCCAAATACGCATTTTTAATTTCCTATCTAGTAAAATAAAAAGAAAGAAAGAATAGACATCCAAAGCATGCATTTGTTCATGTATGCATTCATTCCTATAACCACCTACCGGGAGCCAGTCACTAATTTCAGAATTGTTTCAACTTTCAGTTTCTCTTTGTATTAAGAATTTAATGATCTGTAAGCAAACATTTGGGGAAGATGACATTTGAAAGGGACCATATGACTTTTTAATGTGAGGAATTCTTTTGCAACATAAATGGTTTCACCTTCTCGCTTGTTTGCCTGTCTGACGTCAGTTTCTGTTAGGGATGCTGGATCAGTATGTAAATGGCTGTCCGGTGGGGGCATATGTGTGGGCTGATGGGAGCAACCCTCACATCCTCTGGAAGATACTGGGACCCCCTAGTTGGGAGCCCACCAAACACGCTTAGATGTGGACAGGCTGGGAGAGACAGGGACCTTAGGAGGTTGTGCTGAGGGCAGGAGAAAAGGCTTGTCAGCTCCACCGTCCCCCGCCCAGCCCCCCCAGCCTCCCTGGTCCAGCCCTGCCCTAGAAGGGAGGTGAGAATGCCCAGGCTCACACTTGTCTTGAAATGTAGCCGTGGGTGTTTTCTGAATTTTTCTGCAGTGAACTCCGTGTGCTTGTCCTGAGACTGTCCCCTGTGCACTGGCCTCATCCCAGTGTCCTGAGATTGCTGTGGCCAGAGCCAGGGTGGGAGCGGGAAACTCTTGTCTTATCATTATAGAGGCAAAGGAGAAGCTGGATGCTTGAAACTCAGGACCTTTCAAAATGGCAAAGACATGCAAAGCGGAACATATTTCTTTTACTGTGTGCTGTGGGGGTCATGGGAAGTCAAGGAGGGGAGCTGTTGCCCGTGCCTACTGAGTCAGAACCCTCAGGGAGAAGCCAATAGTCACCTTATCTTTGATAAAGGAGGCAGGAATGTACAGTGGAGAAAGGACAGCCTCTTCAATAAGTGGTGCTGGGAAAACTGGACAGGTACATGTAGAAGTATGAGATTAGATCACTTCTTAACACCATACACAAAAATAAGCTCAAAATGGATTAAAGACCTAAATGTAAGGCCAGAAACTAGCAAACTCTTAGAGGAAAACATAGGCAGAACACTCTATGACATAAATCACAGCAAGATCCTTTTTGACCCACCTTCTAGAGAAATGGAAATAAAAACAAAAATAAACAAATGGGATCTAATGAAAGTTCAAAGCTTTTGCACAGCAAAGGAAACCATAAACAAGACCAAAAGACATCCCTCAGAATGGGAGAAAATATTTGCAAATGAAGCAACCGACAAAGGATTAATTTCCAAAATTTACAAGCAGCTCATGCAGCTCAATAACAAAAAAACAAACAACCCAATCCAAAAATGGGCAGAAGACCTAAATAGACACTTCTCCAAAGAAGATATACAGATTGCCAACAAACACATGAAAAGATGCTCAACATCACTAATCATTAGAGAAGTGCAAATCAAAACTACAATGAGGTATCACCTCACACCAGTCAGAATGGCCATCATCAAAAAATCTAGAAACAATAAATGATGGAGAGGGTGTGGAGAAAAGGGAACACTCTTGCACTGCTGGTGGGAATGTGAATTGGTTCAGCCACTATGGAGAACAGTATGGAGGTTCCTTAAAAAACTACAAATAGAACTACCATATGATCCAGCAATCCCACTACAGGGCATATACCCAGAGAAAACCAAAATTCAAAAAGAGTCATGTACCAAAATGTTCACTGCAGCTCTATTTACAATAGCCCGGAGATGGAAACAACCTAAGTGCCCATCATCGGATGAATGGATAAAGAAGATGTAGCACATATATACAATGGAATATTACTCAGCCATAAAAAGAAACGAAATTGAGCTATTTGTAATGAGGTGGATAGACCTAGAGTCTGTCATACAGAGTGAAGTAAGTCAGAAAGAGAAAGACAAATACCGTAGGCTAACACATATATATGGAATTTAAGGGAAAAAAATGTCATGAAGAACCTAGGGGTAAGACAGGAATAAAGACACAGACCTACTGGAGAACGGACTTGAGGATATGGGGAGAGGGGAGGGTGAGCTGTGACAAAGCGAGAGAGAGGCATGGACATATATACACTACCAAACGTAAAATAGATAGCTAGTGGGAAGCAGCCGCATAGCACAGGGATATAAGCTCCGTGCTTGGTGACCGCCTGGAGGGGTGGGATAGGGAGGGTGGGCGGGAGGGAGACGCAAGAGGGAAGAGATATGGGAACATATGTATATGTATAACTGATTCACTTTGTTATAAAGCAGAAACTAACACACAATTGTAAAGCAATTATACCCCAATAAACATGTTAAAAAAAAAAAAGAAAGAAAACTCTCTCCAGATAATCCCGAGAGCATCCTGATTAAGAACTGCTGGCTTAGGAATGACCTGTGGCTTCTACCATGATTTGTTTCTAGTTGCCTAGGCCTCCATTTTTCCTTCCCTAAATAGTGATAGCATGTGATTTCCCACTTGCAGAAGGTCACGGGGGAGTGAATGAGATAATTAACGTAGTGAAAGCACTTCCAGCGTTCTTGAGTATAACCCTTATTGAAGTAGACACCCGCATGACTCAGTCTCAGAGGGGTACAGCATTCAAGAACCACTCACTGTTCAATAGCCAAAACTAACTTAAAGAGAAATTTAATTATAGTCATCCCTCGGTAACCACAGGGGATCGGTTCCAGGACCCTCCACAGATACCGAAACCCATGGATGCTCGAGTTCCTTATATAGAATGGTGAGGTACAGCTGGCCCTCTTGTATCCACAGATGCAGAACCCTCGGATACACAGAGCTGACTGTATTTGCTTTCTAGAACGCTGGAGGAAATCCAAATGAATCCGACCAGTAATGGTTAAATTTCCCTTCCTTCTCCAGCCCCTGCAACGATTTTCTCTCTTGAAAAATCCAGCAAGAGCCAACGTGCCTTTTTTCTCCTCCTCTCATATCTTTTGTGGATCTCCTTCCATTGTCTTCTGTCCTCACCTTCTTTCTTCTCTGTCTTTCTGCAGGACCAGCTGCAGGCCCAGGACTTCAGCAAATTCCAGCCACTGAAAAGCAAGCTGCTGGAGGTGGTGGACGACATGCTGGCCCATGACATTGCCCAGCTCATGGTGCTGGTGCGCCAGGAGGAGACACAGCGGCCCGCCCAGATAGTGAAGGGCGGAGCATTTGAGGGCACTCTGCACGGCCCCTTCGGGCACGGCTATGGGGAGGGGGCTGGGGAGGGCATCGATGATGCTGAGTGGGTGGTGGCCAGGGACAAACCCATGTACGATGAGATCTTCTACACCCTGTCCCCGGTGGATGGCAAGATCACGGGCGCCAATGCCAAGAAGGAGATGGTGCGCTCCAAGCTGCCCAACAGCGTGCTGGGTAAGATCTGGAAGCTGGCCGACATCGACAAGGATGGCATGTTGGATGACGAGGAGTTCGCACTGGCCAACCACCTCATCAAGGTGAAGCTGGAGGGCCATGAGCTGCCCAACGAGCTGCCCGCCCACCTCATACCCCCGTCCAAGAGGAAAGCCACCGAGTGATGGGGGGCGGGGAGGTCCAGAGCAGGCAGGAGTTAGAGGAGATGGGAGAGGCGATCACACACACACACACACACACACACACACACACACACACACACGTTGGGAACAGCACTGCGGATAAGGGGACAGTGATCCCTAGGTCTCCAGGTGGATCTTCGTGTGGACACATCTCCAAGTTCTCGGCGTTGCCTGAGGCACCGGAGCGCTCCCAGGGTCCCGGGTATCAAGCCTAGGTCTCCATCCCTCTTTCCCTCCCCTATTCCACTGCCCAGAGACCCGCCTTCTCCCACAGAGGGGGCAGTTCACTCACCCACAGATGGCCCACCTACCTCCAGATTCCCCGGACTCAGAGCATATGGAAAAGGCTTCTCACGTAATAGACAATCCACTTTTTTTCTGTGCTTTCTCCCCCCTCTTTGGCTTCCTCATATGAAGTCTGCTCTGGGGCCAGGAGATGGGAGGGGAGGGGAGCTGCGGCAGGGAGGGGAGGGGAGGAGGGAAGCGTCCTCAGCGAACCAAGCCCCAGACTTGAAGACACGTGGCCCCGAGCCCTGTTCTCTCCCAGGCTTAGGCTCTGACTGCCTTGGCAGGCCTGGCTTTGAAACCTGCTTGCGCTTCACTTCAAAGAATCCCAGAACCAGAGAGAGAAGGGAAAAACTCGGCGGGAAAGAAAGCAAAGAAACTGTTCTGTCATCCTCTGCTCTCATAGCCAGTCAAGGTGGGTTTTATTCCACAGATTCTGGGACATTCATATTTTTTCCCACCTGGCCTCTATGTATCGATGCTTGTACTCGCCTCACATTTATCCAGCCTCTTCTGAGTGCCAGGAGCTGTGTTAGGCACTTTATATACATTATCCCATGTGGTCCTCACCACGCTCCGAGGAAGTATGTGTTAGTCCCTCCAATTTGCAGAGAGGAGCCTGAGACTCGAGTTCAGGTGACCCTCCCAGGGTCACAGAACTCACATGTGATAGGGCGAGGGCCACAGACGCTGCCCTCTGCTGGGATGACGTGCGGGATCCCAGCGTTTCTGGCTGATGATAGACCGCGGCAGATAAGCTGAGCACACAGCCCCCTCGTGGCCTCCCGGAGCGGGCTGGTGAGGGAGAAGGGCCAGCCAGCATCTGGTGGGCCATCAGTCTGGCCATCTGTCACAGCACAGAAGCAAACCGTGCCTTCCGGCGACGCTCCCCATGTTCCTAAAATCGCAGAAGCCCGACAGCACCAGCGGGAGAGTGGGCTGGCCTGTTGGATGCTGTTTGCCTCTGTCTCTGCTCTGCCTCCCACCCAGTAGCCTGAATCATCCCAGCTCAAATGCAGCCACCAACTCTTATCCAGTGGGACCTCCTGCTGATTCTCTGAAGGCCAGTTTGGGAGGTCTAAGGTCGTGTTCCCTGCAGGACCCCCGGGAGTCCGCGGTGTCCTCGGCAAATCCCCACCGTTCTCGGTGCCCTACAGTCTTCCTCATGGTCTCTCCCCTGGCTTGCTTCGCAGCCACTGACTCAGTCACTTTGTATGCCATGCTCCTACTGTGATGGAAAACGAAAACAAGTATAACTTATTTTGTATCTATGTTGAGACTATATAGAGAATATTCTGTGTATCTACGATGTGCTTACTACTGCAGTGCATTTGTCCTCAGTGTTCATGTTAATATAGCACATTTATCCTTTGGTACACGCTTGGCCGCAGAGCATCATTCCGTGGGAGGCTGAGGAGAGGAGCTGGACTCTTACTCGGGCATCTTGGGCAGAGGATCAGGGCCGCCCATAGCCAGCATCCACGAGTAGCATCCCATTAGCCTGGTGCCTCTCCAGGCCCGTTGCCCTGGTGGAACCACACTGACACTCTGGACGGAAGATGGTCCCCAACTCCTGGGGTTCCTTCTGCATCCGTACATTTCTCAGGAAAACCAAGGCAGAGAGGTCTGACCTCCTCTAACTCAAGGGCCAAGCCCAGCAAAGGGACCGTTTCTCACCTCTTCGCCTTTACTTGAGCCGAAGGAGAAATGGGAAGGAGACAGCAGAGGGAGGGGAGGTTTCTGTCATTATTTTAGATAAAAGGGGGTGTCTGTCCCCTCACCCCAACGCCTCGTGGACACATGTGCCACCTTCCTGCCTGTCTCCCCTCCCTTCCTCAGGACTCCACCCCGGAGAGATCTGGGCGGCATGTGGGAGTTCGTGTTGCCATCTGCTGAGAAAGAGGAGATGGGGCTTGAGGCCCCTCCCCACGGGGGAGGGGACAGATGAGGGACACTTCCTCTGGGGCTGTCCCTCTGCCCCTGCTGCCTCGACCTACTGACCTCTTGTGGGCTCTGGGGGCCTGCAGAGATCCCCTGCCTCAGCCTCGAAAACATTTAATGTGGACAGCAGAGCCACGTCACAGCAGTCTCACCGGCAAGAACCCCTAGAGGCTCCGCTGGCCTGTCGCTCCTTCCCCCAAACTCAGCCTGGGCCACAGAAATGCTCAGACAGGAAGAGCCAGGCCCTCTGCCCCTGTGTCCAGAAAGCCTGCCCCTGGCACCTGAGGACTAAGCCATGACCAAAGCCCAGTCACGTACAGGGGACGCTGCTGCCACAGCAGGGCCTGGCCTCCGTTTTCAGGGTGGGAAGAGGTTTCCCTGAGTCACCCCACTCCCATTTGTCCCTTCTGTTCCAAGAATCTACATTTATGTGTTGGCTGGTCAGAATTAGCACAGCCATGTGGGGGGAATAGGCTTATTTCCCCTATGAGATGTTAACTAGCCTCTATACATATTCAATCTTTTATTCTTTAATTTGTCCATCCATCCATTTATCCATCCAGTCATCGTTTCATTCAGAAGACACTGAGAATCTCCTGCAGAAAAGGCCCTAAGATGAGATTCGTACATCCATTGAGCCGTTCAAAAATACTTGATAAATGCCGCTTGCGCAGGGGGCAAGTCCTAGACGGAGCCAATCAGATTCCAGCTCTCGAAGAGCTCACAGCCTAATGGGGGAAGTGAGACATTTATACAAGCATCGATAATACAATGAGGGACCATGACAGGTCCTGGGATGGGGGAGTGCCGGAAAAGCGGAGGCTCACGAGAGTCAGAAATGGCCTCCAACTGGAGAGAAGGTGGTCAGAGAAGGCCTGGGGCAAGGGTGGGGCACTTGAGCTGAACCCAAAACATTCTGGAGTCTGCCTCTTGTGCCCATCTCTCTTCTCTAATCCAAGGAAGACAGGATTTTTATACAAAAGTAAACACACCGCATTCCCAGCCCACAAAATCATGCCTGACTCGGAACCGCTGATGTATTTGAGGAAAAGCATGATGAGAATTTTGTCCCTGGGGACTGTGCTGGTTTTTTCATAGGCCGTTCCAAGTAAAAATTTTATCAGTATCTTTCAAGTTGAAATTTTCAGTGCTTGGAGAAAAAGAAAAATGGTAACAGGGATGGTAAGTTATCCCAGCTGGAGCCATGAGGGAAATGGAGGTTGTAAGGGACATGGCTCTCCGCTCGACCTCCCCCTGGAGGTCATTAATGCTGTTCCCCACAGTGTGGTTCTCGGGTCCTTCTGGCACAGGGAGGACCGAACTTTCTACTCCTTTAAAGTTAAGGAAAACGTAAATAAGACGGAAAGACAACCCTTAGAATGGGAGAAAATATTTGCAAATGAAGCAACCGACAAAGGATTAATCTCCAAATTTTACAAGCAGCTCATGCAGCTCAATAACAAAAAAACAAACAACCCAATCCAGAAATGGGCAGAAGACCTAAATAGACATTTCTCCAAAGAAGATATACAGATTGCCAACAAACACATGAAAGAATGCTCAACGTCACTAATCGTTAGAGAAATGCAAATCAAAAGTACAATGAGGTATCACCTCACACTGGTCAGAATGGCCATCATCAAAAAATCTACACATAATAAATGCTGGAGAGGGTGTGGAGGAAAGGGAACCCTCTTGCACTGGTGGTGGGAATGTAAATTGATACAGCCACTATGGAGAACAGTATGGAGGTTCCTTAAAAAACTAAAAATAGAACTACCATACAACCCCACAAGCCCACTACTGGGCATGTACCATGAGAAACCATAATTCAAAAAGAGTCATGTACCACAATGTTCATTGCAGCTCTATTTACAGTAGCCAGGACATGGAATCAACCTAAGTGTCCATTAATAGATGAATGGATAAAGAAGATGTGGCCCATATATACAATGGAATATTCCTCAGCCATAAAAAGAAACAAAATTGAGTTATTTGTAATGAGGTGGATGGACCTAGAGTCTGTCATACAGAGTGAAGTAAGTCAGAAAGAGGAAAACAAATACCGTATGCTAACACATATATATGGAATCTAAAAAAAAAAAAAAAAAAGGTTCTGAAGAACCTAGGGGCAGGACAGGAATAAACTTGAGGACCCAGGGAGGGGGAAGAGTAAGCTAGGACGAAGTGAGAGAGTGGCATGGACATATATACACTATCAAATGTAAAATAGATAGCTGGTGGGAAGCAGCCGCATAGCACAGGGAGATCAGCTCGGTGCTCTGTGACCACCTAGAGGGGTGGGATAGGGAGGGTGGGAGGGAGACGCAACGGTGAGGAGATATGGGGATATATGTATATGTATAGCTGATTCACTTTGTTATAAAGCAGAAAGTAACATACCATTGTAAAGCAATTAGACTCCAGTAAAAATGTGAAAAAAAAAAAGGTGAGCTGCGTGACTTGCTTTGGCTCGCGAGATATGGTGGTCGGCGACATGTCCCCTCCTGGCGGAAACAAGCATGCGGTTTGCCACATTCTGCCTCTCTTGCCTGGCCAGGAATGCACGTGGGAGCCTTAGTGAGCCCAAGTTCCTGGGTCACTCTGAAATCCCTTACCAGTCTGCACTGGACAGGTGGCACGAGCAAGATGTGAACTCTAGTGATTTTAATTTTAAGCCGCTGACAGTCATGGGCTATTTATCACCCAGCATCACCGAGACTATCACAGCCAAAATACCTGCTAAGTTCTTCCCAAAGTTTAGTCCATTGAGTAAGTGTAAAGGAAAGTCTTCTAGGAGGTTGAGTTTCTGCTTTCTCCAGAACCAAGTTCACCTGAAGCTCAAGGCTTAGGTGATTTACACAACGTCTTTTAGTGTCTGAGCCATATTCTGCAATGTCCCAGCCCCAGCCCTTCCATATCGCTTTTTAAGCCGGAGAACTTTGCACTAATGGAGGCAAATGCTGATAGGCCCTGTCTTCTTTCTGTGATAATATAGATGCTGGGGATTGAATGGGCATTTGTCTGCCTAGAGCTAAACAGAGAGTGCACGGGTTGGAGAGAGAAGAACTACAATCCCCAGACTCCGTTGCAGCCAGGCTCAGGATGTGGTTTAGGTCCGCCAACCAGATGTACTCGTGGGAGAGTTTACTGAAGCAGATCATGCCAGAGGTGGACCCAGCAGCTAACACAGAAGCTTCCTGACTTCACAGCTTCCTTTTCATGCTCAAGAAGCTAGAGGCCTTGCTTGTGAGGTCAGATGAAGCAGTGGCCTGCACTAGTGACAGCGCAGCAAATGATCGTATGCCACCTAACCAGAGGGCCTGAGCGCTGCTGAGACGTGCAGACGGGACCCAGGCTGCAACAGGGCAGGCTTCCTGGAGGGGTGTGTGGGTGTGTGTGTGTATGTGTGTGCTGGGAGGATACCCTGAAGTGGTTCTTGCAGGATAAGTGAGGAAGGGAGGGAATCACTCTCCAGAGAGAGTGATGACTGGGGAATTTTCAAAGTAATAATCCCTTTCTAAGAATCCAGGGGGTACGAACGTGTGTACTTCGAATACTTGAGACTATAAAATAAGGAAATGGTAAAAAAAATAGCAGTTCTATCTCCTCCCTTAGAATTTCATGGGGAGAGTTTCCCCCAACCCCTTCCCAGGAAACGTGATTAAAGCATAATAGCGACAACCATGGCGTGAGGGCTGGTCAGCATGTACACACCTCATTACCCAGAGAAGACGTGGGAAGTGCAAGGACTGGGGCTCAGGCTACCTGAGCTCCAGCATCAGGATAAGCCATGCGGCCTCTCTGTGCCTCTGTTTATTTTTCCCCTAAGTAGGGATCATTTCAATTTTGGGGAGGTACTGTGAAAATACAAAGAGACAACAGGTGGGAAAGCTCACAGTAACATAAATGCTGCACACGTGAGTTTTGTTGGCATGCTGGAAGAGGCACGAGTCAGGGAAGAGGCAAGAATCCTACGTTCGGGAGGGAGGGAAGGAAAGCAGCCACGCCCCAAAAAGGCACAGAGAGAAAGAAGAACGGAAGAGGTGTGGAGGATCTGGGAAGCGCAGACTTGCAGTGCCTGAATTCTTGAACTGTGCCCGGCAGCTGGAGACTACCTGCGGGTACCTGCAGGCCCTAGACCGCCAGGGCCCCGGCCAGCTGGGTAAATGCACAGCCCTGCATCTCCGCTTGGCATCCCTGCCTGGCCTCCCAGCCACCGCGCTCTGGTGCTGGCAGAGGGCTGTGAACAATCAAGGTGCACTCGCCAGGTGGGCTGGAGGGGCAGCGTGACAGCCTGGCTCCCACACAGGCCACCTACGGATGTCACAGGTCGTAGCAGATCCTCCAGGATATTGAATACACAACCCAAATATCAAAGGTTTATCTTCATTTACAAAGTTCCAGAATCACACTCTTATGTGAGGTGAAGTCTCCTTTTCTACCAGCCTGTGTTTTGTTTGTTTTGAAATAGCATTTCTTAACCCTTGTTTGAGACAAGGAGCTAAGAGAGTAGCAAATGCCAGATCAGGGTAGAAAGGAGATGACCCTCATTGCATCCCAGCCCCACTGTGGGATGGGACTGGGATCTGGTTCACCTTCGAGAGAATCTCACTTCCTGGTGTAACGGTGATGCTAGTGAAATGTGACTTCAGTCCACGTCTCCCTTCTCACAGCCCGCTTCCTCTCTTTTCTTTCTCCTGCTCTTCTTCCCACCCCCATCCAGGGTGCCAGAGGACCACTTCTCCCCAGCTGAGCATTCTGCCCTTTCCAGACCAGTGATATACACACACACACCCCACTCGCAGTAGCCGTGTCTGTTCCCTCCCATGGAGCTGAGTCCTGCCATGGGACCACTGGCTGATCTGAGGAACTGAGTCTGCATGTGTGACCACGGGGTCAGATGCTGTGGCCGTGACTCTGGTCACAGGTATGAGTCTAGCAGGATGGCCCAGTGGGAAAGGTCCCAGTCAATCCATCAAAGAAGAAGGCTTGAGATTCAGTATCAGGCGGGTGTTGGGACACACCACCATGCAGGCACCTGCTCCTATGCAGGCTTCCCCTCTGGATCTTATCTACTTCCTAAATACCTCCACAGCTTTCTCGGCAGTACACAGCAATTCCCCAATTCCAGAAAATTCTACTCCTCAGGAATAGGCCACGCATGAAAAGATATAACTGCAAGGAAGTCAGCTGGTGCTTCTTGCCCTGAGCAGAGTAACCGTCCAGAGCAGCCTGGAGCAGATGCAGCTTGTCCTCTTGATCCTCTGGCACGTCCAGGGACCACAGGAAGCGAGGCCTGAGATAACAGCAGCCCTGAACTCTGCAGTGACATTTCCTGGAACTTCTTGAGAAGAAGAGAAAACAAGCAAACTGACTCTGAGCTGCAGTGCCCGGCCAGATGTCACTCCTCAGTCCTGGGGACTGACTTAATGTCTGCTTTGGAATCCAGGTCTAGTGGTCTGTGTACAAGAAGGGCCACTTCATGCACCAAGGATTGCAGCTGGGCTGCCTCGACTGGATAATGACAAAAGTCCACAAGCTGGGATTTTCCAAGACCTAATTCAAATGGATCAATGGCATTGGCATACGTGTTGAATTTCACCACCCAGATAATGAAGTCCTTCAGGGCGCGGAACACGCGTAGCCCAGTGCAGGGGTGCCTCGCTGTGTCACCTGGATGGTCCTCGAGTGCTCATTTCCCGAGCTGCAGGTCGCGCTGCCAGCTGCCCGCCCTCAGCTTCAAGCAGTCTCCAGAAATTACCCTCAGCGGCCTCCCCCCGGTGCCACGCCCTCTCCCCAGGAACAGCTGCACCCAGTGTGGGGTCAGTGAGAGGCTACAAAGGCCTGGCCCCTTGCCCCACCTGGAACGGTTCTGAAGCGCCCTCTCAGTTTAGAATTCCACATGGGCTCAGCCCAGCCCTCCAGACTGCATTGCAGCCCAATACCTCCCTCCGCCCCCTCCTGCGTCTTTCTCTTCCCCTTTCCAAGAGCACCCCCCGATACACTTGCGGCATGCTAAACTCCATCCCAGGGTCTGCTTCCCAGAGATCCCTCCCTGCAATAAAAGAGAGGGTGTGGCAGATAGAAGCTGCTCAGTAGACACTGGTTGGCACAGTTGGACAGTCAGTTAGTTGCTCAGTGATAAATCCAGTCTGAGGTTGGCCTCATGGGGACTACTTAGTTGACCATGCAAATAGGAGAGGCGGCCTTGCCAGAAGGTAAGTACCACGTGGCACCAAACCTACTTGGCAGGTCACTTTGAATCACTGGGAGAAGCTGGCACTATGGAAGGCAGGGAAAAAGGCAAAATTGTTCGAGGTACACCTCAGGCAGCTCCAGCCAAGGGTTGTTTATTAGTAAATGAGGGGAAGGACCATAGGACTCTTCTTCTTTGCAGAATGAGACCATTGTTTCAAATCACTCTCAATCTGCAATTTCTTCTTTTCTTACTGACGGCCAGTCTCTCCTGTTCGTGGACGTGCTGCAGCTCAGAGAGAGACAGAGGTCCATCGATGTCGGAGAGAACATCCTTTCAAAACGTAAGCATTAGAGGGAAGGACACTTCCTTAGGAGCAGAATTGGTGAAGATGCCGTCCTTAAGCAGAAATCTAGAACCACTGCATTGGGAGACTTTTCTGCATTTGCCGTAAAAGCCTTGGTGATAAGGATGAGATTTTTTTTTTTTAATTGCAGACTTGTAGGATATAATAGAAGATCGGTGGATGAAAAAGAGCTGGGGCAACGAAAGAAGATCTGATGGGGATCAGGGTACTCACGGCTGGTTTCCACACCCCAGCAGCCATGGACGAGTAGCAGCTGCTGGGAACACTGATGGGAGGACTCAGGGTGCCTTCCTGACCAGTCAGCTACGGCTTTGCTGGTCCAGAAATGGGGAACGGTGGCACATCCCTCCTAGACTTAAATGTCACCAGTTCCTCAGTGAAGAGGAATCAATTTAATACCAGAGCCATATTGTATACCATATATAGTTTATTATGTAATTTTATGCTAGACGTAGTTAATAGTTTAATGAACCATACCAATCTTATTTCATAGTCTCAATCATTTTATCATCTTTGAAAAGTCTTGAGAAAAAGGATCCTCTTCTGATACTTTTAAGCAAATAGAAGCCTGGACACGGTGAACCCCAGTGAGTCATTGTGGTAAATCCCCTGTTGGCCAGCTTGGGCAGGATGGGTAACAGCACCCTTTATAGAACATGCCATAAGGCCACTTCCTGATTGTGTCTGGTCTAGGTCATAGAAACACAGGTCTAGGAGTTGAACGGGACCTTGGAAATCATCATGTCCACCCAGCCTCAGACACCCACCAATGGAGCTCTGTATCCTTATGACTGTCCCTGGCCACCCACGTGTCCAGACCAATTTCTTCTGGATGCGGTATCTTTCAGCAGTCACTATCTCGTTATCACAACACTTTGCCTTATCGACAGGCACATGGAACTGCATCTGAAAAGAATGTAGGGCCAAAATACACTTGTCAAAACCCACGGAATGTATGACACTGAGAGTGAGCTCTAACGTAAACTACGGGCTTTCAGTGATGTGACACGTCAGTGTACACTCCATTGTAACGAGTGTACCATTCTGGCGGGGGATACTGAGAGTTAGGGAGGCTGTGCATGTGTGGGAACTCTCTGTACTTTCTGCTCAGTTTTCCATGAACCTAAAACTGCTCGAAAAATAAAGCCTATTAGTGAAAAAGAAAGAAAACAGGGCCCTGTCTGCACACGTGGAGCTCGGTAGCTGTATGTCACAGTGAAGGACGTGCTGCCTGGCATGAACTCTGGGGTCAACGGGGTTGGGTCCTCCGGCTCCTACCCCGTCCCGCTGAGACAAAATAAAGTCAATGACTGCTGGGTGTTGTGAGGGGTTGAGCTTTGAGTTGGGGGAGCTGGGGTCTAGAAAAGAAAGAAGATTTAAATGGGTGATCATTTAATTAACTCTCTGCAATATTCTCATCTTTGCAGCTGTAGCTTATCTCAGGAGCACTTGCTTCCCCTTGTCCTCGTGCTCCTTTTCAGCTCCCCACTTCAGTTCTACTATTGAGGGCCTGCCTTCCACCGTGGCCAAGCTTTGAGACCATCATGTCCCATCATTTCCCTCCGTTGTTGGTCTCATGTGATCCAGGCACAGAAAAAATAACCCAAGATGACTTATTGCTGAGAGAAAAGGAGATAAGTCACGAGAAGGGAAAGAATTTTTTTTTTCTTTGCTGCTCAGGAAATGCAACTCGCTAGATAAGTTTTTTTAAAAAATGAACTCTAATTTTCTTCCAATGCAAAAATAAAATTTCCCTTGAAAACCAAATGTATCATTTATGTGTCTCAAACCAGAATCATTTTTTTGTTCAATAAAAAAGGAAGATTGGGGGTGTGGGGAATATGATCAATTTCAGCACACGCCCTTTCTCTGTGAGAATTAATCAAATAAGGATGAAAAGTAAGGTAATCCTCCCAGTGCCCTTCCCCTGACTCTTCCCACTGCCCAAAAAGATTTCATACAAAGCTATTTCAGTTACTGTAGGGTTTGGCCCTAATTCAACAATTTTGCCAAAGTATGTGTTAGGAGTAGTGCAGTGTCTACAGGGCTTCAACATTCGTGTGTGTGTGAGAGAGAGACAGAGAAAGTGTCTGTGAGCATTTATGTGTGCCTTGTGTGTGGGTATTCGTGTGTGTGGCTGCGTGTGTGTGTTTACTATTTTTGTCCTGTTTCTCTAGTGATACAACAGTTTTGGAGAGTACCTGAGAACAACTTTGCAAAACACCTTACTAGAACGTTCCTATCCTGTTTCTCTTAAGCAATTCCAGCTTTGGAAAGACAACATTGAAAAGTGTTTCCAGCTGAGCAATTTGTAGACTCAGGACAATGTTGACCTATTATGAACCAGTCAGGTCTCCAGGCCACCAAGCCCATTACCAGGTCCTCTGCAGCCCGTCATCTGGGCAGGTAGTTGAACCCTTCTTTGAACCACATCTGTAAAAGGTAAGGGCTCTGCACCCTTTCCTCCCGGTGCTGCCTGCCAACACCCTTCCACAGAAGGCAGCTCGGGAATATGCCCTCTCTCCTTTCCCCTCTTTTCAGCCCTGGTCATAAGCCCACAGTGGCCTCTCCCTTTCCTGAACTGGACGCACTCACACACTCAGCACCTCACAATGTAAGATGAGCTGTTTATTAAGGGTCTCAAGTGTCTTTATTCTGTCTGTTGACCAGACTCCAAGCTTCCACAGGCAGGCTTGAGTTTCCTGTTCCTGTTGCTTCCACCCAAACTGCCTGGACGAGCCAGGGGCAATCCGCTGGTATTTGGTGCTGGACAGATTGTCACAGGCCCAGTGAATGGAGTCCCTTGAGGGCTGCAGTCAGCGAAGCCTCCAGCCTTGCACGGACTCAGATGAGACTTGATTGTTAACTTGCCCCAGCTTGACATCCATGAAGTGGCAGGACTGGATTAGCAACGGGAAGCCTTTCCAAGGATTTATGTATATTTCGTCTTCCCCTCTCTAACTGGAGACTTTTCAAGGAGAGAGATACACCTCCTTCTACTTTTTATATCCAACTATATTGCCTTAAAAAATGCTGAATAAAGGAATGAAGGAATTGTTTTTAAAAAAGGAGCAAAGGGCACAAACTCTTTAGGGAAATAATAAGAATCAGAATATAGAAAATCTGAGATTATTTACATACAGCCCCACTAGGGACCAGAAGAATAGACAAATTATTCTTCAAAGTCCTTTCTAGACTTGTGACATTGGATACTGAAATAGCTTAAGTGGTCAAGCTGTTGACCTTGTTCACGTCTGAAATGTCTTGTGATCTATCTGATCCTTAGTTGCTGACCATCGTGCACTCGTGATATTGCCATATTCTATCTCTTAATTGCAATGGAAAGAATAATAAGTCTCTGATGAGTGAACAGACTTTCATCAGATAGGAGCATTTTTTCCACGTTAACAGTGCTCCCAGGACTTGACAAGCTGGCCCTCATTTCTCTCCATCAAGGTCCTGACTGTACTGTGAGAGCCTTGTGACTAAGAACCTGATAACCTGCTTGGGAGGAGGAAAGGCGGGAAGTCAGGTGAGCAGAGAGCCTTCTCACCCCAACGCAAGGACAAGAACTCTTCTCCCAAGTCAAGGATAGGATATTTCCCCAAACTCTGAATTCTTGCCTAAGGTATATCCAGATTTGTTTCCATGCTTTTGGGTGGAAATGTCCCATTCCCAGGTTGGATCAAATTGACTTCATATAACAGCTGAACTCCAAAAACACTCAAACCAAGGGTGGCCAGCTCTTTTGAAAACCTACTAAAGAGAAGAGCTCTCTAGATGGGGCACAGACTCTCTGCTTCACGCCATCCCTACTCAGTCTGCCTAACAGATCGCATCACCCACCTACACCTTTAGGCATTTTGTAGATTAGTGAGAGCACAGGACCAAGACCTGAGCCTTGAGGGGCGGCCCAAACAGGCAGAGAGAGCAGAGGGCGCAGCCACTCCTTAGACCTGAGACAGAGCAGCAGCCACTTCAGAGCTGGAAGCAGAAAATGGGATCTCAGAACCCAGTGGTACTAAATGCAATGGAAAAGCTACCAAGAACAAAGGCTGGTGAAGTTTGATAGGGGAGGTTCAGGAGTCATCCAGAAGGGGGCAGGGACATAGTGAGTTGATGGCCTACATGTGGCAGAGGTTTAGCAACCCATAGATGACAAAGAATGGAATAGGAGCTCAAAAGGAAGTGGAATTTTTTAACAAAGAGGAGTCATGAGCATATGTTAGGTTAGGAAGGAGTCAGTTGGAGAAAAGATCTTTAGGGTAACCTACACTCCCGGCTTGCCTGTAACTGAGCAATTTCCTGGGATATGAAGCTTTTAGCATCAAAACTGGTAAAGTCCCAAGTAAACTGGAATGAGTTGGTCATCCTACAAAATGCAAAGGGGACAGAGTGGGGATGGAGAGAGGGAATTACAGGATCCTGGGAAAGGTAGAAAGGCTGACCTGGAAAGGGAGGCTTTCTATACACCAATTATTTTGCCACTGGGAAGTCTCTTGGTACACAAGGAACATTTGGGTTTACGGATTATAGAAACACGTTTGCAGTTGCTCAGTTAGCTTGGTGCAGGGCTGAAGTCTCCTGCTACGCCCCGTTCAAGCTCTTGGTTAACTTGTTTCAACTATCTAGAACCTTCTGGTCACTGACATTCTAGCTCTCTGCCCTCTAAATCAAGGTCAAGCTTTCACTGTTAGTCCTCAGCCCCTGACAAACAAAGCTCCTTGCGCCAAGGTCCCAGGCCGCGCCTCTGCTTTGGATCAGAACATTCTTCCAAGGGTTTCATGGACAGGAAGTGCTCAGCCCTGCAGCGTACGGGTGGACGTGCTAGAACGTCCCCCGACCTTCTCCTGCTGCCGTCTGGCCACATCCCTGAAGAGCTCACATCCTCAAACCCCTCTTTGACACTTCATCTCCCCCAGCCCGGGTCCACTTCTTTTAACAGTGCTTTCTCAGGAGCAGGGTTTAGGTACACAAGTCCTTATCAGTGTATCTTTTCTTAGAATTTAGGAAACTCTCCAAGCTGACAAACCTCTCCCCTTCATATCTGTCAGGGGTTAGTATCCTGAAAATATAGAACCAGAGTAGCTGCTGGCTCTGCTGCTATTAGCCACGTGACTCTGGGTGAGTAAGCTCTCCAAGCCTCCATTCTCTCATCTGTAAAATGGGTCTATAAATGCCTACCTCCCAGTGTCCGCCTAATTCACCTAGAAGGGATAAACAAAAACAGTTTGCCAATTCTTAGCCACACTATAAATAAGCTAGCAGCACCAGAGGTAATGATGAGCTGAAAAGACATCCTGGAAAGCCAGCAATAAATACCTGTTGAATGCATGAATAAATGAATGAGCGAATATACGATTGCTGACATGATCAGACCTGGGGAGAACCCCAAAACAGTGCTAGCCTAGGTATGAAACAAGGAAGGGGCAGTCCCAAGTTCACGGAGGTGGAATTGGAAGTAAGTCGGCAGTATGAAGACAGAAAAGCTGGCAGGACACCAGGTGCAAACGTGAGCCACAGAGGAGGCCTCGCAGCGGAGGGAAGCAGCCTTGCCGTGAGAAGCCTCCTTAGTTCGGGGCCACGCACAAGCTCAGCCACGTGCTCAACTGTCCTGGCATCACATACACAGAGGCTGCCGGAGCCAGAAGAGGTTCCAACCCAAATGTAAGCGAGTAAAGCGGACAGGTACACGACAGTGGGGTGCTGGGCGGTGGTGAACCGGAGAACGCACGCCCTTTTCAACGGAGGCCTTTAAAATCAACGGAGGCCTTTAAAAATCGGTTAAAAACAAAATCTTTGCCAGCCTCACAAATACAGATGAAGAAACCGGCTCAGAGGGTGGAAGAGCCTGTCCACTTGTGGCAGCCTGATGACTGCAATCTCTATCTTCCAACTGCAAGCGTTACATCGTCAAGACCCCGGGGGAGAGAAGAGGGTCTGTGGACGTGGCAGGTTCAAACACAGGTCTTCTGCCCCTGACCCTCAGCCTAAGCTGAGCTTCAGACTGCTTTCAACACTGGCCTTGCCCTGATGCAGGTTCCGAGATAAAAGTGCAATAAGGAATGTGCCAGAAGCCAACATAAGGACGTGATTCCCGCTGGTAATGAGACACAGAGGGAGGCTGGCTGTATTAGTCTGCTTGGGCTGCCATGATAAAGTGCCACAGACTGGGTGGTCTGACCAACAGAAATGTATCTCCTCACGGTCCTGGAGGCTACAAGTCCAAGATCAAGGGCACGTTCATTTCTTCTGAGGCCGCTCTCCTTGGCTTGTCTTCTCCATGTATCTTTACATGGTCTTTCCTGTGTGTGTGTCTGTGTCCCGATTGCCTCTTTTTGTAAGAACATTGGTCATATTGAATTAGGGCCCGTCCTAATGACCTCATTTAACCTTAATCACCTCCTTAAAATCGTATCTCCAAACCACAGTCACATTCTGAGGTACTGGAGGTTAGGACTTCATATGAATTTGAGGGGGACACAATTCAGCCCATATCACTGGCTTTTGGTAGAAATCAACAATCCTTCAACATTTTAATGACATCTGTCCTCTCTGGCACTGTGTATACTAGAAATAATCAAAATCACGGGAACAGAACAAGGGGTCCTCGTCACATAACACTGCAGCAAAGCTCTGAAAATCAGCCTCCCCATTTCCTAGACACTTTAATTCTTTCATTTGAGAACTTTTTTGGGGGGTAGGGTGGTTAAACATACTGTATTCCAGGCACTCTGCCAGGTACCGGGGACACATTTGGTGAGCAAAGCTGACCTGGCCTGGGCCCTCAGGTAACTTCAGAGTCTATTGAAAACATTTCTTCTGGTTCTACCCTTTACTACTTATATGTCTTAGACCAGGTTGCTTAACCTCAGTGAGCCTCAGTTTTTACATCTGTGAGATGAAGAAAATAATACCCATAATTAGAGAAGATAACATGACACATAGAGAAGGTCTATCACAACATGTGGAACTCACGTGTCCTTAATCAACGTAAACCTTCTCCCCTAAGTCCTATTACTTAGGATTCCACATAAAATAATACATACTGAGGAATTAAACTTTTCAAACTTGAAAAGGAACATCTTTAATTTGCCTAAATTTGGTACTTCCCATCCCAGGGCAAGACGAAAACAGGACCATAACTTATTAGTGGAGACAATGAACATGTTATCAACAGAAAGGCACATTCCGAGAGAATGCAGGTCCCGCTTCCCATGGTCCGGATCATCCCTCCCTCTTCCAACGCGGGGGGTTGAGGAGGGACTGGCGCCATCTTGGACCATAAATCATTTCCAAATGGTTCCTGGAGGGCACAAACCCCCGGAGCAGTACCTTCCACGCAGCTAAAGAATTTCCTGCCAAAATGGATAAGAATTTCCTGTTTTGCTTTTCATTATTACTTGAAATAATCATATTCCGAGTCTTGGCAGATCGTAAGCAGCAGGGCCTGAGGGTGCATCAGCGCTTTTCTGGATTAACTCCGGACGATTGCAGCCACTTTAGAAATGTCAAGTTGAGACCGGGACAAAATGCACAAAACGGCCAGTTGGAATGAGAGAGAAGGACAGCCGATGCGTGGGGTCCCCTTTGTTTGGTGCTGGACTTTACCCATGACTTTGCCCATGACGCCAGACCAGGCAGGAGTGTCCACACTGTCGCTCAGCCTGATTTTCCCCTTAGAGTTCAGGAGGGAGCTCCCACAAGCCCTCAGGGTTATCCCCTCTCCCTCCTGAGAAGGTCCCAGGTGCCCTTAGAAGCATGAACCTCTCGGGGCAGCTCCAGGTAACTCCCAGACTAATTATACTTGCCCCTGTGTGGGCATCCAAACATGCTCAGAGAACACAGGCTGTACAGCCAAGGTCTAGGCGGCCAAGACCTGTACTAGGTTCCTTCACAGGTAGTCTCACTTGCATTTGTCCCATTTCCCCTGCTGCACCCAGCCTAGAATAAAGCCTCAGGACCTCAGGGTCTCATCACCTCCAGCCCCAAGGACAGCAGTGGCCTCTTACCTGGTCTCCCCCTACCCTGTGCTATTCTTATCCCTACTTCTCTAGAGCTGCTGGTACCATCCACACACCACTCAATACGTTCACAAACCTGCTCAGAAATCACAGAGCCTAGCAAACAAGGCACGCGCCCCTCCTCCCGGCACTCAAAGCCCCGCGCGATCTGCTCTCAGATTTCTCTCCTATTATTCCTCCCCTCGTGCACCTACACTTCGGCCAAACGAGGTAGTTCCCCATTAAGTTCACATTTCTTGTCCTTTGCCACACTCCTGCTTCTGCCCCCGCCAATCCTTCTAGATCCTGTGCTCTCCAATCCCTGCCTCTCAGAGTGCAGCCTTCTCCATGAAGTCTCCCCATCCAGGCTGCTCAGGGCCAGCGCTCCCATCCCCACCGCCCCACACAGCTCTCCGTATTGTTTTGTCACAATGTAGGGACGATATGGCCGGTAGGACTGTTGCCAAATATTCCCAGTCTCTTCTGCTGGGCATTTGGTGGACGACCTCGTGACTTGCTTTGGCCAACAAATGTAAATGAAAGTGATCTGCGTCATTTTTGGCCGGAAGCTTGAAAAGCCAGTGTATACTTTGCCACTTTTTCTTCCCCATGAAACATGTGTCAAGGTGAGGCTTCCATCAGCCTGAGACCTTGCTGACCTGCTATGATCATACAGTGGGAGTGAGAAATGTCTTTGCATCATAAGCCACTGAGATTTGGGGGTTGTTTGTTATCAAAACAAAATCTGGCTTATCCTGAAAGCTACGATATGAAATCTAAGAGAACAACTAGCCCATCTCCTGCTTTACAGGCAAGGAAACTAAGGCTTAGAGGAAGTGGAATGACTTGCCCAAGGTCACATCATTAGTAGTGACTCAAGTCTAGGGCCAAGTTCCCCTAACATCCAGTCCAATGCTGCTTCCATGGCACCATCCTGTAGGATCCTTGAGACCAAGGACCTAACAGCAGGAGTCTGGGATCTGAGCACCGGCCCTCCACTACTTAGCTGTGTGATCCTGGGTGAGTCACTCCTATTCACAGACCTGTTTCCCCACTTCTAGAATGAGAATACGGGACAAAAACCCTTCTAGGCTGTCTTGTCCTGTACCCCTCTGTGTTCATGTTGGTGCCCTGTATTTGTGGAGGACCAACCAGCTATCTCAAGGGCTTATCTCATCTCTCCCTGGGAGTAACCAGGACTTCTCCAGGCGGGGCAAAGGTCAGACTACATGCACCGACTCACTCTTGAATCACCCTTCCCGTCTCCTAGTTCCTCATCCAGCTGCCCACAGCTGTGAGTTTATGCTTGACTCTCATCTACCAGGCCCTGCCTTTAACTGGTATTTATTCAAATAACATGTACGGTCCTTAACCAACTCCACACAAGCACCTGGCCTTTGACAATAGAGTCCATAAGGTATGAGCTTGTTTTTTCGTGTGTGTTTGTTTCTTTTGTTTTTTCTTATCACACCTCAGTTCTTGAGTATTCTAAGTGCTGTCAGCCTTTTAATCAGGTCATCAGGTTTCTGTCCGGGACATGCTCTTAATTCCTTGTCTTTGTCTTTTGATCTCCTTTCCTTAAGCTGCCTCGACAGGAAAAGAACCAGTTCTCTGGGAGTTAAGACAGGAAGTTCTTAAAACATGGCAGACCATCATGTATTCCTGGACATGGTGTCAAAAGTCAAGGCGGCCCTTCAGCCATCAGCCACATGCCTGACATTCTTAAGGAGTTGGTCAACCCAGAGCAGGAAGGATCTCAGAGCATGGGTGACCTCTTCCTCATACTGGTGGCAGAGAGGACAGGCCATGCCCTGGAGCAGCTCCTTTCAGAGCAAATACTTTGCCACAGAAGTATGTTGTTCACAAGGACACTGGCAGTCTTGGGTTTCCCCTTTCCGCTTTGGCCAACTCTGTGAGGGACATTAGAGCAAATGACCCAGGAGCTACCAGAGGCAGTGTCCTTGCAGCCACCTCGAGTCTTCCATTAAGCCCCCTTTTCACCTAACCCCAGGCTAGTTAACCAACCAGACCAAAAATGGAAAGGAACCCAGAAAGTCTAGTCCAACCTGGCCATGAGAAACATAACTACAAATCACATCTATATTTTAAATATTCTAATAGCCACATTAGTAAAAAAAAACAACAGGTAGGTGAAATTAATCTTAATGATACCTTTTTATTTACCCCAATATATCCAAAAATTGTCAGTTCAATGTGTAATCAATATAATTATTATTACTGAGAAAGTTTACATTCTTTCTTTGAAACTGTTTTCAAAATCCAGTGTGTATTTTAGGCTTACAGCACACCCCATTGGACCAGTCACAGTTCAAGTGTTCACTAGCCGTTTGTGACTAGTGGCCTCTGTATTGAGAGCACAGGTCTAATGAAGCCTCTTACCATTAGAGAGGAGGAAACTGAGGCTCTGAGATGAGAAATGAATGACATCAAGATCCCCACTTCAGAGGCAGGTTAAAGGCTAGGTGTCTGCGTTACCCTTTTAGTTGTACCACTAAAACACCCCAAACCAGAACAAAACAAAAATACCACTCAGCAGCAGATAAGGTGTTGGTTTATACGAACCCCAGACGAAATGCTAAAGGTACTTTAGCAGAGTACAAGAAGTCATGTGACTTTCAAGTTCAAGCAAGCTGGGCATTGAGGGAATTTCTTCTGCTCTCCGAGTGGGGTAGTTATTTGTGCTCCAGTTAAAACCAAGCAAAAGCAGCTGCGCCGCTAAACAGATGCTCCTTCCAGGAGAAAGGAGTCCTGGAGGGATGCCACCCATCCAGCTGGCTGTGCCCACACTAGTGGCCACTGGATCCATTAGCCTAGCTTCTGACCTGCAGCAAGACATTGAACGAAATATTGCTGGTAAAGAGAAAAGAGCATGAGTTCGGGAATCAAGTTGACCCGAATTCCAATCCCTGACCACCTCCGTGAGCTTCTGTGTTCTCCTCTGTAAGTTGGGGAAGATGCTGATGATACTTTCCACTGATGGCTGCTGGGGACACTGAATTGCCTGGTGCCGCTAGCAGGTCCCTGGCACACAGTCAGGCCCTAGTAAACTTCGGCTTTCCTTCCCTGATGTTCCTGAGGCTGGTTTCTCATAGCAAATCAATGCCAGTCTCCTAACTGCTTTAAGGAAAGGGGTTCTCTGGCTTAAGGGCCACTCTTAGCCAGGACCACTTAGTCAGCTGCGAAGTGCTGCTAACTGGACCTGTCTCAGTGTCTTCATGGATGTCTCTGGAGCACCTTTCTAGGCCCAAGCATGACGTGCACGGAGCATCGCCCTCCTAGAGTCAAGGTGGTCCTCTTGGCAACACTGCTACCTGGGGTTAGGAAGAAAACCAAGCTGGGATGTCACAGCTCTCTGTCCATCAGTGCTATCTGGGGCCAGTCTCAGAGGGAGTAAACCCTGGGAGCGAACCCCTGACCAAAGTTTGGGAGGGGAACTCCTCAGTGGGGGGGTGATAAACTTAGTGCCCAGCTTGGATATGGGAATGCCTCTCTCTCCCTGTGGTATTTCTAATTCTAACATCAAGTAAAAATAGAATTTCCTGTTGATCTGATAAGAAATTCCTGTTTTTCCAGGGAGCAGGGGAGACCGTATTGGGGGGCACGGACAGCAGGGTTTACCACCTACTTCCGAGATGGACGATTACAGAAAGGAGGGGCCGGTGGGCCCTGGTTCACATTTACTTACTCTTAAAGTGTAAAGACAGCTCATGCCAAGAAGAATCACAGGGTGTGATGAATAATTTCCTACATACATTGAAGACCTTGGCTAGCTTTGGAAAGTTCTTTCTGCTAGTTCCCTGGGGCCTGGATATTTTTAGTTGCCAGATGCAGTTTGGTCCCGATTCTCAGGCTGAGATGTTGAGCCTCACATATGGAACATGGCATATCAGGGCGGCACCTTGCAGGGGCTGTGCAGGTGCCAGGCCTCAGCCTTCACCACAAATCCCTGGTCACCCCAACTTGTGCTCTGCTTCTAGGGTAGCTCAGAGCCTTTGGCTCAGCAGTCCCCGCTGTGCTTGCTTCTGCATAAACAGTTCAAAGAGTTTGTCTCTAGTGGACATTTGAGGCTTTGGGGTCTCCCAGCATCCAGCTCCCATTCCTTCTGTTAATGGCTCCCACATTTCCACTTGGAGAATCACCTCTTCCACCCAATGTGCCGGCTTGACGGAACTGTCAGTCAAGGATTCTTGCCCTCCCCTGGTCAAGTGGCCCATCAATCAGACCCTGTCCTGGGATTTGGAACCTTGAGTGGAGTGATGTAAAGGCAGAAAAATGACCATCACCCATTCACCCCAGCAGTCAGCCTCTGGCCCCAGGACCCCGGACCTTGTCTGGCCCCTGCCCTTTTGAGTCTGATTATTCATTTCTCCAATTCTGTGGGCTACCCAGGTGCCTTCTAGAGATCTCCATTTTCTAATACTTATAAATAGAGCACCGTGATAAACGCAACAGTGCACTGACGGTGAGTCGGAGGTGTCACCTGTGTGTCTTCTAACAGGAGAGTAATAGTCTTAGCACAAATGTGTGATCCTGGACTGGCTGAGAAGCACCCCGACACCAGACAGCTCCTCGGCCTTTTAACAGCCCCATGAGGAAGGCAAGCAGCAATCCCAGCACCTTTTGAGAAGTGAGGAGGCTGAGGTTCAGAGGCCTGCCAGCTGCTACACAGCCTGGGCATGGAGAACCATCATGTAAACATCTGTCTGTCTCCTGACCCCAACCTAGGATGTTCTCTACCCGACCTCTTGAGCTGAATTGGAGCTGTGTCCCAGGATGGGGGTTATTCGATCTTTAGCCTCTTCTGCCTATTGATGCCCATGTCCTGGCTCACCAGTAACTAAAATTGGGAAACTAGCCTCTGAGATATATTTCACAAAGTCTGACTTGCATCCAAGCAGAGAAGTCATAAAAACACTTTTTTTTTTTGCGGTACGTGGGCCTCTCACTGTTGTGGCCTCTCCCATTGCAGAGAATAGGCTCCGGACGCGCAGGCTCAGCGGCCATGGCTCACGGGCGCAGCCGTTCCGCAGCACGTGGGATCCTCCCGGACCGGGGCACGAACCCGCATCCGCTGCATCAGCAGGCGGACTCTCAACCACTGCGCCACCAGGGAAGCCCCATAAAAACACATTTTAAAGTCACCTTTAAAATGTCATCGGGATAGTACGTGTGTGTTTCTGTTGACACTTCACAATAGCCAAAACGTGGAACAGTCCAAATGTCCATTAATGGATGAATGGATACACAAATTTTGGTATATCCATACCATGGAACATTATTTGGCCATTAAAAAGAATAAAGTATATACTAGTGTATGCTACAGTGTGGGTGAACCATGAAAATATACTAAGTGAAAGAAACCAGGCACGAAAGGTCACATATCAGATGATTCCACATATATGTAATACTCAGAAGAGATAAATCCATAGAGACAGAAGACAACTGGTGGTTACCGGGGGCTGGAGGAGAGGGGAATGGGGAGAAACTGCTTAATGGGTACAGCATTTTACGTTGAATGACAGAAAAGTTTTGGAACTAGATAAAGGTGGTGGTTGCAAAATATTATGAATGTTCTAAATGCCACTGGATTATTCACTCTAAAATGGTTAATTTTATGTTATGTGAATTTTATCTCAATAAATGGTATAAATACTTTTGTTGATAAGATAACAATAAAACTAATTTGAACAAAACAAGAATATCATTGGGACTTATCCTTTCGTTTTAATTCCTATTAGTCTCCCTGACTCCTTTCTCTTCCTCCGTCAAACATTCACAGTCACCTGTCACCTCAGGGCTTCCTCACACCATTTTCACTCATGACATTTGGTCTCTCAGCAATGCCCAGTGACATCCCAGTGTCTAGAGACGAAGTTTCAACTGGGTGTTCAGAGTCCTCCAATCTCTACATCTCAACTGCCAGCATGCCCTCTACTCTAGCCAGACTGGCCTCCCCCCATCACTGGTCACTGAGCTCTTCCTGAGCCCAGCCCTCCTAAGAGACGTGATCTTCATGAACCTTCACCCTCTATACAGGTGGGTGATGATGATGACGACGATGATATTACCAAACCACTGCTGCTACTATTAATAATAGCTTCCATTCATCCAAAACCTCATATGCCCCAGCTCTCCTAGGTGTTTATAGTGGGGTAAGGATGCTTCCCATCAAATTGAGACGGTTTCCCTAAGCTCCCTGTTTGTGGGGTAGGCTCTGGTGTTAAGTGTTCTGGTGACTCTTTCTTCTGTATTAGATAGGGTGCAGCTTTCTCTCGTTCTGCATTTCTACCATGATAACATCTACTCCCTTTTGTTTTACATTTCCCCCCTTTCGTTTTGCATTTCCCCTTAACCTCTCCCTCGGTTGATATGTAGAATTTGCTATTTGTATGACCTATGGAGCCTGACGATGGCATTGGAGCCAAGATACCGGGACAACTGCCATCTATCAAGAACCTTCCCATGGGGTGGTGCTGTGTGTTAACAGGCCAAGAGGTCCTAAGAAGAAGAAGATAAAATGAGATCTTTGAGAACAAACATCTTTGACTTGTGGGCAAAGTTCGTGGATGGGCTGGTTTCCCCTCTCCAGTGCTGCGTTAGCTTAATTAGAGCTCGGGAGGGGCTGAATGGAGCCCCGTTGTCAAATACTGCCATGGGGGTACGGGTTATTTGTTTGAGGTTTTAGCTGCTTGAATGGCTGTTTGTGTTTTTTTCCTCCTGATTTATATGCCTTTGAAACACACATCTTTGAGCAAGGCTGTGAGCTGCCCAGCCCAGGGTCAACAAGCATCTTGGAGTCAAGGAGTGCTAAGATTCTGAGAGCCGAATTGCAGGGACATGGCCCCCAAAAGAAGAAAGGGTGTCCCGGCAACATTCACTCACTTACATTCACTGTTTTGTGTAATATTTATAATAATTTTAGCTAGAGAGAGATAGAACTGTCTCCACATTAGAGATGAGGCAACAGACTCAGGTTAGCCAAGACACAAAGTTAGTACCCGTGGAGTGTGGACTGAATTCCAAAGTCTCTGCTTTTCCCTGCACTCCAATGCCAGTTCCCCTCTTCTCTCCATTCTTAGTCATTCCTTCGGGCTCTTCTCTCTATGAATGAGCTGGCCTTAGATTAGCTCTCCCACCTGTGGGGTCTCTGTTCTGGACTCCTACTGTGCATACGAGCTATGTTACTCACTTGAATGTTGATTTCATAATCGTCTAATATATTCTAATCTAACTGAGTCTCCTAATGGGACAGGAAGGAAGGAGGCAGGGCACAACCTTAAAAAGAATGACACAGCTGTCAAGGACAGGACAGGACATAAACTGCTTAGAGCCAACAAAGTCCAAGATAGCGGAGGATCAACTTCCAGTAGACCCTGAGCCTCATTATAAGTTCATTGTGATACATTAGCATTTAAATGACACACCCAGGACAGTTATGAGGCGGACCATAAAGGGCCAAAAAGTGGGCAGTGTCCCAATTCCTGGAAATCCCTGCCTCTTCCCCAAAACAGTTGGAATAATCCTCCTACTCATTAGCCTATGAAATTACCCAGCCCATAAAAACTAACCACCCCGGAAGCAGCCGCATAGCACAGGGAGATGAGCTCAGTGCTTTGTGACCGCCTGGAGGGGTGGGATAGGGAGGGTGGGAGGAAGGGAGACGCAAGAGGGAAGAGATATGGGAACATATGTATAACTGATTCCCTTTGTTATAAAGCAGAAACCAACACACCATTGTAAAGCAATTATACTCCAATAAAGATGTAAAAAAAAAAAAAAAAACTAACCACCCCGTATTTCAGTATTTCGGGAAGGCTCTTGCTTTCTGAGGTGGACCGCATTCTGTCCATGGAATGTGTATCTCTCTCAATAAACCCGCTTTCACTTTACTATGACTCGCTCTTGAATTCTTTCCAGGACGAAGCAAAGGATCCTCACTTGGCGGCCCATCCCAGGGACTCACCCAAGGCCTGGGACATGACCATCCTCTCACCACATTTTTTCCTACAGCACTAACATATGACTATTTCTTTCAAGCATGCATAGCTTGTATCCTCAATAAAAGCATAGATTCCTTGAGAGAGGATGATTGCTCTGCTCCCCCCTCCTCAACCCTGCCTAAAACAGTGCTAAATAAGCAGGAAGTGACCACCATGTCCTGGGATCTGGGAATTTAAATAGTCCTTAAAGATTGTTCTCGGGCTTCCCTGGTGGTGCAGTGGTTAAGAATCCGCCTGCCAATGCAGGGGACACAGCTTCGAGCCCTGGTCCGGGAAGATCCCACATGCCGCGGAGCAACGAAACCTGTGCGCCACAACTACAGAGCCCGCGTGCTGCAACTACTGAAGCCCACGTGCCTAGAGCTCATGCTCTGCAACAGGAGAAGCCACCGCAATGAGAAGACCGCGCACTGCAACAAAGACTAGACCCCACTCACCACAACTAGAGAAAGCCCACGCGTAGCAACGAAGACCCAACGCAGCCAAAAAAAAAAAAAAAAAAAAAAAAAACCACCAAAAAATAAAGAAAGAAAGAAAACCAACCAACCAAACAAAAAAAGATTGTTCTCATCCAGGACCAGACTACTCTAGAAACTCCTCAATGATCACACGAGCAAATGAAGAAAGGAACATTGTTTCAACTGACTTCACTACCTCTAGTTCTTTTTGCCCTTAAATAGAAATCCAAAATTTCTTCTAGGAGAAAGAAGACAAAAATAAATAGATAGCTAGTGGGAAGCAGCCGCATTAGCATTAGGGAGATCAGCTCGATGACTTGTGACCACCTAGAGGGGTGGGATAGGGAGAGTGGGAGGGAGATGCAAGAGGGAGGGGATGTGGGGATATATGTATATATGTAGCTGATTCACCTTGTTAGACAGCAGCAACTAACACAACATTGTAAAGCAATTATACTCCAATAAAGATGTTAAAAAAAAATTCCTCTAGGAGAAAAGAAAGTTAATTCCATTCCTTCCAGGGTTTTGGCTCTCAGAGTTCCAGAGTTGACAGTCACCACTACTGAGACTCATTTAGGGGCCATACTGACTCTGCTTTTAAAAGCAATACAGGTTCACAACCCCTTATCCTAAACTCTCAGAACCAGGTGTGTTTCAGAATTCAGAATTCTTCAGATCTCAGAAAGGTGATGTGGTGCATATACGATATATCCTGTAACAACCCCAGCCGTGTCCAAAGCAGCACCTCATTAGTATTTGTAAACATAGCTGCTTTCCACATCAGGAGAGGGTTTACTTCCAAATGAGTTTCGACACAAACCACACAATTTTCAGAGCTTTTTGACTTCAGAATCATAGATAACAGAATGGGGACCTCTAGTAGATAATAATTATTGAGTGCTTATTATACGCCAGACTCTACTTCCATTTCACAGATGAGGAAACTGAAGCTTAAAGAGGTTAGCAATTTGCTCAAGATCACACAGAGTGAGCATGGGAGCAGAGCTCCATGGGTAGTTGTAGATACAACCACCCCTCCCCCATCTCTGTGGTCCCCTTGGAGGGCACCTAGGATGGTGGACATAGGAGCAGCAGGTGACTCCCATGGGACCACTGGGTTTGGGGCCTGGGCAGATTTCACCCTCAGGTATGGAGAGGCAGAGCCCTAGGTCTTGAAAGGAAGAGACAAGAAAATCAGCCACCTTCCAGAACTAACTGAATGACAGGTTCAAGGCTGAACCTCAGCCTTGACCATGAATGAGACAAGCATGCCATGGGCATCACCTGGCCTGGAGGGTCCGCAGAGTGCAGGTTAAGAGCAGGAGCTCCAAGGCCAGCCCATGAGGGTCAAACCCCGTAACTAGCTGGGGGATGCTGGGCAAACTTCCTTCCTTGTTAAGTTTCAGTTCCCTCTTCTGTAAGATAAGGTTTCATCATGCTTCTTCAAAAGACTGTCTGGAAGATTAAATGAAACAATCCATGTAAACACAATGCCTGCCACAGAGTGGGACCCTTGATATTGGCTTTAAATAAATGCCTGTGACGGAAGAAAATAGGATTGTAAATTGAGATAACCAGAGAGGAAAGGCATAGGCTGACTGATCCTTCAGTGTTCAAGTGCCCCGTCTGAATCCTTTCGCTGCTGAAAACAC